>NC_136429.1:201175476-203577976 GCF_052849685.1 Lactuca virosa
GTTCTCACAATCATCTAGTGACTTAGCCATGTATTTAATTTTGTATCTCATGATATGACATAAATGATGGATCCATTTGCCAAGCAAATAGAATATAAATCATTTTATCTAGCTCAACCTATGTGCTAGGTCCTTTGAGACAGACTCAAAAGGTGTCATGTAACAATGTCAAGAATCTTCCAAATGAATCTTGTATCCTGACCTCTTTCAAGATATTGTCATTTCATGCAAAAGAATTTTAAAACCTTTAACATTCATCTTTATCTATCTCTTATAGATTTTACATTCCAAGAATATATCTTGTCATTCCTAAGTCTTTCATTTTAGAAATACTTTCCGAGTCAATGTGAAAACCACCTTGCATAGTCGGAATATTATTTCAAATGATTAAGTATGTCTCTTTCATACAAGATTAGGAATATCACTATCCTCCCACTAGTTTTTAGTAAACACACATGTTCTTTTTTTTTTATTTTGATATAAAAGCATACCTTGTATCTTTATATTAAAATGATTATTCCAATCTTGAGATGTTTGCTTTATATCCACAGGTGGATCTTAAGCCTTACACATTTGCTTAAGATAACATGGATTAAGAAAAGCTCCAGGCTAAGCTATATAGATATCTTGTAGTAGATGTCTATTTAAGAAAAACGGTTTTTCTTGAAATCTATTTGCTATATCTCATATTAAGAATATGAAGTTATAGTAAATAATATCCTTGTAGATCTAATCATAGCTACTTGTGAAAAGGTTTGATCATAGTTAATGTCATGAGTATGATAAGGACCAAAGTCAATGACATGAGTATGAGAAAATCCTTATATAACAAGTATTACTGAATGTGTATATACATCCATGTATATATTCTTTCTAGAAGAATCTCTTACTCCTTCTAGCATTGCTATAGAGAGGAAGAATAATCAATCCCATACTTGATTATTAAACATGGATTACATCTCAATGTTTATAAATCTAAGTCATTTTTCAGATTCAAGATCTGATATAATATTTTGGTAGTTGATGGTTTAACTAGAAACCATCAAGAACTCATCAATGAGAGATTCCACAATTCTCAAGTCATAGATGATTTCTACCATTATTGTGAACAATTTGTGTTTATGAATAACTATTATTCATGTTTAACATTTTCTAGTGCCAACAATTGTTACACCAGGCTATGGTTCTTGAACTACTTCAACTTCCATGTGCCTCCCACTTGCTTTGTTATTAGAATCTTGCTTTCTGCTAACTCAGCTTTCAGAGGAATAAAGGAACTTATTCTTGGTGGGTTTGTATATAATAATCTAAATGCCCTTTTAGAATATTCTACAATTATGTAATTAGTTGGAGTTTGTATTCTAGATACAATTAATAGTGATTGAAGTATAATCCCAAAAAAGTTAAAAGGATGACATTTCTACTGATTAGAAAGTAAACTATATCAAGTAAAGTTTAATTTACCCTTTATCATCATGAAGGCTTTAGATGGTACTAGTGGGTTGTATCTTGTGCTTAATCATAGGCATTCATTAGAAAGGAATTCATACACCAAAGTGTATAGTTCCTTAATAATTATTTTCTCTACACTTTAGTGAAAATATTATTAGGAATCTTTTATATATAAATAAGATTCACATATGTCAAATAATCTACATTATTTGCCTTCAAAGATCCATTTATTGAAGTTAGAATATGTGGATTTCATTTATACAATAAAGATAACAATGTCATGGATAAGTTTGATTTAAAACAAGTTTAAGTCAAAAGTGCTTGCATATAGAACTTAATTTTATTTATAGAATGTTGATATTTACTTTGTAATTCTATTAAGAGATCTGGTCTCAGAAATAGAATTCAATCATTTCAGAATATGAGTATTATCGTCATGAAAAACGATCTAGTAAATAAGCAATCATTTAACTAAATAACTGAGACTTAAATATTTAGACATGCTAAATTTAAAACATATATTGTTCCAAAACAAATATTGTTTTATATTGCAAGCAATTTATGTTCTAAGCATAAATTATAAACTAAACTTCGAGAGTGTAGTTCCAACTTGCTTGTGCACAGCTACTTACTCTTCTGTAAATATTTGCAATCAAGTTACAAATATTATATTAACATTTAAGTACCAAGTACTTGAGTGTTACACAAAAAGTATAAGTTCTATCCCGCAGATACATGAAGTACTAGTCTCTTCCAGACTTTCTTTCTAGATAAGAGGAGCAGTTCCTCTACTAGTGTCCAGTTTCTTCACAAAAGAAATAAGATCCATCTATGTGGGCCTTATTGAATTTCTTGGGCTTAAAGGTGTTTAGTCCATAAAACATGGGCCTTTTAGATCACACAAGGTGACCCTTTTAGCTTTGCATTATTCCATTGTTTAAACTAGCTTTAAATCAAATATCACTGTATTTATTGGAATATTGGTTGACCTGTTATATCATCAGATATATATGCTTAAGTTATCCAAGACTTCCTAGAAGTCATGAATAACTATTCCTAGCTTGATGTTAGAAGCATCTTGAGCATCACGGTGATGCCTTTACTAGGTAACATATTTAGGTCTATTACTCAAAGTAATTTGTTTAGGATTAGGACCTTCAAGTGTATACAATTTCATATCCCTCACGAGATTGTTTCTTAACACATGAACCCATTCATTGAAGTTGTATCTATTGAATGTTATTGTTTCACTAAGTCATTTAAAGAGAAATGACATTTCATGGTTATGAGAGTGGATTATATATCTACAAATGTTTTAACACACATCATTTAGTATTTTCAATATTCAATCTTTAATAATTAATACCCTTTTAGTTTCTAAAAACATTAATTATCAAAGTCTAGGATCCAAGTTGCAAAACAGATAAATGGTTAGGTATCATTTATCCCATCCATCCAAATTCAACCCGATAGATATCGATTATCAATTATATCTTACCATATAATTCCTAGATTTATGGGATCGCTAATAACAAATTTAATTAGACATGTTTGATCCCATTTATGCCTCAGAACTCTCTTGCTTAGGTATCCTTTATCACAAGAGATTTCCGATCAAATCATCCAATTTGAAAAACTTGTGTAATCAGCCTATAACTTGGTTATAAAAATCGCGAAGACACCTCGGCCATCAAAAGATAACACTAAGTAGTTAGGTATCCTTTATCCCACTAGTGTATACAAGAGACGTGTTAGTGTTCTTTAAAAAAGGATTGCATAGATTTGAGGTTTGTAAGGGATCTTTGATGTTTTTATAATTCTAGTTTAAAAAACATGTTATATCATGGTTATTGCATGCATTCAATAAACCATGGTATACTTTAGAAAATCTTATTTCATGTAAAATCTCATTTTTAACAATGTTCTACATATAAAACTCGGTTTTATATTATTGACGCGATCAAAGTTTTAAATTAATAACTAGTATTAAGTTATATCGTTTGAGCGCTTTAGAACATTTGGAAACCTTTTAATAAAACTTCATTTTATAAAATAAGGTTTGGAGTTTGATAAGTTTACAAATCTCTATTTTAAACTTATACTCCCTCCGTCCCAAATTGATAGTCAATTTTTGACTTTTGAAGTCTTTTTTCTTCAGCTTTAACCTTAAATATTGTTATTTGTGTTATATATTTCTTGATAAAACTTATAAAAATGAAAAAACATTTAAAATATGATTCATTCATATATTTTGCATCAAGTATTATCTATCAAACACAAAAATATTTAATGTCAAAGTTGAAGAAAAAATACTTCAAAAGTCAAAAGTGGACTATCAATTTGGGACGGAGGTAGTACAATTTTAACCCCGAAATTTTACCGGTTACTAGTTTTAACGATAAAGCTTGTTTTATTGCAAAACTATTTTAGCATCTTATGTTAAAAGGTAAATTTCATTAAAACCAAACTCTTTGTGATGTTTATTTATGTTCAAATATTATTTTGCATTTGAAAAACTAATTTATCAACCATAACATAATAATAATAATAACATAAACATAAAACATCACAAGCATGCATAACAATTATAATATATGTGCATAAACCAAGCCATTAACTAGTAATAATTTTGTGAGCCATCACAAAATTATCAAGTCCATTCCTAAAGGGACATAAAGGACATTTATCTTGTAAAGTCTTCGTGTGCTCCCACTTGCTTCAACACCTTGTAGCAAGTTTATAAAAATAATTTTATAAAGTTTGAGAAACTTTAATAAAATCAAGTTTATAAACTTTTGATCTTCAAAATGGTCACCATCTTCATTCTTCTTACATTTTTATAAAAACAAACTATTTCTAAAATTAATCTATTACTTACAAAAATTAACAAAAGAAAACTACCTATTTAATTATTACATACCATATGAATAAATAAATAGTTACAACCATTTTAAATAAATCAACACATGCAACAACACAAAGGTTCATGGCTAGTTTATGCACATCATACATATTTATATACTCAAAAATATATAAAACAACTTTTTGTTTTTCTAAGACAACTTTTATGACCAAAAAGATGCATGTAAACTTTTGGTCAAAAATAACAATTATAAACATTTTAAAGTTGTCAAAGAAAATATGTATGGATTTTTCTTGCAAAGAGAAAACCATCCATGTTTTCCAAAAACAAAGATTTCATCAACTAAACAAATCATCTAACTAATCTTGCAAAAATGGCTCTGATACCAATTATTGGGTTTTTATTCAAAAATCCGGTTTCACAACCGGTAAAATTGACAACGAAAGCTTTAAAAATGTTGAATAAAACTAAAACTATTTTACCCATCAAGGATCATTTTGCAAGAGTTAGAAAGATTAAAACAACCATAGAAGGAAAAAACATAACAACCTTTGAAGACTTTGATCCTCATGGGAGGTTGGAAGTTGATGAAGTGTGGCATGAAACTCTAAAGCAAGAGTTCTCTATAAGTATCTACCAAGCAAGAGTAGAACCATCAAAACATGCTAGTATTCACTTGTAATTTGTTGTTCATAAAGTAAAAGAGGGACAACTTTGTTCCAAGCATGGCAAAAGAAGACCATGTTTGGTCTCCTTACAATTTTCGAAAAAGGCATGTCCAAAAGAAGACAAAAGTTGTCTCATGGCTAGTTTTTATACACATACATGTTATCTTTATTAAAATCAAGTATTTTTATAAAGAATTCCCAACATATATATATATATATATATATATATATATATATATATATATATAACTAGTCATATATTAAATATCTTATTTTATACAAAACTATCTTTTACATAAATTGTAACTAGCTTATTTTATATAAAGCTATCTTTTATATAAATTGAACTAGTTTATTAAGATATAAATATAACTTATAAATAATCATACTTTATGATATATTTCATAAGTTGTTATATCTCCAATAAATATTATTTCCATAAATAATAAATTCCCAATTAGTAAAATATTATTTCCATGAAATAATAATTTTCCAATTAAATACAAGTGTTGATATATTTATTACTAATCAAATTATATTATAAATAATCAATTGACTGTAACTTGCTATATGGTGTGACCCTATAGGATCATATATTATTAGCAATATCATTCTATAATGACTCTTGGGACTACTAGATCTTTCAAAGCTTTCAAGAGTCAATGATCATCATGATTTACTTGTTATTACTATATAACAAGTGAGGTAATCTTCTAACCCTAATTTTCTATATGAATTTCGAAATTGTATGCTAGGTCTAGGGTTATTTCTTTGGTATTCAATTTGCATGTTCAATTAGTGAAAAACTTAGATCCAAAACAATTAGGGTTGCATGATCACATAAGATTGTAAATATTCTCATAACCCAACACTTACAGGGTATAGTTGCTTCCTATCTTGAGATATTTGGTGATGATGACGAGACAAATGCAATTAAACCTTCACCTTCAATTGGTTTGTTTTTTTATTTATTATTTTTAACTTAAAAGTATAAGCACAATTGTTTTCTATTTGGATGACTCTTTTTTTTGTAATTATTATTCAACTTTAGGAGCAAAAGATGGTTAAAATTGGGTGAAAGTGAATGAAAGAAGAACCCTTCATTCCGTTCTCAAAGAAGAGAAATTTGTTATCCCTGGGATTCTTCGTTTGTCTCCGTTAAAAATCCAACTTCTATTTGTGTTCTTCCATATTTCATTTTTAATTTTTAGTTTACTTTTTTATTTGGTAATGGTGGATGTAGTGTTTTTTGATGTTTCAAAAAGATCCAAGAGCTTCTATAAGAAATTCAAATATAGGAATTGGTCCCTTCCATCGTGAACCACGTGAAGTCACATTTGATCAAAAACAAAATAAGACCCACCTCATTATAAAATAGTTTTGTATTAAGTCATAATTAATCTCATATGTGTAACAGCGTAAATTTCAAAACAATTTTTCACTTTTAAAGATATAATTTCATTCGTAAATATTTTCAAATCTCAATGTATCACATATCAAATCCATAAAAACACATCCCAAGATCAAAATGTGTAAAACTCCAATAGAGTGTACTGATCATGCCGGCGCCTTCCCGCGATCCTCACTGGTACCTGAAACACATAACACAAAACACTGTAAGCATAAATGCTTAGTGAGTTCCCCCAAAATACCACATATAACACATATTAGCCACTCGAGGTTATAACTCTGTGGGCCCACTGGCCCTAACTCTGTGGACCCTCTGGTCCTAACTCTGTGGACCTTCCGGTCCTAACTCTATAACTCTGGAATACACACAACATAAATCACATAGAAATAATGCAGTGCAACACATCACATACATAGCATACAAGATACTCTGTCACATAACTCTACTTACCACTCAAGGTAAAGTATAGTGAGAGACTCACCTCGGATAACTCGGTAACCCTCGGACTCGGAAAATACTGATCTAGCCTACGCCTAATCACATAAAATAGTTACTCTAATCAATACGACTTTCAAAGTCTAGGCTAAACCCTCTCTAAATTCTCTAAGAAGGGTAAAAGACCATTCTACCCCTCCAATGGCTCAAAAGTCCAAACATTGACTAAACTCCAATAGTCAACGAAGTCAACTCTGACCAGACTCGTCGAGTGCACTCGGGCGACTCGGTGAGTCCACACGGGTCCCCTGAATCCTTCTAAGCCTCGCTTGGCACGTCGAGTCCCTCCTCTACTCGTCGGGTCGCTCTGCAACGAATCGCGGGGCAACCCCGACTCGACTCGTCGAGCCCACTTATGGACTCGGCGAGTTGCTCCCATAACATCTCTCAAATGACCTTCTGAGGTCAGATCTGCTTTTCTAAACTATAGATCTGACCTCCCCAAGGCCAATAACCACGTAAAGGTCGAAACTTGACCCACATGCAACGCACCCAATGCTTCTTTTGGTGAAATAACTACTAAAATGGCTTCCTAGGCTCATAACTCCAAATGGGTGGCATAAAGCATAATGATAGGGACTCTCTGGACCCCTTAAGGTCCAGATCTAAGAACCAATTCACCTTGGGACCTCACACATTCCAGATTTAAGCTAAATAAGGCATAAAGAAACCCTAGGTTCAACCAAATCAACAAAAATACGAGAATAAGCATAGATTGATACCTCCAACAGCTTCCTCTGATCAAATGGAAGTAGATTCAAGCTCCCCAACTCGCCTAGCTTGACCTTCCTCCTTCCTTCTTGCTAAAATCCACAAGAAATGGTGAACAATGGCCTCCTTTCTCACTCACAAGGCTCACAGATGCTCTGGTACTCTCAAGGACGAAGGTAGCCGCAGTTAAGGGCCATAAGGTCCTTTAAATAGGGCACAGGCCTGGGATTTAGGGTTTCAACCCACAGCGCGGACTCGTCGAGTCCACCCTTTCCGACTCGTCGAGTCCGTTCATTAATCCAGTCAGCAATCGCGGTCCTACTCGACGAGTCTACGCCTCAACTCGTCGAGTCCCTCTCTTTTACTCAAAATAAATGATCAATCATAATACCTGGAAATCCGGATGTTACAATATGATTAACAACAACATTAAATCCACCTGTTAATTTATTATTTCTATTATTTTCATTTGATAAATTCGTAGTTTCTTCTTGCATTGTGAACCATGCAAACACTTACAATACGACATGTCAAAACCTTCACATTGCAATAAGCACACACATGACCGATCTGGGGCGAAGTCCGAGCTTTTTTACTAGATATATTTTATGGCCGCCTCTTTATTGGGCTAGTGAAGCCATAAATGACATAATTGAAGGATCAATATCATAACTTCACAACTATTTGGCTCATGTGTGAGGACTTAAACTATTATGTAGTAAAAAAAAAAGTGAGCTACGTGTTTTGTGGAAAAGGAAACGGTGGCTTAAGACTTGAAAATGCAGTCTATGCATTTAGATTGTGTTTGGCGCGCCACAGCTAGCTGATAAGCTAACTTATTTTTCGAGCTTTTTTATGTTGTTGTGTTTGGCAAGCCAAAAAGTAGCTTATAAGCTAGCTTTTTAAAAAACTATTTAGATTAGCTTTTTTGGAGCTTTTTTAAAAATTTCCAAATATACATCTTAATTAATTATAGAAACACATTATCTTAAATGTTATTTTATGTAATTTTATATATTTCAGCTAGCTTTTCAGTTAGTTTTACCAAATGTCCCTTTTTATTAGCTAGCTTTTCAGCTATCAACTAGCTTTTAATTTAACAGCTAGCTTTTCAGTTATCAGCTAACTTTTCAGATAACAGGTAGTTTTTTAGCTAGTACGCCAAACGTAGTCTTAATGCATTAAACACTCGAGTCAAGTTGCGACAATATTATATATATATATATATATATATATATATATATATATATATATATATATATATATATATGTGTGTGTGTGTGTGTGTATGTGTGTGTGTGAATGGAAGAAGAGAGTTATGACTTGGATTCCTATAAATAGGTTTCTTTCTTTCATTTGTAAATACACACTTTCATTTGTAAATACACAACGCACAACAACGAACATAGATAAACAGAAAAGAAATAGTGAGGTTGTATTTTGTTGATTCTTATTTTTTTTAGCCAAAATACGAGTAATATCTTACAGTGAGTGATCAGATTACAAGTGTAGTTTAGCCTTATATGATTGTAATTTATTTGGTGTTAATAAAATCATCTCTCTCTCTCTTCTGTAGATGTAGGTCAGATTAGACCGAACCACATTAAATACCGTGTTTCGATTTTTTATAGTTTTCGTTTGCAGTTTTTTAGTAGTTTTATTCCGCGTGTTTTACGGAAACCATTTATCATTTTATCCGAAATGCTTAACTTGTTTTTTTGCATTCTCAACAATCTTTACGTTGAATGAACCATTTGTGTTTCCAAAAATCTTGAAATCTAATATTCAAATAAATTTTTGAGAACGATGAGAGCAATACCGAATACATGGTAGAAACTCTTTGCTTTAAAAAAAAAAAAGATATAATAACTGTCTTTAATTAGTTGGTGCGTGGGATTATTATTATTATTATTTATTTATTTATTTATTTATTTATTGCAGATTTTGTCAACGAACTTGCCAAAAATCCGTGGATGGGGATAGTCTAAAATCACATTTATACAGGTAGAAAATAGTAGCATTCTATAAAGTTAATAATCAACAACCCCATCCCCTTACTTTCCTCCAATCAATCAATCAATGTTGTTTTCACCGATTTTTGAAATTAATAACAACAGGATTCAAATACTATGTTCGTTATAAGCTCAAAATTTGGCTTTTAGTTTGTAATTCGCCAATAAAAACACAAAAGCGACTCAGTTCTCCAAACTCAACCACACTTATTTCTTCCTTCTTCACACAAGTCCCAATCCATTTCAAACACCTCAAAAACGATGACCCACATAAAAGATTTCCTCGCCGGTATCTTGAACTCCGGTAAGAACATTAACTTAACCAACAAAAGAAAAAAGATCTTCTTAACTGCTTTTGCATCAATCCTACTACTCTCCGCTCTAATCGGCATTGTGGTCGGAGTCAAATCTCGAAACTCCACCACAGAAACCATCACAGTTTCAGCCGCTCACGCCATCGTAAGATCATCATGCAGCGCCACGTTGTACCCAGACCTATGCTATTCCGTCATCAGCAGCCACCCAGGTATGCACAAAAATATCAAAAAACAAAAGGACGTGATCGAGCTTGCTGTTAATATAACAACTAATGCCGTCGAACATAACTACTTCCACATAAAGAAGCTCACCACTCGCAAAGGTCGGTCGCAGCGCCAGATCGCCGCCCTTCACGACTGCCTGGAGATGGTATCGGAGACATTGGACGAGCTCCACGATGTCATGAAGGACCTCGAAGAGTATCAAACCAAGAGATCGCTCAGGCAGCATGCCGACGACCTCAAGACGCTAATGAGTTCCACCTTAACCAACCAGGAAACGTGTCTCGACGGCTTCTCCCACGACACGGCGGACAAGAACCTCCGGAGATCACTAAAAAAAAGCAATGACTGGGTGGAGAAAATGTGCAGCAATGCATTGGCCATGATTTGTAACATGACGAGTATAGATTTGGCGAATGAGAGGAAACTTAACGGGAGGAACTTGAAGGAGGAGGTGAATAATGTATGGCCGGAGTGGTTTTCAGCTGGGGACAGGAGGTTGTGGCAGTCAGAGACGGCGGTGACGCCAGACGTTGTGGTTGCTGCGGATGGTAGTGGAGACTATGACACGGTGGCGGCTGCGGTGGAAGCAGCACCGTCGAAGAGCAAGACAAGGTACGTGATTAGGATAAAATCCGGGGTATATCGGGAAAATGTGGAGGTGGCGAAAAGCAAAACCAACATAATGTTTATGGGAGATGGAAGAAACGATACGATCATTACCGGAAACCTGAGCGTGAAAGGAGGAACCACCACCTTCAAGTCCGCCACCGTCGGTTTGTCATCTTATCTCTTTTTTCTAAATAAACAAAAAATTTATTTTGTACTTTTAAATTTATTAATTTTTTACCCTGTTTTTTTCTTTTGCATTAAAAAAATAATATTATAAAGTGGCTCTCGTGTTTTCGATATAAACGCATGCACATTCTGTCCTTATTGGTAGATAAATGTGCCCATACAGTCTGTCGTACATTCAATTTATTTTGAAAATGGACAAATGTCTAATCACTAATATAAATTAAAAATAATTTAATACAGTATAAGGATCTGTTTTTTGTTTAATATATATTCGTGAATGATTTTTTTTAATAAACAAACATTCTTCTTAGTTAAGGTAATCCAACTGTCTTTGTATTTTTAACTATGATTTCAATATTATGTCTAGATATTTATTAGAATAAATTATAAATTTGGTCAAAAAGCTTTACATAATATTGTAAATTCAGTTCAAAATTTAAAAATGTCTCAATGTTGTGAATGTGGTGTTTTTTTTTTCTTTCAAAATTACAAGTCTCGTTCAAAGTATAAAGTTATTCTATATGAGGTAGGGACATATCCGTATCAAAAAAATTCAAAATGCAACATAAAGGCAACATCTAAATTCAAAAGTTAACCATGTTCCACTGTCTATCATAATGGCAAACACAAAAGCGAAGATTTTGGGTTCATTATTCATGTGACTATGAAAAAGTGGCCCACTTTTCTTTTTACAAAACAAATATAAATCCATACATCATGATCGATGATTGATGATTAAAATAAATAGAGAAAATCATAACAATATCTAAAATGGGGACGTTTCAAGAAAAAAAAAATCTATTTATATACTCCATATATAAATAATTTATTTTGTAATGAGACCATTTTGACACAAAAGTTCTTTTTGAATGGTTTATCACTAAAAAAATCTGACAAAGGTTTATGCATTTCGTAATGATAGAAATACTAGTAACTTTTTTGTAAAAATAAGATTTTCTTTTTGTTGTGAACAGTCGTTTTGCAATCAGAAAAAAATAATAATATATATATTATCTTGTGGTGGGGAGTCATTTTGCAATCAGATTCATTGTAAAATTGATTGTTTTTTTTTTTGAAAAAAAAAAGCCAAAAAGTTTGTTCATTTTATTAAATGCCATCTTTTAAACAGTTACTTTGTGATTTTCTAAAAGTATTGGTCTTTTGATTTCGATTAAATTGAAATTTTATACATAATTAGTACATGTTATACTATAAATATTGTTATACTATAAATATGAACATACGTACACATCCATTATGTTATCATCGGTTTATATATTTATACAAACATTATTTGCAAAATGATTTATTGTGGTGTTGATACATCATGCAGCTGTCGTAGGTGATGGGTTCTTGGCTCGAGACATAACATTTGAAAACACCGCCGGAGCTGAAAACCACCAAGCGGTTGCTCTCCGTGTCGGCTCAGATTTTTCCGCTTTTTATCAATGCGACATTTTGGGACACCAAGACACTCTTTACATCCACCGTAATCGTCAATTCTACATCAACTGCTTGATCGCCGGCACCATTGATTTCATCTTCGGCAACGCAGCAGCGGTGTTCCAAGACTGCGACATCCATGCACGCCTCCCTGGACCCGGTCAAAAGAACATGCTCACAGCCCACAGCCGCACCGACCCTAACCAAAACACAGGGATTGTGATTCAAAAGTGCAGGATCGGAGCCACTTCTGATCTCCAACCGGTGATAGGGGATTTTCCGACGTATCTAGGGCGGCCGTGGAAAGAGTTTGCAAGGACGGTGGTGATGCAGTCGGTGGTTAGCGATGTGATTCATGAAGCTGGATGGCATGAGTGGAATGGGGACTTTGCATTGAACACGTTGTATTATGGTGAGTACGAGAACACAGGTGAAGGGTCGGAGACTTCTGGTAGAGTAAAATGGGAAGGTGTCAAGGTGATTACTAATGCTTCAGAGGCTGAAGTGTTTGCCCCAGAAAACTTCATTGCAGGCCATAGCTGGTTAAGCTCTACTAGCTTCCCTTATTCCCTGGGTTTATAAACAGTGGTCTAAGGAAATCTAATTTATTATTTAATAATCTAGTAGTTTGATCATAAACGAAGCCACTATTAATTGTTTGGGTGTGACGTGATACGTAATCTACATAAAAGAGCGAGAGAGAAATAGTGATATATTGATTTACTATATTGATTAAATGAATACAAGGCCTTGTGTATTTATACATCGTGCGTTAAGTTGTTTTAGATAAGCATAAGGAGACTAACTCGTTAACCATAAGGAAACCAACTCTAGCTCAACTTGGGATGATGAGGCAAAGACTACTTATGCACTATCACGCCTCAAGCAAATCTCCGATGTGAAGCTTGGATCGCAAGTGCTTAAATCGAGACATAGAAAGTCCATTTGTTAGTATATTAACAAGCTCAGACGTAGTCGTGGCATAACAAAACCATATCACGCATGAAATGAATGTCGATCTCAACATGTTTAGTGCGTTAGTGAGGAACATGATTAACTGCCAAATACATTGCACTCAAATACATCGTAGTGTCCGTGGACTTGTGACCGGAAGTAAAAGCTCATTCATAAGTGAAGTCAACCATCGTATCTTTATGGTCGTGGAAGCAAGCATGATATATTGCAGTGCTCTAATGGTATTGCAATAATATAACGTTAGATCAGCAAGTGGTATATATCGCAAAAAACCTAGACAATTGTTTGTTATTAGAAACTAGAGCATAACGGCTTATGAGTAGTAACACCAAATGGTGCTAATAAATCGCTCAACTACTTAGGGCATCCACAATCCATTGAACTCTATGGAGTTCAATGGATTGCCACATCACTGTCATATCAACATTTCACTTTTTATTCAACAATACTTTTTAACATTCACACTCGATTAAACTCTACAGAGTTTAATGGATTCCTATATTTGGTTTGAAATTTAATTGAAAAAGAAAACATTAAATTTATCGAACCACTCAATTATCATACAACTCTCTCATTCAACTCTCATCCATGTTATCACTCACACTCCATTAAACCTCTATTCAGTCTTAGTAATCATCTATTCAACTCTTATTAAACACTCATTATGGATGCTCTTATGTTGTGTTAGATACAATCTGCCAATATGGAAAGTAGCCTAAATAGTAAATACCTAAGGAATACCGACCGTATCTTTCAAGAAAAATGGAGAATGTAATGTCTAAATGGGATCAATGGTGAAGGATGCCAAACTACCTATAATCAATATATCTTTAATATAGACAAGAACGTAAAAATTATTAGACTCTATACAATAAATAAATAATGAATTATCTTACATATACTGCAAAATCCATGATGTAATAAAGCAGAATAAAGCTTGGCAGACCAAAAACATGTAGCCTACTTAATATGATGAGCACATATAAGATCAATAAACCCAGATGGTGTGATCATATAGACTCATTTAGTTAAGTCGCTATTAAGAAACATATTATTAACATCAACTTTACGAATACCCCAACCATGTAAATATGCAACTGAAAAGAACAGTGTTGATCGTGCTTGGTTTGATAATTCGGCTAAAGATTTATGTGTCATCAATACCGTGTGTCTAAAGAAACCCTTTCATTACTAGACGCGTTTGTAGCAATTAAGGCATCGTTTGATAGTTTCTGATTGGGAAAGTGCTGACTGTCAAAGGTCTGTTTGAGTAATAAATTCTAACTGAATAAGAAATCATGTTGTTTATTGTACATCTGATTGAATGTGCTGACCGATGCAAAATGATTATTTTACCCTGCTGTTCTATACAATCAATATTTGCTTTTGTTAATTTACCATTATACGCTATTATAATTTTAATTTAATATTATATATATTCTTCATAAACTTTCAAAATATGATAATTACCTAAATTATTCTTTTAATAAATTTTAATAAGCTAAAGCTTGTAAATAATTAAATAATTAAATCTTATTAACGATTTTACAAACAATTAAAAACATGGGTTGTACAAGAAACTTTTATGTGAATAAAAAGCTTTTAAATTAAAATGAAAACAACTTCAGCAAGGCAAGAAAAGATGGGAAATTTCATTAAGGCATTTTTTACGAACACTTACAGTACAATAATTCATTTCAACCTTATAGATGGATATCTGAAAGTGGAACACAACTGGTTTATTTTGTTTAGTTTCTGCAAGTGACCGACGATCAAAGAACCAATCAAAGGCAAGGAGAAGCTTTTTTTAACAAGTAGGAAACAAAAAAAAGATGTAGGAAGAAAATTGTAAGCTTTTTTTGCTTGATGGAGAAGACGACGTCGAAGGAGAAGCTGTGAATTTTGTGGGAGTGTGATCGATTTTGAGAAAGAAAAAAGGTGCGGTTTTGTGCAGAAGGCGTACCAGATGAAAAACGAAGAGGCGTTGAAAGATGATCAGTATGGCAAGGGCACATTTGGAAGAAGTTTCTCCCTTCTCAGTAAGTTAATTCACGATTTCTTACCAAGTCAGATGTTGCTTTCCGAGTCAGACGCTTAAAATTGGTTTACTAAACACCTTTAGTTGATCGAGTCAGCCAAAAATGTCTAACCCGACTCGGTCAGACACATATCAAACACAACCTAATTGTCCCATAAGTGTTACACTTTATTTTGTAAACACACACATCCGATTATACTTATATTATGAGGTATCGAGAATAGATCACAAGTTTGATTGGAATATTTCAGGAAGTAAAACAGATAACTCATGAAACCACACAAATACAAAGACACATTATTTACATGGTTCAGTCAATGTGACTTACGTCAACAAACAGGAGGGAGACATAGATTACAAATATAATTTCGCAGAGGTCCGACCTACTGACTAGAATTCATGGCACGATTAAATAACTAGTTGGCATCCATATTTATAAACTAGGGATCAAACCTAAATCCCTAATGGTCCAAGCCCATAAATCCATAGGTACTTGAAAGGTGTCAACCAATCACGAGTCGCCATGCAGCTGCTTCTAGAATATTTAACCTTTGACTTTGGAAAGCACCTTTGCACCAAAGAGAACTTTATCTCACTATGAGATTTTTTAGCCACCAAAGAGAGCTTTCTCTCACTAGGAGGGCTTTCAACCACCAAAGAGAGCACCAATGCATCCAAGAACACCACCGCTTCCTAGAACACCAACACTTTCAAATGCTCTATTAGAAAGCTTTGTCACAACGTTATGTCAGAAAACTTTGTAACAATGCTTGCCATAATTCTCTGTCACAATGCTCTATCATAATTGCTAAATATTCAAATCATATTTAACCATCTCCACCTTGACTTGAGTATACTCTGAATTTCTCTAGAAACCAAGAAATTCATCCCTTGTCCTGTAATCTTTCTCCATAGGGACTTAACACATGCACATATCTACCAAGTCCAAGCAAAGCTTGTAGTTCTCTATGGGTAATAAGTTTGTCAACATGTCTGTTGGATTCACATTGGTGTTTATCTTCGGTATGCGGGTTATTTGGCTTATGTGGTGGATACTCGTGTTGGGGATCAGGTTTCAGTTTCAGAGGTCCCAGTTTTCATGGAGTTCGCCGATGTGTTCCCGGAAGAGTTACCCGGTGTGCCTCCTGAGAGGCAGGTCGAGCTCAGGATTGATCTTGTGCCAGGTGCGGCCCTGATTGCCAAGGCGCCATACCGCTTGGCATCGCCTGAGATGCAGGAGTTTTCATCTCAGCTGCAGGAGCAGCTAGGCAAGCAGTTCATCAGACCGAGTAGTTCTCCGTGGGGAGCGCCAATTTTTTTCATCAAGAAGAAGGATGGTTCACATCAGATGTGTATTGATTACCGGGAATTGAACAAGCTAACGGTGAAGAACCGTTATCCCCTTCCGCGGATTGATGACCTCTCTGATCAGTTGCAGGTGCATCTTGATTCTCCAAGATAGATCTGAGGTTCGGGTATCATCAGGCCATGGTGAGAGAGGAAGACGTGGAGAAGACCACGTTCCGGGCTCTTTATAGGCATTACGAGTTTGTGGTGATGCCATTTGGGTTCACCAATTCGCCTGCAATATTTATGGATTCGATGAATCGAGTATGCAGGCCGATGCTCAATCGTTCGGTTATTGTGTTCATTGATGATATATTGGTATATTCCAAGACCAGAGAGCAGCATGAGGAGCATCTTTGTGAGCTTCTGGGGGTTTTGAGGTGAGAATGGCTTTATGGTATGTTCTCGAAGTGCGAGTTTTGGTTACGAGAGGTTCAGTTCCTTGGACACCTCATTAACCAGGATGGTATATTCGTCGATCCGGCCAAGATCGAGACCGTGATGTAGTGGGAGGTTCCGAAATCTCCCTTGGATATCAGGAGTTTCTTGGGATTGGCAGGGTACTATCGGAGATTCATTCAGGATTTCTCCAAGAGTGCAGTACCCCTCACTCGTCTAACAACGAAGGGGTGGATTTCTGATGGGGACCTGAGAAGCAGACAACATTTGATACCCTTCGGCAGAGATTATGTGAGGCCCCGGTTTTGACCCTCCGGAGGGAATTGAGGATTTTGTGGTATTTTGTGATGCATCCATCACTGGTTTGGGGCAGTCCTCATGCAGAGAGGACGAGTGATAGCTTATGTTTCGCGGTAGCTGAAGTCGTACGAGACACGATATCTCACGCATGATCTGGAGTTGGGGGCAGTGGTTTTTGCCCTCAAGATTTGGAGGCATTATCTTTATGGGGTCTGTTGTACTATCTACACGGATCTCAAGAGTTTAAGACATATTATGGATCAGCCGAACCTGAACATGAGGCAGCGCAGGTGGCTGGACATAGTCAAGGATTATGACTGTGAGATTCTTTACCATCTGGGTAAAGCGAATGTGGTGGCGGATGCCTTAAGCCGCAGGTCGGTTGGGTCTTCGGAGGGGGTATCGTATATGAGGGTATCAATGGACTCTCCGCTTTTGGGATTGATTAGGGAGGCTCAGACCGAGGGTGTCCGGGAAGAGAATTGGAAGAAAGAGAGGATCAGGGGTGAGATTGCCAGATTTGTGCCGGATAGTCGTGGGTTGTTGACCCGTTGTGGTCGGGTCTGGGTTCCGATGTCTGGTGGGGTCAGACAGATCGTATTGGAGGAGGCTCATAAGTCTTGTTTTTCTATCCATCCGGGGGCTACCAAGATGTATCAGGATTTGAGATTGAGCTATTGGGTGTCGTGTATGAAGAGGGAGATCGCCTAGTACGTGGAGAGGTGTGTGACTTGCAGGATGGTCAAGGCTGAGCAACATAGGCCGCATGGCAAGCTGTAGCCCCTGGAGATTCCCATGTGGAAATGGGAATAGATTTCAATGGATTTCATCACCAAGTTGTCGAAGATGGCAAAGGGTTTTGATGCTATTTAGGTCATCGTGGATCGATTGACCAAGAGTGCCCATTTAATGGCGGTTCGGGAGAGTTCTTCGGCCGAGAAGTTGGCTGAGGTGTATGCTCGCGAGATCATTGCTTGCCATGGGGTTCCGGTCCCCATTGTTTTAGACCGTGATGTTCGTTTCACCTCCCTTTTTTGGCATAAATTCCATGAGGAACTGGGCACGAGGTTGCACTTCAACACAACTTATCGTCCGCAGACCGATGGTCAGAGTGAAAGGACGATACAAACCCTTGAGGATATGTTGCGAGCCTGTGTCGTCGATTTTGGTGGGAGTTGGGACTCCTACCTGCCTCTTTCGGAGGTCTCCTACAACAACTGTCATCACCCCAGCATTGGTGCTCTGCCTTTTGAGCTTTTGTATGGGCGGAGATGTCGTACCCCGGTTTGCTGGGGCGAGGTTGGTCACAGGGTTATGGGGCGGACTGAAGTGGTCCTTCAGAGCACGGAGATGATTCAACAGATCAGGTAAAGATTGCAGACTGCTCAGAGTCGGCAGAAGAGCTATGCCGAATGACACCGATCCGAGTTGGATTTTCAGGTCGGCGACATGGTGTTACTGAAGGTCTCACCTTGGAAAGGTGTGATTCGCTTAAGGAAGAGGGGGAAGTTGGGTCCCCGGTATATTGGGCCATTTTGAATGATCGCCAGGGTTGACAAGGTTGTGTACAGATTGGATCTTCCTAAGGAGCTCAGTCAGATTCACAACACTTTCCATGTTTCGTAGCTGCGAAAGTGCATGTTGGATGGGGATGCAGTGGTTTCCTTAGATGATATCCAAGTTGATGAACGCCTGAACTATGTTGAGAGGCCAGTAGCTATTATGGAGAGGAAGGTGAAGGTTTTGCGTAGCAAGGAAGTACATTTGGTAAAGGTACGATGGTAGCACCGGAGGGGCTCCGAATGGACCTGGGAGTCGGAGGCTGATATGCGACAACATTTTCTGGATTCGTTCGCGATAGCAGACTTGGAGGACAAAGTCTAGTTCAAGTGGGGGAGAGTTGTAACACCCCGGTTTTCAGGTATTTTTCAATTCATCCCTTGGTTTTTAATTATGACATTTTAGTCCCTAAGTCCATGAGAATGAGCCTTGAAGCCCTAGTGGCAAGATGGTAATTTTGGGACAGGAGGAGTACGCTAAGCGTACATGTGGGTATGCTAGTATGTTGGGCGTACACATATGTACGTTGGGCGTACACTCTGGGCGTACTCATGTCCGAGAGAAAACCTAAGTTTTAGGGTTTGAGGGGTATTTAAGCATCTTTATGGCTCATTTACCCCCACCTTTTTAGCCTCCAAAGCCTTTGAGTCGTTTTTGGCGAACCCTAGTCCCTTAAGAGTGTATTTCGAGCTAAAAGTGTGTACTTGGTGTGCTTAAGGAAGAAAGAATTGCATCAAGGAGCTTAGAAGTTGAAGCAAGCTTGTGGATCTGGGATCATCACCTTCTTGGGAGGCTCCAGAAGGTAAAAAGTATTCACCTTGATGCTTTGTTTACTTGGATCTCATTTTAGTGACTTTATGTTGTTCTTCTTGTCTCAAAAGTCCCATTTTTATGCATGTTTGGTTATGGACATTTTGGGCTATCGTTTCAAACCCTAGGAAGGTACTATGCCATAAAAATGAGGTCCCTTTAGCTAGTTTGGCTCCGTGCATCTTGTAGAAGGTCTTAATGGATTAAGACCATGCATTAAGGACTTTATGGACGTGTAAAGTCATAAAGTTAGAAACTTTATGACCCTAGTATGCCTCTGGACCTTGGATCTGAAGTATAAGCTTAAGTGCTAAAGCCATTAATCACTTAATGAAGAACTTGGGATTTGCGAGGGCATGCCCCACGTAGCTTGGTGTATGCCCTGTGTACCCGGTCAGCCAACCCGATGGTGGTTTTTGTGAAGCTTCTTGTACGTTGAGGGTACCTCTAGAGTACGCCTCGCGTACTTGCATGGGTCAGCCCATGTTGAGTTAACTCGGCTGGGTTGACTCGACTGGTTTGACTCAGTGGGCTTATAGACTTTGACCGGTTGACCATAAGTTTGACCATGTTTGACCAAGTTTGAATTTGAGGGTATTTTGGGATTTTGATGGAAATTGGCCACTTGATGGATGTAGGCATTGAGTAGAGAGCTGAGATTCGAAGTTGGACCTTATCAGTTCTATGCAGCTTGTGAGGTGAGTTTTCCTCACTATACTTTCGGGTCGAAGGCACCAAGGTCGGCCCATTGGTTTGATAACATGATATTGTTGATATGCTGAGTATGGAATAGATCTGCATGCTAGTCTTGATATACTAGTCTGGTAGATCTGTAGGACTACCTATGATACTGTCTGTTTATCTGTATATGATATTATCTGTTATATGTCGACATATTGTGTGAGTTGGGTTGAGGTTGTATCGCTCCGTGCTGTAGCCAACAAACTCTGGAGCAAACCAGATATGAGCTGAGGGCCGGCGAGGGTATATCAGACTCATACTGAAGGCTCATGAGCATTAATTCCAGATACGAGCTGAGGGCCGGGAAGGGCATGCCAGAATCGTACTGAGGGCTTAGTTGTGAGCAAGCCAGACATAAGTTGTAGGTCGAGGGCAAGCCAGACTTATGTTGTGGGCTCAGGGGTAATCCAGTCTGTTAGCTGTGGACCCATTGCATGTTGTTATTGTATATGTGATATTTGTTTGTGTATTGGTATTTTGGAGGAACTCACTAAGATTTGAGCTTACAATTTTGGATTGTGTTTCAGGTACCTCAGAGGATCGCGGAAAGACGAATGTGTGATCGTGCACCTCCTCGAGTTTTGATTTTATGATTTTGAGAAAACTCTGATATTAAACCTATTTTGAAAACTATTTTTAAACAATGATGATTTATTGGTTGTTTTAAAAGTTTAAATTTTTCATGAATTTTATGGTCGTTACAGAAATGGAAAGATAAACTTCCTCCACCCATGTGCTCGTTTAACAAAGGAAGAATGTATTAATTCATTGCCTTTCCTATCTCTACGTACATTTCTTTCTTTTATATTTAACTAGCAAAGTAACATGATATATTATACGAAACCATCTACTGATGGCCTAACAGGTAAAGGAAGTGAAACTCCTTCCTTACCCCTAAGAGGTCATGAATTTGAGTCCTTGAGGGTTCCAATCAGCGGATGACCACTGACCCCCTCTCCTCACAGGGCGTTTAAACTAGACCACATGTTCTACCAGGGATGCATAGGCCTTAAGGTTATGTCGGTCGGGTCGGTTGATGTCCTCTATTATCAAAAAGAAAAAAAATGTAAGACAAATTTGTAAGATTGGTGAAACCCGTGGCCTCTCAATTTTCATGGGTAAATCTTAATCACTCAAACAACTCCAAGTATGCTTCAATTAGTCAATTTTCACTTTGTTTTCTTAAAAATGTCTTCAAGAAGTGTAGCATTTATAATTCAAGTTGTCACATAATCTAACATGTCACCATATTTGCAACATGCGCATTTAGAAAAAACTAATGAAAAATGGATTAAATAACTCACATCCGCAACATAAACTCCACCTAAAGAAAACAACCAAATTATTCGATACATTACTTTCATCCTCTTACACACAACAGTTACCCTAAATCGATCCATTTGTTCACAGATTGAGTGAATAAGGGAAGGTAGTAGAGCTTAACCAACTACCCCCTGCAATGAAGTTTCCCGGAGTATACCCTTGAGCCTCTGATGAACTTGTAATCACCTTGAACCCTTTCCATTTTACCCTACCGGAAGTTGCAGCACCACCCCCTGTGTTCTGATACTCACGGTAGCTTAAACTATCAAGCGCAAAGTTCCCATCCCACTCAAACCATCCGGCTGGATGGATCACATTGCTAACCGTCGATTGCATCACCACAGTTCTTGAATAAAGTTTCCATGGTCGTCCTAGATACGTCGGAAAACTCCCTATCACCGGTAGGAGGTCGGAAGTGGCGCCTATCCTGCACTTTTGAATCACAATCCCTGTGTTTTGGTTAGGGTCGGTGCGGCCTTGTGCCGTGAGCATGTTCTTTTGACCGGGTCCAGGGCGGCGTGCATGGATGTCGCAGTTCTGGAACACCGCTGCAGCGTTGCCGAAGATGAAATCCACGGTGCCGGCGATGAAACAGTTGATGTAAAATTGACGGTTACTGTGGACGTAAAGGGTGTCTTGGTAGGCCAACATGTCACATTGATAGAATGCGGAAAAATCCGAGCCGACACGAAGTGCCACCGCTTGGTGGTTTGCAGCTCCGGCGGTGTTTTGAAAGGTTACATCACGTGCCAAGAATCCATCGCCTACGATAGCTGCATAACGCCACACAGAGTTGTTTTTTATGAATTTTATTTAATTGACCAACAAAAATAATACAGGGATAAATTAGTAATAATATTTAATTCCATTAGTATGTGATGATGTTACTTAAATGATAATGATGTCTAGTAGGTGTTTTCAAATATAAATAGTATATTTATCATGTACACCTGAGGGTATAATTATGCATAAAAATTAATTTTCCAATTTAATGATCAAAATCAACGAGTAATATGTATTTTATCTTCAGTTAGTCATGAAATATGGTATTGTATAATTGTATTTGATTTATACGTAAAAACAATAACAAAAAAGAAAAATAGATGGACACTCTTATCTTATATATAGTTATGGAAAGATGAAAAAGATAATGAAGATGTTGGTCTTCGTATCTCCCAAGGTTTAATAATATGCTTAACCTCCACGTGAAGCCTCAGCTTTTGAAGTTAAAAAAATGAAAGAAAAGTGAAATATATATAAATAATAAAATAAAATAAGCATATTTAGAAATACATGATAGACTGATAGTTAGAATTACCTGAACGAAAAATAATTTTCAGTTATTGATTTAAAAAACAACTCGTTAGCAAATTATGAATTAAAGAAAAAAATGTATGTCATGATACATTATTACTCATTTAGTGATTCGAGTTTTGTGTATTTTCCATATAAATCGACAGACATAAAAACAGCATAAGCACATGTATCTTTGAAATATTAAAAACGACATAACTAAAAACAGAATACGCATGCAGTAGTCATATCGAAAAAATGGTTAAAAACTCTATAATAAAATTAATAACACTTTTGTATAGAAAAAGAGATAGGATGACTAACCCACGGTGGCGGAGTTGAAAGTGGTGGTTCCACCTTTTACACTACGGCTTCCGGTAATGATTGTATTCTTTCTTCCATCTCCCATTAACATTATGTTAGTTTTGGACGACGGCACCTCCACGTTTTCCCGGTACACCCCAGCCTTTATCCTAATCACGTACCTTGTCTTGCTCTTTGACGGCGCTGCTGCCACCGCAGCCGCCACCGTCTTGTAGTTTCCACTACCATCGGTAGCAACCACCACGTTTGCCTTCACCGTCCCTGACTGCAACAACCTCCTATCTCCGGTAGATAACCACTCCGGCCATGCATTATTCTGTTCCTCCTTCAAGTTCCTCCCGTTAAGTTTCCTCTCATTCGCCAAATCTGTTCTCGTCATGTTACAAATCATGGCCAGTGCATTGCTGCACATCTTCTCCACTCTCCTCTCGCTTTTTTCCAGCGATTTACGGAGTTTCTTGTCGGCTTCGTCGTGGGAGAATCCGTCGAGACAAGTTTCTTGGTTGGTGATGGCGGAGCTCATTAGCGTCTTGAGGTCGTCGGCATGCTGCCTGAGTGATTTCTTGGTTTTATACTCTTCGAGGTCTTTGATGACATCGTGGAGCTCGTCCAATGTCTCCGACACCATCTCCAGGCAGTCGTGCAGCGCCGTGATCTGGCGATGCGTCAGACCTTGGCGATTGGTGAGTTTCTTTATCTGGAAGTAGCTGTGCTCGACGGCAGTAGTTGTTATATTAACAGCAAGCTCGATCACGTCCTTTTGAGTTTTGACCTTTTTGGTCATATCGGGGTGGCTGGTGATGGTGGAATAGCATAGCTCTGGGTACAAGGTGGCGCTGCATGATGATTTTACGACGGCATGGGAGGCTGAAACTCTGATGCTTTCTGTGGTGGAGTTTCGAGATTTGACTCCGATGACAATGCCGATTAGAGCCGAGAGTAGTAGGATTGATGCAAAAGCAGTTAAGAAGAGTTTTTTTCTTTTGTTGGATAAGTTGATGTTCTTACCGGAGTCCAAGATTCCGGCAAAGAAATCTTTGATGTGGGTCATCATTTTTGAGGTGTTTGAAATGGATTGGGACTTGTGTGAAGAAAGAAGAAACAAGTGTGGTTGAGGTCGAATAAGTGAGTCGCTTCTGTGTTTTTATTGGCGAATTATAGTCCGATCTTCAAGTTATTTTATAATTTTGATCTTATAATAATCATAATATATGAATGCTTCTATTAATTTTAAATAAAATCTTGCTAGAATATTGGTCGGAGGAGAGTTATAAATAAAGAGATGGTTCATAGAAGTGTAAACCATCATCATTTTCAATAGAAGGGTTTTTTTTAGAGAGGAGGCCATGTTTATACTAATTAAATTTCAATAGAAGGGTTTTTTAAAGGAGAGGAAGTGATGTTATACTTATTAAAGTCCACTTAGATGTCAAGACCATGGCGTTGGTTATAATGCTTGTCATGTTAATTTTTTTTTTAAATTTAATTTATATGAAAAATAATCAATTTAAAGTTTAAACAAAATATTTTGATAAAAACTAAAATTTTATTAAGTTTGATGAGTATCACGACATTTTCATATGAAAAAATAAAACATATTGATTATCTTTATAAAATAAAAGAGTAAATTACATGAATGATCCCTATGGTTTAGGGTAATCCGCGCGTTTGGTCTCTAACTTATTTTTTTAACTCGGAAGATCCCTGGTATTTGTTTTTGTTACGCGCTTGGTCCCTGTCTTACCTAAAAAGACTATTTTGCCTTTGATTTTTTCATTTATTTAATCAAACACACTCCCAACTCCACCCCCTCATATTATCTTACCTACCCTACCATTTTTTCCTATTTAATTCATAGTATTTTTAGGTAAGACATGGACAAAACGCGTAACAAAAACAAACAGTAGGGACCAAGCGTGTAACAAAAACAAATAGTAGGGACCTTCCGAGTTAAAAAAATAAGTTAGGGACCAAACGTGCAAATTACCCCAAACCATAGGGACCATTCGTGTAATTTAAATTATATTTTTAGGGTATAATATTAATTAACTTATAGAGTTTATTTGAATTAATAAAGAATATTAAATATCAAAGGGGATAAATCAAATGTTAATTTTATAAAGTTTAAAGGTAAATACAATATTTCACTTTAAGTTTAGGATAGAAAGTCTAGCAAGAGATAATTTCCTAGAACCATTGTTGCAATTTCCAATTCATTTACTATTTCTCTCTCATCGGTAGTTGTTTGTCGAATTCATCGACCATGTTCAGCATACCGAGAAGACGGGCCGATGTTTGCCGAGCCACATAGGCGTTACCGAGGAACAAACTTAAGCCACTTCGTCTGGCCTTAGACATAAAAAAATGGTTGCATCATCAAATATCAACTCCATTACGTTCTCACCAGCATTAAAAAATGATATTCACTTCGTAAGTTGATAGTATGTGGGGGAGAAGAAGAAGAGAAACAGAGAAAAGGTTTTTTCTCTATCACTTCTGAAGGATGGTTTTTTCTTACTAATAATTAATTAATTCTCATTGATTTCATATCAATTTATTATCATATAAATTAACAAATCAATTATTTAAGTATTGATCTCATAGTAATTTATTCACATAATAAATTAACAAACTAATTATCTATTTCCAATTAATATATTAATCATATAATATATTAACAAATCATTTCTTCATAATTTCCAATTAGTTTATTAATCATATAATAATCTAATAAATTATCTTTCTCTCTCCTAATATCATTTCTAGCTATTTCTGGATAAGATGGAAACCCAAGAAGGACTTTGCTTCCGGTTACAAGTATATACCAATTTAGTTATGAGCTTAGACACTTCAGATATCGGCAACAAATCATTTAGGGACCCAAAGATATCGTTTTTCCTGTTAAGGCAAAAGGAAGGAATAAACTTTGACTAGATAACTGTAACATTTACTTATCAAATCATACATGATACTACGTTTTATAACATCATGTTACTGATACGTTTAGGCAACACCAATGCACAACCGACTTGCAAATTACAACTTATGTATCTCCATTTGAAGAAAGAATATATTATTGTCTTACAATTACTTGTGATAAAATCTATGAAGTAATCTCTAAGCGTGGGTTTATCCAATACTCAAAATCACCATTTTCTAAGTATTGATGAATATTGTAGCAATCGCATGCAATGTCCAATCTCTATGGAAAACCTACAATCAATTCATGACAGCTTTAATTCACTACTTACTTCCAAAAGTATGAATGCCTGTGGAATTTTGAATAATAAAGTTACTCGTGAAGTAAACATGCAAAGTGAAACACAATAATACACTAATTAACTATGGTATCATACCTATTAAATATAAATAAATCCCTATTATTTAATCACCATAACAATTACGAATCTATTCATTTATAATATTTCGAGTAATCAAGTAACCATTTGAATTGGATAACATCAGCCATGCCATGTTATTAACATACATACTATGCTTATCTATGGTCCTTCTTTTGTGAACAAATCAACTGGACATTATTCCAATGATGTCCATTTCACAATTCCAAATTCTTATCACTATCCAAGATGTAGTGGAATTTCATCTTTACATGCATTTGTAACGTCCCAAAATCATGAAAAAAAAAATTTATTTTTAAAATTATCCCAAATTCATAAATTATTCAAAACATAGTTTCCAAAAGTCATAGTCATAATCAGAGTATCCCAAAATAATAGATCAAGTGAATATCAAGAAGGATGTGCACAATCGCGCATTCGCCTTGCCCTTGTCCTCTAAAGTACCTGAAACCATAAAATCAAACTGTAAGTCAAAGCTTCGTGAGTTCCCCTAAAATACCACCACATGAACATATAAGACTCCCTCCGTCCCAAAATTATTGTCCACAAACAAAAAACACACAGATTAAGAAAAAAATAATTACCACTAACTTTATTAAATGAAATGAAAGTTGTACCCTTTGTTGCATTTAATTCCATTCTTTTGTTGAATTTAATTCAATGGTAGGTTAACTAATATTTAGGGGTATTTTGGTAAAAGAGATATTAATTTTTAGAAGTAGGCTATTATTTTGGGACAAACCAAAAAGGAAACATGGACTATAAATATGGAACAGAGGAAGTAACATGCATATTGGGTCCACAACCATTGGTCTAGATTACCCCTGAGCCCACAGCATAAGGCTGGATTGCCCTCGTGGCCCACAACAAATGTCTGGATTGCCCTCGAGCCCACATCATAAGTCTGGTTTGTCTTTCCGGCCCTTAGCTTATGTCTAGATTTCCCCCAGGTTTGTTGGCTTCTGCACAGAGCAATATTGCCTCAACCTAACCACATTATGTCGACATATGCAATAGATAAACACATAACCAGCAAACAGATAATCATGCAGATCTAACAGGACACTGTAGCATAGCAACAACCTATATATCAGGACATATAACCTAGTGAGTTGGCATTGGTTCCTTTAACCCACGAGAATAGTCAGGAAGACTCACCTCACAATCTAAAAGATATTTTAACTAAACGTTACTCTGAAATACCGACTCTAAAGGTGACCTATACAAAAAACAGGGATCGAGCCTCAATCTACAACTCAAAACACTCTATTTGACCTAAAGTCAAACTTGGCCAACGGTCAATGGTCAATGGTCAAAAACCACACTCAAAAGTCGCCCAGCTACTCGTCACGTCGTGACCATCTATTGGTCAAGTCGTGACCTAAGAAGACGAAATAATCGAAAATCATCATTCTCATGCCGTGACACCTAAGTGCTCACGACATGAGAAACGCTCTAAACAGATTTCATGAACAAGGTTCTTAATCCTTTTAGATATGTAACTAACACTTCCAGAACGTCTTATCTACCTCATAACCTCATAAAAATCGTGGCTTTTTGGACATGCATATCCAATGCATTTCCCAAACACAAACTAGGGAAGAAAAGGAAGAAATAGCATTATAAGATCATGTAAGAGTCTCAAAACCCAACCATATTTCAGATTTCACACTTATTTCATCAAAGGGACATTAGAGGATCCATATAGTTGACAACTTTATAGATTCCAAACACTACAGCATTCTATACATGAAAGATAATGCATAAAACCTAGATCTAAGCTTATAGACTCAAAAAGCAATGAACTTGGAAACTCACAAAGGTCCAGAAGGTGTGAAGATGAATGATGGTGAGGCTTAGATGTTGAGATGATGCACTAGATTATCTTCCTCTTCTTCTTTGCTAGAAATCACTACAAATGAGCTCAATATCAAATATAGGGTGTTAGGGTTTCAAATGGGCATTAGGAGGTGATAGAGGTTGATCGTGGGCTAACCCTAGTACTCACTTCCTTTAAATATAGGAAAAACCTTGAAAATTAGGGTTTTCCTTACAGCCAGTTCTCACGTCGTGACCCATATGGGATCACATCACGTCGTGACCCCTAAAGTCAAACTTGGTCAACGGTCAATGGTCAATGGTCAAAATCTACACTCAAAAGTCGCCCAGCTACTCGTCACGTTGTGACCATCTATTGGTCACGTCGTGACCTAAGAAGACGAAATAATCAAAAATCATCATTCTCATGTCGTGACACCTAAGTGCTCACGGCGTGAGAAACGCTCTGGACAGATTTCATGAACAAGGTTCTTAATCCTTTTAGATATGAAACCAACACTTCCAGAATGTATTATCTACCCCATAACCTCATAAAAACCATGGCTTTTTGGACATGCATATCCAGTGTATTTCCCAAACACAAAGTAGGGAACAAAAGGAAGAAATGACACTAGAAGATCATGTAAGAGTTTCAAAACCCAACCATATTTTAGATCCCACATTTATTTCATCAAAGGGAAATTGGAGGATCCATAAAGTTGGCAACTTTATGGATTCCAAACACTATATCATTCTATACATGCAAGATAATGCATAAAACCTAGATCTAAGCTTATAGACTCAAAAAGCAATGAACTTGGAAACTCACAAAGGTCCAGAAGGTGTGAAGATGAATGATGGTGAGGCTTGGATGTCGAGACGATGAATTGGATTCTCTTCCTCTTCTTCTTCTTTGCTAGAAATCATTACAAATGAGCTCTGGATCAAATATGGGGTACTAGGGTTTCAAATGGGGTATTATGAGGTGTTAGAGGCTGAGGGTGGGCTAGCCCTGGCCCTCACTTCCTTTAAATATAGGAAAAACCCAGAAAATTAGGGTTTTCCTTGCAACCAGTTCTCACGTTGTGACCCATAAAGTCAAACTTGGTCAATGGTCAATGGTCAAAATCCACACTCAAAAGTCTCCCAGCTACTCGTCGCGTCGTGACCATCTATTGGTCACGTCGTGACCTAATAAGATGAAATAATCGAAAACATCATTCTCATGTTGTGACACCTAAGTGCTCACTACGTGAGAAACACTCTGGGCAGATTTCATGAACAAGGTTCTTAATCCTTTCAAATATGCAACCAACACTTTTATAACGTCTTATCTACCTCAGAACCTCATAAAAATCATGGCTTTTTGGACATGCATATCCAATGCACATCCCAAACATAAACTAAGGAACAAAAGGAAGAAATGGCATTAGAAGATCATGTAAGAGTCTCAAAACCCAACCATATTTCAGATCCCACACTTATTTCATCAAAGGGACATTCAAGGATCCACAAAGTTGAAAACTTTATGGATTCCAACCACTATATCATTCTATACATGAAAGATAATGCATAAAACCTAGATCTAAGCTTATAGACTCAAAAAGCAATAAACTTGGAAACTTACAAAGGTCTAGAAGGTGTGAAGATGAATGATGGTGAGGCTTGGATGCTAGGATGATGGACTGGATTCTCTTCCTTTTCTTCTTCTTTTCTATAAATCACTGCAAATGAGCTCAAGATCAAATATGGGGTGTTGGGGTTTCAAAGGGGGTATTAGGAGGTGATAGAGGCTGAGGGTGGGCTAACCCTAGCCCTCACTTCCTTTAAATACAGGAAAAACCCAAAAAATTAGGGTTTTCCTTGCAGCCAGTTCTCACGTCGTGACCCATAAGGGATCACGTCGCGAGCCTCAAGGAAATCTGTGTTCTTCCAATTGGGGTCACGTCGTGACACCTTAGTGCTCACGTCATCACCTAGGTCTAAAATTAAGAATTTAAATCAAAAATTCCACAATGATGCTTACTTAGGACTGGGTGTTACATCATTGATCTCTTGTGATGTCATGGTTCTAAAGTCGTAGAGACTGAGCCTTTGATATTACAGAATGTTCCTCTGGAACATGTTGCTTAAAACAATTCCATCTCAAATTCAAGGTACATTCCTTGAACACTTCTTTTGCATTAAATTTCCCAACTCACATGTAGATTCTACAAGCATATCCCATTATGGAAACATTTCCATATTTCCATATGACCATCAATTCTGACTAAGAATCATCTCAATCTAGAACATGTCACAATGGTCCATACTAACAATATCATACTCCTAATTGTCCACAATCAACCAGTCTTCGATAAATCTTATGATGTTCTTGATAGTAGTTTAACAACTTTAGTCACATAAAATTCTAATCCTTTTCACACAATGCTAAAGGCATTTGAAAAAATAGAATAATCAAATATTATAGCATATGTAATCGATCTTATATCCGAAGCATATGGGACTCGATTCATTATGTCCTTCATAAGGATTAGGATTTGATATATGTTCAATCTCTTTCTATAATATTTCTATATATCTAATCTCCTATGTTGAAATATTTCAACATGATATTCATATGTCTTTGACAAAGTTCCATTAAACCATTTGATCTAAACCTTTAGATTCTAAATGAAGTATGAGTGTCCTCTCCCTTAAGTCCAATATAGCGAAATATTTTCCGAACTTTCCAACTTTCAAAAAAGGGACATTGTTTCCAACAAACAATATAGTTTACATATAATACTATCATAAAAGTTGTGCTCTCACTAGCTTTGACATGTACCCAAAAATCAATTGGACCTCTAGAAATCAATACTCTTTTACTGTCTTACAGAAGTGCATATTTTTGTTACGCGATAATTCGTTAAGTCTCCAACTAGACTTCTTAAGCTTATACACCTTAGTTGGATGGTGTGTATGTGTGTGTCTGTTTAAACCCTTTTCAAGACTAATAGATATATCCCTTGAAAGTTCAAACAATTCCTTTTCATTCCTTACAATTCGAAATATGAATAGGGATGTTGTAATCATATTGTGAATTCGAGAATGCAACTAACACAACCAATATCCATATTGATCTTCATCAGATCTTTAAAATCCATCAACGAAAGTGTTTCCTCATAACCATATTCATGAATTAGAGTGAAACCTTTTTCCACTTAGATTTCAAGGTGCATACGTTCACATCCATGCGAATTTATCATTTCAACCTACAAAAACAAGACAAGGTTTATGACAAACCAAAATCAAACGCAGTTTTCCTTTATGGACTGAACTTTTTTTATTGTAAATTTGTTTTTGGTAGCAAAATGGCCTACCAGTACTTCATGTTGTTAGTAGCTCATCCATATTGATTAGTGTACTTTCACCGACCAGTGCACTTTACTTTTGCATTTAAATGAAAAACATAGAAATAAAAAACATTGCCAACTCAACTGGAAATGCACAAAAATATGAATGTGCTAATTAAAACACAATAGGTTTTCATCCTCAAGTCGCATGCTAGTGATAACTAAAAGGATCATTGTCGGTTGACTCTTGTAACTCTCAAGATCAATACGAATCCCACAAACTTCTTGACATATGAGTTTTCTGTTGGGTTTTATGTACTATAACACTCCTATGGTACACATACAACCCTAATGTCTTGGATCTAAGTTTTCTCTAATTATACATGTAATTTCATATTATCCAAAGCATGAAGCCTAACTAGCATACAACATTGATATTTTAAAATATAAAACAAGTTAGATGATTACCTCTTTGTTGTAGCTTGTAGAACTTTGCCTTTCAAGAGCTTAGCATCTCAAATGTGATGCCTCAAATGGTTCACAAACACCATATGCAATGGAAGACAATGAGAGAGAGGCAAGGAGGCACACCAAAAACGTCTAGGGTTCTTCTTGGAACTCTTGGGGGGATTTTGGTAGTGCTAGGGGTTACATTTATAGTGTGGAATTCCTAGGGTCTAACTTGTAAACCCTAATTCACTTCCTTGGGTCTTTAATCCAATAATCTATATGATAAGCCCTTTGGACTAACTCTTCATGGACTCCCACATAGAATTAGTTCATCCTAATCAATATGGATCATTAGCCCAAACCATAAATATCACTGATTCACCTAATCAGTCCCTGTTAGTTTAATCAGTCTCTTTTGATCACTAAATTAATTCCAAATTAATTCTTGATTAATACTAATTAAATGCTATGATTTCTCAATCAATATATTATACATAAATCACAAATAACCTCTTTCTCAAATGTCCATCCTATCAAATTGCTCTGGTGAAGGCAACCCAAAATGGATCATGCTACTTTCGGGTCAAGTACATACCAATTATAGTTATGGGCTTAGACACCTAATCCAACAGTCTCCCACTTGGATAAGTCTAATAACTATAATTTCAAGCACGACTTCAAAATCCGATTAGCAATCGTAGCTCTCAAAAGCCGATGTCAACTTTGATCAATAACACGTCCTTTAGATAAGCGATCATATATTCCTCCATTCTACAAGATATCGTATAAACTGAGACTCGGATTATAATCATTCTCTCTGTTCATGTGTTGTTTCCCGATTTCCGATTTATGACGACTGACTAATTGATCAAATCAAATCAGTCCAGGCTTGGTCAAGCGCTTAGGGTTGTCATCACTAAATCATCGCGGGGCCTACAGATATCGCTTTTACCCCGCATTGGGTAAAAGGAACGGATAAATTTCGACTCATATGCTTGCTTAATTTACTTATCAAATCACACACAACAATACATTTTATAACACCAAGTTACTGGTGCGTTTACATATCATCAATTTGCAACCGATTTGTAAACTACAACTCATATGTCTTGGTTTCAAGAATATAAGATATTATCGTCTCACAATCACTCGTGATAAAATCCATGAAGTGATTCAGATGAGCGTGGATTTAATCCAATACTCAAATCTTATTACAGGAGTACTCATGAACACTGCAGCAAACTTGTGCAATGTCTAAGCACTTAGACAATCTACAGTCGGATTCATGACAGTCTTGCCTCATTACTTACTTCCAAAGTATGATTGAATGTGGATGTTTGAATAACATAGTTATTCGGGAAGTAAAACATACAAAGTGAAACACAAGAATAATCGAATCCAATATGGTCTCAAAACTTTTGAATATAAATAAAACACTTATTATTTAATCACCATATTGATTACACGTTATTCAATGTATAATGTTTCGACTAATCAACTTAATACTTGAAATAAAACAATAGTTATCCCATGCTCCAAGCATGCACACTATGTCTACCTATGGTCCTTACTTTGTGAAATAGATCATATGTAAACATTTCCAATGACACTCATTTTACAATTCCAAATCCTTATCGTAAGTGTAAGAATACGAAATTCTTGCCACTATTAGAATGTGTTAGATTCTAAACTATCATGCAATGATCCTTTTGTAATGACTAGGCACCAAAGTCACAGAGACTTTGCCAATTACAAACATTCCATTGGACATTGTTACAAGACAATTCCATGGATACAAAGTCTCATATTCAAAGTACATTCCTTCGAATATCCTTCTTGCATAAAAGTTTCTACACATAGGTTCTTAACATCCAACTCCATTATGGAAACATTTCCATATTTCCATATGACTATCCATTCTTAACAGAATCCTATCTATTCAGAACCACGTCAATATGGTCCATCCATTACTATACTTCCAACTGTCCATAAGCAACTAATCTTCAGTGAACTTTAGATTGTCCTTGACAGTTGCATAAAACTTTCAGTCATATCTTGTTCTAGTCCTTTTTCTCTCTTAATACCCTAGGTATTTGGAAATTAGAACAATCGAATATTATAGCATATGTAATCGATCCTATATCTAAAGCACATGGGATACGATTCATAATGTCTTACATAAATGCATGATATTAGACCAGTCTTTTGTGGGATATACTGTCTAAGTCCATAACTATATTTGGTATGTACTTGACCCGACTCGGCATGGTCCATTTGGGTTGCATGACATTGCAACACTTAGGTAGACTATAATGAGAGAAAAAGGACACTTAGAGATTATTAATATATTATAATTTATAATATATTAATAATATTATTTATTTAGTATTGATCAAGAATTAATTTAGAATTAATTTGGTGATCAAGATGAGACTAATTAAATATATATGGGGTTGATTATGTAAATCACTCATTCTTTTATAGTGGGATATGATCCATGGTTTATAACCCATAAGGAGCTCCATGGATAGTCCATGGGGGTTACAAACCCATGGATCATTAGAAATGAAGAGTCATGACAATTAAGGCATACATGTGTAAACCCTAATTGTGACACACTATAAAAGGAGCCTCTGTTGGGTTTTGAGCATTCTAACACTCCTATGGTGTACATGCAACCCTATAAACCTTGGATCTATGTTTTCTCTATTATACATGCAAATATTAACTATTCCAAGGTTTCATCCTAACTAGCATATTATGAAGCACCTATACTACAAAGTTCTAGTTAGATGACATGCCTTTTGATGTAGCTTGATGTCTTCAAGCTTTGAGAGCTTAGCCCCAATAGTGTGGAAGCCTCAAATGGAATCACAAATCACCAAAACACCTTGGAAGAACTTGAGAGAATATGTATGCACACTAAAATCGGCCCACTCTTATTTTCACACACTTGTGCCAATTTTGTGAGCCAAGGACCCCTTTATATATTATGGAGGATTAGGGTTACATCCATGTAAACCCTAATACCCATGACCTTTCATTTACATAGGATCCATGGGTTAAAAGCTCCATGGACCATCCATGAAAGCTTAGCCCAACCTAAATGAACTTGGCCCATTCCATATATATAAGAGTCCATATTTAATTAGTTCTTTTTGATCACTTAATTAATTCTAAATTAATTCTTGATCAATACTAATTAAATAATATGATTCCATATTAATATATTAGAACTTATAATATATTAATATAAATCATAAATATACTATTCTTAAAAGACTATCCATATAAATTGTGCCGGTGAAGTGCAACCCAAATGGACCATGCCGGGTCGGGTCAAGTACATACCAAATATAGTTATGGACTTAGACATTAATCCAACAGTCTCCCACTTGGATAAGTCTAAAACTATTATTGAGTATGACTTCAAAACCTAACTGGCAATCGTAGCTCTTAAAGCCGTTGTCGAACTCTGACCTTGTCAATGACTTGTCCATTAGATAAGGGATCATATATTCCTCTATTCTAGATATCATATGGACTGAGACATGGATTATAATCATTCTCTCTGTCCATTTGTTGTTTCCCGATTTTCGATTTTTGATGACTGACTGATTGAACAAATCAAATCAGTCCTGGCTTGGCCAAGCACTCACATGTGTCATCGCTAAATCATCGAGGGGCCCACAGATATCGCTTTTATCCCGAAGGTAAAAGGAATGGATAAACTTCGACTCATATGGCTTGTTCTACTACTTGTTGAATCATACACAAAGGCACGCTTTATAACATCGAGTTACCAAATGCGTTTTCGTGCAATCAATGTATAACCAACTCATAGTAACAACTCATATCTCTAGGTTTGAAGAATATAAGATATTATCGTCTCATGATCACTCGTGATAAAATCCATGAAGTGATTCAAATGAGCGCGGGTTGAATCCAATACTCAGAACTTATAAGCACTCATGAGTGTTGTAGCACCACTTTGTCCACCAACTTGGACCTCTACAAACCAACCCATGACAGTCTTGATTCATATGTACTTCCAACATATGACCGACTGTGGATGGTTTGAATAACTTAATCATTCAGGAAGAGCGACTTAGTTATTCTGGAAGTCAAAACATGCAAAGTGAAACACAAGAATAAATGAATCAAATATGGTATCAAACCCTATGAATATAAATAAACACTTTTATTTATCACCATACCGATTACTCATTATTCATTGTTTCGGTTTTATCAACTTTATACTTGAATTAAAAACACTAGTTGTCCCATGCTCCAAGCATGTACACTATGTTTTTCTTAAACAATAGCTTTGCCATACACCAAGTATGCACTCTATGTTTGTCTATGATCCTTACTTTGTGAACTAGATCGATTGAACATAATTTCAATGATTCTCTTTTCACACTCCCAAATCGTTATCGAAAAAATGTAAGAATTCCAAATTCCTATCATTTATCGAAATCTGTTTAGATTTTAAACTTATATGCACTGACCCTCTTGTAATGAATGTGTACAAAGTCACAAAACTTGTCAACAATCATTATAGGGCATTCCCATGAAGATCAACTTCATGGAAATTAAGTCTCATATTCAAAGTACATAGCTTTGAACATGCTTCTTGCATTAAGTTTTTCTAATCTTACACAAATAACTTCCACCTATGGAGACAACTCCATATTCCCATTTTGACTACCCTTTCTGAACAAGAGTTGCCTCTTTTCAGATTAGGTCAAGATGGTCCTTCCAAAGTTAACACTATACTTCCAACTGTCCTTGAGCAACCAATCTTTGGTAAAGACTTAGATTGTCCTCGACAATTGCTTAATCACTTTAGTCATATCCAATTCTAGATATTTTCCTCTTAATGCCCCCGGGCATTTGGAAAATTTAGAAAGGATGAATATTATAGCACATGCAATCGTTCCTGTACCCAAAGCAAATGGGACACGATTCATGATGTCTCACGTAAAGACATGATTCTAGACCAGTCTTTTGCTACAATATTTTTTATTTGCCATGTTCTCAAGATTTGACTATGAACAGGGATGTCGTAATCATAATCGAATTTTGAGAACGCAATATATAGAATTTCCTTAAGTTGAACCAATCCAAAATGAAATTCATATATATATATTCTTGACTAAAGATGATTAAAATCTCAATCTAAGCTTAAAATCTCACTCTAAGCCTTTTAGAATTGACATGAAGTATAATATCCTCTCCCTTAATTATAGCAAAACAACTTTTTCAACCCCTGCAACCTCACGAATTGAAACTTTTGTTTTCTATAATTAACATTGCTAACTTGCAATACTTATCATAATCATCATGCTCCCACTAACATGATGATTATTAGCATAACACTCATGCTCCCACTAGCTTTGACATGTATCCAGAAAACAGCTGGACTTCTAGAAGTCAATACTTTATTGACTTTCTTACCAAAGTTCAGAATTCTGATACTAGATTGCTTTGATAAGACTTTATCAAAATCATAAACCTTATTTTAGACAGCTCACAGGTGTGTCTAAACAATTTCAGAACTATGAAAAGGGATGCCGTAATCATAGTCTCAATTGTTTAGATTTTTGCCATTTCTCATAAGTCCATGTTAGTGTGTCGGATAACCATGCATGCTCCACTTAACGACTTTGAGAATGCAAAGATTATAATTGCTATCTTACTTAAAATCTACTTGGTGGAAGTGTTTCCTCACCATCATTTTCATGAATCGGAGAGAAACCTTATGACCCTTAGATTTTATGGTGTATGTGTTCTTATCCACGTGAATTTGTCAAAACCTATATCACAAGACTAGGTTAGTGACAAATCCTAACTCATATGGATTGAACTTGTGCAATCTTAACCTCTTGCCACCTGGCAGCACAAGGGCCTGTCATTGCTTCCAAGTAGTTATGCAAACAATTGAGAACATGTAGAACTCAAATGTTATAGCCAACTTAAATGGAATGGGCACAAAAATGTCAACACGATAGGTTATAAACCTCTAGTTGTGTGCTAGTGATGAAATACAGGTTTTATTCTTGATTAGTTCTTGAAACCATTTCAGGATCTTTTAGACTCCCGCTGTCTTCTTGACCAATAAGACTTTCTTGCCAAATATTCAAGAAGTAGTGTGGATTCTTAATCAAGACAAACACTTCACACAATTGGCCTTAGTTGGTCTTTGTTTTATCCAAAACATCACAACTTACCAATTTCAAATGTACAAGAGTAGAAAACTTTTACTCTTACATTTGACAAGTGTTATAAACCTTCTTTAAGATGTGTCACTCAAATTACAATCTTAGAGTATGTCTCTAAGATTTGTTTTGGAACGAAGTATAACTCATCTTCTTGATTTGACCACTTCAACAATTCATGACTTCTCTTCTTAGCTATTAGAATGCACTTAGAGGATGAATTGTGATATGGTCTCATAATCTTTAAGATGACCATTAAAAATGATACTAAAGTACTCTCCCATCTTTTCAGATTTGAGAAACTTTTATCCTTCTGCCTAATTTGATTCTTCTTATTCGTTCTGCTATACATTGGAACTTTTCCAATGTCTCAGACTTATACTTAAGCTTGTAAGTATAACCATATTTACTAAAATTTAGTAAATCATGACGAGTAGTCTTATCGATCTTTTGTGGTGGACTCTGATCAGTGCACAAGGATGTGTACTTGATCCCTTAGTCCTTCACTTGACTCACATATACATGTGAACAAGGAACTAGTCTTAAATTTTTCCAAAAATGAAACTTCTCATTCATCATACTATACAACTTGCATGATTCCAAGTTTCGGTCCAATTGAAACTTGGGTGATGAGAATCTTTCCTTACTTGGTAAATTTAGACACTACCACAAATGAAAGAATCAAATTCATTTTTCCAATGTTGCTAGAAACATACAAACATCAAGTTTTCATAAATTCCATTGCAAGGAGATATAAAATAAAGTAAAACTTTTATTTATTTATAAAAATACGGAAAAACTTTTCCTTATAATGCAACTTGAAATGAAAACTATGCTATTACATGTTTCCTAGCAATCTATCATAACTCCTAAGAAGTAGCTCAAGAATCCGATCTTCAACCAAGCGATAGAAATCCATATTCGCGATCAGATTCAGCATACTCTTTTCTTTAAGTTTCCTTCCCTTTGGTTGATCCTACTAAATATCAAAATGCAACCGAGTCACATTTTGTATTAAGAATCATCAACTGGTAACTTAATAGAGTTAGATAGTGGACCTACCTGAAGCAGAGTCAAACTGTTGATTCTTCTTTCTTTCAGGTAGCTTGGGCAGCTTCGCTTCCAATGCCCCTTTTCTTCACACTAAAAACATATAGACTCTTTGGGAATGGTACAAAAGGCTATTCCAGACTTAGACTTTCACTTTACCTTCCGGTCAACCGGGTTGACCAAGGCCGAGCCCTTTCCATTGGGAAGAGAAAGCTTTTCTGGACTTCCAATGTTACCATTGTCCATGTCCATGGAAGTTTGAGAAATAGACCTTCCATCCATATTTGCTTGACTATTGCACCAAATCATTTCTGATTCAGCAACAATAAGAAAATAAGAAATATCCATTAGGGTCATGTCGTGATCTGTCACATAGTAGTCTTTCTATATGACTCAGGAAGTGACTGAAACACCCAGTCAATAGCCAACTTCCTTGGGACAACGACACCCAACATTCTCAACCTGTCACTGTGTGACTTCAGTCCTAAGACATGAGTGCACACAGGACTTCCAATTTGATGTTTTATTGTGAGTAGGGATTGAGTGATCTTGAACTTTTCAAGTCTTTAAGCTTGTGGGCCAGGGAGAATAATTGGAGGAGGTGGAGGAAGAGAAGTATGACTTCCATGAGCCAAACTCGGGAAGTCATATTCATTAGGAAAGCTTGGTTTGGGAAGATCATTGTTGTCTAAACCAGACATCAACAATGGGAGAAATTCACGTAAAGTTGATTTAAGTCCTTAATATAACACCCAATATGATATATTAAGGCTAGGACCCAACAAACTATTTTATAACTTGGAAGAGGGATGCCGTAATCCAAGCTATAAAATATTTGAAGGTAGGTGAATGACGATTCACCAATTTCCACCAAGATAAACGAAATGTATTATTAGGTTTTAATTGGTTTTGAAACTCCTAGATTCTTTTGAGATTCATTGAACTTTTCAATGGCATGTTTCAATCTCGAGTGTGCCCTTCAGGTTTTGTGACTGGGATGTCGAGGATCACAAAACAAGGTGTGAAGTAACCATGCAAATATACTTGGTACCCTTAATATTTACCCCTCAATCGATGTGCCGGTTAACCACACACGCTCCAACGATACTATGATAAACATTAAGTTACCATTTGCCTACCTTGTTAAGTCCAGGTTAGTATGCCGGTTAACCACACACGCTCCACTAACAGCTTAAACAAAGTGCAAAGTGTAATTTCATGGATTAGCACCTTATGCACATTTTCCTAAGTAACTAAGATTGGGAATTTATAAGTGTTTAGTTACTTATTATTTATCATTATATTTATAATGAAGGGAGAATTATAGTCCTTGTCCTACCTGTTCGGCTAACGACCCTCCACCGGTCAAGGAAGCGGTGAGTGAGAGTGGACACCCATTAAACTGCCATTTTATAGGCAGTAACCTTATACCCTCCTTAGAGACCGGCTTCGTGAATGAGGCCTACTAATGGTAAGATGACTTGCTCTTATACATATAATATATTAAACTTTTAATATTATAATAATATAAGGGCGTATTTTAGACATTTAAAATACTTGGTGGTTTAATCCATTAATTAAACTAGACTTTTAATTTAATTAAACTCAAACCATATATTTATGGATTTAATAATACTCTTTTAATTAAACGTTTTAATTAACTATTAATAAAGTCCATAAGAGTTAATTTGAACTATTCAACAAAACATCATAATTCCAATTATTAAACTCAAAATTAAAACCATTTAATTAATTGTTTAAGTTATGAACCCAAGAGTTTTAGAATTCAATTCTTTTTTTCATAAAAAACTTTTCTCAAATTCCAAACTTGAGGGCAAGTTTTGTAATTCTTGAAAACCTTTGGATTCCATAACTTATGAAATTAATGGTGTTTTATGATGAAACTTTCCATGTTCCATAACTTAAGAACAAGTTATGGAATTCTTTAAAACATTAACACCAAATTTTGTAACTCCATAAAAACTTTGAATCAATTTGTTTTTTTTTTTTAAAAAAAACTTTCATATCCATAACTTATGGAAGTTTCAAAAACCCTTAAGATCACAACTTTAAAAAAAACTTTTGAGCTCCAAAATTTTATGACAAAATTTGTAACTCCTTAAAACATTTAGATCAAACTTTTAAAACTAATAAAATAATCATATCATTTTATCTTTTACTAAATTTGACCTAATTCAACTCATATAACAAATGATTCAAATTTTACAAATAATTCGTTTTTCACAAAACAAGTAATTATCTTAAAATTTGACAAACGTCATGTTTTTTTTCCTTTTTTTTCATCTTGAAAATAAAACATTTGCATCAATATAACAGAAAACAACCCATGGCTCTGATACCACTGTTGGGTTTTGAGCATTCTAACACTCCTATGGTGTACATGCAACCCTATAAACCTTGGATCTATGTTTTCTCTATTATACATGCAAATATTAACTATTCCAAGGTTTCATCCTAACTAGCATATTATGAAGCACATATACTACAAAGTTCTAGTTAGATGACATACCTTTTGATGTAGCTTGATGTCTTCAAGCTTTAAGAGCTTAGCCCCAATAGTGTGGAAGCCTCAAATGGAATCACAAATCACCAAAACACCTTGGAAGAACTTGAGAGAATATGTATGCACACTAAAATCGGCCCACTCTTATTTTCACACACTTGTGCCAATTTTGTGAGCCAAGGACCCCTTTATATATTATGGAGGATTAGGGTTACATCCATGTAAACCCTAATACCCATGACCTTTCATTTACATAGGATCCATGGGTTAAAAGCTCCATGGACCATCCATGAAAGCTTAGCCCAACCTAAATGAACTTGGCTCATTCCATATATATAAGAGTCCATATTTAATTAGTTCTTTTTGATCACTTAATTAATTCTAAATTAATTCTTGATCAATACTAATTAAATAATATGATTCCATATTAATATATTAGAACTTATAATATATTAATATAAATCATAAGTATACTATTCTCAAAAGACTATCCATATAAATTGTGCCGGTGAAGTGCAACCCAAATGGACCATGCCGGGTCGGGTCAAGTACATACCAAATATAGTTATGGACTTAGACATTAATCCAACAGCCTCATAGCTAGCAAAATCGGCCACTAGAAGAAAACAAGAGGGCAAAACCGATTTTGAGTGTAAGCAAGTTTCTCTCAAGTTATTCTAAGTGTTGTGGTGTTGTGTGAAGCATTTGAGGCATCACATTTGGGGTGCTAGGTTCACAAAGTCATCAAGGAATTCAAGCAACAAGAAAGGTATGTTCTTCTACTAGTTTTATGTTACATGTTCCCCATGCTATGCTAACTAGGAAGTAAACCTTGGAAAAATCAAATTTGCATGTGTATTAGAGAAAACATAGATCCAAGGTTTCTAGGGTTGCATGTACACCATAGGAGTGTTAGAATCGAGATTCACACCTTGTTTGTGATTCTCGGCATCCCAGTCACAAAGTTGAGAGGGCACAATCGAGATTCAAACATGCCAGTGAAAAGTTCAATGTATCTCAGAAGACCTAGGAGTTTCAAATCCAATAAAACCTAATAATAAAATATTTCGTTTTTATGGTGGAAATTGGTAAATCGTCATTTACCTACCTTCAAATATTTTATAGCTTGGATTACGGCATCCCTCTTCCAACTATAAGTAGTTTGTTGGATCCTAGCCTTAATATTTCATTTGGGTGACTTATTAAGGACTCTTTATCTAATAAAACTTGTCTTTCTTTCTTTCAGATGTCTTCCAACAATGCTGCTGGCTCAAACCCTACAGGCTCCTTTTCCCTTATGAACTTGTGTGGGAAAGTCACTTTTGATGGATCCAACTTCAATGAATGGATCAGAAACATCAGGACGATTACCCGCTATGAGGACAAGGAGTATGTCCTCGACAGGGAGCTTAAGGTTGTCAATGAAGCCACTGCGACTCCTGAGGAGATGGCTGAGTACACTACCCATGAGAAAGATGCCACTAAGGTGTCTTGCATCATGTTGGCCACAATGACAGCAGAACTCCAGAAATCCTATGAAGATTTCTACCCTTTTGAAATGCACCAAGATCTGATGGATAGGTACCATCAGAGTGCTCGTCAGGAGAGGTATGAAATCATTTCCTCCATGATAACAGCTAAGATGAGAGAGGGAGAATGCCTCACCGGTCACTTGTAGAAAATGTAAAGGTTCGTTGACCGATTATTGAAGCTTAATGTGGACTTCCCTGAGGAAATGGCAACTGACATCATTCTCCATTCCTTACCTCCAAGTTATGATCAGTTTCGTATGACTTATCATATAAACAAGGAGGAAGTCACACTAAGTAAACTTCAAGGACTTTTAAGGACCGCTGAAAGTGGCCTTAAATCAACTATTACTCCTACTCCTACTACCGCCCCTATCTTGGCAATTGGGCAGGGAAAGGGGAAGAAGAGAAAGACCCCTTCGAAGGGTACCAAGGGAAAGTCCCTTGATGGTTCCTCTTCAAGTGGGACAAAGAAAGGTCCTATTACCCCTTCTTCAAACCCTAAGGAAGCATTGTGCTTCTATTGCCAGGAAAAGGGGCACTGGAGCGAAGCTGGCCCAAGTACCTGCAAGATGTAAAGGATGGGAAAGTTAAACCCACCCACGCAGGTATTTATACAATACTGTCTAATAACTCATCTAATCCTAATTCTTGGGTACTTGATACAGGTTGTGGTATTCACATTTGTACTGATTTGCAGGGCCTAAGAAGAAGTGAGCAAGTGGAGCACGGGAAGATAAACTTAGTCATGGGCAATAGGAAGGCATCACCTGTTACCAAGATAGGAGTTTATTCTTTATTTCTTAATAATGGGTTAATGTTAGATTTGAATAAGTGTTGTTACTCGTCAGAAATGGCGAGAAATATTATTTCCTTTCATGGCTTGTACAAACAAGGGTTTACATTCTCATTTGATAATAATAATGGTGCTATTAATGTTTATTACAATGATGTATTTTACTTTAAAGCATTACCTTGTGATGGTGTTTATGAAGCCGTGAATGTTGTAGACAATCTAGGAAATAGTGTTTTGTATATTGATTCATCAAATAGCTTGGATAAAGCATCCTTGTGACATTTTCGTCTTGGACATGTCAACAAGAAGCGCATAAGCCAACTCCAAAAGGCTGGAGTTTTGGAATCATTTGACCTAAAATCGGATGATAGTTGCGAGTCTTGTTTACTTGGAAAAATGACAAAGTCACCCTTCACTGGAACTTGTGAGAGGGGTGAAGGTTTGTTGGACCCCATACACACAGATGTGTGTGGACCCTTCAAAACTTCCACAAGGGATGCTAATCGTTATTATGTGACTTTTACTGAAGATTAAAGCAGATATGGATATATCTACTTAATCAAGTATAAGTCAGAAACCTTTGAAAAATTCAAAGATTTTAAACAAGAAGTTGAGAATCAATTGGGCAGGAACATCAAGATGCTCCGATCCTATCGGGGAGGAGAGTATCTTAGCATTGAGTTCCTTGACTATCTTAAGGAATGTGGGATTGTCTCACAATTGACACCTCCTAGGACACCACAGTTGAATGGTATAGCTGAGAGGCGCAATCGAACCTTGTTGGACATGGTTCGTTCCATGATGAGTCGAGCTTCGTTACCAATCTCATTCTGGGGGTATGCCTTAGAGACTGCCGCCCACATCCTTAATCTAGTCCCTACAAAGAAGGTTTCCAAAACACCTCATGAGATGTGGACAGGGAAAGTTCCCAACTTGGACCACATCAAGATTTGGGGTTGCGAGGATTTTGTGAGGCGCGAGTCTCACGACAAGCTCGAACCTCGAAGCGAGAGATGTATTTTCATCGGCTACCCATAGAAATCCTTTGGTTACCTCTTCTACAGACCCAGTGAGAATGTGGTCTTTATGGCAAGGAGAGGAGTCTTTCATGAGAGAGAATTTATAAGCCAAGGAGACAGTGGGAGGCAAATTGACCTTGAAGAGCTTCAAGAGTCAAGTGGTGAAGGAACCTCAAACACTATCGACCAACCTGAGGAGGAAACTCCTGTTGATCCGGTAAATGAGCCCATACCTCTGAGGCGTTCCACGAGAGTTAGGAATGCACCTGAGCATTACTATGGTTTCCATATTATTACGGAAGGTGATACGCTTATTAGTGATAGTACACTAGTAAGTCTAGATGAACCTAACAGCTACACAGAAGCCATGGCAGGCTCTGATGCTGCTAAATGGAAAGATGCTATGGATAGCGAGATACAATCCATGTATGACAATCATGTTTGGAACTTGGTTGACAATGTACCAGGTCGTAAGACAGTTGGGTGCAAATGGATCTTCAAGAAGAAGACCGACATGGATGGTAATGTACACACTTATAAGGCACGACTGGTTGCAAAGGGCTTTTCTCAAACTTCGGGAGTTAATTATGATGAGACCTTTTCACCAGTGGCAAAGATTAAGTCTATTGGGGTTATGCTAGCCATTGCTGCATTTCATGATTATGAAATATGGCAAATGGATATCAAAATCGCTTTCCTTAATGGAAAGTTGGCTGAGGATGTTTACATGGCTCAGCCTGAGGGTTTTGTCAATGCAAAGTACCCTAATAGAGTGTGTAAGCTTGAGAAATCCATTTATGGATGAAAATAAGCACCTCGCAGATGGAATCTTTGCTTCGATGAGAAAGTCAAGGAGTTTGGTTTTTCAAGGAGTGAGGATGAGTGATGTGTATATGTCAGGGCTAGTGGGAGTATAGTTAGCTTCTTGGTGTTGTATGTAGATGACATATTACTCATAGGAAATGACATCCCAACCTTGCAGGAGATTAAGTCCTGGCTTGGGAAGTGTTTCGCTATGAAGGACCTTGGGGAAGCTGCTGATATCCTAGGGATAAGGATATTGAGAGACAGGAGTAAGAGACTAATTGGACTTAGTCAAAATACCTACTTGGATAAGGTGTTGAAGAGGTTCAGCATGCAAGACTCCAAGAAAGGAGAATTACCTATCCAGAGTAATGCCAAGCTGAGTAAGACTCAGAGTCCGAGTACAGAGGCTGAGATAGATGAGATGAGTCATATACCATATGCTTCCGCTGTGGGCTCGATCATGCATGATATGACTTGTACTCGCCCGGATGTGGCCTTTGCTTTGAGCATGGTCACTATATATCAAGGGAACCCTGGAAAGGCTCACTGGACTGCGGTAAAGAACATTCTCAAGTATCTGCGAAGGACTAAGGACTGGGTCCTTACCCTTGGTGGCAGTGATGACTTGAGAGTGGTAGGATACAGCGATGCTAGCTTTCAGACTGATAGGGATAATTTCCGCTCTCAGTCAGGCTGGGTCTTTATCCTAAATGGAGGAGCAATTACTTGGAAACATTCCAAGCAGGAGACAGTAGCTGATTCAACTTGCGAATCAGAGTATATAGCAGCAAGCGAGGCAGCAAAGGAGGCAATATGGCTAAAGAACTTCATTGGAGACCTTGGAGTTGTACCAGCTATAAAAGAGCCAATGGAAATTTTATGTGACAGCGAAAGTGCGGTTGCCTTAGCTAAGGAACCAAGGGTTCACGGGAGATCCCGACACATTGACAGAAAATACCATTTCATTAGACATCATATAGAAGAAGGACTCCTCGTGGCTAAGAGGGTATCATCAGATGAGAACCCAGCAGATCCCCTCACGAAGGGACTGACTAGGGTTAAGCATTTACAGCATGTGAGGCGCATCGGGCTGAAGGATGATATTAGGTTTAATAAATAGATAGCTTGAAACTTGTAAAATGTAATTGACATTTGATGATTAAATAAAATTTGTTATTTATTTATGATTAAAGTGTTACTATCTTGTGTTAATCGTTTACTATTGTTTCAATTTTTGCATGTTTTGACTTCCTGAATAATTATGTTATCATTCAAACTCTCCACGATCATTCATACTTTGGAAGTAGGTATTGATTTAAGACTGTCATGAATTTGGATTGTATGATTTGTCTAAACTGCATGAAACATAGCAATGGTTGCTGCAAAATTCATGAGTACTCATAAGGCCTGAGTATTGGATTCAACCTACGCTCACTTGCACCACTTCATGGAATTTATCTCAAGTGATCGTGAGACAATAATATCATATAAATCTTCAAACCTAGAGATATGAGTTGTTGACTATGAGTTGGTTATCCATTGATTGTACGAAAACGCATTAGTAACCCGATGTTATAAAACGTGCTTTTGTGCATAATTCAACAAGTAGTCAGTACAAGCATATGAGTCGAAGTTTATCTGTTCCTTCTAGAAATAGAAGCGATATCTGGGCCCCTCGATGATTTGGTTTTGACTTATGTACCGGGCCCGGTCAGAACCTAATTGATGTGTTCAATTTATTTTTATGTCGAAACAAATCAAAGATTGAGAAACAAATGTTGGACAATAAGTAAGAACATGTTCCATGTGTTTGTCCTGCTGATATCTTGAGAGCAGAGGATTATATGATCACTTATCTTAAATAGCGTATCATTATCATCTCAGTTCCGAGAGACTTTAAAAGAGCTATGATTGCCAGTCGGCTCCTGAAGTCATATCTGCAAAACATAGTTATTAGACTTATCCAAGTGGGAGACTGTTAGATATAGTGTCTACGTCCATAACTATATTTGGTATGCACTTGACCCGACTCGGCATGGTCAATTTGGGTTGCATGGCATTGCAACACTTTGGTAGACTATAATGAGAGAAAAAGGACACTTAGAGATTATTAATATATTATAAGTTCTAATATATTAATAATATTATTTATTTAGTATTGATCAAGAATTAATTTAGAATTAATTTGGTGATCAATATGAGACTAATTAAATATATGGGGTTAATTATGTAAATCACTCATTCTTTTATAGTGAGATATGATCCATGGTTTATAACCCATAAGGAGCTCCATGGATAGTCCATGGGGGTTACAAACCCATGGATCATTAGAAATGAAGAGTCATGACAATTAAGGCATACATGTGTAAACCCTAATTGTGACACACTATAAAAGGAGCCTCATAGCTAGCAAAATCGGCCACTAGAAGAAAACAAGAGGGCAAAACTGATTTTGAGTGTAAGCAAGTTTCTCTCAAGTTATTCTAAGTGTTGTGGTGTTGTGTGAAGCATTTGAGGCATCACATTTGGGGTGCTAGGCTCACAAAGTCATCAAGGAATTCAAGTAACAAGAAAGGTATGTTCTTCTACTAGTTTTATGTTACATGTTCCCTATGTTATGCTAACTAGGAAGTAAACCTTGGAAAAATCAAATTTGCATGTGTATTAGAGAAAACATAGATCCAAGGTTTCTAGGGTTGCATGTACACCATAGGAGTGTTAGAATGCTCAAAAACCCTTCATCTTTTGCTATAACATTTCTATATATATAGAATTTCCTTATGTTGAATCATTTCATCATAACATTCATATATGTTCATGACTAAATTCTATTAAAATCTCAATCTAATCTTTTAGATTTGAAATGAAGTATGAGTTCCTCTCCCTTAATTATAGCAAAACAATTTTTTCAAACTGTGCAACTTTGCAAACCTTTTGTTTTCTATAATTAGCATTGCTAACTCGCAACACTTAACATAATAATTTTGCTCCCACTAGCATAATAATTACATCCTTATTGGCATAACACTTATGCTCCCACTAGCTTTGACATGTACCCAGAAATCAGTTGGACTTCTAGAAATCAATACTTATTGACTTTCTTTCAAAGTTTAGATAAGATGCTTTGATAACACGTTATATAGGCTTCTCAAGCCCATACACCTTTCAGTAGAAAGCTCATATGTGTGTCTAAACAATTTTAGAACTTACAGCAGTAAGTCCCGAATGTTCAAACTTTTTGCCATTTCTAACAATTCGAACTATGAAGAGGGATGCTGTAATCATAATCGAATTTGAGAATGCAATTAACACAACTGTAATCTCTTTAAAATCTACTTAGTGAAAGCGTTTCCTCACAATCATTTTCATGAAGCAGAGAGAAACCTTTACCACTTAGATTTAATGGTGTATGTGTTCCTATCCATGTGAAATTTTCAAAACCATAATCACAAGTCAAGGTTTGTGACAAATCCAAACTCATATGGACTGAACTAGTTCAATCTTAATTTCCTGCCATCTAGTAGAATAAGGGTCCTACCATTGCTTCCATGTTGTTGAGCGGCTCACCTATACAAATCAATGTACCTTCCATTGATCAATGTGCTTTGCCTTATGCATTCAAATGAGAACTCATAGAACTCACATGCATAGTCAAACTAACTGGAATAGGCACAGAAACAAGAATATGTCAGCACAATAGGTTATAAACCTTAAGTCGTGTGCTACTGGTAAACAATAGGTTTATTCTTGATTAGTTCATGAACCTATTCAAGACCATTAAGACTCCCACTGACCTCTTGGCATATAAGATTCTCCGTCAAGGAACATTTCTGGACAATCAAATATTCAAGAGTTAGTGTGAGTTCTTATCAAGAAAAACACTTCACATAATTGGTCTTAGTTGGTCTTTGTCTTATCCAAGACATCATAATTACCAATTTCAAATGTGCAAGAGTAAGACACCTTTCACATTTCATGATGTTTTATAAACCTACTTAGGATTATGTCACTCAAGGCACAATCTTAGAGTATGACTCTAAGACTCGATTTTGGAACGAAGTATGACTCGCCTTTTTGATTTAACCATTTCAACAATTCTTGATTCCTCTTCTTAGTTATGCAAGTGCACTAAGGTGTCCTTAGAGTATCAATTGAGATATGGTTCCATAATCATTAAGATGATCATAAAACACGATACTAAAGTTCTTTCCTTTCCTTTCAGATTGGAGAAACTTTTATCTTTTTGCCTAATTGATTCTTCTTATTCGTTCTACTATACATTGAAACTTTTCAAGGTATTAGAATTACACTTAATCTTGTAAGCACAACCATATTTACTGAACTTTCAGTAAATCATGATGAATATACTTTATCGTCCTTCGTGGTGGATCTGACCAGTGCACATCAATGTGTACTAGATCCTTTCATCTTTCACTTGACTTACATACATTTGTAAACAAGGAATTAGTCTTAATTTCCCAAGTACCAAGATTTTCATACATCATATGATTCCAGGTTTCTATCCAATTGAAACTTGGGCGATGAGAATCTTTCCTTACTTTGAAAATTATGACACTACCACACTTGATATAACTAAGAATCAAACCATTTTCAATATTGCTATTAATAGAAACATATAAACAACAATTTTCACAAATGCCATTGCAAGGAAATATAAAATAAAATCAAATTTTATTTATTTATAAAAGTGCGGAAAAACTTGTCCTTACAATGCAAATGCAAATAAAAACTATGTTTCTATCTATTCCTAAGCAATCTATCATAACTCCTAAGAAGCAGCTCAAAATTTTGATCATCGAACCATGCGATCGAAATCCATCTCTTCGCGATCAGAATCAGCTTACTCATCTTTCAAGCTTCCTTTCTCTTCTTTGATCCTACAAAACATCAAAATGCAATCTTATCACATCATGTATTAAGAATCTATAAGTAGGAACATAATAGAGTTAGATAGTGAACTTACCTAAAGTTGAACCATACAATTTGATTTTACCATCTCTTAGATCTCTCAGGTAGTCAGGGCAGCTTTGCAACCAATGCCCCTTCTCTTGGCAATAGAAACAAACAAACTCTTTTGGAACGGTACATGGGACAATCTCATATTCAGCGTTTCTCTTTACCATCCGGTCAATGGAACTTGACCTTCCAATCCAATTTGCTTTACCAGTGCGCCAAATCATTGATGATTCAGCAACAATAAGAAAATAGGTTAGATCAATAAGGGTCACGTCGTGGTCTGTCACATAGTAGTCTTTAACAAACTCACTATATGACTTAGGAAGTGAATGAAGAACCAAGTCAACAGCCAGCTTCCTTGGGAACACAACACCCAACATTCCCAGCCTGTCAATATGTAGCTTTATGTCCAATACGTGAGCACATACAGACTTTCCATCTTCATGTTTGCTTGCCAATAGGGCTTGAGTGATCTTGAACATTTCAAGTCGACGAACATGTAGGTCAGGGAGAACTATTGGAGGAGGTGGAGGAAGTGAAGTATGTTTTCCATTTTCATGATCGAAACGTGGAACATCACCTTATTGAGGAAAGCTTTTTCCAAAATGTTCAGGAAGACCATAGTTGTCAAAACTAGACATCTACAAGGGAGAAATTCAAATTAGTTGATTTAAGTCCTTAATATAACACCCAAATGAAATATTAAGGCTAGGACCCAACACAATATTCTACAATTCAGAAGAGGGATGTCGTAATCCAATTGTAAAATATTTGAAGGTAGGTAAATGACGATTTACCAATTTCCACCATGAAAAACGAAAATGAACATTAGGTTTTAAATGAATTGAACTTCCTAGATTCTTTGAGATTCATTGAACTTTTCAATGGCATGTTTAATCTCGATTATGCCCTTCAAGTTTGTGACTGGGATACCGAGGATCACAAACAAGGTGTGAATAACCATGCAAATTAGCTTGGTACTCTCGAAGACATTTATCACTTAATCAATGTGTCGGTTAACCACACACACTCCATTGATCTATGACAATCTACGAGCTACCCATTGACATCCTTCATTAGTCCCATATTAGTGTGTCGATTAACCACACGCGCTCCACTAACGACCAATAAGGTGCAATGTGTAATTTCATGGATTAGCACCAAATTCACATTTTTCCTAAAATAACTAAGATTGGGAATTTATAAATGTTTAGTTACTTGTAATTCATTATACTTATTAATGAAATTTTGCGTCCTATGTTACCCGTTCGGCTAACGACCCTCCACTAGTCAAGGGTGCGGTGGGTAAGAGTGGATACCCAATGACGGTCATTTTACAGGTCGCTTCCTTAAACACCCCTTACAGACCAGCTTCGTGAATGAGGCCTACTAACGGTAAGACTGACTTTTAACTTATACATATATAATATATTAGACTTTTAATGTTGTATAGTATAAGGTGTATTTTATACATTTAAATACTAGGTCGTTTAATCTATTAATAAATTAGACATTTAATTTAATTAAATTTAAACCATATGATTATGGATTTATTAATTTTTCTCTTTTAATTAAACATTTAATTAATTTTATAAAATACATAAGAGTGTAACTCTAACCATTCAAAAAACCATCAAGGTTCTAAATATAAAATTCAAAATTAAAACTATTCAATTAATTTTTAAGTTACGAAACCCAGAGTTGCACCTTTTGAAAACTTTCAATTACTAGTGTTCTAGAATTTAATGAGACTTTTCAAATTCCAAAACTTGAGGGAAAGTTTTGAAACTCTTCAAAACTTTTGGATTCCAAACTTGATGGCAAGTTTTGTAACTCCTTAAAAAAACTTTTTGTGTTCAAAAACTTGATGGCAAGTTTTGTAACTCTTCAAAAACATTTAGATCAAATTTTAAACTAATAAAATAATCATATATCTTTAACTTTTACCAATTTGACCTAATGCAACTCATATAGTAAGATGATTCAAATTCTACAAATAATTAGTTTTTCACAAAATCAAGTAATTATTTAAATTTTGACAAGATAATCACAATTCAAAATTTAAAAATAATTAGTTTATCATATAATCTAGTGATTTTCTTAAATTTTGACCATTATCTTTTAATTAAGATGAGGATAATTATTTTCATAACATAAAATCGAATTTTCATCAACAAAACAATTTTTAGTAATTATCCAAATCCAAATTAAGCCAAGAAATCTGAAATCCGCCATCAGACCCGTCACCACCTCGTGGTGATTTTGACCACCTCGGGGTCATCAGCCCGAGTAAAAAAATGATTTTTTCAGCTTTGAACAATTACCAATGCATAAATATAACAGAAAACACTCATGGCTCTGATACCACTATTGGGTTTTAAGTACTATAACACTCCTATGGTGCACATACAACCCTAATGCCTTGGATCTAAGTTTTCTCTAATTATACATGCAATTTCATATTATCCAAAGCATGAAGCCTAACTAGCATACAACATTGATATTTTAAAATATAAAACAAGTTAGATGATCACCTTTTTGTTGTAGCTTGTAGAACTTTGCCTTTCAAGAGCTTAGCACCTTAAATGTGATGCCACAAATGGTTCACAGACACCATAAGCAATGGAAGACAATGAGAGAGAGGCTAGGAGGCACACCAAAAACGTCTAGGGTTCTACTTGGAACTCTTGGGGGGATTTTGGTGTTGCAAGGGGTTACATTTATAGTGTGGAATTCATAGGGTCTAACTTGTAAACCCTAATTCACTTCCTTGGGCCTATAATCCAATTATTCATATGATAAGCCCTTTGGACTAACTCTTCATGGACTCCCACATAGAATTAGTCCATTCTAATCAATATGGATCATTAGCCCAAACTATAAATATCACTGATTTACCTAATCAGTCCTCGTTAAACTAATCAGTCTCTTTTGATCACTAAATTAATTCCAAATTAATTCTTGATCAATACTAATTAAATGCTATGATTTTTCAATCAATATATTATACTTATAATATATTAATAAATCACAAATAACGTCTTTCTCAAATATCCATCCTATCAAATTGCTCTGGTGAAGGCAACCCAAAATGGACCATGCTACTATCGGGTCAAGTACATACCAATTATAGTTATGGGCTTAGACACCTAATCCAACATTTTCTCTCAAGGAACATTTCTTGTCGAGCTAAAATAAATATTCAAAAGTTTGTGTGGATTCCACACAACAAAACACTTTATAGAACTAGTCTCAGTTTATCTTTTGTGTCTCAATTAATGAAAACATCACAACTCCAATTCTAAATGTGCTAGAGTAAGAAAACATTATTGCTCAACATATTACGAGGTGTTATCAACCTTATTAGTCTGAAATAAGTTTCAAGATATGATTTAGAGTTACTAGTGATAGGTTTTATAGGTTAGAAAAATTATGTGGCGGAAAAACATAACCCTAAGTTCACATGCAACCTATTGGATCTAAGTTTTCTCATTTGATTGCAACAAACAATTGAACATCAAGAACCCTAGGAATACCCTACTATTTTCGAAATTCATAAAGGGTTTTCGGGTTTATATGCCTTTTGATTATTGTAGTAAATAATCAACAATTACTTCTTGAACAAGCTTTAGAAAGCAAACACCAGAAATCTCATGTCTCTAATGGTTTGTACCCAAACCCTAGCAATAGAAGACTTGAGAGGAGAAAGGAGGGAGGAGGTGATTTTCGGATTTTCCTTCTTGAGCAGGAGTGGCCGAAATTATGAGGTATAAGGTTCCTTATATAGTTAAACAAGGAAACCCTGGAAACCCTAATTTGAATATAATACTATTATCTCAAATTAGGTAATTATTCATATTCCTAATTATCCTTAAGGATTAATCTAGAAACCTAGGGAGGCTTCAAATTTGCACTTTAATTAATCCAATAAATCCCAAAATTAATTCCAATTAATTATTAATTAAATAATACTATTTCTAATTAATATATTAATCTCATAATATATTAATAAATTCTTTATTGTTATTTAATAATCTTATAATAAACCAATAAATCAACCTCTCTTCCAAAAAGTCATTATGTCAATTACTAGTTTTAAGGGCAACCTAAAAAGACTTTGTTTTTAATTCAAGTATATACCAATTTAGTTACTGGCTTTGACAACTAATCCAACAACTAGAGCATGGCTCTAAAACTTGATTGGACAAAGTATGACTCATCTATGATTGAACAATTTCCAATAATATTTGATTCTTATTTTTAGTCATACAATTGCACTAAGATGTTCCTTGAGGATTAATTATGATGCAATTCCATAATTACCAAGATGATCATAAAACATGATACTAAAGTACTCTCCTTTCTTTTCAGATTGGAGAATCTTTTATCTTTCTGCCTAATAGATTATTTTGTTTGTTCTACTACTCTTTAAATCCTTTCAAAAGTATTAAAATTATGCTTAATATTATAACCAAAAGCATATTTCTTGAAGCATCAGTAAATCATGACGAATAGAGTTATCGTCCCTTGCGGTGGATCTAAAGAGTCCATATCAACATGTACTAGATCCATTAGTCCTTCTATTGTCTCACATAAACATGTGAACAATGAATCAGTCATAATTTTCCAGTGAACAAGATTCTCATGCATCATGCAATTCGAATCGTATGACTCCAAATTTTTGTCCAATTGAAACTTGGTGATGAGATTTATTTTCACTTGGTCAAATCTAATAGTACCACAAGCACGATATCATAAGAATCAAATCCACAATGAATATTGTTATTGTTAGAAACATAATCAACACACTTATCAATGTCATTGCAAGGAAATATAAACAAGGCATCTTCATAAACCAAAACTTCATTTGATTGCTAAAAAGAAAATTGGAACTTGTCCTTAGAATGCATAAAACAAAAAACTATATTTCTAGATGTCTTCAAAGAGTAATAGCAATCTATTAAAATTATCCTAAATCCCTAGTAGTATCTCCAAATTATGACCATAGAACCATATGACCAAAGTCCATTTCCCACGATCAGATTTAGCTCACTTTAATTAAGCTTCCTTCTTTCCGTTAGATCTTGCAATACCATCAAATTTTGATTATCACATTATGTATTAAGATTTTAAGAATAAGAACTTATGGAGTTAGATAATGGATGTACCTGAAGTAGAGTCACATGAATTGACTTTCCTATATTCAAGATACTTCAAATATGTTGGGCAGCTTCGTTTCCAATGTCCCTTCAATTGGCGGTAGAAACAAATGGGCTCATTGGGGTCAACATGAGGAACGGTCTTAGAACGAGCCTTTCTCTTTACCATACGATCAAACAGTTTGACCTTGGTCGATCCCTTTCAATTGAGAAGAGAAACCTTTTCTTGGTCGCCAATGTTACCATTATCAATATCCATAGAAATCTTGGCATTAGATGTTATAATTTTGTCTGCTTCAGATGTATTCTTAAGCATTTCTACTTCAGCAATCATCAACATATGGGTCAGGTCAATTTGGGTCACATCGAGATCATATGAAAGTTCCCAATGAACTAACCATATGACTTAGGAAGCGACAGAAGAACCAAATCAATGGCTTGCTCCTTTGGGAATACGACACCCATTATTTTCAATTTGTCAATGTACGATTTCATTTTCAGAACATGTGCACACACAAAATTTCCATATTGATGTTTACATGTGTAACACCCACAAAATTCAAGCCAATTTAAAACTTTTCAAAACATTTAAACCAGCAGATTTTTACAAAACAAGTTTTCAAAATAGTCTATATCAAAGTTTTTTCCCAGGAACATAAATAAAACATGAGGAGATGTACGATCACGCCTTCGCCTTGCCGCGATCCCCTGATGAACCTAAAACAATAAACTGAAACTGTAAGCCTGAAAGCTTAGTGAGTTCCCCTAAAATACCCATACCCACAACAATACACATATAATAATAAAAAGCATATTATGGGTCCAGTCAACCATCGGGTTGGAATACCCCAGGCCCTCAACCATCCGATTGGAATGCCAGCATACTATAGATCCAATCATCCTCGGGATGGAATACCCCAGGCCCACAACCAAGAGGTTGGAATGCCCACATACTATGAGTCCAATCATCGTCGGGATGGAATACTCACGGCCCACAACCAACAGGTTGGAATGCCCAGGTCTATTGCCTTTCGCACAAAGCAGTTAAGTCTCAACCGCTAAACAACATGTGCACATATAACAAATAATCACATAACAGTCTATAGACAGACAAACCGATCTAACAGATCATAGCAGCATAGCACATCCTATCTACCAGGATACTGATCTAACCGATCATATCAACAGATAACATCATATTTACCAGGATACTGATCTAACGGATCATAACAACATATAACATTCCATCTACCAGGATACAAATATAACATATCATAATAGCATATACCATCCTATCTACCAGGATACCGATCTAACAGTTCATACTAGCATAACATATCAGGATAACAATCCAAAAAGGGACGGCCTTGGTGCCTTAGACCCTTGAGTATAGTGAGGAAAACTCACCTCACAAGTAGCTCGAAAGGTAGTGTCAAACTCCTCCAGATGTAGCTCCAACTCCAACACCTATATTCACCAATCTCCTTTGCTATCAATATTCAATTTACCAAAATACCCTCAGAAGTCGACCGGTCAACCCTTGGTCAAATTCAAAGTCAACTGTCGTGGTCAACAGTCCATGTTGACCTCAACTCGTCGAGTACCCTTAGCTACTCACCGAGTTCCTTGCATAACTTGCCAACTTGCCGAGTCACTCGTCTGACACGCCGAGCCTAAGGCAATCTTCATCGGACTCGCCGAGTAGTTCATACGACTCGTCGAGTCCCTTCAGTCCTTCATCCATACAGATGCTTTTTAAGCCATGCTAAGGCTCCATATTGCCGATCCAAGCTCCTAGGGCATGTTTATCACATAAAGTTGCAAACTTTACGTGCATGCAAGGTGCTAATGACTTAAATCAAGCTAAAGAATAGGTTCTAGGCAAAAGGGATTCACCAACATGCTAAAGGCTGAGACTTTATGATGATAAGATCCAAGATGAGCCTAGATCTGAAGTTGCAACTTTAGATCTTGGTTCATCACTCGAAATGTAACACCAAATGCCCAAAATGGTCCCAAAACTCAAATATAAAAGGTATCTAGCTAGAAAAAGCTCAAGGTGATGACTTGATACCTTCAAATGATGATAAACTGAGGTAAACTTCAGATCCCCAACTGTTCCTTGCTCAAAGCTTCTTGATCTTCAAGCCTTTCCTCACCAAGATCCACCTTTCATGCTTAAACACACAAGTATGGAGAGAAAATGGAGATTTAGGGTTTCTGGACTCACAGGGGCTGTAAGGGAAGGCTAAGGGGGAAAAGGATCCTTTAAATAGGGTGCAAAACCACGGGTATTAGGGTTTCACCCTCCAGCTACAACTCGTCGAGTCACTATTTCGACTCGGCGAGTTGGTAACTTAAATACGTGGCCCAATCCCGCTCCTACTCGACGAGTCAGGGCATCCACTCATCGAGTAGACCTTGAAACTTGAAATTAAAAGTCATACCATCAATACCTGAGAATCGGGGCATTACAATTCTCCCCCACTTGAACTTGACTTCGCCCTCGAAGTCTGTTGCGGTGAACAACTCTGGATAGGGCCCCCGCATCTCAGCCTCCAGCTCCCACGTCCATTCGGATCCCCTCCGATGCTCCCACTGTACCTTCACCAAAGGTATCTCCTTGTTCTGCAGAATCTTCACCTTCCTCTCCAGAATGGCCACAGGCCTCTCAACATAATTCAGGCACTCATCGACCTGAATGTCATCCAACGGTGCCACTGCCTCCTGATCCATGATGCACTTTCGCAATTGCGAAACGTGAAAGGTGATTTGAATCCTAACCGAACCTTTTCAAAAAGGTCTATCCTACATGCCACTTTGCCAACTTGACAAAATCCTGATGATCCCAAGTATCGAAAACCCAACCTTCCCTCTTCCTAAAGCGAACCCTTTGTGCTGACGGGATATTTGTCTCAAAATATCATACAAAATTAATCCACTAAAACACGATACTCATGTCTGGCCCAATCAACCTCAGGCTGGAATACCAGGCATGCCTACGACGGGTCCAGTCATCCTTAGGATGGAATACCCACACATCCCACACATGTTTGGCCCAATCAACCCTCGGGTTGGAATACCAAACATATCAGGTCCAATCAATCATAGGGTCCGGTCATCCTCAAGATGGAGTACCCTAGATTGGAATACCTATATAAACACGACTCGGGTCTACTCATACCTTGAGATCCAAGGATCTATCCTTGCGTCTCATCCCCAATCCTCTGATTCGTCACAACCGAGTGCAACTCCCCCGAATTTCAACAATACATCCAATCCGAACGCGCTCCTACCAGAGACATAACCAACAGAATCTCTACGCCCACAGCCTATGACTGGAATACCCTTACATGGTCCTCAGCATAGGTCTGGATTGCCTCTGAGCCCACAGCATGAGTCTGGTATGCCCTCTCCGGCCACTGGAACGCTCCCGATAACCTATCGACACCGTTGTCGTCACTTTAGATATCCTGCACTCCATCCTGGAGGTACTCACCTCCTCCATTGCCCAAGAAGGCCTAATCAATGTCCTTCACAACACCAACAAGTGTCACAATGCTGAAACCTCACCCTACACTATCCACTTACAAAACAAGTTGCTACCCCATAATACATATATACTTCATAACCTGAACATATAATTAACAAAACCCATACAAAGTCTTCAGCATATTCCATCAGCATGTTCAATACTTGGGGACAGACCTACTAATTGCTATAGCATAGCAGCATACTCAATACCCGCACATAGATCTACTAACACATACAGAGTCTTCAACATGACTGAACCGCCTCACCAGGCCTTCAGTATGTCTGGACAGCTCTAAACTGTTGAGCATCTCCCTGGACCACCTCTCCGGGTGATCTTTCCCATGCAGATTGTTCTCGCCCACTTGGGGTTCCGAACTCCTGATCCATTCCGTGGACTCTAATCCCGGTCTAACCCTAGGCCTCATGTCGTTCGTCTACCCTCTCGGAGATCCGTGGTCTGTAACCTGACCCGCGTGTCAACCACATATGCTAAATAACCCACACACCCGTGCTAAATGCACTGCCAAACCCTGGAAGCTAACAAAACTCTCTATCTATCAATCCAGAAAAACTCACAGAGTCGAGCACACCCTCGACCAAAAACTTGAACTGAACTTAATACGTGACTAGAACTCCAACCTGGTTATCCAACTTTCGCTATCAAGCACCAAGAAGACGTGCTTCTTATGTTGGGGAGTTTTACCGAACCCCCAACCAGCACAACCCTCAAACCAAGTAGTCATTGGGGCCTCCATTCTCCCTGTCGGGCTGTGTAACTTATCCCGTTTCTACATCCCGAGGTAACTCTCCCCCACTTAGATTCGACTAAGTCTTCACAATACATGAAATTGGAGGATTCCCAATCCTTCTTACTTCCAAACGATTGATCCGATGACAACCAACTCTTTCTAACTAGCGCTCCATTACTAGCCCATCCCAATTGATCACACACTTCTAAGAATCAGATGAACACTTCCTGAATCCGACAATCACTAATGCTTGAATGATCCCACACTCAAGTCCTAAGGACCAAAAGACAGATACTCCAACTAATACCTCAGCAACGAGCTACTTCCTTTGGCGCCTTCATCCACCAATCAATAACGGTTACTAATACCACAGATTCCTGACAATGCTGAATAACCACCATGTGGAACCCTGTCTGCAGACTTCCCACATAATACCCCTTTTCCAAAGGTGCTCCAAACAAGTCTCTCGCCTCGGGCTCTAGAAATCATTTCATTCAGGGTTCGCACCCTGACTCACCCACCCGTTCAAACATCCACAGCTGTACTGCAGTAGCTGAAGCAACCTCTGCCCTAAACCGGGCTATAAACTACTCCCACGACATGGTCTACAATCCCAAAAGTGCAATAGGCCGCACAATCAATCCTTACTGCCTGATACAGGAGATCCAAGGCAAACCGGACCTCACAAAATACTTACACCATGTCGACCCACCTGCGCTCACCGGCGTTGAAATAATATCGCCTATTCCTACAACCAACTGACCCCGAGCTGGGGTACAGCCTGATCCTGGGATCACAAGCCTGCTCACTCCTTCGAGCTCGAAAAACTGAAAGTGCACAACCCTTGCCATAGATTATAAAACTCTAATCAACCACTCTAATCCTCATCCTCTAATGAATCCCTGAACTCTAATCACCTACAATCCTTTGATAATAAATTTCTCCTGACACCTCCAATGGCCTAACAACTCATGAAACTCCGCAACACATAGATCAGACGGAACAGGCAACTAACCCGAAATTACTGCTTATCCATACTCAACAATATTCCAAGACAAAATAAATACCGATCACGGATGATTTGACCGTAATATTATTACAGAATGGGGTTTTCCAATTACATACCAGAGACTTCTTGCGGCTCGACCTTGACCTCCCGAGGAACGATGACCGTTGGAATTTGAATTCCTTCCGTCCTCAACGCAGGACAATTGGACCTGAAATGACCTGGCTGGTGACAGTGAAAGCATATCTGATCCTTCTTGCAATCCCGTTGCACATGCCCTCTCTTTCCGCACTTGTAGCAGCGGAAATTGTGACAAGCAAATATGTGGGTTCCCCCACACTTTCCACATACTTCCAGACCCTCCTGACTTCCAATACTTAGGTTAGCTGTCTCCAACTCTTCGTTCTCTGCTGAAAAGTACCTCCTCCTCTTTCCTATATGTGACCCCACCACCGGCACTCCCCCTGTAGTCATCCTGGTAGTAACATCTCTCACAGATTGCAATGTTGCAACTTGCTCCTTGAACTTGGCGATCACCCTGGTGGTGACCCAGTCCACGACACCGAACAATTATTCTCGCAAAATCTAAGAAACCTCCTCAGAAATCATCTCCCGTATCTGATCGACGGACAATACCGGCCTATCCTGGCCAATCGCTCCCGATCCTGATCCGGATCCCACCTCAAATCGATTCGCCATCACCATATTGAACATATACCAGGAAAATATCAGATAATCTGCATACACGATGGGGAACCTACTCCCAATCAAACCCTAGGGTTTGTGACTTCCTTGATACGCGTATGGGTCATGTGCTTTCAGTAGTACGGGCCCATACTACCTTCCACACCTACCCATATTTGTCTCAAGTATCACCACAACACCCTACAATATACATATGTATAGCGAGAGCTAAATCCTCACTCCTAGAGGAATGCTAAATATCTCATAACCGGCATCCCGGCCTCTCACTACCCACCCATCCACCAACTGCCACACGACCCTCCATTGGTGCCAGTTAACTATTGCATGAATACAATCACATACCCCACAGATTAAACAATCTTAGACTAAAAGATTTAATCCCACAACGGTTGGACGCAGACAAGAGCTGCACAGCAGGACCAAATCCCTTACCCTAATACCATTTAACCCATGTAGCATGTGGCTTAGAGTATTCACCTAATAGTTAGTTCACACACGAAAGAGTCACAAACAATCAATTGAGGTACTCTACATAAGAATAGGCATCAAAGATCAGGCAGTTCTATCATATGATTCCTGAGGATCCATATCTTATTACTAGCATGCTGTTCTAACCTATCACATAATATCAAATAACTTGTATGGTATTTTGGGGTCAACTTACTGGCTCCGGCTGATCGTACACCCTACATCCTCCTTTACTTATTTTGAAAACTATTTGAAAATCATGTTTAAAATCCTTTCCTCGATTTGAGACTGGATTCACACGAGTGTTCCTCCAATTCACTCAAACCAAGGCTCTGATACCAACTTGTAACACCCACAAAATTCAAGCCAATTTAAAACTTTTCAAAATATTTAAACCAGAAGATTTTTACAAAACAAGTTTTCAAAATAGTCTATATCAGAGTTTTTTCCCAGGAACATAAATAAAACATGAGGAGCTGTACGATCACGCCTTCGCCTTGCCGCGATCCCCTGATGTACCTGAAACAATAAATTGAAACTGTAAGCCCAAGAGCTTAGTGAGTTCCCCCAAAATACCCATACCCACAACAATACACATATAATAATAATAAAAAGCATACTATGGGTCTAGTCAACCATCGGGTTGGAATACCCCAGGCCCTCAACCAGCCGGTTGGAATGCTAACATACTATGGGTCCAATCATCCTCGGGATGGAATACCCCAGGCCCACAACCAACAGGTTGGAATGCCCACATACTATGAGTCCAATCATCCTCGGGATGGAATACTCACGGCCCACAACCAACAGGTTGGAATACCCAGGTCTATTGGCTTTCGCACAAAGCAGTTAAGTCTCAACCGCCAAACAACATGTGCACATATAACAAATAATCACATAACAGTCTATAGACAGACAAACCGATCTAACAGATCATAGCAGCATAGCACATCCTATCTACCAGAATACTGATCTAACCGATCATATCAACAGATAACATCCTATTTACCAGGATACTGATCTAACGGATCATAACAACATATAACATTCCATCTACCAAGATACAGATATAACATATCATAATAGCATATACCATCCTATCTACCAGGATACTGATCTAACAGTTCATACTAGCATAACATATCAGGATAACAATCCAAAAAGGGTCGGCCTTGGTGCCTTAGACCCTTGAGTATAGTGAGGAAATCTCACCTCGCAAGTAGCTCGGAAGGTAATGTCAAACTCCTCCAGATGTAGCTCCAACTCCAACACCTATATTCACCACTTTCCTTTGCTATCAATATTCAATTTACCAAAATACCCTCAGAAGTCAACCGGTCAACCCTTGGTCAAAGTCAAAGTCAACTATCGCGGTCAACAGTCCATGTTGACCTCAACTCGTTGAGTACCCTTAGCTACTCGCCGAGTTCCTTACATAACTTACCAACTCATCGAGTCACTGGTCTGACACGTCGAGCCTAAGGCAATCTTTATCGGACTCGCCGAGTCGTTCATACGACTCGTCGAGTCCCTTCAGTCCTTCATCCATACAGATGCTTTTTAAGCCATGCTAAGGCTCCATATTTCATATCCAAGCTCCTAGGGCATGTTTATCACGTAAAGTTGCAAAATTTACGTGCATGCAAGGTGCTAATGACTTAAATCAAGCTAAAGAAGAGGTTCTAGGCAAAAGGGATTCACCAACATGCTAAAGGTTGAGACTTTATGATGATAAGATCCAAGATGAGCCTAGATCTAAAGTTGCAACTTCAGATCTTGGTTCATCACTCGAAATGTAACACCAAATGCCCAAAATGGTCCCAAAACTCAAATATAAAAGGTATCTAGCTAGAAGAAGCTCAAGGTGATGACTTGATACCTTCAAATGATGATAAATTGAGGTAAACTTCTGATCCCCAACTATTCCTTGCTCAAAGCTTCTTGATCTTCAAGCCTTTCCTCACCAAGATCCACCTTTCAAGCTTAAACACACAAGTATGGAGAGAAAATGGAGATTTAGGGTTTCTGGACTCACAGGGGCTGTAAGGGAAGGCTAAGGGGGAAAAAGGATCCTTTAAATAGGGTGCAAAACCACGGGGATTAGGGTTTCACCCTCCAGCTCCAACTCGCCGAGTCACTCTTCCGACTCGGCGAGTTGGTGACTTAAATACGTGGCCCAATCCCGCTCCTACTCGACGAGTCAGGGCATCCACTCGTCGAGTAGACCTTGAAACTTGAAATTAAAAGTCATACTATCAATACCAGAGTCTCGGGGCGTTACAACATGCCAATAGGGCTTGAGTAGTTTCATATCTCTCAACTTGAAGAGAGTGTGACGTTAGGAGATTCATAGGAAGAGTGGGTGGAAGAGTTGAAGGAGAACGATGTCCAGTTCCACCATTACCCAAGGAATGGAAGACAATTTCACCTTGACTCGAATGTGGAAGACCATCTCCATATGATTGAGAAAAAACATTTCCATAAGAACGAGGAAAACCATTTATATCTTCATAAGACATCTTTGAATGGGAAAAAGAAAGAATTCAAGTTAGTTGATTTTAATCCTTAATCATTATCCCAAAAATTAAATTAAGCCTAGAATCTATATTTTCACTTCGTAATATGAAAAAGGATGTCGTAGTCATATCACAAAACTATTTTAGGTAGGCCGCACAGGCAAGTAGTAATGTCGAACTTGTGTCCGTGACAAGCCTTGTCACGGACCCAAGTTCGGCATTACTCCTTGCTCGTACGGTATACCGAGGTCCCCCATAAAACCCTGATACCAGCCCTCCCATGTCACACACACCAACTAGTTTCGCCCTGCCATGGCTCATCAGGGAAGTGGCACTAGCCCCCGACCAGTTGTATCTATAGAACACTACGGCCCCCTTCATTGTCACGCACTTCAGCGACTCGGCCAGACAACAACGACTAGCATAACAATGTCCCTTGGGCTAGGACGCCCCCTTTTGAACCCAATGGCAAGCAATTTCATTGGCATGGTCTTTTTCTTCTTGGTCAACACGGTCATGGGATATCAGCCCGTGACACTCTCCCACCTTAAAATTGACGCACGTCCTCGTACGATGGAAGAGGAACTTTTGTCCTTTCGAAATGGCCTTTCTTCTGATGCCAAGAATGATCGCGTACCGCTACACTAGATCCCAACTATTATACTTCAAAGTCGGAATCCTCGGCATGTGGCCACCCCCATTACTTCCTTCAAGGAGGTAGAGCATTCATCGGTGTATTGCTCTTGACTTCGCAGCAACCCACAAGCAAGTCCATACTTCTATGGACCCCACAAATATGCACGATCATATTGGCATGTCCCTTCGTCGTTTGGCTCTGATACCACTTGTCACAGACGCAAGTTCGACATTACTCCTTTCCCGTGCGGCATACCGAGGTCCCTCATAAAACCCCGATACCAGCTCTCCCATGTCACACACGCCAACGGTTTCGCCCTGCCATGGGCTCATCAGGGAAGCGGCACTAGCCCCCGACCAGTTGTATCTCTAGAACACTACAGCCCCTTCATTGTCACGCACTTCAGCGACTCGGCCAGACAGCAATGATCAGCATAACAACGTCCCTTGGGCTAGCACGCCCCATTTTGAACCCAATGGCAAGCAATTCCAGTGGCATGGTCTTTTTCTTCTTGGTCAACATGGTCACGGGATATCAGCCCGTGACATCTTGCTCTTGACTTTGCAGCAACCCACCAGCAAGTCCATACTTCTACGGACCCCACAAATATGCACGATCATACTGATATGCCCCTTCGTCGTTTGGCTCTGATACCACTTGTCACGGATACAAGTTCGACATTACTACTTACCCGTGTGGCGTACCGAGGTCCCCCATAAAACCCCGATACCAGCCCTCCCATGTTACACACGCTAACTGGTGTCGCCCTGCCATGGGCTCATCAGGGAAGCGACACTAGCCCCCGACCAGTTGTATCTCTAGAATGCTACGGCCCCCTTCATTTTCACGCACTTCAGCGACTCGGCCAGACAACAACGACTAGCATAACAACGTCCCTTGGGCTAGTACGCCCCCTTTTGAACCCAATGGCAAGCTATTCCAGTGGCATGGTCTTTGTCTTCTTGGTCAACACGGTCACGGGATATCAGCCCGTGACACCAATGATACCACTTGTCACGGACGCAAGTTCGGCATTACTCCTTGCCCGTGCAGCGTACCGAGGTCCCCCATAAAACCCCGATACCAGCCCTCCCACGTCACACACGCCAACTGGTTTTGCCCTGTCATGGGCTCATCAGGGAAGCGACACTAGCCCCCGACCAATTGTATCTCTAGAACATTACGACCCCCTTCATTATCACGCACTTCAACGACTCGGACAGACAGCAACGACTAGAATAACAACGTCCCTTGGGCTAGGACGCCCCCTTTTGAACCCAATGGCAAGGAATTCCAGTGGCATGGTCTTTTGCTTCTTGGTCAATACGGTCACGGGATATTAGCCCGTGACAGGTGGGTGAAAAGGACACCCATTCAACGGTCATTTTATAGGTCATATCCTTATACTCCTCTTATAGCATGGCTTCGTGAATGAGGCCTACTATTGATTTGACTGACTTTTCTTATACATATAGTATTAAACGTTTAATATATATATATATATATATATATATATATATATATATATATATATATATATATATAAGGTGTATTTTAAACTTTTTAAAACATAAGGTTTAAAACTAATTATCTGAATTAAACATTTAATTGATTAATTTTAAACGAATTATGATTTAATGTTTTCCTTTAATTAAATAATTAGTTAAATTGATTAAATCACTTATAATATTTAAAGTATACTTTTAATTAGATAATTCATAATTAATCATAATCCTTCTAATTTTTGAAAAATTAGGGTTAGGGTTACCAACTTTTAATTGTTAATTTTTAAGGAATTTAAAAATAACAAATAAGGAAACTAGAAACCCTAGAGAAACCCTATGCTTTTTCGAAATGGGCAAGGAGGCTAGGGTTTTTGAAAAACCCTAGCAAAAAACAAAATCGTCAAGAGGCAAGGGTTTATTTTCGATAAAACCTAGCATGATCAATTCACCTCATGCACAATCAAATGTGAGACCAAGGCTCTGATACCACTGAAGAGTTTTATAGGTTATAAAATTACATGTACATGTGCAAAAACACTTAACACTAAAGGGAACACGCAACCAATAAGTATCTATGTCTTCACAATTGAAAGTAACATACTATGAATATCAAGAATCCTACTATATTCGAAATTAGTACATCTAGGGTTTCATACCTTTGAATTATTGTAGTTAACAATTCCTTGAAACCCTGTCCTTTGTAGATCTTGGAAAAAAAACACCAAAATTATGGAGAGGAAAGAGATATAATTTTTTTCATATGCTTCTAGGAATGAGTATGCATGAAAATAATGATCCAAAGGGTCCTATTTATAGTTTAGGTAACTTGTAGACAAATCCATATTTGAATTGATTAAATAATAGATTTAATCTCACTTCAAATCATTTCCTTATCTATAACCAAAAGGCTTCCAGAAACCCTAGGAAACCCTCCAAAACTCGTCCGTACCATGGAGGGTTCTAGAATTGCTTCTTTTGTTCAACTATTGAACAATTACAATTCACCCTTTGCACCTTTAATTAATTCCATTTAATCCCAAATTAATTCTAGATTAATTTTGACTAATAATTAATTAATTATCATTGGTTTTATATTCATTTATCATCATATAAATTAACAAACCAATGATCTATTTTCAATTAATATATTAATCATATAATATATTAACAAATCATTTATTTATAATTTCCAATTATTTTATTAATCATATAATAAGGGAAATTGATTAATCTAACTCTTATAAACAACCATTTTAATAAAAATAACCAACAATTTTTTTTGGAAAAATGACCACTTGATACGGAATACCATATTCCGGAGCACAATGTTTGTTCCAGAGATGTGATCTGGAATACGATATTCCGGAGTATTTATGATCTTGTTCTGAAGTGGGTGCGGGTTGGTGGGGATGAGGTGTGGAATCTGACACTCCGTACCTTCCAGACTGGAAAAGTGTATTACGGACTAACGTCTGGAATGGCCGTACGTTCCAGAGTGGTGTTCTAGAGAGCTAGAATTAGGGTTTTTCTATGTTTTTCTTCCAAATATGCAATTTATTTGTTTTTTTAATATATTTGTATGTTCGATACTTTTCATAAATGCTCCGGAATGAGTACGTATACAGGTTTTTTCCGAGTTCCAGTTTCTAGTGGAGGGCAATGGCAGTGTATCGACGGATGTATATAGTATCTTGCTCCAGATTATACATGCTTTGGTGTAGATATAAGAAATGATATCAACTTCTTTGGATTAGTTACGTTGGTTGCTTCTAAGTCCAGGTTACACACTAATCAAATTCGCCTATCTTTTCAATGTCTCGGATCAAATATAGTTATGCAAATTCTTGATGATAGTAATGTTAGATATTTTCTTAGTTTTCTTACTACTATGCCTCCCAATACACTACAATTTTTTGTTGTTAATAATGTTATAGAAAGTGGTACCAATCCATTTCCCGAGGAAAATCATTCTTGAAATGGTTCTTCCAGTGCTGGAAGTAACCAAATTTGTAATTTATTACCTATGACAACCAACAATGTTCCTTCTTACAATGACCCTATACATAGGGGTGATTATAGGTCTAAAGGTAAGGCTATTGTTCATACTGACCTTACTGTTGATGCTGATGAATTTGAGAACATTTTTAGAGTTACATGAATTTGATGGGGATGATCGTGACGATGGAAAGGAGGAAACCGATCCCTTACAACCCTGAAAATCACAATAAGAAAAGTTTCCTTTTTATTTTTCTAATTCTGAAGAAACACAACCCACTCATTGGGGTATGCCTGAACCTTTACCATTACCCGAATTAGCTCAACAAAATCGTAAAGGGGCCACAATGCACAACTATAATTCACAAGTTATTCCAACTCTTCAAAAACAAAGAAGCACTTAAGCTTAAATTAGGAATAAAGAGTTTTAGTGAAGGTTTCCAATATAAAGTGAAAAAATCTACAAAAGACAGGTTTGAAGTTGTTTGCTATATGAATAATTGTGACTGGCGGATTAGGGCAACAAAACATAGTACTACTGATACATTTCAAGTGGTTAAACTATCGGAGAAACACACTTGCTCAAACACACATCTACGTCCCCATCACCGACAAGCCAATAAAAAGGTATTGGGACACTTCTTGAAGGGTATATTAGTTGATATTACCGGTAATATGTTGCGGGGGAAACATATACAATGAACTTTAAATGACCATTTTTGTGTACATATTCCATACTGAAAAGTATGGAATGCTAAAATGTATGCTCTAAATCTACTGAGAGGGACCCCTGAAGAAAGCTTTCAGAGACTACATTTATATTGTTACAATTTGGAGAAGAAGAATCCAGGGACGGTTACACATATAAAGACGAGTGATGACAACAAATTTGAATACTTTTTCATGGCTATCGATTGCACTGTAATATATTTTATATAACCGCTTCTATATATTTAATGTCCATACACATGTGTTCACTTTAATTAGATTACTAATTACTTTTTAGGTTCGATCATTTCAAAGATGTTTGTGTCCTGTTATTATCATTGACGACACACACCTTAAAGGGAAATACTTGGGCACCATGTTTCTAGCAGTAGGCATGGATGGTAATAATCAAATCCTCCTTATTGCATTTGGTGTTGGGAAAACTGAAAGTGGAGAGTCATGGATTTGGTTTTTATCAAGACTCAAAGAATGTATTGGGGACATGCCATTTTTGGCTATCATATTAGATAGAGCCAATTCAATTGAAATGGCCATTCAAGTCGTGTTCCCGAATGCATATCACAGACTTTGATCCCGCCATTTGTTGATGAATATGAGCAAGCAAGAGAGAACAGAGATTTTGTTTTGTGAGGCTGCAAAGGCATACCGAGAGCCTGATTTCAAATAAACCTTGAGTAGACTACGTCGTGCACTAAACACTTATTGTAGGATATGGCTAGACAGAATCGGTAACGAGAGATTGGCAAGGTCGTGTTTCCATGTGGTTCAGTACAATATTATGAAATCAAACAGTGTCGAGCCTGTCAACGCATTATCAAGAGACGCAAGGAAACTACCGATAACAATGTTAATTGATTTCTTTCGAGCAATGCTAGTGATGTAATGTTAGAGGTAAGTGTTTCCCTATATTGTAATAGTTCAATAATAATTGTAGTGTAATTTACTGTGCATGACAATGTATACATAAATGTTTGTTATAGCTGAAAGCAAAAAAGATGTTACGGAGTATGCTGAGAAGGTCATCGATAGGAGGATCAACAAATCCTCCGATTTTCGGGTATACCAGATTGATCAAAGCAGATATGAGGTGACTGACCAAATGAAAAATGGTATAGTAAACTTGGAAAGTCGTTACTGCACGTGTGGGAAATGGAAATTGACTGGTATACCTTGTATTCATGTTATGGCGGTATTCAAGGAACTGAGATATTAACACAGCAATGCACGGGGGTCATCGTACTTCACAATGGAAACATTCGATCAACATATGTAGAGGTTGTGCTTCCTGTTCCAGTTCCAGTTGAATACGAAGAACCGGATGAAGTCATGGTTGTTTTGCCACTGTTGATGGACAATGACAAGCCGTACGACCTAAAAACATAATCGTATCCCATCCCAAGGTAAAGGTCTGATTCAGAAAAAATGTAGTTGTTGCCAAAGGATCGGTCACACAAGCAGAAACTGTGATGCTCTGTTTCCCGCAGAGTCAACAAAAAGTGAATCTTCAAGTAGGACCAAGTCAAGTGGAAAAAATAATATTTCTTTTAAGAGTAGACTGTAGACATACTAGTCAAAAAGGTAGCCAACAGTATGATATTGTTGATTTAAAAAACCCATAGTGATGTTTGTATGATATCATAATATTCTACAAAATGTTGTTCAGAAGGATAAACTTGTTTTTGCTACATATTTAAAAGACAATTGTTTTAAAAAATTAACAAAGAAAACCATAACTCAAACAATAGCATAATGTGCAGCATCTATCCACTAGACACTCTCAATCCACCACCTAGCAGCATGCTCCTGTGCAGTAGGCTGCAACAACTCGTTGGGGGATGTTGCATAAAAAAATTAATATATAGAGGTTAATCGTAAGTTATTTATGTCATACCAACTTATAAATTATAAGGTGGACTAAACTACATACATTAGTAACATTGAGAATACGTTGACAATCAGGTGCATGCTAACGCCTCATCCTATGGGTATGCAACTGCCCGAGGGTTAACACCCAGTATAGGGGAACCAGAAATATTACTATTGGGAAATGCCTCCAAGATCAAAATATACAAAATTAAGATGACAAACAACTTACCAAGTTAACAAAGCTACAATACTTGTTGTTTAAAAACTCGTATTAAACATATTGTGCATACCTTAAATGCATAGACAAATCCCTGCAGATTATATGTGTGTCTACTGCCGATTATTGGCGCATTCGGGTTTAAATGGTCCTCAATCTTATCAGAAACAATATGAATATGTTTGTAATTGAAATACCATATCAATCTGCCCCATGGGTGCCTTTGTCAAAAAATTACACTTAATAAGTATATGTATAATTTTGATATAATGTGGCTAAGAAACTCTATACCTATTAAACTCCTGTAAATTAGAGACGAGTGTCATATGTTCATTAGTATTTAGCTGTTGCGAGTATTTACCTAAAAATCATTGCTCTAGCATATACAACAGGGAGACTCTCACCACGTCTTCATTGCTTAATTGATGATGTGAGTTATTGAACACGTTCGTAAGGTCATCCATACTCACCGAACGTGAAAGCGACACAAATGGAAACACGCGTTCTCTGAATGCTACAAAACCAGAATTGGGATGGAAATAATCCCCAAACAGCAAGCCAATGACCAAGCAGAATGCTTTCCTGTCAAAGCAAACCTGATTGTCGCCAACCGAAAATAGAAGCTCTTATAGGTCAACTGGATCAAAAGTGGTAACTTCTTTGCACATAATATAGTGACATAATAAAGAGGGACATTTGACACCCATCGACATGTTGACGTAATCACCAAAACATGATTACATAAACATCGCCCCACAAACTGGTCGGTTTTGTAAGCATGCCATGATTTCGCGCCTAAGTTTAGGTCTGCAGGTTGTATCGTGCTACAGTTAAAAGAATTATTAGTTAGAGATTTTTGTATGTATGTTCCAGAGCGGAAATAGGGTTTTTGATTGTATTATGGAATTAGAGTTTTTTATTGTATTCTAGAATTAGGATTTTTGTATGTATGTTCCGGAAACCGAAAATCGGGTATGGTATTCCGGACCAAAATTTCGGACCAAGTTCATTGTATTCCGGACATGATTTTCGGATTCCGGATACGTTTTGGACTTGCAAAAATTAGGGTTTTTTATTACGATGTATCATGTAGTACATATGTATAAGTCTATATAATCTTATAATTGCATTGACAAGATTAAAATTCACAAAAAAAACAATATAATACTTATATAATTGCATAAACTAAAGATTTTTTAACGTATAATAAAAAATAAATGCATTTAGTTAGAACAAATTTGAAACTTACAAATAAAAAGTGCATTTTTTCATTGCTATCAGAAGACATTTTTAGTTGTAGGGGTGTCCGGAATAAGATATCGAATTGTAGTCTAAAACAGGGGATGTCGAAGTGTAGTCTGAAACATATTAAATGGTATTTATAGGAGAACTAGATTATCGGGTCGGAATTATTTACCCGTTTAACAGAATTTAAAATCGGATCCGGAACAACTCATTCCAAACCAAGTGGTCATTTTGCAAAAAAAAAAGATTATTTTAAAAAAGATAATAATAACCAAAAAAGTTGTTAGATTACTCAATTTCCCATATAATAATCTAATAAATTATCATTTTCTCTCCTAATATATTTCTAGCTATTTGTGGTTATGAGGGCAACCTAAAAATGATTTTTTTCTAATTACAAGTATATACTAATTTAGTTATGAGCTTATAATGCAACATGTATCACATTTAACGTTATCATTTTAACAATAACCTTTGTATCTAAAACATCTATACCCATAGTTTTTATATTAATATTTTTAGAGATAAAAGCTTTACTTGCACAACATATTGTAATATATTCCTTTTGACGAGGTATTGTAAGAGATTCATTTGTGGATGATGTATTGTAACATATTGATTTTCGAGCGATTTATTATAATGTACTCTTTTTCTAAACAATGTATTGTACTATATTTGATAGTGTAAATATTAATGTATAATGATAATATTTATTACATTATTTGGTATTAAAATGTTATGTGTTATAAAAATTGACTAATTAAATAAGAGGTTTTTATAAAATATCTTAGATAGAAGGGGTGATATTAGTTAAATTCATAAAAGGAAAGCTATATGAAGAGGTTAATTATTGGAAATAGTATTTAATAAGAGGTTAAAGCTAATGGAATAATGAGATCACAATATTTTTAAACTATTGTACATTGTTTTTTAATTAAAAAAAACTATATGAATAAAACTAAAAAATCATATTACCGTTACGTTTCAATTCACAAAATTCTGATTAATTTTAATATCTATTATTTTTATTTTAATATGAAAAGAGTGGAGAGGAAAAAAATGATAATAAGTAAATAATTAGTGTCTTGGCTTACCTTGTTAAGTCAAAAGAAAATAATCACGTATATAAATAACTCATGTTCAATAGAAAACCGAAACCACATTAAATGAGTTATGTTCATAACCGAACCTACCTCTCTAACTATACATATTTTTAGGAAGTAAAGTGGATAAAATACAAAACTACAAGCACACAACACATAATATTTGTGTGGTTCGGTCAAGCTGACCTACGTCTACGGATAAGATAGGAATATTATTTATTTATGAGTACTCAAACAGAGGTTACAAGTACAATTCAACATAGATTTGACTACTCATTAGAATTTAAGACACAAACAAATGACTAGCATGCATCCTTATTTATAGACTAAAGATCAGACCTAAAACCCTAATGGGTCAAGCCAATTAATCTATAGGTCCATAAAAGGTATCAACCAATCACCATCCGTCATGCAGCCACTTCTAGAACATTCATACTTGACATACATTGCATGAGAATCAGCAAAACACATGATGGAGCATCATTAACCAAAATGGATCATCAGGAGTGATCATGGCACATCATGATAGAGCATCCTCCATCCAAATGGTGCATCCTCTACCTTAGTGGCACATCATGCCATTTGGGGCATCCACCTTGAGGGTGGCACATTCTCCTTCAAAGATGACACACCTTCACCCCAAATGGCACATCAAACTTCCAAGTGGCACATTTACTTCCCAAGGTGTCGCATCCAACTTCAATATGGCGCATCTACCTTCAAGGATGGTGCATCCTCTTATAGATGGCACACCCTCATTCTCAATTGGTGTATGTGACAACCGTCAATTTCTAGTCAAGTCAAAGTCAAATAAAGTCAACAAGTCAAACCGGTAAACTTAATTAATGCTTGTGTGATAGGACTTACCCTATGTGAACTAATTTACAACTCGCTATCTTAATATAAAGTATCGCTTAGATTTTTCAATGTTCAGAAAATCTAAAAATTCTAAAAGGAGTAAGTGATGTAATAGCTCAATAAGGCACCTTTAAGTACCCTACGGGGGCGTATAACACTTATAACAAGGCTTAACGAAGCCTACGATCTTTGCACTACGAAGAAAAACACTAATAAAGGCCCCCCGGCAAAATCTCTCCAAATCTCTCCCACTCTATCTCTCTCTCTCTCTCCCAAATCTCTCCCAAACCTCTCTTTCAACTTTTTATAATCACTCGGGGCATCCCGACCCTTAATTTAGTCAAAACGAGAAGATAAATGGAAAAACAGCCTTAAGGAACCGAACCCTCTTAAAGAACTGAAACCTCTTAAGGAACCGAACCCTCTTAAAGAACCGAAACCTCTTAAGGAACCGAACCCTCTTAAATAACCGAAACCTATTAGGACCGAACCCTCCTTATAGGACCGAACTCACTTTCGGTCCGGAACAAGTCCTTTCGGTGCATTTCAGTCTATTCCGCTCCAATCCACTTTCGGTTCCCTCCTGACCAAGTTCGTGTGCAAGCCTTTAGGACCGAACCTACCTTCGGTTCTCACCCTATGGGACCGAACCTTCGGTCTGGTCTCGCAGGTTCGCTTCTTGATCCCGGTTTTCGAGTAGTTTCATCTTTTAAGCTTGTTTTTCATGATTTTAACATGGGATTTTCACCCAAATTCGTATTTTGACATATAAGACCCTATATTATCATATTTTAATCACATTTTGAGGGGGGGATCTTAAACTAAAAAATAATATCTATTGGGTGAGATATTGTGTTAGAGTGTTGACTTTCCATAAAGTGTGACACAAGCTATCCCCATACCCACATAGGACAACCCTCAGTCACTATTCATCCCTACCTATTCAACTATTTGTCCTCTCACACCCCTCCTCCAGCTGGGTAACTTGATCAAAAGCTGGAAACCCCCATCTCCCCTTCCACTTTACTCACTCTCTCACCAAAAAGCAAACACTTGTCTCTCACTTTCCCTCTCAAAGAACTCGAGACTCCAAGGCTGATTTTGAGCTTTTCACCCACATTCAGTAAGTATTCTCATCCTACATTGAACATTCTTCACTCCTTCACTCAAATTATGAATATCTCATAACAAATGTCGCCATATTTGTTCTTAGATCTTCAACTCTCCAAGCTTGTATCAAGTGTTCTTGACTTTGAAACCCCTTTTCTTCATCATCCATCTCAGAAAACCACTCAAGGTGAGTTCATACCCCTACATTTTCATGTTTTCTTCAAGTTTTAGGAGGGGGGGATACAAGTTAATACACCAAAAACTTAACTAAATTCAAACAACAACTTTCATCAGAAAAGTTGAGTCCTATTCACAGACTGTTTTGACCATCATAGACTTAATATCTTTCAAAACTAGAAACGCAAACACCGGCGGTGTCGGAAGGGTCTTGGCCTTAGGTCAGGGAGAAGCAAGGGAGGATCCCACAGTGGTTACCGGTACGTTTCTCCTCAATAACTCATATGCATGCATATTAGTCGATAGTGGAGCAGAGAGGAGTTTCGTTAGCCACAAATTCAAACAATTATTAAAACAAAATCCCCAAAAACTAAAAGATACATACGTCGTAGAAATGGAAAATGGAAAGACGGAAAGCACTAACGACATATACTCAGGGTGTACCCTCACTCTAGACAATCACTCATTCAAAATCGATCTATTGCCGGTATCAATAAAAAGTTTTGACATCATCATTGGCATGGATTGGTTAAGCTCAAATCGTGCTGACATTTTGTATTATGAAAGGGTCGTTCGCCTTAATCTGCCGAGTGGCGAAACTCTTGTTGTCTACGGCGACAAACCCAGTGCAAACCTACAAATCATATCTTGCGCCAAGGCCCAAAAGTATCTCCGCAAGGAATACCACGCCTTCTTAGCCCACGTAGTGGATAAGAAACAAGATGTGAAGAACGTCAAGGACATTCCGGAGGTCTGTAATTTCCCTAACGTATTCCCAGAAGACCTTCCAAGAGTTCCACCCGCATGACAAGTCGAATTCCAAATCGACCTAATCCCCGGAGCTACCCCCGTAGCCAAGGCGACCTACCGTCTAGCGCCAGCCGAGATGCAAGAACTATCCAGCCAACTAAACGAACTACTGAGCAAAGGATTCATTATACCCAGCTTCTCGCCTTGGGGAGCACCAGTTCTATTTGTGAAAAAGAAGGATGGATCATTTCGCATGTGCATCGACTACTGCGAACTAAATAAGATTACCATCAAAAACCGATACCCTTTACCCCGAATCGGCGACCTATTTGAACAACTCCAAGGAGCATCTTACTTCTCAAAGATCGATCTGAGATCGGGATACCATCAACTATGGGTTCAGGAGGAGGATGTTCCTAAAACGGCGTTCAGAACTCGGTAGGGTCACTACGAGTTTGTAGTAATGCCCTTTGGGTTAATAAACGCACCCGCAGTGTTCATGGATCTGATGAACCGGGTGTGTCGGCCTTACCTAGACAAGTTCGTGATTGTCTTCATAGATGACATCCTGGTCTATTCAAGGAGTAAGGAGGAGCATAGCCAACATCTACGACAGGTATTGGAGATGCAAAGGGCGGAAAACTTATATGCAAAATTTTCGAAATGTGAACTTTGGATCCGAGAAGTGGACTTCCTCGGTCATGTGGTTAGCGAGAAAGGGATACACGTGGATCCCTCCAAAATCAAGGCGATCGAGAATTGGTCAGCACCAAGGAAGCCTACAGAAATCCGCCAATTCTTAGGCCTCGATGGCTACTACCGAAGGTTCATCCAAAACTTCTCCAAGATTGCCAAACCACTTACCACCCTAACCCAAAAGAGTGTGACTTTCAGCTGGGGAGAGAAACAAGAAATCGCTTTCCGAACACTAAAGCAGGCCCTATGCAGCGCTCCGATTTTATCCCTACCCGAGGGAACCGAAGACTTTGTGGTCTACTGTGACGCATCAAACCAGGGTCTTGGGTGTGTGTTAATGCGACGAGGAAAGGTCATTGCCTACGCATCGATGCAATTAAAAATGCACGAGGTCAACTACGCCACACATGACCTCGAATTGGGAGCAGTAGTATTCGCCCTAAAGATCTGGAGGCACTACCTTTACGGAACAAAATGTGCTATCTTTACCGATCACAAAAGCCTTCAGCACATCCTCAATCAAAAAGAGCTCAACATGAGGCAGAGACGATGGGTAGAACTACTGAATGATTACGAGTGTGAGATTCGTTATCACCCAGGTAAAGCCAATGTGGTAGCTGACGCCTTAAGTTGAAAAGAATACTCAGGTCGCCGAGTAAAGTCATTAACCATGACAATCCATTCGCACATGTCCATGCAAATCAAAGAGGCTCAGTTAGAAGCTTTGAACCCTGAGAATGTGACAGGTGAGGCATTAAGAGGAATGGATAAGAATCTAGAAGTCAAGGACGACGGAGCTCGTTATCTCATGAACCGAATTTGGACACCGAAATTCGGCGGGTTCCGGGACGTCGTCCTGAACGAAACACACAAAACTCGGTATTCCGTACATCCCGGTTCGAACAAGATGTACCTGGACCTGAAGAAACTTTACTAGTGGCCGAACATGAAAGCCGAAATCGCTACCTATGTGAGCAAGTGTCTGACTTGCGCCAAAGTTAAGGTAGAGTACCAAAAGCCTTCGGGTCTACTACAGCAACCTGCGATACCCGAATGGAAGTGGGAACGAATAACCATGGACTTCATAACCAAACTGCCTAAGACAACGGGTGGTTTTGATACCATTTGGGTAATCGTCGATAGGTTGACCAAATCCGTGCACTTCCTGCCAATAAAGGAGATCGACAAGATGGAAAAATTGACTAGGACGTACATCAAAGAGATTGTACGACTTCATGGTGTGCCGATATCCATTATCTCTGACAGAGATAGTAGATTCACTTCACGGTTCTGGCAGTCTTTACAGAAAGCTCTAGGGACCAGGCTAGACATGAGTACGGCCTACCACCCACAAACCGACGGGCAGAGCGAAAGAACTATTCAAACCTTGGAAGATATGCTAAGAGCTTGTGTTATTGACTTCGGTAAAGCGTGGGATACCCACTTACCACTTATTGAATTCTCGTACAACAACAGCTATCATACTAGCATCAAGGTCACGCCATTTGAAGCTCTTTACGGCCGCAAGTGCAGGTCACCACTGTGCTGGGCTGAAGTGGGAGATACACAGTTAGCGAAAGGGCAAGTCCCTAACAGCATCCTCACTGGCCCTGAAATCATAAGGGAAACTACGAAAAAGATCGTACAAATTCGAGAGAGACTGAAAGCATCTCAATATCGACAAAAGAGCTACGCCGATAAGCGAGGCAAACCCTTGGAATTCCAGGTTGGGGACCGGGTGCTACTGAAGGTCTCACCATGGAAATGAACGATACGTTTTGGTAAGCGTGGTAAACTAAATCCAAGGTACATCGGGTCATTCGAAATCCTTTCCAGGATTGGCCTGGTGGCATACAAACTTCGACTACCTCAAGAACTTAATAGTGTACATCCTACCTTTCATGTGTCAAATTTGAAGAAGTGCTTGTTTGACGAAACTCTCGTTATTCCTCTTGACGAGATTGAAATCAACGAGAGTCTCCACTTCGTGGAAGAACCGGTAGAAATCATGGATCGAGAGATCAAGAGAAAAAAACAGAGTCGCATCCCTATAGTGAAGGTACGTTGGAACGCTAAACGAGGACCCGAGTTCACATGGGAATGTGAAGATCAGATGAAACAAAAATACCCACACCTCTTCCCAAACGCCTGAAGTCCCAGTCAAAACGCTAATTTCGGGACGAAATTCCTTCTAACGGGGGGATGATGTGACAACCGTCAATTTCTGGTCAAGTAAAAGTCAAATAAAGTCAACAAGTCAAACTGGTAAACTCAATTAGTGCTTGTGTGATAGGACTTACCCTATGTGTACTAATTTACAACTCGCTATCTTAATATAAAGTATCACTTATAGTTTTCAATGTTCAGAAAATCTAAAAATTCTAAAAGGAGTAAGTGATGTAATAGCTCAATAAGGCAACTTTAAGTACCCTACGGGGGCGTATAACACTCATAACAACGCTTAACGAAGCCTACGATCTTTGCACTACGAATAAAAAACACAAATAAAGGCCCCCGTAAAAATCTCTCCAAATCTCTCCCACTCTATCTCTCTCTCCCAAATCTCTCCCAAACCTCTCTTTCAACTTTTTATAATCACTCGGGGCATCCCGACCCTTAATTTAGTCAAAACGAGAAGATAAATGGAAAAACAGCCTTAAGGAACCGAACCCTCTTAAAGAACTGAAACCCCTTAAGGAACCGAACCCTCTTAAAGAACAGAAAACTCTTAAGGAACCGAACCCTCTTAAATAACCGAAACCTATTAGGACCGAACCCTCCTTATAGGACCGAACTCACTTTCGGTCCGGAACAAGTCCTTTCGGTGCATTTCGGTCCATTTCGCTCCAATCCACTTTCGGTTCCCTCCTGACCAAGTTCGCGTGCAAGCCTTTAGGACCGAACCTACCTTCGGTTCTCACCCTATGGGACCGAACCTTCGGTCTGGTCTCGCAGGTTCGCTTCTTGATCCCGGTTTTCGAGTAGTTTCGTCTTTTAAGCTTGTTTTTCATGATTTTAACATGGGATTTTCACCCAAATTCGTATTTTAACATATAAGACCCTATATTATCATATTTTAATCACATTTTGAGGGGGGGGATCTTAAACTAAAAAATAATATCTATTGGGTGAGATACTGTGTTAGAGTGTTGACTTTCCATAAAGTGTGACACAAGCTATCCCCCATACCCACATAGGACAACCCTCAGTCACTATTCATCCCTACCTAGTCAACTATTTGTCCTCTCACATCCCTCCTCCAGCTGGGTAACTTGATCAAAAGCTGGAAACCCCCATCTCCCCTTCCACTTTACTCACTCTCTCACCAAAAAGCAAACACTTCTCTCTCACTTTCCCTCTCTAAGAACTCGAGACTCCAAGGCTGATTTTGAGCTTTTCACCCACATTCAGTAAGTATTCTCATCCTACATTGAACATTCTTCACTCCTTCACTCAAATTATGAATATCTCATAACAAATGTCGCCATATTTGTTCTTAGATCTTCAACTCTCCAAGCTTGTATCAAGTGTTCTTGACTTTGAAACCCCTTTTCTTCATCATCCATCTCAGAAAACCACTCAAGGTGAGTTCATACCCCTACATTTTCATGTTTTCTTCAAGTTTTAGGAGGGGGGGGGGGATACAAGTTAATACACCAAAAACTTAACTAAATTCAAACAACAGCTTTCATCAGAAAAGTTGAGTCCTATTCACTGACTGTTTTGACCATCATAGACTTAATATCTTTCAAAACTGTTTAATATGCAAGTAGTTCAGGTTTATACCTTTCTAATGACTACTTGCACATCTCCATACGATTTTTATACAATTTATGGTGATTTTCACAAAACTGCATATCATTTTAGAAACGAATTCAGACCAGTTTGTGAATATGAACAATTTCACACAAGTTAGAGACTTCTAAAAATCATAATAAAAAATTATGAATAAACTAGACACATTTACTAAACTCTCAGAGTTTACGGATTTAGTTTCCGACTTCGTATGATTTTTCTATGATCTTTTTAAAACAGTGCAGAAAGGTTAAAAACTAGTTAACAGTTTACAACTTACATAACACTTTGTAACATGTGGAGAAAAGTGTTTATCATTGATGAATCTATCTTTTACATGTGTTTTCTGTTGAGTTACATAACAGAAATTACTCATTGAATTGTAAGGGTCCTTTATCATTATAAACATACTAGATGAAACATAAGAAGTATAGTTTATGGGTTGTACTTTTCAAACATACTGCATAAGAAGGGGATTTATTTCCACCACACAAAAATGTTTTATATTCAAACCACACATAAACTCGTTAACGTAAGTTGTGAGACAATTCTTCAATTGTACTCTTAGAGTACGGGTTAAAAATTCCTGTAAGTTATAATCATAATCTCTTGTAGGGAGAGCGTGATAATTGTATATAGATCTATATTGGGATTGACACCCCACACCTTGCTGCTAGCTACAGCGGGACCTGCAGGTCTACAGGTAACAAAAGTCATAGGATCTTGACGTCTGAAAAACGTTGTAGCGGGTTCATTCTAGTTATAGTATGGTTATAACGACTCACATAGGGTGTTAACAACATTTCAAGTTTATGGGAAAATTCTACTTTAAAAAAGGGTTTTATCTATCTAAAACTGCATATATCGTTTTAAGTACGAAATACGCACATACACTCGGTCTTGGGATTTAATACTACACGACTTTTTATAAGGAAAATATTGGATTTTTCTTGGGTACAAATTACAATTACAAACACGTTATAAGTACAAAATACGCACATACACTCGGTCTTGGGATTTAAGACTACACGACTTTTTATAAGGAAAACATTGAATTTTTCTTGGAGTATACGTTACATTTACAAACAAAGGTTTTCAAACTCTACATCCAAAAGCTTATGAACTCACCAACTTAATTGTTGACACTCTTTCAAAACTACTTGTATTCTCAGGAAACCAGTGAAACGGGTAACCAACAGCATTTTGAGGATGGGACGCAAGACGTCAATTTATACATTTTTGTCATCATAATGTAATTGATTTTGGAACATGTAAACTCATACTATGGTGTAAATTTTTCAATTATATTTATGATGGTTGTATTTACTATGAGCATTATTATACTTGTTGTTGTGATACTATACATGAAGTCATTCCCACCCCCGGACGTTTCCGCCATCCTTGGTTTGGGGGTGTGACAGTGCACTCACTCTAAAATGTCACATCCTTTCATCATGGAGCATCGACGATGCTCCATTCCATTCTCAGATGCTCTATTCCCTTCTTCGGTGCTCCACTCCCTTCTTAGATGCTCCATTCCTTTGTCACATGTTCCATTCATTTCTCACATGCTCCATTCATGAGAATGCTCCAAATGCTCAAGTCACATTTAACACATATTAAAATTTTTACATATTAAGGTTGTGTTTGACATGTCACAACTAGCTGATATGCTAACTTTTTTTTTAGCTTTTCTAAAAATTGTCATGTTAGGCAAGCCAAAAAGTACTTGATAAGCTAGCTTTTAAAAACTACTTAGACTAGTTTTTCATGAGTTTTTTTTTTTTTTTTAATTTTCATAATATACCCTTAATTATTTATAAAATATTTTCTTCTAAATGTTTGTTTATATCTATTAGTTTTTACCAAACGCTATTTTTGTCAGTTATCTTCTAAGCTATCAGCTAGTTGCCGGTAAAGCAGATGAATATGACCGTTAGTACAGAGGCAGAGACAAGATGGAAGCTGCAACTGTCTTTAAAATGAAGAAGGTAAAAACAGAGTAAAAACATAATAAAATATTTTAGGGCATAAGTTTTAACAAATTATAGTTTGTGATAGAAATGTGATTGGAAAATTAATCCCATTTAATTAACATGTTTTATTAATTTGGTTTGAGGGCAATCTTGTTGTTTTTTACAAGAATTTAGGGGAAGGGGGTTAATGGTAACCGACTAAAAAATCAGTCGTGCAACTTTTGAGAATGAGCCTGGTCATAATTTGAGTACTTGGACTCAAACTACGTAAACCAAAGGCACCAAACCTGCAACTTACTCTTAGAAAAATGATTTCTCAAATTGCTAGCCAAATATGGCAGCCCGATCTTTATACAATTGAGCCCATTTCCTGATTCATGCCAATTGCCAAATAATATTTCAAAATGCAGCCCGTGATGGTTATTAAAGAAGCAAATGTGAGGTGCAAACACTATGATATTTAGTCGGCCATTACTGTGATTTAAAAGAAAGAAAAAAAAAACACATCAGGTACAAAACATCAGCATCGCACTAATTTTTCCGGATCGGACTTTTGTAAAATCTGGTATCCGATTAATTTTCAAATCAGAGTACGACGGATAGAGGTCAGATTCCTCAGAAGTTAGAAACCAGATTTTTATCCCTTTTTTTAACGGTTAAGACAAAACCCAACCTTTAATATATGAAAAAATGTCATTTTTGTCCCCGACTTCTTTTTAATAAATTTTCATACAAGCTTTTAGAGGTTTATCAAATAAGTTTTAACCCTTAAACGATGCGGGAACCAACAAACACCATTTATAAGATTAATAGCATAAAAATATTGTTTTATTTATTAGGTTGTTACTGATCAACCATGTCAATCTCGTAAAATTCTGACACAGAAACTAGTTAGGCCAATATAAACAAAGAAAAAAAAAAAAGAACCGGATGTTGTAAAAAACTGTTTTCTAATGTATCCGAAACCGATTACCTGGAAAATTATTATATGTGTTAAAACCAATTAAGCTTAGCAACAATATACTCTTTGGGTTTGAGACTTTAATCACAAGACTTTTGTATGTTGGTAGGTTTGGTCCCCTATAGTAATAGTATACTCTTTGTTTGGCATGTATGGTCCCTCTACAAAGTGGTATTTTTTGTAAGCACTAGTATATTTTTTGGATACGAGACTTTTACCACAAGATTTTCGTAAGTTAATAGGTTTGATCCCCCGGTAGAGTGGTATTTTTTTTTTTATCAAATTATGTCCTCTGTATAACAGAGGTAATATCATTCTAGCTTGTTATTAAAACCGAATAAAACCAAACTGGATTTCATCAAAAGTATTTTTCACTATTTATCGATAAGCTGAATCGAGTTATCGGGTCGATGTGCACGTCTAGGCTGACCATTCACGTGTCGAGCGTGGGCCACGGAGGATATAATTGGTCTTCAAACGTACGAACCCACGTCCTTGTACAACACTCAACACATTCTCAATAATTTTTCCAAATATATGCTTTAACTATATCTTATCATATTTTTATTTACAAAAAATATTAACAAATCAATATAGTCTAGCCCACGTTGACGCGTATGAATCAAAATAAACTTAGAATTAAACTTATTTTGATATCTTATTTAAACTCTAACACCCATTTTCTTTGCTTGTTACATATTTGAATATTTGACGTATCTTTTCTTGCTACTTTACATATTTGGTTGAGCATGGACAATAAAAGATTTTTAGGAACCTTTTTTAAATATTTTTCATTCTAAAAAGCTCACGAAAATTTAAAAAGATATTGGATGAGCTTTTTCTAACCTAATATTTTTTCAAGAAGCGTGTTAATTAACAAGCTTTTACCATGAGTTTTTTCAATAATTTGGTGGGCTCTATAGGTTCTCAATGAATTGTGAATCGACTTAGACAATGGTCTCACAAAAAAGCAAGTTTGAAAAAGCTCTATAGAGGTAAAACAAGTTTTTTTTTTTTCATTTAATGTTTTTTCATGTAAAAATCTATTAAAAGTTATCTTATTATGGATGTTTTGCGTATAGTCTTTTTATATCAATTTTTCTATAATAAAATATTATACAAATAAATTATATTCTATCTGGATGGTGTATATGAAACATTCAAAAAGACATTTAATCGGCCGGATTGCCACTCCCAAAAACCTAACAGATGCATCTTGCAAAAGAGCCGGCATTTTTATAGCCAATTCTAATATCACCTTCTTACTAAATAAATATCCAAACTAGGTCAAAGGGCACAAATGTGAATTCAACATAACTTTCCAAATTAATGAAGAGGATGTCCCAAATAAACAACCATGATGTCAACATTGCCACTAGTGAAAACAACACAAAGTTATTATATACTTGGTCGCAAGAATAAATCAGCAATCATTTTATAAGTTAGTTAAAGACAAAACTTCAAAAATGGTCCCTGTGATTTCCGAAAATATCAAGTTTAGTCCCTAAGTTCAAAAAATCTCACGGATCGTCCCTGTGGTTTCAAAACTTTTAACATTTGGTCCTTCCGGCTCACTCCGTTAAATTTTGGCCGTTAAGTAAAGGACATTTCTGTCTTTTCACTACCACAGGGACTATTTATGAAGTTTTGCCTTATTTATAAAAAAAATATTTAATATTAAAGGTCTCTCTCTCTCTCTCTCTCTCTCTCTCTCTCTCTCGTTTTCTTTTCCGTCTCACGAACATCACAAGGAAACCAAATATCCACCCACTGCTATTTCCCTCTCGTTCATATCTCACCGGCCGACCAAATTCAGGATTATATTGAATGATCAATGATAATCGGACTCGACCAAACTAAATTAATTGGTTGATTTTGGTGCTGAGAGAAGGTAATTTTGCTTAAAAACCAAAAGTTTGAGTCGATGATTTCCCTCTCGTTCTGTATTCAAGTTTGATTATGCAGGAGGTAAACATCCTCCTACGTCTTCTTCGTTCTCAGGTTATCGCACCAAAAAAAAAAACCGATTTTCATGGCTTTGAATGTGGAACTCGACTGGAGTTTATTATTTACGAAGGGTTTAAGAGGACTTATAGTGGTGGAGTAGCAGCAGCCGCACAGGTGGTGATGGCGGTGATTTGGAACAGCGATGGGGGTGGCAGGAGGCCACTCCGGTGGTCTTCTGATGCCATGTTCTTGCTTCCTTCGACTGTATTCAATGAAGGGAGTGTGGAGAAGGTCACTAAGTAGCTTAGGGGTGGGCAGGGACATGATCCCCCTGATAGCTGTTGTGATCCATTGAAATCAGTGATAAAATCCAATCCAGAGTGCTTGTGTAGTATGATAAGCAATCAAGGTACTAAAAATGCTGAGAATGTTGGTATCAATGTCACTAAGGCCCAAGAATTACCAGCAAGATGTGGTCAACGTGTTAACCCGATCTCATGCATCACCTCCACCTCTAAGACTACTCCAGGTATCACGATCGGATCGATCATACATTCCTCGACCTTTTTCTATCTTTCTTGTTTCTCTTCAGCAAACTTATAATCTTCATGTGTGTTTCAGGTACAAGTGATTCCCAAAGCTTAGGAAATTCCATGGTCTACTTATTGTACCCGTTAATGCTAATCGCATTTGTATATGCTTGATCCATTTTATTTTATTTTTTTGTTGCATGATTAAACTGAATGTACACAGGAGGTGGCGTTGGGCAGTAGGAGGCTGCTTCGGTGGCCTTCTGCTTCTTCTTTCTTGCTTAAAATTGCTAGTGAAAACAAATGGGATGAGGGAGAGAGTTGTGGTGATCGAAAACAGCAGTAACAAAGGGTTGGGGATGTGCTCTCCGGTGGTAGCAGTGAAGGGTGGGGTGGTGGCAGTTTGGTGGCAGCAAGGTGGATGCCACCTCTTCCTTCCTTTTTCTGGGCAGAAACAGATGAGAGGGAGATGTGAGGTGGTGTTTGGGGTGACGTTTTTGATCAGAAGAGGGAGGTATAAGGGTGGTTTTGGGTGGTGGGTTATGGTGGTTTCTTGGTTGGAGAGAGAGAGAGAGAGAGAGAGAGAGAGAGAGATGGGTGGGTGGGTGGGCCCCCTTTATATTAAATAAATATATATATATTTTTTAAATAAGACAAAACTTCATAAATGGTCCCCTGTAGTAGTGAAATGACCGAAATGCCCTTCATTTAACGGCCAAAAGCTAACGGAGTTAACGAAAATGACCATTTGTTAAAAGTTTTGAAACCACAGGGACGATCCGTGAGGTTTTTTGAACTTAGGGACTAAACTTGATATTTTTGGAAACCACAGGGACCATTTTTGAAGTTTTGTCTTATTTAAATTAAATAAATGAAAATTTTCAACTTACTAATAACAGTTAGATCAAGTCTCGTAACATGGAATATGCATTTTTCTTTTTAGTAATGTCAACCCTATCAGTTAAATGGTTAAACAAACATGGAAGAACATGTTAACCGCATTCATCAAAATGATCTTAGAGGATCCAAGATAGAAGTTTATATGGAAACTTTTTAACAAATAAGCATGTTAAAGTTATGGTTTTTTTTTTCCAATAAGTTATATGTATCCGTAAAATGAGTTGACGAATAAGGATGTTTGTTTAGATAAATTGACTTTTTTTTCCTAAAAGGAATAACTCATTTGAAGAGGCTAAATGACCAAATTGTTCTTTAATTTAAATAAATAACATAACATAACATAATAAAATAAGTCTACTTTGATCATTATTATAAATTGGGTTATTGTTATTGTAGCCAACAATGTTTAGTATATTGGTTAAAATGGTTCCTCTTGATTTTTTTTTATATTTTTTTTTTTGTCTTGAAGGGTACGAACTTTTGTTTTTAGGTTTTAAAATGTTATTTTTGAAAATTTGAAGGGATCACCCGGTGACCTCATCCTAATTATCAGTTCGCATATGCCACATAATTGTCATGAAGATGGAACTAATCCACCTCATTTGCCAGGTTGGTGTGAGAGCTATGACCAAATTAGAAAATTTTCATGTTCCCAACTTGTTCACCAGCAGTGATAAAGAAAAAAAATAAGGGTTTGGTTTAATGAACATATAGAGAACTCTTGCAAAAGGAACAAGATTGATTGAGTGGTTATAATGATTATTTTCCCCCAAAATCAAAAGCTTAACCCCAAAATCATTGTCAATTGGTTGGATTTGCAATGGAGGTTCGTAAATTGCATGGGGATACAAAGGGTTTTGAGAAACAGATTGCAATCAAGTTCACTCTTCTCTCTCATGTCTTGTTTTCTCTCTTTTCGTGTTTCTGGAACACACACACACACACAAAAGCATCTAAGATCGGAGTTCTTGAATTTTGTTGGGTTTTATACATGAGCGCGCACACACACATATTCACATTCGATTTCTGCAAAATATCAAATTATCTAGGTTTTCTGGAATTTCCTGTTGGTTTTTTTGGTTTTCAAAAATGATTTTAGTTTCAATAACTCAAGAAATCGTTTATGTATCTGTGTTCAGGAATTGAAGAAATAATGTTATTGGTTTGAAACAAACACAAACCCAGAACTTAAGATCCTAAATTAGGTTCATAGTGAAGCAAATCTTTAATTTTGTGATTTTTATTATTGAATTTGGTTCTTGAGTTCCAAAAACGATGATTAGTGAGCAAAACCTAGAAGGTCGATTTTGTTTAAATCTTTCATGGAACATTTGTTCTTAACAAACAGTCAAATAGATCTGGAATCAAATTGTTTCAGATCTTCCATGGTTGGTGTATTGGGAGGCAGAGGCTACCATCTCTTCGCCATCGGCATCGACACTTCTGAAATCCACAACGAAAACGTATTGAATAACTAAAATCCCAAAAATTTCGAAACTTGAAGTTATCTTCAAGAACAAAAAACCTTGAATCCTTGAAATCGTCTTCAAGAACAAATTAAGGATCGACGATTGCCATGTATTTAAGAACAAAAAAATCTGGAAATCTTGAATCCATATGTCATGTATCTGGGTATCCGGAAGACAGGAAGTGTTTCCAAGGGTTCTAGTGTTCTTGATTTTGAAGATTTTACGTGGTAACTTTGTTTGGGTGTTTTTGATTTTGTGTCTTGCTTTTCTCTCTAAAGAACCAAAGGTTTGGGTATTCTTGCTTTTCTCTCTGATGAAGAACACGAAGTTTATTTTGTGCTTATGCATAATAACTCTTGGCTTACGTGACAACGATGAGTTGACTCACCACTAAGGTGTCGTTTGTTTTTTCGAAGTGAAAATGTCTAAAGTCTGCGAACCACCTCTGCAACCCTAGCAGAAGAGGGAACCAAACGGCTGCAACATGTAATAAAAAGTATGTTTGGTTTTTAACCTCTGCAGATTGCTGCAATAAGTTAAAGTAAGGTGTGGAGAAGTTTGAAGCAGAGGGTAAAGTGTTACGCCACGCAACACACGCGCAACAGTTTTTAAGTCAGAAGTCTTCTGAAAAACAAACAGCTGCGAAAGGTCAAGTGCTGCGCGACATAACAATAAGTGGTCAGAAGTGGTTTTTAGAAAAAACAAATAGCACCTAAGTCATTGTTGATTCACCTGCTTAGTTAGTAGTTGATAAAGCGATGTAACTTTCAAAAATGAGTTAAGATACAAAATTAACTGGTAAAACACAAGTTCATACCTTTTAAAGGCAAAAAAAATCACGAGAAACCATTTAAACCAATATACGAAATATTGTTGGGCTTCGATGACAATAACCCTCGACCCTTAAAAATAATCTCTCTTTTTAAGAATTTGTCTAGTAGTATATCATTGTCACAAAATATAAATATAAAAATGGAACAGCTCCTCCCATCGTCCCCGCGCACATATATAAACACAGTAGGCGAAAGAGCAATATTAAGCTAAAAAGGCACATCCATTTCATTGTCTCACCAAATGGACAATAAGCAATCCTTCAACGGTTACGGCAAGGTCAATCATGGTGAAGAACAAGCTTTCCATCGCAAGAGTCGTAAGCGCATCGTCATCATTATCATCTCCACCGTCATCCTCGTTGCAGTTATCATCGGAGCCGTTGCCGGAACTGTCATCCACAAACGTAACAATAAAGACTCCGATGAGCAAGAACAACTTTCCTCCGCCCAATCCATCAAGGCTGTTTGTACTCAAACTCAGTATCCAGAATCTTGTTACTCCAGCCTTTCCGCCATGGATGAATCCAACACCACTGATCCAGAAGAGTTGTTTAAGCTTTCCTTACAGGTCGCTTTGTCTTCTCTCTCAGACTTATCTTCCTTGCCGGAGACTTTGATGAAGACAACAGACAATCCGAATGACAAGGAAGCGTTGAAATTATGTGGAACAGTATTGAACGACGCCATTGATAATCTCCATGATTCCATTTCTTCCATGGACGTGAAATCCGGTGAGAAGGTGTTATCATTGAAGAAAATCGACGACCTGAGAACATGGCTGAGCGCCTCCTTGACTAACCAACAAACTTGTTTGGATTCCCTCGAAGAAATGGATTCAACATTTCTCGTACAAGTGAAATCTCAAATGCAGAATTCAACGGAATACACAAGCAACAGTTTGGCAATTGTTACTAAAATTATAAGGATTCTGGCGAATCTAGATATCCCAATTCATAGAAAGTTGTTAGGGGAAATGAAATCTGGGTTTCCGAGATGGGTCGTAGCCGGTGACCGGAGGTTGCTTCAGGAGGGAAGGCCGACACCCGATGTGACGGTGGCGAAAGACGGAAGTGGCGACGTAACCACCATTAACGATGCAATGGCAAAGGTACCCATGAAGAACAAGAATCGGTTTGTAATTTACATCAAGGAAGGAGAGTATTTAGAAAATGTTGTTTTGAACAAGTCTTTCTGGAACGTCATGATTTACGGCGACGGCATGGATAAATCCATAGTTTCCGGCAGCTTAAACAAAGTCGACGGCGTCGGAACTTTCAACACTGCCACCTTAGGTATATATACAATCTTCCATCAATTTCATATCATAAAACTAATGTACAACTACGTTCCCTTTTAGTTAATATTATACAATCAAAATTCAAATCAGGTGTATCTGGAAAAGGATTCATAGCAATGGACATGGGATTCAAGAACACCGCCGGTGGAATCAAAGAACAGGCAGTAGCGATGAGGTCGAGTTCAGATTTGTCAGTTTTTTACCGATGTTCATTTGACGCTTTCCAAGACACTCTTTACCCTCATAGCAACCGTCAGTTTTACCGGGAATGTAACGTCACCGGCACAGTTGACTTCATCTTTGGCAACTCCGCCGTGGTTTTACAGAACTGCAGGATTATGCCACGGCAACCATTGCCCAATCAATTCGTAACCATCACCGCTCAAGGAAAAACAGACCCAAATCAAAACTCCGGTATCTCGATCCAGAAATGCGAGATAACCCCTCTGAATAATCTCACAGCTCCGACTTACCTAGGCCGGCCATGGAAGGATTACTCGACCACCGTGATCATGCAGTCGAGTATCGGAGGGTTTTTGAATCCGCTGGGGTGGGCAGAGTGGGATCGGGGTGTGGAACCACCGTCGTCTATATTCTACGCCGAGTACCAGAACTCCGGCGAAGGATCGGCGGTTGATAAACGGGTGAGTTGGTCTGGATATAAACCGAGTTTAACGAGTTCCGAAGCGGCTAAATTTAACGTCAGGTCTTTCATTGACGGAGCTATGTGGTTACCTCAAACAAATGTTGACTTTGACTCCACTTAATTCATGCTCATTTAAACGATGTTAATTAATTGTGTATGTGATAATCCCTCTGAATTTTTGTATTTATTTTCTTGTGATATTTAAAATTACTAACAAAAAAAAATCATGTTTATGTTAATTTTTATTTAATTTTATTTATGAATATTAATTTGTTTTAGTTATTATGGTTGTTGAGATAAATCGTTGGCGCGTAAATTGGGAAGGCATAACGGAATCGAGTACCTAACTCGCACTCACTGACCAAGCCCAGCCATACGCATTTGTTAATCGGGTGCCCTTCAAGTTATCTATTACTTACGAAAACAGCCCTATTCTTTCAACAATGTCAATTTAAACCCTAAAACAAATACATTAAAATTTCTCATAGTTTATCAAAGGGTTAATGTCACAAGATGTACAAAAATAACTTTTAACTTACTATTTTAAGTCATTCTTCTTTAAATTTTATTTAATAGACCAATGATTTTTGTTCATATATTTCATTACACCATTAGAGTTGATTTTAAATTTTGATATTCAACATCTTAATCGGCATCTAATAAGATAGAATTTATTTAGTTATGTTCATATAAACATTTTATCCTAGCCATAACCTATCAAAACTCGAAAATAACAACAAACAGTGGACACAAGGTAAGGTTGAAATCAATTCTAATGTATTGTGTACAATAAAAAAAAGTGACATAATAAGAAAATTGAGAGTTTTCATGGTCTTTTGTACATTAACTAACCCTTTATCAAAAATTCACATTCTCAATGAACAATAGAAATATTGAAATATATTGTAAATAAAATTTATTAATATCATATGTTTTTGAACAGATGTGAGTGGAAGGAGCTTATGATTAAGTAAAAAAAACTACAAGGGGGAGTTATGCTAAGTAGGAGATAGATTGAGGGTAAAAGTTGGAATAAAGTTGAAATGGGGCCGCGTATCGGAGTTTTTGAAAGCGCAAGCATACGTTTGATCATTGATGGTGGTTGCGGTTCTCTGAGTCTCTCCAAATGCGGAAATTCGTAGGTGAAAGGGCAAAAAGGTTGATCGCCAACAACACGATCGCTTCCGTCGTGAAATTGAATCAATATCAAACAACATCCACGCTTTCTTCTTCGAATAATTGCTGTAATAGATCACATCTCCCTCGATTACCCTCGTCTCTGAATTCACACCTTCGTTCTTACTCAGTCATGGCTTCAAAAGGATCAAAAACAGCCCCTGTTACTCTTGAAACGCTCAACCCTAAGGTTCTCATTTCTCTTGTTATTCCTCTTTTCAACATGCTCATGAATGGGTGTCTTTTGTTAATTGTAAGGTCTAGCTTCTATGCTTCACTAATCCAGAGATGATCAACGTTTTGTCACTACATTGTTAACGAAAAGTAAGAGACCTTAATAACAACTGAAATTTCTGTATACGAAAACAAGCCTCAATGATTCTGGATCGAACATAAGTCCATCTACTTGATCTAAACGAATTAGTACTTCGTGGATTTTCACTATACTAGTACATTGTTAACCTATTACATTTCTCCATTTCCAGGTATTAGAATGTGAATATGCTGTTCGTGGTGAGATTGTCTCTATAGCTCAGGTAATAAAACAAATCATGTTTTCTAGAGAATCAAATTTAAGCATTAAAGCACCTATCCACAGCTATCATTAATGGAGATATTGAGACTCGATTTTAATTCGATCACAGAAATTACAGCAAGACTTGCAAACAAATCCAGGTTCCAAACCTTTTAACGAGGTATCACTTTCTCACACGCTATCTCTTATGATGTTTATAATCACAATGAAAAATTAATATACATTCTATTGCAAGTGATTGTTTCAAATCTGGCAGATTCTTTACTGTAATATTGGAAATCCACAAGCTCTTGGTCAAAAACCTATAACTTTCTTTCGAGAGGTTCTTGCATTATGTGACAATCCTTCCTTATTAGACAAGAGGGAAACAAATGGTTTGTTTAGGTATGGATTAATGATAGCTTTTTATAAGAATCAGGTTAACAAATATCTTTACTTAATTACTTTTGACTTCTTCCAGTTCGGATTCCATAGCAAGAGCATTGATGATCTTGGATCAAATGCCTGGAAGAGCTACTGGTGCATATAGTCACAGTCAGGTAACTTAATTTCTGCACATAAATAATAAATTTTAACCTGAAAGTGGAATAAAATGTTTATTTTTTGGTAATAAAATCAGGGTATTAAGGGATTGCGTGACACCATTGCTGCTGGAATTAAAGCTCGTGATGGTTACCCTGCTGATCCAGATGATATCTTCTTGACAGATGGTGCAAGTCCAGGGGTAAAATCGACTTTTTCGTGCTCTTAAACTAACCATTTCAATGTCAAATGAATCAACTTAATTAAATCTTTCATTTTCAGGTCCATATGATGATGCAGTTACTTATAAGATCAGAAAAGGATGGAATTTTATGTCCCATTCCTCAGTATCCTCTTTACTCTGCTTCTATTGCCCTTCATGGTGGCACTCTAGTATGTACTTTTTATTTATTTAAAAATAAGACATTTTTTAATATGTAAAAGAAGTTTAGTAAAATAATTATTACTGATTTTTCAGGTTCGTTATTATCTTGATGAAGCAACCGGGTGGGGACTGGAGGTATCTGAACTCAAGAAACAGTTAGAAGCTGCCCGACAAAAGGGTATTACTGTTAGGGCATTGGTTGCAATTAATCCGGGCAACCCAACAGGGCAGGTAAAAAAAAAAAATGCATTCTATTTACCATTTTTAGTAAAAATGGTAAAATTACTTTTCACTCTTGTTGATACTTCATAGGTTCTTGCTGAAGAAAACCAAAGACAAATTGTCGAATTTTGCAAGAAAGAAGGTTTGGTTCTTTTAGCAGATGAGGTAAAAAAAAAAAAAAAATCTCTTCCATATATGATTACCCGAGTTGAAAAGGGTAAATTGGACATTTTCGTAAACCAACTTTTGCAGGTATACCAAGAGAATATATATGCACCTGACAAGAAATTTAACTCATTCAAGAAAATCTGTCGTTCAATGGGATATGGTGACAAAGATATCCCCTTGGTTTCTTTTCAATCCGTATCTAAAGGTATATATAAATAAATGAAATAACATAATATTCAAAATGTTGAATTTATATAAAAGATTGTTTTTTTTTTATAAAAAGGGTATCATGGTGAATGTGGGAAAAGAGGTGGTTACATGGAGGTAACTGGTTTTAGTACTGAAGTTAGACAACAATTTTACAAGTTGGCATCTGTGAATCTTTGCTCCAATATTTCTGGTCAAATTCTTGCAAGTCTTGTCATGAGTCCCCCAAAAGTTGGAGATGAATCTTATGATTCCTATTTTAGTGAGAGAGATGGAATCTTGAAATCATTGGCTAGACGCGCTAAGGTTAGTTTATTTTTTTCATAATAGCAACATACTTACATTGTCTTAGTGTTTAAAGGGTGTAAAATGTTTTGAATTATTTTTTATAGAAATTGGAAGATGCATTCAACAGCTTAGAGGGTGTGACATGTAATAAAGCGGAAGGAGCAATGTATCTTTTTCCGCGAATTCAATTGCCAAATAAAGCGATAAAAGCTGCAGAAGAAGCTAAGAAAGCAGCGGATGCGTATTATGCGATTCGTTTACTTAATTCTACTGGTGTTGTTGTGGTACCTGGTACTGGTTTTGGTCAGGTAAGAATGTTTTTGTTTATTAAATAATATTAATTAATGGATTAAATGGGTGTTTTATTTATGTTGTATGCTGGGTGGTGATTTGTGACAGGTCCCGGGGACGTGGCATTTTAGGTGCACGATATTGCCTCAAGAGGATAAGATTCCGGCTATAGTTTCACGGTTGACGGATTTTCACAAGAAGTTTATGAATGAATTTCGTGGTTAGATGTGCGTCTTTTTTTTTTTTTTTTGCATAATGATGAGCATTCAAACAACTTCTTAATAATGATCTTAGTTGTTTGATTTTTTTATTAAGTCGTGTATTGATAAAGTGACTGAATAGGTAACAATGTTTATTTGGATAAATTGCTACATACATAAGATCCGTTTTTTTCTAGATTGAAAAAAAATCAAATGATCATTTTGCCCTTTCATTCTAATAAACTATTTTCATACATACTACTTGTCAATTTTAACAATATACATCAATTTTAACATGAAAAATACATTAAGGCAGATTTGTTTATCATAACTCATTAAGTCATTCTATCCAGATTAAATCAAAGACAAAAAAACCATTTATAGATGTCTAAATTAAGAGTTTAACCCATTAAGCTTATCAAGTCAAAAAGAAACAATCTTTTTCTTCCATCCAAGGATTGAAAATCTGTTTACATAAAGACCACTGACGCATAGAGGTGGAGATGATCCAAAGACAAATTCACCTTTTAGACATGAATGGTTCTTGTGAAATTTGGACAAAAATAACATTTTTAAGCTTAAAAAGACTTGAATTAAAATATATCTGTAAAAGAAGCTATATGTTTTTCAACAACACTCGTTAAATCTTTTAAACAAAGTTCTAGGTCTCCAATTTTAATTCCATGATTTTTGACAATCATAAAAAGGATCTCATGTTCAAATACCATAAATGAACAGAAACATAATAAAATCTTGGCAATTTAGTACAAAATACATTTTTTAAGGAAACCAAACGAAAACGTCTACAACTTGTCAATAAAACTCTTCCCATTTCATAGGCGACCAATAACAGCTTCCACCTCAGCAGGGGTGTACAAGTGATAAGTAGGCGCCACCTTTGCAATATCCACATTGTTGGGAGTTACCTTAAAACAAACAAAAATGTTACATAAGATCTTCCTTGCTAACAACATATATTTACATATAGCTTACTACAAAATAAAAAACAAATAAATACTGACCTTTTCTTCCATGACTTGCTTCAAGATGGAAAGAGCAATAGTCTCAGCTTCTTTTAAAGTCAAATCCTGTAAATACCAGAATCAGCAAATCCAACATTTGGGTGAATGGAATTGGAGATATTAAAATGAAATGAAAACTATATAAAACCTTGTTGTATTGCTCCTGAAGAGAACTGTCAGCACCTTCAGACCCTGACCCTATAGCTTTCCCATTACATTGCCAAAATGTGCCTGATGGATCCGTATAGTATCTGCATATATCAAAAGTTTCATAAAAGGTAAATTTCAAGAAATAGCAACACACAATTTGCACTTTTATAAATGTTATCTACCACTTATTATAAAACCCTAAAAAAATATTGGTACTTACAGACTGGGACCATTTTCATCATGGCCAGCAATAAGAAGGGAGACTCCAAAAGGTCGAGACTGCAAAAAGAATACAAGTTTTTTTTTTTTTTAAATGTTAGTTGAATAGTTGAAATAAGTTGAATTACTAACCATAGATTCTTCATCCCCTTCACCAAATCTCAGTGCCAGATCACAGAGAGCTTGGGTGGTGGACTCAACAGTCATTGGCTCACCATAGGAGAATCGATGATTCTGAAATACAATAATTAGATATTGAGATCAATGTGGAAGTGGAATTCTTTTATAATAAATTATATAGTGACTGATATATAATAACAATAATGTCACCTGAGTTTCAACTCGTGCATGTTCAACAAGTGTACGTGCATCTGCAATTAGTCCACTCATGGCACACCCAATGTGCTCATCAATTTCCATAATTTTCTCAACACTACTAGGCTCCTGAAAATAAAACATGCAATGTTTGAGTATATGTCAATTCTATTTCATAGTTTGGATTCTACGATTATTTAGCCACCATTTTGATTTCATTGTAGAACTTGCATCAACTTAAATAGTTAAGTGGCAAAATGTTGTTACACAAACCATATGAAAGAAAGTAATGTAACAGATAGATGTCCCCAATTATCAACCATCTACAATTCTAGTAACAGTGTTCAAACATCTAAAACCAGACCTACACATCAATGGAGAAGATATAATGGACATACCAGGAGTGGAGAGGTAATTCTCTTTTCAACAGCAAGAACAACTCCTTCCTTGGTCTTCAATCCAATAGCAGTCGAACCCAACTGTCATCATAACCAACAGCCAAACACACACATATAAAAATCATTTCATGGTATTCATAACATTAGCCAATAGCCGATGATCAATATATATACCTTAATGGCCTCAATGGCATATTCAACCTGAAATAACCGGCCTTCTGGAGAGAAGGTGTTAACACCTCTATCATACTCAGTCCTACATAAAACCCAGACATCAGCTTAAAAAACAGCGATTTTGGGGGAACCACTTCATACTTTGAAAAGAGACAAGGATAAAAGTTCCGGCTGGATTTTATTTGTCAGTTGAGTGAGAAGCCTGGAAACTACGTCATTCGAAATGGAAGATCGCCGATCAATTTTAGGGCAAGGAAACATGACGGACGGCTTACCCGTCGCCGGACGTCACTCATTGTGGTTTTGTCGACTGAAGAAAATAAGATTCTGAACCCGAAGAAAAAACCAGATTTGTAATCAAAATGCCTTTACCTGGTTAGAAACATCTTCGATTGAATTTAACGGCTTTATAGATCTCTGCAATCGATTATGGTAATCAGTACAGATAATTAGGTTCCAGAAACGAAACTAATTAGATTTAAGGGTTTAAATTGGTGGACTTAGCCGACTAAAGCAATATCGTAATTCAATGTTAACCCATGCCATGAATCAACGAATCAAATACATACCTGTTGGTGGTAAATGAGCTCGGAAAGAGGAGATTGGCGACGTACTCCGATCGAAATTGCTTCCAATTTTCTTTCTTAGTCTATTTATTCGAGTATAAGCCCTTCTTGGGAAGCAAGCCATCAGTGGCTTCTTGTTGGTAGAACGGGTCGAATCCTCGGTCTAACCCGACCCAAAATAGAGTACCAGAGATAAAGCCCAATAATTCGGGCTCTGTCTAAGGCCCATAATTGACTTACTTGTTCGACCTTATTGGACCCGTCTGCCCCATTACTTTTGGTAATATTTAGGCGTTTGGAAGAGAAGCACATCCAAACCGGTTCAATCGGTTTTCAGAAATAGACTCGGATACATTTAGGACTGGGATAAAACCGAACATTTTTAGGCGGTCTAGGTTGGTCCCTGCTTTCATATATATTGGTCCTTGACCTTGAGCAATTTTAAGTAGGTTTTGGTTAGACCATTGAGTCTCGGGTCGATCATCAATGGCTATATTTAAGCCAGGTTCCGTCTCCAACCTTTTTATAATTACCTTATAAATACCTCATACTTTCCAACCATTTTTTCACCCCAATCATTAATTCTATTTAACTATCTAATACACATTCTTACCGATCTCTTGTATCTAAAGTCTAAACAATCGTAAAATATCCAAAGTTGAAGGAAGTAGTTCCTATAATAGTCAGTTGCTTTTTGATCCACAGGCACCATCAAAGGATGTCCCAAAGCAAATTGTATTGTACAAATTTAGAATAATTTTCCGCAACTCAAACAAAAAAAAAAATCCTTGTTAGATGCAATCGATGTCAACAAGTTAGATCTGGATCTCATAACATGCTAGATCGAGATACAGAATTTTCATAATTCTTATTTTTCATTTTAATAGTTTAGTCAATTTATAATTCACGTATAGTGTCATTAACTCACAATGTTTGGACTCCTCCACATGGTAACACAGTATCATTTTTTTGGATCAATCTAAACACATGGTTTTATATACAAAGGTTCTTGTTTTCGAAAATTTTCACCACCCACACAAGGATAAACAAATATAATATATTTTAATGAGATTTATAAAAGTTTTTAATATATATGATAAATGTAGCGTCCCAAAATTTAAGACCAAAAATTTCATTTTTATAACAGATAAACTATCATCCAAAACATTTTCATAAAAACCATAATGATATCAGAATATGTCAAAATCATCCAGTTACATCAGAGTCAAATAAAATGTGGAACAACATGGTGTGTGTGATGCGATCACCCCGAGCTCTTCCTTTTCGATCCGGAAGTACCTGAAACATAAACTGAAAACCGTAAGCCGAAGCTTAGTGAGTTCCCCAAAACACCATATACCATACATATCTAACATACAATGGGCCATTGCCCAACACCCATCAGACCTCGCTCGGCATCGAGCCCCGCTCGGAACAGATCTGTCAATATCATGAGATGGGCCCCGCCTCATCACATCCATCAAGCCCCGCCTGCCTTCGGGGCCCCGTCCGGTATACATATAGACACATAACAAATGCAATAACTACTAAGGAACATACCCATAAAGTCGAATATTACAATTCTCCCCGACTTGAATCAGGCTTCGCCCTAGAAGTCCGATGCCGCAAATAACTTTGGGTAATGCTCCCTCATCTCGTCCTCTGGCTCGCACGTCCATTCTGAATCCTTGCGGTGCTGCCATTGTACCTTTACCAACTCAACAACCTTGTTCCTCAAGGTTTTCGTCTTCATATCAAGAATCGACATCGGTCTCTCGATATAATTCAAGCGATCATCCACCCGAATATCCTCCAATTGAACCACAACGAAATCATCAACCAAACATTTCCGTAGCTGAGAGATATGAAACGTGCTATGGATCTGACTAAGCTACTCGGGAAGATCCAAGCGATAAGCAACCCGGCCCACCCGGTCCAAAACCCTGAAAGGATCGATGTACCTGGGGCCCAACTTATCACTCCTCCTGAATTGGATGACACCTTTCCAAGGTGAAACCTTCAGGAGAACCATATCCCCAACCTGGAACTCTAGGTTTGATCGGCGCTTGTTAGCATAGCTCTTCTGCCGACTCTGTGTTGTCTGAAGTCTACCCCGAACCTGCTGAATCAACTTGGTAGTCTTGAGTACCACCTCGGTACTCCTCATGACTCGCTTGATGACCTCACTCCAGCATATCAGGGTCCTGCATTTCCTCCCATAGAGCATCTCAAAAGGAGGTCGTCGATCGATGCTGGCATGATAGTTGTTGTTATACAAAAACTCCGCCAAAGGGAGGTACGTATCCCAACTCCCACTGAAATCCAATACACATGCCCGCAACATATCCTCTAAGGTCTGGATAGTCCGCTCACTCTGTTCGTCGGTCTGCAGGTAGAAAGTCGTGTTGAAGTGCAGACGAGTACCCAACTCCTCATGGAACCTCTTCCAAAACCTGGAAGTAAACAGGGCATCCCTGTCTGAAACCATTAAAACCAGCACCCCATGTTGCGCCACAACCTCCCTAATGTAAATGTCGGCCAACTTCTCCGTAGATAAACTCTCCTAAATCGGAATGAAATCCATGCTCTTGGTCAATCAAGCCACGATGAACCATATCGAATCCACTATGCGCTGTTCGGGGCAACTTCGTGATGAAATCCATGGTAATCTTTTCTTATTTCCAAACGGGAATGTCTAACAGTTGCCTCTTGTCGCGAGGTCGCTGATGTTCAGTCTTGACTCCATCCAAACATGACGCATAACAATATCATACAATCAATCAACCATATACGTCACAAATACTATCCTAGTCAACAAGCATATTCATACCCTAACAATACCTATATCTTATCATAAAAAGGATATACAATATCACGCGTATAGTGAAAAGACTCACTTGAACCGGAAATTAAAGAATCGTTGCTGCAAACATGAATACTCGCACAGATCAAACTCGCAGACCGACTAAACACCAAAAAAAAAGTAAAACCTCAGTCTAACCACAAAGTTTGACCCAAAGTCAAACTTAGTCAAAAGTCAAAGAGTCTACGAAAACAGTTAAGGGCATTATGTGCCACTTCCTAGGTGCCTGGTGCCCACAACAGGACAAATTAGTTGTGATTCCGAAAGAAAAAGCAGAGGAGGCCTACACCCTCAGAAGATGTGTCACATATGAGTCTAAAAATACTTATTAAACGACTTAATCCATTAAGTCAGAAGCACCGATCTCAAATATGAAACTCCTTAATGTCTTAATGGATAAATTTTCAACTTTATCCATTTGGGTGGTCCAAAAAAGCAAGATCTAAAACCCTTGTTCATAAAATGTCCAAAATGCACTTTTCTTCTTGAATGGAGAAAAAGAGAACTCTTGCATGCATTCTTTACTCCATCAAAAAATCATATATGATTCCAAACGTTCTTCATGCACTATGGAGTTCTTCAACCTCCAAGAAACAAACCTCAAAGGGATCAAAAATCACTAAAAGGGATTAAAAACTCAATTAACTTCTACATTTAAGAAGGAAACATTATAAAGCTTGAATCTTTAGAGTTTACCAAGGTCTAAAGGTGTTGAGAAGGCAGATATCTTCAATATCAATGCTTTCTTGCCCATGAATTCATGCATCTTCACCCAAGGACACCATAAGAGCAAAAATAAGCACCAAAAATGAATTTACGAGATAGAATGAGTTCCAAACACTTCAAGAAAGGCTAGAGTTTCATTAGAGACATTTTAGAGGAGATGGAGGCTGAAAATGACAAAACCCTAGGGTTAATGCTCTTAAATAGGCCCAAATCTCGGGGCCTAAGGCCTAAGCCAAATATGCGGGGATGCCTTGTGTCCTCTACTAAGTGTGTCACACCCCATGATTTTTCCTGATGCCTTTGGAAATAATTCCATCCAGCTTTGCTTCTTATTTCTACCATTCCTTGTGTCACACCCCGGCCGGTGGCGGATGGGCGGTGCGAACATGGGGAAATTGGATCGAGGCATAAAAATATATATAGAACATAACACAAAAGTATATGTAACACCCAGAATCTTGAGGAGCAATTGTAAGAAATGAATCCCATTTTGAGGACTGAACACGGTGTGTTGGAGGAACCAACACGACGTGTTTAGTTAAGGAAAAGCGCAGTTCTCATTAAGGTCAACACGGTGTGTTGGAAGCTGGGAAGGAAACCCTAATTTTTAGGATGTTGCACCCTATATAATCTCTTTAATCCCCAAGGGCTGGTCTCCTTACCAGCCTCCATTGACACTAAAACCCTAAAATCGATCCCTAAGTATATTGGTGGTGTTTTTGAGCTAGTAAGAAGCTTTTGGTGCTCATTTTTGGACTTTGTGAAGGAAGAGGAGATCTTGAAGTTGGCTTGCTTGGTGGATTGAATTTGGATCCAGAATCATCATCTTGTGGGAAAGCTTTCTGAGGTAGCAAGTTTGCATCTTGGCTTTTAGGTGTTTAGATCTCTCCATATTGTGCTTTGTTGTACTTTTGGTCCCTTTTTGGGTTGATGAGAGTGTGAAGTCGTTTAAGGGCTTGTTATTCCATATCTGAGTTTGTTTTGGTCCCTTTGAGCATAAATGTGCAAGCTTTATGAGATTTATGGTGTCATGCATGTATTAAGTCAATTAGTAAGTCCCTTTTAAGCTTAAGAGCTTCAGTTAGACATGCATAAACGTAAAGTTGGCAACTTTACGTGGTTTTCCAGCTCAAGGAAGTCAGATTTGTGTTTTGGGGCTATGTCTTTATGGATAAAGTGCTTATTGGTTAAGCCCTTGCTATCAAGCCTTTTTGGTTGGGTTTGGACTTTTTTGGTAGTCCTTATGGGTAAAGATGGAAACTTTACCCTTCTAAGTCTCATTTTGGTCTACATCTGAGCTTTGGAGCTCTTGGAATCGGAGAATGTAGCTTAATGTATTAAGCTGTGGAAACGTGGGCAAACACGACGTGTTTGCAAGCCAACACGGAGTGTTGGCTAGGGTTTTCCCGATTATTTGGATGATGGAAGAACACGACGTGTTTGCAAGTCAACACGACGTGTTTGGTCAACATGGACTGTTGACTTTGACTTTGACCAGAAGTTTGACCAGGGTTAACCATGGGATATTTTGGGCTATGTTTGGGCCTTGGTTGATTATTTGGCTTCTGGGCCTTTCAGATTGTGAGTTTGGGCCTTATTCTTGGACCAAGCTAGGTTAGGGGTAAAATGGTCTTTTTACCCCAAGTACGGATTTATGGATATGGTTTGGGACCCAAATGTTGATTGGGTGTTGTTTTGATATTTGTAGTTCGGGGATCGGTCAGCCAGCAGCCAGAGGTTTATCCGTGAGATTCAGCAGTGTGAGGTGAGTTTCCTCACTGTATTTAGCGGGTTGAAGGCACCAATGCCGGCCCATGGTTTGTTATGCTTAGTATGCTTGTTGTCTTTGAGACTCTTGCATGTGTTATGTGTTTATGTTGCCGAGCGGGGCCCGATGTCAGGCAGGGTCTGATGAGTATATTGTATGCTATTTATATGTATGTGTTTTTATGATTACCGGGTACAACCCGATGCCGGGCGGGGCCTGATGACCATTCTGTATGCTATGCATCTTTGTGATTATTTCATATGTTATTTATTGATATGTTTATATGTTTATATGTTTATATGTTCATATGTCTTATATGTATACTGGGCGGGGCCCGATGACTTACAAATCTGTATACCGAGCGGGGCTCGATGTCGGGCGGGGCCCATAATGTGTTTACTTGTGTATGTATGGTATGTGGTAATTTGGGGAACTCACTAAGCTTTGTGCCTACGGTTTTTCAGCTTATGTTTCAGGTACTTCAGTTTTCTATTGGAAGAGCTTGAGATAATTGCAGAGCACACACAACATGTTTCCGCATTCTATGAATTACTCTGATTTGATGATGTTTTGATAAATCTCGATTTACTTGGTTTTATGGAAGTGTTATGTATTAACGATTTATTAATCTAAAAACGAAAATTTTATGTCATTATTGATGGGACGTTTCAATATATCACAAACATTTACTTTATTATTATAAATTGTTTGGGATTACATCGTTTAAAAGTCAAGCACACAACCTAAACAACACTAGAAACGATAAACAGACGAAACTAAACTCCAACAAGCTTCCTTGAAAATCTCCTCCACCTCGGCACGAATATTCTCCTCACTCATCTCCCTGAGAATACATGTATTTTGAAAACGTCAACATAATGTTGGCGAGTACACAATTTTTTTTATAAATTTCGGCTTTTATTTGGTTGTATTAGTTTAAGAATCATTTTTCTTTTAGAAAATCTTTTCCTAAAATATTTTATCAACCCTAGCTTACTATCTTTTTAGGATATCTAACGATCCTATCTTATTATCTTCTTAGGATATTTTATTAATCCTAATTATCTATCTTTGTAGGATTTTTAACTAACTCGAACGTATATTTATCTAACATTCTAATGCGTCCATAATGGTAGTCGGATCTCTAAGGTGTTTTTAATGTATTACCATGAGGACCCATAGTCGACGCTGTTTGAGTAATAATTTGCCCTGCCACGACGCTTCATCGGACGTCGAATAATGAATAATAAGAAAGTTATCATGTCAGGATTGTAGCTAGCAATCGCAGGTGGGGTTGTCAATCACCGTATAGATCTATACATATCTTTTTAGCTCTCGTAAGATTAACGATTATAGGTACCAGAGAAGTCGATTTTAATCAAGGCCTTTGGATGAATATTAACAGCTCACTAACACATTAACCTTAGGTATTTATCTTTTATCTTTTATCTTTTTATCTTTCCTATAACTATCACAGTATAAATCTTTTATCTTATATTTGATAATTACAACCTTTTGATCTCATAATTATTTTGTATGTGTGTGTGTATATATATATATATATATATATATATATATATATATATACTATCATACATATATACCTTAATTATGGTTATTTGAAAACATGATATTTGGGCAGAGTAACGATTATGTACAATGCATATCCTTATATTTGACCAACATAACTTCTATGTACTATGTTATCCTAGGCATTTGACCATTATAACATCTAGGTATTATCTCTAGGTATCATAACACTTAGACATAATATCATAACTTATAACTAGGCATAATATCTTTAGCTATATTATCCTAAGGCTTTAAGCTTTATAAAATGGTTGATATTTATAGATATAAATATATTTTGGTAGAAAATCCTGAATATTATTTATACAAGGTTATCTCATAATATTTAGTGTTTTATTTTAATTATCTAAGGTATGCAAAAAATTGGATTTCGGTAGAATTCAAATCAGATAAATTAAAATTAACCACATAAATCAAATTAGGCAGAAAATCTTGAATTTCCTAATTTGAGCTAAGCTCACGTCGTAACAGAGACTCTGTCATGTCATGAGAACAGATTTTCGAAAAAATTCAGATTTTTTAATTCACCTCATGTACAAACAATGTTAGACACACCAAGGATCTGATACCACTGATAGGTTTAATAAGTTAGAAAAACTATATGCTTGTGGAATTTCACTTAACACTTAAGGGTACATGCAACCTAAAGGATCTATGTCTTAACACTTTGAATGTAACATACAATGAACAACAAAACCTAACATGAACCCTAGTAAACCCTAGTATAATCGAAATACAAGAATTAGGGTTATATAACTTTGATTTGTTGTAGTAAACAAATCACTTCAATCCCTTGTCGTTGTTGTTCTTGGAAAGCTTAGCACCAAAAGGATGATGTCTCTAATGGATCACACCCAAAACCAGAAACCCTAGAATAAAAAAGGAGAGGGGAGATATGAGAGAATTTTCATTCATATACTTATAGGTAATGTCATGAACGAAATTGGATTAAACAATAGATTTAATCCTAATTCAAAGCAAGATTTGAATTTATTTGAATAATAGATTTAATTGACTGTATGCAACAAGGAGGCTTCTAGAAACCATAGAAGAGCTCCTAAAATCGGCAATTCTTGGATGGTTCTAGAATTGTCTCTTTTGTTCAACTATTGAACAATTATAATTCACCTCTTTCACCTTTAATTAATCCAATTAATCCCGAATTAATTCCAGATTAATTCTAATTAATAATTAATCAATTCTAATTGATTTTACATAAATTTATTAATCATATAAATTAACAAATCAATTATTTAACAACAGATCTCATATTAATTTATTAATCACATAATAAATCAACAAATCAACTATGTATTTCCAATTAATATATTAATCACATAATATATTAACAAACTATTTTCCCATAATTTCAAATTAGTTTATTAATCATATAACAATCTAATAAGTTATCATTCTTTCTCCTAATATCATTTCTAGCTATTTCTAGTTATGAGGGCAACCCAAAAAGGACTTTGCTTATAGTTACAAGAATATATCAATTTAGTTATGAGCTTAAACAACTTAATCCAACAAATTAGTCATTGAATTCTTCAATGAGAAAAAGGAATGATCTTTAATTCTTAAATAAATGTTTAAAGTATGTTTCATTAAACATGGTAATGCATTGTAGAAAAAAATTAATAGAATTGTATGGAATAATAAATGATAATGTGTCAATTTATTCAATTTTTAAAAATTCAATGCATTGTGGATGCTCTTACAAATCATAAATCAAAGTTATTAGATAATATTTATTTTTGTTTCTATATAGAGATAGAATAAGCCAAGTAATAAAGGCATTACTTCGTAATATCATCATGACTTTGTGACTTTGTTTGAAGGTAGTTATGTATGTAGAACTTGTAATGCAATGTTTAAGACTAAGAACATCCACACCGGTGCCATGTTAAGATCTTGCAAATGGTGTATAGCTCATCATTATTCATCTATTTGTAGAAAGAGAAACCAGTGGGCCACTATAAAAGTATTTGCAAGCCTTTCATATATAGCAAGATGAAGTCCTAGGTGGCATTAAATTATTGCTCAGTGGCATTGCAAATTTTACTTGAAAGACCCGATGGAGATGGTCTAAGACACATATTTGTTAGAAGGTACTTGGTTTTGGAACAAAAATATTTTTATTGTTTCTTTTGGTTTATGGCGGAAGCTAATTTCTCGGGGACTCGTTTTAACTAAAACAAGGATCCGGTCTTTAACAATTAACTTTTAAATATGTTAATCGACCGAAGTGAGTAGCAAAAATATAATGATAAAGACATTCATCAGTAGTATCATCGCGACTTTGTTAGAAGATAGCTACCGATATAGAACTTGTAATACACTGCTTAAGACTTTGACCTCTGTTTGTTAGAATGTACTTGGTTTTGGAACAAACATATTTTAACTATTTCTTTTATGTTTTTGGAATTGTACCAACGGTTGTAAGACTAGTACCATGTGAAAATCAGGTTTTACATGTATAAAACCGAATCACCAAAACTGGTACCAAAACCGAATTACATATAATGGGTCGGTCCTCGGTTTTGGGTTTGGCAGTTTTCAGTTTTGGTTCCAACTGTAGACAGTTCAGTTCGGCCTCTAAGGGAGGATGAAGTCTTTCCCTCCCAACACACTTAATTCACTGTTACATCAACGTCACATCAGTTTTTCTATCTTCTCTCTCTTCCAACCCTCCCAATCTATAACACATTCTCTCTTCCAACCCTCCCAATCTATAACACATTCTCTCTTCCAACCCTCTCAATCTATAACACATGAAAACCTTATCTTTTCCGACCCATTGCCACATCATTATTTTTATTTGATTAAATTAAAAATATAAAATATAATAAAACATAACATTTTTTATCACCGCATGCATCAAAATCAAAACCAATAAGACAAAACATAACATTATCTAATTAAATTAAAAATGTCAATATATTCATTTTCATTGTACAAATTTATATTAAAACAAAAGAATAAATAAATAAATAAAATAAAAGGAAATAAGAGTGCATGTTATCAACCCCACATACATCAAAACAAGAAAAAATAGGAATGAATATTTCATGTTTATTCCTCCATTCAATATGAAATTGAAACAAAATGGACGAGTTGGTAAACCCGCTAAGTGGAATAAATGTAAGAACCCGTTGAATCCATTGCTTGCTAGGGATCATATGCCGACGGTATCTCCCTTGCCAAAACTTCAACCCGTCTAGACTCCTTCCTCTCTCTAAGGCCCAATGGTTTATACTTTATATCATCTTTCACTTTTTCTTTGTCACATTAGCGTCATCTCATTTTCTCCTCACTTTCCTTTCTCAAAACCTAAGAAATTGTCACCTCGCTCTCCTATTGGCTTGGTGAACCACATGGTGCCATTGTAGGTACTCCGTCCGACCTAATGCAAACTATCTTGTCCGACCTAATGCAAACTATCTTAATTAATAGGCTTGATGATCTACTTAATTATCGTTTCAAAAAGAATTTCTAAAGGTAGATAACATTGGTCAACTAAAACTTTGCCAAATGGGTTTTTGACTTTGTGAAGACAGTCAGCCTCACAAGCATTGAACAAAGAGAAGCCATGTGCTCCACTTCCATAGACACAAACTGCCACTGGTTGTGGTTCATGGGTTTCACCATTTTGTGATCAGAAAAACAACCAACAAAATTACAAAACATCTTCATAATCAACTTTATATTATAATTCATATGTGATGATTTAAGTAAAGTGACTTTTCTTTTTTCGTTTTCAAATTTAGAATAAAACCAAACAAATCTTCCCCATAGTAACTTCTTATGTAGAAGTAGTACCATATTATACAGGAGAGGACAGATACGCAGCAATACCAGCTTTATATTCATGCACAAATCTGACACGTATATAAAGGATTTGCTATTATATTAACTTGTACATCATGCATTAAGAGTTGTATATTCCTGTGTAGGAGGCTGGGCAAGAGTCTTTTTCTGCCATGAACTGACTACACATCCCACTTTTTCGACACATCAACACCATTCCTTTTCCATTTGTTTTGTTTTATGTTGATTCCTTTAACATTCCTCAACTTTTTTTTAGTCATTTCACTTTCGAAATGTTCGTTTCTTTAAATAAATAAATCAAGTGTCAATATTGTTACATGGGAAACAACCACAAGAGCCACCATTGCCGGAAAAATGCAAGCTTTCATGGAGGTTCTTTGTCTTCTTCCCTCGCATGGTCGCCTTTTGAATTTGCAGGTTGTGTTCATACTGAGCTGCTGCTTTAAGTTCTTCAGCTTTTCTATTAACACTCGCCATCTTCCTCATCATCTTCTCCTCAAATTTCGATCGTATTTTCTGAATCTTTACCTGTAATATATTATATACATACATTCAATGGATAAACTTCAGTCTAATTCAAAAGCTTTCGTTTGCATGTAAATATGTACTAATAGTTTAATCACTTGGGATTATTAATATTCAACGTTGAAGCCCATTTCTCAAGAAAAATATACTATAAGTTATTTTCTTCACATGGGTTTGAAAGTTGCAGACTTGAAGCATCAAAATTTAAAAAAAAAAAATGAAATCTTGGAGACTTCTGATGTTATCTTTTAAGTTATGTACTAACATATTCCATATTTTTGCATTAAAACGAGGAATATCACACTAAAAGAGGTTCAAAAACAAAGTAAATAATTAAATTTTTCGGGTAAGAAATGGTGAGGGGCTCAATGTGATCAGGAACAAAACTGGTAGTAGTCCAGAAAAAGTCAACATAATACAGTCAATTGACACACTGCAATTCTTGAACAATTGTCCACCATTATTTACAGCATGCAGACAAATTACATGATTCAAGAAAATCAAAAATCATGTTTTTTTTTCTTTATTTTACCTCAAGTTTTCTTGATTGAGCTTCTGCTTTTGCGTTTTGGAGGTTTACCCAAGCTTGAATCTTTGCTTCTTCTCTTTCATACCTATACATATAATCGACAAAAGTTATAATTAACACTTTTAATCCGAAGTATTACAGACATTAGAATTTACCTGAAATGGGATTTCATCTTTTCTTCTTCTTCCCAAGAACAAGCTTTAGGCTCTGTAATGCTTTTTGGACAATCGTTGTTCATCTCGTAGTGTCTCAGACTCTTGGATACATCTTCTTCTTCTTCCTCTCTCGAGCTCCAATTGCAGGCAACCGAATTGAATGGCGACTCTAGATGTAACTTCGCGAAATGACATTCTTGTAACTCTGCAATGTCGAAGGAGCTGCTTGGGTTCATTAATGACAATGGGCCTGACATTGCAGGGGTGTTGTTCGGCGGCGGAGAGAAGCTTTCGAACGGTGTGAAGCACTGGGAGGCGGTGGAGCTTCTAGGCGGCGTCGTATTTGTTCCGGTGTCTCTCCGTTTAACTTCGTGAATGACTTCAGTTGATGCGTCTTTCATGGAACTGAATTGATCATACCCTTCGTTGATTGGCACCACGCATTTGAATCTCGAAAAATCGGGTTCCATGACTTCCGATCCATCTGTGAATTTATCTGTAATCGTAGATGAATTTATTCTTATGGGAATTAAGATCAGATAATGAAAAGGAGAAAGATGACAAGAGAGAAAGCGATGTTCACCTTTTAGGAGTACATCAGAGGAGACAGACGACGAGACGCCATTGAAAGGTCTGTTTGAGTTATGATGATGATAATGGTGGTCCTCTTGAAAAACAGAAATTGCTTTCGAAACCTTTTCATCTGTATTAATCCCTGAAGATACCTCTGTTTTCTGATGACTTTCCTGCCGTTGTGTTCTACCCAAAAACCCATTTCCACCGCCATTGTTACAGTGTTTCGACACAAAATCCGGAGATTTCACAAACCCATGAAGATGATGATGAGCAGGTGAGTCGGAACCACTAATCAGCCATTTCTCTGCATCATCCCATTTCGAAGGAACATTCTTTCTCGACCCAACACTGAAACTGAAAACGGGTCGACCCGGTGTAGGTGGAGCTTCCATTATCACATTACTCTTAACCCCAGCTCCATCTTTTTTCGCCATTGGGAACAACTTAACCAAATCGGTAGTCTCCTTGAGATCGAGTTTACAAACAGAATCAGGAAAACGATCATCAAACGGGTTGTCTTTCACCTGTTGAAAAAAAAAAAAACAGAACAATCAACAAAAAAAAGAAGAAGAAGAAGAAGAAACCAACAAAGTGGTTTGTTTGATCGTAAAAATGATTTCTTACCTGAGGATGAGGGTGAAGGTACCTTGAGGTTTTAAGATCCATGGCAATAATGGAGAAGGACAGTAGGAGTAAAGAGGATACTGTTGTAAAAACAAAGATGGAATCTGTAGCGATTTTTTTACTTAAGGGTAGGAAAGACAGGACAGAGCTTAAGTAGGAAAGATGGTAGCGACTGCTGGATAAATCGATGGTACCTACTGGTCAACAGAACCCACCCCGAAGGTATTGAACTCACATGGCAACTGTGAGGTAGGTTAGAATCAGGAACAGGTAGACTAGGGTTTAGTTGTTGCAGTTTGAGGTGGTGGGAAGAAGATGAAAGCATAAGCCAAAGATTTTCTGTTAGGTGAGTTTGTATTGCAATTTGCAAGCTTTTGAGGTGAAAAAAATAGCACATTGTAAAATACAAGTCTTGGTTTTCTGATTTACCATGATTCATTTAATTCTACAAAATTTGATATAAGAAGTTTTTAGTTTTTTTTCAAAGTTAAATAGATTCTCAAATCAGCATATTGTTTTGATTATTTAAAATAGAAATGAAAACTTTATTTTTATTTTTCTTTTAGAACAACATATATATACATTATAATTTACTCACGAACTATTATTTAATTTCACATGTCACAAATGGAATTTAAACCACCAATCAACTCATAATGCATTTAACTCTCAGTAAATAACACGTTAACTATATGTTGAAATTTTTTAAATAGAAGTCCATGTCTATTTATATGAAAAATCGTTTTATCTTTGGTTTCGATTTTCTAAAAAACAATTAAAATGACAATGATGAAAAACTGATTGAATTATATTAAAAATGAAATGAAGAAGTAAGATAGAGAACATGATAATAATAATTCAATGTTCTTCAAAAAAAATATAGTATTGTTGATGACGTATTAGTTACAAAGTACAAAATCAGGGCCGGTCCAAAGATATAATGGGTCTAGGACGAAAAGAAAAATGGGTTCCAAAGTCATAAATATAATAAAAATTAAATTAAAATAGACACATCATTATAAAATTCACTGTTTATATTAAAAAAAACATAAATATGGTCAAAATATTACAAAAACAACTAATTTAAAGAAAAATACTTCTCCTAACATTTTCAGATAAGTTAGTTTTTTTCTTTATATAATTATATCATACATTCTAGGAATTTTTGGCCCCTTAAGTTTGTAGTTGGATGATAGTTGAGTAGGGTGATGGTGGAGAACCGAATTTCTTTTGGATCGTGTAAGTTCATTTTTCGAACTGATATTTTCACCATATGTCTGGGTTACAGGAAATCAAGTATATGATCATCCAAAATGACATTTGTATATCTAGGCACAAAAACACAAGCCAAATCATCAGATGATTCTAAGTTTGTATAGAAGAATGAGAGCTAAAGAGGGTATATCATGGCTCAATAAAAGAGTCGTATTTATCCTAGACATATTAGGGTTTCCGTCTTCTATATTAATTAGGAGAATCACGAATTTAATTACATAATCAATGGTTACCAAAATTGATAAGATTTATCAATTTCACCATAATCATCCATTAGAATTTGGTTTTACCATAATCACACAAGCCAAAGACAGATTAGGGGCCACCGCCAGGGGTTTTGCCCTTGGACCCCGTTAGGGGCGCTGCCCCTAGGACCCTGCAAGGGGGCGTAACCCCCTTGACCACCGTCTTGCTGTCGTATCGGCTTATAGTTCGATCTTATATATGCATGCACTCCGTATTCACCAAACATATAATATAGAGTACAAAACAATAAGCCCCTTAGCTCACATGTCAGTCCCAATTACACAAAATGTTAGGTGTCACTAAAATCACCAACACAAAATGAAAGTAAACATGTCTTTTACAAATGATAAACTATGTGTAGCTTTTTCAAATGAAAGTGATGAACATTCTTTTTCAGCAAAACTTGATCATAAAGGTGGTAACGAGAGAGAAATGTTCATGGATTGGTGGAAATGATGAAGATGATGCACATATTTTTCTATCATAACATTTGGGTGATTGTTAAAATAAGTAAGTTGTATGTCATATTTGCATGTTAAGGAATGTGACATGTATTTCTAGGTGAGGGTACGGTGGTATGTGGGAAAAAATGTAACGATATGGATGATTAAAAAGTGGTAAAAAAATGTTTCGTTATGGTCATTGGTCAAGAAACACAAGTCAATTTGCTAACATTAGCATAAGGCATAATGTTCACTTAACGAAAATATATTTTCCGCTAAAGTCTGTTAGGGGTTAATGAAATTCAGTTAGTGTTTTGTTAAAAATAAGTTTGAATTTTATCTGACCAAATGATGATGTGGAAGTAACATGCTAGTTGTGGTCTTCGAGAAAATGCATATTAGTCATCGAGGCTACTAGTTCATTAAGTAAACATGTTGTACATAGTTGTTATGACTATGCCCATCAAGGAGTCTTTATAATCCTTTATCATGGCTTGGGTCTCATTAGTGTAATGCTTCTAGTCTTCAGTAACAACTAGGACTTCATTGGGTTGGCCTTTTTAGTACTAGATAACGACTAGAGTTTTCATAAGGCTACGCTTATACTACTTGGAAACAACCGATAGCTCTCCTCGAAATGCATTCTGGTTCTCGGTGACGATCTTGAGTTTATCAAGTTGGGCTTCTATTCCTCGATAACAACCAAGTCCTCATTGGGTAAGCCTTATATTCTTCGTTACGACCAAGTTATCATCGGGCAAACCTTCTAGTTCTCGGAAATGACCAACATGCTCATTGCGATAGGCTTCGACTTCCCAAAGTAGAAGGCTGATTTTTGACCAACTTGACACTATTTCAGACTTAGCCATTTTTACTAATTTCTTGAAACCTGAAACAACTCATGATGTTTTTTTAAACATTTTTAAAGATATTTCATCTTATTTTAGTAACAATCACATACATAAATATATTTCAATGCTAAACTAAGTGTAAAAAGTAATAAACAATTAAGCCAAAATTGGCATAAAAATCATCATCATCATATATATCATAAGTGAATGAAAAGTCAATGAAAGATCAAAGGGTCAAGTACATGCCAAAAAATAAAAATAAAAGACATTTAGTTATGATCAATGGATTTCATCAATTCAAGTACCAATCTCCTAAACACCATGAACCATGTTAGAGTTTTGATGAAGTCACTTCTACTCTCTGTCATGTCATCTCATTTCTTTCCTAAGAGCTCAATCATCTTGTTTAGGAAGTCATCATAAAACACATTTCTTCTTATTAAGTATAACAAATGTTTTTCTAGCATTTAGATGTGGGGAACTCCTTTATGAGGACGGACAATAGGTACACCTTTTTGCATCTCCTCTGAGCCATCATGTAACACCCGTTTCAAGTATGAACCAATCCGTCATATTGTAAGTCTTCATTCAGTGTGGCCACGACATGGTGGAGCCTCGCCACGGCGTGACCATGTTTTCAAAGATAGAGGGATTTAAAAGACCCACCACGACATGGCCATATAGGCCACGACATGGCCATATGGGCCACGACGTGGCAACGAATTTTAATGAAACCCTGAATTTCGGGCTTTACGCCCTATTTAAAGGAATGAGGAGGTTAGGGTTTATTCATCCTCATCCTCCATCACTCTCAAACCCTCATAAATCATAACCCTCATCTTCTTGAAGCTTTTGGAGCTCATTTGCTAGCTTTCGATGATTTTGAAGGAAGTAGATGAAGATCTTATGCAAGAGACCAGCAAGCAACACTCCCCAACCTCTGAAAGCATCTTGCTGGACCATTTGTAAGGATCTTGATCCAATCTTTTTTCTTTTCCTTAGAGATATAGAGTTATTTTTCTTAATAAGCTCTTTCATTGGATTTTGGGTGGAGCAAAGAGATAAATTTTGCAACTTTATGACTCTTAGGAGTCCCAAGGACCTTATATTTCATAGATCTAAGAATTTGTTATGATTTGGAAATCTTGCATGAGGTTTGGGTCCCTTTTTCCTCTTTTGACCTAGGTTTGAGGAGGGACATGAATGTCCATAAAGTTTACATTTTTAGAGATCAATTGGACACCTGAAAGCTTTCTAGAAAGTTTGGACTTGTATCTCATGTGATTAAGGACTTAATGGAAGAGTTGAACCTCTTAAATGACCTTTAGAACCTAAGTTGTGAGACCTTGTGTTAATGGAATGTCTTAATGGATAAGTTGCAAACTTTATCCATCAAGACGTTGGGGAGGAGTAAACCTGGGCTTTTGAGCCCCTGAAAACGAATTTACAACAACTTAACTCGAATAAGCCATTCAGACTGGTCCCCACGACGTGGCACTAGGTCACAATGGCATGGCGACCATAGGCTAGTCGAATGTCTTATCGTTTTGTGCCCACGACGTGGCCCAGGAAGGCCATTGTGTGGAGGAGTGTTGATGGCGTGGACTCTGTCTTTGACTGTTGAATTTTGACCTAAGTTGACTTTTGACCAACTCCTACTTTTTGGGAAGTGGATTGAGAGTGTGGCTTGTATGATTACCTAGGTGGGGTTTAACACCTGCATTCCGGCAAAGAGAGAGAGAGAGAGAGATAGATAGATAGATAGATAGATAGAGAGGGAGAGAAAGAGAGAGAAAAAAAGAGGTAGCAGCTGAGTATCGACTGAGAGGTGAGTCTCTTTACTGTGCTCGTGGGTCAAAGGCACCAATACCGACCCAATGAATTATGTTAGTATAATGATAATTGTCTTTGTGACACTTATTGATATGCATGTATGTGCTTGTTGTCTTTGTGACTCTTGCTGACGTTATTGTATGCTTAGCTGTAGGGGTGAAATAGACCCAATACAAGTTGAAAGATACCGAAGGAGTTGAAATAGACTCAGGGGGTGAAATAGACCCAGTACCGGATGAAAGATACCGAAGGAGTTGAAATAGACTTAGGGGTGAAATAGACCCAATACCGGTTGAAAGATACAGAAGGAGTTGAAATAGACTCAGGGATGAAATAGTTCCAAGTTAGTTTCTATCTGTTATGTATGTTTCTATATGGGGTATCTTGGGGAAACTCACTAAGCTTTGTGATTATAGTTTTATGTTTATGGTTTCAGGTACTTCTGGTTCGAAAGGGAAGGACCCGACATGATCGCACCGCATCCACCAGTATTCTGCATTTTATGACATGATTTCTAATCTGATAACAATTTTATACGTTATCACATCTTGATGGATTTTGGAATGAATGAATGATTATTTTGATAGTTGTAAAAATAAAATTTTTACGTAGTATTTTTGGGACGTTACAAATTGGTATCAGAACCTTGGTTTGAGTGATTCGGGCACGCTCTCGGGTGTGTCTAAACTCAAAACGAGGATTTAGTAATCTTTTTGAAAGAAAATGAGTTTTCTAAATAGATTTTTATAAAGAAAAGGGGTGCAATGCATGCAATCAGTCGAGTTCAAGTACGTATTTCCCAAAATACCCATACATGTTTATTGTTTCAGTATATGTATGTATGTATGGCATGCTAGATTAAGGCTAAGGATCTGCTCAGAATTATATGGTAGGATGCTAGGAGAGATGCCTTTGTATGTCGGTTGTATGAGCCTTTAGAACTATATGTTAGTATAGATTTTATATGGTTAGATAGAGTGACCTGATTAGGTACTGCACTGGTTTAAGACTCAATGCTTGAATGCTGCTTGCTTTGTGCTTTTAGGGACTCTACTGGTGTCATCTAACTATTAAGAGAATACATTAAATTACATGTTGTAGGGAGTAGATAATTTTTGAAGGCTAGGTTTAACCTTATTGCACAACTCTTATTTGATTCCAACCGTTGTAGGGTGGGACCTAGAAGTCAAAAATTATTTGGTACCGGTAACATGTAATTGTATTCGTGAGGTAGTTAGAAGTTATTGGAGGGAGTCTCTTCTGTAGCTGGTGGCAGGGAATGGTGGTAAAGGAACCCTGGGAAAGCCTAGGAAATGTTTTAGCGCGTAGGGCACTCTATAGTGCGAGTGAAGTAATTGATAGTAGGGAAGCGACTTGGAGGATTTGACACCATCCTTGAGGAAGGTATAGATAGGTGTGGAAGGTAGTATTAGGCCCTTAGTACTGAAAGCATGAGATCTATACCTAAGACGAGGAAGGCCTTGATAATTTCGAGAAACTTCGGGAGTGTGAACCTCTTTGTACATGTACTGATTGTTATGTGTTGTGTTTCAGCATGGTGATGACACGTGGTGGAGCGGTTCGGGATCTGGATTTGGTTCGGGCGTGGACACCGAACCAATTGACGAGGGACTAGGTGAGTTCACCGTGTCTGAGATTACGAGAGGCATCCTTGATGCGACCCCAGTGATGTTTGGGACGATCAAGGAAGGTATCATCAAGTTGATGGAGGACCATTTATGGCCTTTAGAGCCGAGTTAGCTACTGGTCAGTATGGAGCCCATACTATTTCCTTCAAGGATTTAGGGGATGTAGGGCACCGAAGATCTTTGGGGTGAAGGACCCTATTGTCGCCAGGCGATGGATAGCAGACATGGAATGTGCCCAAATGACTAGCTTCTGCCCTGAGGGGTCGAAGGCGAGGTTCGATGCAGGCTCTCTGAGGGTGCGAGCCCAGGATTGGTAGGAGGAGGTTGGATATGCTCTGGGAGCACTGGCTAATGAGGCCATGACCTGGCCAGACTTTGTGGCACAGATATCAGGGAGTTTGTTAGTTATTCAACCTATCAGACATTGGAGGACATGATATCCAAGGCCCAGGAACAAGAAATCGGTTTGGAGTACATCAGAAAGAGGAAGGCAGCGCAGGTGCGGCCGGCTGGAAATTCAACAAAGAAACCCAAGGTTTTTGATTCTAGATCGAGGGGCCAACAAGGCTGGGGCTGTTGTGGCATGTGTGGCAGGATGCATGATGGAGTTTGCAGGGTGGGTGGTTCGGGCTGCTATAAGTGTGGCAATATAGAGCACTTCGGCAGGGATTGTACTGCCACCACCACCATTACCCATAATTCAAGTCTGATTTGATTTCATTGCAATCAGAGGGTCCATAAGAAGTCTGATTTCCCAAGTTTGATAGTAGGAGTGGTTGTAGCACCCGCTCCGGCGACATTGAGGATCACAGATGGCTGGGAGGGCAAGCCAACGACCGTTGTAGTGAAGAGCAGGGCTTTACAGATGACGGCTTAGGAGGCGCTTGTGACTCTTGTCGTGGTTACAGGTATCTTTTCTATTTATTTATGCACTTTCATTATTGTTTATGCTTATGTTTCATGTTATAATGTTTAGGGATGTTCTTAGTGAGCAACTTGCCTACTCTGGTTCTTTTTTATTCGGGTGCTACCCGATTGTTTGTGTCCCTTGCGCATAGCTAGAGATTTGGAGATGCTCTTGGGGATCTTGGTTATCCGTTGGAGGTAGAGATCGCCGATGATCATTCAGTGAGAGTATCGAGGGTTCATCGACGTTGTACTCTTGAGCTGTTCCGAGAGAGATACCCGATCGATTTGGTTCATATTCCTTTGCACGAGAGCAAGGTCATTGTAGGGATGGACTGGTTGAACCCTAATGATACGATGATTGATTGAGAGCACCAGTTAGTTCAGGTTCGAACCCCAAGTAGGGGAGAGCTAGTTATTCATGGCGAGGGTGCTTAGCGAGGACCAACTCTCTATTCGGCTGTGAGGGATAAGAGATATCTTCAACAGGGTTGTTCTGGTTTTGTGGCGTACGTGTTGCATATCCAAGAGGAGGGAAAGAAGTCAGTTGATGTTGTGCCAATCGTTCAGGAGTATCCCGATGTGTTTCCAGAGCATTTGTCGGGAGTGCCTCCGGAGAGGCAGGTTGAGTTCCCTATAGATCTGGGTCTGGGTATGGCTCCGATAGCCAAGGCACCTTACCGATTAGCCCCTCTAGAGATGTAGGAGTTATCTACACAGCTACAGGAGCTGTTGAGCTTCGATACTGTTTGTGAAGAAGAAGGATGGTTCCCACAAGATGTGCATTAATTACCAGGAGTTGAACAAGCTGACGGTGAAGAACCGCTACCTACTTTTGAGGATCGATGATTTGTTCGATCAGCTCCAATGCACATCTTGGTTCTCCAAGATAGATCTACGGTCGGGATATCACCAGATGAGGGTCATAGAGGAAGAAATGCAGAAGACTTCTTTCAGGACTGGTTATGGTCATTACGAGTTCGTGGTGATGCCTTTCGGGCTCACCAATTCTCCAGCCACGTTCATGGATCTCATGAACCGTGTGCGTAGACTGATGCTTGATCGGTCTGTCATTGTATTTATTGATAATATTCTGGTCTATTCTAAGACCAAAGAGCATCATGAGGATCATTTGCGAGAGGTTCTGGAGACTTTGAGGAGGGATAGGATTTATGCCAAGTTCTCCAAGTGCGAGTTTTCGTTGCACGAGGTGCAATTCTTAGGGCATCTTTTCAATGAGAAGGGTATATTGATCGACCAGGATAAGATTGAGGTCGTGATGCAGTGGGAGGTTCCGAAGTCTCCATCTAAGATTTGGAGTTTCTTGGGTTTAGTAGGATATTATCGGAGTTTTATTGAGAACTTCTCCAGGATTGCAGTTCCATTAACCAGGTTGATGAAGAAGACAGTTACTTTCCGCTGGGGGGCTGATCAGTAAACAACTTGTGAGACCCAGAGGCAGATATTATGTGAGGCCTCGATATTGACTTTGACTGAGGATGTTGACGACTTCGTGGTAGTAGTTCGGTTGTAACACTCGGTTTTGGATTTGCTTCGCCGCTCGGGGCTACGGCCCAATCATCAGTTGTCATAAGGCTTAGGGCCTTGGAAAAGGAAGGATTTGGACCAATTCGGAAGTGGGTGTCATAATATAAGTGATCCGAGTGTTCGGTTGTGTCTTCGGAGGCCAAGGGTATAATCGTAATTAGGTATCTCGATCTTTTATGAATTTTGGGTTTTGTTCGGCAGGTTTTAAGGTCTAGGTGTGTTGTTAGGAGAGTAGGGCTTCTCGCCACCTTTTCGTGGATATAAGGTTCGTCGGAAACGGACCTAGGATGAGGGAGTTATGGTATTTTGAAGTTTTTGGCAGATTTGGCCCCTAATGGAAATATTTGGCAGATCAGTCCCATGCATGCAAGGATGCATGCGCGTGTTTGGCTGGGTATGCCCAACGTAAGCTGGGGTATGCCCAACATAATCTAGGGTACGCCCAGCATATAAGGTCATCTGGTCGCAGGTGGTTTGTGAGTACGCCGGCCATACTAAGGCGTACGCGGGGCGTACTTTCTTCAGAACGAAACCCTAATTTCGGGGTTCCTACCCTATATAAGCAACATTATACCACCCCTTTGGTCATTTTAAGTCAGCCACCACCCCTTTTGACATTCATGGAACCCTAGAGTGATTTGGGTGAAGCTTGGAGCTTGAAAGAAGATTCTTGGTGGTTTGTGCAAAAGAATAAGAAGGTGAAAGACTCAACCTCTGGAGAAGAGCCTAGAGATCCAGTGTTAGCATCTCCATTTCGAGACTTTAGAGGTATAAAGTCTCTATCTTGGCTATTCATTGTATAAATCTACTTTGGGTTGGTTTTTGGCCATTTTAGTCTCTTTTGCTAGGTCTTGGTGAGCTAGGGTTGTTTTAGGAGCTCAATCTAGTAGATCTGGACATTTTAAGGGTCCGTCATTCATAAAGGTGCAAGCTTTGTGGAGTTTTTGAGTTCAAGCATGAGTTAAGACCATCCATTAAGCTCTTTTGAGCTCTAGAGTCCCATTAAGCCATGCAAACTAGTAAAGTTGCCAACTTTACTTGAAAAGTCATCCATAGGAATCAGACTGGAAAGTTGGAGCAAGGGCTGAAGTGATTAAGTGCTTATTGGAGAAGTTTGGAGTCCAGGGGAGTACACTAGGCGTACCCACCTGCTACGATGCACGTACTGGGCCCAAAGGGTGTACGCTTAGCGTACCAGATGAGTACGCAGGACGTACTCGGCCTGGTTCACTCATCTTGTTTTGTTGACTTTTTGGGCTTTGGACCTTGGACTAGGAGTTGACTAGGGTTTACCATTCAGTATTTCATGCCTTTTTGGATATTGGGCCTTCTCGGGATAGGTCCATGATGGATTTGGGCCTAATTGGAGTAATTGGGCCTTATTGGGCCTTGTTGTGTCATTTCGAGTTTGTGCTATCATTTGGGCTTGTATTGTTTGAGGTTTAGTTGGGATAGCTATGATTATGTCTTTTGGTTCAAAAAAAGTAAATGAGCTTTGGGGAAAGGCCCATGTAAGGGTTGGGCCCAATTTGGAAAATTGGGCCATTAGTGGGCTTTTATGGATCTTGTGGTTTTGGGCTTGTTTGGTTTTGGGCTTGGGCCATAGTTGTGAGTCTGGTTGGGCCAGGGGTAAAATGGTCATTTTACCCCAAGTTTGGATTATGGATCATAGTTTGGAACCCAATTGCTAATTGGGTGATATTTTGGTATTGATAGCTTGGGAAGTCGTCAGGGCAACAGCTAAGGATTTCTTTCAGTGAGTTTCTGCGTTCGAGGTGAGTCTCTCTTCGTGAAAGTTACGGGTCGAAGGCACAAAGGCCAACCCCTTATTTATTGCATGATATGATGGTTGTATGTGTGATAATTATCATCGTCTATGTATTGCTTGATGATTATGTGATTTATGTGTTATATTATGTTGTAGTGGTAGGGGCGAAATAGACCCTGTAACCGGTTGAAATAAACTGGAGGGTAGGTCGGACACCCAGATATGCCTGGCAGGGTAGGTCGGGCACCCAGATATGCCTGATAAGGATAAGTCAGGCACCCAGATATGCCTGACAAGGGTATGTCGAGCACCCGTATATGCTCGACAGGGTAGGTCGGGCACCCAGATATGCCTGACAGTATGTTTGTGTTATATGTGGTATTTGGGGAACTCACTAAGCTTCGTGTTTACAATTTGTGGTTTTGGTTTCAGGTACTTCCAGTTCGGAAGCGAAGGGCCCGGGTTGATCGCAGCGCATACACCCGTGTTTTCCGCAATATGTGATTTTGGGATTCAACTCTGATAATTGTGTTACTTAGAAATGTTTTCAACTGTTTGGATCAAGTTACATCTATGTTTGGATTATAATAAAAATGAAATTTTTATCCTTGATTTTTGGGATGTTACAAGTTGGTATCAGAGCCTTGGTTTGAGGGATTCAGGTATACTCTCGGGTGTGCCTGAACTCAAACTGAGGGTTTGGTGAATTTTTTATAAAATAAATATTTAATTAAAAAGGATTTTCTAATCAAGAAAGGGGTGTGATGCGTGCAATCGGCCGAGCTCAAGTTGGTGGTTCCCAAAATACCAATACATGTTTATTATGATATATGATATGATTATGAGAATTACATGCTAGATTAGGGCTAAGGATCTGCTCAATATTATATGATAGGAGAGATGCCTTTTATGTGTCTGATTGTATGAGCTTTAGAATTTCATTGTAGTATGGATTCCTGTTTAGTGAATAGAATGGCTTGATTAGTATGTGCTGGTTAGATTTTCCGTTGCCTGAATGCTGCTTGCTTTGTGCTTTGTAGAGCTCTTAGCAATGTGAGTTAGCTAGTAAGTGAATATGCTAAGTCACATGTGGCACAGGCTGGATAATCTCAGAGTGATGGACTTGGCCCTATTGCATAGCTCTCGTTTGAGTCCAACCGTTCTAGGATTGAGTCTTTTACTCGAAGGATTATTTGATCTCTTTTGCATGTGACTATATTCGTAATGTAGCTAGTTGACATTAATGGGAATCCTTCAGTAGCTGAGGGAAGGGTGAGGTCGGTAACCTAGGAGAGCCTAGGATATGCTCCAGTGGGTTTAGTGGTGCGGTTTAGTGGGTTCTGATGCATTGGTTTTAGAAGGTGACTTAGAGGATTCGGGATGATTGCTGAGGAAAGTATGGATATGTGTGGAAGGTAGTATTGGGCCTATACTATTGAAAGTACAGGATCCATACTTGAATCAGGGAGAGTCTTGGAGAATCTAGGAAGCTTATGGGAGGAGGATTCTTGGGCATGTTTTGATCTTTGGTATGTTGTATTTCATTTTGGAGATGAGCACTCAAGGAGGTAGTTCTGGTTTTGGTTCGGGTTTCGGCTCAGGTGCAGGTACTGAGCCGATTAGCGAGCGAATTTGGGAGTTCATCTCGTTGGAGATTACTTGCGGTATTTTGGGATCGGAGGTGAGTGGTGCACCATGTCTTCAGAAGGGTCAACCCCATGATTGGATTGCCGCGGAGGTTTCGCGAGCTCTACGTGACACTACAAGAAAAACGCGATTTTGCTACGGAAGGAATCCGTTGCGAAAAGCTGAAATTCCGTTGCAAAAGACGAATAGCGACAAAATTTGCAACGACCTATTTCCGTCCCTAAAAAGCCGTAGCGAGGGGTTTGCAACGGAAACGATAATTCCGTCGCAATTGTGACAACGGAATGAAATCTGTGGTAGATGGTACTCCGTCGTGTATTCTGTAGTAGGTTTCCATCACAAATTCCATGGTAGTTCTTCCGTCACAAATTCCGTTGTATTTAATCCCTAGCAAAATCCGTGGTGATGAATCCCTATCTAAATCCGTTGTGATGAATCCCTAGCTAAATCTGTGGTGATGAATCCCTAGCTAAATCCGTTGTGATGAATCCCTAGCTAAATCTGTGGTGATGAATCCCTAGCGAAATCCGTGGTGATGAATCCCTAGCTAAATCCGTTGTGATGAATCCCTAGCTAAATGCGTTGTGATGAATCCCTAGCAAAATCCGTAGTGATAAATCTCTAGCCAAACTCGTTGTAATGAATCCCTAACAAAATCCATGGTTTATATTCCATAGCAGATTCCATGGAAAATAACGTAGAAATATTTTCGTTGCAAAGCTGGATAGCTACGAATGGATAATTAATTTACAAATTAAATCCTAATTATTTTGTAGTAATATATATAAACAAAAAAAAATCAAATAACATTTATACATAAAATAAAACAATAAATATGTATTACATTGGAAAATGAAAAGCGGTTAATCTAAAATTAATACTTTGCGATAAACAAATCAACACTCTATTATCTACTATTTTTGCAGTTCTTTAAAAGCCTTAACAATTTGTTTTGCAGATTGTAGTTGTCATTCAAGCTCTTGTGTTTTGTGTTGTGTTGTTGATCTTTGGCTTTCATTATTTCCATAAGTTCTTCGTTTTCCTCATTTTGTTTACTTGGAAACTCTCTCAATTCTTCTAATTCATCATTTTTTTCCGAAATGTAACATAGTTCCATTGTACCGTTAATCATCGGAATCACCTTTACAAATGAGCCAAATACAAGTAAAATACAATTAGCATGTAGCAGGAATGTAAACGGAATGAAACTAATAGCAACCACCTAAAAATCAATTGACACTTCTAAATTTAAGAGCAACCAAACCTACTCCATTGTGGGGACAAATAGCAAAACGACATTAACTTTTGGGGCTTCACCAAAAAAGCATCAAACCAATAAAGCAATGACATGCATAGAACAACAAACAAATTTAATATACGATCCAATCAAAACCCACAAATTTTGATGAAAACACCTGAGCAAAAACATATCCAACCATCTCCAATGAAACCATTTAAGAATGATATCCCTACATGCTAATTTACAATACCATTGACCCTTTCAATGGTATTGTAAATTGTTGACTCCACCAACATTTGAAACTAAAAAAAGCAGCAAGCACCTGCATTAAGAAAAATAAATATATAAACTCCATAATTATCTCATTAACAATCATGTCTAAAGAAAGTTAAATAATTGACTCATTCCATCACTCCCTTTCTCTACACACACTAACACAAACATGACATGAAAGATGTAATACATTAATACAGATAAATCATAACAATACTAATAAAGATGGTATGAAAAAAGCACAAAATCAAACAAAAGTATAAACTAACGCACCCATAAGGTATATATAACATAGGTCAACAACAAGACGATAAAAATGCATGTCTTGGATACTCATACACTATGACACCTTTCTTAATCCATTAATTTTTTTTTGCCATGGCCACTGTACCCTCGCTTAGGCATTTAAACAAACAGGTTGTATGCATATCAATGTTCCACAAGGTACATATGAAATTAGTACCTTCAATGAACCCGTGTAATTAGATGTATTCCAATCGAGCAATATAAACATGAAGTACATGAAAAATGAAAAATGAAAAATGCAAAATAGGGCAACAAAAAAATACAACCTGTAAAACAACAAGCAAAACATATGAAAAAGAATTTCAATAGAGAAAATAAATCAATTGAGAATATACAAGATACCCAAGAACCCTAATTTATCAATCAGCTTAGTTAGGGTTTTGAAATTACCTCGTGTTTTTTTTAAATTAGCATAACAGAGAACTGGGTAGACATATCTAGCATCAATCTCAGTCATTGATGACCAACGCCTTCGTGAGTACCACATCTGACACCTCCCCCAACCGCATTTGTCGCCTTCCCGAACAGCCCTGCTCCTACTCTCCAACTCTCTTCGTCTTCGTATATGTGATATCTCTGATTCAGTCGATCGAACACACACAGTGTGTGCTGTTCGTTTCTCCTTGTCGCAGAGAAAAACACACACACACACATATTTTTATTTGTTTCTCTTTGTTTTGCATTCTCTTGATCGTTCTATAAGGATAGATTTAGGGAAGCGGGGTTTTTAAGTTTTTTTTTTGGTGATTTTCGTTTACGAAGGAGGGAACACATAAATATTTTAAAAATATAGGAGGGAATATCAACATTTATAAAAATTTATCTATTTTAAATTTAGGAAAAAATTTTAATAAATAAATTTTTTTATTATATAATTTTTATTTTATAATATTTATTATTATTTTTTATCTTATATTTAATAACTTTTTAATAAAATCATTATTTTCAAACTTATATATCTATTAATATTTATAAATTCTGAATGACAATATAAATATTTTTATTTTTCTACTAATGGCTTGAGTTGTGAAAAATAAAAATTTAGTAACTAGTGGTGAAGTGGTGAAGTAGGTGTCAATGGTAGTTGCTTATGATGTCCATGGATGACTTATGGATGACATATGGGTCATTGGTCAACATGGTAGTTGCTTATGGATAACATATAGATGACATATGGGTCATTGGTCAACATGGTAGTTGCTTATGGTGTCCATGGATGACATATGGGTCATTGGTCAACATGGTAGTTGCTTATGGATGACATATGGATGACATATGGGTCATTGGTCAACATGGTAGTTGCTTATGGATGACATATGGATGACATATGGGTCATTGGTCAACATGGTAGTTGCTTATGGATGACATATAGGTCATTGGTCAACATGGTAGTTGCTTATGGTGTCCATGGATGACATATGGGTCATTGGTCAACATGGTAGTTGCTTATGGTGTCCATGGATGACATATGGGTCATTGGTCAACATAGTTGTTGCTTATGGTGTCCATGGATGACATATGGGTCACTGGTCAACATGGTAGTTGCTTATGGATGACATATGGGTCATTGGTGTCCATGGATGACGTATGGGTCATTGGTCAACATGGTAGTTGCGTATGGATGACATATGAATGCCATATGGGTCATTGGTCAACATGGTAGTTGCTTATGGATGACATATGGATGACATATGGGTCATTGGCCAACATGGTAGTTGCTTATGGTGTCCATGGATGACATATGGGTCATTGGTTAACATGGTAGTTGCTTATGGATGACATATGGATGACATATAGGTCATTGGTCAACATGGTAGTTGCTTATGGATGACATATGGATGACATATGGGTCATTGGTCAACATGGTAGTTGCTTATGGTGTCCATGGATGACATATGTGTCATTAATCAACATGGTAGTTGCTTATGGTGTCCATGGATGACATATGGGTCATTGGTCAACATGGTAGTTGCTTATGGTGTCCATGGATGACATATGGGTCATTGGTCAACATGGTAGTTGCTTATGGATGACATATGCGTCATTAGTGTCCATGGATGGCATATGGGTCATTGGTCAACATGGTAGTTGCTTATGGATGACATATGGATGACATATGGGTCATTGGTCAACATGGTAGTTGCTTATGGATGACATATGGATGACATATGGGTCATTGGTCAACATGGTAGTTGCTTATGGATGACAAATGGGTCATTGGTCAACATGGTAGTTGCTTATAGATGACATATGGATGGCATATGGGTCATTGGTCAACATGGTAGTTGCTTATGGATGACATATGGGTCATTGGTCAACATGGTAGTTGCTTATGGACGATATATGGATGACATATGGGTCATTGGTCAACATGGTAGTTGCTTATGATGTCTATGGATGACGGTCATTGGTCAACATGGTAGTTGCTTATGGTGTCCATGGATGACATATTGGTCATTGGTCAACATGGTAGTTGCTTATGGATGACATATGGATGACATGTGGTTCATTGGTGTCCATGGATGACATATGAGTCATTGGTCAACATGGTAGTTGCTTATGGATGACATATGGGTTATTGGTCAACATGGTAGTTGCTTATGGATGACATATGGATGACATATGGGTCATTGGTCAACATGGTAGTTGCTTATGGTGTCAATGGATGACATATGGGTCATTGGTCAACATGGTAGTTGCTTATGGATGACATATGGATGACATATGGGTCATTGGTTAACATGGTAGTTGCTTATGGATGACATATGGATGACATATAGGACATTGGTCAACATGGTAGTTGCTTATGGATGACATATGGGTCATTGGTCAACATGGTAGTTGCATATGGTGTCCATGGATGACATATGGGTCATTGGTCAACATGGTAGTTGCTTATGGTGTCCATGGATGAGATATCGGTCATTGGTCAACTTGGTAGTTGCTTATGGACGACATATGGGTCATTGGTGTCCATGGATGGCATATGGGTCATTGGTCAACATGGCAGTTGCTTATGGATGACATATGGATGCCATATGGGTCATTGGTCAACATGGTAGTTGCTTATGGATGACATATAGATGACATATGGGTCATTGGTCAACATGGTAGTTGCTTATGGTGTCCATGGATGACATATGGGTCATTGGTCAACATGGTAGTTGCTTATAGATGACATATGGATGACATATGGGTCATTGGTCAACATGGTAGTTGCTTATGGATGACATATGGATGACATATGGGTCATTGGTCAACATGGTAGTTGTGTATGGATGACATATGGATGACATATGGGTCATTGGTCAACATGGTAGTTGCTTATGATGTCCATGGATGACATATGGGTTATTGGTCAACATGGTAGTTGCTTATGGTGTCCATGGATGACATATTGGTCATTGGTCAACATGGTAGTTGCTTATGGATGACATATGGGTCATTGGTGTCCATGGATGACATATGGGTCATTGGTCAACATGGTAGTTGCTTATGGATGACATATGGATGACATATGGGTCATTGGTCAACATGGTAGTTGCTTATGGATGACATATGGATGACATATGGGTCATTGGTCAACATGGTAGTTGCTTATGGTGTGCATGGATGACATATGGGTCATTGGTCAACATGGTAGTTGCTTTTGGTGTCCATGGATGACATATGGGTCATTGGTCAACATGGTAGTTGCTTATGGATGACATATGGATGACATATGGGTCATTGGTGTCCATGGATGACATATGGGTCATTGGTCAACAAGGTAGTTGCTTATGGATGACATATGGATTACATATGGGTCATTGGTCAACATGGTAGTTGCTTATGGATGACATATGGAAGCCATATGGGTCATTGGTCAACATGGTAGTTGCTAATGGATGACATATGGGTCATTGGTCAACATGGTAGTTGCTTATGGTGTCCATGGATGACATATGGGTCATTGGTCAACATGGTAGTTGCTTATGGATGACATAGGGATGACATATGGGTCATTGGTCAACATGGTAGTTGCTTATGGATGACATATGGATGACATATGGGTCACTGGTGAACATGTTAGTTGCTTATGGATGACATATGGATAACATATGGGTCATTGGTCAACATGGTAGTTGCTTATGGATGACATATGGGTCATTGGTCAACATGGTAGTTGCTTATGGATGACATATGGTTGACATATGAGTCATTGGTCAACATGGTAGTTGCTTATGGTGTCCATGGATGACATATGGGTCATTGGTCAACATGGTAGTTGCTTATGGATGACATATGGGTCATTGGTGTGCATGGATGACATATGGGTCATTGGTCAACATGGTAGTTTCTTATGGTGTCATGGATGATATATGGGTCATTGGTCAACATGGTAGTTGCTTATGGATGACATATGGATGACATATGGGTCATTGGTGTCCATGGATGAGATATGGGTCATTGGTCAACATGGTAGTTGCTTATGGATGACATATGGGTCATTGGTCAACATGGTAGTTGCTTATGGTGTCCATGGATGACATATGGGTCATTGGTCAACATGGTAGTTGCTTATGGATGACATATGCGTCATTAGTGTCCATGGATGGCATATGGGTCATTGGTCAACATGGTAGTTGCTTATGGATGACATATGGATGACATATGGGTCATTGGTCAACATGGTAGTTGCTTATGGATGACATATGGATGACATATGGGTCATTGGTCAACATGGTAGTTGCTTATGGATGACATATGGGTCATTGGTCAACATGGTAGTTGCTTATAGATGACATATGGATGACATATGGGTCATTGGTCAACATGGTAGTTGCTTATGGATGACTTATGGGTCATTGGTCAACATGGTAGTTGCTTATGGACGATATATGGTTGACATATGGGTCATTGGTCAACATGGTAGTTGCTTATGATGTCTATGGATGACGGTCATTGGTCAACATGGTAGTTGCTTATGGTGTCTATGGATGACATATTGGTCATTGGTCAACATGGTAGTTGCTTATGGATGACATATGGATGACATATGGTTCATTGGTGTCCATGGATGACATATGAGTCATTGGTCAACATGGTAGTTGCTTATGGATGACATATGGGTCATTGGTCAACATGGTAGTTGCTTATGGATGACATATGGATGACATATGGGTCATTGGTCAACATGGTAGTTGCTTATGGTGTCAATGGATGACATATGGGTCATTGGTCAACATGGTAGTTGCTTATGGATGACATATGGATGACATATGGGTCATTGGTGTCCATGGATGACATATGGGTCATTGGTTAACATGGTAGTTGCTTATGGATGACATATGGATGACATATAGGACATTGGTCAACATCGTAGTTGCTTATGGATGAAATATGGGTCATTGGTCAACATGGTAGTTGCTTATGGTGTCCATGGATGACATATGGGTCATTGGTCAACATGGTAGTTGCTTATGGTGTCCATGGATGAGATATGGGTCATTGGTCAACATGGTAGTTGCTTATGGACGACATATGGGTCATTGGTGTCCATGGATGGCATATGGGTCATTGGTCAACATGGCAGTTGCTTATGGATGACATATGGATGCCATATGGGTCATTGGTCAACATGGTAGTTGCTTATGGATGACATATAGATGACATATGGGTCATTGGTCAACATGGTAGTTGCTTATGGTGTCCATGGATGACATATGGGTCATTGGTCAACATGGTAGTTGCTTATAGATGACATATGGATGACATATGGGTCATTGGTCAACATGGTAGTTGCTTATGGATGACATATGGATGACATATGGGTCATTGGTCAACATGGTAGTTGCGTATGGATGACATATGGATGACATATGGGTCATTGGTCAACATGGTAGTTGCTTATGATGTCCATGGATGACATATGGGTCATTGGTCAACATGGTAGTTGCTTATGGTGTCCATGGATGACATATTGGTCATTGGTCAACATGGTAGTTGCTTATGGATGACATATGGGTCATTGGTGTCCATGGATGACATATGGGTCATTGGTCAACATGGTAGTTTCTTATGGATGACATATGGATGACATATGGGTCATTGGTCAACATGGTAGTTGCTTATGGATGACATATGGATGACATATGGGTCATTGGTCAACATGGTAGTTGCTTATGGTGTGCATGGATGACATATGGGTCATTGGTCAACATGGTAGTTGCTTTTGGTGTCCATGGATGACATATGGGTCATTGGTCAACATGGTAGTTGCTTATGGATGACATATGGATGACATATGGGTCATTGGTGTCCATGGATGACATATGGGTCATTGGTCAACATGGTAGTTGCTTATGGTGTCCATGGATGACATATGGGTCATTGGTCAACTTGGTAGTTGCTTATGGATGACATATGGATTACATATGGATTACATATGGGTCATTGGTCAACATGGTAGTTGCTTATGGATGACATATGGATGCCATATGGGTCATTGGTCAACATTGTAGTTGCTAATGGATGACATATGGGTCATTGGTCAACATGGTAGTTGCTTATGGTGTCCATGGATGACATATGGGTCATTGGTCAACATGGTAGTTGCTTATGGATGACATAGGGATGACATATGGGTCATTGGTCAACATTGTAGTTGCTTATGGATGACATATGGATGACATATGGGTCACTGGTCAACATGTTAGTTGCTTATGGATGACATATGGATAACATATGGGTCATTGGTCAACATGTTAGTTGCTTATGGATGACATATGGGTCATTGGTCAACATGGTAGTTGCTTATGGATGACATATGGTTGACATATGAGTCATTAGTCAACATGGTAGTTGCTTATGGTGTCCATGGACGACATATGGGTCATTGGTCAACATGGTAGTTGCTTATGGATGACATATGGGTCATTGGTGTCCATGGATGACATATGGGTCATTGGTCAACATGGTAGTTTCTTATGGTGTCATGGATGATATATGGGTCATTGGTTAACATGGTAGTTGCTTATGGATGACATATGGATGACATATGGGTCATTGGTGTCCATGGATGAGATATGGGTCATTGGTCAACATGGTAGTTGCTTATGGATGACATATGGGTCATTGGTCAACATGGTAGTTGCTTATGGTGTCCATGGATGACATATGGGTCATTGGTCAACATGGTAGTTGCTTATGGATGACATATGGGTCATTGGTCAACACGGTAGTTGCTTATGGTGTCCATGGATGACATATAGGTCATTGGTCAACATGGTAGTTGCTTATGGATGACATATGGATTACATATGGGTCATTGGTCAACATGGTAGTTGCGTATGGATGACATATGGATGCCATATGGTTCATTGGTCAACATGGTAGTTGCTTATGGATGACATATGGGTCATTGGTCAACATGGTAGTTGCTTATGGTGTCCATGGATGACATATGGGTCATTGGTCAACATGGTAGTTGCTTATGGATGATATACGGATGACATATGGGTCATTGGTCAACATGGTAGTTGCTTATGGATGACATATTGATGACATATGGGTCATTGGTCAACATGGTAGTTGCTTATGGATGACATATGGGTCATTGGTCAACATGGTAGTTGCTTATGGATGACATATGGGTCATTGGTCAACATGGTAGTTGCTTATGGTGTCCATGGATGACATATGGGTCATTGGTCAACATGGTAGTTGCTTATGGATGACATATGGATGACACATGGGTCATTGGTGTCCATGGATGACATATGGGTCATTGGTCAACATGGTAGTTGCTTATGGTGTCCATGGATGACATATGGGTCATTGGTCAACATGGTAGTTGCTTATGGATGACATATGGATGACATATGGGTCATTGGTGTCCATGGATGACATATGGGTCATTGGTCAACATGGTAGTTGCTTTTGGTGTCCATGGATGACATATGGGTCATTGGTCAACATGGTAGTTGCTTATGGATGACATATGGATGACATATGGGTCATTGGTGTCCATGGATGACATATGGGTCATTGGTCAACATGGTAATTGCTTATGGTGTCCGTGGATGACATATGGGTCATATGTCAACATGGTAGTTGCTTATGGATGACATATGGATTACATATGGGTCATTGGTCAACATGGTAGTTGCTTATGGATGACATATGGATGCCATATGGGTCATTGGTCAACATGGTAGTTGCTTATGGATGACATATGGGTCATTGGTCAACATGGTAGTTGCTTATGGTGTCCATGGATGACATATGGGTCATTGGTCAACATGGTAGTTGCTTATGGATGACATACGGATGACATATGGGTCATTGATCAACATGGTAGTTGCTTATGGATGACATATGGATGACATATGGGTCATTGGTCAACGTGTTAGTTGCTTATGGATGACATATGGATGACATATGGGTCATTGGTCAACATGGTAGTTGCTTATGGATGACATATGGATGACATATGGGTCATTGGTCAACATGGTAGTTGCTTATGGATAACATATGGTTGACATATGGGTCATTGGTCAACATGGTAGTTGCTTATGGTGTCCATGGATGACATATGGGTCATTGGTCGACATTGTAGTTGCTTATGGATGACATATGGGTCATTGGTGTCCATGGATGACATATGGGTCATTGGTCAACATGGTAGTTTCTTATGGTGTCATGGATGATATATGGGTCATTGGTCAACATGGTAGTTGCTTATGGATGACATATGGATGACATATGGGTCATTGGTGTCCATGGATGAGATATGGGTCATTGGTCAACATGGTAGTTGCTTATGGATGACATATGGGTCATTGGTCAACATGGTAGTTGCTTATGGTGTCCATGGATGACATATGGGTCATTGGTCAACATGGTAGTTGCTTATGGATGACATATGGATGACATATGGGTCATTGGTGTCCATGGATGACATATGGGTCATTGGTCAACATGGTAGTTGCTTATGGTGTCCATGGATGACACATGGGTCATTGGTCAACATGGTAGTTGGTTATGGATGACATATGGGTCATTGGTCAACATGGTAGTTGCTTATGGATGACATATGGGTCATTGGTAAACATGGTAGTTGCTTATGGATGACATATGGATGGCATATGTCTCTTTATATTTAATTAATAATTTTATTTAACTTCATCTTTTTAAATTTAAACTGTTAATTTATTTACAAAAATGCCCGTAGGTATTTACAAAAATACCCGAACCATTTACGTAGTAATCTTTGTTAATTACTTGAAGTTGAGAAGAACTTTGCATTATGGTTTCAAAACTATGTGGGTGTTATTTTTGTATTTTTTAAAATTTATTATTTTTTGTTATGGTTATAGTTAACTCTAATTAAGTGTTTTACCATTTTTCAGTTGGCATGTAAGATTCCGATAAACAACAAGTATATATCTGACCTTTCCAAAATGCCATTCAAAAAAGTGAAATTATATAGTGTATACTTTGTCAATGGTTACAAGTTTCATACAGAAGCTCATAGTCTGAACAAATCAACAACCAATAGCGGATTGTGTGTTAGTAGCCAAAGAGGTGATTATTATGGTAAGGTAGAGGAAATTTTAGAAGTCGAGTACCCTGGTTACCCAATTAAAACCACAGTTTTTTTTAAATGTCATTGGTACAATCCAACACCTAACATAGGAGTTAAGGTTCACAAACAATATAACTTGGTCGAGATAAACGTCAAAAGAAAATACAACAAGTTCGAGCCATTTGTTTTAGCCATGCAAGCCACTCAAGTGTGTTACATTCCTTACCCAAGTTCGAAAACAAACAACTCGGACTGGTGGGCTGTATTTAAAGTTAAACCTCGTGGTTGGACCGATGAAAATCATCCTTAGAAAGACGTTGCTTTCCAAGAAGATGAAGTCGAATCAAATGAAATCATTATACCAAGTCTAGCCGATACAGACAATCATGATGATGATCACGAAATGTTAAGCAACGGTTCAGATAATGAAAATAATATTGATGAAGAAGGTGAAATTCATGAGGACGACAATGATGGTATTCCTAACAACGAGGGTAGTTATGAGTATAGTACATCGAGCAATGAAGAAGAAGAGGAGGAAGAAGATAATGACTAGATGTTTTTGTGTGTTTAATGTTTTTTGCGACGAAGTTAATTTGTAATTTGGTTTAATATCAATACATAAATGTAAACTAGGAAGAAAGCCCGGGCTTCGCCCCGGGATGATTTTTTTTGTGTTTACATCATTCTGTTAAAAGGACATTTTAGTCATTTTTTCTTGCTATGTTGTTTGAGTAGGATGAAGTATTTGTAAAACCCATGTTATTTTTGTGATGAAGTATACTTAATGTAATTAAAAATAAGTTTGTAATGAATTCGTTATTAAGGAAAATAATCTACATAGATTATATATACTTTAACATGCCCGGTTAATGTAATTAAAAATAATTTTGTAATGAATTCGTTGTTAATTATTCATTATAATACTATGTTTTCAATAAATTATACACAACTTGATTAGCACAACTGGCTTAACCGCGCCCTTTTCTAGCATAAGCTTAAGTTCGAGTCTGCTTGCCAGCAATATCTATTCATTTTTACATTTTTTAGCCATTAGTTTATGCCACATATTACCAATTCAAAAACATTTCATTCAAACCATATCTTACAAACTCCAATGATCATAATAATAATTCATCCATAGTATAACAAAATTAATTAAGCATACAACATCCCAATAAATGTCGTCACAAATTAGCTACGCATTTTGTTCCATAGCAAAACAAGCAAACGAAATCATATTCCATGGCAGAATTTCCTAGCAAATACCTACGAATGGTACTTCCATAGAAATTCAACTATGGAATTGGTTTCCGTCACAAACTCCGTTGCATATTAACCACGATGATGAATTCCATAGCAGCAGTAAAATGGAAAGTGATTTGGTAACAAATGTCGTTGGAAAATTGCTACGAATTTTTGTTCCATAGAACTATCGGTAGCATAATACCAACGGATATTTAGTCGGTAGCATTTTCCCTAGAAACCTCCCACTCTCGCTACCAAAAATAAAATCCGTAGACAATATGGTAGCAACATTGCTATGGAACGACATTCCATAGCACGATCCATTGCATATTAACAACGAAAATATGTTCCATAGCAATCTTCCCTAGCAAAATCGTGTTTTTCTTGTAGTGTGAGGAGTTACCTGATATCATTTGGCGTGTCACTGATAGAGTGGTCGCCAGGTTCGAGGGACAGGTATCAGTTATTCAGGCGGTTGATGGGGAGGTCGGGGTAACCCAGGAGCAGGAGATTGGTTCAGATAGGCAGCTGGGAAAGAGGAACCGGACTTCTGGTCGGGCTCGACGATCGGAGCATTTGGACGCTGCCATAGCTGGTGTTAGAAACCCGAGGGGTCGTGGTGGTTACACGAAGGATGAAGGGGTGCATGATGATGACTTATGAGCATAACTACAAATCCTATGTGTTCATGCAACCCTAAGATTAAAGATCTAGGTTTTCACTAGTGGAACATGAAAACTTGAATACCAAAGCAAAAGCCTAGGAACTAGTATATATATATATCAAAATTTACACAAAATTAGGGTTTAGATGTTTACGTTACTTGTTATGTAGTAATAACAAGAAAACCTTGTAGATCTTTAGCTCTTGAAAGCAAGTGCCTCAAATGCGACACCTCTAACGGCTTACAAACACTCTTTGCAAGAGGATGAGAAGGATAGAGAAGGGAATACTCTTAGAAGTTCGGCTCTTCTAGGGTTAGAAGCATAGAGCCGAAAATCATAAGGGTTAGGCTCCTTATATACTTGTGGTTGCTTAGTCCCAAAGCTAGGGTTTGCAGGTGGAAACCCTAATTTCCTGCTTAAGGCCTAAGCAGCCCATGAAATCCTCTTCTAGAAGGCCTTGGACGAAAACTTATAGGGCTACCATATAATTTTCATCCACTCATATCCAAGGAGTCCAAGAGCCCAGTTTCACAACTATTAATGATTTGCAAAACAACCCTTGCACTTTTAATTAATTCATTTAATCTTAAAATTAATTCCAAATTAACATCTGATTAAATATTAATTAAATAACATGATTTCCAATTAATATATTATTTTCATAACATATTAATAAATCATTTATATAAATTTATTATTCCAAACAATAAATTCAACTTCTCTCCAAAAGTCATCCTGTCAAGTTACAAGAGTGAAGGCAACCCCAAAAGACTTGTGCTTCTATCAATTCAAGTATATACCAATTATAGTTATGGGCTTAGACACCTAATCCAACAGTCTCCCACTTGGATAAGTCTAATAACTATAATTGCAAGTACAACTTCAAAAATTGACCAACACATTGTAGCTTTCAAAAGCCGTTGTCGAACTCTGACCTAGTTAGTTACGTGTCCTTAGATAAGTGATCAAATATTCCTCCATTCTACAAGATATCGTATGGACATGAGACATGGATTATAATCATTCTCTCTGTGCAAGGTTTGTTTCCCGATTTCCGATTTATGACGACTGATATCAGACTACTAATCAAACACATCAATTTAGTCCAGGCTTGGCCAAACGCTTTAGATGTCATCATCAAATCATCGAGGGGCCCACATATATCACTTTTCCCCATTAGGGCAAAAGGAACGGATAAACTTCGACTCATATGCTGGCACTATTCACTCATAAAACCACACACAACAATACATTTTATAACATCAAGTTACTGAGGCATTTACATATTATCAATGCACAACTGACTCGTAAACAACAACTCATATGTATTCGTTTCAAGAATATAAGATATTATCATCTCAAAATTACTCGTGATAAAATCCATGAAGTAATTCTCTGAGCGTTGGTTAATCCAATACTCAAATCCCCATTTCAAAAGTACTCGTGAATGTTGTAGCAAACCATTGCTATGTCCAAACCCTTAGACAATCTGCAATCCAATTCACGAAAGTCTTAATTCATTACTTACTTCCAAAGTATGATTGATTGTGGATGTTTTGAATAATCCAATTATTCGGGAAGTAAAGCATGCGAAGTGAAACATAATAATAACCTAATTAAATATGGTCTCAAAACTATTGAATACAAATAAAACTCCTTTTATTTAATCACCATGTTAATTAGACTTTATTAATTGTATAATGTTTCGATTAATCACCTCAACACTTGAATCAACCATTAGTCATGTCATGTTCTAAACATGCATACTATGTTTCTCTATGGTCCTTCCTTTGTGAACAGATCAATTGAACATAATTCCAATGATGCTCATTTCACAATTTCAAATTCTTATCACTTCAATATGTGTTATAATTTCAACTTTTCATGCAATTTCCTTTTGTGATGTCTTCAAAGTCACAAAGACTTCGCCAACGATATCATAAAATGTTCCATTGAAACTTTGTTACTAGAACAATTTCATGGTAATGAAGTCTCAATTTCAAAGTACACTCCTTGAACATCCTTCTTGCATTAAAGTTTCTAACTCACATGTAGATAATAACCAACTCCTACTATGGAAACATTTCCATATTCCCATATGACTATAAATTCTAAACAAGAGTTACCTCCACTTAGAACATGTCAATATGGTCCTTCCAAATTTATACTTCCAACTGTTCACAAGCAACCAATCTTTAGCGAACCTCAGATTGTCCTTGACAATTGTTTAACAACTTTAGTCATATCTTGTTCTAGTCCTTTTTCTCTCTCTCAATGCCCTAGGCATTTGAAAAATCAGAACAAGTGAATATTATAACATATGTAATCAATCCTATATCTGAAGCATATGGGATTCGATACATAAAGACATGATACTTGATTAGTCTCTTGCTATAATATTTCCATATATCGAATTTCCTATGTTGAAGCATTTCAACACAATATTCATATATGTCCAAGACTAAGTTCCATTAAAATTTCAATCTAAACTTTTAGATTTGAAATGAAGTATAAGTTCCTTCTCCCCTAAGCCTTGTTATAGCGAAACAATTCCAAATTTTGCAACTTGCAAATCTGAATTCTTTGTTTCCTACAATTAGTATTGCAAACTTGCAACACTAAGCATAACTACCATGCTCCCACTAGCATAATAATTATGTTTATATTTGCATAACAATTATGCTCCCACTAGTTTTTACATGTACGCAAAAATCAAATGGACTTCTAGAAATCAATACTATTGACTTTCTTACTAAAGTTTAGATTTCTGATACATGATGCTTTGATAAGTCTTCATCTAGACTTCTCAAGCTCATACACCTATCATTAGAAAGCATATGTGTGTGTTTAGACCCTTTCAAAACTTATAGCGATAAGTCCTGAATGTTCAAACTATTACTTTCCATTTCTCACAATTCAAACTATGAAAAGGGATGTCGTAATCATATACAAATTTGAGAACGTAATTATCACACCTGCTAACCATAATGATATCAATCAGATTTAAAATCTATCAGCGAAAGTGTTTCCTCATAATAATTTTCATGAGTTAGAATGAAACCTTTTTTCACCAAGATTTTATGGTACATGTGTTCCTATCCATATGAATTTATCAATTTCAACCTACAATCATAAGATAAGGTTGAGGACAAAACCAAAATCAAATTTAGTTTTTCCTTTCATGGACTGAACTTTCTTTATTCTTAATTTCTTGCCCTCTGGCAGCACAAGGGCCTACCACTGCTTCCATGTTGTTTAAGCAGATCACTTCCGTTGACCAATGTACCATCACTAACCAATGTGTTCTGCATTTTGCAGTGAAATGAGAACTATAGAACTCACATGCAAAGTCAACTCAACTGGAAGGTGCATAGAAACAAGAATGTGTGAACTTAACACGATAGGTTATCAACCTCAGGTCGTGCGCTAGTGTTAACTAACATGTTTATTCTTGATTGACTCCTGAAACTATTCAAGATCATTAAGACTCCCACTAACTTCTTGACATATAAGTTTCTTTCTTCAAGGAACATTCCTTGATGAACTTAAAACAAATATTCAAAAGTTAGTGTGGATTCTTGTCAAGATAACACTTCATTTAATTGGTGTTAGTTTATCTTTGTTTTAACCAAAACATCACAACTACCAATTTCAAATGTGCTAGAGTAAGAAAACTCTTCTACTCCACATATCATGAGGTGTTATAAACCTACTTAGTATGAAATAAGCTTCAAGATACGATTCGAAGTTACTAGAGTGTGACTCTAAAACTTGACTTGATACGAAGTATGACTTATCTCTCGATTAAACCATTTCAACAATATCCGATTCCTCTTCTTAGTCATAGAAATGCACTAAGATGTTCTGAGAGTATCAATTGTGACATGGTACCATAATCATTGAGATGATCACAAAACATGATACTAAAGTACTCTCCTTTCCTTTCAGATTGGAGAAACTTTTATCTTTCTGCCCAATAGATTCTTCATATTCGTTCTGCTACTCTTTGAAACTTTTCAAAGAATCAGAATTACACTTAATCTAATAAGCATAACCCATATTTACTGAATAATTAGTAAACCATGACGAATAGACTTATGTCCTTTGTGGTGGATCTAAATAGTCCACATCAATGTGTACTAGATCCTTTAGTCCTTCACTTTGAGTCACACAAACATGTGATCAACGAATTAGTCATGATCTTCCAATGATCAAGGTTCTCATACATCACACAATTCAAATTGTATGACTCCATGTTTCTATCCAACTGAAACTTGGGTGATGAGAATTCCTTTTCACTTGGTTGATTATGACATTTCCACAAATGACATAACTAAGAATCAAATCCATATTTAATATTTCTAATAATAGAAATATCATCACCAATTTTCATAAATGCCATTGCAAGGAAATATAAAGTAACAGAATTTCAATTTATTGATAAAATGCGGAAAAATTTGTCCTTACAATGCGAATATAAAAACTATGTTTCTATACATTTCCTAAGCAATCTATTAATCTATCATAACTCCTAAGCAGCAGCTCAAAAATCTGATCCTCGAACCAAGTGATCGAAATCCATCTCTCACGATCAGATTCAACTTACTTCTTCTTAAGCTTTGTTCTTTCTCTTAGATCTTGCAAAACATAAAAATGCAACTATCACATCATGTAATAAGAATCTATGAATAGGAACTTAATAGAATTAGATAGTGGATGTACCTGAAGTAGAGTCATACAACTTGACTTTACTGTCTCTGCGATCCTTCAGGTAGACAGGGCAGCTTCGTATCCAATGTCCCTTCAATTGGAAATAGAAACATATGGACTCTTCAGGAATGGAACATGGATCTATCTCAGAAATGGACTTTCTCTTTACCATATGGTCAAATGGTTTCACCTTGGCCGACCCCTTTCCATCGGGAAGAGAAACCTTTTCTGGACTACCATTGTTGCTATTGTCCATGGAGTTTTGGGAGACAGATCCTTTAAACATATTTGCTTGACCAGTGCACTTGAGAATTTCTGCTTCAGCAACAGTTAGCAAATATGTCAGATCAATTAGGATCACGTCGTGGTCAGTCATATAGTAGTTCTTAATGAGCTGACTATATGACTCAGGAAGCGAGTGAAGAACCAAGTCAAAAACCAGCTCCTTTCGGAAAACGACACCCAAAATTCCCAATCTGTCAATGTGTGACTTCATTTTCAGAACATGCACACACACAGACCTTCCCTCTTGATGTTTACTAGCCAATAGGGCTTGAGTGACTTCGTACTTTTCAGCTTGACGAAAACGTTGGTCAAGGAGAATCACTGGAGGAGGTGGAGGAGGAGTTGGAGAAGCATGATTTCCAGTTACACCGTTTGAAAAGGGAACATCTTTCACCTTGATCAACTTATGGAAGATCATCTTCAGATTGAGACCGAAAACCATTCCTAAAAGGGTGAAGAAGGCCATTGTTGTCGGAACTCGACATCTATAAAGGGAGAAAATTCAAGTTAGTTGATTTTAAGCCTTAATTATTAACCAAAAATTCAAATTAAGGCTAGGATCCATATTTTAGATTCGAAATCTGAAGAGGGATGTCGTAATCAAATTCAAATCTATTTTAGGTAGGTAAGCAATTATCAGTTTCAATCAAATGAAACTCCTAGATCTTTTGAGATTCATTGAACTATTCAATGGCATGTTTAATCTCGATTATGCTCTCACTTTGTGACTGGGATGCCAAAGATCACAAACGAGATGTGAATAACCATGCAAATTAGCTTGGTACTCTCAATGTCATTTACCACCTAATAAATTTGTGTCGGTTAGCCACACATGCTCCATTGATCAATGATAATTTACGAGACACCCATTGCTGACAATATTAGTCCATATTAGTGTGTCGGTTGACCTCACATGCTCCACTAATGACCAATAAGGTGCAATGTGCAATTTCATGGGTTAGCATCAAATTCACATTTTTCCTAAAGTAACTAAGAATGGGATTTTTAGAAAATAGTTTAGTTACTTTATTTACTTCATTATACTTATTAATGGGAGTTTAATGTCCTATCAAACCCGTTCGGCTAACGACCATCCACTAGTCAAGAGTGTGGTGGGTAACAATGGATACCCAATAACGGTCATTTTATAGGCCGCTTCCTTAAACACTCATTATAGACCAGCTTCGTGAATGAGGCCTACTATATATATATATATATATATATATATATATATATATATATATATATATATATATATATATATATGTATATATGTAAATTAAACTTTTAATTTTATATAATATAAGGGTGTATTTTAAACTTTTAAAATACTAGGGGTTTAAACTTTTAAAATACTAGGGTTCTTAAATTTAAGATTTCAAAATTAAACTGTTAATTAAATTTTAAATTCCGAAACCAAAGGGGTATTTTTTAAAACTTTTCAAAAAAATACTAGGTTAAATTTTTAATAATTAAATTAACCATTAATTTTATCTCTATCAAAAATTAAACCAAATCATTACAATTAATAAGGATATCTAGTTAGCTTTAATAAAAATTCAATTTTAGACAGAAAAATGAATTAAGGTAATTATACTAATCAAGCCAAGATTATCAAAATCGAAAATCCAGGATCTGACTGGCCAACTCGTCGAGTTGGGCCAACTCGTCGAGTTCCAAACATGAACACGTCGAGTTCAATGAACATAATGACGATTCTGCTCCCTTCTTCTTTAAATGATCCAAAATTGCATCAAGTTCAACTGAAAAACATCATAGGCTCTGATATCACTGATGGGTTATGAGCATAACTACAAATCCTATGTGTTCATACAACCGTAAGATTAAGGATCTAGGTTTTCACTAGTTGAACATGCAAACTTGAATACCAAAGCAAAACCGTTGGAACTAGTATATAAATCGAAATTTACAAAAAATTAGGGTTTAGATGTTTACCTTATTTGTTATGTAGTAATAACAAGAGAACCTTGTAGATCATTAGCTCTTGAAAGCAAGTGCCTCAAATGTGACACCTCTAATGGCTAACAAACACTCTTTGCAAGAGGATGCAGAGGAGATAGGAGGGTATACTCTTATAATTTTGGCTCTTCTAGGGTTAGAGGCATAGGGCCGAAAATCATAAGGGTTAGGCTCCTTATATACGTGTGGTTGCTTAGTCCCAAAGCTAGGGTTTGCAGGTGAAAACCCTAATTTCCTGCTTAAGGCCTAAGCAGCCCATGTAATCCTCTTCTAGAAGGCCTTGGAAGAAAACTTATAGGGCTACCCTATGATTTTCGTCCACTTCTATCCAAGGAGTCCAAGAGCCTAGTTTCACAACTATCAATGATTTGCGAAACAGCCCTTGTACTTTTAATTAATTCCTTTAATCCTAAAATTAATTCCAAATTAATTTCTGATTAAATATTAATTAAATAACATGATTTCCAAGTAATATATTATTTTCATAAGATATTAATAAATATTTTATATAAATTTATTATTCCAAACAATAAATTCAACTTCTCTCCAAAAGACATCCTGTCAAGTTGCAAGAGTGAAGGCAACCCAAAAGGACTTGTGCTTCTATCAATTCAAGTATATACCAATTATAGTTATGGGTTAGACACCTAATCCAACACATGAGGAGGTGCACAGTAGGTCTAAGTGCGGCAGGTGTGGACGGAAGGGTCACTTCCACCAAGAATGCACGTTGGAGGTAGAGTTGTGCCATCGTTGTCATCAGCCTGGTCATATCCGGGCGAATTGCCCCCGCTTGATGTTTGGGGCAGCACTGGTTCCATCGTGGGTACTTCAACAGAAAGAGGGAGTCAGGGTTTCTTCAGGTGAAAATTCGGGTATGTTACATTTTGCTTCCTTTTGGTCCTTATCAGTATTTATGTTGTTTGGAATCTTGCATCCGTTTGGGTAAGCATTATCTCTGGTTTAATTCTCGGTTTATGTTTGGGTTATATTTTCAATGAATCGTTATATGCCAATTGCATGCCATGAATCTTTAGTGGGTAAGTAAGGGGGTTGTATCTTGTGAAGCGAGTTTCAATGTGTTCGGTTGTTATTATGGTTCTTGGTCGGGATCGATTCAGGGGTATTGTGTGGAAGGTCTTTGTTCAGCTTCATCGGGGTAGTTCTCTAGTATTGTCAGGGTATCGTGGTTTCATTATTTGTTCTGGTATGATCGGAGGTTTCCTATGGGAGGACTTTTGGGTTCAAGCACTATCGTTGCTAGGAGAGGAGCGGTAGCAGGAAGATAGCGGTATATGTGGCATGAGTTGTTTGGTCATTGGATGTTTCAAGGGAATTGTACTTTCGCATGGGTTGTGTTCGGTTAAAGTTCAATGGTTCTGTGAGAATGGAAGTTGGGGTGAATATTCGTTAGTCAGGGTAAGGGAGGGGAACCCAGGGTGGGGTTCCAGTCATGACCCGAGTTCGGCTTAGGTGTTTGGTCGAGTGCATGCTCGACTCTGGAGGAGTTCAAATTGATAGGTTAGTGACAAGGCTTTGGGCGGCGGTTGTGGCAAAGTGGAAGTGTTGTAAGACTGCGGGGTGGCCCGTAGCGTTTACTAGTGATCAGTTAGTGTGGGAAGTGTTGTAAGACTGCAGGGTGACCCGTAGCATTCACTAGTTAGCAGTTAGTATGGAAGTGTTGTAAGACTGCAGGGTGGCCCGTAGCGTTCACTAATGATCAGTTAGTGTGGGAAGTGTTGTACGACTGCAGGGTGGCCCGTACCATTCACCGGTCCCTGTGCGGCGGTGATATTGTGGCAACTTTTTGATTTGCTCACGAGTTTCTTTAGATGGTTTAAGCTAGGGCGGGTCTGTTCGCAAGACTGTGGGAGGGCCACAACATGTTTGGAATCAGGATTTGGTAGGTCGCGGGAGATCGGGTATGAGATCGGACTACAACTGGTCCTGTAGCGTTTAGTTTAGCATCGGGTTAGTGTCGTGATGGTTCAGGTATTAATTGTCGGTCGAAGTTTTCTATCAGAAGTCGTGGGGCGACTGTGAGGGTGTTCTTTGGCTCAGCAACCGGGCAGGAATCCAGTATTCCAGATAGTTGGCGGATAATTTTGAATCAGGGAGGTCACGGTTACGTTTGGAAAGAAGATGGGAGGCAGTGTGATGCTTCGGGTCGAAGTAGTGATTTAGATGGGAGGCAGTGTGATGCTTCGGGTCGAAGTAGTGATTTGAGGATTCATGTGGGTGGAGTAGCTTGTAGATCGAAAGTGCTAAGCCACTTGCAGTTGGATTAAATAATCTCAGAGTAATTGATTTGACCCTGTTGCGCGGATCTCGTTTGAGTCTAACCGTTGTAGGGATTAATCTTCTACTCGAAGGATTATCTGAGCCTTCTGTCAAGTATAAGTGTTCTGCAGATGGTTATGGTTACTGGCTTTGTTTTTGTAGGTTGTATGCAGATAATCAGTGTTGGAAGTATTATGGTTGGTCAGTTATTCGATGAGGTTTTGGCATGGCAATATTTCAGCGTAGGCGGTCTGTGGGGGAGTCGTACCATTATATATTTCAGGTCTCAGAAAAGTAGGGTTTGTTTCTTCAGGATGGAATTTCAGTTTGGGGTTCGGTTGTCTTGGGAAGGTTGTCTTATGCGCAGAATCTTCGGTTGCGTTCCTCATATTGTTGTTTTGATATGGGTGTTAGTAAGGAGCGATTTCGAGGACGCTAATTTAAGTGGGGGAGAGTTGTAACACTCGGTTTTGGATTTGCTTCGTTGCTTGGGGCTGCGGCCCAATCATCAGTTGTCATAAGGCTTAGGGCCTTAGGAAAGGAAGGATTTGGCCCAATTCGGAAGTGGGTTTCATAATATAAGTGATACAAGTGTTCGGTTGTGTCTTCGGAGGCCAAGGGTATAATTGTAATTGGGTATCTCGATCATTTATGGATTTTGGGTTTTGTTCGGGAGGTTTTAAGGTTTAGATGTGTTATTAGGAGCGTAGGGCTTCTCGCCACCTTTTCATGGATATAAGGTTCGTCGGAAACGGACCTAGGATGAGGGATTTATGGTATTTTGAAGTTTTTGGTAGATTTGGTCCCTAATGGAAATAATTGGCACATCAATCCCATGCATGCAAGGATGCATGCGCGTGTTTGGCTGGGTACTCCCAACGTAAGCTGGGGTACGCTCAACGTATAAGGTCATCTGGTCACGGGTGGGTTGTGAGTACGTCGGGCGTACTAAGGGGTACGCGAGGCGTGCTCCCTTTAGAGCAAAACCATAATTTCGGGGTTCCTACCCTATATAAGCAATATTATACCACCCCTTTGGTCATTTTAAGTCAGCCACCACCCCTTTTGATGTTCATGGAACCCTAGAGTGCTTTGGGTGAAGCTTGGAGCTTGAAAGAAGATTCTTAGTGGTTTGTGCAAGAGAAGAAGAAAGCGAAAGACTCAACCTCTGGAGAAGAGCCTAGAGATCAAGTGTTAGGATCTCCATTTTGAGACTTTAGAGGTATAAAGTCTCTATCTTGGCTATTCATTGTATAGATCTACTTTGGGTTGGTGTTTGGCCATTATAGTCCCTTTTGGTTGGTCTTGGTGAGCTAGGGTTGTTTTAGGAGCTCAATCTAGTAGATCTGGACATTTTAAGGGTCCCTCATTCATAAAGGTGCAAGCTTTGTGGATTTATTGAGTTCAAGCATGAGTTAAGACCATCCATTAAACTCTTTTGAGCTCTAGAGTCCCATTAAGCCATGCAAACTAGTAAAGTTACCAATTTTACTTGAAAAGTCATCCATAGGAATCAGACTGGAGAGTTGGAGCAAGGACTGAAGTGATTAAGTGCTTATTGGAGAAGTTTGGAGTCCAGGGGAGTACATTGGGCGTATCCACCTGGTACGTTGCACGTACTGGCCCCAAAGGGTGTACGCTTGGCGTACCAGATGAGTACGCAGGGCATACTCGGCCTGGTTGACTCATCTTGTTTTGTTGACTTTTTGGGTTTTGGACCTTGGACCAGGAGTTGACTAGGGTTGACCATTCAGTATTTCATGCCTTTTTGGATATTGGGCCTTCTCGGGATAGGTCCATGATGGATTTGGGCCTAATTGGGGTAATTAGGCCTTGTGGTGTCATTTCGAGTTTGGGCTATCATTTGGGCTTGTATTGTTTGAGGTTTAGTTGGGCTAGCTATGATTATGTATTTTTGTTCAGAAAAGTAAATGGGCTTTATGGAAAGGCCCATGTAAGGGTTGGGCCCAATTTGGAAAATTGGGCCATTAGTGGGCTTTTATGGATCTTGTGGTTTTGGGCTTGGGCCTTAGTTGTGAGTCTGGTTGGGCCAGGGGTAAACAGGTCATTTTACCTAAATTTGGATTATGGATCATAGTTTGGAACCCAATTGCTAATTGGGTGATATTTTGGTATTGATAGCTTGGGAAGTCGTCAGGACAACAACTAAGGAATTCTTTTAGTAAGCTTCTGCATTCGAGCTGAGTCTCCCTTCGTGAATGTTACGGGTCGAAGGCACCAAGGCCGACCCCTTATTTATTGCATGATATGATGGTTGTCTGTGTGATAATTATCATCGTTTATGTATTGTTTGATGAGTATGTGATTTATGTGTGATATTATATGGTAGTGGTAGGGGTGAAATAGACCCCATAACCGGTTGAAATAAACCGGATGGTAGGTCGGGCACCCAGATATGCCTGGCAGGGTTGGTCGGGCACCAGATATGCCTGACAAGGGTAGATCGGGCACCCAGATATGCCTGAAAAGGGTAGGTCGAGCACCCAGATATGCTCGACAGGGTAGGTCGGGCACCCAGATATGCATGACAATATGTTTGCGTTATATGTGGTATTTGGGAAACTCACTAAGCTTCGTGCTTACAGTTTGTGGTTTTTTGTTTCAGGTACTTCCAGTTTGGAAGTGAAGGGCCCAGCTTGATCGCAGCGCATACACCCATGTTTTCCGCAATATGTTGTTTTGGGATTCAACTCTGATAATTGTGTTACTTAGAAACGTTTTTAAATGTTTGGATCAAGTCACATCTATGTTTGGATTATAATAAAAGTGAAATATTTATCCTTGATTTTTGGGATGTTACATCGGTATTCCCATCTGGAAATGGGAAGGGATCATGATGGATTTCATCACGAAGTAACCGCAGATAGCGCGAGGGGTGGATTTAATTTGGGTCATCATGGATTGATTGACCAAGAGTGTTCATTTTATTCCCATTCAGGAGAGCATCTCTATGGAGAAATTGGTAGATGTTTATATCCAAGAGGTTGTGGCACGACATGGGGGTTCGGTATCAGTGGTCTTGGATCGGGATGTATGCTTCACTTATAGATTTTCGAAGATATTTCATGAGGATTTGGGTACTCTTCTGCACTTCAACACGACTTTTCATCCACAAACGGATGGGCAAAGTGAGCGGACCATCAAGACATTTAAGGATATGCTTTGGGCATGTGTGTTGGATTTTGGCAGTAGCTGGGATACGTATCTTCCTTTGGCTGAGTTTTCTTACAACAACAACTATTACGCCAGTATTGGTCGAACTCCTTTTGAGATGCTCTACGGGAGGAAGTGTTGGACCCCGATTTGTTGGGGCGAGGTCGGCCAGTGAGTCATGGGTAGAACGAAGGTGGTGCTCCGAAATACTAAGTTGATCCAGCAGGTGCGCGGGTGATTGGAGACCGCGCAGAGTCGACATAAGAGTTATGTATATAGGCGCCGATCCGATTTGGAGTTTCAGGTCGGACATATGATACTCCTGAAGGTCTCACCATGGAAAGGTGGCATCCGATTCAGGAAGCGGGGCAAGATGGACCCCCACATATATTGGTCCTTTCATGGTTATTGTCTGGGTGGGCAGGGTTTCATACCATTTGGACCTACCCGACAAGCTCAGTCAGATTTATAGCACTTTTCACGTCTCTGAGCTGTGGAAGTCTTTGGTTGATGATTCCGTAGTGGTACCATTAGAGGATATTCAGGTGGATGAGTGCCTGAACTACATATAAAGAGTAGTTGTGATCCTCTATTAGAAGACCAAAACTCTAAGGAACAAGGTGGTGAACCTGGTGAAGGTGTAATGGCAGCACCAGAATGGATCTAAGTGGATGTCGGATCTTGAGGATTAGATGAGGGAGGACTATCCTGAATTGTTTGCAGCAGCAGACTTCGAGGACGAAGTCTGATTCAAGGGCGGGAGAGTTGTAACACCCGTTTCAAGTATAAACTAATCCGCCATATTGTAATTCTTCATTTTATGGGGCTACGATGTGGTGGAGCCTCGCCACGACATGGCCATTTTCAAAGATCGCGAGATTTAAAAGACCCGCCACGACGTGGCTATATGGGCCATGATGTGGCAGCTGATTTTAATGAAACCCTAATTTATGGGCTTTGCGACTTATTTAATGGAATGAGGAGGCTAGGGTTTATTCACCCTCAGCCTACATCACTCTCAAACCCTCAAAAAAACCGTAACCCTCATCTTTTTGAAGCTTTTGGATCTCATTTGCTAGCTTTTGGTGATTTTGAAGGAAGTAGAGGAAGATCTTGTGCAAGAGACCAATAATCCCCAACCTTTGAAAGCATCTTTTTGGACCATTTATAAGGATCTTGATCCAATCTTTTATCTTTTCCGTAGAGATCTAGAGTTATTTTGCAACTTTATGACTCTTAGGAGTCCCAAGGACCTTATATTTCATAGATCTGAGAATTTGTTTTGATTTGGGAATCTTGCATGAGATTTGGGTCCCTTTTTCTCTTTTGACCTAGGTTTGAGGAGGGACATGCATGGGGCATGCATGTCCATAAAGTTTACATTTTTAGAGACCAATTGGACCCATAAAATCTTTCTGGAAAGTTTAGACTTGTATCTCATGTGATTAAGGACTTAATGGAAGAGTTGAACCTCTTAAATGGCCTTTAGAACCTAGGTTGCGAGACCTTGTACTAATGAAGTGTCTTAATGGATAAAGCTGGAAACTTTATCCATTAAGACGTTGGGAAGGAGTAGACCTCGGATTTTGAGCCCCTGAAAATGAGTTAAGAGCAACTTAACTCGGATAAGCCATTCAGATTGGTCGCCACCGTGTGGCACTAGGTTACCACGACGTGGTGACAATAGGCCAGTCGACTGTCTTGTCGTTATGTGCCCACAGCGTGACCCAGGAAGGCCATGACATGGAGGAGTGTTGATGACGTGGACTCTGTCTTTGAGCATTGACTTTTGACCTTAGTTGAATTTTGGCCAACTTCTAGTTTTTGGGAAGTGGATTGAGAGTGTGCCTTGTATGATTACCTAGGTGGGGTTTAGCACGTGCATTCCGACACACACTGTGACAACCGTCAAAATTCGATTTGGTTCTAGAGTTGAATAAACTTAGTGTAACACCCCAACTCTCAGGTATAAACTTTACAACCTTATTTTCATTTTGAAAGGTCTACTCGACGAGTTCGATGCCCTTACTCGTCGAGTAGGAGCGAACTTGGCCGCGTGTCTTAAGTGACCAACTCGACGAGTTAGAGTTGGAGGATGAAACCCTAATTTCCAGGGTTTTGCACCCTATTTAAAGGGTCGTTAGCCTCCCTTAGCCTCCCATATAGCCCCCCCTTGAGCTCAGAAACCCTAAATCGTATTTACTCTCCATATTTGTGTGTTATTAAGCTTGGAAGGTGGATTTTGGTGAGAAGAGCTTGAAGTCCAAGGAGATTGGAACAAGGAGAAGTTGTGGATGCAAATTATACTCCATCTTAGCATCACTTTGAAGGTAACAAGTCGTTACCTTGGCTCTCCCTTAGCTAGATCTCTTTATACATGGGTTTAGAACCCTTTTTAGTGTATTGTTGTGGTATTTCCATATTTGGGGCAAGATCTGAGGTTGTAACTTAAGATCTGGACTCCTTTAGCCCCTTATTGTCACAAAGTTCTAGTCTTTGTCAAGCTATGGCCTTCTCTTTGCCTTAAGCTTCTTCTTTAGCTTAGTTTTGGCTCTTAAGACCTTGCATGCACGTAAAGTTTGCAACTTTATGTAGTAACTAGGCCCTAGGAGTCTGGATCTACCAATTGGAGCGTTGGAGTAGCTTAAAAATCATCTGGACAAGAAATGGACTGCATGAACTCGACGAGTCGCATGGACGACTCGGCGAGTCCGATGAAGGTTTACCGTGGTTGGGTTCTACATGGACTCGGCGAGTCAGCAAGGGGACTCGATGAGTCAGTAGGGGTTTTCCCCGACTTCTGCACAGGTATGGACTCGACGAGTTGGTTGGAAACTCGACGAGTCAGTTAGGGTTTCATGACTTCCTGAGTTCTTAAGGAACTCGACGAGTTGCTAGCTGCACTCGACGAGTCGGGTCAACATTGACCATTGACTTTGACCAAGGGTTGACCAGTTGGACTTTGAGGGTATTTTGGTAATTGGGATTCTGATGGACTTGGTCATATGGTGGTGATTGGTGGGTGAGTTCGTGGCTGCGATTCGAGAGTTTTGCATTATCACTACAGTTCGACATCTGTTAGGTGAGTTCTCCTCACTATATCAACAGGGTCTAAGGCACCAATGCCGACCCTTTTCGGATTTGTATCCGGGTTATTGCATGATATGCTTATTGATTACATCCTGGTAGTTAGAATGGTGATATGCTTATTGACCTGGTTAGGTCGGTATCCTGGTATATTGGATGATCCTATGTTAGTGATCGATTAGGTCTGTATCCTGGTTATAGGATGTTGCTATGATTAGTGATATGTTACATCGGTTTGACTGTGATATATGCTAGCGCATGGTATTTATGTGCACATGTTTGTTTGATTGGGGGTTGGGTTGAGGCGGTCCTGCTTTGTGCTGAAGGACAACATACCCAGGGCGGTCCGGATAGACTACAAGCCAAAGAGGGCATGTTAGTCAGACCGAAGGCCCGACGAGCGGTCCGGATACGCTGTAGGCCCTGCGAGGCGGTCCAGACGTGACGAAGGCTCGGAGAGCGGTCCAGATATGCTGAAGGCCTATGAGGCGGTCCAGTCAGGCTTAAGCCTCATTATGCATGCTGTTTGCTTATATGTTATTGATATGTATTATGGCGTTGGTATTTTGGGGGTAACTCACTAAGCCTTCGAGCTTACATTTATCGATTATTGTTTCAGGTACTTCTGATGATTGCGGGAAGGCGAAGGCGTGATTGTGCACCTCCTTATGTTTTTATGACGTGATTTTGGGAAACTCTGACATTGAACTATTTTGAAAACAAGTTTTGTAATAATCATCGGTTTGGAAATGTTTTAAAAAGTTTAAATTTGGCATGATTTTTATGGATGTTACACTTATTTTCACGTATAGGCACGAAACATACTAGACTTAGTAACTAGAAGCTAAGTTATAACCTATTAGAAACTTGGAAACAAGTCGAATCGAAAGATAGTGTACTTAGATTTCACATTGATATGTGTATTCTACAACTACCTTAAATGTATCGACTCTCCAAATTCAGGTCATTCTTTGACTTGAACATCTTTGCATGAATCATGTAGACACATCATACACTTGACCTAGCAGTAGAAATTAGGTTAGAGTCTCATAAGAACTTAAGTAAAAGTTGAAACTATGACTAGTATACTTGGTTCTTCAATTTCATTTGAATCTTGGAATCACTAAATAGAAATTCCAATAAACCGACAAAATTAAATTTCAAGCATTATTCCGAATATGAATAAGAGTTAGGAAACCCAAAAATAATTTGAAGTCTCAGAGATTCATTTTATTTTGATATACAAAGTTAGCAAAATCCGAAAACCCCTAAATGCCCTAAAAACTCAAATTTATAAGGTTTAACATCAAGAATTCTATAAAAATGATTATGAAGCTTATAATATCATCTTAACATATTTAAAATTAGGAAAATATAATTAAGGAAAATAAAATAGAAGTCATTAACATTTAACCTTATTTTTATAAGTAAAAATTCCAAGATTTTTGAACCAATTTTTATTCAAGTGCATAATTTTATAAAAGAGTGGATTTTTTATAAATATTAAAGGTTTAATATTTTCAATAATGTAAGAGAGAGGGAGACTCTATAAAATTTTGGCCACTCCCCTCCCTCCTCCCTCTTCCCTAAAAATGCACTCATTTTACTCACTCTTTTACTCTACCTCTCTACTTTTCTCTCTCTAAAACTTCTCTCTTCATGTTCTCTAAAAATGACCTCACGGAAAGATGCAACCGTTGGAGATTCCTGTATGGAAATGGGAAGACATCACTATGGATTTTATCACAAAACTTCCCAGGACTGCGCGCGGAGTGGATTCTATCTGGGTCATCGTGGATCGTTTGACCAAGAGCATGCATTTCATTCTGATCTAGGAGAGTATATCTGCAGAGAAGTTGGCCAAGATTTATATCAGGGAGGTAGTGGCACGTCAATTGGGTCCCGGTATCAGTGGTTTCAGATAGGAATGTTCGCTTTACTTCAAGGTTTTGGAAGCGGTTTCATGACGAGTTAGGCACTCGTCTCCATTTTAGTACAACATTTCATCCGCAGACCGATGGTCAGAGTGAGCAGAGTATCCAGGCTCTTAAGGATATGCTATGTGCTTGTGTGTTGGACTTCGGTGGGAGTTGGGATGCGTATCTTCCGTTAGCGGAATTTTTTATATAACAACAATGATCAGACTAGCATTGATCGACCTCCTTTATAGATGCTCTATGAGAGGAAATGCAGGACCCAGATTTGTTAGGGCGAGGTCAGTCAGCGAGTTATGGGGAGTACTGAGGTGGTACTCAAGACCACTGAGTTGATTCAGCAGGTTCGGAGCAGGCTTCAGAAAGTTCAGAGTCGGTAGAAGACTTATGCCGACAAACGCCGGTCAGACTTGGAGTTCCGGGTGGTAGATATGGTTCTCCTGAAGGTGTCACCTTAGAAAGGTGTTATCCGGTTCAGGAAGCAGGGAAAGCTGAGCCCTAGGTATATTGGTCGATTCAGGGTTTTGGCTCGGGTGGGCCGAGTTTGCTGATCGCTTGAATCTTTCGGACCAGCTTAGTCAGATTCATAGTACGTTCCACGTCTCCCAGCTGCGGAAGTGTTAGGTGGATGATTCCGCAGTGGTACCCTTGGAGGATATTCAGGTGAATGACCGCCTGAATTATATTGAGAGATCTATGGCGATTTTGGATCAAAAGACAAAGACCTTGAGGAACAAGGTAGTCGAGCTGGTGAAGGTGCAGTGGCAGCACCGCAACGGATCAGAGTGGACTTGGGAGCCCGAGGACGATATGAGGGGGCACTACCTAGAGTTATTTTGAGCGACGGACTTCGAGGACGAAGTCTGATCCATGTGGGGGAGAATTGTAACACCCTATGGTTCTAAGGTAATATTTATTTAATTATGTATTTATTTGTCTAAATCAGTTAAGTTGTATTGGGCTTAGTGGATTGGGCCTTTTATGTGTGGGCTTTGTAACACCCGATTCCCGGTACGTATTTTAAATTTAAAAATATATGTTTTTACACTGGGAATCGGCGAGTTGGAGGCCCAACTCGTCGAGTAGACTAGACTTTGGGCGCGAGTTTTAAAGTGACCTACTCGACGAGTCGGAAGCCCGACTCCGCGAGTAGGATTGTTTGGATGAAACCCTAATATATAGGGTTTGCAACCTATTTAAACACCTTATCTTGTCCCAACCCAGCCTCCAGCATCCCTCCCAGTCCAGAAAAGCTCTAACTCGAAACCCTAATCATTTATTGAGTGGTCTTGAGCTTTTGGGTGCCATATGTGTGTATTTGAAGTTTAAAAAGGAGAAGAAGCTTGAGAGACCAAGAGGAAGCAAGAAGATCCAGAGGTTTTGGCACATTTCAAGCTCATTTGAGGTATAAAGCTGAAACCTTGACCGTTTATCTCTTAGATCTCTAGTTAGGGTTCATTTCTACCTTTTCTAAGCCTTAGAAGTGCCATATTCGGGATTTTGTGATTATAAAGGGGTCTGACTTCAGATCTGGAACCATATGGCATAAAGGTGCCAACTTTATTGTCATAAGAGCCCCATGCATCTTGTAGACTCCATTTTAGGTCCATTTGAGCCAAATACCCCATGCATGAACGTCAAGTTTGTAACTTTACGTGTATTATGGACCCTAGGAGGCCAGATCAATGTTTTGGATGTGGTAAACCCGACTGAATCAACTGTATGGACATGGACTTTGGGGGACTCGACGAGTTGTTCTTGGGACTCGACGAGTCGGGGTATGGTTCCCCAACCCCTTTTCTGCTTTGATCAAACTGGTTGAGTTTAGGAAGGACTCAACAAGATAGATGTGAATCTGGATTTGGAAATCATGGAACTTGGCGAGCTCAAGCAGAACTCGGCGTGTTCAAGGCAAGTCCCAACTACAGGAAGACGTACTCGACAAGTTCATAAGGAACTCGGTGAGTCCATGGCTAAATATGCCATCTTGCATGAAGAAGGACTCGATGAGTTCAAGGATGAACTCGGCGAGTCAGTTGTTGAAGGTCCCGACTTTGCATGAAGTAGAACTCAACGAGTGCGTGCAAGACTCGACGAGTAGGATCAAGATCTTAGTGTTTTGAGGATTTGGGGACTCGGCGAGTTGATGGGTCAACTTGGCGAGTCGAGTCAACCAGATGTTGACTTTGACCCAAAGTTGACTTTGACCAAGGTGTTGACCTTCACTTTGGCTTTGACCTGAGTAACCCTTGTAGGGGTTGAGAGTGTGTAATGGTAAATTAAGGAAGGTTGTTACGTGTAGGAATTGAGAGGAGTTGATCCCGACAGCAAGGACAGTTCAGACACTTCACGACATTGAGGTGAGTTACCTTCCAATAGAAGTGGGTCTAAGGCCACAATGCCGGCCCACTGGTAGGGGTTGTTGTTAGATAATTGTATTTGTGATAATTATCTAGGTTTTCTACTGTCTGATATGTTTTACATGCTAGTATAATATGATGTTATGTGATAGTAGTAGTAAGGGGAATAGTCCCCGGTTATCGGTTGACAGGGCCGAATGGATAGTATAGTACCCAGCCATGCTAGCCAATATGATTATGTTTGATATCATGTGGTAGTAGTAGGGGGTGAAATAGTCCCCGTAACCGGTTGAGATAAATCGGAAGGGTAGGTCGGACACCCCGGTATGTCTGACAGGGGTAGGTTAGGCACCCCGGTATGCCTAACAGGGTAGGTCGGGCACCCAGATATGCCTGACAGTATGTTTATTGTATGGTATGTGGTATGATGGGGGAACTCACTAAGCTTCGTGATTACAGTTTACAGATTTGTTTTAAGGTACCTCTTCATCGAAGGGGAAGGAGCCGGCACGGTAGCAGCGCATCGCACACACACTCGATTTCCGCACTATGATGTCATTGGGATTGTACTCTGACATTATTATTATTCCATGACATGTTTTATGACATTTGACTTATGGGTTATGAGTTGATATGATATTGATGTTGCTTTTCAGTAAATGGTTTTAATAAATTACTTAATCAAAAACGAAATTTTTGGTCTAGAAAATTGGGATGTTACAAGTTGGTATCAGAGCCTTGGTTTGAGGGATTCTGACACACCTTCGGGGGTGTCTGGACTCAAATCGAGGGTTTGAAAGATTTTTATAACGAAATAATTTTTCCAAGATTTAAAATAAGGAGCTTTAAGAAAGAACAAGGTGTATGATGCGTGCGACCGACCGAGCTCAAGTAAGTTTTCCCCAAGATACCCATACATGTTATGTTATGATGTGATATGATTATGAGAGTCGCATGCTAGATTAGGGCTAAGGATCTAGGAATGATGCCATATATGCTTGTTGCCCTTGTATGAGAACTGCATGCTAGAATAAGGCTAAGGATCTAGGAAGATGCCTTATGTGCCTGCTATATGTGCTTATTGAATTATATGCTAGAGATAATTAATCAGTAATATGATGGCCTGAATAGGATATGCTTGGTATGGTTACTCAATGCTCGAATGCTGCTTGCTTTGTGCTTTTAGGAGTTCTAGTTATCTTTAGGTAACTAGTAAACGAATACGTTAAGTTACATATTGCGAGGACTAAATAATTTCAGAAGGTTAGGTCTAGCCCTATTGCGCAGCTCTTGTCTGAGTCCAACCGTTGTAGGGCAGGGCCTCTTATTCGAATAATTATCTGGTCTTAGCGATATGTAATGGTATTCGCAAGTTAGTTAGGTAAAGGAGGAAGGAATTTCTTATGCAGCTGATGGCGGAGAGTAGGTCGGAAAGTTACCCTAGGGTAAGCCTAGGATGAGATTAGTGCAGAGAGCAGTAGTAGTAGAAGGGACTTGGTAAATTCAAGGCAATCCTTGAAGAAAGTTTTGATAGATGTGGAAGGTAGTATGGGCCTGTACTATTGAAAGTAGAGGATCTGTACTAGAGTCAAGGAGGGCCGAGATGGAACCAGGGAACTTGTAGTGTGTGAGATCTCTCGAGGTTATGTATGACCCTGACAATTATGTGTTTTGTTTCAGAATGGTGATGATTACGCGACATGGAGGAGGAGGAGGTTCAGGGTCAGGATCAGGCTCGGGATCTGGTGTCGATCCAGTTGATGAGGGACTACGTGAGTTCATTGCTTCTGAGATCACTAAAGGCATCCTTGAGTCGACCCCGGTGATTTTCGGGTCGATCAAGGAAGGGATTATTGAGCTGATGGAGGATCGCCTCAGGGCGTTTAGGAGTGACTGGGCGGATAGCCAGTCAGGGGCGCACACACTGTCCTTTAACGAATTCAGGGGATGCGGTGCGCCAGACATCCACGAGGTGAAGGACCCCATTGTTGACAGGAGATGGATTACAGACATGGAGTCTGCTCAGTTGACTAGCTTTTGCCTTGAGTGGTCGAAGGTTCGGTATGCTGCTGGATGTTTGAGGGACAGGGCTAGAGATTGGTGGGAGTCAGTTGGTGATTCTTTGGGAGCCTCAACTGTTGAGGCGATGACCTGGTCGGAGGTTGTGACCAGGTTTAGGGCTGAGTTTGTGCCGACGGTGGAGCTTCAGCAGTTGGCCAAGGAGTTTCTCGATATGAGACAGACTACTGAGACGGTGGCGGAGATTACTGCCAAGTTTCGGGAGAGGGACATATTGGTGCCTCAGTATGCAGGAGATGAGGAGATACGGAGGACCCGCTATCATGATATGTTGAGAGTTGATATCCGGGAGCATGTCAGCTACTCGGCATGCCCGACCCTAGATTCTATGATTACCAGGGAGAGGGAGAGAGAGATCGACTTGGAGCATATCAGGAAGAGGAAGGCATAGGAGGGACAGGTGACTAGGGTTTCGGGGAAGAAACCCAAGGGATTCGACTCTAAGTCGAAGGGCCATCAGGGCGGGAGCCGCTGCGGGAAGTGCGGGAAGCCACATGAGGGGGCATGTAGACTAGGGACATCGGGCTGCTATAAGTGTGGCAAGACAGGGCACTTCAGCAAGGATTGTACATCCCCTACCCCCATTGTTCCGACATCAGAGTTGCTGTGTTTTCACTGCAACCAGCGATGCCATAAAAAGGCCAACTGCCCGAGATTGACAGCAGTAGCAGCGCCACCCCAGCGACCTTGCGGATCACTGATGGCCGGCAGGGTAAGACAGAGGCTCCAGTGGTGAGGAGCCGAGACTTCCAGCTGACTACCGAGGAGGCACGCGCCGCACTCAATGTGGTGACGGGTATGATTTCTTCTCCCTAGCTTTTATTTGTAACGTCAAGAAAACTCAAACCAAAATTTTCAATTTTAAACTCATAAAAATTATGTCTCATCATTAATTCTCAAAACAACCAACAAGTTTTCAATACAATTATTCAAATCCAGGATCCACAATCATAGCTCCATATCAAGAGTGTGTGTACAATCACGCCGGTGCCTTACCGCGATCCTCGGAAGTACCTGAAACACATAACACATAACACGGTAAGCACGAATTCTTAGTGAGTTCCCCAAAATACCACATACAATCATTCGCCACTCGAGGCTATACTCTTTAAGACTCTCCGGTCTATGTGTCTCAGCGGGACCCTCCAGTCCCGTAGCTCGTTGGAACCTCTGGTCCGGTCTAGCTCGTTGGACCCTCCAGTCCGGTCTGATTGAAAACCCTCTGGCCTCATAGTTCGTTGGACCCTCCAGTCCGGTCTAAGCAACAAATAATATAGCATACAATACATATCACACAATCATGCATAACTCAAGCAAGCACATAAGACCCTCTGGTCACATATAATTACCACTCTAGGTAAAGTATAGTGAGAAGACTCACCTTGTAAGATAGCTAGTAAAAGTCTCGTGTCCGAAATCCTCGGTCTAGCCTCCGCCTATCACAAATTAATATTTCTAATTAATATCCTACTCTTATCTCTGAAAAGTGGGTAGAAGACCATTCTACCCTTCCCTTACCTCTTTCACTCATTTTGACCAAACCCTAAAGTCAACAAAAGTCAACTCTAGTCAACGGTCCAACTTTGACCAGACTCGTCGAGTGCACTCGGGAGACTCGTCGAGTCCAGTCGGTTCATGGCAACCCCGGCAAGCTCCAAGTCGACGAGCTAACCCCTAACTCGACGGGTCACCATCTGACTCAGTTCATCGGGACAAAACCCTAACCGGCTCGTCGAGTCGGCTCATCGACTCGGCGAGTCTGTTCGGTCTCAATTTGTATTCAGGTGATTTCAAGGCAGAAACTCTCTCACTATAGTGAATATAGAAAATGGTTTGGCATGCAGACTTAAAGATTGTACAATGAACATGGTGATTTGGGTGTTGAAGAGATGTATTGATTATGTATTGTGTTACAAAAGGGATCTAGATCTAGTCTACATAAATAACACACACTTACACACTCATCTTTTACACCTCTCAAGCACACCTCTACAAGTGGACTAAACCCACCTTATATAGAGGTGTTTACATGTCTCTCTCTCACTCTCTATCTCATGAGTCAAAAGGCTAATGCACCACATGCAAGTGGGTTTTACAAAAGTCAACACATTACAAAGTCAAACATGAATAACTTTGCACCCTAACATTCTCCCCCTCAAAGTTAGGAATGGATGACCCACTTCAAATCTTCCAAAATCGAGCAACTACGCGATCCAAGCCTCAAGGGTGACACATGTCGAGACGAACTTCAATCTTCAATTCCTCCATGATTCTTCAATTTGGGCTCTAGGATGTGAGAGCATACAAACCGAACATCAACGAATGATCACGAGCTTCTCAAACTCCAAATTGATCACCAAAAGTTGGGCATAAAAACACACCCCAAAAATCTTCAATAAAACCAAACCCATTTCGAAAATAAATCACTTCCGAACTTCCAATTGCATCACTTCGTAAGCTTCAAAAATTCAAGGTCACTTCGGTCTTCAAATCCGCGTAATATGAAAAATTCAAGTTCGAATTTCCATATAAATTTCTCCCCCTTTGTATAATCGAAATTTGATTATAAAACCTTCAAGGAAAGAGAACGTGCTCTATTCGGAATTTTTCGTGTCAAAACTTTCCCTTAACATGTGGCATAAACTTTGTGCTTCAATCCGGAAAATCCAAAAAAAATCTTCAATTTTTAGCTTCGTTCACGGACCGCCTTTGACAAAATTTCTCAAAAAAGGGTAGAAATTGTCAATTTCAAAATTCTACAGTGACCCGGTGCGCCCAAAACAGCCAAAAATGCAAAACTCTCCCCCTTTTTCCAAAGCTGGGTAGAAAGCGTCAATTTGCATAAACTGCAGGGGCTTGAAATGCATTTTCTTCAATTTCTCAGCAAAATCAGTCCTTTTTCGAAATTGGTCGAAAACTGCCAAACTTATGAAAGTTGCAGGGACTAATTTCGACAATTCTGCCCACATCTTCAAATTTTCGAAAGTATACCCCAAAATTCGAATTTGGGTATGAGCTGCCAAAATGTCAAAATTTCAGGGGTCAAATACGAAAATTCTGCCCACTTTTTCAAAACATACAAAATTTTGCCTATTCATACGAAATTTTGGAAAAGATGTCAAATGGTCGAAATTTCAAGGGCCATTTACGAAACTTTGAGTTTCTTCCCCAATTCGTACGAATCTAGCACCATATGAACGGAACTTCTATTCTTCATCAAAACATACAAATTTTTTTTTCTCTCTCCCCTTCGTACGAAATCATTTGTCCATTTTCTCTCTCCTCTTCGTATGAAACTTCATCTGCCTATTTTCTCTCTCCCATTCGTTAGATTCAATCACAGTACCAAACTAACGAAAATTTTTCACACTGATTAACGAAATCGAAGGCATACGAACGCTTAATCGTGAACAGTAACCTCTTAATCATTCAGTTCTTCCTAAACCAAAAACTTTCGTTCGTTCAATCATCAAGTCTTCGTTTTTTAACCCACATCGTCATTAACCAGTCAGTATTATTTCATATCTTCGAATCGCAATTACAGACTCCAAACCAAACTTTCGTAAACATCATTGCTTCCCCAAAATTGAGCCTGTTCGTTCCCAAACCAAAATTCTTTGACCCCATCGTCTTCGTTATTTGATCAAACACATCCATCATAAAGTCTTCGCACATCGACCCAAGTCCAACAATCAACATCGACCAAAATCATCGATTGTACACATTCGAATCAATTTCTTAAGATTGGCACCAAATACGAATGATTTCGACCCAAAACAGTCGACGATTCCAAAAATTGAGTTTTCTGAATCGGTCCTTCAATCTCGATCATTCGAACTCATTCGATCAACATACCCAAAATCAGATTCGTCAATGAACTCAAAATCAATAGACATCCCAATACCCACAATCGATACCAATCACAGATTCAAGAATCGGAAAAAGAAATTGAGTTCGATTTCAAACAATGAATTCGAGAGCTTGTCAAAAATTGAAATCGTCTACAACAACTTTGAATCAAATATGACTTGTATTCAATCAGCGATCTACCAACTCAAATCGATTACAACTCAGATCGAGTTTTAATTCAATCGATTTTGACTTTTAGCTTTTGATGCCGATGAAGAACACAATTGTACAACCAGATAAAGCTGATGTACAAGTCGACTTGATGAACAACACACACTTCAGTCGAATAATGTTTTAACTTTGAAGAAATCGGATCAAAGATAGACTTATTACATGAACAGTATACTAATTTGGATATTGGGCTCAATAATGTGAACAGTATCAGATTTCATAACCAAACAAGGTATTGGGCTCATATCACAATCAATGAACAGTTTAAGCAACAAAAATTGTTTTGGGCTTCGAATATTGGATTTAATGAACAGTAATGAAAATTTGATTTTGTTTTTGGTTGGGCTTGATCTTAAAAAAAATTATTGGATCAACAATGGGGTTTTTCAAGAAAAATTTGATCCAATGAGTCAAACGATCACAAATCAAAAACGCAACGCACGAATTCAATGAAATTAAGAGAGATCATAGAGAGAGACTCACCAAAATTGCTCCAATTGTGACAAAAGTTGCCAAACCGAGAATCGTTCTTCAAAAATCACGTTGATCTTCGAAGACCCGCTCTGATACCAATTGTAGTGAATATAGAACATGGTTTGGCACGCGGAATTAAATATTGCACAATGAACATGGTGATTTGGGTGTTCAAGAGATGTATTGATTATGTATTGTGTTACAAAAAGGGATCTAGATCTAGTCTACATAAATAACACACACTTACACACTCAACTTTTACACCTCTCAAGCACACCTCTACAAGTGGACTAAACCCACCTTATATAGAGGTGTTTACATGTCTCTCTCTCACTCTCTATCTCATGAGTCAAAAGGCTAATGCACCACATGCAAGTGGGTTTTACAAAAGTCAACACATTACAAAGTCAAACATGAATAACTTTGCACCCTAACATTCTCCCCCTCAAAGTTAGGAATGGATGACCCACTTCAAATCTTCCAAAATCGAGCAACTACGCGATCCAAGCCTCAAGGGTGACACATGTCGAAACAAACTTCAATCTTCAATTCTTCCATGATTCTTCAATTTGGGCTCTAGGATGTGAGACCATACAAACCGAACATCAACAAATGATCACGAGCTTCTCAAACTCCAAATTGATCACCAAAATACCCTTTTTAGAATGTACACAGAAGTCACACTTGGAGAACTTGGCGTACAAGCTAACACATCTCATGCATAACACATCTCATAACACATAACGTAAGGGTATTTTGGAAAATCACACTACTTTTTTCCACTTTTTCTGGAATCTTTTACTCTTTTTAGAAAAATTGTTTATTTTTTGAAAAATTTTTCTCAAATCCTCAGTTTGAGTCCAGATATTCCCGTAGGTGTATCCGAATCCATCAAACCAAGGCTCTGATACCAACTTGTAACGTCAAGAAAACTCAAACCAAAATTTTCAATTTTAAACTCATAAAAATTATGTCTCATCATTAATTCTCAAAACAACCAACAAGTTTTCAATACAATTATTCAAATCCAGGATCCACAATCATAGCTCCATATCAAGAGTGTGTGTACAATCACGCCGGTGCCTTCCTGCGATCCTCGGAAGTACCTGAAACACATAACACATAACACGGTAAGCACGGATGCTTAGTGAGTTCCCCAAAATACCACATACAGTCATTCGCACTCGAGGCTATACTCTTTAAGACTCTCCGGTCTATGTGTCTCAGCGGGACCCTCCAGTCCCGTAGCTCGTTGGACCCTCTGGTCCGGTCTAGCTCGTTGGACCCTCCAGTCCGGTCTGATTGAAAACCCTTTGGCCTCATAGTTCATTGGACCCTCCAGTCCGGTCTAAGCAACAAATAATATAGCATACAATACATATCACACAATCATGCATAACTCAAGCAAGCACATAAGACCCTCTGGTCACATATAATTACCACTCTAGGTAAAGTATAGTGAGAAGACTCACCTCGTAAGATAGCTAGTAAAAGTCTCGTGTCCGAAATCCTCGGTCTAGCCTCCGCCTATCACAAATTAATATTTCTAATTAATATCCTATTCTTATCTCTGAAAAGTGGGTAGAAGACCATTCTACCCTTCCCTTACCTCTTTCACTCATTTTGACCAAACGCTAAAGTCAACAAAAGTCAACTCCAGTCAACGGTCCAACTTTGACCAGACTCGTCAAGTGCACTCGGGAGACTCGTCGAGTCCAGTCGATTCATGGCAACCCCGATAAGCTCCAACTCGACGAGCTAACCCCTAACTCGATGGGTCACCATCTGACTCAGTTCATCGGGACAAAACCCTAACCGGCTCGTCGAGTCGGCTCATCTACTCGGCGAGTCCGTTCGGTCTCAACTTGTATTCATGTGATTTCAAGGCAGAAACTCTCTCACACTCTAGATCTAAGCTCTCAAGGCCTAAATATCACATAAAGCCTCGAGCTTTATGTTCATGCATAACACTAAAGGGCTAAAAATGCCAAGAACAAGCTTGAGAAGAAGTCTCTCATTCAAGGGGCTATCATGGCTGCATAAAGCAGGGGACTTTTGACTCTAGGGACCTCACAAGGTCCAGATCTGATGTCTATTTCTAAGAAGGTTCTCAAAACCTTCAAGGTCCCCAAAATAAGATGGAAATGAAGCCCTAACTCTAAAACCATGAGATCTATCCATACAAGAGAGAAAGGTACACACTTTATACCTTGAATAGAAGCTCCTGGATGTCTAAGAAGCAGATCTAGAAACTTCTTCACAATCCTTGCTTGGAATCCTCTTTCCCTCTACCAAAATGCACCAAAGATCTCAAACAATGGCTCAAAACTCTTTCAAATGCTCAAGGGGGCGATTAGGGTTTCTCTCAGTGAAAGGAAACAGATGGAGAGCCGCAAATGAGGCTATACTTATCCTTATATAGGCCCTAAACCCGGGGATTTAGGGTTTCAACTCACAACGCCTACTCGGTGAGTCTACTCCCGGACTCGTCGAGTAGATCATTAAACCCACGTGGCCATCCCGACTCTACTCGGCGAGTTATAGCGCAAACTCGTCGAGTAGGTCAATGAACCTCAAAAATAAATACTTAAAATGACATACCTGGGAATTCGGATGTTACATTATTATATGTTGTTTATGAGATTTATGTGCTATGTTATGTGTTTTGTTTAGGATCGTTCCATGTGAACGGTATTCCAGTTCAGGTGTTGTTCGATTCGGGTGCTACCCGATCATTTGTCTCTCTTGCACTTAGCAAGAAGTTCCCTGAGTCTTTGGGCATGTTGGATTGCCCACTAGAGGTCGAGATTGCTGACGACCGATCCGTTCGAGCATCAAAGGTTCTCAGAGATTGTGTTTTGAGGCTGTTCGAGGAGCGCTACTTGGTAGACTTGGTTCCCATACCTTTACGTAGGAACAAGGTCATCATCGGGATGGACTGGTTGAGCCCTAATGGGGCTGTGATTGACTGCGCACAACAGTTGGTACGTATCAGGACTCCAAGTGGGGGAGAGCTGGTGATTCAGGGCGAGAGGCCACAACGCGGACCAACTTTATGTTCAGCAGCGAGGGTTAGGCGCTACCTTCAGCAGGGTTGCGTCGGATATGTCGCCTACATCATGGATACCCAGGAGGAGGGTCAGGCGACTGTGAGTGATGTACCAGTGGTGAGAGAGTACCCGGATGCATTTCCAGAGGAGTTGCCTGGAATACCTCCGGAGAGACAGGTGGAGTTTAGGATCGACCTGGTCCCTGGTGTGGCCCCGATAGCCAAAGCAACGTATCGGTTGGCTCCTCCTGAGATGCAGGAGTTGTCTACACAGCTGCAAGAGCTGTTAGACAAAGGACTCATCAGACCGAGCAGTTCAACGTGGGGAGCCACGATTCTGTTCGTGAAGAAGAAAGACGGGTCGCATCGGATGTGTATAGATTACCGGGAGCTGAACAAGGTAACGGTGAAGAACCGTTACCCACTCCCGAGGATTGATGATCTTTTCGACCAGCTACAAGGGGTATCTTGGTTTTCCAAGATAGATTTACGTTCAGGCTACCATCAGATGAGGGTCAGAGACGACGATGTACAGAAGACTGCGTTCCAGACTCTCAATGGCCACTATGAGTTCGTGGTGATGCCCTTCGGGCTCACCAATGCTCCTGCCGCGTTCATGGACCTCATGAACTACGTATGCAGACCGATGCTGGATCGGTCTGTGATAGTCTTCATTGATGACATCTTGGTTTACTCCAAGACGCAGGAGTAGCACGAGGAGCACTTGTGAGAGGCTCTGGGTACCTTGAGGAGGGAGAGCTTGTACGCCAAGTTCTCCAAGTGTGACTTCTGGTTGCGCGAGGTGCAGTTTCTTGGGCACCTTGTCAACCAGAACGTTATTTTGGTTGACCCGGCTAAAGTGGAGGCTGTGATGAGATGGGAGGTTCCGAAGTCTCCATATGAGATTCGGAGTTTCCTTGGATTGGCGGGCTATTACCGGAGATTCATTCAGGATTTCTCCAAGATAGCCGTACCCCTGACCCGGCTGACGAAGAAAGCCATTGTCTTTCGCTGGGGGCCTGAGCAGCAGGCAACGTTTGAGACATTGAGACAAAGACTATGTGAGGCGCCGATCCTCGCCCTTCCAGAGGGCGTGGAGGATTTTGTAGTGTACCGTGAATCCGCGATGCGTCCATTTCGGGTTTGGGCGCAGTATTGATGCAGAGAGGGCATGCCATCGCCTACGCCTCGAGCCAGCTGAAACCTCACGAGGCGAACTACCGGATACATGATTTGGAGTTGGGGGCGGTCGTCTTCGCTCTTAAGATTTGGCGACATTACCTCTATGGGGTCCGTTGTACCATTTACACGGATCACAAGAGTCTGAGGTACCTCATAGACCAACCGAATCTGAGCATGAGGCAGCGTCGGTGGTTAGACGTAGCTAGCGAGGTTGAAATTCTCAGATTGTGAAGTTAGTCCTTGCATCAGAAGCTTTAAGGAAAAGGTTTCATGGAAGCTGGTTGTCCCCTTCTGGGACAATGAGGTCAGATTTCAAGGTGTTTGTGTCGCTCCAGGTGGATGTCATTTGATTTTTATAGGCTTTTGATCCGATCACTACCGTAAGTAGGGTAGGAGCAGTAGTGAGTGGCTGATGATCTTCGTCACATGGGTTTGTTCAGATGCTAGGATTCTCTATAAATTTCAAAGTTGTATCCATTAAAGATATTTGTATACATAAATCCTTCGGAAAGTGGGTTGTTTCCTTGGTAATCTGTACAATCAGATAAATAGGTTTATCATTTGTTGTTCTTAGCGAGGTTGTCAGAGTGTAGATAAATCCAAGTGAGGGATAACCATTTGAATTTTCGGGGATCGTCTCAAGTGCGGAACGAGGAAGAGTTCCAAATACTAGTCAAAAGGAAAGCCACTTCAAGTAGCAATCTGGATAGAGGTTGCACAAGTTTTGGGTCCAGGTTGAGGGTTGTGTTAGAGCCTCTTTGCCATTTATTGTTTGATGAAGGCTTGGGATTCGAAGCATTACCCGAACACATGATTAGGATATCGTCGATGTGGTGTGGCATGAGTTTGATTGTGGGTTGGTATGGTAGATGGAGAGCAAGACCATGGGTTGGACTCATGGCTGTTATGGGAAGCGTTGTGAGTCTGCGATGGGATCATCACATTCACCAAGATGAGATAGGTCATGGTAAGAGTGGTTGTCGGTTTGAAAGATGATCAATATATGTATTGTTTGAGGTGGATGGTATTGTTGGTAGACCACTCCTTGTTTGGAATGAGGATCTTTGGATCTGAGGTGATGTTGGGCCTGTATGGCACTCAAGTGGGTGAGGCCCATTTGATTTTGCGATTGGGTGAGACCCATGGACAAGGCCCGTTTGGTTGGGATAGTATGGGTTAGACCTGGTAGGAAATGACGTGAGTAGGGTATTGGGTCACATTTAGAGTGGGATGACTCTATGGTCAATGGATAGAATCCGTGTGGTGTGTAGGCTCAGGTAGCCTGAAGCAGTTAGACTTTTGGGGGGAGTCCCATGGTATGTTAGTAGTCGAGATTGCCGGTTGTAGCGGGAAATCGAGGATTTTTACCTCTGATTAGTAGGAGTCATAAGGGGATCCGAAGTTATTGTATTGATTGAATAAGCGAATCTATGATTAATAGGTTGTTAGTTATGTTCCGGGTTGGCTCAAGGGGATGATGGTCGCGTTGGGAGTCACCATTGCTTATATGAATGGTCTTTTCGGCAACAATGTATGGTCAGGAATTCTGTCTGCCAGTGGTATCATCAAGCAAATGTAGGTGTGAAAGGATTTCTTTTGGTTCAGGTTGCAGAGTGAGGTCTTGATGGCTGTGTCAGAATGGTTCTGCCCGTGAGGAGGTCAGGCCAGATTTTGAATCTTCGGGTTCTGATAGGAAAATGATGGTTATTCATCCTTATTTGAAGTCAGTAGAGCGATGATTTGTTCTCCATCAGGACGTGTGTGTCCTGCTATGGTTGGTTTTCGATTGGAGCATTGGAAGATCGTCGGGCATTTGAGTCGGCATTTTGCCAAGGCGAGATTCAAGAAAAATTGGTCGGATCGTCAGGGTGTCTGGAAGGTAGAATGGGGAGATTTCGAGGATGAAATCTAGTTTAAGTCAGAGAGGTTGTAACATCCGGCCTCGAGAAGCTTCCCGTTTTGGGAATTATGGACACTAATGGATCAAGCTAAGGCCCTGGACTTCAAAGGGTTTGGGTTCTAGGCCCATTTGGGAGTGGATTATATTGGTTGTGCGAGCCAAGATCTCGGTTTTGTTTAGGAGCCCAAGGGTATATTGGTAAAAGTGATGCTTCAGGCCTTTATCGAATTAAGGATTTTAGTTCAGAAGGTTTAGAGTCAAAGGAGACTTGATGAAGTTGTAGGGCCTTTCATTACCTTTCCAATCATATAAAGATTTCAGACACGGAAGTTATGATCGTTAGCAATTAGGTTGGTTTTGGATTTTGGACTAGTACGTTGGGCGTACTAGGCATGGTTGATCGCGAAGTTTCTTCCCAGTACGAAGTCTCAATTTCAAAGTACACTCCTTGAACATCCTTCTTGCATTAAAGTTTCTAACTCACATGTCGATAATAACCAACTCCCACTATGGAAACATTTCCATATTCCCATATGACTATCAATTCTGAACAAGAGTTACCTCCACCCAGAACATGTCAATATGGTCCTTCCAAATTTATACTTCCAACTGTCCACAAGCAACCAATCTTTAGCGAACCTCAGATTGTCCTTGACAATTGTTTAACAACTTTAGTCATATCTTGTTCTAGTCCTTTTTCTCTCTCTCAATGCCCTAGGCATTTGAAAAATCAGAACAAGTGAATATTATAGAATATGTAATTAATCCTATATCTGAAGCATATGGGATTCGATACATAAAGACATGATACTTGATTAGTCTCTTGCTATAATATTTCCATATATCGAATTTCCTATGTTGAAGCATTTCAACACAATATTCATATATGTCCAAGACTAGGTTCCATTAAAATTTCAATCTAAACTTTTAGATTTGAAATGAAGTATAAGTTCCTTCTCCCCTAAGCCTTGTTATAGCGAAACAATTCCAAATTTTGCAACTTGCAAATCTGAATTCTTTGTTTCCTACAATTAGTATTGCAAACTTGCAACACTAAGCATAACTACCATGCTCCCACTAGCATAATAATTATGTTTCTATTTGCATAACAATTATGCTCCCTCTAGCTTTGACATGTACCCAAAAATCAAATGGACTTCTAGAAATCAATACTAATGACTTTCTTACTAAAGTTTAGATTTCTGATACATGATGCTTTGATAAGTCTTCATCTAGACTTCTCAAGCTCATACACCTATCGTTAGAAAGCATATGTGTGTGTTTAAACCCTATCAGAACTTATAGCGATAAGTCCTGAATGTTCAAACTATTACTTTCCATTTCTCACAATTCGAACTATGAAAAGGGATGTCGTAATCATATACAAATTTGAGAACGCAATTATCACACCTGCTAACCATAATGATATCAATCAGATTTAAAATCTACTAGCGAAAGTGTTTCCTCATAATAATTTTCATGAGTTAGAATGAAACCTTTTTCCACCAAGATTTTATGGTACATGTGTTCCTATCCATATGAATTTATCAATTCCAACCTACAATCATAAGATAAGGTTGAGGACAAAACCAAAATCAAATTTAGTTTTTCCTTTCATGGACTGAACTTTCTTTATTCTTAATTTCTTGCCCTCTGGTAGCACAAGGGCCTACCAGTGCTTCCATGTTGTTTAAGCAGATCACTTCCGTTGACCAATGTACCATCACTAACCAACATGTTCTGTATTTTGTAGTCAAATGAGAACTATAGAACTCACATGCAAAGTCAACTCAACTGGAAGGTGCATAGAAACAAGAATGTGTGAACTTAACACGATAGGTTATCAACCTCAGGTCGTGCGCTAGTGTTAAATAACATGTTTATTCTTGATTGACTCCTGAAACTATTCAAGATCATTAAGACTCCCACTGACTTCTTGACATATAAGTTTCTTTCTTCAAGGAACATTCCTTGATGAACTTAAAACAAATATTCAAAAGTTAGTGTGGATTCTTGTCAAGATAACACTTCATTTAATTGGTGTTAGTTTATCTTTGTTTTAACCAAAACATCACAACTACCAATTTTAAATGTGCTAGAGTAAGAAAACTCTTCTACTCCACATATCATGAGGTGTTATAAACCTACTTAGTATGAAATAAGCTTCAAGATACGATTCGAAGTTACTAGAGTGTGACTCTAAAACTTGACTTGATACGAAGTATGACTTATCTCTCGATTAAACCATTTCAACAATATCCGATTCCTCTTCTTAGTCATAGAAATGCACTAAGATGTTCTGAGAGTATCAATTGTGACATGGTACCATAATCATTGAGATGATCACAAAACATGATACTAAAGTACTCTCCTTTCCTTTCAGATTGGAGAAACTTTTATCTTTCTGCCCAATAGATTCTTCATATTCGTTCTGCTACTCTTTTGAAACTTTTCAAAGAATCAGAATTACACTTAATCTAATAAGCATAACCCATATTTACTGAATAATTAGTAAACCATGACTAATAGACTTATGTCCTTTGTGGTGGATCTAAATAGTCCACATCAATGTGTACTAGATCCTTTAGTCCTTCACTTTGACTCACACAAACATGTGATCAACGAATTAGTCATGATCTTCCAATGATCAAGGTTCTCATACATCACACAATTCAAATTGTATGACTCCATGTTTCTATCCAACTAAAACTTGGGTGATGAGAATTCCTTTTCACTTGGTTGATTATGACATTTCCACAAATGACATAACTAAGAATCAAATCCATATTTAATATTTCCAATAATAGAAATATCATCACCAATTTTCATAAATGCCATTGCAAGGAAATATAAAGTAACAAAAATTCAATTTATTGATAAAATGCGGAAAAATTTGTCCTTACAATGCGAATATAAAAACTATGTTTCTATACATTTCCTAAGCAATCTATTAATCTATCATAACTCCTAAGCAGCAGCTCAAAAATCTGATCCTCGAACCAAGTTATCGAAATCCATCTCTCACGATCAGATTCAACTTACTTCTTCTTAAGCTTTGTTCTTTCTCTTAGATCTTGCAAATCATCAAAGTGCGACTATCACATCATGTAATAAGAATCTATGAATAGGAACTTAATAGAATTAGATAGTGGATGTACCTGAAGTAGAGTCATACAACTTGACTTTACTGTCTCTGCGATCTTTCAGGTAGATAGGGCAGCTTCGCATCTAATGTCCCTTCAATTGGAAATAGAAACATATGGACTCTTCAGGAATGGAACATGGATCTATCTCAGAACTGGACTTTCTCTTTACCATATGGTCAAATGGTTTCACCTTGGCCGACCCCTTTCCATCGGGAAGAGAAACCTTTTCTGGACTACCATTGTTGCTATTGTCCATGGAGTTTTGGGAGACAGATCCTTCAAACATATTTGCTTGACCAGTGCACTTGAGAATTTCTGCTTCAGCAACAGTTAGCAAATATGTCAGATCAATTAGGATCACGTCGTGGTCAGTCATATAGTAGTTCTTAATGAGCTGACTATATGACTCAGGAAGCGAGTGAAGAACCAAGTCAATAACCAGCTCCTTTGGGAAAACGACACCCAACATGCCCAATCTGTCAATGTGTGACTTCATTTTCAGAACATGCACACACACAAACCTTCCCTCTTGATGTTTACTAGCCAATAGGGCTTGAGTGACTTCGTACTTTTCAGCTTGACGAAAACGTTGGTCAAGGAGAATCACTAGAGGAGGTGGAGGAGGAGTTGGAGAAGCATGATTTCTAGTTACACCGTTTGAAAAGGGAACATCTTTCACCTTGATCAACTTATGGAAGATCATCTTTAGATTGAGAACGAAAACCATTCCTAAAAGGGTGAAGAAGGCCATTGTTGTCGGAACTCGACATCTATAAAGGGAGCAAATTCAAGTTAGTTGATTTTAATCCTTAATTATTAACCCAAAAATTCAAATTAAGGCTAGGATCCATATTTTAGATTCGAATTCTGAAGAGGGATGTCGTAATGAAATTCGAATCTATTTTAGGTAAGTAAGCAATTATCAGTTTCAATCAAATGAAACTCCTAGATCTTTTGAGATTCATTGAACTATTCAATGACATGTTTAATCTTGATTATGCTCTCACTTTGTGACTAGGATGCCAAAGATCACAAATGAGATGTGAATAACCATGCAAATTAGCTTGGTACTCTCGATGTCATTTACCACCTAATCAATGCGCCGGTTAGCCACACACGCTCCATTGATCAATGATAATTTACGAGACACCCATTGCTGACAATATTAGTCCATATTCGTGTGTCGGTTAACCTCACATGCTCCACTAATGACCAATAAGGTGCAATGTGCAATTTCATGAGTTAGCATCAAATTCACATTTTTCCTAAAGTAACTAAGAATGAGATTTTTAGAAAATAGTTTAGTTACTTTATTTACTTCATTATACTTATTAATGAGAGTTTAATGTCCTATCAAACCCGTTCGGCTAACGACCATCCACTAGTCAAAAGTGCGGTGGGTAAGAATGGATACCCAATAACGGTCATTTTATAGGCCGCTTCCTTAAACATCCATTATAGACCAGTTTCATAAATGAGGCCTATATATATATATATATATATATATATATATATATATATATATATATATATATATATATATATATATATATATATATATATATAAATTAAACTTTTAATTTTATATAGTATAAGGGTGTATTTTAAACATTTAATATACTAGGGGTTTAAACTTCTAATTTGATTAAATTTAAACCCTTTATGGATTTATTAATTATCTTTTAATTAAACACTTAATTAAATTATTAATAACATCCATAAGGATGTACTTTAAAACTTTTCAAAAAATACTAGGTTAAATTTTTAATAATTAAATTAACCATTAATTTTATTTCTATCAAAAATTAAACCAAATCATTACAATTAATAAGGATATCCAATTAGCTTTAATAAAAATTCAATTTTAGGTAGAAAAACGAATTAAGGTAATTATCCTAATCAAGCCAAGATTATCAAAATCGAAAATCCAGGATCTGACTGGCCAACTCGTCGAGTTGGGCCAACTCGTCGAGTTCCAAATTTGAACACGTCGAGTTCAATGAACATAATGACGATTCTGCTCCCTTCTCCTTTAAACGATCCAAAAATGCATCAAGTTCAACTGAAAAACATCCTAGGCTCTAATATCACTGATGGGTTATGAGCATAACTACAAATCCTATGTGTTCATGCAACCCTAAGATTAAGGATCTAGGTTTTCACTAGTTGAACATGCAAACTTGAATATCAAAGTAAAACCCTAGGAACTAGTATATAAATCGAAATTTAAACAAAATTAGGGTTTAGATGCTTACCTTACTTGTTATGTAGTAATAACAAGAAAACCTTGTAGATCATTAGCTCTTGAAAGCAAGTGCCTCAAATGTGACACCTCTAATGGCTAACAAACACTCTTTGCAAGAGGATGAAGAGGAGAGAGGAGAGTATACTCTTATAAGTTTGGCTCTTCTAGGGTTAGAAGCATAGTGCCGAAAATCATAAGGGTTAGGCTCCTTATATACTTGTGGTTGCTTAGTCCCAAAGCTAGGGTTTGCAGGTGAAAACCCTAATTTCCTGCTTAAGGCCTAAGCAGCCCATGTAATCCTCTGTTGGGTTTTGAGCATTCTAACACTCCTATGGTGTACATGCAACCCTATAAACCTTGGATCTATGTTTTCTCTATTATACATGCAAATATTAACTATTGCAAGGTTTCATCCTAACTAGCATATTATGAAGCACCTACACTACAAAGTTCTAGTTAGATGACATACCTTTTGATGTAGCTTGATGTCTTCAAGCTTTAAGAGCTTAGCCCTAATAGTGTGGAAGCCTCAAATGGAATCACAAATCACCAAAACACCTTGGAAGAACTTGAGAGAATATATATGCACACTAAAATCGGCCCACTCTTATTTTCACACACTTGTGCCAATTTTGTGAGCCAAGGACCCCTTTATATATTATGGAGGATTAGGGTTACATCCATGTAAACCCTAATACCCATGACCTTTCATTTACATAGGATCCATGGGTTAAAAGCTCCATGGACCATCCATGAAAGCTTAGCCCAACCTAAATGAACTTGGCCCATTCCATATATATAAGAGTCCATATTTAATTAGTTCTTTTTGATCACTTAATTAATTCTAAATTAATTCTTGATCAATACTAATTAAATAATATGATTCCATATTAATATATTAGAACTTATAATATATTAATATAAATCATAAATATACTATTCTCAAAAGACTATCCATATAAATTGTGCCGGTGAAGTGCAACCCAAATGGACCATGCCGGGTCGGGTCAAGTACATACCAAATATAGTTATCGACTTAGACATTAATCCAACAGTCTCCTACTTGGATAAGTCTAAAACTATTATTGAGTATGACTTCAAACCCTGACTAGCAATCGTAGCTCTCAAAAGCTTCTGTCGAACTCTGACCTTGTCAATGACTTGTCCATTAGATAAGGGATCATATATTCCTCCATTCTAGATATCATATGGACTGAGACATGGATTATAATCATTCTCTCTGTCCATTTGTTGTTTCCCGATTTTCGATTTATGATGACTGACTGATTGAACAAATCAAATCAGTCCTGGCTTGGCCAAGCACTCACATGTGTCATCGCTAAATCATCGAGGGGCCCACAGATATCGCTTTTATCCCGAAGGTAAAAGGAATGGATAAACTTCGACTCATATGGCTTGTTCTACTACTTGTTGAATCATACACAAAGGCACGTTTTATAACATCGAGTTACCAAATGCGTTTTCGTGCAATCAATGTATAACCAACTCATAGTAACAACTCATATCTCTAGGTTTGAAGAATATAAGATATTATCGTCTCATGATCACTCGTGATAAAATCCATGAAGTGATTCAAATGAGCGCGGGTTGAATCCAATACTCAGAACTTATGAGCACTCATGAGTGTTGTAGCACCACTTTGTCCACCAACTTGGACCTCTACAAACCAACCCATGACAGTCTTGATTCATATCTACTTCCAACATATGACCGACTATGGATGGTTTGAATAACTTAATCATTCAGGAAGAGCGACTTAGTTATTCTGGAAGTCAAAACATGCAAAGTGAAACACAAGAATAAATGAATCAAATATGGTATCAAACCCTATGAATATAAATAAACACTTTTATTTATCACCATACTGATTACTCATTATTTATTGTTTCGGTTTTATCAACTTTATACTTGAATTAAAAACACTAGTTGTCCCATGCTCCAAGCATGTACACTATGTTTTTCTTAAACAATAGCTTTGCCATACACCAAGTATGCACTCTATGTTTGTCTATGATCCTTACTTTGTGAAATAAACCAATTGAACATAATTTCAATGATTCTAATTTCACACTCCCAAATCCTTATCAAAAAATGTGAGAATTTCAAATTCCTATCATTTATCGAAATCTGTTTAGATTTTAAACTTATATGCACTGACCCTCCTGTAATGAATATGTACAAAGTCACAAAGACTTGTCAACAGTCATTATAAGGTATTCCAATGGAGATCAACTCCATGGAAACTAAGTCTCATATTCAAAGTACATTGCTTTGGACATGCTTCTTGCATTAAGTTTTCTAATCTTACACAGATAACTTCCACCTATGGAGACAACTCCATATTCTCATTTTGACTATCACTTCTGAATAAGAGATGCCTCTTTTCAGAATATCTCAATATGGTCCTTCCAAAATTAGCACTATACTTCCAACTGTCCCTGAGCAACCAATCTTTGGTAAACCTCAGATTGTCCTCGACAATTGCTTAATCATTTTAGTCATATCCAATTCTAGACCTTTTCCCTTCTTAATGCATCTGGGCATTTGGAAAAATTTAGAAATGACAAATATTATAGCACATGCAATCGATCCTGTACCCAAAGCAAATGGTACAGGATTCATGATGTCTCACATAAAGACATGATTCTAGACCAGTCTTTTGCTACAATATTTTTATTTGCCATGTTTTCAAAATTTGACTATGAAGAGGGATGCCGTAATCATAATCGAATTTTGAGAACGCAATATATAGAATTTCCTTAAGTTGAACCAATCCAACATGAAATTCATATATATATTCTTGACTAAAGATGATTAAGGTCTCAATCTAAGCCTTTAGAACTGAAATAAAGTATATTCTCTCCCTTAATTATAGCAAAACAACTTTTTCAATCCCTGCAGCCTCACGAATTGAAACTTTTGTTTTCTATAATTAACATTGCTAACTTTCAACACTAACAATAATTATCATGCTCCCACTTACATGATGATTATTAGCATAACACTTATGCTCCCACTAGCTTTGACATGTACTCAGAAATTAGCTGGACTTCTAGAAATCAATACTTTATTGACTTTCTTACCAAAGTTCAGATTTCTGATACGAGATGCTTTGATAAAACTTTATCAAAATCATACACCTTTCCTTAGATAGCATGCATGTGTGTCTAAACAATTTCAGAACTATGAAAAGGGATGCTGTAATCATAGTCTCAATTGTTTAGTCCTTTTGCCATCTGCTTCAAATCTACTTGGTGGAAGTGTTTCCTCACCATCATTTTCATGAATCGGAGAGAAACCTTATGACCCTTAGATTTTATGGTGTATGTGTTCTTATCCATGTGAATTGTCAAAACCATAGTCACAAGACAAGGATAATGACAAATCCAAACTCATATGGACTGAACTTATGCAATCTTAACTTCTTGCTACCTGGCAGTACAGGGTCTGCCATTGCTTCCAAGTTGTTATGCAACCAATTGAGAACTTTCAGAACTCCTATGAAAAGCCAACTTTAACTGGAATGGGCACAGAATATGTCAACACGATAGGTTATAAACCTCAAGTCGTGTGCTAGTGAAGAACCTCAGGTTTTATTCTTGATTAGTTCTTGAAATTCTTTTTAGGATCTTTAAGACTCCCACTATCCTCTTGACATATAAGACTATCTTGCCAAATATTCAAGAGATAGTGCGGATTCTTTATCAAGACAAACACTTCACACAATTGGCCTTAGTTGGTCTTTGTTTTATCCAAAACATCACAACTTACCAATTTCAAATGTACAAGAGTAGGACACTTTTACTCTTACATTTGACAAGTGTTTTAAACCTTTCTTTAAGATATGTCACTCAAGTTACAATCTTGGAGTATGACTCTAAGAATTGTTTTGGAACGAAGTATGACTCATCTTCCTGATCTAACCATTTCAACAATTCATGACTCCTCTTCTTAGTCATAAGAATGCACTAAGATGACCTTTAGTGGACTAATTGTGATATGATTTCTAAATCATTAAGATGATCACAAACATGATACTAAAGTACTCTCCCATCTTTTCAGATTTGAGAAACTTTTATCTTTCTGCCTAATTTGATTCTTCCCATTCATTCTGCCATACATTGAGACTTTTCCAATGTTTCAGAATTATACTTAAACTTATAAGTATAACCATATTTACTAAACTTTAGTAAATCAAATAGTCTTAACGAGCTTTGTGGTGGACATGACCAGTGCACAAGAATGTGTACTCGATCCCTTTAGTCCTTCACTTGACTCACACATCCATGTGAACAAGTAATTAGTCTTGATTTTCCAATGCTTGAAAGTTCTCATTCATCATACTATTCAACTTGCATGATTCGAAGTTTCGGTCCAATTGAAACTTGGGCGATGAAGAACTTTCCTGATTTGGTAAATTTAGACACTACCACAAATGAAAGAATCAAATCCATTTTCCAATATTGCTGTCAGTGGAATCATATAAGCAACAATTTTCCACAAATGCCATTGTAAGGATACTTCAAATAAATAAAATTAAACAATTTTCTTTTATTTTAAAACTTTGCGAAAAAACTTATCCTTACAATCCACATGGAAAATTGTTGTTATCTATTCCTTAGCAATATATCATAACTTCTTAAGCAACTGCTCAAAATTCTGATGCGATCGAAATCCACCTTCGCGATCAGAATCAGCATATACTTCCTTTAAGATTTCTCTCTATTCTTTGATTCTTAAAACATCAACATGTGGCCCAGTCACATCATGTAATGAGGATCTCAGAATAGAACTTAACAGAGTTAGATAATGGGCTCTACCTGATGTAGAGTCAAACTTATTGACTTTAACATCCTTAGGTAAATTTGGCAGCTTTGCAATCAACGCCCCTTCCTTTGGAAAAATAAACATATGAACCCTTTGGTAATGGGACTATCTCAGACTTAGCCTTTATCTTTACCATTTGGTCAACCGGGTTGACTATGGCCAATCCCTTTCCATTGGGAAGAGAATGCTTTTTCTGGATTTCCAGTGTCACCATTGTCACTGTCCATAAAGTTTTTGGGAAGTTGATCTTCTAATCAAATTTTCTTTACTATCGTTCCAAATCATTGCTGATTCAGCAGTACCAAGCAAATAAATATGATCATTAAGGTTCATGTCATAGTTTGTTTCATAGTAGTCCCAAAGGAACTCACTATGTGACTTAGAAATTGATTGAACATCCAAATTTCTCAAGACTTTGACACCCAACTCTCCCGGCTTGTCAATATGTGACTTCATCTCTAAGATGTGATCACACATAGACCTTGCTTGCCATTAGGGCTTGAGTGACCTTGAACTTTTGGGTTAGGGAGAATAATTGGAGGAGGTGGAGGAAGAGAAGTATGACTTCCATGAGCCAAACTCGGGAAGTCATATTCATTAGGAAAGCTTGGTTTGGGAAGATCATTGTTGTCTAAACCAGACATCAACAATGGGAGAAATTCACGTAAAGTTGATTTAAGTCCTTAATATAACACCCAATATGATATATTAAGGCTAGGACCCAACAAACTATTTTATAACTTGGAAGAGGGATGCCGTAATCCAAGCTATAAAATATTTAAAGGTAGGTGAATGACTATTCACCAATTTCCACCAAGATAAACGAAATGTATTATTAGGTTTTAATTGGTTTTGAAACTCCTAGATTCTTTTGAGATTCATTGAACTTTTCAATGGCATGTTTCAATCTCGAGTGTGCCCTTCAGGTTTTGTGATTGGGATGCCGAGGATCACAAAACAAGGTGTGAAGTAACCATGCAAATATACTTGGTACCCTTAATATTTACCCCTCAATCGATGTACCGGTTAACCACACACGCTCCAACGATACTATGATAAACATTAAGTTACCATTTGCCTACCTTGTTAAGTCCAGGTTAGTGTGCCGGTTAACCACACACGCTCCACTAACGGTTTAAACAAAGTGCAAAGTGTAATTTCATGGATTAGCACCTTATTCACATTTTCCTAAGTAACTAAGATTGGGAATTAATAAAAGGTTTAGTTACTTAGTATTTATCATTAATACTTTTAATGAAGGGAGAATTATAGTCATTGTCCTACCTGTTCGGCTAACGACCCTCCACCAGTCAAGGAAGCGGTGAGTGAGAGTGGACACCCATTAAACTGCCATTTTATAGGCAGTAACCTTATACCCCCCTTATAGACCGACTTCGTGAATGAGGCCTACTAATGGTAAGACGACTTGCTCTTATACATATAATATATTAAACTTTTAATATTATAATAGTATAAGGGTGTATTTTAGACATTTAAAATACTTGATGGTTTAATCTATTAATTAAACTAGACTTTTAATTTAATTAAACTCAAACCATATATTTATGGATTTAATAATACTCTTTTAATTAAACGCTTTAATTAACTATTAATAAAGTCCATAAGAGTTAATTTGAACTATTCAACAAAACATCATAATTCCAATTATTAAACTCAAAATTAAAACCATTTAATTAATTGTTTAAGTTATGAACCCAAGAGTTTTAGAATTCAAATTTTTTTTTCATAAAAAACTTTTCTCAAATTCCAAAACTTGAGGGCAAGTTTTGTAATTCTTGAAAACCTTTGGATTCCATAACTTGTGGAATTAATGGTGTTTTATGATGAAACTTTCCATGTTCCATAACTTAAGAACAAGTTATGGAATTCTTTAAAACATTAACACCAAATTTTGTAACTCCATAAAAACTTTGAATCAATTTTTTTTTTAAAAAAACTTTCATATCCATAACTTATGGAAGTTTCAAAAACCCTTAAGATCACAACTTTAAAAAAAACTTTTGAGCTCCAAAATTTTATGACAAAATTTGTAACTCCTTAAAACATTTAGATCAAACTTTTAAAACTAATAAAATAATCATATCATTTTATCTTTTACTAAATTTGACCTAATTCAACTCATATAACAAATGATTCAAATTTTACAAATAATTCGTTTTTCACAAAACAAGTAATTATCTTAAAATTTGACAAACGTCATGTTTTTTTTTTCCTTTTTTTTTCAACTTGAAAATAAAACATTTGCATCAATATAACAGAAAACAACCCATGGCTCTGATACCACTGTTGGGTTTTGAGCATTCTAACACTCCTATGGTGTACATGCAACCCTATAAACCTTGGATCTATGTTTTCTCTATTATACATGCAAATATTAACTATTCCAATGTTTCATCCTAACTAGCATATTATGAAGCACCTACACTATAAAGTTCTAGTTAGATGACATACCTTTTGATGTAGCTTGATGTCTTCAAGCTTTAAGAGCTTAGCCCCAATAGTGTCGAAGCCTCAAATGGAATCACAAATCACCAAAACACCTTGGAAGAACTTGAGAGAATATGTATGCACACTAAAATCGGCCCACTCTTATTTTCACACACTTGTGCCAATTTTGTGAGCCAAGGACCCCTTTATATATTATGGAGGATTAGGGTTACATCCATGTAAACCCTAATACCCATGACCTTTCATTTACATAGGATCCATGGGTTAAAAGCTCCATGGACCATCCATGAAAGCTTAGCCCAACCTAAATGAACTTGGCCCATTCCATATATATAAGAGTCCATATTTAATTAGTTCTTTTTGATCACTTAATTAATTCTAAATTAATTCTTGATCAATACTAATAAATAATATGATTCCATATTAATATATTAGAACTTATAATATATTAATATAAATCATAAATATACTATTCTCAAAAGACTATCCATATAAATTGTGCCGGTGAAGTGCAACCCAAATGGACCATGCCGGGTCGGGTCAAGTACATACCAAATATAGTTATCGACTTAGACATTAATCCAACATCCTCTTCTAGAAGGCCTTGGACGAAAACTTATAGGGCTACCCTATAATTTTCGTCCACTCTTATCCAAGGAGTCCAAGAGCCCAGTTTCACAACTATCAATGATTTGCGAAACAACCCTTGTACTTTTAATTAATTCCTTTAATCCTAAAATTAATTCCAAATTAATTTCTGATTAAATATTAATTAAATAACATGATTTCCAAGTAATATATTATTTTCATAAGATATTAATAAATCATTTATATAAATTTATTATTCCAAACAATAAATTCAACTTCTCTCCAAAAGTCATCCTGTCAAGTTGCAAGAGTGAAGGCAACCCAAAAGGACTTGTGCTTCTATCAATTCAAGTATATACCAATTATAGTTTTGGGGTTAGACACCTAATCCAACACATGATGAGGTGCAAAATAGGTCTAAGTGCGGCAGGTGTGGACGGAAGGGTCACTTCCGCCAAGAATGCACGTTGGAGGTAGATTTGTGCCATCGTTGTCATCAGCTTGGTCATATCCGGGCGAATTGCCCCCGCTTGATGTTTGGGGCAGCACAGGTTCCATCGCGGGTACTTCAACAGAAAGAGGGAGTCAGGGTTTCTTCAGGTGAAAATTCGGGTATGTTACATTTTGCTTCCTTTTGGTCCTTATTAGTATTTATGTTGTTTGGAATCTTGCATCGGTTTGGGTAAGCATTATCTCTTGTTTATTTCTCGGTTTATGTTTGGGTTATATTTTCAATGAATCGTTATATGCCAATTGCATGCCATGAATCTTTAGTGGGTAAGTAAGGGGGTTGTATCTTGTGAAGCGAGTTTCAATGTGTTCGGTTGTTATTATTATTCTTGGTCGGGATCGATTCAGGGGTATTGTGTGGAAGGTCTTTGGTCAGCTTCATTGGGGTAGTTCTCTAGTATCGTTGGGGTATCGTGGTTTCATTATTTGTTCTGGTATGATCGGAGGTTGCCTATGGGAGGACTTTTGGGTTCAAGCACCATCGTTGCTAGGAGAGGAGCTGTAGCAGGAAGATAGCGGTATATGTGGCATGAGTTGTTTGGTCATTGGATGTTTCAAGGGAATTGTACTTTCGCATGGGTTATGTTAGGTTAGAGTTCAATGGTTCTGTGAGAATGGAAGTTGGGGTGAAGATTCGTCAGTCAGGGTAAGGGTTATGGCTCCTAGTTACCAGCATGGGAGCTCAAAGATTTGGTATTGTATCATGGAAGGTGAATTGGAGTATCAGAGCGGTTAAGCTTTAAAGAGTACTCTTCAGGATTTCAGAGGTTGGGCGATCATAGGGTTTGGCTGGTAGTGGATCACTAGCATTGGTAAGTGCAGGTTGTCAGCGGATCGTTCATTAGAGGGTAAGAAGGATTGGGAATCCTTCAATTCTCGTGTGCTGTAAGAGCTTAGTCGAATCAAAGTGGGGGAGAATCGTTCATGTATTCAGGATTAGAAGCAGGTGTAAAACTAGGATGATTTTCGCATCCCCATCAAGGAGGAAGGCGGCCCAAGTTGCTATCTGGATTGCAGATTATGTAATTCGGGAGTTCGGGGAACTTCCCAAAATCGGGTTCGCATCTTCTTGGTGTCAGTTAGCAGGCTTTGGGAGGGGAACCCAGGGTGGGCTTCCAGTCATGACCCGAGTTCGGCTTAGGTGTTTGGTCGAGTGCATGCTTGACTCTGGAGGAGTTCAAATTGATAGGTTAGCGACAAGGCTTTGGGCGGTGGTTGTGGCGAAGTGGAAGTGTTGTAAGACTGCGGGGTGGCCCGTAGCATTCACTAGTGATCATTTAGTGTGGGAAGTGTTGTAAGACTGCAGGGTGACCCGTATCATTCACTAGTTAGCAGTTAGTATGGAAGTGTTGTAATACTGCAGGATGGCCCGTAGCGTTCACTAGTGATCAGTTAGTGTGGGAAGTGTTGTACGACTACGGGGTGACCTGTAGCAATCACCGGTCCCTGTGCGGCGGTGATATTGTGGCAAATTTTTGATTTGCTCACGAGTTTCTTTAGATGGTTTAGGCTAGGGCGGGTCTGTTCGCAAGACTGTAGGAGGGCCACAACATGTTTGGAATCAGGATTTGGTAGGTCGCGGGAGATCGGGTATGAGATCGGACTACAGCTGGTCCTATAGCGTTCAGTTTAGCATCGGGTTAGTGCTGATGGTTCATGTATTAATTGTCGGTCGAAGTTTTCTATCAGAAGTCGTGGGGCGACTGCGAGGGTGTTCTTTGGCTCAGCAACCGGGCAGGAATCCAGTATTCCAGATAGTTGGAGGATAATTTTGAATTAGGGAGGTCGTGGTTACGTTTGGAAAGAAGATGGGAGGCAGTGTGATGCTTCGGGTCGAAGTAGTGATTTGAGGATTCATGTGGGTGGAGTAGCTTGTAAATCGAAAGTGCTAAGCCACTTGCAGTTGGATTAAATAATCTCAGAGTAAGTGATTTGACCCTGTTGCGCGGATCTCGTTTGAGTCTAACCGTTGTAGGGATGAATCTTCTACTCGAAGGATTATCTGAGCCTTCTGTCAAGTATAAGTGTTCTGCAGATGGTTATGGTTACTGGCTTTGTTTTTATAGGTTGTATCAAGATAATCAGTGTTGGAAGTATTATGGTTGGTCAGTTATTCGATGAGGTTTTGGTATGGCAATATTTCAGCGTAGGCGGTCTGTGGGGGAGTCATACCATTATATATTTCAGGTCTCAGAAAAGTAGGGTTTGTTTCTTCAGGATGGAATTTCAGTTTGGGTTTCGGTTGTCTTGGGAAGGTTGTCTTATGCACAGAATCTTCAGTTGCGTTCCTCATATTGTTGTTTTGATATGGGTGTTAGTAAGGAGCGATTTCGAGGATGCTAATTTAAGTGGGGGAGAGTTGTAACACTCGGTTTTGGATTTGCTTCGTCGCTCGGGGCTGCGGCCCAATCATCAGTTGTCATAAGGCTTAGGGAATTGGGAAAGGAAGGATTTGGCCCAATTCGGAAGTGGGTGTCATAATATAAGTGATCCAAGTGTTCGGATGTGTCTTCGGAGGCCAAGGGTATAATCGTAATTGGGTATCTCGATCTTTTATGGATTTTGGGTTTTGTTCGGGTAGTTTTAAGGTCTGGATGTGTTATTAGGAGCGTAAGGCTTCTCGCCACCTTTTCATGGATATAAGGTTCGTCGGAAACGGACCTAGGATGAGGGATTTATGGTATTTTGAAGTTTTATGTAGATTTGGTCCCTAATGGAAATATTTGGCAGATCAATCCCATGCATGCAATGATGCATGCGTGTGTTTGGCGGGGTACACCCAACGTAAGCTGGGGTACGCCCAATGTAGAAGGCCATCTGGTCACGGGTGGTTTGTGAGTACGCCGGGCGTACTAAGGGGTATGCGGGGCGTACTCCCTTTAGAGCAAAACCATAATTTCGGGGTTCCTACCCTATATAAGCAATATTATACCACCCCTTTGGTCATTTTATGTCAGCCACCACCCCTTTTGACGTTCATGGAACCCTAGAGTGCTTTGGGTGAAGCTTGGAGCTTGAAAGAAGATTCTTGGTGGTTTGTGCAAGAGAAGAAGAAAGCGAAAGACTCAACCTCTGGAGAAGAGCCTAGAGATCCAGTGTTAGGATCTCCATTTTGAGAATTTAGAGGTATAAAGTCTCTATCTTTGCTATTCATTGTATAGATCTACTTTGGGTTGGTGTTTGGCCATTTTAGTCCCTTTTGGTTGGTCTTGGTGAGCTAGGGTTGTTTTAGGAGCTCAATCTAGAAGATCTGGACATTTTAAGGGTCCCTCATTCATAAAGGTGCAAGATTTGTGGATCTATTGAGTTCAAGCATGAGTTAAGACCATCCATTAAGCTCTTTTGAGCTCTAGAGTCCCATTAAGCCATGCAAACTAGTAAAGTTGCCAACTTTACTTGAAAAGTCATCCATAGGAATCAGACTGGAGAGTTGGAGCAAGGGCTGAAGTGATTAAGTGCTTATTGGAGAAGTTTGGAGTCGAGGGGAGTACGCTAGGCGTACCCACCTGCTTCGATGCACGTACTGGGCCCAAAGGGTGTACGCTTAGCGTACCAGATGAGTACGCAGGACGTACTCGGCCTGGTTGACTCATCTTGTTTTGTTGACTTTTTGGGTTTTGGACCTTGGACCAGGAGTTGACTAGGGTTGACCATTCAGTATTTCAGGCCTTTTTGGATATTGGGCCTGCTCGGGATAGGACCATGATGGATTTGGGCCTAATTGGGGTAATTGGGCCTTGTGGTGTCATTTCGAGTTTGGGCTATCATTTGGGCTTGTATTGTTTGAGGTTTAGTTGGGCTAGCTATGATTATGTATTTTTGTTCAGAAAAGTAAATGGGCTTTACGGAAAGGCCCATGTAAGGGTTGGGCCCAATTTGGAAAATTAGGCCATTAGTGGGCTTTTATGGATCTTGTGGTTTTGGGCTTGGGCCTTAGTTGTGAGTCTGGTTGGGCTAGGGGTAAAATGGTCATTTTACCCAAATTTGGATTATGGATCATAGTTTGGAACCTAATTGCTAATTGGGTGATATTTTGATATTGATAGCTTGGGAAGTTGTCAGGACAGCAACTAAGGATTTCTTTTAGTGAGCTTCTGCATTCGAGGTGAGTCTCCCTTCATCAATGTTACGGGTCGACGGCACCAAGGCCGACCCCTTATTTATTGCATGATATGATGGTTGTCTGTGTGATAATTATCATCGTTTATGTATTGTTTGATGACTATGTGATTTATGTGTGATATTATGTGGTAGTGGTAGGGGGCGAAATAGATCCCATAACCGGTTGAAATAAACCGAAGGGTAGGTCGGGCACCCAGATATGCCTGGCAGGGTTGGTCGGGCACCAGATATGCCTGACAAGGGTAGATCGGGCACCCAGATATGCTTGAAAAGGGTAGGTCGAGCACCCATATATGCTCGACAGGGTAGGTCGGGCACCCAGATATGCATGACAGTATGTTTGCGTTATATGTGGTATTTGAGAAACTCACTAAGCTTCGTGCTTACAGTTTGTGGTTTTTGTTTCAGGTACTTCCAGTTCGGAAGCGAAGGGCCCAACTTGATCGCAGCGCATACACCCATGTTTTCCGCAATATGTTGTTTTGGGATTCAACTCTGATAATTGTGTTACTTAGAAACGTTTTTAAATGTTTGGATCAAGTCACATCTATGTTTGGATTATATAAAAATGAAATATTTATCCTTGATTTTTGGGATGTTACATCGGTATTCCCATCTGGAAATGGGAAGGGATCATGATGGATTTCATCACGAAGTTACCGCAGATAGCACGAGGGGTGGATTTAATTTGGGTCATCATGCATTGATTGACCAAGTGTGTTCATTTTATTCCCATTCAGGAGAGCATTTCTATGGAGAAATTGGTAGATGTTTATATCCAAGAGGTTGTGGAACGACATGGGGTTTCGGTATCAGTGGTCTTGGATCGGGATGTACGCTTCACTTATAGATTTTCGAAGATATTTCATGAGGATTTGGGTACTCTTCTGCACTTCAACACGACTTTTCATCCACAAACGGATGGGCAAAGTGAGCGGACCATCAAGACATTTAAGGATATGCTTTGGGCATGTGTGTTGGATTTTGGTAGTAGCTGGGATACGTATCCTCCTTTGGCTGAGTTTTCTTACAACAACAACTATCACGCCAGTATTGATCGAACTCCTTTTGAGATGCTCTACGGGAGGAAGTGTTGGACCCCGATTTTTTGGGGCGAGGTCGGCCAGTGAGTCATGGGTAGAACGAAGGTAGTGCTCTGAAATACTAAGTTGATCCAGCAGGTGCGCGGGTGATTGGAGACTGTGCAGAGTCGACATAAGAGTTATGCAGATAGGCGCCGATCCGATTTGGAGTTTCAGGTCGGACATATGATACTCCTGAAGGTGTCACCATGGAAAGATGTCATCCGGTTCAGGAAGCGGGGCAAGATGGGCCCCACATATATTGGTCCTTTCATGGTTATTGTTTGGGTGGGCAGGGTTGTATACCGTTTGGACCTACCCGACGAGCTGAGTCAGATTTATAGCACTTTTCACGTCTCTGAGCTGTGGAAGTTTTTGGTCGATGATTCCGCAGTGGTACAATTAGAGGATATTCAGGTGGATAAGTGCCTGAACTACATAGAAAGAGTAGTTGTGATCCTCTATAAGAAGACCAAAACCCTAAGGAACAAGGTGGTGAACCTGGTGAAGGTGTAATGGCAGCACCAGAATGGATCTAAGTGGATGTCGGATCTTGAGGATTAGATGAGGGAGGAATATCCAGAATTGTTTGCAGCAGCAGACTTCAAGGACGAAGTCTGATTCAAGGTCGGGAGAGTTGTAACAACCGTTTCAAGTATAAACTAATCCGTCATATTGCAAGTCTTCATTTTATGGGGCTACGATGTGGTGGAGCCTCGCCACGATGTGGCCATTTTCAAAGATCGCGGGATTTAAAAGACCCGCCACGACGTGGCTATATGGGCCATGATGTGGCAGCTGATTTTAATGAAACCCTACATTATGGGCTTTGCGACTTATTTAATGGAATGAGGAGGCTAGGGTTTATTCACCCTCAGCCTACATCACTCTCAAACCCTCAAAAACCGTAACCCTCATCTTTTTGAAGCTTTTGGATCTCATTTGCTAGCTTTTGGTGATTTTGAAGGAAGTAGAGGAAGATCTTGTGCAAGAGACCAATAATCCCCAACCTTTGAAAGCATCTTTTTGGACCATTTGTAAGGATCTTGATCCAATCTTTTATCTTTTCCGTAGAGATCTAGAGTTATTTTGCAACTTTATGACTCTTAGAAGTCCCAAGGACCTTATATTTCATAGATCTGAGAATTTGTTGTGATTTGGAAATCTTGCATGAGATTTGGGTCCCTTTTTCTCTTTTGACCTAGGTTTGAGGAGGGACATGCATGGGGCATGCATGTCCATAAAGTTTACATTTTTAGAGACCAATTGGACCCATAAAACCTTTCTGGAAAGTTTGGACTTGTATCTCATGTGATTAAGGACTTAATGGAAGAGTTGAACCTCTTAAATGGCCTTTAGAACCTAGGTTACGAGACCTTGCATTAATGAAGTGTCTTAATGGATAAAGTTGGAAACTTTATCCATCAAGACGTTGGGAAGGAGTAGACCTGGGCTTTTGAGCCCCTAAAAAAGAGTTAAGAGCAACTTAACTCAAATAAGCCATTCAGACTGGTCCCCACCGTGTGGCACTAGGTCACCACGGCGTAGTGACTATAGGCCAGTCGACTGTCTTGTTGTTATGTGCCCACATCATGACCCAGGAAGGCCATGGCATGGAGGAGTGTTGATGACGTGGACTCTGTCTTTGAGCATTGAATTTTGACCTTAGTTGAATTTTGGCCAACTTCTAGTTTTTGGGAAGTGCATTGAGAGTGTGCCTTGTATGATTACCTAGGTGGGATTTAGCACGTGCATTCCGACACACACTGTGACAACCGTCAAAATTTGATTTGGTTCTAGACTTGAATAAACTTAGTGTAACACCCCAACTCTCAGGTATAAACTTTACAACCTTATTTTCATTTTGAAAGGTCTACTCGACGAGTTGGATGCCCTGACTCGTTGAGTAGGAACGAACTTGGCCGCGTGTCTTAAGTGACCAACTCGACGAGTTAGAGCTGGAGGATGAAACCCTAATTTCCAGGGTTTTGCACCCTATTTAAAGGGTCGTTAGCCTCCCTTAGCCTCCCTTACAGCCCCCCTTGAGCTCAGAAACCCTAAATCGTATTTACTCTCCATATTTGTGTGTTATTAAGCTTGGAAGGTGGATTTTGGTGAGAAGAGCTTGAAGTCCAAGGAGCTTGGAACAAGGAGAAGTTGTGGATCCGAATTCTACTCCATCTTAGCATCACTTTGAAGGTCACAAGTCGTTACCTGGCTCTCCCTTAGCTAGATCTCTTCATACACGGGTTTAGAACCCTTTTTAGTGTATTGTTGTGGTATTTCCGTATTTAGGGCAAGATCCGAGGTTGTAACTTCAGATCTGGACTCCTTTAGCCCCTTATTGTCACAAAGTTCTAGTCTTTGTCAAGCTATGGCCTTCTATTTGCCTTAAGCTTATTCTTTAGCTTAGTTTTGGCTCTTAAGACCTTGCATGCACGTAAAGTTTGCAACTTTACGTAGTAACTAGGCCCTAGGAGATTGGATCTACCAATTGGAGCGTTGGAGTAGCTTAAAAATCATCTGGACAAGAAATGGACAGCATGAACTCGACGAGTCGCATAGACGACTCGGCGAGTCCGATGAAGGTTTACCGTGGTTGGGTTCTGCATGGACTCGGCGAGTCGGTAAGGGGACTCGACGAGTCAGTAGGGGTTTTCCCCTACTTCTGCACACGCATGGACTCGACGATTTGGTTGGAAACTCGACGAGTCAGTTAGGGTTTCATGACTTCTTGAGTTCTTAAGGAACTCGACGAGTTGCTACCTGCACTCGACGAGTCGGGTTAACATTGACCGTTGACTTTGACCAAGGGTTGACCAGTTGGACTTTGAGGGTATTTTGGTAATTAGGATTCTGATGGACTTGGTCCTATGGTGGTGATTGGTGGTTGAGTTCGTGGCTGCGATTCGAGAGTTTTGCATTATCACTACAGTTCGACATCTGTTAGGTGAGTTCTCCTCACTATATCAACAGGGTCTAAGGCACCAATGCCGGCCCGTTTCGGATTTGTATCCGGGTTATTGCGTGATATGCTTATTGATTACATCATGGTAGTTAGAATGGTGATATGCTTAGTGACCTGGTTAGCTCGGTATCCTGGTATATAGGATGATGCTATGTTAGTGATCGGTTAGGTCTGTATCCTGGTTATAGGATGTTGCTATGATTAGTGATATGTTAGATCGGTTTGACTGTGATATATGATAGCGTATTGTATTTATTTGCACATGTTTGTTTGATTGGGGGTTGGGTTGAGGCGGTCCTGCTTTGTGCTGAAGGCCAACATACCCAGGGAGATCTGGATAGACTACAGGCCCAGGAGGGCATGTTAGTCAGACCGAAGGCCCAACGAGCGGTCCAGATAGGCTGTAGGCCCTGCGAGGCAGTCCAGACGTGCCGAAGGCTCGGAGAGCGGTCCAGATATGCTGAAGGCCTGTGAGGCGGTCCAGTCAGACTGAAGGCTCATTATGCATGCTGTTTGCTTATATGTTATTGATATGTATTATGTCGTTGGTATTTTGGGGGTAACTCACTAAGCCTTCCAGCTTATATTTATCGATTATCGTTTCAGGTACTTCTGATGATCGCGGGAAGGCGAAGGCGTGATTGTGCACCTCCTTATGTTTTTATGATGTGATTCTGGGAAACTCTGACATTGAACTATTTTGAAAACAAGTTTTGTAATAATCATCGGTTTGGAAATGTTTTAAAAAGTTTAAATTTGGCATGATTTTAATGGATGTTACACTTATTTGCACGTATAGGCACGAAACATACTAGACTTAGTAACTAGAAGCTAAGTTATAACCTACTAGAAACTTGGAAACAAGTATAATCGAAAGATAATGTACTTAGATTTCACATTGATATGTGTATTCTACAACTACCTTAAATGTATCGACTCTCCAAATTCAGGTCATTCTTTGACTTGAACATCTTTGCATGAATCATGTAGACACATCATACACTTGACCTAGCAGTAGAAATTAGGTTAGAGTCTCATAAGAACTTAAGTCAAAGTTGAAACTATGACTAGTATACTTGGTTCTTCAATTTCACTTGAATCTTGGAATCACTAAATAGAAATTCCAATAAACCGACAAAAACAAATTTCAAGCATTATTCCTAATATGAATAAGAGTTAGGAAACCCAAAAATAATTTGAAGTCTCAGAGATTCATTTTATTTTGATATCCAAAGTTAGCAAAATCCAAAAACCCCTAAAAGCCCTAAAAATTCAAATTTATAAGGTTTAACATCAAGAATTCTATAAAAATGATTATGAAGCTTATAATATCATCTTAACATATTTAAAATTAGGAAAATTTAATTAAGGAAAATAAAATAGAAGTCATTAACATTTAACCTTATTTTTATAAGTAAAAATTCCAAGATTTTTGAACCAATTTTTATTCAAGTGCATAATTTTATAAAAGTGTGGAATTTTTATAAAAATTAAAGGTTTAATATTTTCAATAATGTAAGAGAGAGGGAGACTCTATAAAATTTTGGCCACTCCCCTCCCTCCTCCCTCTTCCCAAAAAAATGCACTCATTTTACTCACTCTTTCACTCTACCTCTCTACTTTTCTCTCTCTAAAACTTCTCTCTTCATGTTCTCTAAAAATGACCTCACGGCAAGATGCAACCGTTGGAGATTCCTGTATGGAAATGGGAAGACATCACTATGGATTTTATCACAAAACTTCCCAGGACTGCGCGTGGAGTGGATTCTATCTGGGTCATCGTGGATCGTTTGACCAAGAGCATGCATTTCATTCTGATCCAGGAGAGTATATCTGCAGAGAAGTTGGCCGAGATTTATATCAGGGAGGTAGTGGCACGTCATGGGGTGCCGGTATCAGTGGTTTCAGATATGGATGTTCGCTTTATTTCCAGGTTTTGGAAGCGGTTTCATGACGAGTTGGGCACTCGTCTCCATTTTAGTACAACATTTCATCCCCAGACCGATGGTCAGAGTGAGCAGACTATCCAGGCTCTTAAGGATATGCTATGTCCTTGTGTGTTGGACTTCGGTGGGAGTTGGGATGCGTATCTTCCGTTAGCGGAATTTTTTGTATAACAACAGTTATCAGACTAGCATTGATCGACCTCCTTTAGAGATGCTCTATGGGAGGAAATGCAGGACCCCGATTTGTTAGGGCGAGGTCAGTCAGCAAGTTATGGGGAGTACTGAGGTGGTACTCAAGAATACTGAGTTGATTCAGCAGGTTCGGAGCAGGCTTCAGAAAGTTCAGAGTCGGTAGAAGACTTATGCCGACAAACGCCAGTCAGACTTGGAGTTCCGGGTGACAGATATGGTTCTCCTGAAGATGTCACCTTAGAAAGGTGTCATCCGGTTCAGGAAGCAGGGAAAGCTGAGCCCTAGGTATATTGGTCCATTCAGGGTTTTGACTCGGGTGGGCCGAGTTTGCTTATCTCTTGAATCTTTCGGACCACCTTAGTCAGATTCATAGTACGTTCCACGTCTCCCAGCTGCGGAAGTGTTAGGTGGATGATTCCGCAGTGGTACCCTTGGAGGATATTCAGGTGAATGACCGCCTGAATTATATTGAGAGATCTATGGCGATTTTGGATCAAAAGACGAAGACCTTGAGGAACAAGGTAGTCGAGCTGGTGAAGGTGTAGTGGCAACACCGTAACGGATCATAGTGGACTTGGGAGCCCGAGGACGATATGAGGGGGCACTACCTAGAGTTATTTTGAGCGACGGACTTCGAGGACGAAGTCTGATCCAAGTGGGGGAGAATTGTAACACCCTATGGTTCTAAGGTAATATTTATTTAATTATGTATTTAATTGTCTAAATCAGTTAAGTTATATTGGGCTTAGTGGATTGGGCCTTTTATGTGTGGGCTTTGTAACACCCGATTCCCGGTACGTATTTTTAATTTAAAAATTATATGTTTTTACACTGGGACTCGGCGAGTTGGAGGCCCAACTCGTCGAGTAGACTAGACTTTGGGCGCGGGTTTTAAAGTGACCTACTCGACGAGTCGGGAGCCCGACTCGGCGAGTAGGATTGTTTGGATGAAACCCTAATATTTAGGGTTTGCAACCTATTTAAACACCTTATCTTGTCCCAACCCAGCCTCCAGCGTCCCTCCCAGTCCAGAAAAGCGCTAACTCGAAACCCTAATCATTTATTGAGTGGTCTTGAGCTTTTGGGTGCCATTTGTGTGTATTTGAAGTTTAAAAAGGAGAAGAAGCTTGAGAGACCAAGAGGAAGCAAGAAGATCCAGAGGTTTTGGCACATTTCAAGCTCATTTGAGGTATAAAGCTGAAACCTTGACCGTTTATCTCTTAGATCTCAAGTTAGGGTTCATTTCTACCTTTTCTAAGCCTTAGAAGTGCCATATTCGGGATTTTGTGATTATAAAGGGGCGTGACTTCAGATCTGGAACCATTAAGGGTTCCTATGGCATAAAGGTGCCAACTTTATTGCCATAAGAGCCCCATGCATCTTGTAGACTCCATTTTGGGTCCATTTGAGCTAAATACCCCATGCATAAACGTGAAGTTTGTAACTTTACGTGTATTATGGACACTAGGAGGCCAGATCTATGTTTTGGATGTGTTAAACCTGACTGAATCAACTATATGGACATGGACTTTGGGGGAATCGACGAGTTGTTCTTGGGACTCGACGAGTCGGGGTATGGTTCCCCAGCCCCTTTTCTGCTTTGATCAAACTGGTTGAGTTTAGGAAGGACTCAACAAGATAGATGTGAATCTGGATCTGGAAATCATGGAACTTGGCGAGTTCAAGAACAGAACTCGACGAGTTGAAGGCAAGTCCCAACTACATGACGACGTACTCGACGAGTTCATAAGGAACTCGGCGAGTCCATGGCTAAATATGTCATCTTGCATGAAGAAGGACTCGACGAGTTCAAGGATGAACTCGGCGAGTCAGTTGTTGAAGGTCCCAACTTTGCATGAAGTAGAACTCCACGAGTGCGTGCAAGACTCGACGAGTAAGATCAAGGTCTTAGTGTTTTGAGGATTTGGGGACTCGGCGAGTTGATGGGTCAACTCGGCGAGTCGAGTCAACCAGACGTTGACTTTGACCCAAAGTTGACTTTGACCAAGGTGTTGACCTTGACTTTGGCTTTGACCTGAGTAACCCTTGTAGGGGTTGAGAGTGTGTAATGGTAAATTAAGGAAGGTTGTTACGTGTAGGAATTGAGAGGAGTTGATCCCGACAGCAAGGACAGTTCAGACACTTCACGACATTGAGGTGAGTTACCTTCCAATAGAAGTGGGTCTAAGGCCACAATGCCAGCCCACTTGTAGGGGTTGTTGTTAGATAATTGTCTTTGTTATAATTATCTAGGTTTGCTACTGTCTGATATGTTTTACATTCTAGTATAATATGATGTTATGTGATAGTAGTAGTAAGGGGAATAGTCCCCGGTTATCGGTTGATAGGGCCGAATGGATAGTATAGTACCCAGCCATGCTAGACAATATGATTATGTTTGATATCATGTGGTAGTAGTAGGGGGTGAAATAGTCCCCGTAAACGGTTGAGATAAACCGGAAGGGTAGGTCGAACACCCCGATATGTCTAACAGGGGTAGGTTAGGCACCCCGGTATGCCTAGCAGGGTAGGTCGGGCACCCAGATATGCCTGACAGTATGTTTATTGTATGGTATGTGGTATGATGGGGGAACTCACTAAGCTTCGTGCTTACAATTTACAGTTTTGTTTTAAGGTACCTCTTCATCGAAGGGGAAGGAGTCGGCACGGTAGCAGCGCATCGCACACACACTCGATTTCCGCACTATGAAGTCATTGGGATTGTACTCTGACATTATTATTATTCCATGACATGTTTTTATGACATTTGACTTACGAGTTATGAGTTGATATGATATTGATGATGCTTTTCAGTAAATGGTTTTAATAAATTACTTAATCAAAAACGAAATTTTTGGTCTAGAAAATTGGGATGTTACAAGTTGGTGTCAGAGCCTTGGTTTGAGGGATTCAGACACACCTTCGGGGGTGTCTGGACTCAAATCGAGGGTTTGAAAGATTTTTATAACGAAATAAATTTTCCAAGATTTAAAATAAGGAGCTTTAAGAAAGAACAAGGTGTGTGATGCGTGCGACCGACCGAGCTCAAGTAAGTTTTCCCCATGATACCCATACATGTTATGTTATGATGTGATATGATTATGAGAATTGCATGCTAGATTAGGGCTAAGAATCTAGGAATGATACCTTATATGCTTGTTGCCCTTGTATGAGAACTGCATGCTAGAATAGGGCTAAGGATCTAGGATGTAAGTCCCCAAATATGCTTGTGTATCAATCAGATCCAATTGATGGTGCGGAATCCCAATCAATTGGATGATGTCAGATCAAAATAGAAGAGAATGAGGAGAAGAATAACTTGAATCTTGAATGTATTAATGATATGATTAAAGTTCCTTACACAAGATTCACTTTCTCTCTCTTCTCTCGTTCTCTATTCTTCTATTCACTATTTTTTCCTCACACCCCTCACCCCTATATATACATGAGAAACATTGGCCGTAAACACCTCCCTGGCCATAAACCTGACCGTAAACTCATAAAACATTATAGAAAAATACAATTGCATAGAAAAGCAAAGTATAAACCATAATTTTGACCCAACAATCTCCCCCTTGGTTTATAGCTTTCTTTTCTTAATTGACCCAACAAGCTCCCCTAAAAAGTAGCTGACTTTTCTTGTCAATATTCATCGAGAGCTTGGCTTCAGCATTAATCTTCAAATTCTTCACGACTTCAAGATGAACGTGATGAATCTTCAATGAATGGATTCATCTTGAGCAGTTGGGATTTTTTGCAGAATTTGACATTGAACGCACATTGGGTGAGGAGGCATCTTGAAATGATTCTTGAAAGATAGCGCTTTCAGCTTGAGAATCTTTAGAGAGAACATCAGAGAGAACAAATCTTCTGGATCACTTCAGCAGGTACAAGATAGCAGCAAATTGATTGAGGAGGCTTCAATGCAATCCGTCACATAATCTTCAAGTACAGCTTGACCTTGCTTCTGGGGTTGAAGGATTGAATTTTGAAAGAATAATCTTCATTTCTTGCTCCTTCGAATGAGAATTCTTCGATGCTCACGGATGAAGCCTTGGCTCAGAAATCTCGATATAGTCTCCATGAGTCTCATCTACACCTGAATTCACTTTTCAAGACAAAACAAAACTAAAAGAAAACTTAGCATACAATATTTTTGGATTTTTAATTTCTGATTTTTGTTTGGTTTTTAAAATTTTTAATTCTCCCCTAATATTTAAATTAGAAGAAAACTATGAAAAAATTTAACAAAAACAAAAATAATAGCTAACTTTAAGAGTGATTTGGGATCAATGTTTTTTAGACAGCCTTTATCGGTTTATTAGTACCTCTCCCTTCATGAATATGTCTGGTCAATCGCCGGTATTGTGGTCCACTTAAACACGAAAGATTGTGACAAATTTAGGACATACTATAAGTGACAAGACAATGTGATCCTATGTTCCTAGATAATATTCCTTAAGGACCATTCAGCTGACGACGACCAAAGATATTGTTGTCCACCTAAATTGAGCAGCGAGATCTACAGACAACCTAGTGATTGTTCAATTTTAAATGTACTAGAACATGTTTCCCGCTTCCCGACATACCCCAATAATTAGGAACTTCCAAAGTACTCCTTACTTTAGGTGAGCAGACAATTATTATGAGAGAAGTCAGATTTAGAATGCATATGCTATACACCCAGGTCGGATCTCTTCCAATATCGCAGAGGGTGAAATATATGACTAACCATATTTAGAGGGATTGAGAAGTAGAATGGTGCATATGCTGTGTACCAGGTCGGATGGTTAATCACGCAAAGGAGACCACATATGGCTAACATGCAGGAAGAATTGCATAGATAGAACATGCATAGAAATAGAGTTGCATATGTTGCAGTCCAGGTCAGATGTATTTCAATCACGCAGAGGAGGCAACATATGACTAACAGAAAGAAATGAAGAAAATAATTTCCTACAGACCTACTTTATCGGAATTCCCAAGTCGCCCCATCAATACCGGAATTAAGGACACAGTCCGTACATCGAGGAAGAGTTAAACCACAGTTCTGGATACGGATTACTTTAATGTAACCGGTGGATTATCATGTATATCTCCCTGCTCAACCTATCTGAGCGTCGTATTGTCAGGCTAAATGGATCTATCTAGGTGAAGATTTTTCAAGTCTCTAGATTCCTTAAGTTCATTAGTGCCTAGTCAAGTCCATTTTAATCTCTCGTGCCTACCAGCGCATTGAACACAGAGCCTAGACAATTCAGATTCAGTCCCTTACACATGTTTTAGACTGCCCGTTATCACTTTATATTTATATCACTTCTCATCACATCACCTGCAAGCACATTCCATAACCAACATATTTTTGGATTTTCTGATTTTCTAATGTTTTTGGATTTTTTTTTTTAAAATTTTAAAATTTTTGTTTTGTTTTTATTTCTCCCCCTAAATTTGTGCATAGGAGAGAAACGAAAGTAAATGCACAAATTTAAACTATCCTAAAACAAAAATTTGTCTTTGAAGCGAATCAACTTAAGAAAAACTCAGGAGTATAGAGAAGAAAACTCAAACCGTAAGTCACCGATTGAATTTGCATCCAGAAGGTCTGAGAACAACACGTGTAATCTCAGAACAGATCCGAAAATTCTTCATGTCATTAAGCACAAACCCCATGTGTGATCCCTTCCTTTCTTCCCTTCCCGCAAAGGACACATACTCTCAAACAAAGGTCTGAATGTTGTACAGTTGAGAGATGTCCCCTATCATGTGCCTGAGACAGCCACTACCAACAAACCGAAGTCTGATGATATGCCTCCATAGGTGCTCCGACACAGAACGAGATCAGTTGGTCTTTGGAACCTAGTCCATTTTGAAACTGGGTCGACCTTTGTCATCATCGCAAGATACTTTCTCCCATGACAGGTCCTGTTTATCACAAACAGAAGATGTAGAAATATTAGAGTCATTAGTTGATTTGGGAGATTGAGATTTCGGAACCCATTTGTAGTTGGGTTTAACCCATATCTTGTTGGATCGGATGGGTGCCTCGGCACTTGATTTTGAACTCGAAGCTGATCGCCGAGATGACTTTGACCTAGCCGGTCTTGGTTTCGCTGGAGCATCTCTTGGATTGGACTTCTTGGTTGGCATTCCCTTCTTGTTCTTGGGAGTTGGATTCTTGGCCTTCTGCGCGTTCCGGTCACCATGGTCTGAAAGTGACCTTGAGGGGTTTCTTTTGGAGTATCTCCCTCTTGGTGCGTTTTGCCATCCTTGTGCGTAGTAGGGAACGTATGCGCGACTTGGACAGTTTCGGGCAATGTGACCAGGTGTTCCACAGTGAAAACAAGTCTTTTTCTTCACTGGGAAATTGTTTATTCCTGCCCCTGGTGGCGTATCCTTGCATTGTCTCTTATTGTTTCCACAAGCACAATTACAATAGGCACTCTGTTTCACTGGAATTGGTGGCCTGTATTTCTCAACAGCAGGTTGATCAGAAGCAGCTGAGTTCGAAGCAACAGATTCAGGGCTCAAGGAGATGTTGGTTTGTTCAATGGTTTTCTCCTTGTACTCATCCTCTGCTACTTTACCTGCACATGAAGTAGAAGCATTAGTATTTTCAACCTGAATACCTCCTGACACAAATCCAGCTGGTCTGCCATATTGAAGATGTGCCTCCCTGTCAATTTCTTCCCGTGTCCTAGGGATGGATGTGTAGTTATGATTGAAAGGTGGAGGAACACTATCATACCCTAGACCTTTTTGCTGGTTATTTTTAAATTGAAGACAATGATCTATCATGTTTGCAACTTCTTCGCTTGACACATCAAATTTTCTAAAATCAAAATCTGCAGTTACAAATTTGCTCTTTAATGTGTCAAGCTCAATAGTTAATTTAGCAAGTTGTCTCTTAACATAGTCATAATTTTCACATTTATTACTATAGTCTTCCTGAAGCTTCCTAAAGTCTTTGGTTTTTGCTTCTAAGCCTTTAGGGGTTTCTGTCCTTTCCTGAGTTGATATCCTTCGTATTTTAGGTACTCGACTTCCCTTTTTAGCAAATCATTATGTTCACGAAGAAGTTTAATCGTAGCTTCACATGATCGAGAGCATGAAACTTCATTGACCGGGATGTTTGCAGAACTCATTGTTTTTCCACACTTCAAAGCATCAAGTTCTTCAATTACAGCAGCAAGACTAAGACGATTGAGATCTTTTGTCTTCTTGATGACAGCCACGTTCATATCCCATGACTTCGGAAGTGCATTCAGCAGCTTTTTGTTTATCTCAGATTTAGTTAAGAAGATCCCAACTGTATTCATCTCAGTAGTAAGTGTAGTAAATCGCTGCAGCTGAGCTTCCAGGGTTTCTCCAGGGATATAGTTGAACATGTTGAATTTTTGTTTTAACATATCCTGACTCTCTTTCATGTCTTAAAAGTAAAACCGAAAATCTAAAATTGAAAATTTAAAAGTCAAACGAGAAAATCAAAGTTTAAAGTCAAAGGTCAAATTTTAAAAGTCAAAGTCAAAATTTTAAGTAAAAAGTAAAAAATAAAAGTCAAAATTTTAAGTAAAAAGTAAAAAATAAAAGTCAAAATTTAAAAACTAAAACTTTTGGGTGAAAATGGAATTTTAAAATAAAAGATTTTGAATTTTGGGCTAAAAATGACAAAGTTGCGAAACTGGGTTCGAAAAGGTGTGTTTTTCAATTAAAATCGGAAGTGGAGTATCAACTAGCACCCTAGATGAGTTGGAAGAGCCGCTGCTTGAGTTTGGATGAGACCCGGGTTCGATCCCCAGCACCCCCAATGCGTTTGCAATTTTTTTAGATGGACGCTGCTACTGAGGTGAAAGCCACCAAGCTATCCACCAAGCCGTCCACCGAGCCGCAATCCACCAAGCCAAGCCGCAACCGCCACCGTAAACCGCCGCCCGTAAACTCCAGCCGCAAACTCCGGTGACCGTAAACTCGGGCCGCAAACTCGGGCCGTAAACTGTTTCCGGCCGTAAACTCTTCGCATATTACTTGAAAAACAACGTTTTTCACCCTTTTGTGCTCCAGAACTTAATCAAAAACTCGTTTTTATGAAAAACGTGAAGAACAAACCCCCCTTATTTTGCCAATATCTATCCAAAAACGCAGAAATCCTTCAAAAATAAGATCAAATAAGCTCCAGATCTGACAAAATTGATTGATACAAAACAAGCTCTGATACCACTTGTAGGTTCCCAAATATGCTTGTGTATCAATCAGATCCAATTGGTGGTGCGGAATCCCAATCAATTGGATGATGTCAGATCAAAATAGAAGAGAATGAGGAGAAGAATAACTTGAATCTTGAATGTATTAATGATATAATTGAAGTTCCTTACACAAGATTCACTTTCTCTCTCTTCTCTCGTTCTCTATTCTTCTATTCACTATTTGTTCCTCACAACCCTCACCCCTATATATACATGAGAAATATTGGCCGTAAACAGGGTTTACGGCCGGGCCGTAAACACCTCCCTGGCCATAAACCTGACCGTAAACTCATAAAACATTACAGAAAAATACAATTGCCTAGAAAAGCAAAGTATAAACCATAATTTTGACCCAACATAGGAAAATGCCTTATGTGCCTGCTATATGTGCTTATTGAATTATATGCTACAGCTGATTAATCAGTAATATGATGGCCTGAATAGGATATGCTTGGTATGGTTACTCAATGCTCGAATGTTCCTTGCTTTGTGCTTTTAGGAGTTCTAGTTATCTTTAGCTAACTAGTAAACGAATACATTAAGTTACATATTGCGAGGACTAAATAATTTCAGAAGGTTAGGTCTAGCCCTATTTGCGCAGCTCTTGTATGAGTCCAACCGTTGTAGGGCAGGGCCTCTCGTTCGAAGAATTATCTGGTCTTAGCGATATGTAATGGTATTCACAAGTTAGTTAGGTAAAGGATGCAGGAATTCCTTATGCAGCTGATGGCGGAGAGTAGGTCGGAAAGTTACCCTAGGGTAAGCCTAGGATGAGATTAGTGCAGAGAGCAGTAGTAGTAGAAGGGACTTGGTAAAGTCAAGGCAATCCTTGAGGAAAGTTCGGATAGATGTGGAAGGTAGTATGGGCCCGTACTACTGAAAGCAGAGGATCCGTACTTGAGTCAAGGAGGGCCGAGATGGAACCAGGGAACTTGTATTGTGTGAGATATCTCGAGGTTATGTATGACCCTGGCAATTATGTGTTTTGTTTCAGAATGGTGATGATTACGCGACATGGAGGAGGAGGAGGTTCAGGGTCAGGATCAGGCTCGGGATCAGGTGTCAATCCAGTTGATGAGGGACTACATAAGTTCATTGCTTCTGAGATCACTAGAGGCATCCTTGAGTCGACCCCGATGATTTTCGGGTCGATCAAGGAAGGGATTATTGAGCTGATGGAGGATCGCCTCAGGGCGTTTAGGAGTGACTGGGCGGATAGCCAGTCAGGGGCGCGCACACTGTCCTTTAAGGACTTCAGGGGATGCGGTGCGCCAGACATCCACGGGGTGAAGGACACCATTGTTTCCAGGAGATGGATTACAGACATGGAGTCTGCTCAGTTGACTAGCTTTTGCCCTGAGGGGTCGAAGGTTCGGTATGCTGCTACCGAGGAGGGCAAGACAGAGGCTCCAGTGGTGAGGAGCCGAGACTTCCAGCTGACTACCGAGGAGGCACGCGCCGCACCCGATGTGGTGACGGGTATGATTTCTTCTCCCTAGCTTTTATTATATGTTGTTTATGATATTTATATGCTATGTTATGTGTTTTGTTTAGGATCGTTCCATGTAAACGGTATTCCAGTTCAGGTGTTGTTCGATTTGGGTGCTACCCGATCATTTGTCTCTCTTGCACTTAGCAAGAAGTTCCCTGAGTCTTCGGGCATGTTGGATTGCCCACTAGAGGTCGAGATTGCTGACGACCGATCAGTTCGAGCATCAAAGGTTCTCAGAGATTGTGTTTTGAGGCTGTTCGAGGAGCGCTACTTGGTAGACTTGGTTCCCATACCATTACGTGGGAACAAGGTCATCATCGGGATGGACTGGTTGAGCCCTAATAGGGCTGTGATTGACTGCGCACAACAGTTGGTACGTATCAGGACCCCAAGTGGGGGAGAGCTAGTGATTCAGGGCGAGAGGCCACAACGCGGACCAACTTTATGTTCAGCAGCGAGGGTTAGGCGCTACCTTCAGCAGGGTCGTCGGATATGTCGCCTACGTCATGGATACCCAGGAGGAGGGTCAGGCGACTGTGAGTGATGTACCAGTGGTGAGAGAGTACCCAGATGTATTTCGAGAGGAGTTACCTGGAATACCTCCGGAGAGACAGGTGGAGTTTAGGATCGTCCTGGTCCCTGGTGCGGCCCCGATAGCCAAGGCAACGTATCGGTTGGCTCCTCCTGAGATGCAGGAGTTGTCTACACAGCTGCAGGAGCTGTTAGACAAAGGATTCATCAGACCGAGCAGTTCACCGTGGGGAGCCCCGATTCTGTTCGTGAAGAAGAAAGACGGGTCGCATCGGATGTGTATAGATTACCGGGAGCTGAACAAGGTAACGGTGAAGAACCGTTACCCACTCCCGAGGATTGATGATCTTTTCGACCAGCTACCGGGGGCATCTTGGTTTTCCAAGATAGATTTACGTTCAGGCTACCATTAGATGAGGGTCAGAGATGAAGATGTACAGAAGACTGCGTTCCAGACTCTCTATGGTCACTATGAGTTCGTGGTGATGCCCTTCGGGCTCACCAATGCTCCTGCCGCGTTCATGGACCTCATGAACAGTGTATACGGACCGATGATGGATCGGTCTGTGACAGTTTTCATCGATGACATCTTAGTTTACTCCAAGACGCAGGAGCAGCACGAGGAGCACTTGTGAGAGGTTCTGGGTACCTTGAGGAGGGAGAGCTTGTACGCCAAGTTCTCCAAGTGTGACTTCTGGTTGCGCGAGGTGCAGTTTCTTGGGCACCTTGTCAACCAGAACGGTATTTTGGTTGACCTGGCCAAAGTGGAGGCTGTGATGAGATGGGAGGTTCCAAAGTCTCCATTTGAGATTCAGAGTTTCCTGGGATTGGCGGGCTATTACCGGAGATTCATTCAGGATTTCTCCAAGATAGCCGTACCCCTGACCCGGCTGACGAAGAAAGCCGTTGTCTTTCGCTGGGGGCCTGAGCAGCAGGCAGCGTTTGAGACATTGAGACAGAGACTATGCGAGGCGCCGATCCTCGCGCTGCCAGAGGCATGGAGGATTTTGTAGTGTACCGCGAATCCGCGATGCGTCCATTTCGGGTTCGGGCGCAGTATTGATGCAGAGAGGGCATGCCATCACCTACGCCTCGAGGCAGCTGAAGCCTCACGAGGCGAACTACCCGATGCATGATTTAGAATTGGAGGCGGTCGTCTTTGCCCTCAATATTTGGCGACATTACCTCTATGGGGTCCGTTGTAACATTTACGCGGATCACAAGAGTCTGAGGTACCTCATGGACCAACCGAATCTGAACATGAGGCAGCGTCGGTGGTTAGACGTGGCTAGCGAGGTTGAAATTCTCAGATTGTGAAGGTAGTCCTTGCATTAGGAGCTTTAAGGAAAAGGTTTCATGGAAGCTAGTTGTCCCCTTCTGGAACAATGAGGTCATATTTCAAGGTATTTGTGTCGCTCCAGGTGGATGTCATTTGATTTTTATAGGCTTTTGATCTGATCACTACCGTTAGTAGGGTAGGAGCAGTAGTGAGTGGCTGATGATCTTCGTCACATGGGTTTGTTCAGATGCTAGGATTCTCTATAAATTTCAAAGTTGTATCCATTAAAGATATTTGTATACATAAATCCTTCGGAAAGTGGGTTGTTTCCTTGGTAATCTGTACAATCAGATAAATAGGTTTATCATTTGTTGTTCTTAGCGAGGTTGTCAGAGTGTAGATAAATCCAAGTGAGGGATAACCATTTGAATTTTCGGGGATCGTCTCAAGTGCGGAACGAGGAAGAGTTCCAAATACTAGTCAAAAGGAAAGCCACTTCAAGTAGCAATCTGGATAGAGGTTGCACAAGTTTTGGGTCCAGGTTGAGGGTTGTGTTAGAGCCTCTTTGCCATTTATTGTTTGATGAAGGCTTTGGGATTCGAAGCATTACCCGAACACCTGATTAGGATGTCGTCGATGTGGTGTGGCATGGGTTTGATTGTGGGTTGGTATGGTAGATGGAGAGCAAGACCAAGGGTTGGGCTCATGGCTGTTATGGGAAGCGTTGTGAGTCTGCGATGGGATCATCACATTCACCAAGATGAGATAGGTCATGGTAGGAGTGGTTCTCGGTTTGAAAGAGGATCAATGTATGTATTGTTTGAGGTGTATGGTATTGTTGGTAGACCACTCCTTGTTTGGAATGAGGATCTTTGGATCTGAGGTGATGTTGGGCCTGTATGGCACTCAAGTGGGTGAGGCCCATTTGATTTTTCGATTGGGTGAGACCTATGGACGAGGCCCGTTTGGTTGGGATAGTATGGGTGAGACCTGGTAGGAAATGGCGTGAGTAGGGTATTGGGTCACATTTAGAGTGGGATGACTCTATGGTTAATGGAAATGACCTGAAGCAGTTAGACTTTTGGGGGGAGTCCCATGGTATGTTAGTAGTCGAGATTGCCGGTTGTAGCGGGAAATCGAGGATTTTTACCTCTGATTAGTAGGAGTCATCAGGGGATCCGAAGTTCTTGTATTGATTGAATAAGCGAATCTATGATTAATAGGTTGTTAGTTATGTTCCGGGTTGGCTCAAGGGGATGATGGTCGCGTTGGGAGTCACCATTGCTTATATGAATGGTCTTTTCGGCAACAATGTATGGTCAGGAATTCTGTCTGCCAGTGGTATCATCAAGCTAATGTAGGTGTGAAAGGATTTCTTTTGGTTCAGGTTGCAGAGTGAGGTCTTGATGGCTGTGTCAGAATGGTTCTGCCCGTGAGGAGGTCAGGCCAGATTTTGGATCTTCGGGTTCTGATAGGAAAATGATGGTTATTCTTCCTTATTTGAAGTCAGTAGAGCGATGATTTGTTCTCCATCAGGACTTGTGTGTCCTGCTATGGTTGGTTTTTTATTGGAGCATTGGAAGATCGTCGGGCATTTGAGTCGGCGTTTACCCAAGGCGAGATTCAAGAAAAATTGGTCGGATCGTCTGGGTGTCTGGAAGGTAGCAAGGGGAGATTTCGATGATGAAATCTAGTTTAAGTCAGGGAGGTTGTAACATCCGGCCTCGAGAAGCTTCTCGTTTTGGGAATTATGGACATTAATGGATCAAGCTAAGGCCCTGGACTTCAAAGGGTTTGGGTTCTAGTCCCATTTGGGAGTGGATTATATTGGTTGTGCGAACCAAGCTCTCGGTTTGTGTTTAGGAGCCCAAGGGTATATTGGTAAAAGTGATGCTTCAGGCCTTTATCGAATTAAGGATTCTAGTTCGGAAGGTTTAGAGTCAAAGGAGACTTGATGGAGTTGTAGGGCCTTTCATTACCTTTCCAATCATATAAAGATTTCGGACACGGAAGTTATGATCGTTAGCAATTAGGTTGGTTATGGATTTTGGACTAGTACGTTGGGCGTACTAGGCATGGTTGATCGCGAAGTTTATTCCCAGTATGTTGGGCATACCAGGAGTACGTTGGGCGTACGTCAGTCAAATACAACCCTAATATTTGGGTCTTAGACCTTATTTAAAGGCCTTAACTCATTCCAAACCCTTCTTACCTTCATCCTTCATCCTCTCAAACCCTAAATTCGAAACCCTAGCCCCATTTGAAAGATTATTGAGCCTTTGAGTGTTTTTGGTGTGATTTTAGTGCTTTTGGAAGAACAAGAACTCATTGGAGGAGTGTTGGTTAGCTAGAAGCTTGAAGATCCAAAACTCTTTTACCCTTTTCAAGCTTCTGGAGGTATAAAGTTTTAATCTTGATGGTTCTTTCATGTAGTGTGACATCCCCATTTTCACGGCCAGAAAAGACCGATTTTGTTTATGCTTTGTTTAAAAATCAGAGTAACATTTTAAATAAAAGTGTTGCGGAATTTGTTCCCAAAATAAAATATGATAAAGATTTATCAAAGCACTTCCGAAGAAATGTATTTCATTAAAATCCTCGGGATGTCATGTTCGATACAGATGAAAAGCATAAACAGTACAATGTAAGCCTTACTACATTATTTCATATTTACAGGCCTACAATCCCTTATCTCTCATCCAAACATGTATGCTCATGCGCCACTACCTGTAATACAAGAATCTAAGTGAGTCAGGCTTGGGAGCCTGGTGAGCACATAGGGTTTTCAACCCACAATAAATAAGTTTATTAACTTTATCAAACCAATCAAACCCGATTACCCCTTCCCGTTATCTAAGGACTTTCATCGGGGTGACAACACATGCTTCGGGGGTTCCTCATCAATTCATGTCAAATAAGGCAACCATGTGGGGGATGGAGTAATGCTGGTGAGCACACAGTTCAAATAAACACCCACAGGTTGCGAGCCTGCTAGCGTTCCACTGGACAGTCTAGAATAGTCCGTGGTCTTCATCTATGCTCCGCTAGATGACTGGATCATCAATAACATCTATAATGAGGCCTCTCATTATTTTATTTGGTCACACAACAACTATTACATCTACCCATGTTTTACCCAACACATTTTGTAGATATAAAATACATGTACAGTTTAATTCATTTAAAACATGTATAAAATCGTTCATCCAACATAGATAGCAAGTATACAAATAATATACACACGTAGCACGTAATTTATATAAAATACTTCATATCTATGTGTAAGATGAAAGTAACTACACACTCACCTGAAAAGGTGGTGACTCGGTACTCGGACAGCACTTCGTTATCTCAAAACAATTTACCCCTGACAAAACCTAGTATCAATACCACTAGGGTTTAGTCTAACGTTAACCGCGACTAATTAATAGTCTAGCTATTATTACTATTATATAAGCGTTAAAAAATACTCTTCACCCACTATGTACAGACAGGGCCAGACATAAAACACCGGAGGGCAGGATCATTTTGGCATATAGTACTTCTGAAATCCAGCAACCCAAGCGGCCCTCCAAACCAGATTCCCCGTATCGCGAGTGGTTAAAAAGATATTATAACGACACTTATATAACTCATAATAATAGCCTAATTACTCATTATAAGGTCCTAATAACATTACTATATTAAAACATAAGCTATACTAAAGATAGGGTAGGCATAGCTTACTTACATCGGGTTTTCTCGAAAACCGGGCTCCGCCGGAGCATAGTTTCTGAGCCGAAATGATATTTTCTCAGGGCTTCGGGAGCCTCCGGGCTTCTTTCGAGTGCTAGGGGGTTTACCTAGACTTTAGGGGGGGGGGGGGCGGGGTTAGGGAGGTTAGAGAGAGAAAGTGAAGTTGGGAAGGTGTGAGAATGAAGGGAACCCGACACCTCTATTTATAGGCTGGAAATCTGATCGACTCGCTGAGTCGAAGTACTGACTCGCCGAGTCCATGCCACGGGTCACCATTCTAGTGGCAAAACGTGGGTGGCCTATATTGTGCCACATCACCCCTTTTGCAGCAGCACCCTGCCGACTTCTAAACCCCGTAACTTTCGCATACGAGCTCCGTTTTTGATGTTCTTTATATCCACGCGTAGGTAAAAACAAGATCTACAACTTTCCTTTTGATTCCATCAGCTAATTTTCCACTGATCTTAAATTAACAGTAGGAGGAGATTATATTGGTAAACGTCCGCGTAAAATTCATAACTTCTACATACAGACTCCGTTTTCGTGTGTCTTTTTGTCGTTGAGTTCCTATTAATGAGATCTTCAATTCTCATTTAGGTCATGTTGGCCAAAAACCGCTTGATCTAAAATTCGAGTTTCGGGCTGTGCACTGCTAAGCCGAATCTTAGAAAAATCATAACTTCCTCATACGAAGTCAGATTTGGGCGTTCTTTTATGGACGCTCTCGGTTTAACGTTTTCTACGACTTTCGTTTAGATCGCTAAGGCTAAAAGTTGCTTTATCATAAATTCACTATTTACGTCTCCCGGTGCCGTGCCGGTTCTGTCGCGAAACTTCGATGGGTCATAACTTCTTCGTTATAACTCGGATTTCGGCGTTCTTTATATCCTCGGAATCCTTTCTTCAACCACTACAACTTTATGTATCGATATCGGGTTTATTCAAAACTTAAATTTTGACGCTTATTTTTATTATTTCTTTATAATCAAATATATAAGCACATAATTCACACAATACTCAAATATTTAATCTTTATTACTTCCAAAAAGAGTTACAATAGTTGACCTAGACTATTACACCATCTACCAATGCTTAGCCCCAAAACATGGGTATTACATATAGATTTAGTTGGGTTATGATTTGTCATGTTTTGGTCCCATGGTTGTGGTTCTTGTGAGTAGAAGTTACTCCAAAACCTTTAAGCCTTATTTCTGGTCTTGGTTGAGGTTATTAAGTCATAAAAATCGGATCTTGATGGGTATTATGCTTCCATGCATGAGCTAGTGGCCTTTTGATGAAATTATGGAAAAAGGGATTTGGTTTGGACACCATTATAAGTCAGGAACTTTATGAATTAGGACATCCCAAATGAATCAGATTTAGAAGTTAGATGTTTTGTCTTAACGAATTAAGAAGCCTGAGGTTGAGTTTGGGCGCCCGAGTAGTATGTTGGGAGTATCCTCCTGGTACGCTGCGCGTATCGGGCTTCAACCCGGTGCCCCTCCTTCGATCAAGCAGTATGCTGGGAGTACCAACGTGGTACACGGGGCGTACTCACCAGAGGCCTTTATGGGCCATTTTTGGGCCTTGGGTCATTTAGGTTTTGGGCCATGATTTGTTGGGTCAGATATGGGAAGGGTAAAATGGTCTTTTACCCATTGGTATGACAGAATATGATTTGCCTTTGGATTATGGGAAACTTCCTGGAAATTTGAATAGGGATAATTTGGATGTGTTTGGTGTGAGGAGCCCAGCAACAGCAACACGTGTGATTCAGTTATCTCTAGATTGAGGTGAGTCTTCTAACTATACTTGTGGGTCGAAGACACGAATGCCGACCTACTAGGATATGTTATGTAGGATGCTAGTTGTCTTTGTGACTCTTGTATTTGTACGTTGGGCTAGGCCCATGGTATGTCGGGCTAGGGCCATTGTACACTGGGATAGGCCTATTTGTATGATGGGTTGGGCCCATTTGTATGATGGGTTTGGCCCATTTGTACGATGGGTTGGGCCCATTGTATGTCGGGCTAGGCCCAGTTGTATCTTGGGTTGGGTCCATTGATTAGGAAGGGCTAGGCCCATTATTATGGGATGGGCCCAATGTGAGGGCTAGACCCAAGGATATGTATGGTATGTGGTATTTTGGGGAACTTACTAAGCTCTCTGCTTAAAGTTTTATGCTTATGGTGTGACAACCCGGTACTTTCTAGTCAACAAAAGTCAATTTCCGTTAAATAAAATGTCGAATTTTGTTTATTCCGTTAAGCTCTTGTGGGTTAGGAAATAATCTAATATATATAAATAAAGTTTATATTAGTTTCAGGAACCAAAAACACTCGAAAAATCCAGTTTCCTTCGAAAAATCAGCAAAAATCGTTCCACCCAGTGTTTACGGCCGCAAACCTGTTTACGGCCATAAACCCGTCTCCGACCGTAAACCCAGCCAATATATAAGTTTTTCCCGGAGAGATTCCTCATTTTTCATCTTTTTCACTCGAAAATCCTCTCCAAGTGCTCTCAAGAACCTCCCAAGAACATTCAAATCATCAAGATCCAACCTTCAAATCTTCAAGTTTTTTCCTCAAGAACACCAAGAACACCAAGAACATCTTCAAATCTTCAAAGGCCGAAAACCGTTCACAGCCGAGAACAGTTCACGGCCGCAATCAGCCTTGAGCCGTGAACATTGGCTACAAACCCTCTTTTTCCACAAATACAAGTCTCGGTAACATTCCTAAACCAAAAGCAAGTGTTTTCTAACACTTTAATTAATGGTTTCGCTAATTAAAATACATTTATGTGTTTAATTATCGTTAGGATTCCGTTAATTCCGCGTACAACAACTCAAGGGTCATCTTTCCAGTCTCGCCGTCTGGCACATACACACAATCAACTGTGAGTTCATACCCCTACACTTTTACTGTTTTTAATGTTTTCAAGGGGAATACAAGCAAAACATAAAGAAATTTTGTGATTCTTATATAAAGGATTTCAACAAAATTAAAACTTATGCAATTGATACAATCAAGATATATAAGTTTTTCCCGGAGAGATTCCTCATTTTTCATCTTTTTCACTCGAAAATCCTCTCCAAGTGCTCTCAAGAACCTCCCAAGAACATTCAAATCATCAAGATCCAACCTTCAAATCTTCAAGTTTTTTCCTCAAGAACACCAAGAACACCAAGAACATCTTCAAATCTTCAAAGGCCGAAAACCGTTCACAGCCGAGAACAGTTCACGGCCGCAATCAGCCTTGAGCCGTGAACATTGGCTACAAACCCTCTTTTTCCACAAATACAAGTCTCGGTAACATTCCTAAACCAAAAGCAAGTGTTTTCTAACACTTTAATTAATGGTTTCGCTAATTAAAATACATTTATGTGTTTAATTATCGTTAGGATTCCGTTAATTCCGCGTACAACAACTCAAGGGTCATCTTTCCAGTCTCGCCGTCTGGCACATACACACAATCAACTGTGAGTTCATACCCCTACACTTTTACTGTTTTTAATGTTTTCAAGGGGAATACAAGCAAAACATAAAGAAATTTTGTGATTCTTATATAAAGGATTTCAACAAAATTAAAACTTATGCAATTGATACAATCAAGAGATCATTACATTTTTATAAAATATTTAGATAGTTTATCCCTTTTGTAACATGCTGAGCATAAGGGAAGCTTTCAAAGTACAAACATAATTGCAAAGTTTTCAGTACAATACATGAACCGAATACATAACATACATGCAAACTGTAATAGGTATAGTTTGGAATTCAACACACGATTTTATCAAGTCCAGAGCTTATACATTAACAAATATATAAAATATGTTAGATATAGTTTATGGCATACATTACTACTTTCCGAGAAGAAGAGTACAATACTAAATAATTATTTAAGTATAATTATTTTACTCTACAAGTATACATATAGTTTCAAGTACAAGAGAACAATACAATACTACACGTAAACTAGTCAATACAGGGTTGTGAGGCACTACTTCAATTGTACCCTTCGGGGTGCGGAACTAAATCCTAACACAGTATAACCAGAATCTCCTGGAGGGAGAGCGTGAGATTTGTGAATAGATCTATTCGGGACTGACAATCCCACACCTGAACTGCTAGCTACAGTTAGGCAGGCATGCCTGGGGTGACAAATGTCATAACATTCGACGCCTGAAGAACGTCGTAGAGGTCCCTAGGTCATATCAAGCATGGTTATACCAAACTCACAACAGTATAAACTAACCATTTGTTTACGGGATTTCAATTCTTCAAATAGTTTTATTTTCATTAATAGAACTATCATACACTACAACTGGAGGATTCCAGGGGATACAAATAAATGGTTTTATTTTAAGTAATAAAACTAGTATACATACTGGTGATAGCCAGGGTTTTCATACACAGGTTTTCATACAGAATATACTATACATACTGGTGATAGCCAGGGTTTTCAAACACAGGTTTCCATACAGAACATACTATACATACTGGTGATAACCACGGTTTTCATATAAGGGTTTTCATACAGAACATACTATACAATACAACTGGTGTTAATCAGGCAGACAAACTAACATTTTCATATACTACCACAAAATACAGTAACGAACGTACACTTCAGTCTTAGGGTTTAAGGATACATTTCATTACTAAAGAAAATATTGGATTTTCTTGAGATCATGCAAACATTTTACAGATACACAGACAGGTTTTCAATACAAAAATCATACTTATGAACTCAGCAGCTTTAATGTTGATACTCTTTCAAAACCGCTTGTATTCTCAGGGAACCGGTAGACAGGTACACCCGCAGGTTTTTGAGAAGACGGAGCTTCTATATCCGCGCCTTTTATACTTTTGTTATACTTTTGCTGAATACAAACTATGTATCGAACAGATGTAAATATTTTACTTATTCAATGTAATGGTTGTGTTTACTTTGATTACTATGATGCAATTGTTGTGATACTGTACATGACATCCTCCACCCCCGAACGTTTCCGCCGTTCCGGTTTGGGGGTGTGACAGATTGATATCAGAGCATTGTTTATTGTGAACTAAGTATATCAAACCTTACATGATATACAACTATAAACGCTAAACGGGATGAAGCGATCTGAACACTACACTACATACATACCAGAAACAGTATCACAAGAAGAACAAAACAAAAGTATTTAGATGTTGGACAATGCGGTCAAACCTGGGCAGTTATGTAATCATATCTGGGATAAATATAGCCTGATCAACTATATTTATTCGAGATACGACCAACATGTGTTTGGGAGTGATAGTGGTGTTGCGACATGTCTAAAACTTACCAAACCTCATACAAAAGGGATCAATAGAACAAAACACACAACCTAAAATACTATATGAGTATTTTATCTAGAGCCAAACACACTGTAGACCTTTCATTCCAAGTGTTGCTATTTATTTTCCTAGCGATTGTTTACTTGTATTTGTAGACTTCCTCTGTAAAAATCGCTTAATAGAACACTTTATCTATCAGGTTAAGATATATCTTGTTCTATATCACTTGATATCCGACCACTATAAAGGGCTTATCTTCGTGTTTCTCTTGAATTTCTCTAGAGAAAGATGCCTCCAAAGAAGAAGTACAACCGAAAGAACAACAATCCTCCGCCGCCGCCACCTCCTCAGTTCGACCCTGCTGTGTTTCAAGCAGCAGTTACAGCCGCTGTGGCTGCCGCTATGTCGCAGATTAACTCTGGCGGCTCTAGCGGGTCGGGTTGTGGTACGCATACCCTCAATCTCGATGGTGGCCAGGGACACCCGAAGGAGTGTTCCTACAAAGACTTCATGAACGCGAAGCCAAAATCCTTTGACGGCAATAGAGGTGTCATTGCCCTAACTCGTTGGTTCGAGAAAATCGAATCAATCTTCGAGATCTGTGCTTGATCTGAGACAAGCAAAGTGAAGTTTGCAGCATGCATCTTCACTGATAGAGCATTTACTTGGTGGAACAGCCGAGTCAAATCCCTAACTCTGCCAGTGGCCAATGCCATGAGTTGGGAGAATCTGAAGGAACTGATGCTCGATGAGTACTGCCCACTGGGCGAGATGTAAAAGCTGGAGCAAGAGCTCTGGAACCTGAAGATGAAAGGTTGCGACATTGCAACGTACACTACTAGGTTCAGCGACCTGGCTCTTCTGTGTCCCTGGATGGTCACCCCGGAAAGCAAGAAAGTCGAGAGGTACATATGGGGATTGACACCCCCAACTCAAGGGAACGTTTTGGTTGCTAAACCTCAGACATTTGACAGCGCCAAGTGTCTGGCGTAGACTCTGATAGATCACGGGGATAGTCATGAACCCATAGCAACCGCTCCCCAACCACCTAAAGAGAGTGGTGGAAAGAAAAAGTTCTGGAACAAGCGCAAGGGCCAACCTTCATAGGAGCCCTCCAAGAAGCAACAGACAGTGGCAGTCCACGCTGCTACCATTCCTGCTGCTGTTCCAGCTACTCAAGCACCTCCCACCAGATATGCTGGAACTCTTCCAAGGTGCGACAAGTGCAAATTTCATCATCATGGACCCTGTCGTGATATGCAATGCAAAAACTATGGCAAAAAGGCGCACAAAGCTCGTTTTTCTAAGACTCCAGCACAAGTCCAACCAACCAGTCAGGCTCCAGGAGCTGGAGTGGGCCAAGCCTGCTATGGTTGTGGAGAAATTGGGCACTTCAAGAGGAATTTCCCCAAAGCAACGACTGCTGGCAACACAGGGAAACTGCTAGCAATGGGCCAGGAGGAGGCAGTCGCTGATCCTACCGTAGTTACGGGTACGTTCCTCCTCGACAACTCTTATGCATGTATGATAGTGGTGTGGAGAGAAGTTTTGTCAGTCATGCCTTTAAACACTTACTCAAACACAAATCCCAACCTTTAACCGAAACATTCACCGTCGAGATGGCGAACGGAAAGAAAGAGAGTACTAACGATGTATTCGTAGGATGCACCCTCACTTTAAACGATTATTCCTTTCCAATCGACCTTATGCCAATATCCATAAAAAGCTTTGATGTCATCATCGGCATGAATTGGTTGAGCCCCAATCGTGCTGATATTCTCTGTTATGAAAAGTCATTCGCCTCAACCTGCCATCTAGTGAAGCCCTCGTTATTTATGGCGACAAACCCAACACGAACCTTCGTATCATTTCGTGCATCAAAGCCCAAAAGTACATACGAAAAGAGTGTAATGCATTCTTAGCCCATGTCATCAACGAAAAGAAAGAACTTAAAGACCTCGAGAACATCCCCGAAGTCTGTAACTTTCCCGATATCTTTCCCGAGGATCTTCCCGGAGTTCCTCCCGAGCGCCAAGTCGAGTTCCGAATCGACTTAATTCCCGGAGCTACCCCCGTAGCCAAATACCCTTACTGCCTAGCTCCAGCAAAAATGCAGGAATTATCCAGTCAACTTAACGAATTGCTCAACAAGGGATTCATTAGACCAAGTTTCTCACGCTGGGGAGCACCGATCTTGCTCGTTAAGAAGAAGGATGGATCTTTCCAGATGTGCATAGATTATCGTGAGCTCAATAAACTCACTATAAAGAACCGCTACCCTCTTCCCAGAATCGACGACCTTTTTGATCAACTTCAAGTAGCTAGCTACTTTTCAAAGATAGACCTGAGATCATGGTACCATCAGCTATGAGTCCAGGAGAGTGATGTTCTGGAAATAGCTTTCCGAACTCGATATGGTCACTACGAGTTTGTAGTGATGCCCTTTGGTCTAACCAACGCACCCGCCGTATTCATGGACCTGATGAATAGGGTGTGCCGTCCATTCCTAGACAAGTTCGTGATAGTATTCATAGACGACATACTTATCTATTCTCGAAGCGAGGAAGAACACAGTCAGCACTGAAGACAAGTTCTAGAAACACTGAGAACAGAAAAGCTTTACACGAAATTCTCTAAGTGCGAGTTTTGGATTAGGAAGGTAACTTTCTTGGGTCACGTGGTTAGCGAAGAAGGCATACATGTAGAGCCTTCCAAAATGAAGGCAATAGAGAATTGGTCAGCACCGAAGACGCCTACAGAATTCCGTCAATTATTGGGTCTTGTTGGCTACTATCGCAGATTCATCCAAAACTTCTCCAGAATTGCTAAGCCTCTTACCGCCCTGACTCAGAAAGGTGTAACATTTAGTTAGGGAAAACAACAAGACACTGCGTTCCAGACTCTGAAGCAAGCCCTGTGCAGCGCACCTATCTTGTCTCTTCCTGAAGGGGCAGAAGACTTCGTAGTCTACTGCGATGCATCCAATCATGGGTTGGGCTGTGTGCTTATCCAGCGAGGAAAGGTTATTGCCTATGCCTCAAGACAGCTAAATACACACGAAGTCAACTACACTACACACGGGCTAGAGTTAGGAGCAGTGGTCTTCGCGCTGAAAATCTGGAGACATTACCTCTACGGAACCAAGTGCACTGTCTTCACCGAACACAAAAGCCTCCAACACATTTTTGACCAAAAGGAGCTTAACATGAGGCAACGGCGATGGGTAGAGCTACTCAATGATTACGAATGCGAAATTCGCTATCATCCCGGCAAGGCCAATGTAGTAGTGGATGCCCTCAGCCGGAAAGAGTAGTCTGGTCACAGAGTAAAGGCACTAACAATGACAATCCATTCCCATCTGTCCGCTGAAATCAGAGAGGCTCAGCTGGAAGCCTTGAAACTAGAGAACATGACAGATGAAGCTTTGAGGGGAATGGAGAAGAACTTAGAGATCAAGGGAGACGGAGTTTACTACTTCATGAACCAGATCTGGACCCCAAAGTTCGGGGGTTACAGGGAGGTTGTCATGAACGAAGCTCACAGAACTCGATACTCCAGTCACCCGGGTTCAGATAAGATGTATCTAGATCTCAAAAAGCTCTATTGGTGGCTGAACATGAAAGCAGAGATTGCTACCTTCATGGGCAAGTGCCTAACTGGTGCCAAGGTGAAGCTGGAATATCAAAAGCCCTCAGGTTTACTTCAACAGCTAGAGATACCTGAGTGGAAGTGGGAGCGGATCACAATGGATTTCATTACCAAGTTACCCAAGACACCGGGTGATCATGATACTATTTGGGTGATCGTCGACAGACTGACCAAGTCCGCCCACTTCCTGCCAATCAAGGAAACATACAAAATGGAGAGGATGACTAGAACCTACATCCAAGAGATAGTGCGACTGCACGGGTTGACCGTATCCATTATCTCGGACAGAGATAGCAGATTCACCTCGATATTTTGGCAGTCACTACAGAAGGCTCTTGGAACTAAGCTGGATATGAGCACAGCTTACCATCCACAGACGGACGGGAAGAGTGAGAGAACCATTCAAACTCTAGAAGACATGTTGAGAGCATGTGTTATCGACTTTGGCAATTCATGGGATACCCATTTGCTCCTAGTGGAGTTTTCCTACAACAACAGCTATCACACTAGCATTAAGGCTGCTCCATTCAAAGCCCTCTATAGCCGTAAGTGCAAATCCCCTCTGTGCTGGGCTGAGGTGGGTGACATGCAACTAGCTATAGGTGAAGTCACCGATAGCACTCTCACTGGCCTTGAAATCATTCGAGAAACCAACGAAAATATCGTACAAATCCGAGAACGACTAAAAGCCTCCAGAGATAGACAAAAGAGTTACGCCGACAAAAGACGAAAACCCTTGGAATTCCAGGTTGGTGACCGCGTTCTGTTGAAGGTCTCACCCTGGAAGGGCATGATATGCTTCGGAAAGCGTGGAAAGCTGAATCCAAGGTACATTGGGCCATTCGAGATCCTCGCTAGGATCGGCCCCGTAGCCTACAAACTCCGGTTACCCCAAAAGCTTAGTAACATTCATTCCGTCTTCCACGTGTCAAATGTTAAGAAGTGCCTATCCGACGAGACTCTTGTGATTCCACTCGATGAAATCAAGATCAACGAGAGTCTTAACTTCGTGGAAGAACCAGTCGAAATCATGGATAGGGAAGTCAAGCGAACAAAACAAAGTTGCATCCCGATAGTGAAGGTTCGCTGGAATGCCAAGAGGGGACCTAAATTCACTTGGGAGCAAGAAGATCAGATGTAACAAAAGTATCCACATCTCTTTCCCTAGTCCATTTTTGTATTCCTTATAGAATTTCGGGACGAAATTCCCTTTAACGGCGGGATGATGTGACAACCCGATACTTTCTAGTCAACAAAAGTCAATTTCCGTTAAATAAAATGTCAAATTTTGTTTATTCCGATAAGATATTGTGGGTTAGGAAATAATCTAATATATATAAATAAAGTTTATATTAGTTTTAGGAACCAAAAACACTCGAAAAATCCAGTTTCCTTCGAAAAATCAGCAAAAATCGTTCAGCCTAGTGTTTACGGCCGCAAACCCGTTTACGGCCGTAAACCCGTCTCCGACCGTAAACCCAGCCGATATATAAGTTTTTCCCGGAGAGATTCCTCATTTTTCATCTTTTTCACTCGAAAATCCTCTCCAAGTTCTCTCAAGAACCTCCCAAGAACATTCAAATCATCAAGATTCAACCTTCAAATCTTCAAGTTTTTCCTCAAGAACACCAAGAACATCTTCAAATCTTCAAAGGCCGAAAACCGTTCACAGCCGAGAACAGTTCACGGCCGCAAACCGTTCACAGCTGTAAATCGTTCAGGACCGCAATCAGCCTTGTGCCGTGAACCTTGGCTACAAACCCTCGTTTTCCACAAATACAAGTCTCGGTAACATTCCTAAACCAAAAGCAAGTATTTTCTAACATTTTAATTAATGGTTTCGCTAATTAAAATACAATTATGTGTTTAATTATCGTTAGAATTCCGTTAATTCCGCGTACAACAACTCAAGGGTCATCTTTCCAGTCTCGCCGTCCGACACATACACACAATCAACTGTGAGTTCATACCCCTACACTTTTACTGTTTTTAACGTTTTTAGGGGGGAATACAAGCAAAACATAAAGAAATTTTGTGATTCTTATATAAAGGATTTCAACAAAATTAAAACTTATGAAATTGATACAATCAAGAGATCATTACATTTTTGTAAAATATTTAGATAGTTTATCCCTTTTGTAACATGCTGGGCATAAGGGAAGCTTTCAAAGTACAACCATAATTGCAAAGTTTTCAGTACAATACATGAACTGAATACATAACATACATGCAAACTGTAATAGGTATAGTTTGGAATTCAACAAACGATTTTATCAAGTCCAGAGCTTATACATTAACAAATATATAAACTATGTTAGATATAGTTTATGGCATACATTACTACTTTCCGAGAACAAGAGTACAATACTAAATAATTATTTAAGTATAATTATTTTACTCTACAAGTATACATACAGTTTCAAGTACAAGAGAACAATACAATACTACACGAAAAATAGTTAATACATGGTAGTGAGGCACTACTTCAATTGTACCCATCGGGGTGCGGAACTAAATCCTAACACAGTATAACCAGAGTATCCTGGAGGGAGAGCGTGAGATTTGTGAATAGATTTATTCGGGACTGACAATCCCACACCTGAACTGTTAGCTACAGTTAGGCAGGCATGCCTGGGGTGACAAATGTCATAACATCCGACGCCTGAAGAACGTCGTAGAGGTCACTAGGTCATATCAAGCATGGTTATACCAAACTCACAACAGTATAAACTAACCATTTGTTTACGGGATTTCAATTCTTCAAATAGTTTATTTTCATTAATAGAACTATCATAGACTACAACTGGAGGATTCCAGGGGATACAAATACATGGTTTTATTTTAAGTAATAAAACTACTAGACATACTGGTGATAGCCTGGGTTTTCATACACATGTTTTCATACAGAACACACTATACATACTGGTGATAGCTAGGGTTTTCATACAGAACATACTATACATACTGGTGATAGCCAGGGTTTTCATACACAGGTTTCCATACAGATTATACTATACATACTGGTGATAACTAGGGTTTTCATACAAGGGTTTTCATACAGAACATACTATACAATACAACTGGTGTTAACTAGGCAGACAAACTAACATTTTCATATACTACCACATAATACAATAACGAACGTACACTTCGGTCTTAGGGTTTACGGCTAGTTTTCATTACTAAAGAAAATATTGGATTTTCTTGAGATCATGCAAACATTTTACAGATTCACAGACAAGTTTTCAATACAAAAATCATACTTATGAACTCACCAGCTTTAATGCTGATACTCTTTCAAAACCGCTTGTATTCTCAGGGAACCGGTAGACAGGTACACCCACAGGTTTTTGAGAAGACGGAGCTTCTATATTCGCGCCTTTTATACTTTTTTATACTTTTTCTGAATACAAACTATGTATCGAATAAATGTAAATATTTTACTTATTCAATGTAATGGTTGTGTTTACTTTGATTACTATGATGCAATTGTTGTGATACTGTACATGACGTCCTCCACCCCCGAACGTTTCCACCATTTCGGTTTGGGGGTGTGACATATGGTTTCAGGTACTTCCAGTTCGAAAGGGAAGGGCCAATCATGACTGCACAACATCCCCCAAAGTTTTATTCCGCAGTAGCTGTTTATGACTTTTACTCTGATGTTTAAATATTATTATACCCTGAATGATTTTGGGATAAAATGTTATATGGATTAATGTTTTAAAAATGAAATATTTTCCACGGAGTTATGGGATGTTACAGTTCATATTTAATTCCACCCTTCTTTGTTTAAAAGCTGAAAATCGTTTTTTGTATGCCTTCTTTGTAATTTTCCTTCTTCTTCGAGCTCTTGTCTTTTTTTTTTAAGTATTGTTTCTATTTTATAATCAACCTTAACCTATCCTTTATTTTAGAGCCTTTCTCATTTGTATTCTCAGACACTTTATCAACTTTTTTCGCATATTGGTTATGAACTTTACCATTATCATCCAAACTTGCGTCGAAACTCCCTAATTTTTTTCTATTGTTTGGCTCTGGAGTTTCATTAAGAAGTTTAGATCTTTTCGGATTCGGAAATGAGGAAACTAAAATCTGAAAATTTGAAAACATGTGCTCCACGGTGTGCCTATCAGACTGGTGGCGGCGTGGTGGAGAAAATGCTTCAAACTCAGATTGCGAAGTTTCTTTGGACTGCGACGCGGTCTCATCCTCACCGCTTCGTGGTGAAGGTTGTTCAACATTCTTTTGTTTTTCTTCCTCCATTGGCCTTTATTTCCAAAAGCTATTGATTTACCTCATCGTCTCCTTTTTGCATCATGAATTTCACTTTGTTGTCGATTGATTGTAAGGACTTCATTTTTTGATCTATTCCAAAAGTAATTTCATCGGACCCCACTCGTAATGTTAACTCAGAATCGTGAATATCGACGAGGGGTCGTGCGGTACTAAGTAATGGCCTTACAAGAATGATCGCAATATCACCATCTTCTTCCATATTGAGGACAACAAAATCAACCGGAAAAACTAATTTGTCAACCTTGACGAGTAAATCTTTTATAATGCCTCATGGATATGTGGGGAATCGATTGGCATATGGATAGCCATTCTTGTTGGATTCAGTTATGGAAGATCAAGCTTCTAGTAAAACGAGTATGACATGAAATTTATACTAGCTCCAGAATCGGCTAGTGCGTTCATCTTCGTAGAATTTCCAAACTCATAGGGGACTTTAAGGCTTCCCATATCTTTCATCATCGTTATTGCCACTGAACACTACTCGTTAAGAATAACTTTTGAAGTGTGTTCTAATTTTTTCGAGTTCTAAGGAGATCCTTGAGAAACTTTGTATACTTCGTCATTTGAGCAATCACATCTATAAATGGCATATTAATCAAAAGTGCTTTAATTTGATCCATAAACTTCTTATGCTTGTGTTCTTTTTCAGATAGCCTTTTTCTTCTGGGATATGGCAGTGGTGGTTGGTACAACTTTACGCTTGGGATTTCAGACTGTTTTTTTGTTGGCCACGACATGGTAGTGGGTTCACAACGTCGTGGAATCTGGGGATATACATTGTTGTTTTTGTTCTTTTCAAATTCTTTTTTGGGTTGCTGATGTTTAGATGCATGGGTAGCATGTATGAGCACCAAAGGTTTAGACTTTTCACCTCCTTGAGTAGTAACGGCTAACACATGGGCTCTTGGGTTAACTTCAATATTGCTCAGTAATGTACTTGGTAAATGCTCGTCTAAGAGTTGAGCTAAATGGCCTACTTGCTTCTCGATGTTGAGGATCGTAGCTTGATGATTCCATAGAAAGGCTTGGTGGTCACGTAATGAAGCATGTTGTTCTTTGAGGGCTGCTTCAGTGTCATTATGGCATTTTTAGAGGCTTCGGAGAAACGAGATAGAATTGGATCGAGATTAGGTTTCTTTTCTAGTAACGGTTTCTCTTGTTAGTAAAACCCTCGACCTCGTTGTCTATATTTCTTCTCTTTTTCTCTCTTTTATTCATCATATTGTCTCCACTCCCGTTTTGGCTTTCTCCAATCTTCATCATATTTATCGTCACTTGAATAGCAAACTTGGGCCTTTTTATTTTCATTTGCGTCAAAGTCAGAATCCTTCGTAAGATGTGGTCCACGACAATTACCACCCCGACTTGTGTTGCGTGGATGTTTTGATTGGTTTTCTTTATGCTCCAATCCAAGGTGTCGAGCTTTGTAGTTAGTAGAGCTAGGACATCGAAAGTTCCATCGCCATTTGATCTTCCATGTGTAACATTGTCACTTGGATTGTCATACTCGGGGGAGTGTTTTGCAAATTCCTCGATTAAAGCTTTATTGGCCGCCAAACGTTTTTTTGTTAGCGGCCCTTGGGAGTTTAGAAGTTGACGCGTGCACATATTGATCCCATTGTAGAAAGTAGATATCTCTTGTTGCATGCTGAGATCATGTTGTGGAAAATTTCATAGCATCTCCTTTTAATGTTCCCATGCTCCATACAATGATTCCCCATCAAATTGTTGGAAGTTCTAGATATTCTACTTCAGTTTGGCAATCTTTGATGGAGGGTTGAATTGTTGTATGAATTGTTCCTTCAGATTTTTCCATGTAGTAATTGTTCCCAGTGGTAATGATTTTAACCAACTCCTAGATGCATGTTTGAACATGATTGGAGGAATACTTTGCATCACTGCATCTCTGGTCACCCGAGAGTGTTGAAGTAGTCGGCAATTTCGAGGACCTCATGAATATGTTGGTAGGCGTCCTTGTTTTCTTTTTGGTAAAAAGGTGTCTCTTTTAGCATGTTGAGGATGTGACCTTTTAGCTCAAAGTTTGTTGCATCTGGGATTGTCGGTCGCACAAGGATTGGTCTGGTACCTTCTCTGGATCATTATGCGTATTGTTCCATCGTCACATCTGCAATGTCCGCCATATCTTCTATATCGCTTTCATCCTTAGACTATGGATCTGGGTCATACCCGCTTTCTTTCATTTCTAGTTTACTTTTAAAATGAGAGATTAATTCATAAGTGAAGCAGCTGATCGTTAACTAACCGAAACAAACAAAAACAAAGCAAAACAAACGCATAAAAAGGAACAAAACCAAAAAACAAGAATAAAAAGAAAACATCGACGCCACCTCATGGTGAGGGTAACACAACTACGTGGTATCTGGAAAAATAAAAATTGAACTAAATAAAATAACTTTTCGCGGAAACCACAGAAAGGATCGAATAACTATCAGCTAATAAATATGAAACAAAATAAATTCATTCCCCGACAACGGCGTCAAAAACTTGATGTGTTGTTTCTATAACACTAGTATTATATTTATAAAAACCTATCAAACTTTGACTCGTTAGCATACAATGGATTAATGAGTTGGTTACCAGATTTTATGACTAGTTATCTTGGTCAGAAATCCTAGTACTAATGATTAATGAACATCTAATCCCAATGATCATGCAATTAGTAAAGACAAAATCATATAAATAAATTCAGTTATGAACGATATGATCTAAAGATTCTTATCAATGATCATGATAATAACTGTGACATCCCCATTTTCACGACCAGAAAAGACCTATTTTTGTTTATGCTTGTTTGAAAATTAGAGTAACATTTTAAATAAAAGTGTTGCGGAATTTGTCTCAAAACAAAATATGAGAAAATTTTATCAAAAGCATTTCCAAGGAAATGTATTTCATTAAAAGACTCGGGATGTCATGTTCGATACAGATCAAAAGCATAAACAGTACAATATAAGCCTTACTACATTATTTCATATCTACAGGCCTATATCCGTAATCCCTCATCCAAAACATCACATCTATGCTCGAGCGCCACTACCTGTAATACATGAAACTGAGTGGGTCAGGCTTGGGGGCCTGGTGAGCACATAGGGTTTTCAACCCAAAATAAATAAGTTTATTAATTTCATCAACCAACAATAACCCGATTACCCGTTCCCGTTATCCTCACTTTACGTCCCTAAACACCTATCATAAGGGACCTAGCCTAAGGATCATCATCGGGATGGACACTACTGCTAAGGGGGTTCCTCAACAATAAATGTCCTAAAGGCAACCATGACGGGGATGGAGTACACCGGTGAACACATCGTTCACAAACACCTACAGGTTGCGAGCCTGCTAGCGTTTCACTGGACTGTCTACAAGAGTCCGTGGTCGTCATCTATACTCCGCTAGATGACTGGATCACCAACAACATCGAGGCCTCTCATCATTTTATCACACATCGTCTTATTACATCTACCCATGTTTTACCCCAACATTTTTGTAGATATAAAATACATATGTAGTTTAAATCACGAAAAATGTGTTTAAAATCATTCATCCAACATAGACAGCATGTATTCAGATAATATGCACACATAGCACGTAATTTATATAAAATACTTCATATCTATGTGTAAGATGAAAGTAACTATGCACTCACCTGATTAGGTGGTGACTCGGTACTTGAACAGCGCTTCGTTATCTCAAAACAGTTTTTCCTCGACCAAAACCTAGTATTAATACCACTAGAGTTTAGTTTTAACGTTAATCGCGACTAATTAATAGTCTAGCTATTATTATTATTATATAAGCGTTAAATAACACTCAATATAACTCATAATAATAGCCCAAATAATTATTTTAAGGACCTAATAACATTACTATAATTATTTAAAAGTTATATTAAAAATTGCGTAGGCGTAGCTCACTTACAACGGATTTTAAAGAAAATCGGGCCTTGCTCGGAGCAGCGTTTCGGAACCGAAAGACCCTTTTTCTCGGGACTCCGGGAGCCTCGGGGCTTCCTTAGGGTGCTAGGGATTTTTCCTAGGGTTTAGGGGGTTAAAATGAGTTAGAGAGAGAAAGTAGTGAGAGAAAGAATGAGTTTTGGTGTGATTTCCTCGGCAGCCCTCGCAGCCCTTTTATAGGCGCCAACCTCGGACGTACGCGGGGCGTAGTCCTTGGCTTACGCGGGGCGTACTTCGGATAGGGTTGCCAGCTCGCACCAGCTGGCTTGCACCCACTCTCGGAACCGGACAAGATCAAGTACGCCGGGCGTACCCAATTTCGGACGCGGGGCGTAATGGCAAGGCGACGTGTCTCCATCCGAAGCGAAGCCTTGGGCAACAAGCAACGGCTCAGATCTTGCCATGTCATCACATTTTCGCAAATTCGACTACAAACTTTAAAAATCCGTAACTTTCACGTACGAGCTCCGTTTTCGACGTTCTTTATATCCACGCGTAGGCGGGAACATACTCTACAACTTTTGTTTAGACTCCGTCGGCTAATTTTGACTTTATTTTAAAAGTTATATTTTTAACAAGCCGGGACAGGATTGGTCCGTTAAAAATTCATAACTTCTTCATCCGACGTCCGTTTTCGTCTGTCTTTTTATCGTTACGCTACTATTAACGAGATCTTCGATTCTCGTTTAGGTTGTGTCGGCTAAAAACCGCTCGATCTAATATTCGAACTTCGGGCTGTACACTGATAAGCCGAAACTTCGAAAAATCATAACTTCCTCATACGAAGTCAGATTTGGGCGTTCTTTTTATGGACGCTCTCGGTTTAACGTTTTCTACGACTTTCACTTAGATCGCTAAGGCTAAAACTCGCTCTATCATAAATTCACTATTTACGCTTCCCGGTATCGTGCCGGTTCCATTGCGAAACTTCGACGGGTCATAACTTCTTCGTCATAACTCGGATTTCGACGTTCTTTATATCCCCAGAATCCTTGTTTCAACCACTACAACTTTATGTAAAGATATCGCACTTATCTCACACTTTAATTTTGACGCTTATTTTTATTCTTTATTTATTATACATTTATAAATAAATAATAAGCATATAAATTCACATAATTCAAATAATACTCGAATATTTCATCTTTATTACATCAAAAAGAGTTACAATAGTTGACCTAGACTATTACATCGTCTAAAAATGCTTAGCCCTGAAACCCGGGTGTTACAATTCTCTCCCCCTTAGGATGATTCCGTCCCGGAATCATGCGTCAGCAAACAGATGCGGATAGCGACTCATCATGTCATCCTCTGTTTCCCAAGTGAGATTCGGCCCATTCGAATGTTTCCAACAGACTAGCACCAAGTTGACCATCTTGCGTCGTAACTTCTTAGTCTTACGGTCAACAATTGCCTCGGACTCTTCAATCAGCCTCTTGTTCTCATCCATTCTTAATTCTGAGATTGGAATTATGTCGGGAACTTCTCCCGTGAATTTCCTCAGATAACACACATGGAAGGTGTTATGAATACCATCGAGTTCTTCGGGCAATTCCAGCTTGTAAGCTTGGTTCCCAATCCTCTGAAGAACTTTGAACGGTCCAATAAACCTTGGACTTAGCTTTCCTCGTTTCCCGAATCTTATAAGTCCCTTCCACGGTGAGACTTTAAGCAAAACCAAATCCCCAACTTCGAAGGTCATCGGTCGTCTTTTCTTGTCAGCATAGTTCTTCTGACGATCCTGAGCTGCTAACATCCTCTCCCTGATTACTTTCAACTTTTCAGCAGTCTCATGGACTAACTCGGGGCCCATAAACTGCTTTTCTCCAGCCTCAAGCCAACAAGACGGCGTACGACACTTCTGTCCGTACAAGGCTTGATAGGGTGCCATCTTGATGCTCGAGTGGAAACTGTTGTTGTAGGAAAATTCTACTAAAGGTAACTGCTCATCCCAGTTACCTTGGAACTCAAGGGTACATGCTCTTAGCATATCTTCAAGCGTTTGAATTGTTCTTTCGCTCTGACCATCAGTCTGTGGATGGTAAGCTGTACTCAGACACAACTTCGTACCCAGTTCCTCTTGTAGACTCCTCCAAAACCTCGACGTGAAACGACTATCACGATCAGATACAATCGTTAGAGGAACACCGTGAAGTCTCACAATTTCCTTCACGTAAGCATTTGCAAGCTTATCCATAGACCACCTTTCGTTGGCAGCTATAAAGTGTGCACTCTTTGTGAAACGATCCACGACCACCCAAATCATGTCGTGACCGTTCTTCATCTTGGGTAGTTTAGTCACAAAATCCATGGTGATGTCTTCCCATTTACCCATGGGTACAGGTAAGGGTTCTAAACTCCCATACGGTTTCTGATGTTGTGCCTTAACTCTTGCACAAGTTACACACTCGGCCACATACTTTGCAACATCGAGCTTCATCGTCGGCCACCAGTAGTAGGGTTTTAGGTCCCTATACATTTTTGTGCTACCAGGATGAATCGAGTACATGGTCTTGTGAGCTTCTTCCATCAGAAGATCTCCTATTCCTCCCGTCTTAGGTACCCAAATCCGATCTTGGAATACCTTCAGTCCTTGACGGTTTGTACTGAATACCAACGTCCTTCCCAAACGTTCTTCCTTTCGGTCATTCTTTTCTGAAGCTTCTTCTTGAGCTTTCTTGATACTTTCCACAATCGTCGAGACAACTTCAGTTCTCAACACTCTTGGCCTTTTTCTTTCAAGATTGACTTTCCGACTAAGGGCATCAGCAACAATATTTGCCTTACCGGGGTGGTAAAGTATCTCACAGTCGTAGTCCTTGAGTAATTCTAGCCAGCGTCGTTGCCTCATGTTCAATTCTTTCTGATTAAAGAGATACTGGAGACTCTTATGATCAGTGAAAAGTTTGCACTTCGTGCCATAGAGGTAATGCCTCCATATCTTTAGAGCAAAAACTACCGCTGCCAACTCCAAATCGTGAGTGGGGTAGTTCTTCTCATGCTCCTTCAATTGTCGAGATGCGTATGCTATCACCTTTTCTCTTTGGGTCAGAACACAACCCAACCCGACTCCAGATGCGTCACTATAGACTGCGAAGTCTTCAACTCCATCGGGTAGAGAAAGAATCGGTGCTTCACATAACTTCTTCTTTAGCTTCTCGAATGCTTCTTCATGCTTCTCGCTCCATGTATAAGTAGCTTCTTTATGGGTCAAAGCAGTCAATGGAGCAGCTATCGAAGAAAAGCCTTGGATAAATCGTCGGTAATATCCGGCTAATCCTAGAAAGCTTCGAATCTCTGTGGGACTCTTCAGACGTTCCCACTTCATCACAGCTTCGATTTTTGCTGGGTCAACCATTATTCCTTCCTGGTTAACCACATGACCCAAGAATTGGACTTCTCGGATCCAAAAATCACACTTGGAGAACTTTGCATACAGCTTCTCCTTCTTCAAGACTTCCAACACTTCTCGTAGATGCTGGCCATACTCCTCCTGGCTTTTCAAGTAGATGAGAATGTCATCTATGAATACTATCACAGACTTATCGAGGAAGGGTTTACAAACCCTGTTCATCAAATCCATGAATGCTGCTGGAGCATTGGTTAGTCCAAACGACATAACCAAGAACTCGTAGTGTCCATATCTTGTTCTGAATGCAGTCTTCTCGATACCCTGATCTCTCACCTTCAGCTGATGATATCCTGACCTAAGATCGATCTTTGAGAAATAGCTCGAACCTTGCAGCTGATCGAATAGGTCATTAATCCTTGGCAATGGATACTTGTTTTTCACCGTTGCCTTGTTCAACTCTCGGTAGTCTATACACATTCTCATGCTTCCGTCTTTCTTCTTCACGAATAGCACCGGAGCTCCCCAGGGTGATGAACTAGGTCGAATGAAACCGTTGTCCAACAACTCCTGAAGTTGCGTTATAAGCTCATTCATCTCCGTCGGTGCTAATCGGTAACGTGCTTTCGCTATCGGTGTTGTTCCTGGTAACAAGTCTATCCGAAATTCCACTTGTCTATCAGGTGGTAATCCGGGAAGATCTTCGGGAAAGACTTCTGGATAATCACACACAACCGGTATGATGCACATCCCTTGGACAAACATTTTCTGGCTTTCATCAGGGAGATGATCCCAGAATTTACTCGTCGTTTGTCCCCGTACACCATAAATGACTCTTTTCCGGGTGGGTTTACCCTTTCTATCTTCTTTCGGCATTGAATCTCAGCATCGTTGGTGCTAAGCCAATCCATTCCCAGAACGATGTCGAAACCGTTCAATTCTATGGGTAACAGCTCCTCGTGGAATTCATTTCCGTTCAGGTCGATGACGATGTTCTTAATACGATTACTAACAAGTACGAACTTGCCACTGGCAACTTCCACAATTAGGGCATTATCAAGTTTTTCTACAGGCAATGCTAATTTTCCTCCAAATCTATGCGATACAAAGGAATAGTTTGCTCCCGAATCAAATAGTATATTGGCAGGCAATCCATTTACAAGAAAGGTACCTGAGGCGACGTCTGTTGCTTCCTTTGCAGCCTCGAGCGTCATCTGGAAGGCTCTTGCCTTCGGCTTCGGTGGAATGTTGGGTCTTCCTGCCTCCTTCTTCTTTGGACAGTCCCTCGAAATGTGCCCTTCCTCGTTGCACTCATAACAGACCTTCTTAGTGAACGTGCACTCGTTGGCATAGTGCCCAGGTTTTCCACATTTGAAACAAGTGACTCCTCCGTCACATTTCCCCTGGTGCTTCTTCTTGCACTTGTCGCACCATTTGGCTTCACCTCCTCCAGACTTCTGCGTACCAGACCTTGAGAATTTTCTTTTCTTGCTGAATTTCGAAGACCCATCAAATTTCCTTTTCTCTCCCACATCCGCTCTCTCCAGACCCTTCTCTCGTATCTGGGTCTCCACATTCTTAGCAGCCCAGATGGCGGCTTTCAGAGTGGTTGTTTGCTTGACCATTGGACCGAATTCCGCTGGTAATCCGAGGGCAAACTTGTTAACCTTGGAGAGTTCAGTTGGGACGAGGTGAGGAACAAGCTTCATTTTCTCTGTAAAGCTTGCAGCGTATTCAGTAACGCTCATTCTTCCCTTCTTCAGATTCTGGAACTCATTGTTGATCTCCAGAAGATCCTGCTCAGAGCAGTATTGCATCTTTAGTTGCACAAGAAAATCCTCCCAAGACATCTTGCTCGCTTCACCCTTGGGCATTGAATCAGCTAGCAGATTCCACTTGCTTAGTACTCCAGATTTTAACAGAGGAACCGCGAGAGCGGTCTTCTTCCTGTTGCTACACTCGAAACTTTCAAACATCGTTTCCATCTCGGAGATCCAGTTCATGACTTCCACCGGCGTCGGGCTTCCAGATAGACACGGTGGTTTAGATGCCATGAAATCCTTGTATTTGCATCCACGTCCGTCATTTCCTCCATCCTAGTGGTTTTGCCTAACTATCAGTGGGTTGGCTTGACCAACAGTCCCACTGTAGTTTCCTCCTTCAGACGACCCATCATTCAGCTCGGGCTCTACGATTGGTATGGTAGCTTCCTCGCGATTTTGTTGGAGCAAACGCATGGTTTCCTCCATTTGACGATCCAACATCATCTGGATCATCGCTTGCACTTCGGCCATTGTGATTGGCTTAGGAACATCCGCTACAACAGGTATTTGCTGAATCACTAGGGGTTGATTCCTATTCCTATTTGCATTCCCACCTCCACTGCGGGTTCTTGCCATTTTGATCTATACACCGAATAAGGTGAATTTAGATATTTATTCAGGATAGACGTTTAAATCATCCTTATCTCTCCGAAACGTTCACATGCTAGTTCTAATATCGTAGTCGAACGTTTAGAATCCTAAACATATAAGGTTTCCAGATCCGGTCGGCAACAGACCATAGATCCGAACAAATATCATCATGTCAGGCACAAGGCATTTAGCACATAAAAGCATTTTAGGCACAATTCCTAAAATAAGCTAGTGCTCACACCTCACAATCATCGCTTAGCATTCTAAGTTTAAGTCTAGAAATCCTACAAATTCCTAGTTCGGTTAAACTAATGCTCTGATACCAACTGTGACATCCCCATTTTCACGGCCAGAAAAGACCGATTTTTGTTTATGCTTGTTTGAAAATTAGAGTAACATTTTAAATAAAAGTGTTGCGGAATTTGTCCCAAAACAAAATATGATTAAAATTTATCAAAAGCATTTCCAAGGAAATGTATTTCATTAAAAGACTCGGGATGTCATGTTCGATACAGATCAAAAGCATAAACAGTACAATATAAGCCTTACTACATTATTTCATATCTACAGGCCTATATCCGTAATCCCTCATCCAAAACATCACATCTATGCTCGAGCGCCACTACCTGTAATACATGAAACTGAGTGGGTCAGGCTTGGGGGCCTGGTGAGCACATAGGGTTTTCAACCCACAATAAATAAGTTTATTAATTTCATTAACCAACAATAATCCGATTACCCGTTCCTGTTATCCTCACTTTACGTCCCTAAACACCTATCATAAGGGACCTAGCCTAAGGATCATCATCGGGATGGACACTACTGCTAAGGGGGTTCCTCAGCAATAAATGTCCTAAAGACAACCATGACGAGGATGGAGTACACCGGTGAACACATCGTTCACAAACACCTACAGGTTGCGAGCCTGCTAGCGTTCCACTGGACTGTCTACAAGAGTCCGTGGTCGTCATCTATACTCCGCTAGATGACTGGATCACCAACAACATCGAGGCCTCTCATCATTTTATCACACATCATCTTATTACATCTACCCATGTTTTACCCCAACATTTTTGTAGATATAAAATACATATATAGTTTAAATCACGAAAAACGTGTTTAAAATCATTCATCCAACATAGACAGCAAGTATTCAGATAATATGCAAACATAGCACGTAATTTATATAAAATACTTCATATCTATGTGTACGATGAAAGTAACTTTGCACTCACCTGATTAGGTGGTCACTCGGTACTTGAACAGCGCTTCGTTATCTCAAAACAACTTTTCCTCGACCAAAACCTAGTATTAATACCACTAGAGTTTAGTTTTAACGTTAACCGCGACTAATTAATAGTCTAGCTATTATTATTATTATTATATAAGCGTTAAATAACACTCAATATAACTCATAATAATAGCCCAAATAATTATTTTAAGGACCTAATAACATTACTATAATTATTTAAAAGTTATATTAAAAATTGCGTAGGCGTAGCTCACTTACAGAGGATTTTAAAGAAAACCGGGCCTTGCTTGGAGCAGCGTTTCCGAACCGAAAGACCCTTTTTCTACGACTTTCGTTTAGATCGCTAAGGCTAAAACTCGCTCTATCGTAAATTCACTATTTACACTTCTCGGTATCGTGCCGGTTCCATTGCGAAACTTCGACGGGTCATAACTTCTTCGTCATAACTCGGATTTCGGCGTTCTTTATATCCCCGGAAGCCTTGTTTCGACCACTACAACTTTATCTAAAGATATCGGGCTTATCTCACACTTTAATTTTGGCGCTTATTTTTATTCTTTATTTATTATACATTTATAAATAAATAATAAGCATATAAATTAACATAATTCACATAATACTCAAATATTTCATCTTTATTACATCAAAAACATGGATAACATGGATAGCCCCGAAACCCGGGCGTTACAATAACCCAAGCATAACATGGATAACTATAATTCTCAAACACAATCAAAGTTAATAATTTATACTACCTAGCCCTAGGATTGGATAAATCTTTAGTCCTAACAATTTAATGATCATAAACAGTTAATAATCAAGATCATGTAACTAGATTGATAATCTAAACTACCTAGAACTCACGTGTAGGTAATAAAAATCATAACTTTAACGTGAAAGGTAAATAATCAATCAAACACAAGTTTAAATCTGAATCACATAATCCTACTAACAAAATCAAAAACATATCAACCAGGGTTCATCTACATCTATTAAAAGCAATAAGGTTTTTAGCCATGCATCATAACTAGAAAAAAACAATCTAACGGATTCAGAGTTGAAATACATGATATAAAACAAACAAAATGATAAAATCTATGAATTATCGCTTGTTCTACAAATACACAATTCAAAGGTGGTCTTCAGATCTAAAAACGTATGGAATCGTCAAATAACTTTTTTCCCAAGTTGGTGTAAGTTAGCATTCGAATTAGGGCTTCAAAACCAGTATACGTATAGAATTACGTCACCACAACGTGGTAAAGGTCTCACCACAACTTGGTGATCAGGTTTCCTTGTTGCACAAGAACACGTATACCGAGATAAGCTAACGCACTACTTATTTTCTGCCTACTTGCAATGCAACTACTCCTGAGAAAGACTCAAACTGATCCCGGAATGGAATGGGATAGAATAGAAAAAACGGGAAGCTTTATCGGTTCGCCGTTGCTCACGCAAGCGAAAGGGTGAATTCTTTCCCAGTATGCCGCTCCACGAGCTAGGAGCGAGAACTACTAGAAAATGGTGAGATCATTAGATCATGACCATGGGAACATTTGTTCGCTTTATAGGTACCCCCGAATCTCCTTCGCGGCACTGGACTAGATTTCCGTCATTTCCGGAAAGTGCACGGACAGCCGCCCTTCCCCCTTTTCACAATGTTCATGCAGTTGCTCACGAATTCAAGTTTGAATGTCCCTTCGAAGTCCCGCACGCTCTTTTTGATCGGGAGCGGGGTGGGCAACTTCAGTCGGGAGTTTCTGAAATTTTATTAAGGGTGTCATGCATTATAAGGAATGCGGCGCGTCCTCAACTTTCTTTTCTGGTTTTTGTTTGTTTTTTGCCGATTTTAGCTCCGTTCTCCTCCTTTTGCATCCCAACTCTGATTTTAACTATAATTGAACATTTCAAGGCATATTAAGTATCATATATCTTAAACTATAACGTATTTATCAAATATATTAAGAAGATGACCTAAAATATATAGTTAAATAAGGCCATATCGTTCGTTGAGAACACCACATAACGAGTTGTACTTAAGAATAGAACACAAATGGGAGGCTTATGAGAAATGACAATATCAATTTATCTTAAAAGATTCTTTAATTATATGAATTCTGCAATTGCTTCTCTTTCTTCTTTTGGAATTTCCTTCTGGTATTTACTTCTCCTAGATCCACCGTTGATGCAAGTTCTCTTCTTGTTACTCTTCAAGGTTGTAGCCACATCTTTTCGGTCTAACGAAATTGTATTCTATACAACATTAAGACATACAAGTCTTTTCACCCTATTAAGAATTTACATAATAGTAGTAATATAATAATTGAGCATTTAGAAGTCTAAACACATAAATTCCCTAATCCCAAATTAGCCTCATACATTTCTTTACATTATCATGTGAAGGTTTGGATAGTTTTCGTGTGCTTGTAGTAAAGTCTCAATAGTTTTTTTTTTTTGTATGTGTCTGAGGCTTGAACTTTGATGGAAAGAAGACAATATTTGAAATAAACGCATTGTAGAAGATGGAAAAAAGACAGTATTTGAAATAAACTCATTGTACTGAATAAGGAACATAATATCATCAGATTGCAGGTTAGGTAAATGTTGAGGAATGTGTGCAACTTCTTTAAATTTGATTGATATATCATATCTTCTAAACGTTAAATGATTAGAACGGTCTATCATCTATGGTACTTTATTGCTGAGATTTGGTAGAAAATAAATGAAAATAATTTTCCCTGAAAATGTCACCATAGTTAACATCTCTGTTCATGAACATTTTGTACATGATAACCCAAAATGTTTTGGAACCTGCAACTAAACTCTCAATTTTCCCAAAAATACATCCTGTAATTACATGGATAAGACAATTCGAAACAACTGGTAAATGGCTTCTGTTGCTTCCAAGTGTAAGAGTATCTATATAGTCCATAGCTTGTAACATCTTGAATAATTCTTTAGCGGTTGGTTCATCATATAAAGTTTTCTCTTCAATACGAAATACATACATAAATAAGTGTAATGGTTAAGGGCATATTTGGGGCTCATCAGACAGTCATCTTATGTTTTTCTTTTTTCAAAGAAAAGTTAACTAATATCAACAATTTTGTTGGGATGGCTCAAAATTTTGTAGTGTTTTGTGTAGAAAATGAGGCTTTAATATTTCAAACATGATTGCAATGGGTACATGTTGATTTGATGAGTCTAAATATGCATGCACATTACAAGTAGTTATCATTGCCTTTATTATATTGAAAAAAGGCATCATCTAGAGTGAGTACCATCCTATACAGACTTGTGACACTAGATTCTTCTGACCTTTATATCTAAATAATTCGTATGAGAGAAGCAGATGATACACATTATATCTATATAAACAAATTTGTGAAAGACTTAGTGAATAATGAGTATGTTTAAGATGAGTTTCATGAATAATTGAAAGACCCACACTTTCATATTTGACAATTGTTACTCCAAAACATGCTACTTGCATATTCAGAAAAAACAATATTTTACATTGATAATTTGTTTACATAAGACTGGATACAAACCGACTAAGTTTTAGTATATTACATAACTACCCAGGATATTTAAGCTTTTATACATACCTAAACCCAAGTACAAAAGTAGTAGTATAAACTATTCTAAATCTTCCAAAAATATATGACTATACTGGATTCTTATTACCTACAATTGTTAAACACTGAGGGGTAAGCGGTGATGCTTAGTGAGTTCAATAATAAATACAATATAACATTATGCCATATATATACTTTAATATGGCAGAAGCAAAGAGGAACAAGGAACAACAAAGGCATATGTGAATCATGTGATAAGCTTTCCATATCAATCAATGATTTGATTCAGAGATATACAATCAATGAGACATAACAATTTCCATACTTGATATACATCAATAAAGCTTCGGCCCAAATGGCACAGAAGACATACATTTTCTGATTAACATTTTGGTAGATTTCAGGCTTATAGCCCTGTCTAACCTTCTGCCAATGCCATAGAATAGAAGTCATTCTCTTACGGAGACATGCTCTACATGGCCAGAGGCTACGTACCAGTACCACCGTGAATCTAAGTCCTTTCACTGATCACATGGTCAAAGGTATAGCTTTTCTATCATAGGTAGCAGAAATAAAAATAACACGGGAAAATAACCTGAAATAATAACACTGAAAAGCACATAGCACATATAACATATAACATACAATTGTTCCTATATATTGAACTCACCGTGAAATAACCGGGGGTTAAAATAGTAATTTGGGCAGCACTTCGTTACTATAATTAGCTTTCTTCGTTGAAAACCGGGCCTTGCTAGGGTTGGGCTTCAAACCGAAAAGATAAATTTCTCGGGCTTCTCGGGCACTTCAGAATGTATTTCGGGTGTTGAAAATAATACTGGGGCTTCAGGGGAAGTGGAAATAGCTAAAATATGGATTTAGGGGGTAAAAAGTGGCAATTTCCTAAATCTAGCCAGGAGATCTCGCAACTCATATTAATAGGGGAGACCCTCGGATCCGAAGCAAAGGAGAAGGAGGCTGGTGGCTTGCATGCGAGGCTCCAGGTGGCTTGGTTCGCAGGTCAACACGGGGAGGGCACGCGTCGGAAGGGTATTGGACCGAGGCCTCGGGTGCGAGGGTTGCGACACGGATGCGACACGCGGCATGCTTTGGTTGGGCCTCCCATCGGTCGTATCACAATCCGACACGGGGCACGCATGCGAGGCCTGCACGTGGCCAATTCCGAGCCATTTATGCGAAATTCCTCGGATTTTGTGCCCAAACTTCTAAAATCCATAACTTTCGCATACGGGCTCCGTTTTTGACGTTCTTTATATGCACGCATAGGCGGGAATATACTCTACAACTTTCGTTTAGACTTGCTTGTCTAATTTTGAATTTATTTTTAATATTATTATTTTTAACAGACCGGGACAGGAAGATCCGTTAAAAATTCATAACTTCTTCATCCGATGTCCATTTTCGTCTGTCTTTTTACCATTGTACTACTATTGACGAGACCTTTGATTCTCATTTAGGTTGTGTCGGCTAAAAATCACTCGATCTAAAATTCGAGTTTTTAGTTGTCTACTGCTAAGCTGAAACTTAGAAAAATCATAACTTCCTCATACGAAGTCAGATTTTGGCGTTCTTTTTATGAAAACTCTCGGTTTAACGAGTACTACGACTTTCATTTAGATCACCAAGGCTAAAAAGTAGTTTATCAAAAACTCACTTTTTACGTCATTCGGCGCCGTGCCGGTTTTGTCGCGGATCTTCGATTGGTCATAACTTCTTCGTTATAACTCGGATTTCGATGAGGTTTTCGCCTAAATGTTTCTAACGAGATTCTTTACAACTTTCAATAATAAAATTTCACTTATTTCAAATTTTATATTTTCATTAAATTTCAATAATTGCCTTTTGTTCGGAATCTCATAAGACTTCCAAAACATTCTGGATGATTCTAAACATAGTTTTACTTCATTTCTAGTAAAAACTATCCGTTAGAACTCAATACTCATAATTATATAATATTTCATAATATTATTCACTTTTAAAATTACATTACACGATAACCGAACGTGTATGTTACAATAATGGTGATCATATACGAAAACCAATACATAATTTTTCAAGCAAATGATAGTCAAGAAGTGCAAAAAGGTTCAAATTTGAACAATGATGGTGATTTATGATGAGTATTTTGGACACATAGTGATGAAAATGAAGAACAAATCAAATTTTAGCATTAATAAGCATACATGACCACAAGCAGATTTCATGTACACATGAATATATATACAATCATATTTAAACATGAAGATCATGAGCGTTTGATTTAACCAATAATCTTAAGCACAATTATCCAACCATGACTAAGACAACATTTCCAAAAAAACTTTCATATTTACTAACAAAGGCAAACAATACCGGGAAAACATCAAAAAATCACCCTAGAAAGATGAACAATGCAGATGGGAAAAGGTAATTTTCACAAGTATATCAAAAGCATCAAACAAAAGAATTTTCAGAGTTTGAGCATTTTCAAATGACATCATAATTCATTCAAAAATAAAGTCATAAAAAAATGATATGTTCCCCCCAAATTGATGTCATAGATAAAATTAGCTTGTTTTGGATAGATTCATATGGAATGTATAAAGGTAAACTATTAGATGGTAGTTCCCCATCAGCCTAACCATTAGTAGGAATGGTTAGGTTAACAAATCTTGTTGGGATTTATTGTGGATTTCTGGATGCACTGAAAGAGTTTTTGTGGATTGAGGACCTATAGGAACAATTGGATTAGTTAGATGTTCGTTTTTTTGAAGCGAAAATTTTTTAAGTCTGCGGACCACCTCTACAACCCTCTACAGTAGAAGAGGTGGACTAAACGGCTACAACTTGTAATAAGAAGCCTGTTTGTTATTTAACATCTATAGACTGCTGCAATAAACTGAAATTTAGATAAACTGATTTTACAAACTGAAAATAACTTTTCAACATCGGAACTTTAATAATTATAGTCTTAAAGCATTGAAATAAAATTCATACAACCATTAGTTGTACAATAACAATTTGAAATAAAATTCATACAACCAAATTTTAATAATTCTCATTCTATATTCTGCATCAACTGATCAATAATTTCATCCTGTAACTGAGATATATATTTATGGTCCGCTAGAGTACCATTTGTTGGCACATCATCTTAATCATCATCATCAACAACAACAAGCACATTGCTATTTCGAAACGAGACATTTGGTTCATCGTATCGTGCAAAATACTCATCACTCAGTCCCTCTTTTGTTATAAAATTATGAAGTGTGAAACATGCAATGGTAATGTTTCTTTGTGTAATCAATGAGAAAGGTGCCATCATCTTCGATATAGGGAATCGTGCTTTCAAAACACCAAAAGCACGCTCAATGAAGTTCCGAAGTTTTCCATGCGCATGGTTAAATTTTTCTTTATTTGTTAATGCACGTCTTTAACGGAAATCCCCAAGCCAATATCTCACATTACGATCGGGGCCATAAATCCTCGAGTGTGTGCACATGCGGCATCATAAAGCTAATATTTATCTATAAAAATGAAAAAATCAATTAGTTTTAAAATAAGATAAAACTATTCAAATAACCATAAACTTACATGATGGTGGAAACATGAATGGTGCATGTGGATTTGCTAATGATTCAGATAATATTCTAGAATCATGTGCTACCCCTTCCCAACCGGCCACAAGAAACGTAAACATCATGTTGAAGTCACAAATTTCCAAAATGTTTTGGTAGCAATTGCCTTTTCCCCTACCTCTATATAAATCTTGTTTCTTAGCAGGGACAACATCTTGTATCAAAGTGCCATCAAGTGCATTAATTGCTTCTTTGAAAACCCATCGTAGCCTCCTATTATGTCACTGGAATGTTTGGGTTCAGATTAAAAGTAGTCGGTACTATAATGTATTTTGTGAAAAGCATCATTTTGTCCAACACTTCATAAAAAATTTATGAATTGTTTACTTTGAGTGTTGAAATATCTTTTTGATAATCACGTAACATTGGTTATGACCGATCATCATAAAAAACATAGCCATCTTTTCCTCGACCGATACGTGTTTGCTATCCTTTAACGAGCAATTTAATCTAAAATGACAACATATTCGGACAAAAGATTCATGAGACATACATAGTACTTCAACACATTGTAGATGATTATGTTCCAATAATCTAATGTATATTCATGTCCCGTCATTTTTGAATCGTTGTCCCGCACTCGTTTCACACCCCTCATCCAAAATAGTGGACATAGAAGTACATTAGAATCAAGAGAAGTATCGTTTTATCTTTGATCCATTATGAACCTATTAATCAACACAAGCACGTAACGTTAAATAAAATTCAAGTATCAAATAACATAATGTTAAATTTAAGTACCAAATAACTTAACATTAACAAAAATAAAGTAGAAAATAACATAACTTTAACTAAAATTCAAGTACCAAATAACATAACTTTAAATAAAATTCAAGTACCAAATAACATAACATTAACCAAATTAAAGTAGCAAAAAACATAACCAAGTAGTTCCGACATATGCAATTAAACCTAAACAATACAAGCACGTAAACCTAAAGGACAATCTTTCCATCCTTTAATACTCCAAAACTTGTAGTCGTCATCAGGATCCATCCCCTTAATATCTGCAGATCATTAGGAAAATTTATCCACATCTCTCTTATATTTATGGTCCCTCCAAAAATGTGATAAGCAGTAAAGCGTAGAGGGTCTAGTTAACCTAACTCAAGCAACTCTCACTTCTTTAAACATTGAGGAATTGTAGGACCTTGAGTTAAATGTCGTAGAGCTTTCTGCATCTCAAGTGCTAAATCGTCAGCAGTAATAGAAGCTTTAGGTGAGACACTTGAAGGTGGATCAGGTGAGGCAGTAGGAGCTTAAGCTCTAGGAATTGAGGGTTTAGCCCTTTTGTTGGGGTTATTGGAAGGTGAAGCAGAAGAATGTGAAGCACCAGAAGGTGAAGGAGCAGAAGGTTGAGCAACAAAAGGTGGTGGCTAAGTAAAAGGCTCATTAGTATGATGGTAAAAGTAATCATCATCATCTATGTTAATGTCCATAAGATGAAGTGGCGGGACATGGAAAGAAGATGATCCATGTCCCAATGTTGCTTCAGTTGTGGTCCAACTGAGGTTACCAGTGACACTGTTTCCATCAAAGAGGTCTGCACAAAGCTCTAGAAACAACAATGGACCAACTTTCAAGGAAACGGCCTTCAGATATCCCTAAACCCAATGTAACAAAAAGTAGTATAAGAATATTTGCTAACTCTATAAGTAAATGTTATATATATATATATATATATATATATATATATATATATATATATATATATATATATATATATATATACCTTTTTAAAGTCCTCCCACTCCTCGTTTGTTAAGTTAAAAGTGTTTGTTTGAGGATCGTAAAGGTTGCTAGTTTTGTTTTTCAAGTATAGCCATCTTGTGTATTTGGCTTTAATATTATTATAGGCATTTTTCAATTGTATTTGAGTCAAACCCACATCATGCTTTCCCTTAATAACTGTTCCTAACTTGTTATATGTGTGTTTGTGCATACTCAATCCTTTTCTACCCATATTGTGTACTTTTTCAATACACGTTTGCAATAAACATTTTATTTGTTCATTGGTCCATGTATGTTTATCTCCCATTGCTAATAACAAAAAAATGATAACCTTATAAGATTTGTGTGACATCCCCAAATTCACGGTCATTTTAAAAAATTTATTTATGCTTATTTTAAAATCAGAGTATCCTTTTTAAAGAACAATGTTGTGGAATTTTGTTCCCAGAAAACATCAAAGCATTTCTGAAGAAATGTATTTGTTTATATTAAAACATTGGGATGTCATCGTCAATACAGACACATAAGCATAAACAGACCTTACATTCTTTTACACTAGTGATTTACATCACCTTTAATCTCTCAGTGTAATGTAGCTTTGTATCGACACCTGTGGTACAAATAAACTTAGTGGGTCAGGTTGGGAAACCTGGTGAGTACATAGGGTTTTCAACCCACAATAATAAAGTTCTTATGTTTAATCATCAAACAATAAACCCAATTACTCATCCCCATTATCTTCTTTATTCTTAAGTATCTTCCCTAAGAATCGTCTATTTCTCATTATTTATTCCTAAGGATTTTCCTAAGGAATAGGCACGAAGTCCATGGTTGCCAGGGTTTATATAACAGGCACTAAGTCCATAGTTGTCAGGGTTCATCTAACATGCGCTAAGTTCATAGCTGCCAGGGTTTATCTCATTTATTGACAATATTATTTTAGGGAGTCCACCCGCCAATACATGTCAATGGGTTTTTAGAGTACACCGGGTGAACACATCGTTCACAACACCTACAGGTTGCGAGCCTGCTAGTGTTCCACTGGACTGTCTAGATTAGTCCGTGGTTGTCATATATACTCTGCTAGATGACGAGACCATCGCTTTGGTCATTGCTTGGGTCATCGCTTGGGTCATCGCTTCTCACTATCTTTTACCACTCATATATCATCGCTCATCATTCATCTCATTTTTCATCGCTCATCATTCATATCATCTTTAATCTACCCATCTTTTACCCATCATAATTATAGGTATAAAATACATATATAGTTTAAAACAATTAAAACATGTATATTTTTGTTCATCCAACATAAATATTAAGTACACAGATAATATGCACACATAGCATGTAATTTATATTAAATACTTCATATCTATGTGTAAGATGAAAGTAACTATGCACTCACTTGTTAAAGTGATGACTCCAAACTCGGACAGCGCTCCGCTTCTTAACAGTATATTTCCTTCGACAAAACCTAGTATTATTAACACTAGATTTTAGTCTAATGTTTCTCGTGACTAATTATTAGTCTTAGTATTATTATTTATATAAGCGTTAGACAATACTTTTCAACTACTATGTACAGACAGGGGCCAGACATGAAACTCCGGAGGGCATGACCATTTTGGAATTAAAGCACTTCCGAAATCCAACAACCCAGACGACCCTTCAAACTGGATTCCCTGTACCTCGAGTAGTTAAAAAGACATTATAACGACACTTATATAAGTCATAATATTATCCCATATATTTATTATAATACTAAGTTTAAACATAATCTATACTTGAAGTAGGGTAAGCATAACTTACTTACAAGGGGATTTTATGTAGGAGTCGGGCTCTGCAGGGGCAGAACTTCGTCGCTGAATCTTTCTAAGAAAGATTCTTGTAGCGCTTCAGCGCTCACCTTACTATACTAAAACTACAGAAAGAGAGGTCGAATCACGAGGGTCCGAAATGCTTGGGGGATAAGAAGAGAAATACTCTTGAAGCAAGAGAATGGTGCAAGAAATATGAGAGCCTAGAGCCTCTTATTTATAGTAACTGAATTTTCAAAAACTACCATTTATAGTTACTTAATGACCTTATAGTTATTTAAACGACTAAAAACCCCTTTATGCTACTATTTTAAATAGATTTAACAATATTTGTACTAAACTAATGTCGAAAGTACTCAACACTAGTCTTATAACGACCGCATCGTCGATACCTTTCTAATGATATATACATATGTATATATATATATATATATATATATATATATATATATATATATATATATATATACGTATATATGATTTATACTTTATTTTAATACGTAAATATGCTATTATAATTTATAACTCATTCATACGAACTCCGTTTTTAACGTTCTTTATATCCACACGTAGCTATCGACGAGATCTACAACTTTCGTTTAGACTCCGTCGTCTAATTTTGAATTTATTTTTCTTCCATATTTTTATAACATTAAATAATTTTGCTAAAATCATAACTCTCTCATACGGACTCCGTTTTTGGCATTCTTTTTCTCAAAATTCCTATTTTAAGGAGTACTACGATTTTTGTTTTGGTGGCATTAGCTTAAAGTCAACCATTCTCTTCGTAGCTTTTTACGTCACACATTGCTTGTGCGCGGCTGACTTTTATATCTTATAAAAATCATATCTAATTCATACGGATTCGGATTTCGACGAAATTTATATTTTCGAGATCGGGAAGACATGTATTTTCTCTCTCTCTCTCTCTCTCTCTCTATATATATATATATATATATATATATATATATATATATATATATATATATATATATATATATATATATGGTTGAGATTGGTTGAGAACTCAAAGTTTCCCGAGAACCCGAGAACTAAAAGTGGAGCGTTGGATCAAAAGTAATTCGTTAAGGACATGATCGTTATCTTACCAATCTCATTTAATGTTTAATTTTTTTGTGTTAATTAATATATTAATATAAATGTCTAAAAATTAACAAAATAACTCAAAATTTCGGATTTATTTTTTTTAAAAAAAAATAATTTTCGATTATTTTAAAAAATGGAGATTTTTTAATTTTTTTCAAAAAATATGGATTTTAAAAAAAATGGAAAAAAATATTTTTTTAAAAAACTGAATCTTTTTTTAAAAAAGAACTGCATTTTTTCTGGAAAAAAACTGTATTTTTTTTTCAAAAAAACTGCATTTTTTTTTTCAAAAAAAACTGCATTTTTTTAACAAAAAAAATCAACGTTTTAGTTGCATATATGCATATTTTTTCAAATGTATATATGCATATTTCTTATACTATAATATTCGTAAGTAAGTTATAAAAAATCTCATTTTTATTACTCAATCTATAAACATAATACAAGTATTTTATTCGATACAAAATAAAATATAAAAAAACTACAAAGATTCATAGTGTTATCATTTCTTCATATCAACATTTCCATATTTTCTTCAATTTATCACTTTTCACCTCTTCGATATTTTCAACAAATTCTTCAAAACCTACAAGAAAATTAAAAAAAAAATTGATTAATGCAAGATCACTCAAAAAAATGCACAAGTATATATCATGTAAGATTCAGATGTGATTATATCTTGTAAGATTCAAATGTGATTATATAATGTGATATTCACATGTGATTGTATCTTTTAAGATTCAAATCCGAAATTCACAAGAAAATTAAAAAAAAAATTAACAAAGACCACTCACACAAAATGCATGTGTGCATATTGATGTAATTCATATGTGATTCACTAGTGATTTACATGTGAATCACATGTAATTCATATGTTATTCACTTGTGATTTACATGTGATTCACATGTAATTGATATGTGATTCACTTGTGATTTACATGTGAATTACATGTGATTAATATGTGAATTACATGTAATTTATATGTGAATCATATATGAATTACATGTGAATCACATGTAATTCATATGTGAATTAGATATTATATACATGTAAATCACATGTAATTCATATGTGATTCACTAGTGATTTACATGTGAATCACATGTAATTCATATGTGATTCACTTGTGATTTACATGTGAATCACAAGTGAATCATATGTGAATTACATGTAATTCATATGTGAATTACATGTAATTCATATGTGAATCACTTGTGATTTACATGTGAATCAAACATAATTCATATGTGAATTACATGTGATTTACATATTAATCATGTGTGAATTACATGTGAATCACATGTAATTCATAATTACATGTGAATCACATGTAATTCATAATTACATGTGAATCACATGTAATTCATATGTGATTTACTTGTGATTTACATGTGAATCACATGTAATTCACATATGAATTACATGTGATTTACTTATAACCGTCACACCATGATTCAGACAAATACAAAAATTTAAGAAAATTCGAACATGAACCATTATCAATTATGATTGACCTGATAGAATAGTTGTTGGATGACACTTTGAATCATATCCACATGGAGATCCTTGTTCTTCTTCCGAGTCTTGTTGTTCCATTTTTACAGTTGAGTTCTCATGCATATATCATTATATATTGCACTGCTTCCCATGAATGCAATCTGTAAAAAATGCTTCCTTCCATGCATGTCCAAAGGCCTGTTATGTAACATACATGAAAATAAAAAGAATCCCCTTAATGACTCCATCAATACACTCAAGAAAGACTATATATGTATATTCACCTTTGTGTCATCAGAAACTCCTTCTCCAACAGCACCAAAGCTATCAACATTCATAAGAACCCTGACACCATGTTTATCAACTGACCATGATGGCAAGTCAGAATCATCTTCTATTTTTAAACTTTTATCCTCAAGCATGTCCAAGGAGTCAGAAAAATTGCTTTCTGCATACTCACAAACCAACAATAGAGACAGAGAAAGAAAAGAAATAAATACAAGAGTGCTCATGATTTTGTTGTTGTTTGTTTAGATTAAATCATGTTTTGAGTCACCCAATAAGCCTCAAAACAATCTTTCAAAGTCCTTCTATGAGAATTGGTGGTGGAAGAAATCCAAGCTCCTATTTGTGCAACCTACTTTGTTTTCCACCAAATATTTTGTACCTTGATGAGTGGGTTGTGAGTGGGATTGATATTTTTATTGTTTGACATGACACGTCTGTTAAGAGGCTAATGTTTACCCTTATGGGTGTTCTTAGTGATGGGTTAATGTGTTAAGTGGTCAAAAAGCCTTTGAAATCCAAAGCTGGAAAATTCAGCAAAAATTACAAATCTGTCCCTGTATTGGAAAAATTATAGAAAAATCAATAGGAATCGAATTAATGATCCGTAAACTTTCAAAGTTTCCATTTTCAATATAGTTTATCCATTAATTTTTCCATAACCTGTTGTTGCTTCTAACTTAGGTGAAAACCACATTTTTCACCAGCTGGTCAGAATTTAGCTGCATTGATAGGTAGTTTTGTAAAAATCATATAAAATTGTATAAAAATCGTTTGGACCTTCAAAAGTACATTCTAAAAAGATAAAAGTTTGAACTTCTGGAATATGAAATAAAAACGGAAGTTATACAGGTTTCAAGTGTGCTAAAAAAAGCTTTAAACAGTGGCTGTTTTGGGTCCAAAACTGAGAATTTTAATTGTTAGTTGATTTAGGTGTTTTGGCTCATGATTTATAAGTTGTGAATACTGTTTTTTGATGTATAGAAATCAAATGAAGATGTGATATTTTAATTTATATGTATTAATTAATTAATACATATAAATCAAATGGCTGAACTAATAAAGCCAATTGCATGCCAGGTGTGTATAAAAGATCTGAAGTCCAAGGAATCTAAACAAACAACAACAAAATCAATATTACATTAAAACATTTCACAAGAAAAGTAGATGAAAATGAAAGAAATTAAGACAACATGTATCACCTGATTAATGGTGCACCTCATGTACCTAGGGCTGCAATTCCATTATCCCTTACAATAAAATTACTTGTAGCAGGCTTCAATATCAGCAGTCAACATGCTTTCTTTCATGCACATTTACATGACTTCCACCACCCTTAACATACTGTTCACATCCCCATTTAAAATCCCATAACTACCCCTATGTTTTCTTGGATTTTTCTTTTCAGTTCATCTCTCGAGTCTGATTCAAGTGTACCCTTTTGAATGTATATAACAAGTCAGGTGAGGTGAGGTGAGGTGGGGTGGGGTGGGGCTATATCTTATGAAAGATTCAAATATGGGTTTTGATAGGAGGTCTACATTCATATCCATGGGTTTGGGTGGTAGTACTAATCATGTTGATGTGTTGTTAACATCTTCCTACCAACTAATACCAAGCACAAGAATAGCACAGACCACAACACTCAGGTATGTTTCAAGATTAGATTCAGAGCACAATCTCAAAGACCACGAACAACTTTTGAAGATATGCTTCAAATTAAGAAGCACTATATGTGGTCATCAAAGAAACCGTTCACTGTTAGCCTGTTACACTCTCAAACTTCACATCAACATATGCAGTTATGACAACTTTAGCTAATTCACTAATAATTGGTTTCAATAATCGATTGCAAATTTGGATCGATAGATTAAGAGCGATGATGGAGTTTCATTTGATCATCATTTAGATTTCATTGAACTCAAATTCAATAACGATGGAGTCAATGAGTGTATCGTCGGTGGAGGATTCATATAGATCTTCCAAATCGATTCAATATTTATATTGAAATCAACACCTGAAAAAGATCAAATGCAATAAAAGAAGAAAATCGAACCTGAAGACTAGATCGATGTTGAGGATACTAGATTAATTACATGGTGGTGATATTGGTGGAGCACCGGTGCGTCGTTGGAAGGAGAAACCAATGGAGAGTGATGAGAACACGATTTTTCTTTATACGATTTCTTCCCCTGTGGTGGCGTTGACGTACTGAGTGCACGAGATTAGCTTCGACGCACACGTCTGGTCCTGCGCATGTGAAGCCATCTTTGTGGTTGATTTTTTTCTCACTCTAAAAATTAAAAGGGTGGCGATTACATTCGAGTTTCTTTTTTCTTCATCTCCGATTACATTATGATCGGCAAATCGGCAACACAATTGAATAAAAAAAAATTAGAAATAGAAAGTGATTCCAACCCGTACACCGGTGACTGATCCCGACGATTACAAGGTCACAGGAGATAAAAAAATTGATTGCAAAAGTCAGAGGATTTAGATGCGCTTGTATCAATCACTACCGATAAAGATCTGTATTGATTTTTTTTAAAATCGACAATGATTGCGGTTGATTAACAGTGAGTTTGATTTTTGTTGTGCCAAATCACGCCAAATCACAACAACAAGGATGTCAGGGGAAGCCATCTGATGGTGGATCAAAAGTGAATCATCGGAAACCACCTAACGTCGAGGAAGAACATTAGCGAAAAGGCAACATATGGATGCGATGCGATGACAGGATGAAGGAAGGAGAGCTCTCGTTCAATTTTTGTGGATGATCTGATGTAGGGGGGATGAATCATCGGCACCATAATCGAAGAATCGAAAAAGGTTAGGATCGCTTGAGAAGAACGCAGTCGACATTGTCTCAGTTGTGATATTTTGTTTTCTCTTTTAGTAAATCAGATATATTTGTTTCCAATAATACCCTTGATCTCATTTAATTAGCATGCCCCTGCCTCTTTAGTTTTCTGATTATTTACAAGAATGACACCTTGCATCTTGACCATCCTTTTTTTTGATCCAATGCTCCACCTTTAGTTCTCGGGTTCTCGGGAAACTTTGAGTTCTCAAGTGATCCTTCCTCTCTCTCTCTCTCTCTCTCTATATATATATATATATATATATATATATATATATATATATATATATATATATATATATATATATATATATATATATATATATATATATATATATATATATGTTTTGGCGCACTTATTTTTACGATTTACGGACGATTCGATTGATTTTTGCTATTTTATTATATTATAATAATCATGAAACATATAGTATTCTTATAATTCTTCTTTATTTCATCAAATAGGTTAAAATTGTTGACCCTAACTATTTGTTTGGTTAAGATTATTTATCCTAAAATCATTTTTAATGTTTATTATATCTTAGTTGACTAGCCCGAATCTGCGGGTGTTACAATTTGACCAACCATCAACATAAATATGAGCAAATTAGAACTTAATAATTACATTTCAACACACAAATATGATATTTTTCAGCACACAAGAACTTCTAGCACACAAATTAGCAACCATTTTAGCATACAAGAATCAGAAAAAAAAAACAATTCAGCGTGAATTAAACAGTAATACTATTTCAGCGTACAAATATGAGCATACCAAAAGTCAACATACCAGAAAATCAGAAAAAATAAAGCAATTCAGCAAGGATTAAACAATAGTACAATTTTAGCACACAAACATGAGCATACCAGAAATCAACAACATCAACAAACATGTTACCAAATCAGAAAAATATATGAAAGGTGAAGCAGATGAGCAAAATCGATCGGAAGTGGAAAATAATTTAAACAGAAATCAACATACAATAAAACTGATTTTAGCATACCAGAAAACCGATTATAAATCGATTTCAGTTCAACAAATTGATGTAGTTAAGAAAATTGATTTCACTGATTTTAAACTACTGAAAACAAGAACCGAGGAACATACATGTCGTTTGTCAATGATCTGAAGGGTTCGATTGGGCGCAGACAAGAAGAGATCTACATTGACGAAGGGTTCGGTTGAGGCCGACGATCAGAAGTAGTAGATAAGGAGGAACGATGGTCAAAGGAAGAGGGCGGAGAAAGCGGTGATGTGTTTTTTTTAGTTGTGTTTTTTTAAGGTTGAGAAGAGGTTTGAAGTGTTTAGTCCACTGTTGCACCAAAAAGCACATGGGCGAACGTTTTTATTTAGAAGACTTTTAAAAAATAAACGATTGGAATAGCCCAACTTTTGCGCTTGTTTTACGCAACACAACGAAAAGAGGTCCGAAGAGGTTTTCTTATAAAAAAAACACCCTCTTAGTATTTCATAATCGTAAATTGTTTGGGGAGGGAAAAAAAGTAAGTCAAGATCAATATCAAAGTTTGGAGTAGGTACATGTTGAACTAGATTGTGAACAATATGTGTAACCTTTTGATGACCAAAATGTACATGATCTAGTTTCTTGCCATAAAACGAACCAAAGTGGATGTTGGTACTTTATTTGATTACTCTAGTACATTTGTTTAAATTATAATAAGATGCTGATCTAAAAGAGTGGCCTAATAAAATCCCTTCATCTAACCTTGATTCAAACTTTCCTTAATGATCTTCGTTATTCTTTATAAACTAGCGACACCAAAAAATATGAAAAAAATTGATGTTCAGTTTTTTTTTTGTTCATAGCTTTATAAGAAGTAACATTTAGTTTATGATTAATTAAAGATTGGTTATGTTTAAAACATGTATTTGCAATTGCTTCAACCTAAGAACACCAATGAAAATCAACAAATATAAGCATTGATCAGGTCGCTCCATAAAGGCTTTTGTTTCTTCTTTCAACAACACTATTCTTGATGTGTATAAGGTGCAAAAAAGTTATGTTCAGTCCCTTTGGATTTTAGAAAATCATCTAATTTACATTATTTAAATCATGTTCTATGGCCACATTTGATTATCATCACATGTTACTATTGGGTTTTTATTCAAAATAGCTTCAAAAACATAAACAATGCAACGGATAAAAATTAAACTAGTTTTATTCCCACCAAAGGATCATTTCGCAAGAGTTAGAAATATTAAAACAACCATAGAAAAAAAATTAACAACCTTTAAAGACATTGATCCTCATGGGAGGTTGGAAGTTTTACGAAGATGGCATGAAAATCTAAAACAAGAGCTCTCTAGAAGTATCCACCAACATGTGGCCAACTTGATAAGATACTAGTTTTCTTTTTGTAATATAAGAATCTCTTAAGCTTTTAAGACAAAGAAACTAGTTTGCCTTAAAAGAGAGTAATCCAAGTATCATCTTTTTCTTCCTTTTCTTAACCCTTTAAGAAGAACTAGAGAGAAAGAGAGGGAGAGCATGGAAATTATGGATTTTATGGATAAGAAAGAAGGAAAGAAAACTAGCTTCTAAACCCTTTACTTTATGCATTTACCCCATGGGTCTTAACACTTTAAGACCCATGCTTCATGGTTATGTTTTGCCCAACTTTAGAAGCATGTTCCTAGCATTATAATAATCAAAAGAAGAAATTTTCCATCATCTTATGTACTTACGGTTTTCTACACAAAAGAAGACAAAGTTTTATAAAAAAAACTTTCAAGTCTTTTATAAGTTATAAGCCTTTATCCAATTAGCTAAAAGACAAAATTATTTCTAGTCCAAAAAGATATACATGACATAATAAATCATACCTTATAATATATTATGATATGTTATGATACTTAACATTGAAAATTAATATTTCATGAAATAAATAATTTTCAATTAATTACAAGAATTATATTTATTTATCAAGGATCAAATACTTATAAATAATATAATTGCATCAATTTGTTGTTAGTGTGACCCTTTAGGATTATAAATTATCTAACAATATCATTCTATAATTACTCTTGGGCATATAGATCTTTCAGTTACTTGATATATAGTTTAATATATTTAATGAATTCAATCATTTTGAATGTTGTTTCAGACTTCAGTCTCATGAAGTATACCTAGGTAAAACATGTATATTTATCAACTAAAAGTATAATATACATCCCATTGAATGCTTGGAGTATATGGTGGACACATAGATCTGTATGCAAACATCGAATATGATTAAATATATCTCACTCAAAAATGCTCTTATGAGTGGATTTAACAAGTTTTTGTTGGATTAGGATGTCTAAGCTCATCACTAAATTTGTATATACTTGTAATTAAAATTAAAGTTTGTAACATACACGTTCAGTTATCGTGTTTTGTTAGCTTAAAAATGAATATTATTAAATATTATATGGTTTTGAGCATTGAGTTCTAACAAGATAGTTTTATGAGATTTGAAGTAAAACTATGTTTAGAATCATTCAGGAAGTATTGAAAGTCTTATGAGATTCCGATCAAAAGTCAATCATCAAAATTAACGAAAATATAACATTTAAGTTGGAAATAAGTAAAAACTAATGTTATTGAACTCACTAAGCGTCATCCGCTTATCATCCTCAGTGTTTAACTAATGCAGGTGATAAGCATCCAGTATAGTCATGTACTGTTGGAAGATGTAGAATAGATAATATTATTACTTTTGTACTTAGTGTATAAATTCCTGGGAAGATATGTAATATATAAAACTTTGTAAAAATCTTAATAGTTGGTTTGTATCCAGACTTTTGTAAATTATATTATGAATATGCATGTAGCATGTTTGGAGTAATAATAATGTTAAGTATGAAATGGGTCTTTCAATCATGGTATCAGAGCAGTAGTTTAAGTGAACTAAATACCACAGATTGGTATTTAGACTTAAACTGTCGGAAGTTTAATATATGAAAGAATTCATTGTGAGTATATGGATACAAACCATAGGAAAGACTTAAGTAGGGTATATGCCTTAATTAATATTATATGCTAATTGAATTGTTATAGCATGCCTTGGGTTGAATACCTCACTTGCTATAGTGTGCACTAGCATACTTTAAGGGAGATGCCTTATATGCTAATATGTGCTAAAAGATAAATAATATACCCGAAAGCGCGAGCACGACTTGGAGATACGTGGTGCCACTCTTTCTCTTCCGAAGCATCCATGTGTCGATAGAACTATTTCTGTTTCTTATATTCCATCGTCTCGATCTGATCCTAGCAGACAAGTACAATCTCATAATACCTTTCGTGGCCGCGGTAGGTCACAATCTTTTTCTCTTCAGTCACCATCGTGTCGAAAATGTGGAAAGAATCACTAGGGTCAATGCAGAACAAAAAAGGACCGGTGATTTGCTATGGATGTGGAAAAAAGGGTCACACGAAACCCGTTGGCCCGAGTGTACTTCAACTAAAAAGAAGGAGGTGCCAAAAGCTAAAGACTGAGCATTTCATATTACCACAAAGGAGGCACGCGAGGACCCGAATGTTGTGACTGGTACATTTCTCGTTAATTCTAGACCTGCTCACATCTTAATTGATTCTGATGCCTCAGATTCTTTTGCGTCTCATGAATTTGCGCATTCTTTTCAAATTGCTTACTATGCACTCGCCCAACCGTTTCATGTAAATATCGTGGGAAGTGTATCAATAGCTGATAAAATCTATAGAGATTGTGTCATAGAAATAGAAGGATATAAATTTTCTTGTTAACCTGATTCCTATCTCCTTGCCCAACTTTGATATCATTCTCGGCATGAAACTTTTCAAGATGATAAGGAGACTTACGATAGTTGACATCGATAACTTCATATATAAACGGTCGAGGGATATCGTAAAATAAAACCTAACAAGTGATACGGTAAATAGTGTATTAATAGCTATAGAGTGGTGTTATACATTCAAACTATGTTTGATGAAATAATAACACACTTGTAGGAATGTTGTGTGTTTGAAATACATTCGGATGAGATGAATGTTTTGGCATAATCGGTGAAGATGTTCCACCGTTGACCGAATTGAAGCAGTGATTGTTTACTAAGTTAGAAGAGCTGAAAATAGTGATAAATACTTCAGTGATATCAAAATTGAGGTTGTGCAAGATTAAGAAGAATTCAATTAAGATTAAAGAAAAGGAAAATAGAGTTTTCAGACTCAACAGGCCAATACATTGTCTAACGTTGTAATGTAGTATGCAGTTCGAGTGGTGTGGTATGAGCTGATTTGTACCTTATACATGATGCTTGGAATTAGTATATAAATATACAGAGTGACAATTGACTTCTATCATTACCTTCGTTTCGGTGATGACTAAGAAAATGATTTTCGTTTAGACCTTAGTGGTCATAAAGAATCGAGTCTCACTAATATAGATCTGCGAAGTGAATTGATTGGGCCAGAGAAATATGTTCTGTGTAGTGACGTAACTTCAGTCGGAAGATTGAAGAAGGTGATGGTCGAGGTAGTCGATAGCAGTATAACAGCCTTCATTAAAGGATTAAAGAACCATTAACTAGAAATGCTACCTACTATGGAGATATTACATCATATTAAAATATGAAGGAAGATTTCTTCCGTGATAGTATTAGACTAATATAGACAAGAGTCTGTTTTGTTGTGTGTCTTTTGCGTTATGAAATCTATGGTCATTAGAATATGACCATTCGAGTTGTTGTTGTAACAAAAGTGAAGACCTTATCACGGGTTGCTCTCAGCACAGCTTATCATCCCCAGACAGATGGTCAGACGGAGAGAACAATCCAAATAGTACAAGATATGCTTCGTGCATGTGTCTTGGAGTTCGGTGGTAATTGGAATAAGTACTTACCTCTTATCGAATTTTCATATAATAATAGTTACCACACTTCAATCAAAATGCCGCCATATGAAGCATTATATGGGCGCAAATGTCGTACTCCATTATGTTGGCGTGATGTAGGACAAAAAATCCTTGGTGGTCCTGAAATGATTCAAGACACCACTGATAAGATTCAAATTGTACGAGAAAGAATGAAAGCGGCCCAGGATCGACAAAAGTCCTATACAGAAAAGAGAAGACGACCTATAGAATTCCAGGTGGGTGATTTCGTAATGCTGAAGGTATCCCCCTGGAAAGGAATTATGTGATTCGGGAAGAAAGGAGAATTGAGTCCCAGATTTGTTGGCCTTTCAAAATCATCCAGAGAATTGGTAAGCAAGCATATCGTTTAGAATTGCCCGAAAATTTGGCAGGTATTCATGATGTGTTTCATGTGAGTTATCTGCGTAAATGTTTGATAATAAGTTATGACAAAACGGTTCTGTTATCCGAGGTGAAACTAGATAATAAGTTAAGATATGTAGAAGAGCCTGAAGAGATCATAAACGAAAGAACAACTAATCTACGTAATAAAGAAATGGAGTTGGTGCTTGTTAACTGGAAACATCATCGAGGCCCAAATTATACTTGGGAAAATAAGAATGAGATAAGAGCGAAATATCCCCATTTGTTTAAATCGTTGTGATTTCGGGACGAAATCCTCAAAAGGAGGAGGTATTTGTAACATACATGTTCAGTTATCGTGTTTTGTTAGTTTAAAAATGAATATTATTAAATATTATATGGTTTTGAGCATTGAGTTATAACAAGATAGTTTTATGAGATTTGAAGTCAAACTATGTTTAGAATCATTTGGGAAGTATTGGAAGTCTTATGAGATTCCGATCAAAATTTAATTATCAAAATTAACGAAAACATAACATTTAAGTTGGAAATAAGTAAAACTAATGTTATTGAACTCACTAAGCGTCACCCGCTTATCCCTCTCAGTGTTTAACTATTGCAGGTGATAAGCATCTAGTATAGTCATGTACTGTTGGAAGATGTAGAATATATAATATTACTACTTTTGTACTTAGTGTATAAATTCCTGGGAAGATACATAATATATAAAACTTTGTAAAAATCTTAATAGTTGGTTTGTATCCAGACTTTTGTAAATTATATTATGAATATGCATGTAGCATGTCTAGAGTAGTAATAATGTTAAGTATGAAAGGGGTCTTTCAAAGTCCTTTTTAGGTTGCCCTCATAACTAGAACTTGGTTAGAATGACATTTGTAGAGAGATGATAATTTATTAGTTTATTATGTGATTAATAAATTGTAAGAAATGATTTGTTAATATATTATATGATTAATATATTAATTAGAAATAGGAATAGTTAATTAAGAATTAATCAACATTAATTTGGAATTAATTTGGGGTTAATAAGCTGTAATTTTTCAAAAGTTGAACAAGAGAAAGATTCCAAAACCTTCCACAGAGTGGACAGTTTTGAGGAACCCTTTAGGGTTTCTGGACACATCTTTTAGATAAATATGAAACTAGATAATTACCTGGTTTGAAATATTATTATTCTATCTTCAAATTAGGGTGTCTAGGGTTTCCTAAGCAGCTATAAAGAGGACCCTTTATCCTATCTTTTTTGGCCACTTGAAGATCCAAAAAGGATAACTGAAATTTGTATTCTCACATCTCCTTTCCTTTTGTCTTCTAGTTCTAGGATTTGGGTACAAGCCATTAGCGACATCATCCTTTTGGTGATAAGTTTTCCAAGACCAACAACTACATGGGATTGAAGTGATTTGTTTACTTCAACAAATCAAAGGTTGCATGTGCCCTTTAATTATTGAATGATTTTTTGTATGTACATGAATTTATAACCTGTAAAAAATATCATTAGTATCAGATCTTTTTGTTGTGTAACATTGAAAGTGCATGAGATGAATCGAACAATTTTTTTTGCAAAAGACGCAGCGTGCTTTTCTATTTTTTCGTTTTCTGTGCCTCGATCTGCCTAATCTAATTAGTAGGGTTAAATTTAGTGATTTTGAAATCTGAATTTTGAATGATTTATATGACTAAATAAAAAAACCCTAAATATTATGAGACAATCATGGAATAGATTATTTTTAATTATAAGATTAATTAAATTGAATTATCCTTATGGATTTAATTATAGAATTAATTAAATAAAATTATCCTTATGGATTAAATAATAAATTTAATTATAAGATTAGTTGAATAGATAATAATAAAATCCATAGTAGGTTTAAACTGATTAAGTAATTATATGATTAATTTAGATAATTAATATTTAAACCTTGTGTTTTAAAAAGTTTTAAAATACACCTTATTATATATATATATATATATATATATATATATATATATATATATATATATATATTAAAACGTTTAATACTATATGTATAAGAAAAGTCAGTCGAATAAATAGTAGGTCTCATTCACGAAGTCATGCTATAAGAGGAGTAAAAGGAAGCGGCCTATAAAATGACTGTTGAATGGTTGTCCTTTTTCACCCATCGCTCCTTTGTGTGGTGGAGGGTCGTTAGTTGAACGAGTTTGATTGGACATAATCTCACTAAAAGTAAGATGATATAAAGTACTAGAACCTTCTTTTAAAATCCCACTCTAGTTACTTTAGGTAAAAATGTGAAATGTATGCTAATCCATGAAAATGCACATCATTTCTTTAATAAGTCGTTAGTGGAGCATGCGTGGTTAACTGACACACTAATTTGGGATTATAAAGTTGAAATTATGGAACAACTCGAAAATTATTATTGTTGATGGAGTGTGTGTTGTTTACCGACACATCAATTTGAGATGATAAATGACATCGAGTTTGTCGAGCGGATTTGCATGGTTATTCACTTCTTGTTTGTGATCATTAGTATCCCAGTCACAAATCGAAGAACATAATCAGAGATTAAACATGCTATTGATATGAATCAATGAATCTCAAATGAATTAAGAATTTCATATTAAATGGAAATTGGTGAATCGTTTTACATACCTTAATAAATTTGTAATTAGATTATGACATCCCTCTTGTTAATTTCGAATTGTATTTTGGATCCTAGCCTTGAATATTAATTTGGGTTAAAATATTAAGGACTTATATCAACCAACTAAAACTATCTCTCTTATTATACATGTCTAGAAACAGTGATTTTATCGAAAGAAAACTGACTAGCCCAAACCACATGGACTAAATGCGTAACCTAAAGATGACTCTTCGCTATGAGAACAAAGAGTATGTTCTCAAGAAACCTCTTCTTGAGATTGATGAGTCGACTGCTACTCCTAAAGAATTAGCTATCCACAAACAGCACACCGACGATGCCACTAAGGCCGCTTGCGTAATGGTTGCAACCACGGTACCTAAGCTACAAAAGTTATATGAAGACTATTGGCCGTACGAAATAATCTTGGATCTTGCTGAAACGTTTCACAAGAAATCAAGGAAAGAAAGGTATGAAGTCGTCAAGTCTCTAATGACGTGTAAGCTGAAGGAAGGAGAATCTGTTTGCGCTCATGTGCAAAAGATGCAGAGATATGTGGAGAGGTTGGAAAAACTCAATGTGACTTTCGATCAGGAGCAATCTATTGATTTGGTCCTTAACTCCCTACCAGCTAGTTATGATCAGTTCATTTTGACCTATCATTTGAACAACACAGATACCACATTGACCTATTTGTCATACCCCGTTAAAGCGGAAACACAAAGGATGACATGCTAAGGTCTCATAACACAAGGTAAATAGTATTACCAACCATAATCATTGAGCATTTTATGTTTACATCATATTCAAAACAATATTACATTTTAGTTCCATACTAAATAGTCTAGTACATAACAAGAGAAATAAACATAAATCATTGTGGCGTCTTAAACTGGATCACTGACCATTTCCTGAAAAACATGCAAAAATGATGGTCAACTATAAAATAGTTGGTGAGTTCATAGGTTTATAAAGGTACATCTTTTCAGTAAGAAAATATAGATTTGTTCAACAAAAGTTCCAACTCAAAATGAGTGTTGAATGCCAAAGCACTATGTTCACAACCAAGCCTAACGACTGTTCTTGCCCCATTCCATCATGTCCACGGTTCCCATGATTTCAATTCACGGAAATATGCACTCGTGGTTCTCGGCGAGTGGGGGTCGTCTACCCCAAATAGCGTTATCCATAAGACCGTAGGATCGAGTACGAGTTAATAGGTTGTACTTTGGTTCTCGTGGACTTAACATACAAAGTTCATAACATAGAGTTCATATCACAAAGTTCATATCAAAAGTTCATAGCACGAGTTCATAACACAAAGTTCATCAAAGAGTATCGTTCCAAGTTCAATAAGTTCATAAAACAATATCGTTTTAAGTTCAATAAGTTCATAAAACAAGGCTCCGAAAGTTCGTAAAACAAAGTTTAGCAAGTTCATAAAATAGTAATGATAGTTTATAAGATAATAGCATGCTTTCCACCCCAAAACATGAAAATAGTAAAAAGGGGGCTGTGAATACTCACTAGGGAGAGTTTGCGGTTCGAGCTTCACGGTTCAGTGTTGTAGAGATCGATTTCTACTAGTGCCCTACAGAAAAAATAGTTTCAGGTGAGATAAAATTCACTAAACCATAATCTAAGAACTACCTATCCAACTAGTGGTGTCGCAAAGTGCTCAAAATTTGTTCGGTTCATTATTAGTAATACTTAATTCATGTCGCCTTGTGTTCAAAAATCCATAAAGTATGAAAATGAACTCCAAAAATTATAAAAATTTATATTATGGTTCTAAAATAGGGTATTAGTGCCTAGAAATTTTATAATAGTTTTTGAAGGTCATTTGATATTTATTTTCAATTTATGCCTAAATAATAGGAAAAAATATAAATAAATAGTAAAACGTTGGAACAAAATGACAAATTAATTTTTACATGTTCTAATAACATTTCTAAAGTTGGGAAAAATATTGGTTCAAGATCTTGAGTCCTATGACCTGGTTTTGTAAATTCATGCTCTAATTCAATAAAAAATCTGAATAAAATACCAAACAGTGACCAAATTGTATAAATACTTATATGGAATCCTTATTTTGTGAATAAATCAGTTATACAATTTTGCATATTTTTATCTCACATTTAAACGATTATTTTGAATTTATGGCCATTAAATTCTTATTTTTGTAGAAAAATAAGGATTTTGTTTAAGCAATTGAGGTTTTATAGAACATCTCTTAAAGACATTAGGTTTCATAAAACAAACTGATTCATAATTAATTCGGAGCAATATGGGGGTATTCAACCCCAACAAGTTTTGAAATGTAGCACTAACTAGTGCATGAATTCCAAATGTAGCTGGAAGTTCGAGAATTTGTGTAGAAATTTATATGGGGTTTTAATTAATGAAACTTTATACCTTCTGGGATGGATGTGTTAAGTTTCTAAAATATTTTTCCCCAGATTTATCGTGGGGTTTAAGACCTTTGATCATGTAATGCAAAACTAGTGGTTACAGAAAAAATGCTGTTTGCGCAACTGTTTTGTAAAAATCGCCAAAAATCAAATTCTTAATGTTTTACAGTAAGGACACATAGGTTCGAAATTTAACTCAGGTATCTAGTCCTCAGAGAAAGAATATCATGATTTGGTCAAGAAATGAGTGAGTTATGACCTTTTAAAGTCGAGTAAACAAATCTGACAGAAAGTTGAAAAATAAAACTCATGAAAACATAGTTCAAACTCCTATTTTACCTAATGATATCGGTTTCTTTTTCTTAGATTGAGATAGAACAACATTATATTAAAGATATTATGTAGAAATGATTGTTTCTAACCATTTTATCTTACATGCAACCAAGCTAGATGAGACTAAAGTTTTGAAAAATCGGTTTTTGGTGCTAGATAAGGCTTGTATATGCTCACCTTTGCTCTTGACTTTGTTTTGATCATGGATAATCACTATTTACAGAACATGCAACATGTTTTTGGTGATGATCTACAAACATCAATATCAAACAAAGGTTCTTGGCAAGAACATGCCTTAGAAATTGAAAATAGAAGGAGAAAATGACTAAAACTTGTAGAAATTCGTTATGGGTCTTCAAGAGATGTATGATAATCACATACCCCTTGATGTGAAGCTTCAAAAACACCCAAAATATGGCTGAAAGTTAGTGGTTGAGGGGCTGATTTCTAGAGAGAGAAAGTGAGGTTTCTAGAAAGAAAGGAAGAGGAAAAGTGGGATTTTGTCGCTCTGGATAGGCTATCTCTCTCGTCGTCTCTTTGGGGCTATTCTCCACCAACATCGGCCACCAAAGTACAGGCGTGTTGGTAAGTATATGAAAAATGGAGTGATTGAATATCTCTCAGAGTTTGAATCTAAGTTTGCTTTTTCGCTCTCATATTAACATGCAAAATCTGATCTCGGGATTTTTCAATATAGGAGCTAAGATGTAATGAGGGAGAGAGAGTGAGTAAGAGGTTGTGTATGGCCGAATTTTTGGGGAGGAGAGAGGGTTATTATAAGGCTTTTCTTGGTAAGGGTACCCTCTTAGAGCCTTCCCTTAACTTTTATAAAAAAGTTTCATTAATGTTTATAAAAACTCTAAGTATTTTCATAAACTTCCAAGAGTTTATTTCTTGGTTTTTATTGAACTATTTATTTTTAAAAATAAATTCATAAACTTGAATTATCTAGAATTAAGTTATAAAAATGATAACTTATGATTTGATTTTTATAAAAATCTAATTTTTGTATTTCAAATAAATGAAATAAAGGTTCATAACATACGAATGTAGGATTAGATAATCCTTGGATTATAATATTGGCTCATAATTCAAATTATGATGTGTGGATATTATTTCCAACTTGTAATTAAATCAAATTATGATTTAATTAAATTGAGTTTGATAAGTTATCAAACTAGTTAAGCACGTCATATGTTCCGATTAAGAAATTAGGGTATTATACATACTCATGATCTTTGATCTTCTGAACATGGTTTTGTGTTTAGTTTTGAGATTGAACTTTGGAACTTTACACACTAGTTGGAGTACTCACGTATCAATTTGACTGCTTATTACAAGCTAAGTTACACTACTTGTTCAAAGGGATCTATTAAGTCATGATGTAGATTAACTTGTTGGATCTAAAGCCAAGTTATGTGCACACATGGAAATGACAAGGTTCTAAATGAGTCCTAACCTGAGTTTTGACGGTTGTCACACTATTTCCACAACTTGTTGCAAACTGCTGAATCAGGAATGAAGGAAAACCATGCCCCTTTTGCGATAAATGATCCTTTCATGGCTATTGGTCATGGAAAATGAAAGAAGAGAAAGGCCACCTACCAACCAAATTGGAAGGGTAAGGCCTAATGTTGGAGCGTCTAGAAGTGGGTCGAAGGGGAAGCCTAACATTGATGTTCTTGCTGTTAGTGATCCAAAAGTGGCCACTTGCTTTCACTGTGGCGGAAAGGGGCATTGGAGAAGAAGTTGTCCTGAAATACCTGCAAGAGTTGAAAGAAGGGAATACCAAGCCATTTGGATCCTTATTAAGTATATACACTATCCAAATCAATAACACACAACATTCTCACTCTTGGGTCTTTGATACGGGATATGGTTTTCATATTTGTTCTAATATGGAGGGTCTAAGAGAAAGTAAGGAAATGGAGCATGAAATATTGAACCTGATCACGGGGAATGAGAATTCTTCACCTGTTACCAAGATTGGGACTTATGGACTTATGCTTGATGGTGGTGTTAGAGTTGATTTAGTTAATTGTTGTTATTCATCAGATATGACAATAAACATTATTTCATTTCACGCTTTATTTAGACAATGATATCGGTATTCGTTTGATAATGACAATGGATCGATTTTGGTTTATAAGAATGGCAATTTTATATTCAAAGATTTTCCTAGTAATGGTATGTATGAAAATTTTATGTGTACTGATAACTTAGGCAATATTGTATTCCATATTGATTCGTCTAATGGTGTAGACAAAGCATGCTTGTGGCATTGTCGTCTTGGACACATAAACAAGAAACGCATCACCCAACTCTAAAAGGATGGAGTGTTAGAATCATTTGAATTAAGGATAAATGATGAATGCGAATCTTTTCTATTGAGCAAGATGACAAAAACACCTTTCACTGGAACATGTGAAAGAGGTGAAGGATTGTTGGACCTTAACCATATATATGTGTGTGGGCCCTTCAGATCTTCCACAAGGGATGTTAATCGATACTATGTGACATTTACGGATGATTATAGCAGATATGGGTATATCGACTTAATCAAACATAATTTGGAAACTTTTGAGAGGTTCAAGGAGTTTAAGCACGAGGTTAAGAATCAATTGCGCAAGAAAATAAAGATGCTCCGATCAAATAGAGGTGGAGAGTATCTTAGTATCAAGTTCAAGGACTACCTCAAGGAGTATGGAATTATTTCACAATTGAATCCTCCCAGAACATCACAACTTAATGGTGTGGTTGAGAGGCATAATCGAACCTTGCTTGATATGGTTCATTCCATGATGAGTCGAACTTTTCTTCCTATATCATTCTAGGGGTATGACTTAGAAACAACCGCCCATATCCTTAATCTTGTTCCCACAAAGAAGCTTTCCAAAACACCTCATGATATATGGATAGGGAAATCTCATTCACTCATAAAAATCAAGGTCTTGGGTTGTGAGGTTATCGTGAGACGAGAATCTCATGAAAAATTTGAACCCAGAGCCGAGAAGTGTATTTTCATTGGTTACCAACAAAAGTCATTTGGATACTTGTTCTACAAACCTAGTGAGAACGTGGTTTTTGTAGCTTGAAGAGGAGTCTTTCGCGAGAAACAAATCATATTTTAAAAGGATAGTGGGAGTACCATTGATCCGGAAGAAATTCTAGAGTGAACCAATGAAGGAACTCTAGATGATACTAGCACTCAACCTGAGGATGAGATTCCAGTTGAGCCCATTGATAATTCATTACCTCTTCGTCGAACCAGTAGAGTTACCATGTAACCTGAGTTCTATGGTTTCCCTATAACTTCATATAGGGATATGTTTATCAGTGATAACACACTGGTGAATTTGGATGATCTGTCTAACTACAAGGAAGTGATGGCAGGCCCTAAGGCTGCAAAATGGACAGAGGCTATGGAAAGCGAGATCTAATCCATGTATGATAAACAAGTGTGGAACTTAGTTGATCATGTACTCGGTCAAAAGATAGTAGGTCGTAAGTGGATGTTCAAGAAGAAGACTGATGTGGATGGAAATGTGCACACATTCAAAGCTCGACTAGTTACGAAGGGCTTTACTCAAACCTAAGGGGTTGACTATGATAAGACCTTCTCACCGGTGGCCACGATCAAATCAGTCAGGATAATGCTTGCCTGTAACAACCAAAATTTTCCAACCGATTTAAACTTTTCGAAAACAACACAAATCCATTAATTATTACAAAAAGGTTCTCAATTAGTTTGTTATCAGAGTATCCCAGAAACATCAACATAAAAAGGAGGAGCGGTATGATCACGCCTTCGCCTTGCCACGATCTCCTAAAGTACCTGAAACAATACATTGAAATTGTAAGCCCGAAAGCTTAGTGAGTTACCCCCAAAATACCAACCACATAACCATACACATATCAAATCATATCATAATACAGAACAGCCATGCATATCGAGTCTACAGCGTGACTGGTCCGCCCGCACCGGGCCTTCAGTCTACCCGGTCCACTCTCTGAGTCTACAGTATGACTGTTCCGCCCGCACCGGGCCTTCAGTCGGTCTGGTCCACTCCCCGAGCCTCGGCACCTCTAGACCGTGCTCCTGGGGCCTTCAGCCTATCCGGACCGCTCGCTGGGCCTACGGTCTATCCGGTCCGCCCTGGGTATGTTGGCCTACAACACAAAGCAGGACCCGCGTCAACCCAACCTCAGTCAAACAACCATGTGCACATAAAACAATCAATCACATAATAATTCCCAGACAAATCGATCTATCAGATCAACAGCATACCATCATCCTAATTACCAGGATACCGACCTAACCGGTCACTAACATAACATTACCCTATATACCAGGATACCGACCTTGACCAGGTCACTAACATAATACCATCCTAATTACCAGGATGCAAACATAGCAAATCAATACATATCAAACAAATACCCGGATTCCCATCCGATAAAGGGCCGGCCTTGGTGCCTTAGACCCTGTTGATATAGTGAGGATAACTCACCTTGCAACTGCCGAACCGAATCACGAAAGCACAAACCCGAAACACTGCCTCCAACTTCAACACCTATCATCATCAATGATCCAAGGACATAAATATCCAAAAATTACCATAATACCCCTGAAGGTCAAACTGGTCAATGTCCACCTTCCTGATTGACCCTACTCGCCGAGTCAACCCATTGACTCGTCGAGTTCCTAAACTCAGGAAACTCTCATAACACGACTCAACTCGCCGAGTTACCCCATGACTCGTCAAGTTCAACAATCTTTGAGTCTTAACCTGACCGACTCACTGAGTCACCACTCAGCTCACTGCTCTGAGTCTAACCAGAAGAGGTTGGGGGTTCTGCGTCGTGACTCGCCGAGTCCAAGAACAGACTCGCCGAGTCCACGGCAACCTTCATCAGACTAGCCGAGTTGTTCTTCCAACTCGTTGAGTCCAAGCTCATCATCATATGACTCGCCAAGTCACCCATGCGACTCGCTGAGTCACTACGCGACTCAATGCATGTAACCCTGGCCCAACTCGCCTAGTCATCTCCCAGACTCGCCGAGTTCATACGTGCATTCCCATATTCGAGAGATACAGAGCTACTCCTTTGCTCCAAACAATAGATCTGGGTCCCTAGAGTGCATTAGCAAGATAAAGTTGCTACCTTTACGTGCTTCATGTCCCATAATTCCAAAAACCATGCTAGAAAGGAACTTAACTCATGGGGAATGGCTTTGGCATAGCAACTAAAAGGGCTTTCTGCATGTTTGATCCAAATAGAACTCAGATCTGGAGTTTCAACTCCAGATCTAACTCATGCACCAAAATTTCATCATATTATCTCCAAACAAACCCTAAACTCCATGAAAGAGGGACCTAGAAAGGAGAAGGCCAAGGATAACGATTCATTACCTCCAAAACGACCTCCCACTGAAGAATAAACCGAATCTCCACAAATCTCCTTGATCGAAGCTCCTTGATCTTCAAGACCTCTTCACAAATTACTTATCCAAGCTCCAATTTGCTTCCTAAGGACTCTCACACACGAATTTAGGGTTTCTGGATCTCAAAGGGTGCTAAGGGGGCTGAGGGGAGGACATTAAGTCCTTTATGATGGGTTTTGAGCATTCTAACACTCCTAAGTGTACATGCAACCCTAAATACCTTGGATCTATGTTTTCTCTATTATACATGCAATTATGAACTTTCCAAGGTATTACCCTATCTAGCATACAATACTTGATACTTGGGTAATCAAATGGATAGAATACATACCTTTGTTTGATGTAGCTTGTCTCCATGAAGCTTGAGTGCCTAGTGCCCCAAGTGTGACACCTCAAATGGTTCACACAACACCAAATGCACATGGAATGACTTGAGAGAAATGGAACACTCCTTGAAATCGTCTAGCCCTCATATTCACACATTAGTGCACGATTTCTTGAGCCATGGGATTCTTTTATATGGTGGCTATTAGGGTTACACCATGTAAATCATAACTTTACCCATTCCTTATGCTCCATGGATTTTAACCTCCATGGAGTATCCATGGGTCACCCCATGGACTTAGTCCAACATAAGGAATCTTGGATCACAAGCCCACATATACAAGAATGAATGATTTACACAATCAACCCATATATTTAATTAGTCTCCTTTTGATCACTTAATTAATTCCAAATTAATTCTTGATCAATACTAATTAAATAACCTTATTAATATATTAGAACTTATAATATATTAACCAACCTTAAGTGTTATTTCTCTCATTATAGTCTATCCAAATGCATGATGCCATGCAACCCAAATGGACCATGTCGGGTCGGGTCAAGTCTTACCAATTATAGTTATGGACTTAGACATTAATCCAACACTTTAAATAGGGTGCAAACCCTAAGATTAGGGTTTTCCTCTTCCAGCACTGACTCGTCGAGTCCAGCCGCCGACTCGGCGAGTCAGGCCACTTAATCACGTGCCCGACACTCGCTTCGAATCGATGAGTCAAGAGACCTACTCGTCGAGTCCCTTCCTTACTTTTCACATAACACCCTTCAACTTCTAGCTTCTGAACTTGGGATGTTACAATTCTCCCCCACTTAGATTAGGCTTCGTCCTCGAAGCCTGCTGCAACACACCATTCCAGATGATACTCCCACAATGCATCTATTGATCTCACACCGGCCCAGATCCCTTCAAACACTACTATCGAATCCCTATAAAATCCATCTCTTCCCCTACAAGGTCCTGACAACTGCCTCAAGCCGGCCACCGGCTTCTTTTCTCTGATGACAACACTCATCAACTAAGTGCCACCTGATGATACTACCATATTCCCGACTTGCACCCACTTCCGCAGCTTGCGAAAATCGGATACCATAATAGACCACCGGACTCTACCATAGCTCTAAGCTATCATCCTTTTGTCAAAACTGACGACAACCCGGGTGCGCGCAATATTGGAACTCATCCAGTTCTCCTCCCGAAACTAATCTCTTCTCTGTGTTAAGATAACACATCCTTCAACGTCCAAACAACTCTCATGGACAACCAGCTAAATCACATAAACATCCATACCTGGCCCCAACAGCCTCAGGCTGGAATTCCAGGTACATCTACGACGGGTCCAGCCATCCCCCGGACGGAACACCACCGCATACATCACTCATGACAACAACCATACTTGGATCCCAAGGATCTACCCTTGCATCACTTCCGAACTCCTCTGATTCGACATCAGCGCTAACCGTTCCACCACCTCAACGAACATCCAACCCGGATGTGCTTCCATACAACTGGTACAATCTCAGTGCTCACTATCAATAACCGAAATACTTCCGATCATCCATTTACACTACTGCTTTCCCTTCAGAATACCAACACTCCTTCCCGGAGCCACATACCTTTCCCTTCCATTCTTCAAGGAAGTCTACTCAATGACCTTTACCACATCACAAGTGTCATGGTGCTAAAACTCCACTTTACACCACCCATGCAGAGCAACTGCTACTCCCTAACTACCACATACTCCGAATCTGATCACACGGCTAACGAAGCCCATACACGACCTCTAGCTAACTCCATCATCATGATCAATACTTGGGGCCAGACCTTATCGATTGCTATTTCACGGCGACACACTCGCTCATTCTCGGCATACAGGCCTACTAACATATACAGAGTCTTCAGCATGACTGGACCGCCTCACCAGGCCTTCAGCCTACCTGGACCACTCTTAGAACTTTCAGCACGTCTGGACCGCCGTTCTGGGCCTTCAGCCTGTCTGGACCGTTCTTCGAGCCTTCGGCCTGACTGGTACGCCCACCGGCCTTCAGTCTATCCGGACCGCTCAAAAACTGTTGTTCATCACCCTGAACCATTCTTCTCGGGAATCTCTCCCATGCAGTCTGTTCTAGCCCTCTAGGGGTTCCGAACTCTAAATCTGTTCTATGAATTTTCACCCCGGCCTAATCCCAGGCCTCCCGTCGATCAACTACCTTACCAGAAACCATGGTCTGTTCCATGCCCCATATATCTATCACCTGCTCTAACCATACCATACTCTCGACTAATGACACTGCTGAATCCAAACAGGTAACCCACCTTGGATGCTTACTGATTCACCTGAGAATTTGCCAATTCTCCCCACTTAGTGCACCAACTACTAATTACCAATGGCAAAATCGGCATGACTCGATCGACCCCACTTGGTATCGACCCCTTCTCCATAAACTCATTTCCTTTGGAGTGAGCAACCTCCACAGAACAACTCTCCCGTCATCGCACATCCCGAACTCTAAGGAAGTTCGAATCTCAACTGAACACCTCTCACATTGCAGTTGCTATTCCTTGCAGCGAGATCATACATCTTATCTTCCAACCATGAATCCTCCTGGACGCTAACCACTACAACTCCTAACTACTAAGATCCTCAATCATACTACGAATCATGCGGAAAAAGGCAGACAAATTTGCAATACCACACAAATAATAAGATAACAAGATGGAAACATACCCGCAGCTGCATCTGGCTCCGCCCTGGCCTCCTCTGCTATAAGCTGGAAAACGCATCCCTGAGCCCTCGGAGGCTCCGCTCCACCCTGACCCCCGCCCGAAATCCTCAATTGGCCGGTGTTGGAGCCTGCACCGGTCTTGCATCAAGCTGTGGACAGTTGGCCCTCAAGTGTCCAACCTGATGGCAATGATAACAAATCCTCATATCCTGCACCGGGGTCGACTGACGGCAATCCCTCGCATAATGCCCCTCTCTCCCGCACTTGCGACACGCACCACCGGATCGGCAAACTCCGGCATGACCCTTCCCACACTTCTCACAAGTGTGGCTGCTCTGACCTCCAACCCTAGAGTCAACGGTTTTGGACCGTTTCGGCGCCGACTGCGACTGCACCGGGGCCTGCCTCTGCTCTCGCAACTGCAACTCAATCTCCAACTCACGCCGCCTGGCGGCCTCCTGCAACTCTAACAAGGTATCACATCTCTGTGTGGACACAAACTGTCGGATATCCTTCTTGAGCATACTCAGATATCGGGACATCTGAGCCTGCTCCGAAGCAAACTCCGGGCAAAACATCGCCCTCTCAGTGAACATCCTGGTGATCTCTGTCATCGTCTCTGAATACTGCTTTAGCTCCAAGAACTCCTGAGCCAACCTCTCTCTCTCAAGCCGTGGAACATAACGTGTACTAAACTTTTATCGGAACTGATCCCACGTAACCGCAGCCCGCTGCGCATCAGAATAAGATCTCGTAGTCAACTCCACTAATCTTTCGCCCTGAGCCTCAAAAGGTTCAGAGCACACCTCACCCTCTGATCCGCAGGGCATGAACACATGAAGAAACAACCCTCCACGTCTGACAACCATCTCATAGCAATGATGGGATCCTGAACTCCATCGAAGGTAGGGGGCTTCGTATTATCGAAGTTCCGATACTGAAAACCTCGACCGGCTCCTCCTCCTGCCGCTGCTACAGCCACTACAGCTGCCGCGACAACTGTCTCCGCAAGAGCTGCATAGCGCTCATCAAAGTACTCAACTATGGCGGTCTTGATCGACCCAAACATCTCTGGCAACTCAGCCCTGAACATGGCAGCAACCTCATCATGCAGGATCTCGCGAATCCTAGCATCCAACTCATCCGTACTCATCTGACCAATGACCTCGGGTGGTACTGGTCCATCCTGACCACCCTCTCCTGATCCCGATCCCGAACCAGATCCTGCCCCGAAACGTTTCGTAATCGCCATACTGCAATACACCAACAAGACCCTTAGACACATCACATACCCGCCCGGGGACCTATCTCATAACCAACACCCTAGAGAGTTGTGACTTCCTTGATACGCGTATGGGTCCTGTGCTTTCAGTAGTATGGGCCCATACTACCTTCCACACCTACCCATATTTGTCTCAAGTATCACCACAACACTCTAACCATATACACACACACGGCAAGCGCTCAATCCTCACTCCTAGAGGAAAAGCTGAATATCTCAAATAAGGAAAACCCTAGGCTAGTAGGCATCACATAATCAGGAAATTCTATCATGCAATTCCTGAAGATCCCTAGCCTAGTACTAGCATGCTGTTCTAACATATAACATAAGCAAATAACTTGTATGGTATTTTGGGGTTACTTACTGGCTCTGGCTGATCGTACCCTCTGCATCCTCCTTTACTTATTTCGATAACCTTTTGAAAACCATTTTGAAAATCTCTCCTTGATTTGAGACTGGATTCACACGAATGTTCCTCCAATTCACTCAAACCAAGGCTCTGATACCAACTTGTAACAACCAAAAATTTCTAACCGATTTAAACTTTTCGAAAACAACACAAATCCATTAATTATTACAAAAAGGTTCTCAATTAGTTTGTTATCAGAGTATCCCAGAAACATCAACATAAAAATAAGGAGCGGTACGATCACGCCTTCGCCTTGCCACGATCTCCTGAAGTACCTGAAACAATACACTGAAACTGTAAGCCCGAAAGCTTAGTGAGTTACCCCCAAAATACCAACCACATAACCATACACATATCAAATCATATCATAATACAGAACAACCATGCATATCGAGTCTACAGCGTGACTGGTCCGCCCGCACCGGGCCTTCAGTCCACCTTGTCCACTCTCTGAGTCTACAATATGACTGGTCCGCCCGCACCGGGCCTTCAGTCGGTCTGGTCCACACCCCGAGCCTCGGCACGTCTGGACCGCCCTCCTGGGGCCTTCAGCCTATCCGGACCACTCGCTGGGCCTACGGTCTATCCGGTCCGTCCTGGGTATGTTGGCCTACAGCACAAAGCAGGACCCGCCTCAATCCAACCTCAGTCAAACAACCATGTGCACATAAAATAGTCAATCACATAATAATTCCCAGACAAATCGATCTATCAGATCAACAGCATAACATCATCCTAATTACCAGGATACCGACCTAACCGGTCACTAACATAACATTACCCTATATACCAGGATACCGACCTTGACCAGGTCACTAACATAATACTATCCTAATTACCAGGATGCAGACATAGCAAATCAATACATATCAAACAAATACCCGGATTCCCATCCGATAAAGGGCCGGCCTAGGTGCCTTAGACCCTGTTGATATAGTGAGGATGACTCACCTTGCAACTGTCGAACCGAATCGCGAAAGCACAAACCCGAAGCACTGCCTCCAACTTCAACACCTATCATCATCAATGATCCAAGGACATAAATATCCAAAAATTACCATAATACCCCTGAAGGTCAAACTGGTCAAAGTCCACCTTCCTGATTGACCCTACTCGCCGAGTCAACCCATTGACTCGCCGAGTTCCTAAACTTAGGAAACTCTCATAACACGACTCAACTCGCTGAGTCACCCCATGACTCGTCGAGTTCAACAATATCGTAGTCTTAACTTGACCGACTCACTGAGTCACCATTCAACTTACTGCTCTGAGTCTAACCAGAAGAGGTTGGGGGTTCTGCGTCGTGACTCGCCGACTCCAAGAACAGACTCGCCGAGTCCACGACATCCTTCATCAGACTCGCCGAGTTGTTCTTCCAACTCGTCGAGTCCAAGCTCATCATGATATGGCTCGCCAAGTCACCCATGCGACTCGCCAAGTCACTACGCGACTCAATGCCTGAAACCCTGGCCCAACTCGCCGAGTCATTTCCCAAACTCGCCGAGTTCATACGTGCATTCCCATATTCGAGAGATACAGAGCTACTCCTTTGCTCCAAACAATAGATCTGGGTCCCTAGAGTGCATTAGCAACATAAAGTTGCTACCTTTACGTGCTTCATGTCCCATAATTCCAAAAACCATGCTAGAAAGGAACTTAACTCATGGGGAATGGCTTTTGCATAGCAACTAAAAGGGCTTTCTGCATGTTTGATCCAAATAGAACTCAGATCTGGAGTTTCAACTCCAGATCTAACTCATGCACCAAAATCTCATCATATTATCTCCAAACAAACCCTAAAATCCATGAAAGAGGGACCTAGAAAGGAGAAGGCCAAGGATAACGATTCATTACCTCCAAAACGACCTCCCACTGAAGAATAAACCGAATCTCCACAAATCTCCTTGATCCAAGCTCCTTGATCTTCAAGACCTCTTCACAAATTACTTATCCAAGCTCCAATTTGCTTCCCAAGGACTCTCACACACGAATTTAGGGTTTCTAGATCTCAAAGGGTGCTAAGGGGGCTGAGGGGAGGACATTAAGTCCTTTAAATAGGGTGGAAACCCTAATATTAGGGTTTTCCTCTTCCAGCACTGACTCGTCGAGTCCAGCCGCCGACTCGGCGAGTCAGGCCACTTAATCACGTGCCCGGCACTCGCTTCGACTCGACAAGTCAAGAGACCTACTCGTCGAGTCCCTTCCTTACTTTTCACATAACACCCTTCAACTTCTTGCTTCTGAACTTGGGATGTTACATTGCCGTAACAACCTTTTATGATTATGAGGTATGGCAGATGGATGTTAGAACCGCTAGCCTAAATGGGAAGATTACTGAGGACATCTATGAGTCAACCAGAAGGATTTGTACATGCCAAATTTTCAGATAGAGTGTTTAAGCTTGAGAAATCCATCTATGGATTGAAACAAGCATCTCATAGCTGGAATCTTTACTTCCACAAGAAAGTCAAAGAGTTTGGATTATCTAGGAGCGAGGATGAGTCTTGTGTGTATGTCAAAGCTAGTGGGAGTATAGTAACTTTCCTAGTGTTGTATGTTGATGACATAATCCTTATAATAAACAACATTCCAACCTTACAAAAAGTAAAATCTTGGCTTGGGAAGTGTTTTTCTATGACGGACCTAGGGGAAGCGACCTATATTATTGGGATAAGAATTTTCAGGGATAGACAGAAACATCTTATTAGTCTTAGCCATAGTACATACTTGGATAAAATATTGAAACATTTCAGTATGGAAAATTCCAAGAAAAGGGATTTCCCATTCATCATACTATTAAGTTGAGTAAGACTCAAAGTCCCAGTACTGCTGAAGAGATAGATGAAATGAGTTGAGTCCCATATGCTTCGGCTATAGGATTGATCATGTATGCTATGAAATGTACTCGCCATGACGTGTCTTATGCTTTGAGCATGGTTAGTCGATTTTAGAGTAATCTTAGTAGAGCCCACTGGACTGCAATCAAGAATATTCTTAAGTATTTGTGAAGAACAAAATACATGTTTATAATTCTTGGAGGCAATGATACGTTATGAGTGAGTGGTTATAGTGATCCCAACTTTCAAACAGACTGAGATAGATTTTATTCTCAAGCTGGCTGGGTATTCTTGTTAAATGGTGGTGCGGTGACTTTGAAAATTTCCAAGCAGACAACGGTGGCTGATTCTACTTGTGAATCAGAGTACATTGCGGCAAGTGGAGAATCAATGGAAGCGGTTTGATTGAAGAATTTCATCGATGATTTCAAAGTAGTCCCGACCATTCAAGAGCCAATAGAATTCTTCTGTGATAATGATGGCGTGGTTGATTTGACCAAAGAACTGAAAGAACATGGGAGGTACAAGTACATCAATAGAAATACCATTGCATTATACATAGGACTGCAGATGGGCATCTCTTGGTGAAGCGAGTATCATCAGAAGATAATCATGCTGATCATTTTACGAAGGCTCTAAGAGGGTTCAAACACAACCATCATTATAGGAGCATTGACTTAAGAGACGATATTAGTTTTAGTAGTTAGTTGATAGATTGAAACGTTGTAACAAAATAAATATAATTGATTTTCGTGATTGAATAATAGAGAATTATTTATGAGTATGAGTACTACCTTCTTAAATTATTTATTCTTGTGTTTCACTTTGCATGTTTTACTTCCTGAATAATTTAATTATTCAAAGTTCCACATTCGCTCATACTTTTGGAAGTAAGTAGTGAAATTAATAATGTCATGAATCGATTGTAGATTATATATAGAGATTGGACATTGCATGGTCTTGCTACAATATTCATGAGTACTTTGAAAATAGAGATTTTGAGTATTGGATAAACCCACAGTTAGAGATAAAATGATAATCCTTTTTTTCTTCAAACAAAGATACATAAGTTACAGTTATATAGTCAAATTTTATTCTTTCCTTTTGCCTTAACACGAAAAGCGGTATCTTTGGGCCCCACGGTGATTTGATGTTGACATTATAATGTTGGGCCTAGCCAAGACTAAATTGGCGTGTTCAATTAATAGTCTAATGATGTCATCACAAATCGGGAAATCGGGAAAATGGATCTTGGAAAATGAGATTGATTCTTATCCATGTATCCTATCCACACGATATCAAGAAGAAAGAAGGGATATTTGATCACTTGTCTTAGGACCATGTCTGATTTGAATCAGAGTTCGACAGTGGATTTGGAAATCACACTTCACTATTTGGTTCAAGGTTGTACTTGTAATTGTAGTTATAGACTTATCGAAGTAGGAGACTATTGGATTAAGGTCTCTAAGCTCATAACTAAATTGGTATATACTTGTAATTAAATGCAAAGTCCTTTTTGGGTTGCCCTCATAACTAAAACTTGGTTATAATGGCATTTGTGGAGAGAGGACAATTTTTTAGGTTATTATGTGATTAATAAATTGTAATAAATTATTTTATAATATATTATATGATTAATAGATTAATTGAAAATAGTAATATTTAATTTGCAATTAATTCAGGGTTAATTAGAACTAGTTAATGGTGCAAGGGCTAAGCTGCAGTTGTTCAAAAGTTGCACAAGATAAGGATTCCTGAACCTTTCACAAATTGGACGGTTTTGAGAAACCCTTTAGGGTTTCTGGAAGCCTCTTTTGATTAAAATAAAACTAGATAATTACATTATTTGAAATATCATTATTATATGTTCAAATTAGGGTTTCTAGGTTTCCTGAGCAGCTAAAAATGGGACCATTTAGCCTAGCTTCCTCGGCCACTTGAAGATCCAAAAAGGATAGCCAAAATTTGTATTCTCTCATCCCCTTTCCGGTTGTCTTCTAGTTCTAGGGTTTGGGTACAATCCATTAGAGGCATCATCCTTTTGGTGATAAACTTTCCAAGACCAACAACTATAAGGAATTGAAGTGATTTGTTATTATAACAAATCAAAGGTATGTAACCCTAATTCTTGTATTTCGATTATATTAGGCTTTCATTACGGATTTGTTGTTCATTTTATGTTGCCTTCAAACTGTTTTGACATAGATCCTTGTAGGTTGCATGTTCCCTTTAATTGTTACACGATTTTACACATGTACATGTATTTATAACCTATAAAACCCATCAGTTTTACCCTTCGCAAAGTGTGTCATTGTCAAGATTTAACAATGCTAGCCTAGGAACTAGGTCTTGATAAATCGGTTTGTTGATGTAACCGAAGTTCAGATGTAAAATACGTCTATGCCATAACCAACTATGAGATCGATGTATCACAGATACATATTTCTTCATTTTTATAAATAAACAATAATATTTGAATAAACCATGGTCAACACATTTTTTTGTGAATAATTTCTTGTGATTATTATCATACAATTGAGCAACACTAGCCAAATTATTCTTCAATCAATCTATGTAAGCAATATTCTTGATGGTAAAATCTTCCATTTGTGATATCTTTATAACACTTGATTTTAGCTTTCATATTATTCCTAAAAGTGACATCTTGTTTTGAAATAGATTCATACTTTTATTAGTTTTGAAGTCGACATTTTACATAAAGATTTTCTTCAAAACTGATTAAATCATGTATAATCTCTTGGTTCTTCTTAAGTACTCTTAGAATGTTCTCATAGTCATCCAATGACTTACTCATGTATCCAGTTAGTATCTTATGCTATGTTCATAGCATAATCATATACCTAGTCTTGTGCATAATATGGCATAAATGATGAATTCATTTGCCAAGAAAACTGGATATAAATATTTTATCTAGATCAAACATATGTTCTAGATCATTTTAACTTTAGCTCAAAGTTAGTGTCATGTGGCAATGCCAAGAGTCCTCCAAAGGAATCTTGTATCATGATCTCTTCCAAGGTACTGTCAACATATGTAAAAAAATTTAAACATTTAACATTCATCTTTATCTATCTCTTTAGATTTTACATTCCAAGAATGTATCTTGTCTTTCCTGAGTGTTTCATCTTAGAATCATTTTCTGAGTCAGGGTGAAAGAGCCCTGCATAGTCAGAATGTAGTTTCTCATGATTAAGTGTGTCTTGTTCATACAAGATTAGGAATATCACTATTGCTCCCACTAGTTCTTAGTAAGCACAAAGGTTATCTTTGTTTTGATATAAAAGGATAAAACTTCATAAATGGTCCCTATGGTATTCCGAATTCTGAAGTTTAGTCCCTAAGTTCAAAAAACCCCACAGATGGTCCGTGTGGTTTCAAAACTTTTAACAAATGGTGCTTTTAGCCGACGACGTCATCTTTTGACTGTTAATAGAAGCGTATTTCCATCATTTCACAAAACAGGGGCCATTTATGAATTTTGTTATTTATAAAAAATAAAAGAAAATGTAATTATTTAATATATAAAGCGTCTCTCTCTCTCCCTCTCTCTCTCTCTCTCCCTCCCTCTCTCTCTCTCTCTTAATCCCAAACACCCCCACAGTCCTTCATCTCAAACTTCCTCCTACTTCCCTTGATCTTGTTGCCATTCCACAAAGTATCACCACCGACAACCCTTCTGGTGAAGCACCATCGGTGCCATTTCATTCTCTTTCACAGTAACATTTCCGACCCTTTTAACCTTTTCGGAGTCCATCACCACCTCCATTATTCTGCCCACCACACTAAGACCTCGATCCACCCTCTAGTCAGAATTCATCTGAAATCCTCTGTCATCGCATCTCGTTCATATTTTCTTATTGGGAACCTGCATGTTTGATTTTGATGGGTTGTATGGTAGTACAGGAGAAAGAAAAAGATATATAGTTAAGGGAAAGTTGTAGGGTAGGTCAATTTTTGATCTACGACTTTAAAAATCAAACCACTCTAAAATCTAAATCGATTTCTAAAATCAACCACCGTTTTGGTGGTCTGGATTCGATTTGGTTTTTGTGAAGCAATCGAATTCTGGAATGATTGATTTTGATTTGGAATTTTTGAAACTATTGACTTATTTGACTCTTGGTTTTCTTTGACTATGTTTGACTCTTGGTTTGTCTATTTCTAGGAATTAAAATCGATAGCTCCTCCTATAAATTTGATTCTCGTATTTGTTTAATTGTGTTTCAATATTGGCTCACTTCTTTAATTCTTGGCTTTGTTTGACTCTGTTATTTTCTTGGATTGTTTGAGTATTTGCTTTGTTTGACTGTGATTGAAATCAACTGATTCTTAGTTTGTTTGATTTGGTAATCGTGCATTTTGTTAAGGATTGTAAAGAACTGTCGTCTCCTTCCATCTCGTCTCAAACAACCGAAACTTTGTCAAATTAAACAGTTGGAGACGATGGAGCCTCATTGGGTTCAAGATCATCGGTGTTAAAGGGTTGCTTTGGTTGGAGATGACAAAAGAAGGAAAATGAGAGTCTTGTGTGGCGTTTCTAGAACGGAGGGATGAGATACGTGTGGTGTTTTTGGAACGAAGAAATCAATGGTCGATGATGGAATGGTCACCAGAGTACATGTTTCGCGTTTTTGGAATGGGGCACCCAATATCAAACATTGAGAGAGAGAGAGGGGGTGTGACCCTTTATCTATTAAATAATTACATTTTCTTTTATCTTTTTTTAAATAACACTTCATAAATGGTTCATGTTTTGTGAAATGACAGAAATGCCCTTCTATTAACGGTTAAAAGATGACAACGTCATTTAAAAGGACCATTTGTTAAAAGTTTTGAAACCATAGGGACCATCTGTGAGGTTTTTTGAACTTAAGGACTAAACTTCATATTTTGGAATACCATAGGGACCATTTATGAAGTTTTGGTTATATAAAAGCATACCTTATGTTTTCATATTAAAATGATGATTCCAATCTTGAGATGTTTGCTTTATATCCACAAATAGATCTAAAGTCTTACACATTTCGTTAGGATAGCTAGAATTAAGAAAACCTCTAGGCTAAGCTATATAAACATCTTCAAGTAGGTGTCTATTAAGAAAAGAGGTTTTTTTAGAAATCTATTTGTCATATCTCGTATTAAGAATATGTAGTTATGGTAAGGAATATCCTTGTAGATCTAATCAAATCTACTTGTGAAGAAGGTTTGATCATTGTAAATGACATGAGTATGATATAGATCTTTCTATAACAAGTCTTGCTAAATGTGTATAGATCTCCATGTATGTATTCTTTCTAAAAGAATCTCTTACTCCTTCTAGCCTTGTTATAGAGAGTAAGATTAATCAACCTCATGCTTGATTATTCGACATGGATTACATATTAGTTTTCATGAATCTAAGTCATTTATCATATTCAAGATTTGATTTAGCATTTTGGTAGTTGACGGATTTGCCATAAACCATGAAGAACTCGTTAACGAGATATTCCATATTTCTCATGTTATAGATTATTCCTACCATATATGCAAACAGTTTGTGTGTATGAATAGTTGTTATTCATGTTCAACAATTCTTTATAGAAACTAGTGCCAACTGCTGCTACATCAGGCTTGGTTCTTGAGCTGCTTCAAGTTCCATGTGCCTCCTACTTTCTTTGTCATTATAAGTTTTTTTTTCCTGTTAACTTAGTTTTCAGAGGAATAAGAGAACTTAATTTAGGTGGTTTCTAAAAACGTTAATTATAAAGTCTAGGATCAAATTTGCAAAACAAATAAAATGGTTAACTGACATTTATCATATACACTTGAATCCAACTAGGTAGATATCAAGTATCGATTATATTCTACTATATAATTCTTAGTTTTATGGGATCGTTAATAACTTATGTTAATAAACATGTTTGATCCCATCTTTGCCTTGGATCTCTATTTCTTATCTGACCATTATCACAACATATTTTTGAGCAAATCATCCAATTTGGAGAACTTGTGGAATTGGCTTATAACTTAGTTATAGAAATTGCGAATACACCTTGACCATCAAAATATAACACTAAGTGGTTAGGTGACATTTTTTCCACCAGCGTATCAAGAGACGTACAAGTGCTATTCAAATAAGATTGCATATATTTGAGGTTTTTAAAGGGTCTTTGATGTATTTATAATTTTAGTTTAAAAAACATATTATATCATGGTTATTACATGCATCCAACAAATCATGGTATACTTTATATTTAAAACCACATTTTAACAATTTTTATTTTAAACCACATTTTAACAATGATCTTTTATTAAATCCAATTTTTATATAATCGACGCGATCAAATTTTAAAGTTAATAACTAGTATTAAGTTTGGAAGTTTGGGAGCTTTAGAACATTTATAAACATTTTAATAAAACTTCCTTTAATAAAACAAATTGTTTAGAGTTTTATAAGTTTATAAAATCTCCGTTTAAGACTTATACAATTTTAATCGTCGAAATTTTCCATTAGCTACTGTTAGCTAGTTTTAAACAATAAAACGTGTTTTATAAAAACTATTTTGCCCATTTTTTGTTAAACGACAAATTTCATTAAAACTAAATTCCTTATGAAGTTATTTATGTTCAAAATATTTTATACATGTGAAACCTAATTTAACAATAATTATAAAATGTCAATATAAATTTAAACAATACAAGAATGCTATAACATATGCAAATAAACCAACCGTCTAGTGACAATTTTGTGAGACATAACAAAAATGTCAAGTGTATTCCTAAAGAGACATTAACGGACCAAAAATCTTGTAATGTCTTCATATTCTAACTTGCTTCACACCTTGTAGCAAGTTTATAAAAATGATTTTATTAAGTTTGAGAAACTTTAATAAAATCAAGTTTATAAACTTTTGATCTTCAAAATGGACACCATTTTCATTATTTTTACATTTTTATAAACATAAACTATTTCTAAAACTAATATATTACTTATAAAAATAAACAAAGTGAAGACTATCTATTTAATTATTACGTACCATATGAGTAAATAAATATTACTATCATTTTAACAAATCAACACAAATACATTCACAAGAGGTTCATGGCTTAAATAAATATTATAACCATTTTAATAAACAAAAATTATTTTTGCAAACTTTGTTAGATTATTTGATAAGATGTTATTATCTTTGTTTTTGAAAAACATTGATGATATATATATTTTTTTGCAAGAAAATCTATATATATTTTCTATGACAACTTTATAATTGTTATTTTTTAGTGACAAAAGTTTACATGCATTATTTGTCACCAAAAATTGTCTTAGAAAAACAAAATGTTGTTTTATATAATTTTGACTGTGTGTGTCTATATATATATATATATATATATATATATATATATATATATATATATATATATATATACCATACAAAATATAACTAGTTTAATATTCTCTTTTATTATTATTTTCTAGAAACAATAACTCTCAATATGTTGCTAAAATATTATTTTCGTAAAATAATATTTTTCCAATTAAATACAAGGGTTGATATTTATTAATAATCAAAATGACTCAAAAAAATAATTAATTAGAATAACTTGCAATATGTGACCATGTAGGATCATATGTCATTAGCAATATCATTCTATAATGACTCTTGGATATAAAGATCTTTTATATAGACAATAATCATATGTTTATATACAATTTATACAACTTTAAAATATCTATAAAAATATCAGTTAATGGTATACATCACGAACGATTTAAAACTATGGTTTTTAATAAATATTAGTTTTGTTAAGAATTATTACTTTAACTATATATTTATATGCTCACGCAACTCGCTTGGATTTGCCTAATAATCTTTAAAAGACGTCATTTCTCTTTCACTACAGTCATTTGAAACCCCTAATTTTTCATCTGCTTATGTAATTAATATTTTAAACTTATTATTATTCTAATTTCAATATTAGTCTTTTATTTTTCAATATAAGATACTTAAATTGTTAATTTAAATATAAACTTAAATTTAAAACATAAATTCAATATACTTAATTTGTTATTTTGAAATACAACTTTTTTAATTATTGCTATAATACATGTAATTTGTTAATTTAAGTATGTTGTTAAATACAATGTTAAATATAAAATCTAAAAATGTCAAATTAACAAAAAAAAAATTGATAAAAAACTCATTTTTATAATAATAAAATTCTAAATATGATGCTACAGTGCTATACTCAACCATAAATTCAATATACTTAATTTTTTAATTTGATACCCCTCATTTTATAACTACTAATATAAAATATTTAATTTGTTAATTTAAACATGATGTTATATTCAAAACAAGATGTCTAATAAACTTAGAAAAAATATATTCAAAAACTATTTATTTAATAGTTAAAAAGTTTAGCATAATGTTAAATACTAAATCTAAACCAAAATGTCAAATTAACATAAAAGTTAATCAAAAACTTATTTTTATAATAATATATTTTTCTTTTCAAATAGTTGTTTTTTTAAATTAATTAAAATTGATAAAAATTTACATATAATGCTAAATATAAGTATATACTGGAATGCCAAATCCATACGCAACCTAAAGAGAGATTCAATTGAAATAATATGATCATAAATGATGTTTATCTAAAGATAATAACCAGTAACAGTTAAAAATAACTATACATCAAGAAATGCATTATTTTTATTCTTATGGGGAAGTTACGGGTAACAAATATTAAGATGTGTGGTTTTTATATATGTCTACGTATTTAAATTAATTAAAATGTTTTATAATAAATTAACTTAAGAATTATTAATTCAAAGTTAATAACAATTATATAATTATTTTAATAACATATATTTATCAATGTTTTAATTATATTATTATATTACATGGAGCATTTGCCTAGTAAAATAATAAAACAAACCGAAATATACATGCAATATACATATGTCAAATGAGCATACATCTTAATTCACCAGAATCAAATTTTGTTGTTACAAAGCATCTCTAACCTTATTTTATTTTTGCCACTACATTCTATTTATATTTTATATTTATAGGGTGTAAAAGAAGGTAATTGTTTAATCCGGCTATATTTTACAGTCAATAAATATAGAAATAAATAGTTAAGACTATAAATTTGGAATGCAAATTATAAAATCTTCTACATACTTTACTTTTACATTTTATTTTTAAAATATAAAATATAATTTAAAGTATAATTGAAAATGAATCACCCTAAACTATATTTTACATTCTAAGAATATAATATAAAAATAGAATTTTATTGAATATGCTCGTAGCCACAAATTCCTTATTGCTTCAATTAGTCTATATTTTCCATCTACTTTAATAAATGAATGTTTTTTTTTTGTCAAATGTCGCACTCTCATTCAATTTACCAAATGTGATTTTGTGGTTATTTTGAATTAATTTCTTTTCCATGTGTCATTTTATGAGTTTTTTCTATTTTAATAAATTCTACATAATACTTTAATGTAATAATTAAAATAAATATAGTAATAAATGAATATCAATTTCATTAATGAACTTACCTTCTTATTTCAAAATTCAAAATTAAAGCTCATTAGTTTATTTTGTTTATTTATTTAAATTTAAAAGATAAAAAAATCAATTTCAATAATTCATTTTATTTTTTTATTTTTTTATAAATCCAAAGTTCTTAAATATTTATACCTTTATATTTAAATTTTTTTAATTAACCCATGTAATACATGTGTGTTACACCTAGTGACTAATAAATCACGGTGTAATTAGGAATATTGTGAAATAAATGATTGTTTAGCTTATTAATTTCCAGTATTGTGTAGATAATTTTACTTTTATAATGTGATAGTAATTGTTAGATTTAAAAACCTCTTATAAACACGAGTGCTTGTATGCCTATCTATATATTTTAGAAAAAGTAAATTGCAATAAAGTTATTAAGTTAATCAAAAATTTTAATTTTGACACCGTATTTTGTTTCTTTCAATTAAGTCACTATATAATTCCGTCGCAATATCAACTAAATGATCGGTTTTTTCTGTTCTCTATATATCCATTTATTCCAAATTGCAATAAAATCACTAAGTTTATCAAAATTTTCGATTTTGACACCGTGTTTTGTTTTTCTCAATTATGTCATTACATTTACAATTTTGTTGCAATGTCAACCAATTGATAGGTTACCATCAATCTAACAGGTTATAAATAAATAACACGACAATATTATGTTGTGGAAGCCACATCAGATCTTATGTGGCAAGATTGAGTTTCAAATATAGGGTTTGCATCGAACCCAATTTCACATATCGTCTCCTCTTTTTGTCATCTTCTTGTCAGAGTATTTCTTCATAAATGACATCTGAAGGCCAGTCCAACGATTCAAACTTACTTACAAGTCAACGAAAAGGGTATAGTCACCCATTATGGAGACTCTATTGTGGTTTATAAACTCGATTTTTACAACAAGTAAATGAAGACCCCTACAAGGTCGATCTAGTGGTTCAGACTCACTAAGCATATCGTGGATCGACCTTGTATGGATCTTCATTTACTTGTTGTATAAATCGAGCTTCTAAACCACAATAGCATCTCCTGAAAGGATGAGTACGCCCTTTACACTGACTTTTTAAGTAAGTTTGAACCACTAGATCGATGTTCACTGTAACGTCCCAAAATCACAGCAAAATTTTGTATTTTCCGTTTAAAGTAAGATCATTATTTCCATCAAAACCCAAGTCATAAGAAACAAAGTATCAAATACAAATATCCCAAAATCAATGTATAGCAAATCTCCAAAACATATCACTAAAGGATGTATACGATCACGCCTTTGTTTTCCCTCGATCATCAGAAGTACCTGAAACATGACACATAAACTGTAAGTCAAAGCTTAGTGAGTTCCCCCAAAATACCACCACACAACATATAACAACATGCATACTGGGTCCACAATTATCGGACTAGATTACCCCTATGCCTACAGCATGAGTCTGGCTTGTCTTTCTGACCCACAACTCATGTTTGGATTGCTCCCGAGCCCACACCATAAGTTTGGCTTGCCTTTCTGGCCCACAACTTATGTATGGCTTGCTCCCGATCCCACAACTTAAGTATGGCTTGCCTTTCTGGCCCACTACTTATGTATGGCTTGCTCCCGAGTTTGTTAACTTCCACACAGAGCCGTATTGCCTCAACCCTACCGCACTATGTCGACATATGCAACAAATAAACATTTAACAAAAAACAGATAAACATGTAGGTCTCAGCATATCACTACAACATAGCAACATCCTAAACCACGATACATAATTTATTGGGCCGAAATTGGTTCTGTCGACCCATAAGTACAATGACGAAACTCACCTCTCAATCTGAAATGTAGCTGAACAGATCACAACTCCAAATACTGACTCTACCGGTCACCTATACAGTAAACAGTGACCTAAGCTCAATATACCAACCAAAATATCCCAAATGGCCAAAAGTCAAACTTGGTCAAAGTCAGCTCCAGCTAATCGCAACGATGTGGTCATCCATGGCCACGCCGTGGCAGTAAAGCGAAAAAACTGACGGGTCTATCCCAGCCACCATGTAGTGGCGACCTTAAGCCACGCCATGGGCGCTGGGTTCCAAACAACTTAATTGTTTAAGCCATTTTCTTCGAATCTAAGAGCTGTAAAGCTCAGATCTGGTCCATTCCATTGTCTAAATGGATAAAGTTTCCAACTTTATCCCTTAAGACCTTCCAAGAGGCAAAGATCTCACCCTATATCCACAAAAGGGTGAAAACACATCATGGCTTAATCATTAAGCACTTAATCTTTAAGATCTCATGACCCACAGATCCAGAAGGGTTTCTAGTACCAAAACTCTCATAAAAATCCATGATTTTTAGACATGCACGTCCAATGCATGCTTTGAACTCTCATTAGGTGAAAACTACGGTTTTATGACCAAGATTCCATAAATGACACCAAAGCTCACTTATAAATCAGATCCAAGGCACCAAATACTCTAAGTGACCTGTAGATTCATAAAGTCGCAAGCTTTATGAGATCTCACCACTCAAATCCATCAAGACATGAAGAAAAGGGACAAAATCAAGAGATATAACAACTTAGCAAGGAAAAGATTGGATCTTAGACACTCACCAAGGTCCATGAGATGTGTTAGCTAAAGTAGATGATGCTTTCCAAGTAAACTATCACATTAAGGGCATCCTTCTTCCTCAAAGACCACCAAAAAGCAACCAAAATGAGTTCACAAATTCAATGGAGGCTAGGGTTAGGGTTTATGGGTTTGAGAGGGTGATGGAGGATGATAAGGAATCGTAAAAATGATTTAGAGGGGTTTAAATACGAAGCAAACCCTAAAAGAATCATGGGCTTGGGCCAAGACAACTGCCACACCGTGGCGATCCAATAACATACGTGATCCATTAAACCATTGCCATGTCGTGACCCTCCTTGTCCACGTCGTGACCCTCCTTGGCCAATCTGGAACATGAGTGTTACAATTCTCCCACACTTAAATATGATTTCGTCCTCGAAATCCCTCACTATTACACCCTAAGCTATTCGGACAATCCTTCTAGAATCTTGATATGAACTAAGAAGTCGACTCATACAGACGAACGCCTTCCCATACTACAATCAAAACCCAATCTTAGTGAAACTCACATACCCTAACTAATAATGAATCCTTGACCCACTAACTTTAACCAATGAAGAATAACCATCACTACTTTTCCCGAACTTCGGAAATCCAATACATTGTCTGACTCCCAAACAGGCAAAACCATCCCGGAACACATTCGATATGACTTCATTTCGCAACCCGAACCATACGGAACCCTTCCGACCCCGAATTATCTTGTTGATACCACTAGAAAACAAAACCCCTGACTATTCACTAATGTTGAACCCTCTACTTGAAAGCAAAGGAGATTCCCAACACGAGTCTCAGCTAAATAATCGTTGTAGTGGAACACAAACAACGTCCACATATTCCACAAACTCTCTTTAACCAGTTCGAAATCAAGACATTTTATAAATAAAACCCAAGAGACCACTCGAAAATCCCACAACTGCCAACAAACAACCCAATAACTTGAGAATACTCAATCGCAACGACTATTTTTCTCTCCCTTCTATAGGACTCAACTTCTAGAGAGAACCACACAACCAGGAACTCTCAAAACTACAACCACAAAGGAGCTCCATCAATTTACTTCCCAGAACCGGGAACCCATCAGTTCTAACTCCATGAACCATACTCTAATATTGATGATCATCCATTTGTCGTACCTACCCCTAGCCCATGACTAGGAACACCACCAGAACATGTGGAAAGAATACTTAAAACATATCGATCGCGAATTTCGCCCAATCCCAAATCCAGAAATTATGCTGAAAACCTTAAATACGCACTTAACTTCCTGACAAGTCATCGCCAACCCACTGCTCCCACGAACATAATGATGGTCCATCCAATAATTTCACATTGCATGCAAATCCCTTATCAGCTCAAGTGTACGTCCACCTGACAACTCACTCGAGATATTCACAACAAACTTTATGACTAGAGATTCCATAACCGATACCCAACATTGGTAACCAAACTCCTAATAAATAGTCCACAAGCAAACGGGGTACATAATGAAAACATTCCGCAAGTGACTTCTGATGCACAACTATTTCTTCCAACAACCTTTAACTCCCCACATGATCCAAACCAGCTGGTCACTGAGTCTCCCGACTCCCGCAATGCACTAACACCCAAACATGCCAAGAAAACTAACGATCTGAGACCTAAGAGTCTCAATCAATTGACTATTGGGTCTATCCCATATGAATTATTTTGCTACTGGTTGATGATACATCGTGACACCATCCAACCATTGAGATGAGAAGCTCTCGGTTCCTTATCGTTCTTGTCAAATCTCAATCTCAGCCATGAAGATTCACGACCAGCGTCCGGTGGGCCTAGAGACATATGATAATCATCCCACTGACCTGCAGGAATCCAAAAAACATCTCACTTAACACTTACCAAAACTACAGGAGCCATACTATATTACAGTACACAGTCCTTCCACATGATGGGATTTGAGCATTCTAACACTCCTAAGGTGTACATGCAACCCTAGAAACCTTGGATCGATGTTTTACTAAGATACATGCAAATTTGATTTCCCAAGGTTCTTAACCTAACTAGCATGGCATGGGGAACTTTGAAACATAAAAGCTAGTAGAAGAACATACCTTTTTGTTGCTTGGATTCCTTGAGAACTTTGTGAGCCTAGCACCTCAAGTGTGATGCCTCAGATGTTTCACACAACACCACAGCACTTGGAATAACTTTGAGAGAAGTCCACACTCACTCAAAAATCGGCTAGCCCTCTTGTTCTACACATAGTACCGATTTTGGTAGCCCATGGGGTCCTTTTATAGTTGTGTCACAAGTAGTGTTACACCATGTAAACCCTAATTGACATGGCTTTTCATATTCCATGATCCATGGGTTTATAACCTCCATGGACTATCCATGGAGCACCTTATGGGTTTTAGCCCAATTCAATAAACCATGGATCATTAGCCCACTATAAAAGAATGGATGATTTACACAATCAACCCCATATATTTAATTAGTCTCTTTTTTGATCATCAAATTAATTCTAAATTAAATCTTGATCAAAACTAATTAAATAATATTATTAGTATATTAGAAATTATAATATATTAATAAAACCATAAGTGTCCTTTCTCTCATTTAGTCTATCCAAGTGTTGCAATGCCATGCAACCCAAATGGACCATGCCAACCGGGTCAAGTACATTCCAGAAATAGTTATGAACTTAGACACCTAATCCAACAGTCTCCCACTTGGATAAGTCTAATAACTATAACTGCAAGAATGACTTCAGGAACCAATCAGCAATCGTAGCTCTTTCAAAGTCTCACGGAACTGAGATGATGATGATACGCCATTTAAGATAAGTGATCATATAATCCTCTGTTCTAGATATCAGCCGGACAAATACATGGAACAATGTCGTACTTATTGTCCAACAGTTTGTTTCCCGATTTCCGATTTGTTTGACATAGAACTTAATCGAACACATCAATTTAGTTCTGACCGGGCCCAGTACATAGGTCACAACAAAATCATCGAGGGGCCCCGATATCGCTTCTAATCCAAGAAGGAACATATAAACTTCGACTCATATGCTTGTTCTACTACTTGTTGAATTATACACAAAGGCACGTTTTATAACATCGAGTTACCAATGCGTTTTCATACAATCAATGTATAACCAACTCACAGTCAACAACTCATATCTCTAGGTTTGAAGACTTATATGATATTACCGTCTCACGATCACTCGAGATAAATTCCATGAAGTGATACACGTGAGCGTGGGTTGAATCCAATACTCAGAACTTTTGAGCACTCATGAATGTTGTAGCAACTCTTGATATGTCCAACACTTTAGACATCTACAAGCCAGCTTCATGACAGTCTTGATTCATATCTACTTCCAACATATGACCGACTGTGGAGATTTGAATAATATGATATACCATAACATAATTATTCTGGAAGTCAATACATGCAAAATGAAATGATAGTAAACGATTGACAGAAGATAGCAACACTTTACTTATAAATAAACAACAACTTTTATTTATCATCAAATGTCAATTACACTGTACAAATTTCAAAGCTATCTAATTTTTAAAACTAATATCATCCTTTAGCCCCATGCGCCTCGCATGCTGAAGATGCTTAACCCTACCCAATCCCTTCGTGAGGGGATCTGCTGGGTTCTCATCCGATGATACCCTCTTTGCCACGAGGAGCCCTTCTTCTATTCGATGTCTGATGAAATGGTATTTTCTGTCGATGTGTCTGGATCTTCCGTGATCCCTTGGTTCCTGCGCTAAGGCAACTACACTTTCACTATCACAGAAAATCTCCATAGGCTCCTTTATAGCTGGTACAACTCCAAGGTCTCCAATGAAGTTCTTTAGCCATATAGCTCCTTTGCTGCCTCGCTTGCCGCTATATACTCTGATTCGCAAGTTGAATCAGCCACTCTCTCCTGCTTGGAACTTTTCCAAGTAATTGCTCCTCCGTTTAAGATAAAGACCCAGCCTGACTGAGAGCGGAAATTATCCCTATCAGTCTGAAAGCTAGCATCACTATACCCTACTACTCTCAAGTCATCACTCCCACCGAGGGTAAGGACCCAGTCCTTAGTCCTCCGCAGGTACTTGAAAATGTTCTTTACCGCAGTCCAGTGAGCCTTGCCAGGGTTCCCCTGATATTTGCTGACCATGCTTAAGGCAAAGGCCACATCAGGATGATTACAAGTCATAACATACATGATCGAGCCTACAGCGGAAGCATACGGTACTCGACTCATCTCAACAATCTCAGCCTCTGTACTTGGGCTCTAAGTCTTACTCAATCTGGTGTTACTCTGGAGCGGTAACTCTCCTTTCTTGGAATTCTGCATGCTGAACCTATTTAGCACCTTATCCAAGTAGGTACTCTGACTAAGTCCAATTAGTCTATTACTCCTGTCTCTCAAAATCCTTATCCCTAGGATATAGGCAGCTTCACCAAGGTCCTTCATAGCGAAACACTTCCCAAGCCAGGACTTCACCTCCTGCAGAGTTTGGATGTCATTTCCTATGAGTAGTATGTCATCCACATACAATACCAAAAAGCTAACTATACTCCCACTAGCCTTGACATATACACAAGATTCATCTTCGCTCCTCGAAAAGCCAAACTCTTTGACTTTCTCATCGAAACAAAGATTCCATCTGCGAGGTGCTTGTTTCAATCCATAGATGAATTTCTCAAGCTTAGACACTCTATTAGAGTACTCTGTACTGACAAAACCCTCTGGCTGACTCGTGTAAACATCCTCAGCCAACTTTCCATTAAGGAAAGCGGTTTTGACATCCATTTGCCATATTTCATAATCATGAAAAGCAGCAATGGCTAACATAACCCTAATAGACTTAATCTTTGCTACTGGTGAAAAGGTCTCATCATAATCAACTCCTGGAGTTTGAGAAAAGCCCTTTGCAACCATTCGCGCCTTATAAGTGTGTACATTACCATCCATGTCGGTTTTCTTCTTGAAGATCCATTTGCACCCAACTGTCTTACGACCTGGTACATTGTCAACCAAGTTCCAAACTTGATTGTCATATATGGACTGTATCTCGCTGTCCATAGCCTCTTTCCATTTAGCAGCCTCAGGGCCTGCCATGGCTTCCGTGTAGCTGTTAGATTCATCCAGACTTACCAGTGTATTATCACTGATAAGTGTATCACCTTCCGCAGTAATATGGAAACCATAGTAATGCTCAGGTGCATTCCTAACTCTCGTGGAACGCCTCAGAGGTACGGGCTCGTCAGTCGGATCAACAGGAGTTTCCTCCTCAGGTTGATTGCTAGGGTTCGAGGTTCCTTCACCACTTGACTCTTGAATTTATTCAAAGTCAATTTGCCTCCCACTGTTTCCTTGGCTTATGAACTCTCTCTCTTGAAAGACCCCTCTCCTTGCTACAAAGGCCACATTATCACTGGGTCTGTAGAACAGGTAACCAAAGGATTTATGTGGGTAGACGATGAAAATACACCTCTCTCTTCGAGGTTCGAGCTTATCATGAGTCTCGCGCCTCACAAAAGCCTTGCAACCCTAAATCTTGATGTGGTCCAGATTGGGAACTTTTCCAGTCAACATCTCGTGAGGTGTTTTGGCAACATTTTTGGTAGGGACTAGATTAAGGATATGGGCGGCAGTCTCTAAGGCATACCCCTAAAATGAGATTGGTAGCGAAGCTCGACTCATCATGGAACGAACCATATCCAACAAGGTTCGATTACGCCTCTCAGCCACACCATTAAGATGTGGTGTTCTGGGAGGTGTCAATTGTGAGACAACCCCACATTCCTTAAGATAGTCAAGGAAGTCTGTACTAAGATACTCACCACCTCGATCGGATCGAAGCATCTTAATGTTCCTGCCCAACTGATTCTCCACTTCCTGTTTAAACTCTTTGAACTTTTCAAAGGTTTCTGACTTATGCTTGATTAAGTAGACATAACCATATCTACTGTAATCATCAGTAAAAGTCACATAGAAGCGGTTAGCATCCCTTGTGGCGGTTCTGAAGGGTCCACACACATCAGTATGTATGAGATCCAGCAAACCCTCACCCCTAGCACAAGTACCAGTGAAGGGTGACTTTGTCATTTTCCCAAGCAAACAAGATTCACAACTATCATCCGACTTTAGGTCAAATGACTCCAAGACTCCATCCTTTTGGAGTTAGCCTATGTGTTTCTTGCTTACATGTCCAAGACGATAATGCCATAATGATGCTTTATCCAAGTTAGTGGAAGAATCGATACACAACACATTATTTCCTAGGTTATCTACAACCGACACAGTTTCATACACACCATCACAAAGTAATGCTTTAAAATAAAGAACATTATTAAAGAAAGCATTAATACCACCACATTCATTATCAAACGAAAATGTAAAACCTTGTTTGTACAAACCATGAAAGGAAATAATATTTCTTGCCATTTCAGACGAGTAACAACATTTATTCAAATCTAATGTTAACCCACTACTTAGCAACTAAGAATAAACTTCAATCTTGGTGACAAGTGTAACTTTCCTATTCGTCATGATCAATTTTATCTTCCCATGCTCCACATTCTCACTTCTTCTTAGTCCCTAGAAATCAGAACATATGTTAATACCACAACCTGTATCAAGGACCCAAGAATAGAATATGGTGAGTTATTAGACAATATAGTGTAAATACCTGCATGGTTGGGTTTCACTTTCCCATCCTTAACATCTTGCAAGTACTTTGGGCAGTTTCGCTTCGAGTGCGCCTTTTCATGGCAATAGAAGCATTCAGCCTCATTAGGGTTGGTAGAAGGAGTGACAGAACCTCTTTTGGTTCCACTTGAAGAGGAGCTATCAAGGGACTTTCCCTTGGTACCCTTCGAAGGGCTCTTCCTCTTCTTCCTTTTACCTTTCCCGATAGCCAGAACAGGGGCGTTGGTAGGAGTAGAAGTAGTAACAACCGATTTACCTTTAAGACCACATTCGGCGGTCTTCAGAAGTCCTTGAAGTTTGCTGAGTGTAACTTCCTCCTTGTTCATGTGATATGTCATTCAGAATTGATCACAACACGAAGGTAAGGAGTGCAAAATGATGTCAATTACCAACTTCTCGGGGAAGTTCACATTCAATTTTAGCAAACGGTCAACGAATCTTTGCATTTTCTGCATGTGGCCCGAGATGGGTTCACCATCCTTCATCCGTGTTGTTATCACGGAGGAGATGATTTCATTTCGCTTTTGATGAGCACTCTGATGGTATCTGTCCATCAAATCCTTGTGCATCTCAAAAGGATAAAAGTCCTCATAGGACTTTTGGAGCTCGGATGTCATCATGGCCAACATGATACATGCCACCTTAGTGGCATCTCTTTCATGTGCTCGGAATTCAACGACCTCCTCTGGAGTAGCGGACGACTCATCAAGTTCCTTAAGCTCCTTGTCGAGGACATATTCCTTGTCCTCGTAACGAGTGACCATCCTGATGTTCCGGATCCAATCCATAAAGTTGGAACCATCGAAGATGACTCTCCCACAATGGTTCATGAGAGAGAAGGAGCCGGTAGGGTTTGAGCCAGAAGCAGCATTGTTGAAAGACATCTGAAAAGAAAGAAGGACAAGTTTAGATTAGATATAAAGATAGTCCTTAATAAGACACCCAAATGTAATATTAAGGTTAGGACCCAACACAATATATTTATAACTTAGAAGAGGGATGCCGTAATCCAAGATATAAAATATTTGAAGGTAGGTGAATGACGATTCACCAATTTCCACAATGAAAAACGAAATAAATTATTAGGTTTTAATTGGTTTTGAAACTCCTAGATTTTTTTGAGATTCATTGAACTTTTTAAGGAGATGTTTCAATCTTGATTGTGCCCTTTAGGTTTTGTGACTGGGATGCCGAGGATCACAAAACAAGGTGTGAATTAACCATGCAAATTACTTGGTACTCTTAATGTTTATCACCTAACCGATGTGCCGGTTAACCACACGCATTCCACCGATCTATGATAAACCTTAAGCCACCCTTTGCCTACCTTGTTAAGTCCAGGTTAGTGTGCCGGTTAACCACACACGCTCCACTAACGACTTAAACAAAGTGCAAAGTATAATTTCATGGGTTAGCACCATATTCACATTTTCCTAAAGTAACTAAGATTGAGAATTTATAAAAAAAAACATTTAGTTACTTTATAATCATTATACTTTTAATGAGAGTTTAAAGTCATTGTCCTACCCGTTCGGCTAACGACCCTCCACCAGTCAAGGAAGCAGTGGATGAGAGTGGTTACCCATTAAGCTGCCAGTTTATAGGCAACAACCTTATTCCCCCCTTATAGACCGGCTTCGTAAATGAGGCCTACTGACAGTAAAACGACTTGATCTTATACATATATATATATATATATATATATATATATATATTATTAACTTATAATATTATAAAGTATAAGGGTTGAATTTTAACTTTTAAAATTCTAGGGGTTGGAACTAAAGTTTTTAAGGTGACTTTACATGTTCCAAAACTTGAGGGCAAGTTTTATAACTATTCAAAACTTTTCAACTTCATAACTTATGAGTTAATGGTTTATTAAAATGAGAGACTCCTCATTTTATGTAACCTATGTGTTCATTAATGGACTTTAAAAGGAAGACTTTTGGTAATCCATAACTTGAGGGCAAATTATGGATTCCATTAAAACACATCAAGACCAAGAATTAAACTAACAAACTATTTGCAAATAATTCCTATGATCTACTAAACTCATAAGTGTATGAACATTCATATCAACAATTTCAAGAATCATATAACACACATATAAAGCTTGAAATTTTGATAATAACATTTGAAATTGGATTAGCATAATCATTACCACATCAAAAACATGTTTTAAGGTTTAAAAAATAGTTTAGGGTAATGATCCTCATCCAATACCAAGCAAAACCCCGAAATTCTGCATACAGGGACATCACCACGTCGTGGTAAAGACTGTCACGTCGTGGTGAGCAGTCATGCAAAAAATGCAGAATTTCAACTTTGGAAAAAACATGTAGCATTAAGTATTCTTGAAAACAAGCCTAGGCTCTGATACCACTGTTGGGTTTTGAGCATTCTAACACTCCTGAGGGGTACATGCAACCCTAGAAACCTTGGATCTATGTTTTACTAAGATACATGCAAATTTGATTTTCAAAGGTTCTTAACCTAACTAGCATGGCATGGGGAACTTTGAAACATAAAAGCTAGTAGAAGAACATACCTTTTTGTTGCTTGGATTCCTTGAGAACTTTGTGAGCCTAGCACCTCAAGTGTGATGCCTCAAATGTTTCACACACCACCACAACACTTGGAATAACTTTGAGAGAAGTCCACGCCAACTCAAAAATCGGCTAGTCTTCTTGTTCTACACATAGTACCGATTTTGGTAGCCTATGGGGTCCTTTTATAGTTGTGTCACAAGTAGTGTTACACCATGTAAACCCTAATTGACATGGCTTTTCATATTCCATGATCCATGGGTTTATAACCTCCATGGACTATCCATGAAGCACCTTATGGGATTTAGCCCAATTCAATAAACCATGGATCATTAGCCCATTATAAAAGAATGGATGATTTACACAATCAACCCCATATATTTAATTAGTCTCCCTTTTTTATCACCAAATTAATTCTAAATTAAATCTTGATCAAAACTAATTAAATAATATTATTAATATCTTAGAACTTATAATATATTTCTAAAACCATAAGTTTCCTTTCTCTCATTTAGTCTATCCAAGTGTTGCAATGCCATGCAACCCAAATGGACCATGCCAACCGGGTCAAGTACATTCCAGAAATAGTTATGAACTTAGACACCTAATCCAGCACCACATTCTTACAACCAATCCTGGTACGAACTAACTCATCCCATAGAATGCTACGGGCCAAGTCGTAGACTTACCACCCTTCCACGCCCATCTACCACCTAGTGAATGGTACGGTTACCCCACGGCCTCACATCACTTCCACAACTGCAATGAGCCCAACCCACAGTTTTGCCAACCATCCACAAGAATAACTAATCAAAGCTAAATATGGGTCAGATCCCTAATTGAGATAACTCAAATACTTAATCTTTGATTCCCTGATTACGATAAAAAAATCTTTTGGATTAAGTGTCTACGCCCATAACTATAATTGGTATAAACATGATCTGATAGTAGAACAATCCTTTTGGATTGCCCTCAAACCTAGCAATCGCACATGATGATTTTTAGAGAGAGAGAGGTTGATTTATTATTTGATTAATAAATTGAAATAAATAATTCATTAATATATTATGAGAAGAATATATTAATTAGAAATAGTAATATTTAACTAATAATTAATCAAAAATTAATTTGAATTAATTTCGGGATTAATAGAATTAATTAAAATTGTAGGGGTTAAAGCGCAATTGTTCAATAGTTGAACAAAAGGCTCCAGAACCTTACTGGTAAAGGCATGGATGGTTTCTAGGGGATATTCTAGGGTTTCTAGAATATCCCATGTGGATAAATAGGAAGCTGGATAATTACCAATTTAAGATAATAATTTATATTGGTTTTAGGGTTATATAGGGTTTCCTTGTTGCACTATATAAAGGCCCTTATGCCTTAGATTTTCGGCACTCATTCTTTAGAAGAGCTAGGACAAAAATTTCCTCCTCCTTCCTCCTCTCTCCATAATGTCCTTGCTGCTTGTGTTGGGTGTGAACCACTAGAGGCACGACGCTTGTGGTGCTTGCTTCCTAAGCTTCAAGAAATCGAGGATCATTGTTATTTGCAATAATAACAATAAGGTATGTAATCCTTAACTCTTCTATATGATTTTCAAAAATAACCTAGGGTTCCTAGGGTTCTTAATTTGATGTTCATAGTTATATGTTCAATAGTGATAACATATATTTTGCTTTAGGATGCATGCATACTTAAGAGTTTAAGTTTGTTTTTGTTATGCCTAAAACCCATCAGTGGTATCAAAGCCTTTGGTTTGTTTTTCAATTGAATTGTTATAATTGTTGAATTAGATCAAACTTAGGGCTTATGGCAATTAAACCCTATGAGGACAAAAATTTCAAAATTAGGGTTTCTTGCCCCCTAAGTTTCGAAATTAGGGCAAGGGTTTTGAAACCCTTACCCTCCTCCCCAAGATTTAGAAATCAAGGTAAGGATTTAAAATCCTTACCTTCCTCCCCAAGCTATTTTCGAAATTGGCAAATGGATAGGAATTTTAATTTTGGTAATTATCTTATTACTTGCTTTAATAAATGGATAATTTAAAATTGGATAAATCCTATACCAATTTTCGAATATTTAGGGGTATAAGGATTAGGATTAAATTAAATGATTAATTTAATTGGATAACCTTTATTTGATTTAATATAATTAATTAAATACTAATAGATAATTATTAAATCATTTGGTTTATTTTTAAATTTAAATTAATTGTTTAATTTTCAAAATTTAAATATAAACCTAGAATTTTGAAAAGTTTTAAAATACACCTTATACTATATGTAAATGTATAAGAGTAAGTTAGTCGAACCGCTAGTATGCCTCATTCACGAAGCTAGTCTATAAGGGGGGAGGGGGGCGGGGGTATAAGGAAACTGCTTATAAAATGGTAGTTGAATGAGTTTCCAATCTCACCCACTGCTTCCTTGATTAGTGGAGGGTCGTTAGCCGAATGAGTTTCATAGGACGAATTAATTCTCATTAATAAGTATAATGCTATTAAAAGTAAGTAAACCTTTTTTTTATTAAAAATCCCAATCTTAGTTACTTTAGAAAAATGTGAATTTTTATGCTAACCCGTGATATTGCACATTATACTTTATAGTAGTTAGTGGAGCGTGTGTGGTTAACCGACACACTAATAATGACTATAAAGAGTAATAATGGGCTACTCGAAAATGATCATTGATTAATGGAGCGTGTGTGGCTAACCGACACATTAAAATGAGATAATAAATGACATCAAGAGTGTCAAGCTAATTTGCATGGTTATTCATATTTTGTTTGTGATCCTCAGTATCCCAGTCATAAATGGAAGATTATAATTTGAGATTAAACATGCCATCGAATAGTTTCAATGAATATCAAAAGATATAGGAATTTCACTTAACTTCATTCCTTTCAAATTTCGTTTTCTATTGGTGGAATTGGTAAATTGTCATTTATCTACCTTTATAAAATTTACAATTAGATTACAACATCTATTTTCTAAGTTGTGAATTATATAGTCGGATCCTAGCCTTAATATTTCATTTTTGGGTTGTTATAATAAGGATTATTCTTATCTCACTAAAACTACTTTCCTTTTACATATGTCTACTCCAAATGATGCTTCTGGTTCATCCTCTTCCTCCTATCAAAACTTCTCGTTGCTAAAAATGTGCTCAAGGGTGACATTGGATGGCACCAAATATAATGACTGGACGCGCAACATCAAGACGACCCTTCGTTTCGAGGACAAGGAGTATGTTCTTGAGAAAGAGTTTAATGAGATTAAACAAAGAGAAGGCCACTCCTGAAGAACTGGCTGTCTACAAGAAGCACTACAATGATGCGTCAAAAGTTGTTTGCATCATGGTCGCCACCATGACTCCTGATTTGCAGAGATTTTATGAGGATTATTGGGCGTACGAGATAAACAAGGACCTTATGGAAAAGTACCATAATCAAGCTCGTCAGGAAAAGTACCATAAGCGAGTTCTTCAGGAAAAGTACGATGTGGTAAAGTCCCTAATAGCAAGCAAGATGAAAGAGGGAGAAGTTGTTAGCAGCCACGTACAAAGAATGCAACGATACGTTGATCTCCTTGTTAAGATTAATGTGCATTTTGATGAGGAGTTGGCTATTGACATAGTCTTGAACTCCTTACAAAGTTGTTATGATCAGTTCATCTTGAACTATCATTTGAACAACAATGAGACCACTTTGTCTCAATTGCACAACCTCCTGCGAACAGCTGAAACAGGGATGAAGGGAAAGAGTGTTGCCTCCACCCCTGTTAGTGCTCTAATTCTGGCCATTGGTCAAGGGAAAATGAAAAAGAGGAAAGGTCCTCCAAAGCAAAACTGGAAAGGAAAGTCTCAAGTTGGGTCGTCAAGTAATAGACCCAAAGGTAAATCCAGTTCTGATGCTCCGCATGTCTCCGATCCTAAAGAGGCCACTTGCTTCTACTGCAACGACAAAGGGAATTGGAAATGAAGTTGCCCAGAGTATCTACAAGACATTAAATATGGCAAGGTGAAGCCGACTTCTGCAGGTATATACACAATCTTATCTAATAACTCATCTTCTGCTCGTTCTTGGGTCCTTGATACAGGATGTGGATTTCACATTTGTTCTGATTTGCAATGGCTAAGAAGAAGTGAGGACGTGGAGCATGGTAGAATAAACTTGATCATGGGGAATAGGCGATCTTCACCTGTCACCAAGATTGGAGTTTATAGTATAGTGCTTAGTGATTATGTTAGTTTAGATTTATTAAGTTGTTTCTACTCGTCAGAAATGACACGAAACATTATTTCTTTTCATGCATTGTTTAGACAAGGTTTTAGATATTCTTTTAATGATGAGAATGGTTCTATTTCTTCTTAAAAAATGATATTTTTTATTTTTAAGCTTTACCTTGTGATTATGTGTATGAAACTGTGATGTGTGTAGACAATTTAGGCAATAGTGTATTTCAAATTGATTCATCTAATGGTATAGACAAAGCATGCTTGTGGCATTGTCGTCTTGGACATGTTAACAAGAAACCTGTAACACCCGATTCAATGTATTTTTAGTTTAGACCATTGGGTTGTTAATGTTGAGCAGAATTGGTCCCTCGGGGCTGATTTTCCAACTTCAGGAAAGTTGGAGTACACCGGGCGTACTCCTTGTACGCTGGGCGTAATAGTGTATTTCAGGATCGTGGGTCTTAACCACGTACACAGGGCGTACGTGGAGTACGCATGGAGTATGTGGGCATGAGTGAAACCCTAATTTTTAGGGTTTTCACCCTATTTAATCCTTGTGATAGCCTCATCTGGTCATGTTTAGCCAGCCTCCACTCTCCTTTGTCCATAAATTGAAACCCTAGTGTGTGTTTGTGAGTTTTGAGCCTTAAAGATTATTTGTTGGTGATTTGTGAAGGAGAAGAACAAGAAGGCCATTTAGAGAAGTGTATTGAGCTTGAAGATCCGAGGATTGCTTATCATTTGCAATCTTTTTGAGGTAAAAAGATCACATCTTGATGATCCATGATGCTAGATCTAGTTAGGTTGTTATTTTATGCTTTTTGAGACCTTGGAGTGATTGATGAGCTTCTTGATTCACTCCAGAAGTGATTGATGGTAGATCTAGGTTTCTTTTGGTGCCTTTTTCAATAAAAATGCAAGCTTTCAGGTGTTTATGGACTCAAGCATGTGTTAATACCTTTTATTAAACTCTTTTAAGCTCTAGAGCCCCATTAATCCATGCATGCACTTAAAGTTGCCAACTTTACGTGATAAGTCACCTTAAGGAAGTCAGATCTAAGAGTATAGAGTAAGGGTTGAGCGGATTAAGTGCTTAATGTTGTGGGATGGCCAACTGGGGAATACGTTGGGCGTACAAGCTGGTACGTTGCGCGTACTAGCCCCAGAGCATACGAGCTGAGTACGCCCCGCGTACTCAGCAGTGGGCTTTGGAATTTTGGGCTTTTCGGTATTGGGCCTATGTTGGACCTTAGGGGTCTAGGGCTTTGTTGGTCCATCATAATTCTATTTTTGGGCTGATGCTACTTTATTGGACTCTTTTGGTTGAAGGCCTACGAAGGGATTTGGGCCCAATTTTGAAGATTGGGCCATATTTGGGCTTTCGGTGATCATTTTGGAATTTGGGCCTCTTGGATAGTTGGCCTTGGGCCAAGATAGGTAAAGGGTAAAAAGGTTTTTTTACCCTATTTTGGACTCTTAGTGTGAGTCGGGATCCAATTATTAATTGGATGTTATTTTATGTTGATAGGGCAGGGATTTTAGCGGACCAACATTCAGAGATTTATCTGTGAGATTCAACAGTCTGTGGTGAGTTTCCTCACTGTGTTTAGCGGGTCGAAGGTACCAATGCCGACCCATGGTTTATTATGTTAGGATGCTAGATGTCTGTGTGACTCTTGCATATGAACGCATTGGTATGTATACCGAGTGGGGATCGATGCCAGGCGAGGCATGATGAATGTATTGTATGTTATTATCCTTGTGATTATCGTATGTGTTAGTATGATTATATGTTTATATGCTTATATGTGTATCGGGCGGGGACCGACGTCAGGCAGGGCCTGGTGATTAACATATTTGTAAATCAAGCGGGGCTCGATGCCGGGCGGGTCCTGATGAAGGATGGGAGCCCAGTATGTGTTTATTATGTATGGTATGGGGTATTTTGGGGAACTTACTCAGTTCTGTGCTTACGGTTTTCAGTTTATGTTTGAGGTACTTCTGGTTCAAAAAGGAAGAGCCTGGGATGATTGTAGAGCACACACCACCTTATTTTGTATTTTGTGATTTACTCTGATATGATATGATGTAGTGACATACTTTGGTCTATCTTGGTTGTATGACAATGTTTTGAATTACCGTTTTATTTAAATTAAAAATGAAATTTTTGGGTCTTATTTTTTGGACGTTACAAGTTGGTATCAGAGCCTTCGTTTGAGGGATTCGGACATTCTCTCGGGTGTGTCTGAACTCAAACTGAGGATTTGGTAAAAATTTTCAAAAAGGAAAATGTTTTAAGAAAAAGGGTTTTCTAATACAAGAAAGGGTGTGGTGCATGCAATCGACCGAGCTCAAGTAAGTTTTCGCAAAATACCCATACATGTTCTATGATTTGATATGATTTATGAATCTGTGAATCACATGCTAGTTAGGGATATGGATATGCTTAATGTTTGCATGATAGAATACTGGGAGAGATGCCTTTGTATGCCTATTGTTTGAGCTTGTAGACTTGCATGCTAGTACTGATCAGTCAGTGATAGATTGGCATGATATGTGGTTCCTTGTAGCCTAGGAAGCATGGGATGCTAGATTGGGAATATGTATTGGTATCAGGGATTGCTAAGTGTATGCTAAAACAAATTGTATACGGTTAGGATCATATAGCCCTAGAATGATTGATTTGGCCTTGTTTCCTGTTCCTTGTTTGGTTGTGGTCCTAGGGTAGATTCTTTTATTCAACCGTCTATTCGATCCTGTATTGTGTATATTTGCTTGTATAAGGCAATCGGCAACGAGAGTGGAAGTTCCTAGCATGAGTTGTAGTATCTGAGTTTGGATGTTCTTGGTTATTCTATGGATTGGAGTGCTACTGCACGAATGCTGCTTGCTTTGTGCTTTGTGGAACTCTTAAGTGATGTGAGTTAGCTATTAAGTGAATATGTCAAGTTACATGTGACAAAGGTTGGATAATATTAGAGTGACGGATTTGACCCTATTGTGCAGCTCTCGTTCGAGTCTAACAGTTGTAGGTATGAGTCTTTTTTGTTGTATGTGATTGTAATCATGAGGTGGGTAACTGACATTATGGGGAGTTGTTCAGCAGCTAATGTCAGGGTGGGGTCGGAAACCTAGGAAAGCCTAGGAAGTGCTTCAATGGGTTTGGTTGCACTGTTTATCGAGCATTTGGAGTATCAGTTGAGAAGGTGACTTAGAGGATTCAGGATGGTTCTTGAGGAGAGTATGGATAGGTGTGGAAGGTAGTATTGGGCCCGTACTATTGAAAGTACAGGATCCATACTCGAATCAAGGAGAGTCTAGGGGAATCTAGGAAGCATGTGGGATGAGGATTCTTAGATATGTTTTGATTATTTGATTGGTTGTTTTTCAGAATGGTGATGAGCTCTCAGGAAGGACATTCGGGTTCATGCTCAGGTGCAGGTACTGAGGCGATCGATGAGTGGATGTGGGAGTTCATCTCATCATAGATTACCCGCGGTATTTTGGAGTGGACTCTTGTGCTCTTTGGTTCGGTCAAAGAGGGGATTTCAAAACTCTTAGATGGTTGTCTCGGGGATTTTCAGACCGAGATTGTAGCAGAACAGTTAGGGGCACATCTGGAGCTCAAAGTTGGTGGAGCTCTAGAATCCTTCGGGAAGGAGGATCCTACTTCTAGCTCTTGTCGCATGGGATCGGGGGTGGGTCATGTATCATGTTTTCAGGAGGATCAATCGCATGAATGGATTGCCACCAAGGTTTCGCGAGCTTTACACGAGGAGTTACCCGACATCATTGGTTGTGTCACTGTAGATTGGTCGCCAGGTTCGAGGTTCAGATCTTGGTTGTTTAGGCGGTTAATGGGATGGTCGAGGTGACTCAGGAACATGAGATTGGTTCAGATAGGCGACTGGGGAAGAGGAAGAGGACTCATCGTCCGACTTGGCGATCTTAGCATTTGGATGTTGCCATGGCTAGTGTTAGAGACTCGAGGGGCCACGATGTTTCCACAAAGGATGAAGGAGAACATGAGCGTGTGCGCGACAAGTCTAAATGTGGCAGGTGTGGATGGAAGGTCCACCTCCGCCAAGAATGCACCATGAGGGTAGAATTGTGTCATTGTTATTATCATCCTGGCCACATTAGGGAAAATTTCCCACGCGTAGTGGTTGGGGCAGCCCAAGTTCCATCACAGGTGCTTCTGCAGGTAGGGGAGGTCAAGATTTCATCAGATGCTATCGCGGGTATATTAACTTTTGCTTTTATCTTGATTATTATCTGTATTTATATTGCTTTGGAATCTTGTTGGGTATGAGTATGCATTGTCTCTAGTTTAGTTCCATGTTATTGCCTGGGTTATATAATCAATAATTGTTGTATGTCATTTTGCATGCAAGGTTCATTAGTAGGTCGCATCTTGCCGAGCAGGATTCAGTTTGTTCGGGTGTTGTTCCAGTTCTTGGATGGGGTCCATTCAGGAGTATCACGTGGAAGGTCTACAATTGGATCAGCTGGTTAGTTCTTCAATAAAGTCGAAGTTCGGACGTAAAATCATTTGTTCAGGTAGGATCGACGGTCGTATAAAGCAGGACCTTTGGGTCCAATCTCTACTACTGCCAGGGAATGGGCGGTAGCAAGAAGATGAAGGTGGAAACCACATGAGTTTGTTTGGTAATTGGAAGTGTCAGGGGAAATTTTTTTTCGCAAGGGTTGGAGATGGTTAGAATTCAGAGATCCTGATGAGGATGTGGAGTTGGAGTGAAGATTCGCCAGTTCAGAGCAATGATTATGGTCTTTGTCATCAGCATAAGGGACTTAAGGATTTGGTGTTGTATCATGGAATCGATTAGGGTTATCGAGCTTGCTAAGATTTCGGGGATTATTCATCTGGATTTCAAGAGTTTTGCGATCATCGAGATTGGCTAATATTGGTAAGCGTAGGTCGTCTTCGAATTATAAGGAGGTAAGATGGGTTAGGAATCCATCAAATTTTGTGGGTTAGGAGAGTTTCGACGAATCCATGTGGGGGAGAATCGTTTAGAATTTTGGGAGCTAGATCAAGTGTGAAACTAGGGTAAGTTTCACATCCCAGTCAGGAGGGGAGATGACTCAAGTGGCCGTCTGGATTGAAGTTGTGTAAGTCGGGAGTTCAGGAAGTGCCAGGGAATGGGCGGTAGCAAGAAGATGAAGGTGGCAACCATATGACTTTGTTTGGTAATTGGAAGTGCTAGGGGAATTTTATTATCATAAGGGTTGGAGATGGTTAGAATTCAGAGATCCTGCTGAGGATGTGGAGTTGGAGTCAAGATTCGCCAGTTCATAGCAATGGTTATGGTCTTTGTCACCAGCATAAGGGACTTAAGGATTTGGTGCTGTATCATGGGAATCGATTAGGGTTATCGGGCTTGCTGAGATTTCGGGGATTATTCATCTGGATTTCAAGAGTTTTGTGATCATCGAGATTGGATAGTATTGGTAAGCGTAGGTCATCGGAGGTTCGAATTATAAGGAGGTAAGATGGGTTGGGAATCCATCAAATTTTGTGGGTTGGGAGATTTTCGACGAATCCAGGTGGGGGAGAATCGTTCAGAATTCTGGGAGCTAGATCAGGTGTGAAACTAGGGTAAGTTTCACATCCCAGTCGGGAGGGGAGACGACTTAAGTGGCCGTATGGATTGAAGTTGTGTAAGTTGGGAGTTCAGGAAACTTTCGACAGCTGGTTGGCATCTTCTTTATGATGTATAGCAGGCATGTGGATGGATCCAGGTTGAGGGTTGTGTTAGACCCTCGCTTTCTGTTTTTGTTTGATGAAGGCTTTAAGGTTCGAAGCATGACCCGAACATCTGATTGGAATTCAGTTGGATGCGGGTTCGACTCAAGATATTTGTGGTTGATATGGTATAAGTGTGGTAAGACCATGGGTGGTAACCATGGCGGGTTAGACGTGTCGTAAGACTGCGGGATGGCCGTAGCATTCACTGGATTGGCAGATAGTATGGAAGTGTTATAAGTCTGCGATGGGATTGTAGCATTCACCAGATTGAGGTAGACTATCGTTGGGGTGGTCGTGAGTATAAATGAGGATCAGCTTGTGCCTTGGGCAAGGCGGACAGTGGGGTCGGAGAGCATATCTCTACTATAGGAGGTGGGGTCCGAGGTGAGGTTAGGTATGTGTAGCTCTCTAGGGGTGTGACCCGTGGGCGTGCCCCGTTTATTGGTATAGAATGGGTGAGACTGTGGGTGAGACCCGTATGATTATGACAATATAGGTGGGACCTGATAGAGACCAGTGGGGTCAAGGTATTGGATCATGGGTTTAGTAGGGATGATTATATGGTCAGTGAGTGGGCATAGAGTGATGCATAGGCTAGGGTAGCCTTGTCAATTGGACTCTCAGGAACCTGGTGGCTGGACTAGGTGTGAGACTGATAGTCTCAATCGTGGTTTCGGGTGAAATGCATGTGTAAATCCTTGGATCTCTGGTTACGAATTATGTATCGATTTAACTTTTGGTTGAAACTCGTGTTTAGAATCGTGAGTGTATATGTACAAGGTCCTTATTTCAGCAAGATATGAATTAAGGAATCTGTATGCCAAGGGCATCAGCTGAAGTATTCAGGGAAAAAAGGGATGTTTTCAGCTCTGGTGATAGAAAAGGCCTTTGTGATCGTGCTTTGGAATGATTCTACCTGTGTGTAGGTCTGGCAAGTTATGGGACTTCGGAATTATATCAGTAACATATGGGTTCGACAGTTAAGGAATCAGTGACTTGTTCAACACTAGAAGGTTTAACTCCCAGATTGTCTCTTGTTATTCTTCATGTTCGTGGATTCGTTAATCTCAGGATGAGTCTTTTACTCGAAGGATTATCTAATCCCTTTTTGTCAAAGCGAAAGTTTCTGGCAGGATCTAATGGTCAGTAATTCTGTTTTTCAGTGGAAACAACGAGTAATCAGAAGTTGGGTAATTAGTTTGGAATACCAAGTGGAGTTGAATTAGCAGTGGTTCAGTATGGGCTGTCTGTCTGGGAGTCCGACAAGTTTAAGATTTCAGAATTTCGGGTAGAGTAGAAATGGTTATTCTTCAGGGGTTAATTTAAGTTAAGTAAGGACCCGTTCTTCGTCAGGATTTGGGAGACCTGCTAAGGTTGGGTTCAGTTGCATTTTTGGTAGGTTGTTGTATGCTCGGAGTTGCTTACTCGGTCCGCATAAGAGTTGTGGTTGAATTGATCAGGCTGTCTGGCATGCCTGGGATGGTAAGGAATGATTTTGAGGATGGAATCTAATTTAAGTAGGGGAGAGTTGTAACACCCGATTCAATGTATTTTAAGTTTAGACCCTTGGGTTGTTAATGTCAAGCAGAATTGGTCCCTGGGGGGCAGATTTTCCAACTTCAGGAAATTTGGAGTATGATGGGCGTACTCCTTGTACGCTGGGCGTACTAGTGCATTTTAGGATCGCGGGTCTTAACCACGTGTGCTGAGCGTACGTGGAGTACGCATGGTGTACGTGGGCATGAGTGAAACCCTAATTTTTAGGGTTTGCACCGTATTTAATCCTTGTGATAGCCTCATCTAGTCATGTTTAGCCAGCCTCTACTCTCCTTTGTCCATAAATCGAAACCCTAGTGTGTGTTTGTGAGTTTTAAGCCTTAAAGAGTGTTTGTTGGTGAGTTGTGAAGGAGAAGAAGAAGAAGGCCATTTGGAGAAGTGTATTGAGCTTGAAGATCCGAAGATAGCTTATCATTTGCAAGCTTTTGAGGTAAAAATCTCACATCTAGATGATCCATGATGCTAGATCTAGTAAGGTTATTATTTTATGCTTTTTGAGACCTTGGAGTGATTGTTGAGCATCTTGACTCACTCCATAAGTGATTGATGGTAGATCTAGGTTTCTTTTGGTCCCTTTCTCCATAAAAATGCAAGCTTTGAGGTGTTTATGGACTCATGCATGTGTTAAGACCCTTTGTTAAGTTCTTTTGACCTCTAGAGCCCCATTAAGCCATGCATGCACTGAAAGTTGCCAACTTTACATGATAAGTCACCTTAAGGAAGTCAGATCTGAGAGTATGGAGTAAGGGTTGAGCGGATTAAGTGCTTAATGTTGTGGGATAGCCAACTGGGGAGTACGTTGGGCGTACAAGCTGGTATGTTGCATGTACTAGCCCCAATGCGTGTACACTGAGCGTACGAGCTGAGTACGCCCCGCGTACTCAACAGTGGGCTTCAGATTTTGGGATTTTTGGTATTGGGCCCATATTGATCCATAGGGGTCTAGGGCTTTGTTGGGCCATCAGAATTCTATTTTTAGGCTGATTCTATTTTATTGGACTCTTTTGGTTAAAGGCCCACGAAAGGATTTCGGCCAAATTTTGAAGATTGGGCCATATTTGGGCTTTGGGTGATCATTTTGGAATTTAGGCCTCTTGGATAGTTGGCCTTGGGCCAAGCTAGGTAAAGGGTAAAAATGTCTTTTACCCTAGTTTGGACTCTTAGTGTGAGTCAGGATCCAATTATTAATTGGATGTTATTTTATGTTGATAGTGCGGGGATTTTAGCGGACCAACGGCTAGAGATTTATCTGTGAGATTCAGCAGTCTGAAGTGAGTTTCCTCACTGTGTTTAGCTGGTCGAAGGCACCAATGTTGGCCCATGGTTTATTATGTTAGGATGCTAGATGTCTGTGTGACTCTTGTATGTGAATGCATTGGTATGTATACTGAGTAGGGATTGATGTCGGGCGAGGCCTGATGACTGTATTGTATGTTATTATCCTTGTGATTATCGCATGCGTTAGTATGATTATATGTTTATATGCTTATATGTGTATTGGCTAGGGCTCGATGTCAGGCGGGGCTTAGTGATTGATAGAACTGTAAACCGAGCTGGGCTCGAAGCCGGGTGGGGCCGGTGAAGGGTGGGAACCCAGTATGTGTTTATTATGTATGGTATGGGGTATTTCAGGGAACTCACTAATTTTTGTGCTTACTGTTTTCAGTTTATGTTTTAGGTACTTCTGGTTTGAAAGGGAAGAGCCCGGGATGATTGCAGAGCACACACCACCTTATTCCGTATTTTGTGATTCATTCTGATATAACATGATGTAATGACATACTTTGGTCTATCTTGGTTGTATGACAATGTTTTGAATTACCGTTTTGTTTAAATTAAAAATGAAATTTTTGGGTCTTATTTTTGGGACGTTGCAAATCACATCGCTCAACTCGAAAAAGATTGAGTGTTTTAATCATTTGACCTAAGGTCAGATGACTCATGCGAATCTTGTCTTTTGGGTAAGATGACAAAATCACCTTTCACTGGATCCTGTGAAAGAGGTGAGGGTTTGTTGGATCTCATAAACATAGATGTGTGTGGGCCCTTCAGATCATCCACAAGGGATGCAAATCGATTCTATGTGACTTTTACTGATAATTATAGTAGATATGGTTTTATCTACTTAATCAAGCATAAGTCAAAAACCTTTGAAAAGTTCATAGAGTTTAAACTTTAAACAGGAACTCGAGAATCAATTGGGCAGGACACCACAACTCAATGGTGTGGCTGAGAGATGCAATCAAACCTTTTTGGACATGGTTCGTTCCATGATGAGTCGAGCTTCACTTCCAATTACATTATGAGGGTATGCCTTAGATACTGCCTCCCGTATTCTTAATCTTTTCCCAACTAAGAAGGTTTCCAAAACACCTCACGAGATGTGGACTGGGAAGGTTCCCTCGTTAGCACATATCAAGGTTTGGGATTGTGAAGCTTTCGTTAGACGAGAGACTCACGACAAGCTTGAACCTCGAAGTGAGAGATGTATTTTCATCAGCTACCCACAGAAGTCCTTTGGATATTTGTTCTATAGACCTAATGAGAGTGTGGTCTTTGTAGCATGAAGAGGAGTCTGTCCCGAGAGAGAATTCATATGCAAAGAGGACAGTGGGTGTACCATTGATCTTGAAGAGATTCAAGAATCAAACGATAAAGGAACCTCTGAAGACGCTAGGGTTCAACAAGAGGAAGAAATTCCAGTTGAACCAATTGACGAATCATTACCTCTTAGGCGTTACAGTAGAGTTAGAATAGCACCTGAGTTATATGGTTTCCATATTAATACAGATGGTGACTCGTTTATCAGTGATAATACACTGGAAAATTTGGATGAACCTTCTAACTACAAGGAAGAATAGGCGGGCCCCGAGGCGGCCAAATGGAAAGAGGCAATGGACAGCGAGATCAAATCCATGTATGACAACTAGGTTTGGAATCTGATTGATAATGTACCAGGTCGAAAGACAGTTAGGTGCAAATGGATCTTCAAGAAGAAGACCGACATGGATGGAAAGGTAAACACTTTCAAGGCTCGACTGGTTGCGAAGGGCTTTATTCAAATCCCAGGGATTGACTATGATGAGACTTTCTCACCAGTGGCTAAGATAAAATCTATTTGGGTAATGCTCGCCATAGCTATGTTTCATGAATATGAAATTTGGCAGATGGATGTCAAAATCACTTTCCTTAATGGGAATTTGGTTGAGGATGTTTACATGAGTCAGCCAGAGGGTTTTGTCGATGCAAAGTATCCAAATTGAGTGTTTAAGCTTGAGAAATCAATCTATGGATTAAAACAAGTGTCTCGCAGATGGAATCTATGCTTTGACGGGAAGATCAAGGATTTTGGCTTCTCCAAAAGTGAAGATGAGTCATGTGTATATGTCAAAGCTAGTGGGAGTATAGTAACCTTTCTGGTAGTGTATGTTAATGACATACTTCTTATAGGAAACGACAGTCCAACTTGGCAGGAGGTTAAGTCTTGGCTTAGAAAGTGTTTCGCTATGAAGGATCTAGGAGAGGTGGCTTATATTATGGGGATAAGGATTCTTAGAGACATGAGTAAAAGACTAATTGGACTTAGTCAAAGTACATACTTGAAAAAGGTGCTAAAATGTTTTAGTATGAAAAAATCCAAGAAGGGAGAACTGACTATTCAGAGTAATACCAAACCGAGTAAGACTCAGTGTCCAAGTACCGATGTAGAGATAGCAGAAATGAGTAGAGTTCCATACACTTCCACCGTTGGATGTATCATGTATGCTATGACATGTAATCGCCCTGATGTGTCCTTTGCTTTGAGCATGGTCAGTCGTTATCAGGAAAATCCGGGTAGAGCTCATTGGATAGCAGTCAAGAATATTCTCAAGTATCTGCGAAGGACTAAGGACTGGGTCCTAGTACTTGGTGGCAGTGATACATTGATAGTGACTGGGTATAGTGACGTTAGATTTCAAACAGACCGAGACAACTTCTGTTCTTAATCTGGTTGGGTGTTTACCTTAAATGGAGGAACAATTACATGGAAAAGTTCCAAGCAAGAGATGGTGGCTGATTCTACCTGTGAATCAAAGTACATAGTAGCAAGCAAAGCATCGAAGGAAGCAATATGGTTTAAGAACTTCATAGGAAATCTTGGAGTCGTGCCAGCCATCAAGGAGCCAATAGGAATTTTTTGTGATAACGAAGGATCGGTTGCCTTAACAAAGGAACCAAGAGATCATGGAAGATCAAGACATATTGTCACACCCCGCTAAGGCGGAAATACGGGGGTTGGCAGTACAAAGGGTTTCATAGCAAAAATTAAAAGACAACACCAACCATAGTATTAAAAATCATTAAAAATTTACAATGAGTTTGAACAACTTTTTAAACGAAATTACAATGTATTTAAAAGTCAACACATGCAAATGCTCCTACAAGTGTTGTGTCTCTACGTGCCTCTTACTAGATGATTCCTGAAAAAGCATGTAAAACGAGCGTCAACTATAAACATAGTTGGTGAGTACTCACATCTTTATAACATAATATAGTTTGAAATCATTATAATCAGAATATTGATAACAGTTTCCATAAACAAATGTTCATTTCTAAAATAAGTAAATAAGTTTTCATGAATAGAAGTTTGTTGCTAAAACGAGTAATAAAGTTTCCATAAATAGAAGTTTGTTGCTAATATGAGTAACAAAGTTCGTTGCTCAAATGAGTAAACAGGTTCATTCCTACAAAGAGCAAACAAGTTCATTCTACAAAGAGCAAACAAGTTAGTTGCTACAAAGAACAAACAAGTTCATTGCTAAGACAAGTAAACAAGTTTCCAGTAATAAAAGTTCGTTGCTATAATGAGAAACAAAGTTTGTTGCTATAATGAGAAACAAAGTTCCTTGCTATAATGAGAAACAAAGTTCGTTGCTATAATAAGTAAACAAGTTTGTATGTATATGAGCAAAAAATGAGTTCACAACCAAGCCTATGACTGATTCCCTATCAAGATCTATGCTTATCGTTCCATAGATTAATATGGTATAATGCACTCAAGCAATCGGGCGAGTGAGGAGTTGTCAATTCCTAATAGCGCTATCTATAATGACCATTGGCTCAAAGAGTTAATGGTTGGAGTAAAGTGTAAGGGAAGGGACTTAAGACGATAAGGCCTCATATTTCAAGTTGCATAAACATACATAGCCAAATATAGCAATCAAGTTTGATACAAATCAATTTAAATACAACGAATCAATAAATAGTTTTTCGGACATGCTTTTCCACCCCAAAACATAAAACCGAAAATAGGGTAGGCGTGAATACTCACAATGATGCGTGAAGGTATTTGTGATGCCTTGAGCTAACTTCCCTCACGTCCTACTACCGATTCCCTACAATAAGGTTACACACTAGTAAGTCTCTAGTCGAAAATATAACACTAGTATACTTAATTTATACAATAGAATTATGCCAATATTGTGTCAAAATTTTGATATTGATAAGTTAAAAACATTTTTCTGTGAAATTTAGATATCTATGAATCAATTTTTTGTATAACAAATTCAAGTGGAAATCCCCATTATTGAAATGTTAAAATTTAACATTTTAGGTGGTGTTTCAATGATTAATTATTCAAAAACTAAATCAGTTTAGTTCCAAAATTTTCCAAACTTTGTATTTTAATTCTACCTGAAGTCAAAGATCCCAATATAAGTTTTCTTGAATTTTTGATTTGTCTAACTATTTTTCACCATTTTAATTTCTTGAATAATCATAAAATTTCGGGAAAATAGTAAATGATAATGGAAAATTATTATATTTTTTGTGTTGCTTCTTCATAATGTCATTAAACTGGGAAAATTATTAATTGTCAATTTTGATCAATAAAACCCGGTTTTATAATTTAATAATCTTTTGCACCAAGAAAATTAAATAAAATATAAAACAATATTGAAAAATCACCAAACTTTTTATTTGTGTTCCAAATGAAGTTAAGGACTTGAATAAAATTTTCCATTAATTTTATATATGTATAGATATTTTTCCATTATTTAAATGCTCAAATCAACATAAATTCGGAATAAATACGAAACAGTTTATAATATTCACCAAACATTTTATCCTATTGTTATTTAACATATCTAAGTTGAGAAAAATATCAAAGTTTGTTTTCAAACAATTTAACTATTTTTCTTTGTTTTATTAATTTAAATAAGCATTAGTTCGTGAATAATTATCAAACAGATAAGGAAAATTACCAAACTTTTTGTAAACTTCATATACAGTGTACATAAGCTGGGAAAAATACGAAATATGATGTTCATATACTGGAGTGCGAGTTTTGGATTTATGTGTATTTAATCTTAGAAAAATAGAAACAAAATAGCATACAGAAGATAAAAATAATCCAACTTTTTATATAGTATCCTAATGTAATATAAGATGTTATGGTAAAGTTTCATAATTTTTGGATAAGTGTAATATTTTTCATCAGTTTATTCCATTAAACATTCATTAAATCGGGAAAAATAAGAAATTGTCTTGGAAAAATCTGCATGAAGTCTTTATGATGTCTAGAAGATGAGAAAATTATGAAATATGGCTTTGGACATTCATAACTGTATTTTTCTATTTATTTCGCTTCAACAAAAATAAATTAGAAATCAACAGAAAACAACCTTTATAAATGCATGCAACTTCATGAAAAGTCTTTACAAAGTGTATAGGTGATATCCGAATTTTACCAGAATTTATTGACCATCAAAAGTATTTTATATAAATTATTGCTCTATTTTCTTGAAAAAATAATTATAAATCGAGAAAAATGATTTATTTTCTGAAAATTTCCAGATCATCTTGTTTTCTTGTCTGGATTCTGGGAATAATCGGATTTGATCAGAAAAGAAGGTTTAGATATTTATTTGTGAATAAATATTTTATGACATATTTGAAAGCTTTTAACAACATACTTTGATCATCAAGCATCAAAGCTTGAAGATCATCACATACATGTTGGGTTTTTGGTGAAATACTACCACCATCATCATAAAAATCGTGGTTATGAACATATGATTCATAATCCATCCATAGAATGGTGTAGAAGTAGAAAGAAATGCATAAAATGGTGTAACTTTGAAATGGGAAAAAAGATTTTCGATTTTTACATTAAGAATACACTTAAGGAAGATGATTTTTAGTATCTAAGGAGTGTTCTTGGCTGAAATGTAGTGATGAAGGGTGATGAATCCGAAAACGAGAGGGAGATGGAGAGGATTTGAGTGGTGGTGATGATGAAGTGTCGGGAGGAATGAGAGAAAGAGTGTAAGAGTGGCTTACATGATTTCTACTTTGGAAAGAGAGATAGTGGGAGAGAGAGAGAGAGAATGAATTTTAGGGGATCAGAGAGGATTTCCCTCTCTTACATTTTTAAAAGTTCATATCTTTTATAAAACTATGAAATATTTATAAAATATGCACCTTAACCTAGATATTATTCATAAAACCTTGATTTTTGACTTATAAATTAAGGGTAAATGTTATTGACTTAAATTTTATTTTCCTTGATTATATTTCCCTGAATTTAATTATTTTAAATTGATATTGTAAGGTTCATAATTATTTTCATATAATTTTTGAGGTTAAAGTTTATAAAATTAGGTATTTAGGATTTTTAGGGTTTTTTCAGATTTTGCTAAATGTAGTGATGAAGGGTGATGAATCCGAAAACGAGAGGGAGATGGAGAGGATTTGAGTGGTGGTGATGATGAAGTGTCGGGAGGAATGAGAGAAAGAGTGTAAGAGTGGCTTACATGATTTCTACTTTGGAAAGAGAGATAGTGGGAGAGAGAGAGAATGAATTTTAGGGGATCAGAGAGGATTTCCCTCTCTTACATTTTTAAAAGTTCATATCTTTTATAAAACTATGAAATATTTATAAAATATGCACCTTAACCTAGATATTATTCATAAAACCTTGATTTTTGACTTATAAATTAAGGGTAAATGTTATTGACTTAAATTTTATTTTCCTTGATTATATTTCCCTGAATTTAATTATTTTAAATTGATATTGTAAGGTTCATAATTATTTTCATATAATTTTTGAGGTTAAAGTTTATAAAATTAGGTATTTAGGATTTTTAGGGTTTTTTCAGATTTTGCTAAACTTTGAATATCAAAATAAATTGAATCTTTGAGACTTCAAATTATTTTTGTGTTTCCTAACTCTTATTCAAGTTAGAAATAATGTTTGTAATTTATTTTTATCGGTTTAATGGCATTCTATGTAGTGATTCCGAGATTCAAGCAAAATTGGGGAATCAAGTATACTAGTCATAGTTTTCAACTTTGACTTAAGATACTATGAGACTCTGACCTAATTTCTACTTCTAGGTCAAGTGCATTATGTGTGTATATGATTCATAAAAAGGTGTTCAAGTCAAGGAATGACCCGAATTTGAATAGGTGTTACAGTTAAACTAACTATAGAAGTCACATATCAATGTGAAATCTAAGTACACTATCCATCGTTTCTAATTGTTTCCACGTTTCTAGTAGGTTATAACTTAGCTTCTAGTTACTAATTCTAGTATGTGTCGTGCCTATACATGAAACTAAGTTTATTCAAATCTAGAACTGTCTCGATTTTTTATGGTTGTCACACATATCGACAAAAAATACCATTTCATTAGACATAGAGTAGAAGAAGGTCACCTCGTAGTCAAGAGGATATCATCAGAAGAGAATCCTGCAGATCCCCTCACAAATGGTCTGAGTAGAGTCAAACACATTCAACATGCTAGGAGAATTAGTCTGAGAGACGATATTTGTTTTAGTAGTTAGATAGTTAGTTTGAAACTTGTAACAAGATAAATGTAATTGACTTTCGGTGATTAAATCGTAGAGAAATATTTATGAGTTTGTTTACTACCTTTTGTCAATTGTTTATTATTATGTTTCATTTTGCATGTTTTACTTCCTGAATAATTCAATTATTCAAACTCCACAGTCGATCATACTTTTGGACGTAAGTAGTGAATTAAGACTGTCTTGAATTGAATTGTATATAGTCTAAAGAGTTTTAGACATAACAATAGTATTGTTACAATGTTCATGAGTACTTAATGAAGATTTAAGAATTGGATTAACCCACACTCAGAAAATCACTTCATGGAATTTATCACGACTAATTCTGAGTCGATAATATCGTATAATCTTTAAACGAAGATATATTAGTTGTGGTTTACAAGTCAGTTGTGCATTGATAATGCGCAAACGAATCAGTAACTTGATGTTATAAAACGTATTGTTGCTCATGATTTGATGAGTAAATGGTACAAGCATATAAGTCAAAGTTTATTTGTTCCTTTTTCCCTAACAGGAAAAGCGATATCTTTGGGCCCCTCGGTGATTTGGTGTTGACTTATAGTGTCGGACCCGGCCATGACTAAATTGATATGTTCGATTAGAAGTTCTATGTCATTACAAATCAGAAATTAGGAAACAAAGTATTGGACAATGAGATTGATTATGTTCCATGTCTCATGTCCGAATGATATCTTGCAGAACGGAGGATTATATGATCACTTATCTTAGGACAAGTAACTGACAGGGTCAAAGTTCGACAACAACTTTTGGAAGCTACAATTTGCTGATCAGTCTAGAAGTTATACTGGAAATTGTAGTTACAGACTTATCCAAGTGGGAGAATGTTGGATTAGGTGTCTAATCCCCTAACTATAATTGGTATAAACTTGAATTGATAGTAGCACAATCATTTTGGGTTTCCCTCAAACCTAACAATTCGACATGATGATTTTTGGAGAGAGAGAGGTTGACTTATTATTTGATTAATAATTTAAAATAAATAATTTATTAGTATATTATGAGAACAATATATTAATTAGAAATAGTAATATTTAATTAATAATTAATCAGAAATTAATTGGAATTAATTTCGGGATTAATAGAATTAATTAAAAGTGCAGGGGTTAAAGTACAATTGCTCAATAGTTGAACAAAAGGCTCCAGAACCTTCCTGGTAAAGGCATGGATGGTTTCTAGGGGACATTCTAGGGTTTCTAGAATATCTCATATGGATAAATAGGAAGCTGGATAATTACCAATTTAAGATAATATTATTGTATTGGTTTTAGGGTTATCCAGAGTTTCCTTGTGTTAGGTGTGAACCACTAGAGGCAAGACACTTGTGGTGCTTTCTTTCAAAGCTTCAAGAAATCGTGGATCATTGTTATTTGCAATAATAACAACAAGGTAATCCTTAACTCTTCTATATGATTTTCGAAATAACCTAGGGTTCCTAGGGTTCTTAGTTTGATGTTCATAGTTATATGTTCAATAGTGAAAACATAGATCTTGTTTTAGAATGCATGCACACTTAAGATTTTAAGTTTGTTTTTGTTATGCCTAAAACCCATCAAAATCGACTATTCTCTTGCCCTTAGATACAAATTCCAAATTAATTCGCACTTGAAATTAATACCGATATTTGCAAGCGGTTCTTCCCTACTTGGAATCAGCCTCTCTATAACAACTTCAAGACTTTTACCATACATCCACAATCGATATTGTCCAAACCCTAAGCTTTCTAGCATGATCACCATCTTTATCAATAAACATCCCAACCATAAAACCTTCTCACAAAAATTTTCCAATCTAAGTAATCGAATAGTTTCTATAATTTCTCAATTGATTATACCAAACTTCTTGAATTCTATCAGAACCGAGATCAGACTTGCTCCTTTCCAACCTTACCAGCACGACCCCACCAAAAAGGGATTTCACGTAGATCTGAAGTCCTTACAGAACATTGGTTAACGTTACTCCGACACTCTATCCATGGGTCCAAAAATATCCGTTGCTCTACACTTGAAGAAATATTGATGCATACATAGCACTGCCAACTGATACTACTCGATAATTCTCGAACAATCTCATCCACTGAACCAAAACCAGTGTAAAAGTGCATTTACTATACCTTGAAGTAGATTGACAAATCAATAATAGCTCCACTCCTACTAATGATAGCGATTGATTCAATGAGCCAACCCACATTCCTCTTACTCTATTTCGTTGTCCAAGAAGGTACAGGCGGCTACATCGAGATCTTGTCTAGAAGCTTCTGACATAAGGACTGCGTGCTCAAGCCCGAGAGCAGGAATCTAAAAAAGACTCACCTTGTACCCGCTTCAGATCAATATCTCAATCCTCTCTACCATAAAAGATCTCAACAGTCTCAACACACTAGAAATCCAACGAAATTGTACTGCAAGTTCCTTCGGCCTATCGCGTGGGAACCATCTAAATCAATCTGAATGTTGAACCTTCAAGCAAAACAACTCAGTCCTCCCCCACTCAGGGCTTGCTCCCTCATTGGTCGATGTCTTCCACGCTGAAGCCTAAAATAGGTTCATCAAGATACTCTGTAAACACAACTCTTCGTATTCAAAATGGCATAAGATAATTCTTGAATAATAATAACCAACAATTGCAATGAAATATTGAACCCTAGATGGAGATGTTAGAAGCTTTCCCAACATTACATCTTCCAACCCTTCACGAACAATCCTCTTACTTTATGATTTATGAAGCACCCTAAGGGTTGAAACCATGACCCATTAAAATCTACATATGCTAACATAATAGTTCTAACAAGCTAACTATACGAATGACTATCTATTCAAGATAAAACCGAGGATCAAAATTCATACTTGGGATTTCTTGCGATTCAACCTTGACCTCCTGCCGGACAGTAGGAATATGGGCTTGCACTCCCGCCGCAACCCATGCAGGATAGTCAGGTTTGAGATGACCCAGATGGTGACAGTGGAAACAAGTTTGATCCTTCTTGTAGTCACGAGCGACATGCCCTTTCTCCCCACACTTGTAGCATTTGAACTTGTGACAAACAAACCCGTGGGTTCCACCACACTTCCCGCAGATATCAAAATCCCCTTGACTTCCAGTACCCAGGTTAGTAGCCTCGAACTCTTCGTCCATTGCTGAGTCGCCTCATCAGTCCCTCTCACAGTCTGCAAGGGTGCAGTTTGCTCCTCGAACTTGGCAATTAGCATGCCAGTGATCCGACCTACGATACTATGAAACTCTTCCTGAAATATCTTTGAATCCTCTATTGTAATCCAACCATGTAACCTTGAGTCCGCACCAATCTCAGAGGGATTTTCTTCTCATCCAGACGTTGACATCATATTAAACAGGACCAAACCGTCATCATTAATCCATAACACTTTACCCACTAAACAGAAACATGCCCATCATCCTCCACTGGCTTATTAGGCTCCTCGTGACTTTCCTCCATTCGAGTATGGATCCTATGCTTCCAGTAGTACGGACCCAATACTACCTTCCACTCCTATCCATACTTTCTTCAAGAATCATCCCGAGTATCCTAAGTTACCCCCTCATAATGATACTCCCAAAACACTCTAAATAGTACACCATGAGTACTACACACTCCCTATGCTATCCTAGGATCCTCACCTCACCCAGCCATCAGCTGCCGAAAGACCCCCATTGGTGACAGTTATCTACTTCATGAATACAATCACATGTAACATACCTTAAATAATCTTAGATTAAAATATTCAACCCTACAACGGTTGAACTCAGACAAGAGCTGCGAAATAGGACCAAATCCTTCACTCTAATATTATTTAACCTTTGCAGCATGTGACTTAATGTATTCATTTAGTAGTTAATTCACACCCGAAAGAGTCCTACAAAGAAACAAGCAAGCAACATTCAAGCATAAAAACTGTTAGAACAAAGTTCTAGTAGGATCGATAGATTCTAAGCAGAAAAACAATAAATGACGTAATGAAGAACACAAGAATGAATTAACTGATGTCGAATGATTAAGCTTTAACACCTCAGAAGAGCTCGATTAAGAACTTAGACTGTAGAGGTGTTTAGGGTTACAAAGCAATAATAATAATAATCACGACCGTATCTAATGCATACATGCATGCACTATTTATAGCTTAACCCTACATAACAATCACGGATGGACAGGCCCAATCCGGATATACAAAACAAAGCCCATGACGCAACATAAAATACCCAACAATCTCCCCCTTTGCGTCAATGGAGCCGAAAGCTCAGTTCGGTTGAGCTATAGAAGACTTCTTGACAGTCTTGAACACCTTCGGTATAATGGCCAGTAGAGTATGATGAAAAGTGATATACCACCGAAGCATGTCCGTGAAGTTCTTCTTGTCTGCCTCAGTGTTCTTCTTGCATCGATGGATGATATTTATTATGTGCTCTAAGCAGTCCGTAGAGAACAGATGTTTATCAACAAGAGCGAAAAGAAATCTGTTGGCTTCGCCTCTTGTGAACATCACCGTGAGATGTTTAGAATCAATTTGACCCATCTTCATTTTGTTCACATCTCCAGGTTTTGCAGTTGGCTTTACGGTTGGTTTCTTCTTCAAAACTTTAGCAATCTCTTGATCCATTGCAGCAACTTCATGGATATAGGAGGCCAACATCCTCTTCAGATGATCTAGGATCGGCTCATATTCTTTCGCATTGGTGAGCAATATGTTAAACAGCAAGATCCAGTCATGAGGATTCAAATTTGGAAGATCTGCCATGGATATAACAGAAACCGAGTTGTCTGAACCTCGGGTGATTTTGAAATTGACATTAATAAACTTCCCTGCAGGCGAAGGTTTCAGCACCTTGACAGTTATAATCTTCTGAGCACTCCAAGTCAGGTACTGAGGCTGACCGAACTTGAGATAAAAATCGATAAGTTCACGATCAACCTGAGGGTGAGGTGAGGGAACTTGAATAGTCGAATCAAAGCAGTGAAAAGTAAATGCCTTTCGTGTTATAGGCATATCAAACTGAGAGTCCCTCGAATTCTCACAATCAAACGAAGCCACAGGTTCCAGCCAGTATACACTTGGAAACTCTATTGCTTCTTTTATGAGTGTTTCCCTAGTCCAAAGAGGAAACAAGGCCTTTTTGCAATTTAAGGCATCTTGCTCTTCCTTGTTCTTTCGCTCCCTCTCTTCTGCTTCCTTCGCAACCCGAAGAGTTTCATCCAATTCCTTATCCCTTTTCTTTCGTTTCAGGGCCTCGACAATTGTTTCTTCTTCATCACTATCATCAGCAAGTCCCTTCTTCTTATCTTGATTACCAGAACCCGAAGCTTCATTACCCTTCGGTTCTGTTTTGACAGTGACTTTCGGTTGAGTTGCCTGAACACCTTCTCCCCCTTGTTTTGGAGGTACGAATCGCTCCGAAACACCCTTCATTTCATGTAAAAGTGCAAGGGCGGGAAGAAGCTTGGAAGTCAGGTGATTTCGGATGGTCAACGTAAGAATCGGATCATGAGCACTTAGAACATTGTTTAGCATATTCTGAACATCACCAGCACAACTCCGGAAAACAGCCCGCTCAGTCTTTAACAATGAAATCTCCCTTTCAGCTTGAGCCAATTAAACTTTCTGAACTTCAATGGTAGAGGTTTGACGTGCAAGATCCTCCCTTAAAGTACTCTCCTTAGCTAAATCAGCATGGAGTGTTTCAAGGCGAGAATTCACTGAGCTTAGAAGAGAAGTGTTCTCAGCTTGACTTGAAGAACGAACATTTTCGAATTTTGCTTGCTCCTCTTGAAGTGACTTTGATAAAAAGTCAACTGAAGCGTTCACTTTAGCGGCATTCTTATCAGCATGACTCTTGAGGGATTCAAGAAAAATCTTGGAACTGTGAATAAGTTCTGCAACTTCAGTTGTAGCCTTCTGGCAAGAAGAGGTTGAATCTTCAACGGCCTTCGTCGATTTGTCAATGGCCCCTGTATATTACTCAAAAGCGGTGTCCAAAAAAGCCTTGAGCACCACATCGTTATACGTCTTAGTAGAGGCAAGCAATTGATCAAGCTTTTCATCAAGACCCTGTACTTGTTGTCTGGTGACGGGAGCATCTTCATCTTCATCAGTGGGAATCCGATAAGGACTGTAATAATTGGAGTCAAACTCAATATTGGCACCACCGAGAGTATCACCAGAATCTGTTGAGGGTGAGGGTGAAAGAGGTTTGGATCTAACAGGAGGTTCGGTATCAGTATTAGATACGTTGACATTAACTGGAGGTTCGGTTGTAGTGGTGGTAGTTGCGTGTGAAAAGATAGGAGGTGGTAAAGGAGTGGTAGAGATTGGTATGGTACTAACTGGTGGTGGTGGTGGTACAAAAGTAGTGGTTTGAGATGTAGGAGGTGGTGGAATAGGAGCAACCGAAACTGGAACAGTAGATTTCGGTGGAGATGGAGGAGGAGTTGGAATCTTGTCATGAAGTTGTTCAGTAGGAGTTGGAGAACGGGGAGGTGTATTACCTCTTGGTGAACCATGAGGCTGAACTTCTTCTTCCTCATCTGCCGAACGCTCCTCATTATGTTCTGAGCTTGAAGGAGAGGGACTTTTGGATTTCCTTGCCATCTTCTTAACTTTCTTTGGAGCCGAAGAGTCAGCCTTGTGAGCCTTTTGCTTTTTAGACTTGACAAGCTTAGACGAAGGACCTTCGGTTGCCACTTTCTTGGTAGTTGCCCTTTTTCCTCGGTTGGTTGGCTTCTCCACAGCATCTAAAGCAGCTTGTTGTTCAGGAGTCAGTTCTCTTGGTCCTTTGGGAGGAAGCTTTCGGTCGTCAGCCATCACTTTACTTTCGTTGGACACACACTTGTACATCGTTTCAGGGATGGAACCATTGTGAGAGAATTTGGTGGCATCTGAAAAGATGATCTTTTTCGTATGAAAAGTAGCCACAGAGGAGACCAATGCATCCTTCATGACTGGAATCTGTAAAGTGTCAATTGCCCTTCGAGTGACGATGGTCCAGAAGCGACCACAAGAAATCTCTGAATATCTCGTCGATGTGTTGAGACTTTGCACCAGTTGCGACCAAATAATCGACCCATAATCGAGGTTAATGCCATTGTAGAGACCATAGAGAATGGTCAGAAAAGCCTCACTAGTACCATCTGACCCAACAACCCTCTCCGCTAAACCCTTGTTGATAAGAGTTAGTAACCCATTCTATTGCGGCGGCAAACACGATTTCTTAAACTTCGTCACTATGGTAAGAACATCAGTGTACCCCATCTCATAAAGCATTGTAAATAGCTGGGTTGTGGTGATGAAATCAGGAGAGATAATAGAATCATCGACGACAAGCTTTAACAGGGAACAGAATCGCCCTTTCGAAATCGATGCCTTGTGAGAGAAGATTTGAAAGTAGATCCTCTCCTTGTTCTTGTCATAGGATGCAGTAGAATAGACTTGGGATACAAGAGACATTGGAACAGATTCCAACTGCGTGAGTGCGATAACCAGAGGAGAGTACTTGAGACATTCAACAACGTGGAGCATGTACAAATCATACAAAAAGGGGTTCAGTTGAATGATCAAGTTCTGATTAGGTTTTATCACAAGCAATGGGGATGAAGCAGTTTGTTCTTGAACTGATGATTCTGCCATTGTTGATATAAGGAAGAAGATGAACAGTTGCAGATCGCCTTGTGTATTTGAGAGAGTTTGAAGAAGGTAAGAAGGTACAGTTGGTGCGAGAAACCCTTTATATACCGTTGCCAGGAGAGAGAAAGTATCTTCGTGATGATGATACGATCACTGAAACGTCGCCTGAAAAAGCGCGATGTGACAGATTGGTTACCCCAGATAGACGTCATCAAGCGTGGGTTTAGTAACTGTTCAAATTCACGCGCCCAAAATCTTATCCACAAATCGTCTTTTCAAATTCACTTTCGCTCCAGATGTTATAAGAACCATTTTCGCGCCTAAAAGAAACTTTAAACGAGCCATAAGGAACATCAACCAGAATTTTAGAAAATCACAAAGTATTTTTGTGTAAGAGTGTGCCAAAAATAAAGAAATAAAGCAAAATGTGTATAGGATGTGAGTAATGTCTTTAATAAGACATAAAGCAGATGATTCCAGGCAAGAATCTCTTCCTTCAAAGTCAAGAAAGACTTGAAGTGCTTGCGTGGTTCCCCGAGAAAATACGATCGAGTGTTTGTAAAGAAACACCGAAAGTCTTCTTTTAAATAATAGTTTAAAGGGTGGCTTACCTTCAACCGAACATCGATTCTTAACATAAGACTGAACGTTGGATAAAGTACTTGTGAGACCGATGTGGTCTGTTGAACAAGTAGGTTGGATATAATTTGTTGTGACTAAAGATGTTATAAAAATCTCAAAAACAAAAATAAACTAGATCTTTTTGGGAAGAAATGCCTTGGTGTTAGACAATTTTATAAAAGACCATTAAAAAAAATAAAATGAGATTTCGTTAGGTAACAAGTGAGATCTTGAATTTTAATATTCACCGTCAATTCATTATTGGTATTGGATTTTGGGTCTCACTTAGCACGTGGTGTACGCATCTAAGATCATAAACACAAATTTTGTGTAACCATAAACCTCAGTGGTAATTTCTGAGAGTCTCAAGGGTTACCTTGTTGAACCGAAAGTTGATGGAGAATGTAAAGGAGGTGGTTTAAGAACCGAAAGTACCTTTGCTATATAAACGTGACAAAGTAGTAAACTCTTAACTCATTTGAGAAGAGTAGGGTAGCTCAGGACTTGAGTGGATTTATCAGCCTGATTGGGAAGAAACGATAGGTATAGATCGAATCATTAAGGCCTTGCTCCTAGTCTTAGAGGCTTTGGTCTACATGCAGCAGCATACTTCTAGGGACACTTAACTACTGCATATCAAAATAATCATACCTGCCCTACCTCCAATTTATGTAGCAATGATGTACTTGGTACCTAGCAAAGAGAATTAGCAAACAAACAAACCACACAAAATAATTAAGAGAAAAATAAAAGAAAAAATCTTTTGGAATTTGGAAATTGCTGAGAAATAATAAAGAAAAAAAATATATTTTTGGCTTTTTAAAGTTTCTGAAAAATAATAAAAACAGAAAATATTTTTTGGACTTTTGAAGTTTCTGAAAAATAATAAAAACAGAAAAATATTTTTGGATTTTTGAAGTTTCTGAAAAATAATAAAAACAGAAAAATAAACAAAATGAAATTAATACTAAACATTCTTGAAATAAAAATGGAAGAGAAAATAGAGTAAGAAAAAGTTTGAAAAGAGAGTTTACAAACTATACAGCCGAAACCAAACCTTAAAAGAATGAAGCGAAATAAGCCGAGCGTTCGGTTCATTTCGGTTCCCTAAAATTCCGGAGCCGAAATAGACCGAGCGTTTGGTTCAGTTCGGTTCCCAAAAATTATGGAGCCGAAATAAGCCGAGCGTTCGGTTCATTTCGGTTCCCGAAAAATCCGGAACCGAAATAGACCGAGCGTTTGCTCTATTTCGCTTGTCTAATTTTTAGAGTGAGGTTTGAGGATTCGGTACCGACTCTGCTTCCATCATTCCCAAACCTTGTAAAATTTTATTGAAGCAAGCTTCTGGTAAGGCTTTAGTGAAGATGTTAGCCAGTTGATCAGAGGACCGAACGATATGTACTTCCACGTTCCCATCTTCAACATGGTCCTTGATGAAATGGTATCTTAGTGCAATATGTTTTGTCTTTGAATGTCGCACTGGATTGTGACATATTCTTATCACGCTTTCTGAGTCACAATAGAGAGGTATTTTCTTCATACTCAGTCCATAGTCTCTTAGTTGGCTTTGTATCCATATCACTTGTGAGGTACATGATGCTGCAGCTATGTACTCAGCTTCGGCTGTTGAAAGAGACACACATGTTTGCTTCTTGGACTGCCAACTTACAAGTTTACCATCAAGGAATTGGCATCCTCCAGTTCTCTTTCGGTCCAGACCGCAACCTCCAAGATCGGCGTCAGAAAAGGCTTGAACAAAGAATCCGGATCTAGCAGCGTACCAAAGACCGAGAGAAGAGGTTCGCTTCAGATAACGGAAAATATTTTGCACTGCCACCATGTGAGGTTCTCTTGGATTTGCTTGAAACCTGGCACAATAACAAACAGAAAACATAATGTCTGGTCTACTAGCTGTTAGATACATAAGAGACCCTATCATTTGACGATAGAGTGTTATGTCAACGGCAGATTTTTCCAGAGATGGTGTTAACTTTGTGCCAAATGCCATGGGAACCTTCACCTTCGAATCTCCCGTCATACCGAATTTCGCCAGCAAGTTCTTCGTATAGGCCTCCTGGTTGATAAAAATACCTTCTGGTCCCTGTGTTATATTCAATCCAAGGAAAAAGTTAATTGGACCCATTGCGCTCATTTCAAATTTAGTCTCCGTCAACTTCTTGAATTCAGCCGTTAAGCTAGGATTCGTGGAGCCGAAGATGATGTCATCGACATAAATCTGAACTATCATTAGATGTTCACCTTCTTTCTTTCGGAAGAAGGTTGGCTCAACCGAACCTTGCTTGAATTTCGACATTTTAAGAAAGCGAGTTAAAGTTTCATATCAGGCCCTTAGTGCTTGCTTCAGACCATATACAGCTTTATCCAACACATAGCAGTGATCAGGGTATTTCTTGTTTATGAACCCAGGTGGTTGCTCAACATACACCGTTTCTTCTAGTTCTCCATTTAAGAAAGCACATTTCACGTCCATTTGGAAAACTTCGAAGTTTTTATGAGCAACATATGCCAGAAAGATTCTAACTGATTCCAACCTTGCTACAGGAGCGAAGGTTTCCTCATAGTCTATCCCTTCTTCTTGGCAATATCCCTTCACCACCAACCGAGCCTTATTGCGTATGACGTTGCCCTCTTTATCCAACTTATTCCTGAAGACCCATTTTAAGCCGACAACTGAAGCATCATTTGGAGTGGGAATCAGCCTCCAAACTCGATTACGTTCAAACTCATGGAATTTGGCTTGCATTGCTTGTACCCAATCAGCGTGATCAAGTGCAGCATTAACCGTCTTCGGTTCGATTTTGGAGACAAACGAATTAAACATACAGAATTCAACATTAGAGAATAATGCAGTTTGTTTCTCTTTCAATGGAGAACGTGTGAGAACTCGCTCAGATGATTCACCAATAATTTGTGCTTTGGGATGATCCTTAGTCCATTTTGTTAGAGGAGGGTATTTAGGGTCATAGGCAGGATCCAACTCTGCATTTACCTCTTCTTCAAGTTCTGATTGATCACCTTCATCATTTGTATTCTCATTCTCCCCCTCAAATGGCGAAGCGTATCCTTTGTCAGGTTCAGGATTCTCCTCCTCTGTTGGAGTTGGATTCTCCCCCTCGATTGGACTATTATTGGTTGGGATTGGAGTTGGATTCTCCCCCTCGACTGGACTATCGGTTGTTTTTGGTACAGATGAACCCTCCCCCTTGAACGTTGAGCTGTTGTTTGGAGGGTCAGTTGAGGGTTGACCACCAGTCGGTTTAGGAAGTTCATTTTCCATTTCTTTTGCAGCTTCATCAATTATCTTCTTCAGATTGTCGATTTTGTTGTCTGCTGCTTTCGCCTCTGAGTGTACAGCCTTCTCTGGTTCGTCAAATAGCCTTGTGTATTCTTCAAATAAGTTGGAAATGGGAACCGAGACTTGTCCTGATTCAGGAAATATTTCCCCCAAGGCACTTTCGCTTCTTTGAACTTTCTTCATGTAGTTGTCATCAAAGGTTACATAGTATGTTTCTTCAATACATTTGTAGCGTTTGTTCAAAACTTTGTATGCCTTTGAATTGAGTGAATAGCCAAGAAAAATTCCCTCATCGGCTTTGACGTCAAACTTGTTTCGGTTGTCTTTGGAATTGAAAATGAAGCACCTTGAACCGAACACGTGGAAAAACTTAACGTTGGGCTTTCGATTGTTCAGAATCTCATACGGAGTGATGGAGAATCGTTTGTTAAGTAAGGATCGGTTCTGAGTATAGCACGCGGTTGCAACTGCATCGGCCCAGAAGTATAGCGGAAGAGAAGCGAAGCTTAGCATGGTTCGGGCTGCCTCACATAAAGAACGGTTTCGTCTTTCAATAATTCCATTCTGTTGTGGTGTATAGGGGGCCGAGAAGTTGTGAGATATCCCCTTTTCAGCCAGAAAATCCTCGAAATCTTTATTCATGAATTCAAGCCCATTGTCGCTTCTAATATTCCTCACCAGCTTTCGCAGCTGCACTTCCACTTGCTTGATAAACCTCTTCAACTTGGGAGTTGCTTCTGATTTCTGTTTAAGAAAGAAAACCCAGGTGAAGCGTGAAAAATCATCTACTATGACAAGAATGAACTTACTACCACCGAAGCTTTCGATAACCGAAGGTCCACATAAGTCAATATGCAGAAGTTCAAGAGCTTCAACAATCTTTGTATTGATACGTGTAGGATGGCTCTTTCTGCTTTGTTTGCCCATCTCACATGCTGCACATAAGTGTTCCTTATCAAACTTGAGAAGAGGAAGGCCTCGAACATGATCACCAAGCACCAACTTATTAATGTCTTTGAAGTTCAGGTGCGATAGGCGTCGATGCCATAACCAGCTTTCATCAGTGTTCGCCTTTGACAGCAGGCATATTGCGGGTTTTCCTCGAATTGGGTTGAGATTTAAAGGATACATCTCTCCCTTGCATTCAGACTTCAACAACACTCTTTTGGATTGCTTCTCAATTATTTCTGATCCCTCATCATCGAATGAAACCTTCAAACCAGTTCCCACAACTAATTGAGATGCACTGATGAGGTTGTGCTGCAACCCTTCCACATAAGCTACTTTTCGAATCGAGAAGTCTCCGTTGGTTATCATTCCATATCCTTTGATTGTGCCATAAGAGTTGTTTCTATACTTCACACATCCACCATCCTTAAGGGACCGAAACTCCCTTAGCTCTTCCCTCCTTCCTGTCATGTGACGCGAGCAGCCACTGTCTATGTACCATTCGTCATCAAACTGCTCGTCACTTATAACCTACAAATTCAAGTAGATTTAGGAACCCAAAGTCTCTTGGGCCCTGGTGAGTCTTTTACAGAAAAAGGAATAGCAGCAGAAATATCAACCAAATAAGTTCTTTTGATTAGAGTGGTTTCGTCTTTTCTTTTGATGGTATACACCGTGATATTGTTTTTATCTTGTTTAAATTGTGGTGAATTAGATGGTGTGTTGTTAGATGGTTTTGGAATATTCTTTTGAATCCTAGGGTTAGCTGACTTTTTCTTATTGTTGATATCAGTATTCGAATCAAGCTTTCCCTTTCCTTTGATGTCCTTCATTGAATTTGTCTTTTGTTGGGAGCATGAAGGACCGAAACTAGACTTTCGGTTATTAGTCTTGACGTTGTGACCGAAACTTGACGTTCGGTTCTAAGCTCTGGTGTTGGAACCGAAACTAGATGTTCGGTTCTGAGCTTTGGAGTTGGAACCGAAACTGGATGTTCGGTTCTGATCTTTGGAATAATAGGAGTTTGGACTAAAACTTTCCTTTCGGTTTGGCTCGTCATTTTTCTTGACGTTTGACTCTTTCTTGGAAGGAACGTAATTAGGATTTTGAGACTGCCAATACCGTTTTCGCTCATTCAGATTCTTCATGTATCTCTGATTTCTTTGGCGTTTCTGTTCAGCTAACTGCTTTTGAGATTTATGAATATTGAAGCTTGATTTTGGCTTCTCCTTTTGAGTTTCGGTTGTTTTGGAAGGAACATTTGGTGTTTTCTTTGGTTCTTTTGGTATCTCTTTTGTCTTGGAAGGAACATTTGGTGTTTTCTTTGGTTCTTCTGATATCTCTTTTGTTCCACTCGTGCTTGGTTTATCAAAACTCGAGGGTTTGTTGATGGGTTCAGCAACGTATCTACCTTTTACCCTCCACGAGGTTCGCTCCGATAAGCCGATGGTTTCGTCTGCATTATCGATAGGGGCTGACCAAAAGTAATCGTCGCACCCTTCAGCATTGTCTGTGTCGACCAAGATTTTCAATTCTGCTGTTTGTCTTTCAGTGACCCCTGTAACAGCATATACCTGATTTGGCACAGTTTGAACTTTCTGATATACCATCGCTTTCTCTTTGAGTTTCTGCGGCTTGTCCTTTGACAGGCGAGCATATTCAACCGAGTTCTCAGATATGAGGGGTTTTTCATTCTCGGTTTCGCTCTTCATAAATTCAGAGCAATCAACCACATCTTCCACCGAGATTTCGCTCATCTCACTTTCTTCATCAAATTCAGACGTGTTTTCTATATTCATTTTATGTTCTGAAATCAATTTGGCGTTCGACGAGTCAAATGATTGAATGGTCTCGGACTTAATTTTCAACCTATCATTTTCATCTAAAAGAGTTTTGAGCATACACTTATGTTCCTTAGAGTCAATAAAGGTCTCTATCTTATCTAGTCCGATTTTATAAGTGATGGATGTTTCTTCTGAGGACATTATGGATTCACACTCAGCGATGACCTCATCCTCCTTAAATTCAAGGAAGGGTTAGATCATCTTGTGTATCTTTTTCCCTATTTCACAATTTAAATGCAATTGAGTAATATTCGTAGATAAGCGTTTAGCAATTAAGCAAAAAACATTCCGTTGTTTTAAAAACTTTAAATTGTCTCGTTGCAAATAAATAATCTCATCCCTAGCCCTATTTAATTTCGTCTCCTTCAGCTCAATCCACATCTTTCTCTCCTCACTCTTCGAAGACACCCTGCTGAGTTTGTCAGTTAGGTTAGAGTTTGCTAAGCGAGTTTGCATGAGACTACCACTTAAGTTAGTAAATTTAAATTTTAGTTCATTTAATTCTTCCTCATAATTCGTTACCGGAACTTTAAGTGATTCGAGGATGGATTGTACCTTTTTGATCAGCCGATCACAGTCGTTGATCTTCTCACTCACGGGCTTGGCTGCAAAGCACTTGTCCTCAGTTAGGTTCGGCTCCTTAAGCTCACTTTCGGTTGGTCTTCCAGTTGTAACCATCAAGCATTTTCCAGCCGAACCAGTCTCTCTCGCCACATAAGCTCTTCCATGTGTGGGTTTTCTCACTTCTTCATCCTCAGAATCGGTTGACCAGACTTCAACGCCACCAAACTCATCTCCATCCATATTTTGCTGCACAATCAAGGTGTTCATTGAACTGTTAGTCGCCTTCTTTTTCTTGATTTCTTGCAACTTTCGCATGTAATATGCCTCATCATCTTCACCATCCCTTTCTCAGCCATCTTCCTCAGCATGCAATCTTTGGCAAAGTGGTTCTTGCCATGACAGTAATTGCAGTCGAATCCAGAGTCTCCTGCAAGCTTGCTTTCCTTCTTGTCGTCATCCTTATGAGAAGTATTCTTCGTTTCTTCTTTCACCTTCTCAGAACTGTAACTTCCTTGCCAGTTTCTGTTTTTATTGACAGGGAACTTCTTTCGAGCAAACTTCTTTGGGTTGGTGACCATCATTGCATATTCTTCGCCTGTAAGGTCACACTCAGACATATTTGAATCCTCCTCTTCTTCTGCAACACTTTTGCCTTTTGAGACAAGGGCCAGCGATCCCACACCCAAAACTATCTTCGCCTCCTTGGTTACCACACTCTCATGGGATTTAAGTATACCCACCAGTTTCGCTAGCGAGTATGATTTAAATTGTTCGTGAGCTTTCACTGTTGAAACCACTGCCATCCATTCTGGTCTCAAACCATTCATGAAAGTTACTTTTTGCTCGATCAATTTTCTTTCAATACCATGCTTGATCATCTTGCTAAGGAGATGATTGAAGCGATCGAAGGTTTGTATCAGTTTCTCTTCTGGTTTCTGTTCGAAAACTCCAAATTCTGAGAGCAACAAGGTTTGAATTGAGTGTTCTAGATCCTCATCGGTTGAGTAGAGTTCTTTCAACCTATCCCAGATTTCTTTAGCCGTCGTGCATCAACCAACTAACCGAAAAGTGTCAGATTGCAGCGCGAATCTGATCATTCTCATGGCTTTCACATTACATAGCACCTTGTCCTTTTCATCCTGTGGCATCTTATCTACGTTCGCCACAAGCTGATTATATTCTTTTTGAGTCTTCACTGTCTTGTTCGTTCCAGAGTGAACAAATGGCCCAAGCGTGATAGCTTCCCAGATAAGATAACCGTTATCTTCAGATCCAACTACGTAATCTTCAAAGTGATGCACCCACACTTCATAGTCTTGAGTGTAAAGAATGGGAACCCTTGTAGTGGATCCAATGTTGTTGGAGATGTTGATGGGATTAGTTTGAGAATCTTCGTGAGACATGGTGAGCCTTTCCTTAGAATTGCTAGAATCATACCTGTAAACTTGAGATTAGGGTTTTATCAAACACACGAGTTACCGTCGACAGGAAGAAGACGACTTCTTTATATTCGATAAAAGCGGAAACCCTAAAGAATTCTTCACACAGAAGGAATGTGTATTGATCACACAGTCTCCTGCTCTGATACCAATTGTTAGAACAAAGTTCTAGTAGGATCGATAGATTCTAAGCAGAAAAACAATAAATGACGTAATGAAGAACACAAGAATGATTTAACTGATGTCGAATGATTAAGCTTTAACACCTCATAAGAGCTCGATTAAGAACTTCGACTGTAGAGGTGTTTAGGGTTACAAAGCAATAATAATAATAATCACGACCGTATCTAATGCATACATGCATGCACTATTTATAGCTTAACCCTACATAACAATCACGGATGGACAGGCCCAATCCGGATATACAAAACAAAGCCCATGACGCAACATAAAATACCCAACAAAACTCTATAGGAAATAAGGCATCATAATTCAGTCAATTCTATCATGCAATTCCTGAAGATCCCTATCCTACAACTAGCATGTAGTTCTATCAAACTCATCATAAGCAAATAATAGTGTAGCTATCTTAGGGTATACTTTCTTGCTCCAACTGATCGTACACATCTCATCCTTCTTGGTCATCCTTGAAAACAACTTTGAAAACAATTTTAAAAAAATTTTTGGTAATTATTTTGAAAACTTTTACAAATCCTTAGTTTGAGTCTGTATTCACACGAATGCTCATCCATTTCTCTCAAACCAGGGCTCAGATACCAACTTGCAAAGTCCTAAAAATCACAGTAAAATTTTTCATTTGCAATTTAAAGTAAGATCATTGTTTCCATAAAAACCCAAGTCATAAGAAAGCAAGTATCAAATACAAATATCCTAAAATAAATGTATCGCAAAATCTCCAAAACATATCACCAAAGGATGTGTACGATCACGCCTTTGCTTTTCCCCTGATCATCAGAAGTACCTGAAACAAGACACATAAACTATAAGCCAAAGCTTAGTGAGTTCCCCCAAAATACCACCATATAACACATAACAACATGCATATTGGGTCCACAGTCATCGGACTGGATTATCCCTGAGCCCACATCATGAGTCTGACTTGTCTTTCTGGCCCACAACTCATGTCTAGATTGCTCCCGAGCCCACAATATAAGTCTGGTTTGCCTTTCTGGCCCATAACTTATGTCTGGCTTCCTCCCGAGCCCATAACATAAGTTTGGCTTGCCTTTCTGGTTCACAACTTATGTCCGGCTTGCTCCCGGATTTGTTGGCTTCCGTATAGAGTAGTATTGCCTCAACCCTACCGCACTATGTCGATATATGCAACAAATAAACATATAACAACAAACAAATAAACATGCAAGTCTTAACATATCACTACATGATATCAACATCCTAAACCAGGATATATAATCTGCTTGGCCGGCATTGGTGCCTTTGACCCACAAGTATAATGAGGAAACTCACCTCTCAATCCGAAATGAAGCTGAACAGATCAGAGTTACAACTGCTGACTCTACCCATCACCTCTACAATAAACAGTGACCTAAGCTCAATTTACGACTAAAATATCCCAAATGACCTAAATTCAAACTTGGTCAAAGTCAACTCTATCTAGTCGCCACGACGCGCCGTGGCAGCAAAGCGACAAAACAGACGGTTCTAGCCCAATCGCCACGCCGTGGCGACCTAAGGCTACGTCGTGGGCACTGGGTTCCAAACAACTTAATTGGTTAATCCATTTTCTTCGAATCTAAGAGCTCCAAAGCTCAGATCTGGTCCATTCTATTGTCTAAATGGATAAAGTGTCCAACTTTATCCCTTAAGACCTTCCAAGAGGCAAAGATCTCACCCTAGGTCTAAAAAGGGGTGAAAGCATATCGTGGCTTAATCATTAAGCACTTAATCTTGAAGATCTCATGACCAACGATTTCAGAAGGGTTTTTACTACCAAAACTCTCATAAAAATCCATGCTTTTTAGAAATACACGTCCAATGCATGTCTTGAACTCTTATTACGTCAAAACTAAAGGTTTATGACCAAGATTCCATGCATGACACCAAAGCTCACTTATAAATCAGATCCAAGGCACCAAATACTCTAAGTGACCCGGAGATTCATAAATTCGCAAGCTTTATGAGATGTCACCACTCAAATCCATCAAGACATGAAGAAAAGGGACAAAATTAATAGATCTAACAACTTAGCAAGGAAAAGGTTGGATCTTGGACACTCACCAAGGTCCAGGAGATGTGTTAGCTGAAGTAGATGATGCTTGACAAGTAAACTATCACACCAAGGGAATGCTTCTTCCTCAAAGATCACCAAAAAGCACCAAGAATGAGTTCACAAATGCAATAGAGGCTAGGGTTAGGGTTTCTGGGTTTGAGAGGGTGATGGAGGCTGATAAGCAACCCTAAAAATGACTCAGAGGGGTTTAAATGCGAATCAAAACCTAAAAGAATCATGGGATTTAGCCAGGACAACTGCCACGTCGTAGCAACCTTTGGCCCCGTCGTGGCGATCCAATAATCCACGCAATCCATTAAATCGTTGCCACGTCGTGTCCCTCCTTGGCCACATTGTGGCACATGATTTTTTTTCAATACTTAATCTTTTATCCCTGATAAAAGGTAAGCTTAACCAATCTGGAGCACGGGTGTTACATGCAGGCGCCCTTTAGATGTCATTTGTAAAGAAATACTCTGACGAGAAGAGGAGAAAAAGAGAAGAAGATATGTGATATTAGGTTCTATGCAAACCTTATTTTTGAAAATCAATCCTAAATATAAGATATAACGTGGCTTCCACATCACAATATTGTCATGTCATTTATTTGGTATCCTACTAGATCGATGGTAACCGGTCAATTGGTTGACATTGCAACAAAATTATAAATGTAATGACATAATTGAAAAAAGTAAAATGTGGTGTAAACAAAGACCCCTACAAGGTCGGTCCAGTGGTTCAGACTCACTAAGCATCTCTTAGATTGACCTTGTAGGGGTCTTCATTTACTTCTTGTACAAATCGTGCTTCTAAACCACAATAACATCTCTTGAAAGGATGTGTATGCCATTTTCGTTGACTTCTAAGTGAGTTTGATCCACTGGATTGACCTTCAGACGCCCTTCATACGTCATTTGTGAAGAAATACTCTAAATAGAAAAGGAGAAGAGAAGAAGATATGTGAATTTGGGTTTGATGCAAACCCTATTTTTGAAACTCAATTCTGTTATATAAGATCTGACGTGGCATCCACATCATAATATTGTCATGTCGTTTATTTGGTAACCTGGTAGATCGATGATAACCGGTTTATTGGTTGACATTGCAACAAAATTGTAAATGCATTGATATAATTGAAAAAAACAAAATACGATGTCAAAATCGAAATTTTGGTAAACTCAATGATTTTATTGCAATTTGGGAAAAATAGTTACTGAGTTGCAACACAATTGTAAATGTAATGACTTAACTGAGAGACAGCCCGGTCCAAGCCGATTTAGGGCCCGGGGCAAAAGCAAAAATTGAGGCCCTTTAAAATTTAGAAAATTATTGTTTTTGAACGGCAATATATTTTTTATATTAAACGGCAGGCAGGGAGCTTGCAAATACAAATTAAAAAAATAAGAATGTTCTCCAAGGATTGAAGGCAAAATATTAGAAAAAACATCATAACTTTCAATAAACTTTAGGCTTTAAATCTAATTATCAGATCCCGAAGAAAAAAAAAACACATTAAGCAACAATAGCCTAAAATGAAATAATACAATCCAAAACACAGTGGCAATGAAAAATTTAATCTTGGAAAGAGACATAATTCAAGTCCATTTGATAGAAAATATTAAAGTCTTTGTGAACAATACCATTTTGTGAATATTAGCTCTATATATAAGCAAACAATAACAACAACCTTTTTCCATTATCTCAAAAGGAAATTCTACTTTGACATTTTTCATCCAGATATCAAACAACTACTACTAAAGGAATATCAGACTAATTGTAAAATAACGTTAGAAATTTCCATCGATTCAGTGTTATACCCAAACATATGAATAAACAAACATAGATCAGTCATAAAGTTAGCAATCCTTAAATTAAAAAAGTAATATATATTTGATATCGGTGGTATAACCCTAAGAAAACTAAAACAGGTCAATTAGTTAGCAATCATTACGTTAAATAAAAAATACGGGTGAGTAACTTTTATGGATATAAGAACATAAGATAAAATAAATATCCTCTATGAAGAAGTGCTTGAAGATCCGGATATCTCATCACTAAACGAAAGGAGAGAAAAAGTTCAACAAGCATAAAACATGCGTGATAAAAAAGTAATAAAAAAAATATCGATATGAAGGTTTCAGATATAAAAAAATACATATAGTTGAAGAGTTTCAAAATCACGCAATCAGGCCTTGGTTTATTTTTATATAAAAAGATAAGTGATAAAAATTTAATGTAGTTGAAGAGGTTCGAACTCACGCAATCAGGCCTCCGCTTCTTTTATTAATGCGCCTTCTACATGTGCCTTTTGTTTACTTTTTGCAACTTATATTTTATATACTAAAACTATATATATATATATATATATATATATATATATATATATATATATATATACACTAATTATTGGGGTCCCCAAGATTTGGCGAGGCCCGGGGCGGTCGCCCAAGTTGCCCTCCCTCATGGGCCGGCCCTGCTGAGAGAAAAAGAAATACAATATCAAAATCGAGATATTCAATTAACTTGATGATTTTATTGCAATTTGCCGTTAAAAATGAAAAAAATATCTTTTTTGGATAAATTCTAAACATTTTTGTTTTTATACTTTCTACTCATAGTTAATTGGTCAATCGAGCCAACAAAGACTTTTGTTACGTTACTCAATTCCATCTAATCACTCTTTAAGCACGTGGTTATGGACCCACGGGGTTGGTAAAATCCTAAAATTATCCTGTCTAAATTTTGTAATTTGTGGACAAAAAAGTAGTGGTGATGGTAAGACGTGAAGACCATTGATTACTGATGATTTGTTGAAACATTATAATTGGGTGCAATAATATTGGTCGGATAGCCACATTTAAGTTAATGCAAAATCTGTTCTATTTTCCATTTACTTTAACATATAAAACAATAACTGCTTTATCTCTTTAAAGTTTAAGCATTTGTCCTCCCTTATCAATTGCTATTCAGGTTTGAATAAAATCCCAGCGATTGTATTTGTAATCTACAAAATCACTTGTATAACAAATAATACAATTGGTCAACAGTAGTGTCACTAATAAGCAAATCCATTACATTTTTTTTTTCTTTCACGTAACGAATATTTATAGATTACAAAAATAAATGGACCGCAAAGTTTGAGACTTGGGAGTGTGGGATGAGCGATATCTGGTTCAGTTTTGGGTTTATATATATATATATATATATATATATATATATATATATATATATATATATATATATATATATATATATATATATATATATATATATATAGAGGAAGGTTCAATTGAGAAAAAAAAAAGGTTGAGAATGGGGGAATCATTCTCAGCCACTAATTTATTTTTGCCGCAAAAGCCTCTGTCGTACCAGCGGAAATGAGAAAGGAATAGACTATGTTAAGCATTACCTTAATATATACAAAAACATAGTTTTTTCGTTTTTTTTAATTTTTAAAAAGCTATTTTATCGAAAAATGATTTTAAATATATCAAAATTCATGATTTTTTATTCTCTACAAATAGACATCCATATTGATATAGTTTTAAGATAAAATAAAAAATTTATTTTTTTTATATTTTCAGTTATCGTTATTCATAAGTGAATAAAAATGAATCAGGTTTTTACTACAGTACATTCGTTATTCACTTATGAATAAAAAGTATGATTAATTTTTTTTACAATTTAAGTATCATTCATATATGAATATAGCATATAATAAACATAGTATATTCATATTTAAATATTAGACGATGCATTCACTTGTGAATATTACATAGTATATTCACTTGTGAATATTAGATGGTATATTCACTTATGAATATTAGATAATATTTTCATATCTGAATATTACATAGTATTACATGGTATATCACATGTGAATATTACATAGTATATTCACTTGTGAATATTAGATGATATATTCACTTATGAATATTACACAGTATATTCACATATGAATATTACAATGTATTTTCACAAATATATATAATTTTTATATGTTATTCACATATGAATAACATACAGACTTGCATATTTGTTTTTTTGTTTTAATAATCATATACTGATTCAGGTGAGAAAACATATTCATATATGAATAGAACGTAGTAATTTAGTTTATGCATTTCATCAAACAGTTGGAGTGCATACAATTTGACTTTTTTAAAAATGTTAAAAGCATGATACTTTGACTATTTAAATCTTACAAAATAGTAGATTGATAGAGAATTATATGAAATTTTTGAAAAAAAAAACGTTTTGATCTTTTTCTAACCTCAATTTTGAAGTTTTATTTGATAATCGATGTTGAATGAATGATATGAAGTGGATTTTTTGTTGATTATCGATGATGTTGATCTAATGACGCTGGGAGTATAATTAATCGTAGATGTTGAAGATCTGATCGTATTCAAGCAGAATTGAAGGTTGGATTAAAAGAACAAAAAACGAATTTTTGTTGTTAACTGTTGAATCGTGTTGATAAACATGTTATTGACGAAGATCGATGATTGATTAACACTGGATGATGTTGATGATGGTTTAATTGAAGAAATCTGGATGATTGTTGAAGGTTGGAGGAGAAATTTGGATGATGAACGATCGATTAGAAATAGGTTTGAACTGTTATCTATTTCTATACAGTTACGTATTTGAGATTGAAGGTTATTATCATATTTACAAGTTTGCCACCGTGTTTTTTTATCCTTAGATTAAATGAGTGGCTGAGAATGATTCCCCCATTCTCAACCTTTTTTATTTTCTCAATTGAACCCACCTCTCTCTCTCTCTCTCTCTTTCTCTCTCTCTCTCTCTCTATATATATATATATATATATATATATATATATATATATATATATATATATATATATATATATATATATATAGGTAGGTCATGTGGATGTACAAATATTGTGTGGATGTAGGGATTAATATGGGTCAAGTATTATTTAATTTTAATAAATAATTTATTAAATCATCTACCATTTAATTTAGACAAATTTCTTTATTTAAAACCCTATCGCCTCTTCCATCGACACCCACAAAATCGTATCCCTCCCGTTTCCATCTAGATTTACTGAACCACCTCCGGCTAGCACATCCTCTCTCCTGTGAAGCTATGATTGACGCACTGTAACCCACCGTAGATCTTCAAGCTACGATTGTTGCCGTTCTCTCTCTATCTCTCACTCTTTTTCTCGTTCCAAAAGTCTTGATTTGGTTTAAATCAACAAAAGATCAAAAATCGCGATTTGGTTATTCTACATTTGAATCACCATCGGATCGAGGCCATAGGGATTTAGACTTTGAGGTAGGAAATTGAGAACCGGGCAGCGGTGGAGGCGGTGGTGGTGGGAGGAAGGGATTTAATTATCGTCATCGTCAAGAACGGGACTCGATTTGACTGTGTGCTTCATCAATTCAGCCGGCCCCATCATCGATTTCTCCTAGGTAAGTTTTCGATTCGTTAACAGTATGTTCTTCGATTTCATACGTTCGCAGTGAGTCCGCTCGCACCAAGGAGTTCGTAATACCAATTTTAACCTTGAGGTTTGGCTTGCAAAATCGATCCGATTGATGCCATCCAACATCACAATTCCGAAGTCATATATTTGAGAAACAATTTCAACCATGTACGTCTGCGAGATCGCTTCCAAGATACAAACCCAATGTCATAAAACATTCTTCACTCCTTCGAAATTCTGAGCCTATTCGTTTCTGTTTCATCGTTCACTTCAAATTAATACTTGTCTTGCGATTCCGATCAATCAATTTCATCATCAGCTTCTGAAATCAACATTCCGATTACAAAATTGGTTCTGTGTATGTTCCGACTAATTCTTTATATTCCGATCAATACCAAACACGATTCAAGATCCGACTTTGACCCTTTATCTCCTTAGATCTGATTTCTATTCCAACAAAGTGATTTTGCAGTTCCGTTTTAAACCTTTTGATCTGATTTTGATTTCCAGGGTTGACCATTCAAATTGATTATTGACAAATACCAAGGCTTGGAGTTGAAAAGGGGGATAAAAACTTGTTATTTTCACTGAATAGTTCAGCGTTTTCTAATCCCCCGAGAAGGATTTTACATTCTTTAAGATGCACTTCAAATCTTCTTCAAATGATAGTTGAATAATGTTCTTATTCTTCAAGAATGACATTTGAATCTCAATCGGTCAAGAAAAAATTTGTATCAAGAATGTTGTATATTAAGGCCACAAGTTGTATGTATTTATATTCTTGAACTTCATTATTTGTATGTGTTTTGTTTCAGGACCACTCGGAATGTAGCAAAGTTATTTGGAACAACAATGGTGGTAGATGGAAATTAAGAGACGATTTCATGAAAATTGAGATTCACACATCAAAATGTCAAAATATAACAGCATGAAACAAGAATGGGAATGAAGATTTTTTTTCAAGAATGACTTACTATAAAGCTTGCATTCTTATAGAATGTGGCAAAAATTCAAAAATGACATTGTATTTTTATAGAGTGTGATAGTATAAATTGCTTTTTTGTTTATTTTTGGACCTTAGATTCTTCAATAATGTTAATAATAGATGATTATTCTTTAAGAATGTTGTTATTCTTCAACTCATGGTTCAAAAATTAGTTATTATTCAAAATGTTCATTAAATCAGAATATGTATTCTATTAGAATGTGTATTTTAAACTCTTGGTCCATATTCATCCCTACATCCACACAATACTTACCATCCACATTATAACCTAGCCATATATATATATATATATATATATATATATATATATATATATATATATATATATATATATATATATATATATATATATATATATATATATATTCAAATTTGGATTGACATCTATTGTGCGGACGTGTGGATAGTGCTATTCTGTGAGAATGACAAAGAAAATATGTTGTTTGATAATGTGAATACGTTCCATCTTATATAACTATTATCATTATCACACATTCTCATCAATTAAATCGTTTATAAGGTTATTATAGACTTTTTTTTTATTATTCTCATTCTGTCAGAATGTATATTGAGTCGTATTCTGTAAGATTGAAAATGAGTGAAAAACGATGCGTGAGAACAAAAATGAATAAGAATTAGTGAGAATGCATGGAAATAAAAATAATTGTGTGAGGTTGAACGTATTCACATTACTAAACAACTTATTCTTTTAGTAATTTTCATAGAATATCATTGTCTAGACGTCCGGACAATAGTTGTCCACATTATAACCTAGCCATATATATATATATATATATATATATATATATATATATATATATATATATATATATATATATATATATATATATATATATATATATATATATATATATATATATATGAAAAAGTTCAATAAGAAACCATTTTAAACCATAGAAACAAGGAACCACTATTTTTTCAAGTTTTAGATCTTATTATTTACCCGCTAACTTTTGACCGAATAATTCTCATGTATAGGGATGATTGAGCTGACTTTGTTAGTCGATCTACTACCACCCAAATGGAATCGTACCCACGGGATGTCCGTAATAATTTATTTACAAAATCCAGTGTTATCTCATCCCATTTCTTCATTGGAATCGGTAATGGCTGCACCTCTCCGTATGACTTTTGTCGGTTTGATTTAACTTGTAAACAAGTCATACAAGTTTCTACATATTTTCTAACATCCTTTTTCATCCCGAGCCACCGGTACAACCATTTCAGCATACGATACATCTTTGTACTACCTGGGTGTACTGAATATCGAGAACAATGAGCATCATCCCGAACTAGTTTTGAAGCTTCTACTTGAACCCACAACCGTCCTCGAAATGTTTTCAAACCTTGTTCATTTATTTCTAATTGGTTAATATATGAAACTACATTTTCTCTTTTTATTTGTTCCGATTTTACAGCTCCCACTTGTTCCTGTCAAATCATAGTTGGTAAACGACTCGAAATTCCCATCTGGGCTGAAACTACACGATTGGGTGGTTCTTTCCGACTCAATGCATCAGTTTTCGACATTAGCTTCACCGAGGTGATATAAAATCTCATAATCATAGTCTTTTAACAATTCCATCCATCTCCTTTGTCTCATATTAAACTCTTTTTGATCGAACAAATATTTTAAGCTTTTGTGATATGTAAATATTTGAAATCTTACCCCGTACAAATAATGTCGCCAAATCTTCAATGCAAATATAACCGCCGCTAACTCCAAATTGTGAACCGGGAATACGTTGCACCAGAATCATAACCCGGGAGTGAATTTAAAGTAAAAGTACCTCTCACAACATCCGATTTCTTTTTCCGCCTTTTTCAAACGTCATTTGAAATGAGCAGCTCCTAATCACATTGGTTTTCGTATTTCTTTCCTCCCAAGGATTTCCTCGATCATTTCTATCAACTCCTTTCGGTGCTCCTTTTGATACTTTTAGACATTTAGAATGAATATGACTGCTCTCACCACAACTATAACATATAGGGCTATAACTCCGACCTGGTTCCCAACAATAACATGTTATATGTCCCGTCTTTCCCTAATTGCATCAAGTAAATGGAATTGAGGATGTTTCATAATTTCCAAAGTGTTTCTTATGACATTTCTCACGCCAATTTCCTTCATTCTTTCGCGTATCTGTCCGAGATTGAGGTCATGAACTTTGAGGCATTTTTGAGTTCATTCCTTGCCTTCCATCCTACTTATTATCCCACTTACGTTTTTATGAATCACCTTCTCTTTCTATATCTTGTCGTTTTAGTTCAATTTCTTGTTTTTGCGATGCATCTACTAGCTGGTGGAATGTACTATAAGAGTTCATTGGAATAAACTCACAAATTTTTATTGTAAGTCCCCATGTATAATGATCCATTCTTCTAATTTGAGTATCCACTCGATGATGAGAAAATCGAGCCTTCTCATTATTTCAATAGTATATTGTTGTACTATTTTCGATCCATGTTGAAAGTGCAGAAAGTCATCTTCCACTTGTCTTATAGTAATCATAGAACAATACTTTTATATAAATTTGGCTTGAAATTATGCCCAAGTCAACATTTGGGTCAAACTTTCTCCAAGGGTACTAGAAACCATATCCCACCAATAGTGAGCATCCTTGACGAGTAGATTAGTTGCAAATTCCACTTTATCTTCTTCTTTACGCTTATTGGTATGAAATATCTTCTTAGTGTGGACGAACCATGTCATAGCAACCACGAGATCTGTAGTTCACGCGAACTCCTTTGGTTTACAATCAATAAAAGTCTTATACGTACAATCTCCCTTGTTTTCCACATAAGTAGTTCCAATTATCTTTACAACTCCACCAGTACCCAAATTTTGTCCTTCTCCTTCTATAATAGTAGGAGGCCGATCATGGATCACTTTTGTAACTACTTTTAGATGAGGTGGCAGTAAATCTCTAATAGCTTTCGCCACTTCTTCAGCAATCATTTTTCGGAGATTTGACTGTTGGTCCGGAGGAACTTCCGGATCTGGCTAGCGAACTGAACCTTGGGACCCTGCACGACCACCACTTTCACTACCTCCCCGGGTATTCTGAGTATTAACCATCTTTAAAACAAAAAATTCAATAATTTAGTTCATCTTAACATGAACTTTCTTTCTCATTCCACATCACATATCATGTATTTGTTTAAAACAAGTACATGTCTAATATTCACATAATCACATTCCACACACCACCTCAATTGAGGTCAAGATCAAATTTTTTTCCACAGTTTAAGCCTAGAATCCCACACTCCAAAACCTTGTTTACTTAAACAATTGCTCTGATACCAATATGTAACAACCAAAATTTAACACAAATTTACACCCAAACGTTTTCATTTATATAAAATATCATACAACAAAAGTTTCATACATATTAAAATTTATGTTTTAACTTTCATATGTGTACAAAAAATAGCCTAAGGATCACATTGGTATGTTGCAAAATACAAGACTGTATGTTTTTATATTCATAAAAGCAACTTTTATCATTTTCTAGCCTACAAAAGACCTTGATTTCAAACCCCATTGGTTCTTGTAAAATACGATAAGAACATCTATAATATGATATATGCTTCATGAATAAAACCTTTTTCATATAGTTCAAATGTTACTATCAAAATCATTTCATTAATTTCGCTATCACAAAAATCACCACATCCATTTATTCTTGTTCTATGGTGTCTCAATCACCAAGATTACCACTACAAATCATTTCCATTCTATGGTATCTCAATCACCAAGATTACCACAACAAATCTTTCTCACTCTGTGGTATCTCAATCACCAAGATTACCACAACAAATCCTTCTCACTCTATGGTATCTCATTCACCAAGATTACCATGAAAAATCACTCTCACTCTGTGGTATATCATTCACACAGGATTACCACAAAAAGTATCAATATGTACATAATAATACACTAATTTAATAACATGAATTCAACTTCATAAGTAAAATAAGTTTTACTCACCTTATTACATATTGATCGCTTGATGTCCATACACCCGAACCTTTATCCTCAGCTCTAGCACCCGAAGCTGTTACACGCATCTATTCATTTATACATATTTATATCATCTAGATATACTAATCTCATTTATAGAAAATAATTCAATCCAACTCAAGATAGCTATTCCATCATCCCAACATACCAATTCATGTTCATTTCAACAGTTAACTATTATTGAACTTTATTCATTAAGCTATATGCTCAATACATTCAATTCATCATTTTTCAAAATCAAATTAATAGCAATCAACATTCAATTAATGAATTTGAACATAATAATCATACAATAACACTCTTGCTATACTTATTTTTACTTCAATTAACATCATACATCTAAACCTTAACTTATTCATTATAAATCATAATTAGGTTCATGACAATAATTCCCAATTCAAGAATTAAGTCATGTTAATCACTTCACATTCAAATAACTAAAGTAATTACACCCATAATGGCCTATTTAGACTTCAGTTTCACCCATTTGATAACTAATTTCGGATCAGGGTTGTTAACCCAAATTTGAACTCGTGCAATTTCTGAAGAATTTCAAGAGATTAAACCCATTATCTTTAATTTACACCCAAATTTTAATTTTGGTTGTTAATCCCTTCTATTATTTCTCAGGATTCGACACTCTAGCTAAGAAATTGCCCATATATCGCTAAATGTCGCCTATACCCTGTTGCATGTGTTTCTTGGTCTGAAAAAGACTAATTCACGTCTTTCATTTTTTATTGTCTAATATAGTCGCCACATCGTGGTATTATCATACCCACGTCGTGGTGACAGGCGAAACCTTTCGTCGTATTTTTTTATCTATCACAAAAAGCCTTTGTCACTAAAATTTCTAACAATCTACTTCCCAATGTTGTGGTATATTCTTGCGACGTCGTGGTTCTTCCAAAGTACATTTCCCTCATTCTTACATGAAATAAATCACCGCTTCCCACTCCGTGGAACCACCTCTACCATGTTGTAGGCAAGGCAACAGTAATAATCTAATGGTGAATGTTGGTTCTTCCAAGGTATTGGATAAGTCACGCTTTGGCATTTTCATCTTGGGCATGTAAACAAGAAACGCATCGTCGAGCTCCAAAAAGATGAAATCTTGGAATCGTTTGACTTAGAGTCAAATGATGTATATGAGTATTGCTTACTTGGCAAGATGACAAAGGCGGCTTTCACATGAAACTATGAACAAGGTAAGATCCGCCACAAGGTATACTAAACGTTACTTTGTGACTTTTATTGATGACGTTAGTTGATATGGCTATATCTACATAATGAAGCACAAGTTGGAAACTTTTGAAGTGTTCAAATAATTCCAAAAGGAAGTTGACAACCAATTGGGTAAGATGCTCCGATCTGATAGGCGTGGAGAATACTTGAGTCTTGAGTTTATCGATCCTCTGAAGGATTATGGGATTGTCTCACAAATTTTCTCCTCCTAGAACACCACAGCCGAATGGTGTTGTTGAGTGAAGAAATCAAATGCTACTTGATATGATTTAATCTATGATGACTCGAGCTACGCTTTAAATAACTTTTTTGGGGTTAAACACTAGGAAAAATTGCTAATATATTGAACCTACTTCCAACTAAGAAGGTCACTAAGGCACTATCTGAAATGTGAGATGGGAACCTTCCACTCTTGCACATTTAAAAATCTAGGGTTTGTGAAGTTTTTGTTTATCGCGAAGCGAATGTTAAACTAGAACCTAGTACGGATAAGTGTTACTTTGTAGGTTATCCTCAAGATTCTTTTGGATATATTTTATACAATGCTTCTGAGAACAAAGTGTTTATGTCTCGAATGGGCTTCTTCCTCGAGAGGACGCTCATGTCCAGAGAAGATAGTGGGAGCCTAGTTGATCTTGAAGATATTCAAGAGTCAAACAAATAAGGACATGCAGTTGAAAATGGCACTCAACCCGAGGTTGATCAACCTGTTGAGCAAACTGACATAATTCCAACTCCTATGCTTCGTAGATATAATAGAGTTTTTTTCCTCCTTAATTTTATGGTTTCCATATTTAAACAATAGGAGATGTAATGATCCATGATCGTACACTGATGAGTATGGATGAACCATCTAATTACAATGAAGCGATGACAGACACCAAAGCTGCTAAATGGAAGGACAATATGGAAAGTAAATTTCAATCCATGTATGGTAACCAATTTTGGAATTGGGTTAATCCTACACCTTGCATTCAAATTGTTGGGTGCAAGTGGATCTTTAAGAAGAAGACCGACATGGACGGGATTGTGCATATCTTTAAAGCTAGGCTGGTTGTAAAGGTTTATACTCAAACTCAAGGAATTGATTATGAGGAAACCTTCTCGCTAATAGCCAAAATTAAGTCTATTAGAATATTACTTTCCATAACTGCTTTCTATGATTGTGAAATATGGCAAATGGATGTTAATATTTCTTTCCTTAATGGGAAATTGGTAGGAGATGTTTATATGGCACAACATGAAGGATTCATTAATCCAATATATCCTAATAGAGTGTGCAAGCTTGAGAGGTCCATTTATGGACTCAAACAAGCATCATGTAGCCATAATCTTTATTTTCATGAAAAAGGTCAAGGAGTTTGGATTTTATAGAACTGAGGATGAGTCTTGTGTTTATGTCAAAGCGAATGGGAGTATTTGTGTCTTGCTAGTACTGTATGTTGATGACATACTTCTTATAGGAAGAGATATTCCAACCTTGTAGAGCGTAACAACTTGGCTTGGGAAATGTTTTGCTATGAAGGACCTAGAAGAAGCAACTTATATGTTGGGAATTATGATCTAAAGAGATAGATCTAAAAATATAATTAGACTAAGCCAATGTACATACTTAGATATAGTTTTGAAAAGATTCAAAATGTAAGATTCTAAGAAAGGGTATCTACCCATGCAACATGGAATAATATTGAGTAAATATCAATCACCAAGAACTAAAGAAGAACTGGAAATAATGAGTCGAGTCCCATATGCTTCTACTATTGGATCAATCATGTATGTCATGACATGTACTAGACCTGATATATCATATGCTATGAGCATGGTGAGTCGATATTAAGACAATCCTAGTGATAGTCATTGGATGGATGTAAATAATATCCACACGTATATGAAAAGAACTAAGGATATGTTCTTAGTATATGGTGGTAAAGAAGAGTTGAGATTTACAAGTTATACATATGCAAGTTTCCAGACTAACATGGATAACTCGTCTTTGCATTCTGGTTGGGTGTTCTTTCTTAATGGAGGACCTATTAAATGGAAAAGTTCCATAAATAAGACAGTAGCAGATTCGACATATGATTCAGAGTATATTGCAGCTAGTTAAGGAGAACCGGAGGCTATATGGTTGAAGAACATCATCGGTGATCTTGGAGTTGTATCAAGCATCAATGAACCTTTGGAGATCTTTTGTGTTAACTAGGGTGCAACCGCTTTGACTAAAGAGCCCAAGGACCATGGTAATTCTAGACACATACTTGGAAAGTACCATTATTTTTGACAAAGAGTAGAAGTTGGAGACATCATCATGAATATGGTATCATCTAAGGAGAATCCTTCTGGCCTGTTCATGAAACCACTATCAAGAGAGAAACATGATAGTCACGCAAGGACCATTGGCATGAGACTAGGTAGTGTTCGATATATTATTTAGTTGTTAGTTTGAATTATTTGAAATATATGACAGTATGAATCGTAACTGTTTTGATGTTTATATAATAGTGACTTAATAAAGGTTTTTTCTTTGCTATGAAAGTTGTGTTAATTCAATATCGTGTTTCACTTTTTCTTGTTTTGATACTTCCAAAATGTTTAATTGTATTCAAACCTTCATAGTCGGTCACACTCTAGGAAGTAGGTGAGTGATTTAAGACTTTCATGAGTATTGGTTGATTGAGAATGTGTCTCGAGCATTGCATGAAGATTGATCTAACACTCATGAGTACTTGAAAATAGAGATTTTAAGTATTGGAACAACCTACACTTAGAGATTACTTCATGGATCTAGTAAAGAATAATTCTAAGAAGATAATATATTTTATTCTTAAAATTGATATGCATACATGGTTTTGTTTGCAAAATTTGTTGTGCATTGGTATGCTCTAACAATATTCGTAAGTGGTAGTTATAAAGGGCATGTCCATGTGTTATTAGATGAGTAGAAAAAGACTATGTAGTCAAAGTTTATTTGTTCCTTCTCGTAACTGTGAAGCGATATCTATGGGCCCCTTGATGATTTAGTGCTGACATTTGAAGTGTTTGGCCGAGCCCTGACTAAAATGATGTGTTTGATTTAGAAGTCATATATATTGTCAGAAATTGTTAATCGAGAAACATAATGTTGAACATTGAGATTGACCATTATCCATGTCTCATGTTCATAGAGATATCTAGAAGAACGGAATAAGTTGATCACTTGTCTAAATACTGAATTTTGATTTTGATCAGAGTTTGACAGTTGCATTGGATGACTACTCTATGTTGATTATTAGTGAAATATTTTGATCCTAAAAGTTAACGACTTTTCCAAGTGGGAGACTGTTGGAAATAATGTCCAATGTCATTAACTTTTTCGGTAATATTTCTAATAATAGCATGGTCCTTTTAGGGTTGGCCTCATAACCCAAGTGGCCTAAGGAGATGGAAAAAAATAAGTTCTTAATTTATTAATGAATTAATAAATTAATTAGAAATTATTTTGGAATTAATTAAAATGTTTTAATTAATTAATGAGCTTGAGTATTAATTAATTCCTAGAGATTAATTTGGAATATTCCAGAATCCCCTAAAGCATAAGCGTGGACGGTTTTGGATGCTCTTTGGATAGGGATAAGGCAGGTTCAAATCAGGTAAGGATTAACCTTAGAGTTTGAATCCTTCTAGGATTTTATCTGCAACCTATAAATAGTCTGTTAGGGGTCAAACCCTAGTGTTGTTATTATTGGATTATGTGTCTAAGCCCATACCTATAATTGGTATAAACTTGAATTGATAGTAGCAATGTCCTTTTGGGTTGCCTTCAAACCTGGCAATTGAATAGGATAACTGTTAGAGAGAGAAGAATGATTTATTAATTTATTACTTGGTTAATAAATTAATTTGAAATCAAGATAAATGATTTATTAGTGTATTATGGATATAATATATTAACTAGAAATCATATTGTTTAATTAATATTTAATCAGAAATTAATTTGGAAATAATTTTGGGATTAAAGGAATTAATTGAAACTGCAGGGACTAAAGGTGACAATGATCAAAAGTTGAGCATTGAGCATTCTAGAACCTCCCTTAGAGGTGGTGAACGAAATCTAGAGTGTCATAGGGTTTCCTTGGGCTCTAAGGGTGCCTTGGAAGCCTTAGGGAGGAAGTTAAGGGATTAGGGTTATCTAAGATACACCTGCCTTATCCTAAACCTTCCTTATCACCTATATAAACCCTTATAGGGTTGGATTTCATCCCATGCACTCCAAGAAAGGCTTAGAGCCGAATTTTCCACTTCCCTTCTCTCTCTCTCTCTCTCTCTCTCTCCATGGTAATCCTTGGTTTCTAGGTTTGTTTGTGAGCCATTAGAAGTGCGACACTTGTGGCGCTTGCTACCAAAGCTCAAGATCTTCAAGGATTTGTTTGTTATTACAATATAACAATAAAGGTATGTATCCTAACCCTATTTATATTTTAATTTCGAAAATTACATGTGCCTCCTAGGGTTTCTAGTTTTTGTATTCAATGCTTGTATATCTAATAGTGAAAACATAGATCCTCAAATTAGGGTTGCATGCACACATAGGATTGTTTGCTATGTATAAAACCCATCAGTTATTCACTCTAGAAATCGTCTATGTCTCTTTCTTCTCTAAATATATGAAATTTATAACCTCTCTCCTATGGTTAGAGATTTTTGATTAAACCCGAGCCTAGGATTTGTTCCCTTTTCTTTTGGTGTTGGTGGGTCTGACTGCATTAGAGGGGTTCTATTTTGGATCCTTCATCTATTGCAAGATCTGGCATGTATGAGATCCCAATTGAACAATCAAGAGGTTAGTATGCTTTTCTTGTAGTTTTTAAAAGGTTGTTGCTATAAGACCGGAGGGTGTGGGTGGGAAACTCCCCTCACTTTTTGTGGGCCACAAGACCCTTTCCCTCACCAAAAGCCAACGAGTGTGCGAGAAACTCCCCTAACTTTCTTTTGATTTTTTTTAAAAATAAAATTAATTGATTTTAATGATAATTGGAATATAAAAGTATAGTATCTATTTTGTAACTTTCGAAAACTATTTTTGTGAAGAGAATTCAGAGCTAGGGTGTATTCTGCCATAAGACCAAAACATAGGGGCCAAATATGCCATTTCCAGAAACTTCTCATCTGTCTTCCTTATCCTCGTTATAACCTGCAAACTCAAAAAAAAAAAAAAAACAAATTCCAACCAATCAGAAGAAGAGAGAGAATACATCAACCCCTCCCCCCCACCTCCTCCCCGCGCCTCCTATCCCGCACCGCCGGTGCGGTGTTCCTCCGAGCGGTAATGGCTCCCGCACACCCTTCCCGCTTCACTCCGTCCAGCCTAACTAGTAAAACCTGGATCTATGGTGCATTTACACTTAGGTAAATCTTTTAATTTTTTCGCTACCTTTATATAGTGTATTGATGCTTATAAAACCCAACACTAAGATCATAGCCCTTGATTTTTTTCATCTAATGGTTAAGATTTTGTTACACATTCACACATTATTTGATAAAGATATAGGATCCTAGCCCTATATATACTTGTGCGTGTATATATATATATATATATATATATATATATATATATATATATATATATATATATATATATATATATATATATATATATATATATATATAGTGAGCACAAGGTTGATTTGATGCGCAGGGACAAGGTTTGAAAACTCGAACCTTGAGTTAATGCTTAAGATCAATGTATGCTTACTAAGAAATGTTCCAGTCAAGTATGGCAAGACCATTCAAGACTAAATAATGCAATCAACAAAGTATTCAAGATATTAATGAAGAGTGAAGATAATGATCAAGGTAAAGACAATAAATGAAGAACAAGAAGAATGGTTGAGAGAATAAGTGAAGTAAACTGGAATATTACTAAATATGTTTGAATGATCCGTCACTTGATTTGGTATTGAAAGCTCCTTTAAATAGGAGAACATATTACATCGTACAAACCACTTAATATACATAGGACCGGAAAAAAGAGGTGCTTCTGACACTCTGATCTATCTGAGTTGAGAATAAGACTAAGTCCTATGAAATGTAAAATCAAGCTAAAAGACAAATACAATAAATGCACATGGATAAAACACTGATTCAGATAAACTAACATTCCGGACACATAGTTCATTCCGCAATGCCTTCAACTGATCTTCTCATCCGCAACATAACTTCAAGTCCGGACACAAAACTGATTCTGGAGCATCTTTCATTTCGGAACTATAACTGACTTCGGAATTCCTAAAAGGTTTAAGATTGCTAGAGGTTCACTTTCAGGTTCCAACAATCTCCCCCTAAGTGAACTTAGCAATCAAGTCAGTTTAGTTAGCTTCTTCCTTGATGAACGTGTACTGCAACTGACTCACAAACTTTGCCTTGACATGTTCAGGAGCTTCGGACCTGGATGCTCGACTGATAAATTTCTTGAGAGATCTTGTAGGAACTAGGTGTTTGCCAAAGACTCTGAAGAAGTCCTTTTTGTTTGTCTTCTTTGTCTTGTACACAAACCCTAGAACCGAATCAATAACAGGTCCTTCAGCTAGCAGTTCTGCTTCTGGAAGCACATAATTGATCGTGACAACAAAATCTTCAATTCCGAACAAGTGAGCTAGCTCATAGTCGCATCGACAAAATTCTACGACATAGTCCTTGAGAAAGCCTAAGGCTGCGTGGTAAGCACCCATGCTGATATCATCTTTTTGAAGACTCCAGAGATGAGCATCAATGGTCAGAACATCGTTGGGATTGATTGCAGGAAAGTCAGCATCAGTGATGGTGCGGTATGCTGGTTTGTTCCGGATGATGTGATATCGGAACAATGGGCAGTTGAGTTCATATTTCACCAAGATCATCCTTCCGAACCCAAAGATCTTTGTTATCCTTTTCCTTGTCCACACTTCCTTTTGAGGTTGTCCGAATAATCATCTCCGGATTGTCATTGGGGTGGAGAGGAGCAAACTTGATATAAAACTTGCTGTATGGAGATAGAGGCATATCAAGTTGTTCCGAATCAATTGTTGGAATATCGTAGTACATGAAAGGTACTATGTCTGAATCACGAAGAATGCCTTCACGGCATAGAGGAGAGATATCGTGCATCGGATCAGGATTGTCTTTGAGAGCTTGGATCCGGATGCTATCCTCTAGGGCCTTTCTGATTTCCTCCTGAGACCATCCAAATTTTTGCTTTGGTGGAGGTCCGGAGTGTAGAGCTTGATTTTCTTCCGTGATGGGCTTCTTGCCTTTGTCTTTGTTGAGAACCGAGATAACATGCATCATGTTCTCGTCAATAGTGAACCTTAGAGGAGAGGATTGAAGAGGTTCTTTCGGAATGTCGTCTGGAGTCCGGAGGGGAGAACCTTCATCAATTGGAGCAATTTTTGGAGCCGGAATTGGTGGCAGCATGGATGGAGTGGCCCGAAAAACATCAACGGTTAACTTGGTTTTGGATTTGGCCATTTGAACACTTCTTTGAAACACATCCGGCAGAGTGGATGGCCATGAGACTGCGGACCAGACTCTCTGCTCTTCCTCCGTGAGCACCTTGGCAGGAAATCTCTTTGGTGCTGGGATTCTAATGACAACATTGGTGACATACTCAACTTCCTCTTCATCACTTCCATCATCATCATTATCATCATTTTCTAGAAGTCTGGAAAGAACTTGGACTTCATCATCAGAATTTCCATCTTCATATCAGAGCTGATATTCCGAGGCAGTCTTCCAAGGTTGACTTGGGCCTTCTCCACCTCTTGCAACGGTAGGCCTGACAACCGGTGCAAGCGTAATGGTTTCCTTCAAGTCAGAAAATTTCTCCAACACCTTTTGAAAGCTGGTGTTGAGTTGAAGGGTGAGAGAGTCATATGCTTCAGCAGTGGGGGCCTGGGATTTAAGATGGTTGAACAGGCTGGAAAGGATAGAGATCATCTCATCGAACTTTTGGTTCGGAACATCCACAATATTCCAGCAAGAACGGAGAAGCTTGAGGAGGACTTGTTGTATGATGAGATTCATCTCATCCTTCTTCCGAATCTCCTTTTCCAGGAGCTGGATCTGCTTCTCATGACGAATATGTGTTTGCTTTATAAGTTCATTGGAAGCATTCAACATATCGTGATGGACCTTCAACATCTTTGTGATCATGTCAAGGTAGTGATCGACACTTTCATCATACTTCTTTTCAACTTCCTCAACGGTATGCTTGAGCCGTAAGGAGATGAGTTGATCCATCTGGGCTTCACGTTCAACGATAGTAGGTCCATAATTATGGACTTCAGACAGAGATTAAAGGATGACATCGAGCTTTGAATCCAGTCCGGAGACTTTCTCATCAAGCTTGGAGTTAAGCCCTGCTACGGAGGTTTCAAGAGAGTTGACCTTCTTCATGGTGTCTGCCACATTGGTTTGGATGTCAAGAAGAGCAAACGGATCAATGTTGTCTCCTGCTGAGGATCTGTTGTCTGAGTTGGAATGTTGAGGCTTGTGCTTGTGAGATTCAGGATTGAATGAAGTAACCGAAGGACCAGGTTTCTTGGTAGCTGCATCATCATGAAGTTTCTGAGTGGATTCAGATTCATTGTCATGAGTGGAGGAGGAGGATCCGAAATCAAAAGCAGACTTGGATGAGGATGGCTTGGAGTGAAAACGAACATAAGAAAGCACATTTGTATCAGCAACATTTGCACCATCTTCAGTCAGCGGCACTTCTTCAGAAATTTCATCATCCGAAGTGGAATGAATGGAAGAATGGGGTGGAGTCTTGGGAGTTTCTCTGGAAGTGAAATCAACATCAACAATATCATCTGAGGGAGAAACATAAGGTAGATTGATCTGGATTGATCTCTTCTTCATTACAATCAACGTGGACTCCACTTGTGATCTAGTAAGCTCCGGATGCCGAGAATGAGCCCTGTCAACATAATCTTCCCATAATGGATCATTAACACCTGGTTGTCCTGTACCCTTACCGGGTATCAGACCAGTTCAGGCACCTGAGGTTGGAGGGAAAACTCCAGCCTCAGAATGTTTGGGGTCCAGAACAGGGGTTCCGGAGTGTGTGTAGAAGAAAATGGGATAGCAAATGTGACTCGTGGGTTTGTTCCAGGGGGCAAGGAACTTTGTTCAACACCGGCATCACCTTTTTGAGAAGGTGATGGTGGATTATGTGTAGACTCCCTGTGAGTGTGTGCTTGTTTTTTTGAAACATCGAGGGGTACCTCAGATGAGTGGGTTGGTGGGGTGTTCGGATGGCCAGAGTCAGCCTGAATGTCATGAGCTCCTTCCTGTTGAGAGGAAGAGCTGACTTTGGATCTCTTTTTAGGCTTTGACTTGGTGGGAGAAGTCTTTCTTTTAGCAGACTTTTTAATCTTTCCTCCGGACACAACGAGATTGGCCTCTTCCGGAATAGGCTCAACGGAGACAGGGGCAAGTTGTGTTGGGTCGAACACAACCGAAGTCTCTAGGTGATGTTTCAAGTGAATTGATTCGGAAGGTATTAAGGCCAACATGTGTTCCGGAAGACGTCTAACGAGACCAAAGGAAGATTGGTCCAGAACTCTATAGTGCTTAACAAGTTTAAAGGATAGATATACCTCTTTCGGAATTGTGGACACAGGAATTGGTTCAGACCGTTCCTTGTAGAGCTCTTGGATCGTCAGGGCCCAAAACATAGGGCTTGAGATTTCATTGCTCTTCCTTTTGATTGCAAATTTTCGGAAATCCTGCCATAACACTTTCGGAAGATCGACCGCGTTGCCTCGTCCGGAGTAGATGCTGTATACTACATACAGCCAGTCCTTGCTCAGGGTGTCCGTACCACCATGCTTACGGGACAACCCTTGAATGATGAAATGCATCAACACAGTCCAAAGACCTGAAACTGCCTACTTCTTGAAGTTCTTGGCTTTGTAGTCTTGATTGTACCCAATGTGATTCAGGAATTGTTGGAATTTTTCAGTGGTTGGTTCCTGAACCTTGAATCCTTCAGGGTTTTCATCGACGCCGATAGCCCTGAGGAATGTGGATTTGTGGATGGGCACAATTCTATCACCTGTGGTCTTAGTTTCGAGAATGCCTTTGTCAATCTTGATTCTTGTAAAGGTCGTGTGCAAAAGATTGAGTGGTAGAGGAGGTTCTGGGATTTTGGTGAGTGCGATGGATATGGGATGATGGGCAATAAATTCAATCATCACTCTAATGGGTTCATCAAAATCCATGGGATTCATCGATAAAAGTTGGGTTGTGTCTCTAAGAAAAGGCTCAGATGAGTGTGAGGATGATGATTCTTTGGAAGATTTCTTCTTGGTGACAGATTTCTTGGGTGTTGAAGCAGTTGTAGTAAGTTTTTTGGAAGAAGATTGGGACGCCATTGATGAAGGATTATGATAGGTTGAAGAACACAATAAACACAGAGGGTTGGGGAATTTTTGAGAATTTTAGCGCGTAAAGAGGTGAATGAGGGCTTTGAGGAGTTTATATTGGTGAGTGAAACGGGTCGGGTCAGGAATAGTAATGAAAGGATCCGAAGCAAAAATGGGTTGCATTTAATGTTTATCCGTTTTAGGGTATGAGTTGGCCTGGGATAGGAAAGGTTGGGATGGATGATAGCTAAAGATAAAAACCCTAAACGACGATGTGATGGTTGCTTTTGGAACGTGCAATCGTGGTGCGAGTTTCAAGGAAGACACGATAAGGATCCTCAAAGTTTACCGTTATAAAAACGTTTCATCTTAAAAACCCTTGGACTTCCGAATGATTGATTCCGGACAGATTGAGAACCGAAGGGTAATAAGGTGTATTCCGGATCATGGTGATTTGAAGAAAGGGTCCGAAATTTGAACAATCCGGAGTGAAACTTTGAGGTTCCGGAGCCAAAACATTTGATTTCCGGAGTAGAATATTTTAAAACAATTTCGGAGAAATCAATTTTCAAGGATTCCAAAGAAGATTTTGTGAAAACATTCCGGGATGACCTTATGAAGTAAATTCCGAGGTGAAAATTTGATGAATGTGACTATGTGGACTATGGATATCAAATAATAAGATGAGTTGGTTTGTTTATTTGATACTTGATGCAAAAAAAAAAACTTGAAAAATCGAAGTTTTGTTCAAAAGCTCGTATCAAAATTTCAAGTTTTGTATATGTACTTACGATTCTTGAAATTTTTGATATGAACACTCATAAACATATGAGTTTAGAAGATCATAGAAATTATGTGCTAATAATTGATTAGATTAATTCTTGATCTTTATGTGTTTTAATGGAGTCCATAACTAGTTTTTAAGTTATGGATAACCAAAAGTCACATTTATAAATAACCATTAAAAGAACACATAGGTTACAAAAAATGAAGAGTCTTCATTTTTAATAACCTTTAACTCATAAGTTATGAGAAATGAAAAGTTTTGAAAGTTTACAAAACTTGCCCTCAAGTTTTGGAACATGTAAAGTCATATTAAAAACTTTAGTTCCAACCCCTAGAATTTTAAAAGTTAAAATTCAACCCTTATACTTTATAATATTATAAGTTTAATAATATTTATATATGTATAAGATCAAGTCGTCTTACCGCTAGTACGCCTCATTCACGAAGTCGGTCTATAAGGGGGGTATAAGGTTGTTGCCTATAAAATGGCAACTTAATGGGTGTCCACTCTCACCCACCGCTTCCTTGATCGGTGGAGGGTCGTTAGCCGAACGGGTAGGACAAGGACTTATTAATTCTCATTAAAAGTATAATGATAATACTAAAGTAACTAAACTTTATTGAATTCCCAATCTTAGTTATTTTAGGAAAATGTGAATAAGGTGCTAATCCATGAAATTACACTTTACACTTTGTTTAAGTCGTTAGTGGAGCGTGTGTGGTTAACCGGCACACTAACTTGAACTTAACAAGGTAGGTAAAGGGTGACTTAATGTTTATCATAGTATCGATGGAGCGTGTGTGGTTAACCGGCACATCGATTGAGGGGTACCAAGTAATTTGCATGGTTACTTCACACCTTGTTTTGTGATCCTCGGCATCCCAATCACAAAACTTGAAGGGCACACTCGAGATTGAAACATGCCATTGAAGAAAGTTCAATGAATCTCAAAGAATCTAGGAGTTTCTAAACCAATTAAAACCTAATTAAATATTTCGTTTTTCATGGTGGAAATTGGTGAATCGTCATTCACCTACCTTCAAATATCTTATAGCTTAGATTACGACATCCCTCTTCTAAGTTATAAAATATTGTGTTGGGTCCTAGCCTTAATATTACATTTGGGTGTTTTGTTAAGGACTATCTCTATATCTAATCTAATCTATTCCCTCTTCTTTTTAGATGTCTTCCAATAACAATGCTTCTGGCTCAAACCCTACCAGCTCCTTCTCTCTCATGAATCTTTGTGGGAGAGTCATCTTTGATGGGTCCAACTTTACAGATTGGATCAGAAACATCAGGATGGTCACTCGGTATGAGAAAAAAGAATATGTTCTCGACAAGGAGCTGAAGGTACCCGAGCCAACTGCTACTCGTGAAGAGCTTGCTGAATATGAGGTACATGAAAGAGATGCTAGAAAAGTGGCATGCATCATGATGGCCACCATGACAGCTGAGCTACAAAAGTCCTATGAGGACTATTATCCTTTTGAGATGCACCAGGACTTGATGGACCGCTACCATCAAAGTGCTCGTCAAGAGCGATATGAAATAATCCCCTCCATGATAAACAACCCGAATGAAGGATGGTGAACCTATCACGGGCCACATGCAGAAAATGCAAAGGTATGTGGACCGTTTACTGAAGCTGAATGTGAACTCCCCTGAGGAGTTAGCAATAGACATCATTTTGCACTCCTTGCCATAGTGTTATGATCAATTCCGCATGACATATCACATGAACAAGGAAGAAGTCACCCTCAGCAAACTTCAAGGACTCTTGAAGACCGCCGAAAGTGGTCTAAAGGGTAAGTCGGTTGTTACTACTCCTACTCCTACTCCAACTGCGGCCAATGTCTTGGCAATCGGGCATGGCAAAGGGAAGAAGAGAAAGAACCCTTCTAAGGGTACCAAGGGTAAGACCCTTGAAGGCTCCTCTTCAAGCAAAACCAAGAAAGGTTTTGTCACTCCTTCTGCTAACCCTAATGAGGCTGAATGCTTCTATTGCCATGAAAAGTCGCACTGGAAGTGAAACTGCCCAAAGTACCAGCAAGATTTGAAGGATGGGAAAGTAAAACCCAACCATGCAGGTATATACACTATATTGTCTAATAACTCACCTCATTCTAAGTCTTGGGTCGTTGATACAGGTTGTGGTATTCACATATGGTGTGATTTGCAGGGACTAAAAAGAAGTGAGAATGTGGAGCAGGGAAAGATAAACTTGATCATGGGAAACAGGAAAGCTTCACCTGTCACCAAGATAGGAGTTTATTCCTTAGTGCTAAATAGTGGGTTTACATTAGATTTGAATAAATGTTATTATTCGCCAGAAATGGCAAGAAATGTTATTTCCTTTCATGCATTGTATAAACAAGGTTTTACCTTTTATTGTGATAATAATAATGGTAGTATTGATGCTTTCTTTAATAATGTTGTTTATTTTAAAGCATTACCTTGTGATGGCGTGTATGAAACTGTATCTGTTGTAGATAATCTAGGAAATAATGTATTGTGTATTAACTCTTCCACTAGCTTAGATAAAGCATCCTTATGGCATTATCGTCTTGGACATGTAAGCAAGAAACGCATAGGCCAACTCCAAAAGGATGGAGTCTTGGAGTCATTTGACCTAAAGTCAGATGATAGTTATGAATCTTGTTTGCTTGGTAAAATGACAAAGTCACCTTTTACTGGCACTTGTGCTAGGGGTGAAGGTTTGTTGGACCTCATACACACGGATGTGTGTGGACCCTTCAGAACCGCCACAAGAGATGCTAATCGGTTCTATGTGACTTTTACTGATGATTTTAGTAGATATGGATATGTCTACCTAATCAAGCATAAGTCAGAAACCTTTGAGAAATTCAAAGAGTTTAAGCAAGAAGTGGAGAATCAGTTGGGCAGGAACATTAAGATGCTTCGATCCGATCGTGGTGGTGAGTATCTTAGTACTGAGTTCCTTGACTATCTTAAGGAATGTGGGATTGTCTCACAATTGACACCTCCTAGGACACCACAGTTGAATGGTGTAGCTGAGAGGCGCAATCGGACCTTGTTGGACATGGTTCGTTCCATGATGAGTCGAGCTTCGCTACCAATCTCATTTTGGGGGTATGCCTTAGAGACTGCCGCCCATATCCTTAATCTAGTCCCTACAAAGAAGGTTGCCAAAACACCTCACGAGGTGTGGACTGGAAAAGTTCCCAATCTAGACCACATCAAGATTTGGGGTTGCGAGGCTTTCGTGAGACGCGAGACTCACGATAAGCTCGAACCCCGAAGCGAAAGGTGTATTTTCATCGGCTACCCACAAAAATCCTTTCGAGAGAGAGAATTCATGAGCCAAGGAGACAGTGGGAGGCAAATTGACCTTGAGGAAATTCAAGAGTCAAGTGGTGAAGGAACCTCAAACCCTAGCCCTCAACCTGAGGAGGAAACTCCTGTTGAGCCGACTGAAGAATCTATACCTCTGAGGCGTTCCACCAGAGTTAGGAATGCACCTGAGCATTATTATGGTTTTCATATTACTGCAGAAGGTGAGACACTTATCAGTGATAACACACTGGTAAATCTGGATGAGCCTAACAGCTACACGGAAGCCATGGCAGGCCCTGAGGCTGCTAAATGGAAAGAGGCTATGGATAGCGAGATACAGTCCATGTATGACAATCAAGTTTGGAACTTGGTTGACAATGTACCTGATCATAAGATAGTTGGGTGCAAATGGATCTTCAAGAAGAAGACCGACATGGATGGTAATGTATACACTTATAAGGCACGACTGGTTGCAAAGGGTTATTCTCAAACTCCGGGAGTTGATTATGATGAGACCTTTTCACCAGTGGCCAAGATTAAGTCTATTAGGGTTCTGTTAGCCATTGCTGCATTTCATGATTATGAAATATGGAAAATGGATGTCAAAACCGCTTTCCTTAATGGAAACTTGGCTGAAGATGTTTACATGGTTCAGCCAGAGGGTTTTGTCAGTACAGAGTACCCCAGTAGAGTGTGTAAGCTCGAGAAATCCATTTATGGACTAAAATAGGCACCTCGCAGATGGAATCTTTGCTTTGATGAGAAAGTCAAAGAATTTGGCTTTTCAAGGAGTGAAGATGAATCTTGTGTCTATATCAAGGCTAGTGGGAGTATAGTCAGCTTTTTGGTACTGTATGTGGATGACATACTACTCATAGGAAATGACATCCCAACCCTGCAGGAAGTAAAGTCCTGGCTTGGGAAGTGTTTCGCTATGAAGGACCTTGGACAAGCTGCCTATATCCTAGGGATAAGGATTTTGAGAAACAGGAGTAAAAGACTAATTGGACTTAGTCAAAGCACCTACGTGGACAAAGTGTTGAAAAGGTTCAACATGCACAACTCCAAGAAAGGAGAGTTACCCATCCAGAGTAACGCCAGATTGAGTAAGACACAAAGCCCTAGTACTGAGGCTGAGATAGCAGAAATGAGTCGAATACCTTATGCTTCAGTTGTATGATCGATCATGTATACTATGACGTGTACTCGACCTGATGTAGCCTTTGCTTTGAGCATGGTTAGCAGGTATCAGGGGAACCCTGGCAAGGCACACTGGACTGCGGTAAAGAATATCCTCAAGTTCCTACGGAGGACTAAGGACTGGGTCCTTACCCTCGGTGGCAGTGAGGACTTGAGAGTTGTAGGGTACAGTGATGCTAGCTTTCAGACTGACAGGGATAATTTCCGCTCTCAGTCGGGCTGGGTCTTTACTCTAAACGGAGGGGCAATTACTTGGAAAAGTTCCAAGCAGGAGACAGTGGCTGATTACACTTGTGAATCAGAGTATATAGCAGCAAGCGAGGCAACAAAGGAGGCTATATGGCTAAAGAACTTCATCGGAGACCTTGGAGTTCTACCAGCTATAAAGGAGCCAATGGAGATTTTCTGTGACAGCAATAATGCGGTTGCCTTAGCCAAGGAACCAACAGATCATGGGAGATCCAGACACATTCACTGAAAATATCACTTCATCAGACATCGAATAGAAGAAGGAATCCTCGTGGCAAAGAGGGTATCATCGGATGAGAACCCAGCAGATCCCCTCACGAAGGGACTGACTCGGGCTAAGTATCTCCAGCATGCTCGGAGCATAGGGCTGAAGGATGATATTAGTTTTAGTAGTCAGATAATCTTGAAATGTGTAAAATGTAATTGACATTTGATGATAAATAAAAGCTGTTATTTATGAGTAAAGTGTTGCTATCTCTTGTCAATCGTTTACTATTATTTCTTTTTGCATGTTTTGACTTCCAGAATAATTATGTTATGGTTTATATCATATTATTCAAACTCTCCACAGTCGGTCATATGTTGGAAGTAGATATGAATCAAGACTGTCATGGGTTGGCTTGTAGAGGTCTAAGATGTTAGACAAAGCGGGGCTACAACACTCATGAGTGCTCATAAGTTCTGAGTATTGGATTCAACCCACGCTCACTTGTATCACTTCATGGAATTTATCTCGAGTGATCGTGAGACGATAATATCATATAAGTCTTCAAACCTAGAGATATGATTTGTTGCCTATGAGTTGGTTATGCATTGATTGCACGAAAACGCATTGGTAACTCGATGTTATAAACCGTGCTTTTGTGTGTAATTCAACAAGTAGTAGAGCAAACATATGAGTCGAAGTTTATCTGTTCCTTCTAGAATTAGAAGCGATATCTAGGCCCCTTGATGATTTTGTTTTGACCTATGTACCGGGCCCGGTCAGAACTAAATTGATGTATTCAGTTAAGTTCTATGTCAAACAAATCGGAAATCGGGAAACAAATGCTGGACAATAAGCAAGACCATGTTCCATGTATTTGTCCGGCTGATATCTAGAACAGAGGATTATATGATCACTTATCTAAAATGGCGATTCATAGTTCAACAGAGTTTAAAGAGCTACGATTGTTGATCGGTTCCTGAAGTCATACTTGCAACTATAGTTATTAGACTTATCCAAGTGGGAGACTGTTGGATATAGTGTCTAAGTCCATAACTATATTTGGTATGTACTTGACCCGACCCGGCATGGTCCATTTGGGTTGCACTTCACCCGAACAATTTATGGATAATCGTTTGAGAATAGTATAAGTTATGATTTATTAATATATTATAAGTCCTAATATATTAATATAAAATCATATTATTTAATTAGTATTGATCTATAATTAATTTAGAATTAATTTAGAGATCAAAAGTATGACTAATTAAATATGGGCTCTTGTATTTATATAGTGTGGGCTAATGCTTATTTGGAATGGGCTAGGCTTGCATGGAAAGTCCATGGATACTCCATGGAGCTTTAACCCATGGATCTCATGGAAATGAAAAGACATGGGTATTAGGGTTTACATGGATGTAACCCTAATCCACCACACTATATAAAGGAGGCTTTGGTTCTTGAAATTGCACTAGTTGATGTGTGTAAACCAAGAGGGCCGATTTCAAGAAGTTTGTGACTATTCTCTCAAGTTTCCAAGTTTGTGGTGATTTGTGACTTCCATTTGAGGCATCCACATTATTGGTGCTAGGTTCTCAAACTCCAAGCAATCAATTACTACTACAAGGTAAGTAATTCTACTAGTTATGGATAAAGACAAGTAAAATGATCCTATGTATTCAGAGAGACAATTGTTCCGAGATAAAAAGAATTTTGAGTTCGGAACCAATTTTCTAACTGATGTTACCATCATAGAGAGCAAGTCTCTTGAAAGAACTGAGGATCAGGCGTCACCATACCCATCTTGTTCAGAAAACCATTGAATTTGGTTTCGTCTAATGCCTTAGTAAAGACATCAGCAATTTCATTGTCAGATGGAACAAAAATAAGTTCAATGTTGCCATTTAAGATATGATCTTTTATGAAATGGTACCGTATGTCAATGTGCTTCGTCATGGAGTGCTAAATTGGATTGTGCGAGATCGCAATGGCACTTTGATAATCACAATAGATAGGAATACGTTGAAAACGGTAACCATAATCCAAGAGTTGAGATTTCATCCACAGAACTTGAGAGGTACAGCTGGCAGCAGCAATGTATTCCGCTTCAACTGTAGAGAGTGCAATGCAGTTCTGTTTCTTGGATAACCAACTAACCAATCGACCACCTAAAAATTGACAGCCACCTGATGTGCTTTTCCTATCCAATTGTAGACCACCATAGTTTGAATCTGAATATGCTTGAAGTTGGAAGCTCTCATTTGCAGGGTACCTGATTCCAAGATTCTTTGTACCTTTAAGGTATCGCAAAACTTTCTTAACAACCAAAAGATGAGACATCTTTGGGTTTACTTGAAATCTGGCACACAAACATGTAGAAAACATGATGTCCGGATGACTTGCTGTCAGATAGAGCAGGGATCCAATCATTCCTCTGTACTTCTTTTCATCAACTGCTACACCTAAAGGGCCGACAACGATCTTGTGTCCGAAACCCATTGGTACCTTGGCTGAGGCATAGGTGTCCATTGAGTACTTTTTGAGGAGTTCCGAAATGTACTTCTTTTGGTGAATGAAAGTTCCTCTGTTAGTCTGTTTGACTTGGAGACCAAGAAAGAAGCTTAATTCCCGATTCATGCTCATTTGAAACCTACTGACCATTAACTTAGTGAAGTCAGCAACCATTGAAGAATCAGTTGATTCGAAAATGATGTCGTCAACATAAATTTAGACCAACATGAGATGTTTTCCATTTGACCTTCGGAACAGAGTGGGATCTAGAATTTCTTTTTGAAAACCTGAACGCTTGAGAAAATCGGTGAGGGTCTCGTACCATGCGCGAGGAGCTTGCTTAAGGCCATAGACAGCTTGCCGGAGTTTGTTGCAGTAGTTCGGATATGAAAGATTAACAAAACCGGGAGGTTGTTGAAGATATACTTCAGTATCAAGTTCATCATTTAAAAAAACACTTTTGACGTCCATCTGGTAAACCTTGAAACCTTTGTGAGCAGCATAAGCAAGAAAGATTCTGATAGCTTCAAGACGTGCAACATGATCAAAGGTCTCATCATAATCAAGGCCTTCAATCTGTGTAAATCCTTTAGCCACCAATATTGCTTTGTTTCGAATGATAACTCCTGCATCATCTAACTTGTTGCGAAATACCCATCTAGTACCGACAATGGGATGGTTCTGAGGGGGAGGGACGAGAGACCAAACTTCAATTTTATCAAATTCTGCTAATTCTTCTTGCATGGCTGTGATCCAATAAACATGTTCAAGTGCTTCTTTGATGGATTTAGGTTCAACCATAGAGATAAATGCTGAAAAATGACATTCATTTTGAAGACTTGTAGCAGATCGAGTTTATACGCCAGCGTTTGGATTTCCGATCACTTGGTTCGGAGGATGATCCTTGGTCCAAACATGTAACCTTGGAAGTTCTTGTGCAACAGACGATCCAATATCAACAATGGGGTTATGTTGCTCCCCCTTAATAGTTTGAACGTGTGGATGATGCTCCCCCTGAACTTCTGAACCGGATAGGTTGACATCATCTTCAGGTGGGAATTCAAAGAAGTTTGCATCATCATCAATGTTGATAGGATTGGAATCATCAAAATCAGTAGCTGCATCTTGAAATACATCTACATTTGATTCAAGGGAAGAGTGACCATTCTCCCCCTCAACCTGAGAAGGTTGAAAAGGTTCAGAATCAAGTGGAGGAAGACTTGGGGTCGGTCCGGACATGTTTTGAGAGACCGGAGCTTCGAACATGGTTGATCTTGTTCGAGATTCCGAATCAAGATCCGTTTCTAAGGGTCCGAACAAGGTCTCAAAGTCAACTTCAAGGATTGTTTGCTGATTCGGATATCTTGGAGCTAGAGCATCGGACTCCATAATGTGAGTTGTAACATGGGTTGGGCCAGAATTCCGAACGAAATTATCATCAAAGGTAACATCAAAGCTTTTTTCCAGAACACGAGTTCTCCGATTAAGAACTCTGTAAGCCTTTGATTTAGAAGAGTATCCAAGGAAGATGGCTTCATCAGCTTTAGGTTGGAACTTGGTAAGCTGATCACGGTTGTTCTTGATGAAGCATCTGCATCCGAAAACATGAAGAAACGAGATAGTTGACTTCCGACCGTTCATGGCTTCATATGACGTTTTGTTGAGGCGTCGATTGATGATACTTCTATTCTGAGTAAAGCATGCACTAGAAACAGCTTCAGCCCGAAGATAGAGTGGAAGATTTACAAAATTGAGCATGGATCGAGCAGCTTCAACAAGTGTTCTGTTTCGTCGTTCGACTACACCATTTTGTCGAGGAGTGTATGGAGCAGAAAAATTGTGGTCGATGCCCTTCTCGGTAAGGAAGCTTTCAATGGTGGAGTTAGTGAATTCCGAACCATTGTCACTTCGGATTCTCCTTACTGGGAGTTTGATGATAACTTCTATTCCTTTGATAAAATTGATGAGCTCAGAGGCTGTTTCTGATTTCAGCCTTAGGAAGAAGACCCAAGTGAACCTGGTAAAGTCATCCACAATCACAAGAATGCACTTTTTGTGATGCAAACTCTCTACTGTTGATGGTCCACATAGATCAATGTGTAGAAGTTCTAGTGGTTCTGAGATAGATTTTTCAATGAGGACGGGATGACCCTTCTTTGAATGCTTTCCACATTCACATGCAACACATAAATGATCATTTTTGAACTTGAGGAGTGGCAAACCTCTAACCATTTCACCCGAAACAAGATCATTCATATATCTGAAATTCAAGTGAGCAAGCCTTCTATTCCATAGCCAACTGACGTCAGGAACAGCTTTTGAGAGTAAGCAGAGTTGGGGATTGCCAATGATCATGTTGATATCAATAGGATACATGATTGGACTTGATCAAGCATTCCTTTCGATCTTCAAACATGACGTAGCTATGTTTCTTACAGAATTCAACTCGACGATTTGCATCAGTGATTTGAGCCACACTTATCAAATTATGCTTCAAGTCAGCTACATATTGTCACACCCCCAAACCAGACGGCGGAAACGTCCGAGGGTGGATGACTTCATTTGTAGTATCACAATACATGCATTATAGTAATCAAAGTACAAACAACCATTGCATTAATAAGTACAAGTTTTTACATGTGTTCAATCACTGTATATTGACACCAAAATAGTTATAGCAAAATACAGAAGAGATGAGTCAAAATGGCTCCATCTTCTCAAAAGCCCAGGGAGTACCTACCTACTGATTCCCTGAGAATACAAGTAATTTGAAAAGAGAGTATCACCAAAAAGTTGAGTAAGTGCATAAGTATTTATGTTTGAAAGTATGTTTTCTGTTTCTTCAATATGTAAGCTGTTCCAGAAAATCCTATATTTTCTGTTGTATATGAAAAGTAGGTTTAATCTCATAAAACCGTTTTATTTGTAAAACAATGTTCTGTTTTTATATTCCTTTGAAAAACTGTAAAAGTGAGTGTGCCTGGCTTCCCCAGCTGTTGTTGTAAACTAATACATTGAAAATGTACACATGTTTAGTTAATTATACACTAACGTATTGTTAATATCTTTTTAATGAGTTATTATAACCATACTAAGACTAGATGGCCTGAAATAAACGGTTTGAAGGCGTCAAAACTGTTGATAACAATTGTCACTCATAGGCGTGTATGCCCGACTAAAGCTAGCAGTTCGAGTGTGGGGTTGTCAATCCCAATATAGATCTATACACACTTGTTTCGATCCCCGACTGGAGATTCTGGTTATAATATCAGGATTTTAACTATGTTGTTTAAGTGAATTAAACAACCTGAATCTATTGACTTATAAAAAGCATATAGACGTTACATGTATAATAATAATGAAAACCCAATCATTCTGGTATAAATGATTGATAGTATGTTCCTTATTTAGTATACTTGGAATGTATTTGTTAGTTGTATACCCTTGTTTAGTTTTGAATCTAATCCTTATTCTTGTAAAACGATGTACTCTAGTATACTTGACTCGTGAATTACTGTTCTTGAATCATAAATTATACCTATTATAATTTATATCTACTATCTGTATTGATACTAAGTGTTCATGAATGTAACCCCTTGCTCGACATGTTACAAAGGGTATTCAAACTGAAGGAAATAACCTTTATATTTATATACATATACAAATATATATAACTAAAATTTAAACGACATTCAGACAAATAACCGATACTTCAAGCCCACATCCAAACAAGGAAAAGGGAATAAGGTGAGTTATCAGTCCTAAGCCCTTTAAATCTTATATATATATATATATATATATATATATATATATATATATATATATATATATATATATATATATATATATATATATATATATATATATGATTTTGGGGGAAAAATATAAGTTTATAAAATTATTTTAAAGAATTTAACATTTTGAAATACTTTTGGTGACTTGATGTCATTTAAAAAAATTTGAAACCATTTCATTTGAAAATAAATTAAAATCCATTTTATGAGATATTTTGAAACAATTTATTGGTAACACAAAATCCTTGTCTTAGACTTGTATTCCCACCCTTAAAACTGTAAAAACTATGAAAATACGGGGGTATGAACTAAACTTTTAGAGGGTGATTCAATTGATGATTTTATATAGGATGTTTACTTCCACAAGTGTAATCCCGTAGTAAAACAAGTACTATATATCGTAATTTGTATAGCATATATGCAACCAATTGGCTAATATAGTCATAGGAATGATTAGGAATTGACTAATTTGTAAGTATAACTTACAAATAGGAGTGTTAGAAGCTAAAATAATGGCTGTATGGTGTTCACGGCCAGGAGGGGTGTTCACGACCCAAGCACATGAAGGGTTCACGGCCCTGGAGGTGTTCATGGCCCTGAGTTCTTGATGAATGATGAAAACTTGATGATCCTAAGCAAGTTTCTAAGAAGATTCAAAGGTTTTCAGATGGGTGTTCTTCATGTTATTCGCGTGTTCTTCGTGAAAACTAGTGAAATCAATGGGTTTTAGCCTAGTATAAGAAGATGGAAGGGTGTTCTTAAAGTGATAACAAGATCAAGAATTGATACCTGTTAGATCTTGTGAAGAACTAGTGATTATCACTTAAATATGATAAGAAAGGATGATCCTAGCATGTTCTTGAGGAGAGAGGGTGTTCTTGCTTGATGATACTTGAGAGAAAAAGGTTGAAATCTCGATTGAAAGTGAAGAAATGAAGCAAAAACTAGCTGAAACACACACACACACACACACATATATATATATATATATATATATATATATATATATATATATATATATATATATATATATATATATATATATATATATGCGAGGGTTTACGGTCCGAGGGGTTCACGGCCGTGAACCTCGTACACGGTCCGAAGTCGGCTAGCATGTTCACGGCTGCGAGGTTTCTTGGTCCGAAGGAAAAGAAGGAAGAAAAATAATGCGAAATTATTCGGATCCAACTTATTCCTTTCTCATACATTTAATATTCTTAGAGTTTTAAACATGTAAAGGTTATTATACTAACCTTAATAAAATCCAATATAACAAATAGGACTTTAGATGACCCAAGTTTGACTTTGGTTGACTTTACAAGTAGAAAATAATGGGATGTTACACATATGCCACGTTTGAAATGGAGAAGTTGCCATTTGTAAGGATGCCATAACCTCGGATATGAGAATTGGAGTTGTTGTCATACGTCACATAGCCAGCATTTGGTGTAAGTTTGAGATCTCGCAGAAAGTCCTTATGCCCCGTCATGTGCATGGAGCAAGCCCTATCAATGTACCATATTGTCTCTTGCTCTGAAGCACAAAGTGCCTGCAAAATTAGTGAGTGGTGGAGTTTTTAGGCTCCATGTTAGGTTTTGGGACAAAGGCACGAGTCTTAGGCATCGGTGTATATATATATATATATATATATATATATATATATATATATATATATATATATATATATATATATATATATATATGCGAGGGTTCACGGTCCGAGGGGTTCACGGCCGTGAACCTCGTACACGGTCCGAAGTCGGCAAGCATGTTCACGACTGCGAGGTTTCTTGGTTCGAAGGAAAAGAAGGAAGAAAAATAATGCGAAATTATTCGGATCCAACTTATTCCTTTCTTATACATTTAATATTCTTAGTGTTTTAAACATGTAAAGGTTATTCTACTAACCTTAATAAAATCCAATATAACAAAGAGGACTTTAGATGACCCAAGTTTGACATTGGTTGACTTTACAAGTAGAAAATGACGGGATGTTACACATATGTCACGTTTGAAATGGAGAAGTTTCCATTTGTAAGGATGCCATAACCTCGGATATGAGAATTGGAGTTGTTGTCATACGTCACATAGCCAGCATTTGGTGCAAGTTTGAGATCTCGCAGAAAGTCCTTATGCCCCGTCATGTGCATGAAGCAAGCACTATCAATATACCATATTGTCTCTTGCTCCGATGCACAAAGTGCCTGCAAAATTAATGAGTGGTGGAGTTTTTAGGCTCCATGTTAGGTTTTGGGACAAATGCACGAGTCTTAGGCTTCGGTAGTGACTTTTGAACAACTGATGGTTTAGAAGGTTTGTTCCGAGATTCCTTAGGAAACAAACAAAATGACATGGTTCTTTCATCTATCCTATAGTCATATTGAATGACAGGAGAGTTCGGAACAACTTTCTTTGGACTTTTAACTTCCGCAGTACTGGGAACTACTTTATTTACCGGAGTGATTGTTTCATCAATGCGAGTTTTGACTTTCCACACAAGGTTTTGTTTTGAAGATTTTGAAAGATTTGTTTTCTTAACACTTTTTGGTTTGCTTGATAGCACATTTGATTTTGAAAGACGAGGTTTAAAAATTGTGCCATCGGATTTTGCAATGAAAACAGATGAAACAGTCTGAGGAGAGGTATTTCAGACAGATGTGGTGCTTACACTTGACTTTTCCCGATTGGGACCAACCACTTTCTTTTGTTCTACAGGACTTGGATGATTTGAAGGTCTCTTGAGGATCTTAGTAGGAGTGAAGGAGTTTTGACTATGGGTTGATGAAAGAGAATTATGAGATACACTATTTTTGGAGTTCTCAAGGAATCTTGAATTTTGTCTAGTCTTAACTTCCTTTTTGTGTGCATTTCAAGCTTCCACTTTAGGATCTACAATATCCTTCCTATTTAACATTGGCTTTATTTTGGAATAAGACAAATATTAAGAATTCTGTCCTACTGAGGGATTGTTGAACACAGGCTTAATGGCAACTAGAATTTTTTTTTGAAATCACTCGAGGTTCAGAATCACATGAGATTGTCTCATCGACATCACTGTCTAAAGATGCGCAAACACACTCTGAAGGTTCAGAAGAAGTTGATTCTGGAAAAATTTCCTCAACAACACAGATGTTAGGAGGGTTGTGTTCGGATTTTGAACAACAGACATTGGAGTACTAGAGTTGAGTTCAGAGGTCCGATTCAGGTCCAGGTTGGTCAGAGGCGGAAATTGCATGGAATCGGGACTCTTGACAACTATGGGCTTAAACTCAGGAATCAAAGATGCAAAATGGTCAGAAGTCTCATTAAGGGGTGACAAGGGAGAAACAGTTTCATACACACCATCACAAGGTAATGCTTTAAAATAAATAATATTATTAAAGAAAGCATTAATACCACCACATTCATTATCAAACGAAAAGGTAAAACCTTGTTTGTACAAACCATGAAAGGAAATAATATTTCTTGCCATTTAAGGAGAACAACAATATTTATTCAAATCTAATTTTAACCCACTACTTAACAACAAAGAATAAACTCCAATCTTGGTGACAGGTGTAACTTTCCTATTTCCCATGATCAAGTTTATCTTCCCATGCTCCACATTCTCACTTCTTAGTCCCTGCAAATCACAACATATGTGAATACCACAACCTGTATCAAGGACCCAAGAATTAGAACAGGCGTATCTCGATAGTCTCCTTTCTTGGAATTCTGCATGCTGAACCTATTCTTCATCAGTAAAAGTCACATAGAAGCGGTTAGCATCCCTTGTGGCGGTTCTGAAGGGACCACACACATCTGTGTGTACAAGATCCAACAAACCTGCACCCCTAGCACAAGTACCAGTGAATGGTGACTTTGTTATTTTCCCAAGCAAACAAGATTCACAACTATCATCTGACTTTAGGTCAAATGACTCCAAGACTCCATCCTTTTGGAGTTGGCCTATGCGTTTCTTGCTTACATGTCCAAGACGACAATGCCATAATGATGCTTTATCCAAGCTAGAGGAAGAATCGATACACAACACATTATTTCCTAGGTTATCTATAACCGACACAGTTTCATACACACCATCACAAGGTAATGCTTTAAAATAAAGAACATTATTAAAGAAAGCATTAATACCACCACATTCATTATGAAACGAAAAGGTAAAACCTTGTTTGTACAAACCATGAAAGGAAATAATATTTCTTGCCATTTCAGGCGAATAACAACATTTATTCAAATCTAATGTTAACCCACTACTTAGCAACAAAGAATAAACTCCAATCTTGTTGACATGTTGGTGTAACCCTAATAGCCACCATATATAAGGACCCCATGGCTCAAGAAATTGGCACTAGTGTGTGTACGCATGAGGGCTAGCCGATTTGAGCATAGGAAACTTTTCTCTCAAGTTATTCCAAGTTGTTGGTGATGTTGTCTGAACCATTTGAGGTGTCACACTTGAGGCACTAGGCTCTTAAGCTCCATGGAATCAAGCTACAACAAAGAGGTATGTAATTCTACTAGAATTTATATTATATGTACTTCATATTATGATGGTTAGAACATTACCTTGGAAAATTGATATTTGCATGTATAATAGAGAAAACATAGATCCAAGGTATTTAGGGTTGCATGTACACCTTAGGAGTGTTAGAATGCTCAAAACCCTTCAGTGGTATCAGAGACTAGGCTTGTTTTCAATTATACTTGATGCAAATTGCTGAAAAAGCTAAAAAAAATCGATTTTCTGGCTGTCTGGGCACTGGAGTCACCGAGTCCACTGATGGACTCGCCGAGTCCATGAAGAAAATCATCCTACTCGTCGAGTAGGTTCATACACTCGATGAGTAGAAGCCCCTGACAACATATTTTCAACTTTTAAGGCTGGAATTGGACTAGGAACATTACCCTAAGCTGTTTTTGAACTAATAAACCTGTTTTGATGTGGTAATGTTCATGCTAATCCAGTTTCAAAGATAATTGTCATAATTTCAAGATTTGTATTAGTTTTATGTTCATGCTAATTTCTTGAAGATTGATGATTTGAATTATCTTGTTCTTATGAGTTAGCTTAGATTAATAGAAAAGTTATGAGATAATGTGTTTTCAATCCATATTGATCTAAAAGTTATTCATAAAATGTGTTTTTGTAACTTGTCCTCAAGTTATATGAAAAGTCACATTTATGTTTTTTTTTAAAAAACTCATAAGATTTCCATAAGTTATGAAAACGAAGAGTCTTATTTTTAAATGCTTTAAAGTCTTCCATAACTTGTCCTCAAGTTATGGAACTTGAAGAGTTTTTTCATAAAAACTACTTTAAACACATAATTTATGGAATTGAAAAGTTTTTGAATAGTTCAAAACTTGCCCTCAGGTTTTGGAATTTGTAAAGTTTCCCCATGAATACTTTAATTCCAAGTTAAGCCCTTAGAGTTTTAAAAGTTAAAATTCAACCCTTATACTATTATAATATTAGTAGTTAATAGTTATATATATGTATAAGAACAAAGTCAGTCTTACTGTTAGTAGGCCTCATTCACGAAGTCGGTCTATAAGGGGGGTATAAGGACACTGCCTATAAAATGCCAGTTTAATGGGTGTCCACTCTCACCCACCGCTTCCTTGACTGGTGGAGGGTCGTTAGCCGAACGGGTAGGACAAGGACTATAATTCTCCCTTCATTAAAAGTATTAATGATAAATACTAAGTAACTAAACCTTTTATAAATTCCCAATCTTAGTTACTTAGGAAAATGTGAATTTGGTGCTAACCCGTGAAATTACACTTTGCACTTTGCTTAAGTCGTTAGTGGAGCGTGTGTGGTTAACCGGCACACTAACCTGGATTTAACAAGGTAGGCAAAGGGTAATTTAATGTTTATCATGGTATCGGTGGAGCGCGTGTGGTTAACCGACACATCGATTGAGTGGTAAATATTAAGGGTACCAAGTATATTTGCATGGTTATTCACACCTTGTTTTGTGATCCTCGGCATCCCAGTCACAAAATTTGAGAGGGCACAATCGAGATTAAAACATGCTATTGAAAAGTTCAATGAATCTCAAAAGATCTAGGAGTTTCAAATCCAATTAAAACCTAATATTTCTATTGCGTTTTTCATGGTGGAAACTGGTGAATCGTCACTCGCCTACCTTCAAATATTTTATAGCTTGGATTACGGCATCCCTCTTCCAAGTTATAAAATATTGTGTTGGGTCCTAGCCTTAATATTTCATATTGGGTGTTATATTAAGGACCTAAATCAACTATCTTGAATATCTCCCAAAAGATGTCTGGTTCAGAAAATTATGATCTTCCCAAATCTCTTGGAACAAGCTTTCCTAATGAAGATGATGTCCCGGAAATCATTCTTCACTTCCTCCACCTCTTCCAATTATTCTCCCTAACCCACAAGTTCAAGGTCACTCAAGCCCTATTGGCAAGCAAGGTCTATGTGTGCTCACATATTGGAGATGAAGTCACATATTGACAAGCCGGGAGAGTTGGGTGTCAAAGTCTTGAGAAAGTTGGTTGTTCAATCACTTTCTAAGCCACATAGTGAGTTCCTTTGGGACTACTATGTAACAGACTATGACATGACCCTTAATGATCTTATCTATTTGCTAGGTGCTGCTGAATCAACAATGATTTGGTGCACTGGTAAAGCAAATTTGATTAGTAGATCAACTTCCCAAACTACAATGGACATTGGCAATTGGTAACACTGGATATCCAGAAAAGCTTTCTCTTCTCAATGGAAAGGGATCGGCCATAGTCAACTTGGTTGACCAAATGGTAAAGAGAAAGGCTAAGTCTGAGATAGTCCTGTGTAACATTTCCAAAGGGTCCATTTGTTTCTATTGCCAAAGGAAGGGGCATTGGTTGCGAAGCTGCCCTAATTACCTGAAAGATCATAAGGTTGGTCAAGTCAAAAGTTTAACTCTACTTCAGATAAGTCCACTATCTAACTCTATTAAGTTCCTATTTGGAGATTCTTATTACATGATGTGACTAGGTCACATGTTGAAGTTTTAAGAATCAAAGAAAAGAAAGGAAGCTTTAAGAAAGAGTGTGCTGATTCTGATCGCGAAGATGGATTTCGATCGTATGGTTCGATGATCAGAATTTTGAGCTGCTGCTTAAGAGTTATGATATGTTTCTTAGGAATAGATAACAACATGTTTTTCATATGTATTTGCATTATAAGGATAAGATTTTTCCGCAAAGTTTAAAAATAAAAGAAAATTTTGATTTATTTATTTTAAGTATCCTTACAATGGCATTTGTGAAAAAAATGTTGTTTATATGTTTCCATTGATAAGCAATATTGGAAAATGGATTTGATTCTTTCATTTGTGGTAGTGTCATAGTTTACCAAATAAGGAAAGATTCTCATCACCCAAGTTTCAGTTGGATAGAAACTTGGAATCATGCAACTTGTATTGTGTGATGAATGAGAATTTTCATCTTTGGAAAATTAAGACTAATTCCTTGTTCACATGTATATGTGAGTCAGTGAAGGACTTAGGGATTGAGTACACATTCGTGTGCACTGGTCAAGTCCACCACGAAGATCGATAAGACTATTCATCATGATTTTCTGAAGTTTAGTAAATATGGTTATACTTACAAGTTTAAGTATAATTCTGAAACATTGGAAAAGTTTCGATGTATGGCAGAACGAATGAGAAGAATCAAATTAGGCAGAAAGATAAAAGTTTCTCAAATCTGAAAAGATGGGAAAGTACTTTAGTATCATGTTTTATGATCATCTTAATGATTGTGAGACCATATCACAATTCATCCTCTAAGGACATCTTAGTGCATTCTTCTGGCTAAGAAGAGGAGTCATGAATTGTTGAAATGGTTAAATCAAGAAGATGAGTCATACTTCATTCCAAAACAATTCTTAGAGTCACACTCCAAGATTGTAACTTGAGTGACATATCTTAAAGAAAGGTTTATAACACTTGTCAAATGTAATAGTAAAATGTGTCTTACCCTTGTACATTTGAAATTGGTAAGTTGTGATGTTTTGGATAAAACAAAGACCAACTAAGGCCAATTGTGTGAAGTGTTTGTCTTGATAAAGAATCCGCACTATCTCTTGAATATTTGGCAAGAGAGTCTTATATGTCAAGAGGACAGTGGGAGTCTAAAAGATTCTGAAAGAGTTTCAAGAACTAATCAAGAATAAAACCTGTAGTTTATCACTAGCACACGACTTGAGGTTTATAACCTATCGTGTTGACATATTCCTATTTCTGTGCCCATTCCAGTTGAAGTTGGATTTAGATATGAGTTCTGAGAGTTCAATCCATATGAGTTTGGATTTGTCACTAACCTTGTCTTGTGATTATGGTTTTGACAAATTCACATGGATAGGAACACATACACCATAAAATCTAAGTGTCATAAGGTTTCTCTCCGACTCATGAAAATGATGGTGAGGAAACGCTTTCACTAAGTAGATTTTAAGTAGATAGCAATTGTGATATTTGCATTCTCAAAGTCGTTAGTGGAGCGTGTGTGGTTAACCGACACACTAACATGGACTTGTGAGGAATGGAAACGGTCTAAACAATTGAGACTATGATTACGACATCCCTTTTCATAGTTTTGAAATTTTTTAGACACACATGTGTGCTATTTAAGGAAAGGTGTATGATTTTGATAAAGTTTTATCAAAGCATCTCGTATCAGAAATTTGAACTTTGGTAAGAAAGTCAATAAAGTATTGATTTCTAGAAGTTCAGCTGATTTCTGAGTACATGTCAAAGCTAGTGGGAGCATAAGTGTTATGCTAATAATCATCATGTTAGTGGGAGCATGATAATTATGATAAGTGTTGCAAGTTAGCAATATTAATTATAGAAAACAAAAGTTCAATTGGGAAAAAGTTGTTTTTCTATAATTAAGGGAGAGGAAATTATACTTCATTTCAAATCTAAAAGCTTAGATTGAGGTTTCAATCATCTTTAGTCAATGATATATATATATGAATTTTATGTTGGAATGGCTCAACATAAGGAAATTCTATATATGGGTCCATTATTTGCGTTCTAAAATTCGATTATGATTACGGCATCCCTTTTTATAATCTGAATTGTGAGAACATGGCAAATAGAAATAGAAATATTATAGCAAAAAACTGATCTAGTATCATGTCTCTATGTGAGACATCATGAATCGTGTCCCATATGCTTCAGATATAGGGTCGATTGCATGTGCTATAATATTCATCTGTTCTAAATTTTTTCAAAATGCCTAGAGCATTAAGAGGGAAAAAGTACTAGAACTGGATATGACTAATTTGATTAAGCAATTGTCGAGGACAATCTAAGGTTTACCAAAGATTGGTTGCTCAGAGATAGTTGAAAGTATAATGTTAATTTTGGAAGGACCATATTGACATATTCTGAAAAGAGGCAACTCTTGTTCAGGAGTGATAGTCAAAATGGGAATATGGAAATGTTCATATAGGTGGAAGTTATTCATTCAAGCTGTGTAAGATTAGAAAACTTAATGCAAGAAGAATGTTCAAAGCGTTGTACTTTGAATTTGTGACTTCGTTTCCATGTAATGATCTCCACTGGACTACTCTGTAATGTCTGTTGACTAGTCTTTGTGACTTTCTGCATAATCATTACAAGAGGATCAGTGCATATAAGTTTAAAATTTAACAAGATTTAGGTAAATGGCAGAAATTTGGAATTCTTGCATTTGCGGTAAGGATTTGGGATTGTGAAATGAGAATCATTGGAATTATGTTCAATCGATCCATTTCACAGAGTAAAGTGAAGGGTTTTGAGCATTCTAACACTCCTAAGGTGTACATGCAACCCTAAATACCTTGGATCTATGTTTTCTCTATTATACATGCAAATATCAATTTTCCAAGGTATTGTTCTAACTAGCATAATATGACGTACATATAATATAAATTCTAGTAGAATTACATACCTCTTTGTTGTAGCTTGATTCCATGGAGCTTAAGAGCCTAGTGCCTCAAGTGTGACACCTCTAATGGTTCACACAACATCACCAACAACTTGGAATTACTTGAGAGAAAAGGTTCCTATGCTCAAATCGGCTAGCCCTCATGTGTACACACACTCGTGCCAATTTCTTGAGCCATGGGGTCCTTATATATGGTGGCTATTAGGGTTACACCATGTAACTCATGTATTTCCATATTCTTCATGCTCCATGGGTTAAAACCTCCATGGAGTATCCATGGGTTACTCCATGGGTTTAGCCTAACATGAAGAACTATGGATCATAAGCCCACATATATAAGAATGAATGATTTACACAATCAATCCCCATATATTTAATTAGTCTCCTTTTGATCACAATATTAATTCCAAATTAATTCTTGATCAATACTAATTAAATAATATGATTTCATATTAATATATTAGAACTTATAATATATTAACAAATCATAAATATCCTTTTCTCACAAAAGTCTATCCAAGTTGTTCCAATGCCATGCAACCCAAATGGACCATGCCAATCGGGTCAAGTGCATACCAATTATAGTTATGGACTTAGACACTAATCCAATAGTCTCCCACTTGGATAAGTCTAAAACTATTATTTCGTATGACTTCAAAACCCGACTAGCAATCGTAGCTCTTAAACGCTGCTGCCGAACTCTGAACAAATCAATGACGCGTCCATTAGATAAGGGATCATATATTCCTCCATTCTAGATATCATATGGACTGAGACATGGATTATAATCATTCTCTCTGTCCATTTTTTGTTTCCCGATTTCCGATTTATGACGACCGACTAATTGAACAAATCAACTCAGTCCAGGCTTGGCCAAACACTTCGGGGTGTCATCACTAAATCATCGATGGGCCCACATATATCGCTTTTATCCCTTTAAGGGTAAAAGGAATGGATAAACTTCGACTCATATGCTTGTTCTGCTACTTGTTGAATCATACACAAAGGCACGTTTTATAACATCGAGTTACCAATGAGTTTTCGTGCAATCAATGCATAACCAACTCAGAGGCAACAACTCATATCTCTAGGTTTGAAGAATATAAGATATTATCGTCTCATGATCACTCGTGATAAAATCCATGAAGTGATTCAAATGAGCTTGGGTTTAATCCAATACTTAGAACTTATGAGCACTCATGAATGTTGCAGAAAATCTTGCTATGTCCCATACCTTGGACATCTACAATCCAGCTTCATGACAGTCTTGATTCATATCTACTTCCAACATATGACCGACTGTGGATGGTTTGAATAACTTAGTCATTCGGGAAGAATGACCTAGTTGTTCTGGAAGTCAAAACATGCAAAGTGAAACACAAGAACAATCGAATCCAATATGGTCTCAGAACTTATGAATATAAATAGAACACCATTTTTTTTATCACCATATTGATTACACATCATTCATTGCATACTTTTCAAACTATCAACTTTATACTTGAATTACAACAATAGTTGTCCCATGCTCCAAGCATGTACACTATGTTTTCTAAACACTACTCATGCCATACACCAAGTATGCACACTATGTCTGTCTAAACATTAGTTATGCCATACACCAAGTATGCACACTAAGTTTATCTATGATCTTTATGTTGGATTAGTGTCTAAGTCCATAACTATAATTGGTATGTACTTGACCCGATTGGCATGGTCTATTTGGGTTGCATGGCATCGGAACAATTTGGATAGACTTTTATGAGAAAAGGATATTTATGATTTGTTAATATATTATAAGTTCTAATATATTAATATGAAATCATATTATTTAATTAGTATTGATCAAGAATTAATTTGGAATTAATATTGTGATCAAAAGGAGACTAATTAAATATATGGGGATTGATTGTGTAAATCATTCATTCTTATATATGTGGGATTACAGATGTGTGTGGACCCTTCAGAACCGCCACAAGGGATGCTAACCACTTCTATGTGACTTTTACTGATGAAGAATAGGTTCACAAGGGATTCAGGTCCCCGCTTTTCATTCCAGCGAACCTTTACTATTGGGATACGACTTTGTTTGGTTCTCTTGACTTCCCTGTCTAAGATTTCTACGGGTTGTTTCTACGAAGTTGAGACTCTCATTTAATTCGATTTCGTCGAGTGGGATAACAAGAGTCTCATCGGAGAAACACTTCTTGAGATTTGAGACATGAAATACGGGATGAATGTTACTGAGTTCATGCGGTAGATTGAGTTTGTAAGCAACAAGACCAATTCTAGCAATGATCTGGAATGGTCCAATGTACCTTGGATTTAGCTTGCCACGTTTACCAAAACGTATCAATCCTTTCAAGGGTGAGACCTTCAATAGAACGCGATCACCAACCTAGAATTCCAAAGGTTTTCGTCGTTTATCCGCATAACTCTTCTGTCTATCTCTAGAAGCTTTCAACCATTCCCAGATTTGAACAATATTTTCTGTGGTTTCACGAATGATCTCGGGACCGGTTAGAGTACTATCAGGTATTTGGTTCTTGGCTAGTTGCGTATCGCCTACTTCAGCCCAGCATAGATGGGATCTGCACTTACGACCATAGAGAGCTTCAAAGGGTGCAACTTTAATGCTAGTGTGATAGCTGTTGTTGTAGGAGAATTCAACAAGTGGTAAATGGGTATCCCAAGCTTTACCGAAATCTATCACACAAGCCCTTAACATGTCTTCCAGCGTTTGAATTGTTCTCTCACTTTGCCCATCAGTCTGAGGATGGTACGCTGTACTCATGTCAAGATTTGTTCCCAAGGATTTTTGAAATGATTGCCAAAACCGCGAGGTAAATCTACTATCTCGGTCAGAGATAATAGATATTGGCACACCATGCAACTGTATTATTTCATTTATGCACGTCCTTGTTAACTTCTCCATTTTATCTGTTTCTTTTATTGGCAGGAAGTGGGCGGATTTGGTTAATCTGTCGACAATAACCCAAATAGTATCATGACCACCCGTTGTTTTGGGTAACTTGGTTATGAAATCCATTGTAACTCGCTCCCACTTCCACTCAGGTATTTGTGGCTGTTGAAGTAAACCTGAGGGCTTTTGATTTTCTACTTTGACTTTGGCGCAAGTTAGACACTTGCCCACAAAAGTAGCTATTTCGGCTTTCATGTTTGGCCACCAATAGAACTTCTTTAGGTCCAGATACATCTTATCTGAACCCGGGTGAACAGAGTATCGAGTTTTATGGGCTTCATTCATGACAACATCTTTGTAGCCACCGTACTTCGGTGTACAGATTCGATTCATGAAATAATGAACTACATCACCCTTGATTTGCAAATTCTTTTCCATTCCCCTCAAGGCTTCACCTGTCATGTTCTCATGTTTCAAGGCTTCCAACTGAGATTCCTTGATTTGTGCGGATAAGTGGGAATCGATAGTCATAGTCAGAGACTTTACTCGGCGGCCAGAGTACTCTTTCTGACTAAGGGCATCTGCTACCACATTGGCCTTGCCGGGGTGATAACGAATCTCACATTCTTAATCATTTAGTAGTTCTACACATCGTCGCTGCCTCATGTTGAGTTCTTTCTGATCAAAGATGTGCTGAAGGCTTTTATGATCAGTAAAGACTGTGCACTTTGTACCATACAGGTAATGCCTCTAGATCTTCAAGGCAAAAACCACTGCTCCCAGTTCGAGATCGTGGGTGGTATAGTTGACTTCGTGGTTCTTAAGCTGTCTCGAGGCATAGGATATAACATTTCCTCGTTGCATAAGAACACAAACTAGCCCTTGATTTGACGCGTTGCAGTAGACTACAAAATCATTCGTCCCTTCTGGGAGCGATAAGATCGGTGCACTGCAGATGGCTTCTTTTAAGGTCTGGAAAGTAGTTTCTTGTTTCTCCTCCCATTCGAAGACACACCTTTTTGAGTCAAGGTGATGAGTGGTTTCGCAATCTTTGAGAAGTTCTGAATGAATCTCCTGTAGTAGTTAGCGAGACCTAAAAATTGTCGAATTTCTGTTGGGGTTCGAGGGGTCGCCCAACTTTCGATAGCCTTGATTTTGGAGGGATCAACATGTATTCCATCCATGCTGACTACATGACTTAGGAACTCCACCTTTCGAATCCAGAATTCACATTTAGAGAACTTCGCATATAATTTCCATGCCTTCAAAGTTTCCAATACTTGTCGCAAGTGTTGGCGGTGTTCATCCTTACTCTAAGAATAGACTAGTATATCGCCAATAAAGACTATGACGAACTTGTCTAAGTAAGGTCGAAACACTCGATTCATCAGGTCCATGAATATTGCGGGTGCATTCGTTAGACCAAAGGGCATCACTACGAATTCGTAATGACCGTAGCGAGTTCTGAAAGCAGTCTTTGGAATGTCGGACTCCTGGATTTGTAACTAATGGTATCTTGATCTCAGGTCAATCTTGGAGAAGAAACTAGTGTTGGATAAGGTGTCTAAGTCCATTACTATTTCTGTTATGTACTTGACCCGGTTGGCATGGTCCATTTGGGTTGCATGTCATTGCAATACTTGGATAGACCAAAATGAGAGAATGGACGCTTAAGTTTTATTAATATATTATAAGTTCTAATATATTAATAATATTATTTAATTAGTATTGATCAAAGAATTAATTGGAATTAATTAAGTGATCAAAAAGAGACTAATTAAATATATGGGGTTGATTGTGTAAATCATTCATTCTTGTATAGTGGGCTAATGATCCATGGTTTGTATGGATTGGGTTAAAACCCATAAGGTGCTCCATGGATAGTCCATGGAAGTTACAAACCCATGGATCATGGAATATGAAAAGCCATGACAATTAGGGTTTACATGGTATAACCCTACTTGTGCCACAACTATATAAAGACCCCTAGATTAGCAAAATCGGCACTTGTACAAGCAAGAAAGAGGGCTAGCCGATTTTGAGGTGTTAGTGAACTTCTATCAAGGTTATTACAAGTATTGTGTGAGCCATTTGAGGCATCACACTTGAGGTGCTAGGCTCACAAGGTTTTCAAGGAATCCAAACAACAAAAGGTATGTTCTACTTCTAGCATTTATATTTAAAAGTTCCCCATGCTATGCTAGATAGGTTATGAACCTTGGAAATCAAATTTGCATGTATCTTAGTAAAACATAGATCCAAGGTTTCTATGGTTGCATGTACACCTTAGGAGTGTTAGAATGCTCAAAACCCTTTAGTGGTATCAGAGCCAGGTTTGTTTATTTGATACTTGATGCAAACTTGTTGAAAAATCTCAGTTTTCTGCATTCTACAGCATGAACTCGCCGAGTCCATGGGGGGACTCGACGAGTCCATGAGTTAATTCACCCTACTCGCCGAGTAGGTTCGTGCACTCGACGAGTAGGAGCCCCTGAATGCAGATTTTCGAGTTTTGCTGCTGGAAATCGACTAGAAACATTACCCTAAACTATTTTGGTGTATTAAAACTTTTTTTAGATGGTGTAATGGTTATGCTAATCCATTTTCAATGGCTATTATCAAAATTTCAAGTTTTATATGGTTTATTTATGATTCTTGAAATTGTTGATATGAACATTCATGAACTTATGAGTTTAGAAGATCATAGGAATTATTTGTAACTTGCTTGTTAGTTTAATTCTTGATCATTATGTGTTTTAATGGAATCCATAATTTGTACTCAAGTTATGGATTACCAAAAGTCACCCTTTTAAAGTCCATTATTAAACACATACGTTACATAAAATGAAAAGTCTCTCATTTTATTAGTCCATTAACTCCTAAGTTATGAAAGATGAAAAGTTTTGAAAGTTACAAAACTTGCCCTCAAGTTTTGGAACATGTAAAGTCACTTTAAAAACTTTAGTTCCAACCCCTAGAATTTTAAAAGTTAAAATTCAACCCTTATACTTTATAATATTATAAGTTAATAATATATATATATATATATATATATATATATATATATATATATATATATATATATATATATATATATATATATATGTATAAGAATAAATCGTTTTACCGTTAGTAGGCCTCATTCACGAAGCCGGTCTATAAGGGGGTATAAGGTTGTTGCCTATAAAATGGCAGCTTAATGGGTGTCCACTCTCACCCACCGCTTCCTTGACTGGTGGAGGGTCGTTAGTCGAACGGGTAGGACAATGACTTTAATCCTCATTAAAAGTATGATGAATGTAAAGTAACTAAATGTTTTTATAAATTCCCAATCTTAGTTACTTTAGGAAAATATGAATAAGGTGCTAATCCATGAAATTACACTTTGCACTTTGATTAAGTCGTTAGTGGAGCGTGTGTGGTTAGCCGGCAAACTAACCTGGACTTAACAAGGTATGCAAAGGGTGGCTTGAGGTTTATCATAGGTCGGTGGAACGCATGTGGTTAACCGGCACATCGATTGAGTGATAAACATTAAGAGTACCAAGTAATTTGCATGGTTACTTCACACCTTGTTTTGTGATCCTCGGCATCCCAGTCACAAAACCTGAAGGACACACTCGAGATTTAAACATGCCATTGAAAAGTTCAATGAATCTCAAAGAATATAGGAGTTTCAAAACCAATTAAAACCTAATAATTTATTTCGTTTTTCGTGGTGGAAATTGGTGAGCCGTCATTCACCTACCTTCAAATATTTTATAGCTTGGATTACGGCATCCCTCTTCTAAGTTATAAAATATTGTGTTGGGTCCTAGCCTTAATATTACATTTGGGTGTCTTATTAAGGATTATCTTTATATCTAATCTAAACTTGTCTTTCTTCTTTTCAGATGTCTTCCAACAATGCTGCGTCTGGCTCAAACCCTACCGGCTCCTTCTCTCTCATGAACCTTTGTGGAAGAGTCATCTTCGATGGATGCAACTTTATGGATTGGATCAGGAACATCAGGATGGTCACTCGTTATGAGGACAAGGAATATGTCCTCGACAAGGAGCTTAAGGAACTTGATGAGTCATCTGCTACACCTGAGGAGATCGCTGAATACCAGGCACATGAGAGAGATGCCACCAAAGTGGCATATATCCTGTTGGCCACAATGACAGCCGAGCTCCAAAAGTCCTATGAGGACTTCTACCCTTTTGAAATGCACCAGGACTAGATGGAACGCTACCATCAGAATGCTCATCAATAGCGGTATGAAATCATCTCCTCCATGATAACAACCAGGATGAAGGATGGTGAACCCATCACGGGCCACATGCAGAAAATGCAAAGGTATGTGGACCGTTTGCTGAAACTAAATGTGAACTTCCCAGAGGAGTTGGCAATTGATATCATTTTGCACTCTTTACCTTCGTGTTATGATCAATTCCGCATGACATACCACATGAACAAGGAGGAAGTTACACTCAGCAAACTTCAAGGACTTTTGAAGACCGTAGGAAGTGGTCTTAAAGGTAATTCGGTTGTTACTACTCCTACTCCTACCGCGTCCCTTGTCTTGGCAATCGGGCAAGGAAAAGGAAAGAAGAGGAAGATCCCTTCCAAGGGTACCAAGGGAAAGTCCCTTGATGGCTCCTCTTCAAGTGGAACCAAGAAAGGTTTCGTCACTCCTTCTGCCAACCCTAAAGAGGCTGAATGCTTCTATTGCCATGAAATGTCGCACTGGAAGCGAAACTGCCCGAAGTACCTGCAAGATCTGAAGGATGGGAAAGTAAAACCCAACCATGCAGGTATATACACTATATTGTCTAATAACTCACCCTATTCTAATTCTTGGGTCCTTGATACAGGTTGTGTTATTCACATATGTTGTGTTTTTCAGGGACTAAGAAGAAGTGAGAATGTGGAGCATGGGAAGATAAACTTGATCATGGGAAATAGGAAAGTTACACCTGTCACCAAGATTGGAGTTTATTCTTTGTTGCTAAGTAGTGGGTTAACATTAGATTTGAATAAATGTTGTTATTCGCCTGAAATGGCAAGAAATATTATTTCCTTTCATGGTTTGTACAAACAAGGTTTTACCTTTTCGTTTAATAATGAATGTGGTGGTATTAATGCTTTCTTTAATAATGTTCTTTATTTTAAAGCATTACCTTGTGATGGTGTGTATGAAACTGTGTCGGTTATAGATAACCTAGGAAATAATGTGTTGTGTATCGATTCTTCCTCTAGCTTGGATAAAGCATCATTATGGCATTGTCGTCTTGGACATGTAAGCAAGAAACGCATAGGCCAACTCCAAAAGGATGGAGTCTTGGAGTCATTTGACCTAAAGTCAGATGATAGTTGTGAATCTTGTTTGCTTGGTAAAATAACAAAGTCACCATTCACTGGTACTTGTGCTAGGGGTGCAGGTTTGTTGGATCTTGTACACACAGATGTGTGTGGTTCCTTTAGAACCGCCACAAGGGATGCTAACCGCTTCTATGTGACTTTTACTGATGAAGAATAGGTTCAGCATGCAGAATTCCAAGAAAGCAAAAACTAGTTGAAACATATATATATATATATATATATATATATATATATATATATATATATATATATATATATATATATATATATATATATATATATATATATATGCGAGGGTTCACGGTCCGAGGGGTTCACGGCCGTGAACCTCGTACACGGTCCGAAGTCGGCTAGCATGTTCACTGCTGCGAGGTTTCTTGGTTCGAAGGAAAAGAAGGAAGAAAAATAATGCGAAATTATTCGGATCCAACTTATTCCATTCTCATACATTTAATATTCTTAGAGTTTTAAACATGTAAAGGTTATTATACTAATCTTAATAAAATCCAATATAACAAAGAGGACTTTAGATGACCCAAGTTCGACTTTGACTTTACAAGTAGAAAATAACGGGATGTTAGAAATATGCCACGTTTGAAATGGAGAAGTTTCCATTTGTAAGGATGCGATAACCTCAGATCTGAGAATTGGAGTTGTTCCATACGTCACATAGCCAGCATTTGGTGCAAGTTTGAGATCTCGCAGAAAGTCCTTATGCCCCGTCATGTGCATGCAGCAAGCACTATCAATATACCATATTGTCTCTTGCTCCGAAGCACAAAGTGCCTGCAAAATTAGTGAGTGGTGGAGTTTTTAGGCTCCATGTTAGGTTTTGGTACAAAGGCACGAGTCTTAGGCTTCGGTAGTGACTTTTGAACAATTGATGGCTTAGAAGGTTTGTTCTTTCATCTATCCTATAGTCATATTCAATGAAAGGAGAGTTCGGAACAACTTTCTTCGGACTTTTAACTTTCGGAGTAGTGGGAACTACTTTGTTTACCAGAGTGATTGTTTCATCAATGCGAGTTTTGACTTTCCACACAAGGTTTTGTTTTGAAGATTTTGAAAGATTTGTTTTCTTAACACTTTTTGGTTTGCTTGATAGCACATTTGATTTTGAAAGACGAGGTTTAAAAATTATGCCATCGGATTTTGCAATGAAAACAGATGAAACAGTCTGAGGAGAGGTATTTCAGACAGATGTGGTGCTTACACTTGACTTTTCCCGATTGGGACTAACCACTTTCTTTTGTTCTACAGGACTTGGATGATTTGAAGGTCTCTTGAGGATCTTAGTAGGAGTGAAGGAGTTTTGACTATGGGTTGATGAAAGAGAATTCCGAGATACACTCTTTTTGGAGTTCTCAAGGAATCTTGAATTTTGTCTAGTCTTAACTTCCTTTTTGTGTGCATTTCGAGCTTCCACTTTAGGATCTACAATATCCTTCCTATTTAACATTGGCTTTATTTTGGAATAAGACGAAGATTAAGAAGTCTGTCCTACTGAGGGATTGTTGAACACAGGCTTAACGGGAACTAGATTTGTTTTTGAAATCACTTGAAGGTTCAGAAGAAGTTGATTCCGAAAAATTTTCCTCAACAACACATTTGTTAGGAGGGCTGTGGTTCGGATTTTGAACAACATACATTGGAGTACTAGAGTTGAGTTCAGAGGTCCGATTCAGGTCCAGGTTGGTCAGAGGCAGAAATTGCATGGAATCGGGACTCTTGACAACTATGGGCTTAAACTCAGGAATCAAAGATGCAAAATGGTCAGAAGTCTAATTAAGGGGTGACAAGGGAGAAACAGGTGTATCTGAATTTTTGATGTTCGGAACATCTCCTATAAAAGTCAGATTTTGTAACTCCTTTAATGGACGAACAACTGGTTTCGGAAACTCGCTTCCGAGACCAGGAGCTTTTGACCATGGATGACAAAAATTTTGAGTCATCCGTTCATTTGCTTCAAGAATATTTATGGCATGGTGCATGGAATCCATCTTAGCATTAAGACGTTTGTTATTTGAAATTAAATGTAACACCCCAAATTTCAATTGTTCAATGAAGGGCCAAACGTGTAAATTTAGGAAAGGGACTCGACGAGTAGGTCCGCTTACTCATCGAGTCAGAGCAGGATTCTATCGCGGTTTAAGTGGTCAACTCTCCGAGTCGGCGGCTTGGACTCGACGAGTTGGTGCTGATGAGAGAAAACCCTAATCCCGGGGGTTGTGCCCTATATAAAGCACATTATAACCCACCCTCAGCCTCTTTGCTACTCTTTTGAGATCCAGAAACCCTAGAATCAAGTGAGCTTCCATTAATAGAGAGAATAGAGCTTTGGAGGAGAAAATCTTGGAAAGGGGCTTGAAGATCAAGAGGTTTGCTGCAAAGGAGTGGTGTAGATCCGAGATCTACTTCAGTTGGAGCTTATTTTGGAGGTAATAATCTGTTGCTTGGGTTGTTTTGCATCTAGATCTATTATCATTTGAGATTTGGGGCATTTTTGGTATGATTGAGAGCTATTTCGAGTTAGAGACTTAGATCTGAGGTTGCTACTTCAGATCTAGGCTTGTGATGGTCCAAAATGTCATAAAGCTTCTGTCTCAGAGTTGTTGGTAAAGCCCCTTTGTCATGAACCCTAGCCCTAGAGTGTTTTGGGCCTATATATGTCCTTGGTTTCACGTAAAGTTTGCAACTTTATGTGAAGGTTAGACTGTAGAAGAATGGATCTATGGATTGGAGCCCCTGCATGGCTCGAAAAGCCTCTGTATGGATTGAGAAATGGAGAGACTCGACGAGTCACATGGGTGTACTCGACGAGTTGGAAGAACAACTCGGCGAGTCTGTTGAAGATTGCCTTGGACTCGGCGAGTCTGTTCTTGGACTCGGCGAGTCAGGTCGCAGAACCCCTAACCTCTTCTGGTTAAGACGCAGATCAGTGAGTCGAGGGGTGACTCAGTGAGTTGGACAGGATGGGACTCGGAGATCGTTGGACTCGACGAGTCTTGGGGTGACTCGGCGAGTTGAGTCGTGTTCTAAGAGTTTTCAGAGTATAAGGACTCGACGAGTCAACGGGTTGACTCGGCGAGTAGGGTCAGTCAGGAAGTTTGACTTTGGCTTTGACTTTGACTTTGACCTTCAAGGGTGTTATGGTAATTGGTTATTTATGTTAATGGTCCATTGATGGCAATAGGTGTTGGAGTTTGGAGCAGTGCTTCGGGTGTGTGCTTCTGTGGTTCGGTTCTTCATTTCAGGTGAGTTATCCTCACTATATCAACAGGGTCTACGGCACCAAGGCCGGCCCTTTATCGGATGGAAATCCGGGTATTGTTTGTTATGTTATTGCCTTGCTAGATCTGCATCCTGGTATTTAGGATGGTGTTATGTTAGTGACCTGGTTAAGGTCGGTACCCGGTATATAGGGTAATGTTATTTTAGTGACCTGGTTATGGTCGGTACCTGGTATATAGGGTAATGTTATGTTAGTGACCTGGTTAAGGTCGGTACCCGGAATATAGGTTAATGTTATGCTAGTGACCGGTTAGGTCGGAATCCTGGTTAGGATGTTGATATGCTATGTGATCTGTTAGACTGTTTGTCTGGTTAAGGATCTGTTATGTGATTAATTGTTTTATGTGCACATGGTTGTTTGACGGGGGTTGGGTTGAGGCGGGTCCTGCTTTGTGCTGTAGGCCAACATACCCAGGGCGGACCGGATATTCCGAAGGCCCAGCGAGCGGTCCGGATAGGCTGAAGGTCCCAAGAGGGCGGACCAGACGTGCCGAGGCTCGGAGAGTGGACCAGGCCGATTGAAGGCCCGGTGTGGGCGGACCAGTCATACTGTAGACTCGAAGAGTGGACCAGGTAGATTGAAGGCCCGGTGCGGGCAGACCAATCACACTGTAGACTCGATGTACATGGCTAGACTCGGAGGGTGGACCAGGTGGACTGAAGGCCCGGTGTGGGCGGACCAGTCACACAGTAGACCCGATGTGCATGGCTGTTCTATTTGTGATATGTTATGAGTATGTTTATGTGCGGTTGGTATTTTGGGGGTAACTCACTAAGCTTCCGGGCTTACAGTTTCAGTGTATTGTTTCAGGTGCTTCAGGAGATCGTGGCAAGGCGAAGGCGTGATCGTATCACTCCTCATGTTTTATGATTTATGTGATATAGTATTGGGGGATAATCTGATGTTTAAACTATTTTGAAAACGAGATGTATGAACTTAATGGTTTTTGAATGAATTAAAATGTTTTAATTTGGTTGAAATTTTTGGTCGTTACAAGTTGGTATCAGAGCCTTGGTTTGAGTGAATTGGAGGAACATTCGTGTGAATCCAGTCTCAAATCAAGGAGGGATTTTCGAAATGGTTTTCAAAAGGTTTTCGAAATAAGTAAAGGAGGATGCAGAGGGTACGATCAGCCAGAGCCAGTAAGTAGACCCCAAAATACCATATAAGTTATTTTGATTATGTGATATGTTAGAACAGCATGCTAGTACTAGGCTAGGGATCTTCAGGAATTGCATGATAGAATTGCCTGATTTATGATGCCTGCTCGCTTAGGGTTTCTTGTTATGGGATATTCAGTATTCCTCTAGGGGTGAGGATGGAGTGCTTGTTATGTATGTTTGTGCTTAGGGCGTTGTGGTGATACTTGAGACAAATATGGGTAGGTGTGGAAGGTAGTATGGGCCCGTACTACTGAAAGCACAGGACCCATATGCGTGTCAAGGAAGTTACAACCCCTAGGTTGTTGGTTAGAGGTTAGTTCTCGGCGCTTATGCGAGGTATCTGAGGTTCTTATGGTTCGTTTCATTATGGCGGATGCGAGACGTTTCGAGGCAGGATCCGGTTCGGGATCAGGATCGGGATCAGGAGAGGGTGGTCAGGATGGACCAGCACCACTCGAAGTCATCGGTCAGATGAGTGCGGATGAGTTGGATGCTAGGATTCGTGAGATCCTACATGATGAGGTTGCTGCTATGTTCCGGGCTGAGTTGCCGTAACTGTTTGGGTCAATCAAGACCGCCATGGTTGAGTATTTTGATGAGCGCTATGCAGCTCTTGCAGAGACAGCGGCCGCGACAGCCGCAACGGCTGTGGCATCAACAGGAGGAGGAGCCAGTCGGGGCTTTTAGTATCAGGATTTTGACAATACGAAGCCCCCTACTTTCGATGGAGTTCAGGATCCGATCGTTGCTATGAGATGGTTGTCAGACGTGGAGGGTTGTTTCTTCACGTGTTCATGCCCTGCGGATCAGAGGGTGAGGTGTGCTCTGAACCTTTTGAGGCTCGGGGCGAAGGATTGGTGGAGGTTGACTACGGTATCTTATTCTGATGCGCAGCAGGCTGCGGTTTCGTGGGATCAGTTCCGGGAGATGTTCAATACTCGTTATGTTTCGCAGGTTGAGAGAGAGAGGTTGGCTCAGGAGTTCCTGGAACTAAAGAAGGGTTCAGAGTCGGTGACGGAGATCACCAGGATGTTCACTGAGAGGGCGATGTTTTGCCCGAAGTTCGCGTCGGAGCAGGCTCAGATATCCCGATATCTGAGTATGCTCAAGAGGGATATTTGACAGTTTGTGTCCACGCAGAGATGTGATACCTTGTTAGAGTTGTAGGAGGCCGCCAGGCGGAGTGAGTTGGAGATTGAGTTGCAGTTGCGAGAGCAGAGGCAGGCCCCAGTGCAGTCGCAGCCGGCGCCGATACGGTTCAAAACCGTTGACTCTAGGGTTGGAGGTCAGGGCAGCCACACTTGTGAGAAGTGTGGGAAGGGTCATGCCGGAGTTTGCCGATCTGGTGGTGCCTGTCACAAGTACGGGAGAGAGGGGCATTATGCGAGGGATTGTCGTCAGTCGGCTCCGGTGCAGGATATGAGGATTTGTTATCATTGCCATCAGTTTGGACACTTGAGGGTCAACTGTCCACAACTTGTTGCAAGACCGGTGCAGGCTCCAGCACCAGCCACTTTGAGGAGTACTGGCGGGGGTCAAGGTGGAGCGGAGCCTCCGAGGGCTCAGGGACACGCATTCCAGCTTACAGCAGAGGAGGTCAGGGTAGAGCCGGATGCAACTGCGGTATGATTGAGGATCTTAGTAGTTAGGAGTTGTTGTTGGTTAGCATCCAAGAGGATAGATGATCGGAAGGTCGGGTATATGATATCTTTGCTGGGTATGGCACCTGCGATGTGAGAAGTGTTCAGCTGAGATTGAACTTCCCTGGAGTTCAGGTGTGCGATGGCGGAAAAGGTTATTCGGTGAAGGTTACTCACTCCCGAGGGAGTCAATTCATGGTTAAGAGGGAATATATGGAGTAAGGGAGATTGAGCTATGCCGGTTTTGGGCATCGGTGGTTAGTAGTCGGTGCACTAAGTGGGGGAGAATTGGAAAATTCTCCGGTGAAACAACATGCATCCAAGGATGGTTAGCTGTTTGGATTTCAGTAGTGTTTTGCTGAGGGTGTGGATCGGTGAGAGCAAGTGGTAGACAAGTGGGGCGGAGCACAGACCATGGTTTTCGGAAAAGGTGACTGATTGTTGTAAGGACTAGGGTTAGGCTGGGAATTGAGTATATGGAATGGAGCTGGAGTTTGGAACCCCAAGAGGGCTAGAACAGATTGCATGGGAGAGATTCCCGGGAAGGATGGTTCAGGGTGACATACGACAGTTTTGAGCGGTCCGGATAGACTGAAGGCCAGAAGGCGTACCAGTCAGACCGAAGGATCAGGGAACGGTCCAGACAGGCTAAAGGCCCAGGAGGGCGGTCCAGACATGATGAAGGTTCTAAGAGTGGTCCAGATAGGCTGAAGGCCTGGTAAGGCGGTCCAGTCATGCTGAAGACTCTGTATGTGTTAGTAGATCTGTGTGCGGAGAATGAGTGACTGTGTCGCCATGCAATAGTAATTGATATGGTCTGGCCCCAAGTATTGATCATGACGATGAAGTTGGCTGGAGGCCGTGCGTGGGCCTTGTTAGTTATGTGATCGGATTCGGAGTATATGGGAGTTCGAGAATAGCAGTTGCTTTACATGGATAGTGTAGAGTGGAGTTTAGCTCTGTGGCACTTATAGGTGCGGTAAGGGTTGTTGAGTAGACTTCCTGAAAAGGGAAGGTATGTAGCTCCGGAAGGAGTTTGGGTCCTTTGAAAGGAAGGCAGTGGAGTAAATGGATGATCGAAAGTGCTTGGTAGTAAGCACTGGGATTGTACCAGACATATGAAAGCACATACGGGCTGGATGCCCGTTGAGGTTGTGGCAATGTTGGATGATGCGCAGGCATGTTTTCAGTCTCCTTGGAGGAGGAGGAGGAAAGTGGTTCCAGATTGGAGATTGGGACAGAGGAAGGTGAGATAGCAGGTTAACAGACTCGGGAGTAGTCTGGACCGGTGCTGAGGACTGTATAACGATATTACAGTCGGAGGTCAAGGACCTAGAGATCGTGATAGGGAGGTGTGAGTGGGTTGCACTCCATTGTGTCGAACCGAAGGGTTCGAGGGTGACGCAAGGACAAGGTCCTTAGTTCCGAGTATGGTTGTAGGCTTGAGTTATGTATGTGGAGGTATTCCAATCTGGGGTATTCCATCATGAGGATTCGTTCCAGGTTGCAAGTTATCAGGGTTATCGCTAATTTTGGGCGAAGGAAGATGGATTAGTTTCTTAGCAGAGCTCAGTGGGTGTTTGTGGAATCTAGCGTTGCAGGGCGCGGAAGCGTGTCCCTGATATTAAGGGTTAGTATTATTGGGTGATTCGTGGTTAATTCGTGGTGCTATTGAGTTGAAAGGCCGATAATCGGCTTGGAGTAGTGGCAAGGATGCCACGTGAGAATAAGCCATTTTAAGAGAGATGTAGAAGTAGGGTTTGTAAGAGTATGAGTTGATTGAGAAGTTGGAGTCTGCAGTGCAAGGGGTTCGTTCTGAGGCGTATACTGCAGTAGGCTTCGAGGACGAAGCCTAATTTAAGTGGGGGAGAGTTGTAACACCCCAAATTTCAATTGTTCAATGAAGGGCCAAAAGTGTAAATATAGGAAAGGGACTCGATGAGTAGGTCCGCTTACTCGCCGAGTCGGAGCGGGATTCTATCGCGGCTTAGGTGGCCAACTCGCCGAGTCGGCGGCTTGGACTCGACGAGTTGGTGCTGATGAGAGAAAACCCTAATCCCGGGGGTTGTGCCCTATATAAAGCACATTATAACCCACCCTCAGCCTCTTTGCTACCCTTTTGAGATCCAGAAACCCTAGAATCGAGTGAGCTTCCATTAATAGAGAGAATAGAGCTTTGGAGGAGAAAATCTTGTAAAGGGGCTTGAAGATCAAGAGGTTTCCTGCAAATGAGTGGTGTAGATCCGGGATCTACTTCAGTTGGAGCTTATTTTGGAGGTAATAATCTGTTGCTTGGGCTCCTTTGCATCTAGATCTATTATCATTTGAGATTTGGGGCATTTTTGGTATGATTGAGAGCTATTTCGAGTTAGAGGCTTAGATCTGAGGTTGCTACTTCAGATCTAGGCTTGTGATGTTCCAAAATGTCATAAAGCTTCTGTCTAAGAGTTGTTGGTAAAGCCCCTTTGTCATGAACCCTAGCCCTAGAGTGTTTTGGGCCTATATCTCCTTGGTTTCACGTAAAGTTTGCAACTTTATGTGAGGGTTAGACTGTAGAAGAGTGGATCTATGGATTGGAGCCCCTGCATGGCTCGAAAAGCCTCTGTATGGATTGAGAACTGGAGAGACTCGGCGAGTCACATGGGTGTACTCGACGAGTTGTATGAACATGTGCATGGACTCGGCGAGTTGGAAGAACAACTTGGCGAGTCTGTTGAAGATTGCCTTGGACTCAGCGAGTCTAATCTTGGACTCGGCGAGTCAGGTCGCAGAACCCCTAACCTCTTCTGGTTAAGACGCAGATCAGTGAGTCGAGGGGTGACTCAGTGAGTTGGACAGGATGGGACTCGGAGATCGTAGGACTCGACGAGTCTTGGGGTGACTCGACGAGTTGAGTCGTGTTCTAAGAGTTTTTAGAGTATAAGGACTCGACGAGTCAACGGGTTGACTCGGCGAGTAGGGTCAGTCAGGAAGTTTGACTTTGGCTTTGACTTTGACTTTGACCTTCAAGGGTGTTATGGTAATTGGTTATTTATGTTAATGGTCCATTGATGGCAATAGGTGTTGGAGTTTGGAGCAGTGCTTCGGGTGTGTGCTTCCGTGGTTCGGTTCTTCATTTGAGGTGAGTTATCCTCACTATATCAACAGGGTCTACGGCACCAAGGCCGGCCCTTTATCGGATGGAAATCCGGGTATTGTTTGTTATGTTATTGCCTTGCTAGATCTGCATCCTGGTATTTAGGATGGTGTTATGTTAGTGACCTGGTTAAGGTCGGTACCCGGTATATAGGGTAATGTTATGTTAGTGACCTGGTTAAGGTCGGTACTCGGTATATAGGGTAATGTTATGTTAGTGACCTGGTTAAGGTCGGTACCCGGAATATAGGTTAATGTTATGCTAGTGACCGGTTAGGTCGGAATCCTGGTTAGGATGTTGATATGCTATGTGATCTATTAGACTGTTTGTCTGGTTAAGGATCTGTTATGTGATTAATTGTTTTATGTGCACATGGTTGTTTGACGGGGGTTGGGTTGAGGTGGGTCATGCTTTGTGCTGTAGGCCAACATACCCAGGGCGGACCGGATATTCCGAAGGCCCAGCGAGCGGTCCGGATAGGTTGAAGGCCCCAAGAGGGCGGACCAGACGTGCCGAGGCTCGGAGAGTGGACCAGGCCGACTGAAGGCCCGGTGTGGGCGGACCAGTCATACTGTAGACTCAGAGAGTGGACCAGGTGGATTAAAGGCCCGGTGCGGGCGGACCAATCACACTGTAGACTCGATGTACATGGCTAGACTCGGAGGGTAGACCAGGTGGACTGAAGGCCCGGTGCGGGCAGACAAGTCACACAGTAGACCCGATGTGCATGGATGTTCTATTTGTGATATGTTATGAGTATGTTTATGTGCGGTTGGTATTTTGGGGGTAACTCATTAAGCTTCCGGGCTTATAGTTTCAGTGTATTGTTTCAGGTACTTCAGGAGATCGTGGCAAGGCGAAGGCGTGATCGTACCGCTCCTCATGTTTTATGATATATGTGATATGGTTCTGGGGGATACTCTGATGTTTAAACTATTTTGAAAACGAGATGTATGAACTTAATGGTTTTTGAATGAATTAAAATGTTTTAATTTGGTTGAAATTTTTGGTCGTTACATTAAAATATTTCTTTCAGAATAAGTGATTTCACATTTGTCTTTAAGAATGATGCATTCATCTTTTGACATTACAAGCTCATGTTCTAAAGACTCAATTTTTAACTTCTTATCCTCAAAACGTAACCTAAGACGACTCAATTCACTGTCCTTCTTCTCACTGGCTTCTATGGCTGACTCATAGGCTTTGTAAATGATGGTCATATTTGATAGGATCTGGGTTAGATATGGTTCACAAAGAGACAAATCAAAATTATTATCAGTAATCATAGATTATACTTGCAGAACGATGCTTCGGCCGAGTGGATCGTTGGTAGCCATGTATCAGTAGTGAGGTTGAGCATCTTCATCATCTCTTTCGGACCCAGACAAACAATAGCCTTCATCACATTTAATTTCTTGTCGAGCCATGAGACACATGTTTCTGCCAGTGGTTACGTCATCATCATCTCCAGATGACCAATACCCTTCCACATCTCTTGACACAGTCGCGACAAAATCCTTTTCACTTTCAGCCAATTCTTGAGCTCGGTGTGCATAGTAAGCAGAGTCCTTGATTTTTGGTTTTTGTGGGACTTCGGCTAGGCAATCTTTGGCAAAGTGGTTTACATGTCCACACTTGTGACACACAATCTTGGGTTTCTCAGATTTTGGAAGTTGTGGAGGTTCCGAGGTGTTATTATGAGTAGGAAGATTTGGCTTGTAGGCTGGACCGTTTTCGGAAGGTTTGTTGAAAGGTTGATGATTGTTTTGGTGAGGAGCTTGAAAGCGATTATTTTGGTAAGAAGTTTGGAATCGATTGTTATGAGGCTTGTTGAAAGGATGGTTGTACTTCATAGACACTAGGGCAAACTCTTGTTGAAAACATAGTTTGGAGTCCATTTCATCAGGGTTAGGGTCACCCATAGATTGAAAGTTTAAGTTTGTGAGAGCAGGAACGTTAGGAGGTGAGGGTTGAACAGGATGAATGTATGGAACAACAGTAGTAAGAGGGTTCGAAACAATTTGGTTTGAGGTTTGTGGATCAAAGGAACTGACTAAGGCAAAAGGACCTCCAGTGAGTTCACGTAGAGTTTGAGAAACATTTGACTCATGACCTTGAAGCTCATCAAACAGTTGATACAACTTGTGCTTTTTCAGAGATCCATTGCTCTGAAGACATGATTTCACATTTCCCCAATCCTTTCCCAGACTGTTAATGAACTTGAGATTGTACTCAAGTGGAGTTCGGACTATCCCATGAGCTGTCACGTTGTTGACAACAATTCGATATCTGTTTGAGGATGAGGCAACAGATTCACCAGGTATTGTAGTGAAAGTGTCGAACTCATTGACAACCGAACTTAAGCGCTTATCCTTTATGTTCTCCGACCCTTCAAATAAATCTTGAAGTGTGTCCCAAATATCTTTTGTGGACTTGCACAGTTTGATGTTCTCAAAGAGAGATGGTGGAACACCAAAGGCCATTTCCGAAAAGGCAACTTGATCAACATGCAACTTTTTGAGGTCATCAGCAGTCAGAGGTGCTTGACGTTGTTGATCCTGTCCCAAGAGAGTTGCAGCAGCATCTCTAGCCACGGTTCGAACTGGAACATGAGTACCTTCTTTAACGGATCTCCAAATATATTCACCTTTCTCTTTTCCAAGTAAAAATCTTTCCATTCTAACTTTCCAATGATCATATTCTTCAACAACTAGAAGTGAGGCATGTGTAGGGCAACCCACGTTATTTGCTATTTGAATTGAATACATTTGTTGAGTATTAGAAGCAACCATTGAAGTTACGATATCTTTGAGCCAAAGTGGTATATAATAGAACTTTTATCCTTAATATAGAAATGATCGAAATACCAAGGTAATTTTAAATCAACTATAATATGATCTTTTGGATTCAAAGGACAACCACTCAAGCTCTAATACCAATGGTGAGAACAAGGAGGATCTGATGCGCGGGGACAAGGTTTAAAAATCAAACCTTGAGTTAATGCTTAAGATCAATGTCTGCTTACTAAGAAATGTTCCAGTCAAGTCTGGCAAGACCAGTCAAGACTGAATTAATGCAATCAACAAATTATTCAAGATATTAATGAAGAGTGAAGATAATGATCAAGGTAAAGACAATAAATGAAGAACAAGAAGAATGTTTGAGAGAATAAGTGAAGTAAACTGGAATATTACTAAATATGTTTGAATCATCCGTCACTTGATTTGGTATTGAAAGCTCCTTTAAAGAGGAGAACATATTACATCGTACAAACCACTTAACATACATAGGACCGGACAAAAGAGGTGCTTCTGACACTCTAATCTATCTGAGTTGACAATAAGACAAAGTCCTATGAAATGTAAAATCAAGCTAAAAGACAAATACAATAAATGCACATGGATAAAACACTGATTCGGATAAACTAACATTCCGGACACATAGTTCATTCCGGAAAGCCTTCAACTGATGTTCTCATCCGCAGCATAACTTCAAGTCTGGACACAAAACTGATTCTGGAGCATCTTTCATTTCAGAACTATAACTGACTTCGGAATTCCTAAAAGGTTTAAGATTGCTAGAGGTTCACTTTCAGGTTCCAATATATATATATATATATATATATATATATATATATATATATATATATATATATATATATATATATATATATATATATATATAGGCACACACACATACACACACTAGTAAAAGTGTAAGGTTTGTACAGAACAAGTCCCACAAACCATTCTATAGGTTGTTGTAAAAAAATTGTAAGACTATTAACCATTTTTATTGTTGTTTGGCATAAAAGTACTAGACATACATATTTATCCTCTTGCTTTGACATTTTTACACATATAACTTGTAATGTACTTTTATAAAGATAAATTTTTTAATATCAAGGTTTCTTCATATGGAACAAGTGGTTGAGAATGTAGTAAGATGGTATAACATTGGTGGTGAGGAATTTGATTGTGATGTGTGTGACAGCCGACATGGAATTTTGTTTACGAGTCTTCCAGATATTCCTTACATAATATATACCAGCGTTTATTCTTTAAGTATTATACATGTACATGTATTAAGAGTAAATTTAGATTTGAAGGTATCTTCAAATGCGTAAGAGATGTAGGATGTATCATCCGGATCCTAGAGTTACGAATAAATTAAGTAAAATATTGATTTGATGGGGGTCACAACGTGAAGGAAGCACCCTCACGTTGTGACATGGACATGTTATGTGGATTGAGTCATTAAAGTGTCACGATGTGACACTATAGGGGTCACGACGTGACACCTGATTAAATGAAAACCCTAATTTTCAGACTTTGGACCCTATTTAAGGGAAGTGAGGATCTAGGGTTCTTTCACCCTCAGCCTCCATCACCTCCAAACCAGAAAAAGGAAACCCTAATCCCTCTCTTCTATTTTTGGGATCATTTTGGTGCTTGTGCTTACTTTTGAGGGAAGAAGGAGCCATTGGAAGAGTTGTTAACGCATTGGCTAGCTTGGATATTATTTTTGAGCAACTTTGGACCTTTGTGTGTTGTAGTGCCATTCACATGGTAGTAGGATGTGTTTTAGTTGATCCTATGAGACATGTGAGTCTTCTCACTATACTATGTAGGATGCTAGCTGTCTTTGTGACTTTTGCATGTGTACGTTGGCCTGGGCCCATTTATTTGTTTGTTGGGCTTGACGTATTTATTATATATTAGGTTGGGATCATTTTTATGTATGTTAGGCTGGACCTATTTTTATGTTGGGTTGGGCCCATTTATGCGAATGTTTGGGATGGGGACATTGTCATGATTGGGATAGGCCCATTTGTTTGGTATGTGGTATTTTGCAGAACTCACTTAGCTTTGTGCTTAAAGTTTATGGTTTAAACATTTTCAAGTACTTCTAGTTCCAAAGGGAAGGGATCGTCGTGACTGCACATTATCCCTTTATGACTTCCGCATTGATGATTATTTTACTTTGATGATTTTGATACATTGTATTATGAGTGTTTTTGAGACACATGATGTATGGATTTAATGATTTTAAAAATGAAAATTTTTATCAGTATTTTAGGACGTTACAAGTTGGTATCACAGCCTTGGCTTGAGGGATTCGGGCACACTCTCGGGTGTGTCTGAACTCAAACTGAGGATTTGATAATCTTTTTGAAAAGAAAATAAATTTTCTAAAAAGATTTCTATGAATAAAAGGGGTGTGATGCATGCAATTAGCCGAACTCAAGTAAGTGATTCCCAAAATACCCATACCTTGGTATTATGACCAATATGCCTGTTATGTGAATTGTATGCTAGAGTAGGGGTAAGCATAACTTCAAGAATCACATGCTAGAATTGCATGATTTGTATGATGCCTTATAACCCAGGGAAAATGGATGTTGTGTATTACTTGGAATTTATACCGGCTCAATTAATAGATAACTGTATGATTTAAAATTATATACGATGAGGATCATATAGCCCTAGAATGATTGTATTGGCCTTATTTCCTATTCCTTGCTTGGTTGTGGGCTTAGGGTAGGATCATTTATTCGACAATCTATGTGATCCCATTTTGTGTATAATTTGCATGCATTAGGCAACCATCGGTATTGGTAGAAGTTCCTTGTAGTTTAGGATCAAGTGAGATTGGGATTCCTAAGATAGCTTAGGACATGTTGTAGAAAGTCATGTATGTTGTTTAACATAGGGTTTGTGTGATTTTCCATAGTGGAATGACTTAAAAGATTTAGAATCGCCCTTGAGAAAAGTATGGATAAGTGTGGAAGGTAGTATTGGGCCCATACTACTAAAATCACAAGATTTATACTCGAGTCAAGGATGCCCTCGGAGATTCTAAGGAGCTTGTAGTGTGAGAGATCCCTCGAGTATGTTTCTGATCATTATATGTTTGTATTTCAGTATGGTAACCTCCCAACGAGGAGGTTCTGGATCCGATTATGGCTCTGGTGCAGAACCGATGGATGAGAGGATGAACGAGTTCATCATGTCAGATATTACTCGCAGTATTATGGAGGTGTTGGATAAGGTGTCTACGTCCATAACTATTTCTGGTATGTACTTGACCCGACCCGACATGGTCCATTTGGGTTGCATGGCACCATGCAATTGGATAAACTAAAATGAGAGAAATAACACTTATGGTTTATTAATATATTATAAGTTCTAATATATTAATAATATTATTTAATTAGTTTGATCAAGAATTAATTTAGAATTAATTAAGTGATCAAAAAGATAACTAATTAACATATATGGGTAGATTATGTAAATCTTCCATATCTTATATAGTGGGCTAAGAGGCTCCATGGATTATCAAGTTGGGTTCCACCCATAGGATGCTCCATGGAGTTAACCCATGGGTCATGAAATGAAGAGTCATGTTACATTAGGGTTTACCTAATGCAACACACTATATAAACAAAGGTGTTCTCCCCAAAATCGGTGACACTAAGAAACAAGAGGGCTAGAGTCGATTTTGCAAGTGTAAGATTCTCTCAAAGTTTACTCCTTTGCATTTGGTGTTGTGTGAAGCATTTGAGGCATCACACTTCAGGTGCTAGGCTCACAAGGTTTCAAGGATCATAATCAACAACAAGGTAAGTTATTCTATCTTTCATTCAAGTTAAAAATGTTCCCCATATATGCTAGATAGGAATATAACCTTGGAATTCAACTTTGCATGATAATTAGACAAACATAGATCCAAGTTTATTAGGGTTTCATGTACACTTAGGAAGTGTTAGAATGCTCAAAACCCATCAGTGGTATCAGAGCCTAGGCTTGTTTGTTGTTTTTTTGTGCAAACTGCTTGAAAAAATCGTTTTTCTGTTTTCTACTCGTATGAATTCGCCGAGTCCATGGGGGGACTCGACGAGTCCATGAACAAATGCAAGTTACTCGTCGAGTCTGTTCTTGCACTCGACGAGTAGAGGCTGCAGTTTTCAGAATTTCGACATTTGTTGCTGGAAATGGACTACAAACATTACCCTAAACTGTTTTGGTGTTTTAAAACTTGTTTTAGATGGTGTAATGTTTATGCTAATCCATTTACAATGGCAATTATCAAAATTACAAGTTTTTTAAGTGTAATTTTTGATTCTTGAAAGTGTTCATATTCATGTTCTTGAACTTATGAAGATTAGATGATCATAGGAATTGTTTTTACCCTTCATGGTAGTTTAATCCATGATCATAATGTGTTTTAATGGAGTCCATAACTTGTCCTCAAGTTATGGAAAACCAAAAGTCTCACTTTTATTAAAGCCATTAAAAGAACACAAGAGTTATAAAATGAAGAGTCTCCATTTTTATTACTCAATTAATTCATAAGTTATAAGAAATGAAAAGTTTTGGAAGTTTACAAAACTTGCCCTCAAGTTTTGGAACAAGTAAAGTCTTGATTAAAACTTTAGTTCCAACCCTTAGAATTTTAAAAGTTAAAATTCAACCCTTATACTTTATAATATTATATATATATATGTATAAGATCAAGTCATCTTACCGCTAGTACGCCTCATTCACGAAGCCGGTCTATAAGGGGGGTATAAGGTTGTTGCCTATAAAATGGCAACTTAATGGGTGTCCACTCTCACCCACCGCTTCCTTGATCGGTGGAGGGTCGTTAGCCGAACGGGTAGGACAAGGACTTATAAATTCTCATTAAAAGTATGATGAATATTATAAAGTAACTAAATGCTTTTATTAAATTCCCAATCTTAGTTACTTTAGGAAAATGTGAATAAGGTGCTAATCCATGAAATTAGACTTTACACTTTGTTTAAGTCGTTAGTGGAGCTCGTGTGGTTAATCGGCACACTAACTTGGACTTAACAAGGTAGGTAAAGGGTGACTTAAAGTTTATTATAGGTCGGTGGAGCTCGTGTGGTTAACCGGCACATCGATTGAGTAATAAACATTGAGTGTACCAAGTGATTTGCATGGTTACTTCACACCTCGTTTTGTGATCCTCGGTATCCCAGTCACAAAACTTGGAGGGCACACTCGAGATTGAAACATGCCTTTGAAAAGTTCATTGAATCTCAAAAGAATCCAGGAATTTCTAAGAACCAATTAAAAACCTAATATCTATATTTCGTTTTTCATGGTGGAAATTGGTGAATCGTCATTCACCTACCTTTCAAATATGTTATAGCTTGGATTACGGCATACCTCTTCTAAGTTATAATATATTGTGATTGGATCCTAGCCTTAATATTACATTTGGGTGTTTTATTAAGGACTCTCTTAATATCTAAACTAATCTTGTTCTCTTCTTTCAGATGTCTTCAAACAATGCTGCTTCTGGCTCTAATCCTAATGGCTCCTTTACCCTTATGAACTTGTGTGGGAAAGTCATTTTTGATGGATCCAACTTCAATGAATGGATCAGAAACATCAGGATGATTACCCGCTACGAGGACAAAGAATACGTCCTTGACAAGGAGCTTAAGGAGATTGATGAGACCACTGCAACTCCCCAGGAGATCGCTGACTTCCGGGCACATGAAAGGGATGCTACAAAAGTGGCATGCATCATGTTGGCCACCATGACAGCGGAACTCCAAAAGTCCTATGAGGACTTCTACCCTTTTGAAATGCACCAAGATCTGATGGAAAGATACCATCAAAGTGCACGACAAGACAGGTATGAAATCATATGCTCTATCATAACAACCATGATGAAGGACGGGGAATCCGTCACGAGTCACATGCAGAAAATGCAAAGGTATGTGGATCGGTTGCTGAAGCTTAATGTGAACTTCCCTGAGGAGCTTGCAACAGATATCATTTTGCACTCCTTACCATCGTGCTATGATCAATTCTGCATGACATATCACATGAATAAGGAAGATGTCACACTCAACAAACTTCAGGGACTCCTCAAGACCGCAGAAACAGGTCTTAAGGGTAAGTCAGTTGTTAACACTCCTACTCCAATCTCCGCCCCGGTTTTGGCAATTGGGAAAGGTCGAGGGAAGAAGAGGAAGAGCTCTTCGAAGGGTACCAAGGCTAGGACCCTTGATGGCTCTTCTTTAAGTGGAACCAAGAAAGGTTTCGTCACTCCTTCTTCTGACCCAAAAGAGGTTGAATGCTTCTATTTCCATGAAAAGTCACATTGGAAGCGGAACTGCCCAAAGTACCAGCAAGATGTGAAGGATGGGAAAGTTAAACCCAACCATGCAGGTATTTACACTATCTTATCTAAGAACTCACCCCATTCTAACTCTTGGGTCCTTGATACCGGTTGTGGTATTCATATATGTTCTGATTTGCAGGGACTAAGAAGAAGTGAGAATGTGGAGCATGGAAGAATAAACTTAATCATGGGGAATAGGAAAGCTTTACCTGTCACCAAGATTAGAGTTTATACTTTATCGCTAAGTAGTGGGTTTAGTTTAGATTTGAATAAATGTTGTTACTCGCCAGAAATGGCAAGAAATATTATTTCCTTTCATGCATTGTATAAACAAGGTTTCACCTTTTCATTTGATAATGAAGTTGGTTCGAATAATGCTTTCTTTAATAATGTTCTTTATTTTAAAGCATTACCTTGTGATGGTGTGTATGAAATTGTATCTGTGGTTGATAACTTAGGAAATAATGTATTGTGTATTGATTCTGTTAATGATAATTACTTGGATAAAGCATCATTATGGCATTGTCGTCTTGGACATATAAGCAAGAAACGCATAGGCCAACTCCAAAAGGATGGAGTATTGGAGTCATTTGACCTAAAGTCAGATGATAGTTGCGAATCATGCTTACTTGGAAAAATGACAAAGTCACCCTTCACAGGTTCTTATGAGAGGGGTGAAGGTTTGTTGGATCATATACACACGGATGTGTGTGGGCCCTTCAAACATACCACAAGGGATGCTAATCGTTATTATTTGACTTTTACTGATGATTACAGTAGATATGGATATGTCTACTTAATCAAACATAAGTTAGAGACTTTTGAGAGGTTTAAAGAGTTTAAACAGGAAGTCGAGAATCAATTGGGCAGGAACATTAAGATGCTTCGATCCGACCGAGGTGGTGAGTATCTTAGTTCAGAGTTCCTCGACTATCTTAGGGAATGTGGGATTGTCTCACAATTGACACCTCCCAGGACACCGCAGTTGAATGGTGTAGCTAAGAGGCGTAATCGAACCTTGTTGGATATGGTTCGTTCTATGATGAGTCGAGCTTCGCTACCAATTTCATTTTGGGGGTATGCCTTAGAGACTGCCGCCCATATCCTTAATTTAGTCCCCACAAAGAAAGTTGCCAAAACTCCTCATGAGATGTGGACTGGTAAAGTACCCAAACTAAACCACATTAAGATTTGGGGTTGCGAGGCTTTCGTGAGACGCGAGACTCATGATAAGCTCGAACCTCGAAGTGAGAGGTGTATTTTCATCGGCTACCCACAGAAATCCTTTGGTTACCTCTTCTACAGACCTAGTGAGAATGTGGTCTTTGTAGCTAGGAGGGCTTTCTTTCGAGAAAGAGATTTCATAAGCCAAGGAAACAGTAGGAGGCAAGTTGACCTTGAAGAAATTCAAGAGTCAAGTGGTGAAGGAACTTCAAACCCTAGCACTCAACTTGAGGAGGAAACTCCTGTTGAGCCAATTGACGAGTCTATACCTCTGAGGCGTTCCACAAGAGTTATGCACCTGAGCATTACTATGGATTCCATATTACTGCGGAAGGTGATACACTTATTAGTGATGAGACACGAGTAGGGCTGGATGAACCTAATAGTTACGCGGAAGCCATGGCAGGCCCTGAGTCAGCCAAGTGGAAAGAGGCAATGGACAGCGAGATACAGTCCATATATGACAATCAAGTTTGGAACTTGGTTGAGAATGTACTAGGTCGTAAGACTGTCGGGTGCAAATGGATCTTCAAGAAGAAGACCGACATGGATGGTAATGTACACACTTATAAGGCACGACTGGTTGCAAAGGGTTTCTCACAAACTCCGGGAGTTGATTATGATGAGACCTTTTCTCCAGTGGCCAAGATTAAGTCTATTAGGGTTCTGTTAGCCATAACTGCATTTCATGACTATGAAATATGGAAAATGGATGTCAAAACCGCTTTCCTTAATGGAAAGTTGGCTGAGGATGTTTACATGAGTCAGCCAGAGGGTTTTGTCAATACAGAGTACCCTAATAGAGTGTGTAATCTTGAGAAATCCATTTATGGGTTAAAGCAAGCACCTCGCAGATGGAATCTTTGCTTTGATGAGAAAGTCAAAGAATTTGGCTTTTCTAGGAGTGAAGATGAATCTTGTGTATATGTCAAGGCTAGTGGGAGTATAGTTAGCTTTTTGGTATTGTATGTGGATGACATACTATTCATAGGAAATGACATCCCAACTCTGCAGGAAGTTAAGTCCTGGCTTGGGAAGTGTTTCTCTATGAAGGACCTAGGAGAAGCTGCCTATATTCTAGGGATAAGGATCTTGAGAGACCGGAGTAAAAGACTAATTGGACTTAGTCAGAGTACCTACTTGGATAAGGTGCTGAAGAAATTCGGCATGCAGGACTCCAAGAAAGGAGAGTTACCCATCCAGAGTAACGCCAGATTGAGTAAGACACAAAGCCCTAGTACTGAGGCTGAGATAGCAGAAATGAGTCGAATACCTTATGCTTCGGCTGTAGGATCGATCATGTATGCTATGACGTGTACTCGACCTGATGTAGCCTTTGCTTTGAGCATGGTTAGCAGGTATCAGGGGAACCCTAGCAAGGCACACTGGACTGCGGTAAAGAATATCCTCAAGTACCTACGGAGGACTAAGTACTGGGTCCTTACCCTCGGTGGGAGTGAAGACTTGAGAGTTGTAGGGTATAGTGATGCTAGCTTTCAGACTGATAGGGATAATTTCCGCTCTCAGTCAGGCTGGGTCTTTACCTTAAACGGAGGAGCAATTTCTTGGAAGAGTTCCAAGCAAGAGACAGTGGCTTATTCAACTTACGAATCAGAGTATATAGCAGCTAGCGAGGCAGCAAAGGAGGCGATATGGCTGAAGAACTTCATTGGAGACCTTGGAGTTGTACCAGCTGTTAAAGAGCCAATGGAAATTTTCTGTGATAGTGAAAGTGCAGTTGCCTTAGCGAAGGAACCAAGGGATCACGGGAGATCCAGACACATCGACAGAAAATACCATTTCATCAGACATCGAATAGAAGAAGGACTCCTCGTGGCAAAGATGGTATCATCAGATGAGAATCCAGCAGATCCCCTCACGAAGGGACTGACTCGGGTTAAGCATCTCCAGCATGCTCGGAGCATAGGGCTGAAGGATGATATTAGATTTAGTAGTTAGATAACCTTGAAATTTGTAAAGTGTAATTGACATTAGATGATGAATAAAAGGTGTTTTATTTATGAGTAAAGTGTTGCTATCTCTTGTCGATCGTTTACTATATTTCTTTTGCATGTTTTGACTTCCAGAATAATTATGTTTGGTATATCATATTATTCGAACCTCCACAGTCGGTCATATGTCGGAAGTAGGTATGAATCAAGACTGTCATGATTGGTTGCAGAGGTCTAAGTTGTTGGACATGGCTACAACATTCATGAGTGCTCATAAGTTCTGAGCATTGGACTCAACCCACGCTCACTGGAATCACTTCATGGAATTTATCTCAAGTGATCGTGAGACGGTAATATCATATAAGTCTTCAAACCTAGATATATGATTTGTTATTTATGAGTTGGTTATGCATTGATTGTACGAAAACGCATTGGTAACTCGATGTTATAAAACGTGCTCTTGTGTATAATTCAATGAGTACTAGAACAAACATATGAGTCGAAGTTTATCTGTTCCTTCTTGGATTAGAAGCTGATATCTGGGCCCCTCGATGATTTTGTTTTGACCTATGTACTGGGCCCGGTCAGAACTAAGTTGATGTGTTCAATTAAGTTCTTTGTCAAACAAATCGGAAATCAGGAAACAAACTGCTGGACAATAAGTAAGACATTGTTCCATGTATTTGTCTGGCTGATATCTAGAACAGAGGATTATATGATCACTTATCTTAAATGGCGTATCATCATCTTCTCAGTTCCGAGAGACCTTGAAAGAGCTACGATTGCCGATCGGTTCCTGAAGTATTGCAGTTATAGTTATTAGACTTATCCAAGTGGGAGACTGTTGGATAAGGTGTCTAAGTCCATAACTATTTCTGGTATGTACTTGACCCGACCCGACATGGTCCATTTGGGTTGCATGGCACCATGCAATTAGATAAACTAAAATGAGAGAAATAACACTTATGGTTTATTAATATATTATAAGTTCTAATATATTAATAATATTATTTAATTAGTTTGATCAAGAATTAATTTAGAATTAATTAAGTGATCAAAAAGATAACTAATTAAATATATGGGTAGATTATGTAAATCTTCCATATCTTATATAGTGGGCTAAGAGGCTCCATGGATTATCAAGTTGGGTTCCACCCATAGGATGCTCCATGGAGTTAACCCATGGGTCATGAAATGAAGAGTCATGTTACATTAGGGTTTACCTAATGCAACACACTATATAAACAAAGGTGTTCTCCCCAAAATCGGTGACACTAAGAAACAAGAGGGCTAGAGCCGATTTTGCAAGTGTAAGATTCTCTCAAAGTTTACTCCTTTGCATTTGGTGTTGTGTGAAGCATTTGAGGCATCACACTTCGGGTGCTAGGCTCACAAGGTTTCAAGGATCATAATCAACAACAAGGTAAGTTATTCTATCTTTCATTCAAGTTAAAAATGTTCCCCATGTATGCTAGATAGGAATATAACCTTGGAATTCAACTTTGCATGATAATTAGACAAACATAGATCCAAGGTTATTAGAGTTGCATGTACACTTAGGAAGTGTTAGAATGCTCAAAACCCATCAGGAGGGCACGCCTGTGATTTTCGGTACCATCAAGGAGGGCATTATAGAGCTTTAGGACAAGCGTTTAGGGCCTTACTGGCGGAGATTATGGTGGGGAAGTTAGGGGCACATACTCCCTCAATTTGGGAGTTCAAAGCTTGTAGAGCCCCAAAGTTCTTTGGGGCTAAGGACCCCATTTCTAGATGTTGAAGGATTGATGACATGGATAATGCTCAACGAATGAGCTTCTGCCCTGAGGGGTCGAAGGTAGGGTTCCTATCCTGCGATATGAGGGACCGAGCTCGTGACTGGTGGGACGAGGTTAGGTATGCATTGGGATCTGCGACCGTGGCGGCCATTCCTTGGGAAGATATTGTGATGAGGTTTCGAGATGACTTTGCACCGAAAGTTGAGGTGCAACAGTTGGCGAGAGAGCTTTAGGACCTTTGCCAGAGTACGAAGACTAAGGTGGGGATGAAGAAGATGAGGTATGCAGTATGCAACAAATGAGGAGATGAATAATATAAGGTACCATGATATGCTGAGGGATGACATTTGCGAGTTTGTCAGGTTGCAACACCCTGGATGATATGATAGCTAGAGCCATGGAATGGAAGATTGATTTGGGGCTTCTGAGGAAGTAGAGACTAGTGCGGACACAAACATCAGAGGGCCAGGAAAAGAGGCCCAAGACTTTTGATTCGAGATCGAGAGGCCATCAGTGTGTGTGTTTGATTTTGGTGGGAGTTAGGATACTTAACTTCCTTTGGTCGAGTTCTCCTACAACACCAACTATCATGCCAATATTTATCGACCACCTTTCGAGATGTTGTACGAGACAAAGTGTTGGACCCCGGTTAGTTGGTGCGAGGTCGGTTATCAGCTGCTGACCGTGTAGAGTTGCCAGAAGAGCTATGCTAACCGACGACATTCATACCTCGAGTTTCATGTCAGAGATTTAGTGCTTTTGAAGGTTTCACCTTGGTCAGATGTCATTCGGTTCAGGAAGCAGGGCAAGTTGGGCCCTAGGTATATTTATGACATCCCAAAATTTTGGTTTAAAACTATAGACAGTCAATACACTGCGAACCTCTTTGTAAGCTGACCTATTGTGCTTTTTTGCATATTTTGGAAAATAAATAGTGTCATTACAACTAATATAAGATATACGATGATATCTTACTTCCAATGATGGAAAATCTCAAACGGATCACACAACACAAATTGTAAACCTAGTTAGTGCGTATGAAAAACTGAAATTTCGTATTAAGCAGTTGTGAGCGAAGCAAACACTCTAGTGTCACAATACATGTTCACCTGAGGCCGTGTAACGGCGTGACATTTTCAAAACAATTTTTCATTTTCCAAACATAACATATCTAATAAAGTAATCTCAAAACTCAAATGTATCAAATGTTATCTCAGTAAAACATGTCCCAGAATGTCAAATACATAATACTCTATCAGTGTGTACAGATCATGCCGACGCCTTCCCGCGATCCTCGCTAGTACCTGAAACACATATCACATAACACGGTAAGCATAAATGCTTAGTGAGTTCGAGAAAATACCACATACATCACATATGCCACTCGAGGCTATAACTCGGTACGACCCTCCGGTCGATGTGTCTCAGCGGGACCCTCCACTCCTGTAGCTCGTTGGACCCTCCGGTCCGGTCTGGCTTATTGGACCCTCCGGTCCGGTCTAAATCGTTGGACCCTCTGGTCCGGTCTGATCGAGGACCCTCTGGCCTCATGAGTCGTTCGACCCTCTGGTCCGGTCTATATAACACATAGCATACATATAACACAATGCACATAAATCTCAAACATACACATACACATAAGACCCTCCGATCTGCACATAGATGCCACTCTAGGTATTGTATAGTGAGAAGACTCACCTTGGGTAACTCGAATGATTTCGAACTCGAAACACTGATCTAGCCTCCGCCTAATCACATACAGAAAATATCTCTACTCAATAAAGGCTCTCAAAGGCTAGACTAATCCCTTCATATGCTCTCTCAGAAGGGTAAATGTAACGCCCGTAGATCCGGGCTAGTCAATTTAGAGATAATAGGGGTCGAAAATGACTTTTTGAGCAAAGATTATTTAGAATAAATAATCTTAACTAAGTTATAGAATACGTCTCAAGGGTTCCGTACATATAAAGAACGTTGAAATCCGAGTTATAACGAAGAAGTTATGGTCCGTCAAAGTTTTATGGCAAAACTCGCACGACACCGGGAGACGTAAATAGTGAATTTACGATGGAGGACTTTTTAGCCTTATAAATCTAAACAAAAGTTGTAGTATACGTTAAACCGAGAACATACAAAAAAAGAACGCCCAAATCTGACTTCGTATGAAGAAGTTATGAATTTTCTAAGATTTGGCTTAGCAGTGCATAGCCCGAAACCCGAATTTTAGATCGAGCGGTTTTTGGCCTACGCGACCTAAATGAGAATTGAAGATCTCATTAATAGGAACTCAATGGTAAAAAGACAGACGAAAACAGAGTCCGTATGTAGAAGTTATGAATTTTACGCGGACATTTAACAGTAAAATCTCCTCTTATTGTTAAACTTAAGATCGGTCGAGAATTAGCTGATGGAGTCAAAATGAAAGTTGTAGATCTTATTTTTACCTACATGTGGATATAAAGAACGTAAAAAACGGAGGTCGTATGTGAAAGTTACGGATTTTAGAAGTCGGAAGTGTACTGTGCGAAAATGGGTGATGTGGCACAATCTTGGCCATTGCTTTCTCCCCAAGTCTTGCCACTAGATGGTGACATGTGGCACCAAGTTCAACCATTTTTCACCCTATAAATAGAACCTCTCCCACCCTCATTTTCTTCACACCTTTCCCATTCTTTCTTCTCTTTACTCTCTCTCTAGAACCTCTCTCTAGCCCCGAAACCCACCGAAAAGCCTAGGGAACCTCCCTAGCACGAGGCGGAAGCCCCGGGGTGCTCGAAGGCTCCGAGAAGAAGAGCTTTTAGGCTCGGGAACGCTGCTCCAAGCAAAGCCTGGTTTTCTATAAAACCCGCTGTAAGTGAGCTACGCCTACGCTATTTTTAATATAGCTTTTATTTAATTATAGTAACGTTATTAGGAACTTATAATAAGTACTTTGGCTATTATTATGGGTTATATAAGTATTGTTTAACGCTTATATAATAGTAATAATAGCTAGACTATTAATTAGTCTCGGCGAATAATAGACTAAACTCTAGTTGTAATAATACTAGGTTTCGTCGAAGTAAATTATTTTTTTAAGAAACGAAGCGCTGTCTGAGTTCAGAATCACCACCTTTTCAAGTGAGTGCATAGTTACTTTCATCTTACACATAGATATGAAGTATTTTATATAAACTACGTGCTATGTGTGCATATTATCTGTATACTTGCTATCTATGCTGGATGAACGATTTTATACAAGTTTTATATGATTTAAACTATATATGTATTTATATCTACATAATATGTTGGGTAAAACATGGGTAGATGAAATATGAGTTGGATGATGAGTTGAGAGGTGATATAGACCATAAGGTAAGGGTGAGAGGTGGGCGATGTGAGAAGCCTTGTTCCCAAATGCTGGCCCCGTCATCTAGCAGAGTATGAATGACAACCACAGACTATTCTAGACAGTCTAGTGGAACACTAGAAGGCTCGCAACCTGTAGGTGTTGTGAACGATGTGTTCACCCGGTGTACTCTAAAACATGGCGATCATGCAGACTTGGTGCCCAAACCTTGGCGATCATGCAGACTTGGTGCCAAAACCCTGGCGACTATGCGGACTTAGTGCCTGTTGTATAAATCCTGGCGACTATGCAGACTTAGTGCCTAAACCCCGTGATGATGGACTTCGTGCCGATTCCTTAGGATGATCCTTAGGAATGAATGAACAAGAGATAACTGATTCTTAGGGTAGATCCTTAAGAGTAAATAAGATAATGGGGATGATAATTGGGTTAATTGTTTGATGATTAAACATAATAATTATATTATTGTGGATTGAAAACCCTATGTACTCACCAGGTTTCCCAACCTGACCCACTCAGTTTATTTGTATCACAGGTGTCGATATGAAGTTACTTTACACTGAGAGATTTAAAAGAGATGTAGATCACTAGCTTAAATGAATGTAAGTTCTGTTTATGCTTATGTTTCTGTATTGACGATGACATCCCAAATGTTTTAAAATGAATAAAAATACATTTCTTCGGAAATGCTTTGATAACGTATTTATCATGTTTTTCTGGGAACAAATTCCGCAAGATTTTTATTAAAAGAAGTACTCTGATTTTTATAAAGCATAAACAAAATCGGTCTTTTTTGGCCGTGAAAATGGGGATGTCACAGTTGGTATCAGAGCATTAGTTTAAGCGAACTAGGAATATGGATTTATTTCTAGACTTAAACTTAGAATGCTAAGCAATGATTGTGAGGAGTGTGTCTAATAAAATTTAGGTAATACACCTGAACAGACACAAGCACTAGCTAATTTAGGGAAAATGCCTAACATGCTTTTATGTGCTAACTGATTTATGATGCTTTATGATGCTAAATGTCTGATCGGATCTATGGTCTGCTGCCGACCGGATCTGTAAATTTTATGTGTTCCGATTTCTAAACGTTTGATTACGATATTAGAACTGGCATGTAACTTTTCGGAGTGATAGGGAGAATTACACGTCGAATCTTTCCTATCTTAATTCTCGTCATTACACACCGAACGTCTGATTTGGTGTATAGATCAAAATGGAAAGAACCCGAAGCGGAGTCGAGAATGCAAACGCAAACTGGAATCAACGCCCAGTGATTGAGCAAATACCTGTTGTAGTAGAAGCTGCACCTGAACCAATCACCATGGCTGGAGTACAAGCCATGATTCGGGCTATGTTAGCTGAACAAAGGGAAGAAATGAGGAGGATGTTGCATGAAAATTGGGACGAACCTACCATGTCCATTGATCAACCTGAGCTGATTCCCAAGCAATCGGAGGAAGGGAACTATAGCCGCCCTGTGAGTCAAGTTGGGACTCAAGGAGAACGAAGGAATGGCTCGGAGAGGGGAAACGACAAGGATGGACGAATGTATAAGAACTTATTGGGTGCCAAGCCACCAAGCCTTTCTAGATGCCCAAAGCCGGTTGAGATTATGGACTGGATCTCCGAAATGGAGATGGTGTTCGAGAGTTGTGACTCTAGCGACAAGCAGAAAACCGTTTTTGCGGTCAGACAACTGAAGACCAGAGTATTGAGCTGGTGGAAGTTATTGGCAGATACGATGCCCAAAGGAGAAGCAAGCAAGATGTCTTGGGAAGATTTCATGGAGCAGCTGAAAATGCAATACTGCTCAGAGATGGATCTGATAGACCTAAACAACGAGTTTTAGAACCTGAAGAAAGGGAATATAAGTGTCGATGAGTATACCACCGCATTCACCGAGAGGATGAAGCTGTTTCCCTAATTGGTGCCTACTGAACTCTCCAAGATAGATAGGTTTGCTAACGGACTGCCAATAGACTTTGGCCCAACGGTTAAAATGGCAACTACTTTAAAGACAGTCGTTAGAGCAACTAAGAATGTAGAGACCCAGATAAGAGAAAAGGGTCTAGAAAAGGATAAGGCGGGAGAAAAGAGGAAGTTTGAAGGATCTTCAAAATCAAACAAAGAAAGAAATTTCTCAAAATCTGAAGGAGGAGGAGGAGGTGAAGCTAAGTGGTGCGAGAAGTGTAAAAAGAAACACTTCGGGAAATGTAGCGAGGAGGTGACTTGCTACAAATATGGAAAGACAAGGCATTGCGCCAGCAAGTGTACATCCAACAAAAGGGTGTGCTACATATGTAACAAAGAAGGGCATATTTCTAAAGACTGCCCGAAGAAAAACGAGGCAGCAAGGCCAGAAACGCCACCAAGGCCAAGGGCATTCCACATGATCCTCGATGAAGCAGATAAGAACACGATGAATCAAGGATGAGGACTTCATATCCGAAGATCGAGTTATGCAGTAGCCATAGTATCGTATGATGTAGCCTGTTAGAGGCATAGTCTAGGGTGAACTTGAACACCTATGTAATCGTTTCAAGGAATAATATAAAACCTTCGTTTTGTTATCTGGTGTGTTAAATTGTTATGTGATCTTCTTGTATGGTGACTTGGAAAACTGCGAGACAATACTTGGGACGAGTATGAGTAGGTGTGAATGGTAGTAGATGTTGGATTAATGTCTAAGTCCATAACTATATTTGGTATGTACTTGACCCGACCCGGCATGGTCCATTTGGGTTGCACTTCACCGGCACAATTTATATGGATAGTCTTTTGAGAATAGTATATTTATGATTTATATTAATATATTATAAGTTCTAATATATTAATATATAATCATATTATTTAAATAGTATTGATCAAGAATTAATTTATAATTAATTAAGTGATCAAAAGGAACTAATTAAATATGGACTCTTAGATATATATGTGTAGTGGGCCAAGTTCATTTAGGTTGGGCTAAGTCTTCATGGATAGTCCATGGAGCTTTAACCCATGGATCCTAGGAAATGAAAGGTCATGGGTATTAGGGTTTAACCCTAATCCTCCACACTATATAAAGGGTCTTATGGTTCATGAAATTACGCTAGTGGCTAGTGTGGATACACTAAAGAGGGCAATAACCGATTTCATAAGTGTGAGCCAAGTATCCATATTCTCTAAAGTCTTCCAAGGTGTTTTGGTGATTTGTGATTACACTTGAGGCTTCCACACTATTGGGGCTAAGCTCTTAAAGTTCAAGACTTCAAGCTTCATTAAAAGGTATGTATTCTAACTTGTTAAATTACCCAAGTATCAAGGATTGTATGCTAGATAGGGTAATACCTTGGAATATTCATATTTGCATGTATAATAGAGAAAACATAGATCCAAGGTATTTAGGGTTGCATGTACACTTAGGAGTGTTAGAATGCTCAAAACCCAACAGTAGAGGCCTATACCACCGGAAGCACATGACTCACACTTGGATCAGGGAAAGTCACAAGGTTACCAAGGAGCTACTAATCGATATCGTTTTATTCAAGTATGTCGTTACCATTGTTTCAGTAATGACTAAGAAGATGATTGTTATTCCGACCCTAGTGGTCATATCAAATTGAGTCCAACTACGCTGAGTATGTTATGTGGTTCAGAGAATCAAGTTCGATGTAGCATCTGACTTAAAACGGAAGATTGAAATAAAAAGCGATCAGTAGAGGTATCGCGAAACGTTGCTTGTAGCTAGAAATGCTACCTTTTAAGATGAGATTAGAACATGAAGGAAAGTATAGTCTGTTCTGGAAGACTCTAAGAGACCTGAGTCTAAGCATTGCAGCATACGATGATAGGTCATTGGAATATGACACATCGTTCCATTTTAGTAATAAAATAACTTATATTAGGTTTGTTAAGAAGAAGAAGCAGTCTCCAGTAAGGATCGAGATTGTGACTTGAAGGTCATAATTTGGAGTCTAACGTGAGATAGGGAGGAAGTGCGAGATCGAGCACCGCCTGCAATCAGGAAGTCTTAGAGTTAGATATTCGTTCGAAGAAACATCAAAGTTACGGTTATTAATTAGGATGAAGAGGTAACGTATGGAGTCATCATGTGAGCCCTTTCTCGTTGATGATTCCGGGAGTCATCATCCTAAGGGGGAGATAATTGTAACGTCCGTAGATCCGGGCTAGTCAATTTAGAGATAATAGGGGTCGAAAACGACTTTTTGACAAAAGATTATTTAGAATAAATAATCTTAACCAAGTTGTAGAATACGTCTCAAGGGTTCCTTACATATAAAGAACGTTGAAATCCGAGTTATAACGAAGAAGTTATGGTCCGTCGAAGTTTTATGGCAAAACCGGCACGACACCGGGAGACGTAAATAGTGAATTTACGATGGAGGACTTTTTAGCCTTATAAATCTAAACAAAATTTGTAGTATACGTTAAACCGAGAACATACAAAAAAAGAACGCCCAAATCTGACTTCGTATGAGGAAGTTATGAATTTTCTAAGATTTGGCTTAGCAGTGCACAGCCCGAAACTCGAATTTTAGATCGAGCGGTTTTTGGCCTACGCGACCTAAATGAGAATGGAAGATCTCATTAATAGGAACTCAATGGTAAAAAGACAGACGAAAACAGAGTCCGTATGTAGAAGTTATGAATTTTACGCGGACATTTAACAGTAAAATCTCCTCGTACTGTTAAACTTAAGATCGGTCGAGAATTAGCCGACGGAGTCAAAATGAAAGTTGTAGATCTTAATTTTACCTACGTGTGGATATAAAGAACGTCAAAAACGGAGGTCGTATGTGAAAGTTACAGATTTTAGAAGTCGGAAGTGTGTTGTGCGAAAATGGGTGATGTGGCACAATCTTGGCCATTGCTTTCTCCCCAAGTCTTGCCACCAGATGATGACATGTGGCACCAAGTTCAACCATTTTCACCCTATAAATAGAACCTCTCCCACCCTCAGTTTCTTCACACCTTTCCCATTCTTTCTTCTCTTTACTCTCTCTCTAGAACCTCTCTCTAGCCCCGAAACCCCCCGAAAAGCCTAGGGAACCTCCCTAGCACGAGGCGGAAGCCCCGGGGTGCTCGAAGGCTCCGAGAAGAAGAGCTTTTTGGCTCGGGAACGCTGCTCCAAGCAAAGTCTGGTTTTCTATAAAACCCGCTGTAAGTGAGCTACGCCTACGCTATTTTTAATATAGCTTTTATTTAATTATAGTAACGTTATTAGGAACTTATAATAAGTACTTGGGCTATTATTATGGGTTATATAAGTATTGTTTAACGCTTATATAATAGTAATAATAGCTAGACTATTAATTAGTCTCGGCGAATAATAGACTAAACTCTAGTGGTAATAATACTAGGTTTCGTCGAAGGAAATTATTTTTTTAAGAAGCGAAGAGCTGTCTGAGTTCAGAATCACCACCTTTTCAAGTGAGTGCATAGTTACTTTCATCTTACACATAGATATGAAGTATTTTATATAAACTACGTGTTATGTGTGCATATTATCTGTATACTTGCTATCTATGCTGGATGAACGATTTTATACAAGTTTTATCTGATTTAAACTATATATGTATTTATATCTACATAATATGTTGGGTAAAACATGGGTAGATGAAATATGAGTTGGATGATGAGTTGAGAGGTGATATAGACCATCAGGTAAGGGTGAGAGGTGGGCGATGTGAGAAGCCTTGTTCCCAAATGCTGGCCCCGTCATCTAGCAGAGTATGGATGACAACCACAGACTATTCTAGACAGTCCAGTGGAACACTAGCAGGCTCGCAACCTGTAGGTGTTGTGAACGATGTGTTCACCCGGTGTACTCTAAACCATGGCGATCATGCAGACTTGGTGCCTAAACCTTGGCGATCATGCAGACTTGGTGCCAAAACCCTGGCGACTATGCAGACTTAGTGCCTATTGTATAAATCCTGGCGACTATGTAGACTTAGTGCCTAAACCCCGATGATGATGGACTTCGTGCCGATTCCTTAGGATGATCCTTAGGAATGAATGAACAAGAGATAACTGATTCTTAGGGTAGATCCTTAAGAGTAAATAAGATAATGGGGATGGTAATTGGGTTAATTGTTTGATGATTAAACATAATAATTATATTATTGTGAATTGAAAACCCTATGTACTCACCAGGTTTCCCAACCTGACCCACTCAGTTTATTTGTATCACAGGTGTCGATATGAAGTTACTTTACACTGAGAGATTTAAAAGAGATGTAGATCACTAGTTTAAATGAATGTAAGTTCTGTTTATGCTTATGTTTCTGTATTGACGATGACATCCCAAATGTTTTAAAATGATTAAAAATACATTTCTTCGGAAATGCTTTGATAACGTATTTATCATGTTTTTCTGGGAACAAATTCCGCAAGATTTTTATTAAAAGAAGTACTCTGATTTTTATAAAGCATAAACAAAATCGGTCTTTTTTGGCCGTGAAAATGGGGATGTCACAGTTGGTATCAGAGCATTAGTTTAAGCGAACTAGGAATATGGATTTATTTCTAGACTTAAACTTAGAATGCTAAGCAATGATTGTGAGGAGTGTGTCTAATAAAATTTAGGTAATACACCTAAACAGACACAAGCACTAGCTAATTTAGGGAAAATGCCTAACATGCTTTTATGTGCTAAATGATTTATGATGCTTTATGATGCTAAATGTCTGATCGGATCTATGGTCTGCTGCCGACCGGATCTGTAAATTTTATGTGTTCCGATTTCTAAACGTTTGATTACGATATTAGAACTGGCATGTAACTTTTCGGAGTGATAGGGAGAATTACACGTCGAATCTTTCCTATCTTAATTCTCGTCATTACACACCGAACGTCTGATTTTAATGTATAGATCAAAATGGAAAGAACCCGAAGCGGAGTCGAGAATGCAAACGCAAACTGGAATCAACGCCCAGTGATTGAGCAAATACCTGTTGTAGTAGAAGCTGCACCTGAACCAATCACCATGGCTGGAGTACAAGCCATGATTCGGGCTATGTTAGCTGAACAAAGGGAAGAAATGAGGAGGATGTTGCATGAAAATTGGGACGAACCTACCATGTCCATTGATCAACCTGAGCTGATTCCCAAGCAATCGGAGGAAGGGAACTATAGCCGCCCTGTGAGTCAAGTTGGGACTCAAGGAGAACGAAGGAATGGCTCGGAGAGGGGAAACGACAAGGATGGACGAATGTATAAGAACTTATTGGGTGCCAAGCCACCAAGCCTTTCTGGAAGCCCAAAGCCAGTTGAGATTATGGACTGGATCTCCGAAATGGAGATGGTGTTCGAGAGCTGTGACTCTAGCGACAAGCAGAAAACCGTTTTTGCGGTCAGACAACTGAAGACCAGAGTATTGAGCTGGTGGAAGTTATTGGCAGATACGATGCCCAAAGGAGAAGCAAGCAAGATGTCTTGGGAAGATTTCATGGAGCAGCTGAAAATGCAATACTGCTCAGAGATGGATCTGATAGACCTAAAAAACGAGTTTTAGAACCTGAAGAAAGGGAATATGAGTGTCGATGAGTATACCACCGCATTCACCGAGAGGATGAAGCTGTTTCCCTAATTGGTGCCTACTGAACTCTCCAAGATAGATAGGTTTGCTAACGGACTGCCAATAGACTTTGGCCCAACGGTTAAAATGGCAACTACTTTAAAGACAGTCGTTAGAGCAACTAAGAATGTAGAGACCCAGATAAGAGAAAAGGGTCTAGAAAAGGATAAGGCGGGAGAAAAGAGGAAGTTTGAAGGATCTTCAAAATCAAACAAAGAAAGAAATTTCTCAAAATCTGAAGGAGGAGGAGGAGGTGAAGCTAAGTGGTGCGAGAAGTGTAAAAAGAAACACTTCGGGAAATGTAGCGAGGAGGTGACTTGCTACAAATATGGAAAGACAAGGCATTACGCCAGCAAGTGTACATCCAACAAAAGGGTGTGCTACATATGTAACAAAGAAGGGCATATTTCTAAAGACTGCCCGAAGAAAAACGAGGCAGCAAGGCCAGAAACGCCACCAAGGCCAAGGGCATTCCACATGATCCTCGATGAAGCAGATAAGAACACGATGAATCAAGGATGAGGACTTCATATCCGAAGATCGAGTTATGCAGTAGCCATAGTATCGTATGATGTAGCCTGTTAGAGGCATAGTCTAGGGTGAACTTGAACACCTATGTAATCGTTTCAAGGAATAATATAAAACCTTCGTTTTGTTATCTGGTGTGTTAAATTGTTATGTGATCTTCTTGTATGGTGACTTGGAAAACTGCGAGACAATACTTGGGACGAGTATGAGTAGGTGTGAATGGTAGTAGATGTTGGATTAATGTCTAAGTCCATAACTATATTTGGTATGTACTTGACCCGACCCGGCATGGTCCATTTGGGTTGCACTTCACCGGCACAATTTATATGGATAGTCTTTTGAGAATAGTATATTTATGATTTATATTAATATATTATAAGTTCTAATATATTAATATATAATCATATTATTTAATTAGTATTGATCAAGAATTAATTTATAATTAATTAAGTGATCAAAAGGAACTAATTAAATATGGACTCTTAGATATATATGTGTAGTGGGCCAAGTTCATTTAGGTTGGGCTAAGTCTTCATGGATAGTCCATGGAGCTTTAACCCATGGATCCTAGGAAATGAAAGGTCATGGGTATTAGGGTTTAACCCTAATCCTCCACACTATATAAAGGGTCTTATGGTTCATGAAATTACGCTAGTGGCTAGTGTGGATACACTAAAGAGGGCAATAACCGATTTCATAAGTGTGAGCCAAGTATCCATATTCTCTAAAGTCTTCCAAGGTGTTTTGGTGATTTGTGATTACACTTGAGGCTTCCACACTATTGGGGCTAAGCTCTTAAAGTTCAAGACTTCAAGCTTCATTAAAAGGTATGTATTCTAACTTGTTATATTACCCAAGTATCAAGGATTGTATGCTAGATAGGGTAATACCTTGGAATATTCATATTTGCATGTATAATAGAGAAAACATAGATCCAAGGTATTTAGGGTTGCATGTACACTTAGGAGTGTTAGAATGCTCAAAACCCAACAGTAGAGGCCTATACCACCGGAAGCACATGACTCACACTTGGATCAGGGAAAGTCACAAGGTTACCAAGGAGCTACTAATCGATATCGTTTTATTCAAGTATGTCGTTACCATTGTTTCAGTAATGACTAAGAAGATGATTGTTATTCCGACCCTAGTGGTCATATCAAATTGAGTCCAACTACGCTGAGTATGTTATGTGGTTCAGAGAATCAAGTTCGATGTAGCATCTGACTTAAAACGGAAGATTGAAATAAAAAGCGATCAGTAGAGGTATCGCGAAACGTTGCTTGTAGCTAGAAATGCTACCTTTTAAGATGAGATTAGAACATGAAGGAAAGTATAGTCTGTTCTGGAAGACTCTAAGAGACCTGAGTCTAAGCATTGCAGCATACGATGATAGGTCATTGGAATATGACACATCGTTCCATTTTAGTAATAAAATAACTTATATTAGGTTTGTTAAGAAGAAGAAGCAGTCTCCAGTAAGGATCGAGATTGTGACTTGAAGGTCATAATTTGGAGTCTAACGTGAGATAGGGAGGAAGTGCGAGATCGAGCACCGCCTGCAATCAGGAAGTCTTAGAGTTAGATATTCGTTCGAAGAAACATCAAAGTTACGGTTATTAATTAGGATGAAGAGGTAACGTATGGAGTCATCATGTGAGCCCTTTCTCGTTGATGATTCCGGGAGTCATCATCCTAAGGGGGAGATAATTGTAACGTCCGTAGATCCGGGCTAGTCAATTTAGAGATAATAGGGGTCGAAAACGACTTTTTGACAAAAGATTATTTAGAATAAATAATCTTAACCAAGTTGTAGAATACGTCTCAAGGGTTCCTTACATATAAAGAACGTTGAAATCCGAGTTATAACGAAGAAGTTATGGTCCGTCGAAGTTTTATGGCAAAACCGGCACGACACCGGGAGACGTAAATAGTGAATTTACGATGGAGGACTTTTTAGCCTTATAAATCTAAACAAAATTTGTAGTATACGTTAAACCGAGAACATACAAAAAAAGAACGCCCAAATCTGACTTCGTATGAGGAAGTTATGAATTTTCTAAGATTTGGCTTAGCAGTGCACAGCCCGAAACTCGAATTTTAGATCGAGCGGTTTTTGGCCTACGCGACCTAAATGAGAATGGAAGATCTCATTAATAGGAACTCAATGGTAAAAAGACAGACGAAAACAGAGTCCGTATGTAGAAGTTATGAATTTTACGCGGACATTTAACAGTAAAATCTCCTCGTACTGTTAAACTTAAGATCGGTCGAGAATTAGCCGACGGAGTCAAAATGAAAGTTGTAGATCTTAATTTTACCTACGTGTGGATATAAAGAACGTCAAAAACGGAGGTCGTATGTGAAAGTTACAGATTTTAGAAGTCGGAAGTGTGTTGTGCGAAAATGGGTGATGTGGCACAATCTTGGCCATTGCTTTCTCCCCAAGTCTTGCCACCAGATGATGACATGTGGCACCAAGTTCAACCATTTTCACCCTATAAATAGAACCTCTCCCACCCTCAGTTTCTTCACACCTTTCCCATTCTTTCTTCTCTTTACTCTCTCTCTAGAACCTCTCTCTAGCCCCGAAACCCCCCGAAAAGCCTAGGGAACCTCCCTAGCACGAGGCGGAAGCCCCGGGGTGCTCGAAGGCTCCGAGAAGAAGAGCTTTTTGGCTCGGGAACGCTGCTCCAAGCAAAGCCTGGTTTTCTATAAAACCCGCTGTAAGTGAGCTACGCCTACGCTATTTTTAATATAGCTTTTATTTAATTATAGTAACGTTATTAGGAACTTATAATAAGTACTTGGGCTATTATTATGGGTTATATAAGTATTGTTTAACGCTTATATAATAGTAATAATAGCTAGACTATTAATTAGTCTCGGCGAATAATAGACTAAACTCTAGTGGTAATAATACTAGGTTTCGTCGAAGGAAATTATTTTTTTAAGAAGCGAAGCGCTGTCTGAGTTCAGAATCACCACCTTTTCAAGTGAGTGCATAGTTACTTTCATCTTACACATAGATATGAAGTATTTTATATAAACTACGTGTTATGTGTGCATATTATCTGTATACTTGCTATCTAGGCTGGATGAACGATTTTATACAAGTTTTATATGATTTAAACTATATATGTATTTATATCTACATAATATGTTGGGTAAAACATGGGTAGATGAAATATGAGTTGGATGATGAGTTGAGAGGTGATATAGACCATCAGGTAAGGGTGAGAGGTGGGCGATGTGAGAAGCCTTGTTCCCAAATGCTGGCCCCGTCATCTAGCAGAGTATGGATGACAACCACAGACTATTCTAGACAGTCCAGTGGAACACTAGCAGGCTCGCAACCTGCAGGTGTTGTGAACGATGTGTTCACCCGGTGTACTCTAAACCATGGCGATCATGCAGACTTGGTGCCTAAACCTTGGCGATCATTCAGACTTGGTGCCAAAACCCTGGCGACTATGCGGACTTAGTGCCTGTTGTATAAATCCTGGCGACTATGCAGACTTAGTGCCTAAACCCCGATGATGATGGACTTCGTGCCGATTCCTTAGGATGATCCTTAAGAATGAATGAACAAGAGATAACTGATTCTTAGGGTAGATCCTTAAGAGTAAATAAGATAATGGGGATGGTAATTGGGTTAATTGTTTGATGATTAAACATAATAATTATATTATTGTGGGTTGAAAACCCTATGTACTCACCAGGTTTCCCAACCTGACCCACTCAGTTTATTTGTATCACAGGTGTCGATATGAAGTTACTTTACACTAAGAGATTTAAAAGAGATGTAGATCACTAGTTTAAATGAATGTAAGTTCTGTTTATGCTTATGTTTTTGTATTGACGATGACATCCCAAATGTTTTAAAATGAATAAAAATACATTTCTTCGGAAATGCTTTGATAACGTATTTATCATGTTTTTCTGGGAACAAATTCAGCAAGATTTTTATTAAAAGAAGTACTCTGATTTTTATAAAGCATAAACAAAATCGGTCTTTTTTTGCCGTAAAAATGGGGATGTCACAGTAAAAGACCATTCTACCCCTCCAATGGTCCAAAAGCCCATTTGTTGACTAAACCCTAAAAGTCAACAAAAGTCAACCCTAAGGAGTACGCGGCGCGTACCAGATCCCTACGTTGGGCGTACTCGACCGCTACGCTGATATCGGGCTGCTTGAACCCTACACCCCGCATACTGGGATTTACGCTCAGCGTACGTCCCAGTTTCACTATCATCTCACTTATGGTCTTAATCAGTTAAGACCTTGGCTCAAAATACAGATCTGGACCCCCTACAGCCTCCTAATCCATAAAGTCGAAGACTTTACGCCCTTGCATGGCTGTAAAGGTCATCATCATCCAAAACACACCACTCCTTTCACTAAAGAGCTCATATCTCATGTATGGCTCACTCCTAACGTCAAAGGTTGCATTTTTATGGATTTATAGCACCTTATACACTGAATATGGGCAGATGAAGGTCTATGGAGCTTCTTTACACATAAAGTCTCCACCTTTGGGACAAAAACCCTAGAAATGGTCCATAATGCACAAATCAAAAAGATTGAGAAAGCTCCAAGCTTTTTACCTTCAAATGATGTTCCAACCTCAGAAAGTTCAGATCCAAAGCTTGCCCTCCAACTCTAGCTCCTTCAATGGCACCTCCTTCTCTTCATAAGCACACAAGAACACTTTCAAGCTCAACCACACTCACACAAGCTCTAGAACGAGGGGTTTGCTCTCTGGAAATGGTGGCTAAAAGTGAGGCTATAATGTTCCTTATATAGGGCTCACCCCCACAATTAGGGTTTCAATCTGAGCCTAGTACGCCCAGCGTACACTATGGTACGCCCAGCGTACTGGGTAGTCTCCGCGTCAAGAATACGCTCTTGAGTACGTGCAACGTACTCTCCCTTATGCCCAGTGTACTCAAAAGCCAAACATTCTTTTCAAGGACCAAATTTGACAACTTGAGGAAAGAAAAGGATCAAAGAGATATACCTGAATTCCGGGGTGTTACAATTCTCCCCCACTTGAATTAGATTTCGCCCTCGAAATCGCTCCTCAACCACAAAGATAGAAACCAAACACCCGAAAAGCACCACTGAAAGGATCTCATACCAAAACGATATCTTAATCTATGGGTACCTGAACCCAAACAGGAACTCCTAAATTCGGGACAAAACCGACCCCTCTGCCGCTAAGATAACCCTTCTGACTTTCCAGAATCTGGAAACTCTAGTGGCCTGTACCACAGCCAGACTGCCTTCTCAAGATATCACCATGCTATTCACTCCTCGAATAACAACCCTGACAACTCACTGCCCCTCTGATTCCCTTGTTGTGACTGATAAAACAAGTCAATGCCCAATAATTGACTACCGATCACTCAAACCAGGGATAATAAACAATTAAGATCATACTTCAAATAATGAAAGGGTCACATCACACCAGGGACCCATCCACTGTACTGCAATCAAACCCCAGCTCCCTTCTCCAATATCCCTTTCAACACTGAGCACCAGGTCATCTCCCAACCTAGCAGTTGAACCTCCAATCGTTACCCATTGCATACCTCAACATGTCTCACTGACTTCCTTCCCATACTAGCTATCTCGGCCCAGGGTGACACACAAGTCACGAAGTTCGCTTTACCTCAAGCGAATACGGAATTCGTTTCACCCTCGACCTCTGTCGTCTACTACTCATTAGTTCCATGCGTTTCGTGGTTTTCTCATACACACGAATTGACCCAATCAAGTCTAAGATACCAGATGGAAACAATACCCCCTTCCAAAAGAAATTCATCTCTGAATCCAGAATCTCATTCTGCCTACTCTATACACCACTAGAATCGAACTCAACTCGAGAGTCTGGTCCGATCCAGAACTGTAATCACTTGTCCTAATGAATCACTCAACTCATGACCCATGACCCGCAACCCATGCGTACCTCACTTATCCAATTCCTTCTGATTATGATATCCACACTGCACTCAGAATATAGCGATTCCCGATCATGGAGGAGACCCTAGTCTCGTCCCTGGTCCGACCACCAGGCTCCCAAAAACTCCAATGTTAGGGCTACCCAAGTCTAAATTCTTCTGCGTCATGCCCTGACTAGTGAGTACTATGGTTCCCCCGCAAAATCACAACACCCTCTCGCTGACTAGTGAGTACTACGGCTCCCCGTAGCATCACAACACCCGCTCGCTGACTAGTGAGTACTACGGCTCCCCGTAGCATCACAACACCCTCTCGCTGTCTTAGTGAGTACTACGGCTCCCCGTAGCCTCACAACACCCTCTCTGACTAGTGAGTACAACGGCTCCCCATAGCATCACAACACCCTCTCTGACTAGTGAGTAGTACGGCTCCCCGTAGCATCACAACACCCTCTCTGTATAAGCACCGCACCCAACCCCGATATAGACGCGTCACAGCACACCACAAAATCCTCCATTCCCTTCGGAAGGGCTAACACTGGTGCTTCGCATAATCTCTGGCGAAGAGTCTCAAACGAGGTCTGCTGCTCGGGACCCCAAGTAGAAGCAACGCCCTTCCGGGTCAATCTGGTGAGGGGAACAACAATCTTGGAGAAACCTCTGATAAATCTCCGATAGTAGCCGGCCGACCCCGGAAAACTCCTGATCTCGGTGGGGGTTCTCGGCACCTCCCAACTCATCACAGCCTTAATCTTGGCTGGATCGACCAATATCTCATTCTGATTAACGAGATGTCCCAAGAATTGGACCTCTCGTAACCAGAAATCACACTTGGAGAATTTGGCATAAAGCCTCTCCGATCTCAATACTCCAAGGATATTCCTCAGGTGCTCCTCATGCTGCTCTCTGGATCTCGAATACACTATAATATCGTCGATGAATACAATCATTGATCGATCCAACATCGGCCTACATACTCGGTTCATGAGGTCCATGAACGCCGCTGGTGCACTGGTGAGCCCAAAAGGCATCACCGCGAGCTCGTAATGCCCATAACGAGTCCTAAACGCCGTCTTCTGAATATCCTCATCACGCACCCTCATCTGGTGATATCCAAACCTCAAATCTATCTTGGAAAACCAAGACGCACCCTGCAACTGATCGAACAGATCGTCGATCCTCGGTAATGGATAACGGTTCTTGACCGTTAACTTGTTCAACTCCCGGTAATCAATGCACATCCGGTGTGAACCATCCTTTTTCTTGACAAAAAGGATCGACGCTCCCCACGGAGAGCTACTCGGTCGGATGAATCCTTTCCCCAACAGCTCCTGAAGCTATGAGGATAACTCTTGCATCTCCGGTGGCGCAAGGCGATAGGGTGCCTTGGCAATAGATGTCGCCCCCGGAATCAAATCGATGCGAAACTCCACCTGCCTCTCGGGAGGCACACCTAGCAACTCCTCGGGGAAAACATCCGGAAACTCTCGCACTATCGGTACCTCACCGACAGAACTCGGACTCTCTGCGGCAACTCATGTATCCATTACATAGGCTACAAACCCTCTACAGCCCTGTTGTAGACTCTGTCTCGCTCTGGCAGCCGAACAAATTGCTGACCCAGATCAGGTACCCTTGCCATACACCATAAGTACTCCCCCACTAGGGTCTCGTATGGTCACCAACTGACGCTCGCAGTCAATAACAGCTCCGAATCGGCTCAACCAGTCCATGCCCACGATGACACAGACATCCCTCATCGCAATCGGTACCAGATCTTTCGGGAAAGCAACACCGAAAATCTCGAGTACACATCCTCGAATCACATCAGTAGCATAAACCGCTCGCTCGTCGGCTATAGAAACTCGCAGAGGTCGACTCAACGCCTCTCGTCAGATACTGATGTGTTGACTAAACGCTAATGACCCGAAAGATCGACTCACACCCGATTCAAACAATACCAAAGCAGGTACAAAATTCACAAGAAAAGTACCAGCCACGACATCGGGCGCTGCGCGGACCTCCTTCGCTGTCAACTGAAAGGCTCTCCCGCGAGCCTTCGGTGCCTCGGCCTTCGCTGGCCGGGCCTCGGTGGCTCTAGTAGGAGCAGGTGCAGATCCCTGTGCTGATCCCTGAAGCAGCTGTGGGCACTCGGCCTTCCGATGGCCAGTCTGGTTGCAGTGAAAGCAAACAGCAAACCCCTTGGGGCAATCCCTCGCGAAATGCCCCTCCTTGCCACACTTGTAGCACACCCCTGCTCTACACACTCCCTCATGGCTCTTGCCGCACTTCCCGCAAGTGCAGCCCCTCGGACCTCCAGATCTCGAATCAGCGGGCTTTGCCAGCTTGGCTGTCGGCTGAGACTGTGCCGGCCACCTATCCCTCCTATGAGACTCGGCCTCCTCCCTGGCCTGAGTCTCTAGCTCAATCTCCCTCTTCCGGGTATTTTCCTGGAGCTCGGCAAATGTCCGGTATATCGAGTTCGCCATGAACTCACGAATGTCTCTCCTCAGTATGCTCATATATCGGCTCATGCGTGTCTGCTCAGTATACACGTGCTCTGGGCAAAACAACGCCCTCTCGTGAAACATCCGTGTATTACAGTCACGGGCTCTGTCCCTTGCTTGAGGGACAAGAACTCCTGCGCCAACCGTTCCCTCTCTACCGGGGGAACATACTCATCTCGGAACATGGTGGTGAACCTCTCCCAGATCACCGCTGTAATCTTTGTAGGAGTGAAGTCTGCCGTCACAAACTTCCACCAGTCCTTCACTCCCAAGCGAGGCTGGTTCAGCACGAACCGTACTCTCAGATGCTCCGAACAAGAACAAGTGTAGAAGCATCCCTCAATGTCAGAGATCCGTCTCATCGCGGCTATAGGATCCTGAGCACCATCAAACTCTGGTGGTTTCGTGTTGCTGAACTTTCGGTACAGCAACGAGTCACCCCCCTGTGGCCTCGCAGTAGCGACAGTTGCAGTGGCTGCAGCAACAGCCGCCTCAGTAACAGTAGCATATCTCTCGTCAAACGTCTCAATCAGCATGGTCTTGATAGACCCAAACATCTCCGGAATGGCCTCCCGGATCGCCGCGGCCACCTCGTCATGTATCGTCCGACGAATCTCCTCGTTGCTAATGTCGTTGCCCTCTGGTGTGTGGCGTGTCCCAACCATGATGTCTCCGAAACACAACACAAGGAAATCAGAGACTCGCTTGAGTATACTCGCACTCGATAACTCAAACCTACTTGTTCCTTAGTAACCTAACAATTCTTACTTGGACTGCTCACTGGTCCGGTGTTTCCAGTAGTACGGGCCCTATACTACCTTCCACAACACATCGGTATTCACCCCAAGTCCTCCTCCTAGGATCCCAGATCACAAGTACTCTATATCTCGCTAAACACAGGCTACCCTCTAGTAGACCACTCATAAGCTCCTCGCTGCTACCTACTCACTCTCGAAGTATCTCATAGTAGCAGTAATCTCCTAGGCTAAGGCATCACAAATCAGGCCACTCTAGTCCTAGATATGAATACCTAGCCTACTCTAGCATGCATAACATATCACATTATATCTCATAACACATAATGTAAGGGTGCATCCGAATTGTTTCTTTTATGAAATTTTTTCTCAAATCCTTAGTTTGAGTTCAGATACGCCCGAAGGTGCATCCGAATCCCTCAAACCAAGGCTCTGATACCAACTTGTAACGACGTAAATTTTTCAAAACAATTTTTCATTTTCCAAACATAACATATCTCATAAAGTAATCTCAAAACTCAAATGTATCAAATGTTATCTCAGTAAAACATGTCCCAGAATCTCAAATACATAATACTCTATCAGTGTGTAGAGATCATGTCGGCGCCTTCCCGCGATCCTCGCTAGTACCTGAAACACATATCACATAACACGATAATCATAAAGGCTTAGTGAGTTCCCCAAAATACCACGTACAACACATACGCCACTCGAGGCTATAACTCGGTACTACCCTCCGGTCGATGTGTCTCAGCGGGATCCTCCAGTCCTATAACTCGTTGGCCCCTCCGGTCCGGTCTGGCTAGTTGGACTCTCCGGTCCGGTCTAAATCGTTGGACCCTCTGGTCCGGTCTATATAACACATAGCATACATATAACACAATGCACATAAATCTCAAACATACACATACACATAAGACCCTCCGGTCTGCACATAGATACCACTCTAGGTATTGTATAGTGAGAAGACTCACCTCGGGTAACTCGAATGATCTCAAACTCGAAACACTGATCTAGCCTCCGCCTAATCACATACATAAAATATCTCTACTCAATAAAGGCTCTCAAAGGCTAGACTAATCCCTTCATATGCTCTCTCAGAAGGGTAAAAGACCATTATACCCCTCCAATGGTCCAAAAGTCCATTTGTTGACTAACCCCTAAAAGTCAACAAAAGTCAACCATAAGGAGTACGTGGCGCGTACTAGATCCCTACGCTGGGCGTACTCGACCGCTACGCTGATATCGGGCTGCTTGAACCCTACGCCCCGCGTACTGGGATTTACGCTCAGCGTACGTCCCAGTTTCACTATCATCTCACTTATGTTCTTAATCAGTTAAGACCTTGGCTTAAAATACAGATCTGGACCCCCTACAACCCCGTAATCCATAAAGTCGAAGACTTTACGCCCTTGCATGGCTGTAAAGGTCATCATCATCCAAAACACACCACTCCTTTCACTAAAGAGCTCATATCTCATGTATGGCTCACTCCTAACGTCCAAGGTTGGATTTTTATGGATTTATAGCACCTTATACACTGAATATGGACAGATCAAGGTCTATGGAGCTTATTTACTCATAAAGTCTCCACCTTTGGGACAAAAACCCTAGAAATGGTCCATAATGTACAAATCAAAAAGATTGAGAAAGCTCCAAGCTTTTTACCTTCAAATGATGCTCCAACCTCAGAAAGTTCAGATCCAAAGCTTGCCCTCCAACACTAGCTCCTTCAATGGCACCTCCTTCTCTTCATAAGCACACAAGAACACTTTCAAGCTCAACCACCCTCACACAAGATCTAGAACGAGGGTTAAGGCACACTTAGGATTTTGCTCTCTGGAAATGGTGGCTAAAAGTGAGGCTATAATGTTCCTTATATAGGGCTCACCCCCACAATTAGGGTTTCAATCTGAGCCTAGTACACCCAGCGTACACTATGGTCGCCCAGCGTACACTATGGTATGCCCAGCGTACTGGATAGTCTCCACGTCAAGAATACGCTCATGAGTACGCGCAGCGTACTCTCCCTTACGCCCAGCGTACTCAAAAGCCAAACATTCTTTTCAAGGACCAACTTTGACAACTTGAGGAAAGAAAAGGATCAAAGAGATATACCTGAAATCCGGGGTGTTACAGTCCGGAAATATAAAGAACGTCCAAAATAGAGTTCGTATGCAAAAGATATGCTCATTATAAGAAACCAAGTCAATATAATATTAATTTTCTTTAAACTACATAAACTGTTTCGATCCGTTGAGGGACTTGCACACCTCAGATGGAAATTCTTAGAATGTTTTTGGACTAAGATTATGGTCTATTATTTGATTCCAAACTCTAAATATTTTTAGGTAAAATATTTGTAAAAGTCGAAAAATCAAACGTTTCGGTTCAATTAAACGTGAATCTTTAAACGCAATTTCTCGGAGTTCTACAACACGAAAAATTAATTTGTTGGGGTTTTTAGAATCAATGCACTCGACTCTATCATTTTCCACTTTTGAAAAAAATATTTGATGTCGGGATCTTGGCACACAAATCTAGAAGTGTTTTACGGACTTTGTAGGATTGATGACATCATCATGCACTCCCATACGTGTATGAAAGAGTAGAAAAATCAGCCTTGCCCTTTCCTTCTTGCCATAATTACATCCACCATCACCACCTTACTCTATTACCACCTTAGCCTCTCACATCCAAGGTTCATGCATGGCTTCCTTTGAGTGTTTGACCTTTCAAGAGAGTATGGTGCATGGTATGGCTAGAGACTTGAATGAGACTAAAAATAAAGGCCTTTGTTTCCCATTTGTTCACCACAAAAATCAGCCAATACTATTATTTCTTCCCTCTCTATTTCTCTCTTTTTCTCGATCCAAAACACCCCACTGGAGGTGGTCAATAACCACCGAGAATCACCGCCACTCCACTCCTTTTTTGTTGAGAAACCACCACCTAACACCCCCTGCCACCTGCTGCCTTTCCCCACCCTCTTTTGTCGTTCGCTGCCTGCAGAAAAGGAAGAAAGCGAGAGGCTGCCGGAGTAGCTCCTCGCCAATGTGTTGCCATTTTTCTGTGAAAATTCCAAGACCAAGTCTCGACCTTTTATTATTTGTTTCATTTGTATTGAGGCCAAACAACCAGATCAAAATTCATTGCTAGTTTGTGCTATCTCACGGTGCTTCTGGAAAACGATCACATTCTCGAGTCTAAACCGAATGCACTCATCAAGGGTGAGTGCTTACGACCCGTTTTTATCGCTTTTATATATTTCAGGGGGAATACATTTGCTCAATATTTCACTTATGTAAAACACTCTAATACATACTACAACATGCTATGATATATATATATATATATATATATATATATATATATATATATATATATATATATATATATACAGAGAGAGAGAGAGAGAAAGAGAGAGAGAGAGAGAGGATTCTCAAGAACAACCTTCAGATCATACATTAAGCTTCATTGAAAATGAAGAAGGTTTTCAAGGAAGCCTAATGATTAAACAAGAACGTCTTTCAAAAATTAAGAAAACAGATCTTAAAATAAAGAAAGAAAGTATATTCAGAAACGTTCCATCAAAATTTAATACTTTGAATACATTAAAAAGAAAAAATGAAATCTTTTACTTCGTTAGTATAAAAGAAACGTTTGTCGAGATGAAAGATACCACAAGATCTGTTTTTCACCACTATTAACCAACGAACAGATAAACAGTAACCTAAAAGATATTCCCACAAAAATAAGATAAAAATTTAGAATGGTCCACATCGGAGCAGTAAAAATTCTAATCAAATCTCAATTTCAATAAGGAATTAATTCTCCAATAAAAATGGCCTTGATTGATGATAGAATCAGTCATCGACAAGATTGTATTCTTGGTGCAGCCAAAGGAAATCTAGCTTACCAAAAGTTCATATTTTTAGTCTATCCCAAATTTGCCTTAGATCTGAAATCAGCAAACTTAAATAAGGCTTTATCTTTTATTCATCACTTTGAAAGAAGTGATCTCATGATTCCAGGAGATAAACCCTTCGCAATAACCTACCGCATAGGATATGCATTGAATAATAGTCATCATAGCATAGTCTATAAAAAAGAAGAATACATAGAACTTGAAGATGTATTGTCAGAAATAGGACATGTCAAAGATAAACAATTTTGTGACATAGATCCTCAAGATAGATCTTGGGCTTTAAACTTTAGGAGAAAGCTACCACCTAGAATCTCATCAGATTCTCTTTATATAGGTAAAACATCCAAATCTCTGGAACCTACTCCAAGAGATATACTAAAAAGCACAAGAAATATGTCTTCTAAAGTTGATAATATAAATCAAACGATCAGCCAACTAAGCGAAGTAATAAATGATTAAGATAGACCTTCCTCATATTAAAAAAAAGGGTAAATCATTGATACTTAAAAATCTTGATGATCCTTCTCAGAAAAAAGAATATACTTTTTCTTCTTCAGGAAAAGCAGGCGTTCAAATCCTAGCTAACATTTGTAACAATATAAATCAGATTGTCGCAAGATGCTGGTTAAATACACTCAAAATAAATCACTATTTTGGAATTCAAAAAGATATTTCTAAAGATATATCAAAAACTAATAAACCTTTCAATCAATTTAAGAAAGATTTAAGTCTTGCCCTTCAAAATGGAGGAGAAATTGATAACAATCAGTTTGAATTTTTTTTACACAGTTAGAAAAAATGAAAAACATAATAGAACATAACTCAAAACTACTAGAAAATTTTAATAAAATTTCTAAAAACTTTGATGATCTACTAAAAGAAGTTGCCCATAAAGCTGTTCTTACAGACCAAATTAAAAAAAATTAATCTTAGATTAAAAGAAGTGCAAAATCAAATGAAACAACTTATGGGATCACAACATCTATGGTTAACATCAAGGAATCACTTAATTAATTAAATGAAAAAGTTGAAAAACTATCTGAAAAGATTGATCAAATAATTAACCAAGGCTTAGTCAATACAAACCAATTAGAAGCCATCTCTGCTAAAATTATTAATGAAACGCAAAAAGAACTTCAAAAATGTTCTTGCAATAAAGAAATTATTGAAATAATCAATAAAACTACTACATTTTTAGATCCTAAAACTGAAGATAAAATGTCGTTCACTGGTAAGTACTCATACCCTAATTATAATGTAGGAAATGAAGAACTAGGATCATCAAGGAATCCCAGTTCTATGTCATGGCCTAAAGACTACTTTAAGTCAACATGATAGACTATTTATCTAGAGTAGAAAAATTCTTCTAGGATAACTATAAGGATGAAGAATTAATAATCAATGGATCAAATGTCTCGATTCTTGATCAAGCTCTTAAGTTACTAGATCTTGCTGAATCTAAAGGAAAGGATAAAGTAAATTTAGAAATCTCTACATCTGAGGAACTTAAACAACTTTTCCACTTTGATGAAACGATTAACGTCATAGAAGAAACATTTGACAAAGAAACTTTTGTATATATTTCAGAAGAAGAAGTAGAATCTCTTTCTTCTGATATAGAGCCTAACTTCGGGATGAATAAGATCGAACCACAATTCGAACATCATGGAGAATCTTATTTTCAAGGTGAAAGAAGAAAAAGACCTAAAACTGAACAAGGTCATAGAACTGGCTCTATGCCAAATCTTCCCACTGGAAATCCAAACCAGTTCGGAACAAACGTTCTCAATATTGACAACATTGAAACAGATAGAAAAGAATTTATCGACATATGGACTTCGGAAATAAGTCTAATCATTCAGACTAACAAAGAAAAATATGCAACAAAAAAATCTATCCTTTTATTGTTTAACCATAAAACATCATGAATAGTTTTAAAAATTATCAAAAAAAAAAACAAACTGGATTAGTCATAATCCAATGACAGTATTCCAAGACATGCTTTATGCCATCTACATGATGTTCCTTGGTATAGATCTTATAGAAGACAAAGCCAATGATCAAAAAAGAGAGATCGAAAAAGTAAAATCTAGACTTACGAATCTTACCATATGTGATATTTTCTTTCTAGATCATTACACTTGTGACTAAGAAACAAATCTTTACAAAATTAACGATTGAAATCTATATCTTGAGTTGATCAAACAATATCTATTAAAAATTCCTATTGTAGGACAAGAATCTCATAACAGATTTATAACCGAATTACAAATTCCACAATTTACAGTCTTCCTTTGCTAAGAGAAATGTTATTGATGAGATTCAAAAAATTTGTAATCTATCAAACACACAAATAGACTAAAACGTTTTAACAAAAACTATTGTAATTATTTAACAAAAGAAAAACCGTTATAGTATGGATGCAAAATTACCCATAAAACTAAAAATTCTTCAAAGAAATCTTTTAATAAGTATTCAAAAAAGAACAACAAAAGATTTTCAAAAAAGAAAGATACTAGACGGTTTAAACCGGGAAAATATTTCCAAAAATCAAAAGATTTTCAAAAAATATATCCGAAAAATAAAAAGAATTGAAGATGTTGGGTTTGTAGTAAAGAAGGACACTATGCCAATGAGTGTCCTAATACGAAAGATTACCCACAAAAGGTTAAACTCCTTGAAATAGTGTCATCTGTGTACCTTTGGCCTAAAGAAGAACAATTTCAAGATGAACAAATTGTCTACACATTGATTGAAGAACCAATAGATGAATCATCATCATCTTCATCTACAGAATCAGACAATGATTCAGACTGATTCAAAAGTCATGAACTCTAAAAACGTGATACTGACTATCACAAATCCTAATTCAATCTATGTTAAAGGCACTTTTAGATTCACCGAATATAAGCAGATTGATTTATATTGTTATATTGATATAGGAGCTAGTCTTTGTATCACAAGTAAATATGTTATTCCAGAAGAACATTGGATTAACACTCCAAAACCTATAAAGGTTACTACAGCAAATGGACTTGCAATTATCAACAAAAAAATGTGTTGATATTCAGATAAGACTTGCCGGAGAAGTCTTCCATATCCCCTCTGTATACCAACAAGAAGGTGGAATAGATTTCATCCTAGGAAATAACTTATGTCTTTTGTATAGACCATTTGTACAAAATCTCAAAACAGTTACTTTCCACAACAATGGTGTTCAAATCATTGTTGATAAAATGAAAAACGCTTATAGAAATGGAAAACTTGGATTTTTAGATTCAATGAAAAAATATTCAAAAACCAGAACCTGTCAACATCTCTCAAAGCAAAATTGAAGAAACTTTACCTTTTAAAATGGGGGGGGGGGAGGGGAACAAAGGAGAGTTTAAATTTCTTCTTAACCAGGAAAAATTTAAAAAATTGAAAGTTTACTTGAAAAAGTTTGCTCAGAAAATCCAATAGACCCAATAGAGTCTAAACAATAGATGAAAGTAAACATCAAATTAATCGACCCGACCACTATCATTATAGTTAAACCTATGAACTACAGTCCTCAAGATGTTGAAGAATTTAGTAAACAAATCAAAGAACTACATAAAATAAAGGTCATCATTCCAAATAAGTCTCCGCACAGATCTCCTGCTTTGCTTGTCGAAAACGAAGCATAAATAAGAAGAGGAAAGAAAAGAATGGTAGTTAACTACAAAGCTATTGACATAGGAACTATAGGCGACAACCATAATCTCCCTTATAAAGATGGGCTTCTCACCCTTATTAGAGCAAAAACAATATTCAGTTTTTTTTTACTGTAAATCTGGCTTTTGGCAAGTTTTACTTTACGCTGAATCACAACTCTTAACAACTTTCACATGTCCCCAAGACCACTACCAATGGACTGTCGTACCTTTCAATCTAAAACAAGCTCCATCTATATTTCAAAGAAATATGCAAAATGCATTCAGATCCTTTGAAAATTTTTGTTGCGTTTATGTAAATGATACCCTCATATTCAGCAACAATGAAAATGAACACTTGTTAGACGTAGCAGTTGTTCTAAAAAAATGTGATCTTCTTGGAATCATTATTTCCAAAAAGAAAGCACAAATTTTTAAAAGTAAAATAATTTTTTTTGGGTTAGAAATAGAACAAGGAAGACATCGTCTTCAAAATCATATTTTGGAAAATATTCATAAACTTCCTAATAAAATTGAAGATAAAAAATAGTTACAAAGATTTTTAGGAATCTTAACGTATGCTTCAGACTACATTCCTAAACTTGCAAAAATAAAAAGCCTCTTACAATGAAACCTTAAGAAAGACGTCCTTTATTCATGGTCTGAAAATGATTCTAGCTATATGGCAAAAATAAAAAAAAACTAAAAGAGTTTCCCCCTCTATATCATCCTAATATAGATGATAAATTAATTATCGAAACTGATGCTTCAGATAATTATTGAGGAGGAATCCTTAAAGCAATAAATTCGGAGGATCAATCCAAAGAATTAATTTGCATATACAACTTAGGATATTTTAAGGATGCTGAAAGAAATTACCATTCTAATAAAAAAGAATATAGTGTTGTTAAAAGGGTAATTCAAAAGTTTTCAATCTATCTAACACCTGTAAATTTTACAGTAAAAATAGATAACAAAAACTTTTCTTATTTTCTAAGAAATAATATTTCTTGAGATAACAAATAAGGTCGACTAGTTCGATGGTAAATATGGTTTTCCAGATATAGCTTCGAAGTAGAGCACATTAAAGGAGAAAAGAATATCATAGTAGACTTCTTAACTCGAGAATTCCAACAGAAAAACTAAGCAGGTTTGATATTATTTTCATGCAGGAATCAAAGCCATTCGGCGTTATACTTTGGTTGTCTAACGACCCAAGAGGTTTTAACCTCAGTCCATAATTTGGACTACAGGTACATAGCCTTTCTCAAATGGAGAAAGAACAAGAGCTTATGCTCAAACAGGCTCTTCTTGAGCAAGAATTATAATTCGTCAGAAACCAATTAAAAATTGTAAGACTATTTGTGTCTGAACATCAAAAGAAACATTCTTCTCCTTCCTCTCCTATGAGTCAAGAAGAAAATGTAAGTGTCAAAAGAACACTGAACAGCAAGAGGTCAATGTTTCACCTCCTTTAAAAGAAAAGAAACGTCTAGTCCTGAGAAAACGGCTCCAGGTAAAGATTTAACAAATTCTTTGATGGTTGTGGATTTACCAAAAATCCAGACAGGAGTACAAACTCCAATAACCTTGGTTACTCCCTTAGACTTTAATCTAAGACCCAACGGGGGAATTCAAAACTGAAGGTTCATCTTCAGGATTAAGATCACCTGATAAGGGAATTCAAATCCCAGAGGAATTGTTACAAATTCCTAATAAAAATTCAAAACCATACTACGTTGTATTCAATGGACCCAACGTTGGTATATTTGAAGACTGGAATATCACCAAGAAGGCAACTGAAGGAGTTAAAAATATTAAACACAAAAAGTTTGATAACTTTCTTTAAGCCAAGATAGTTGTAGATCAATACACAAGATTTGAAAGATGTTCAGAACTACAACTTATCAGTGCAGCAGAAACCTTAAGGCCTAAAACATTCAAGTTAGCCGTCAATCTATCAAGAGTTCCCAAACCATTATTGGAAGCCTTCCGGGAAGAACTCTCAAAATTAATAAAGAAGTCACACCTGACCTCCCAGTAGAAATCAAGATAAATGACTTCGAGTATTGTTACATGTATGATCGAAGTGCAACAGAAGAAAAATTTGTAGAAGAAAAATTCTCCAATATTGACGGGAAGAATTTAAGTCACTACAATTTCTTCAAAGATGCAAACTCTTTACAAGTATATTAAGCATTTCAACTACGATTGGTAAAAACAATCTATCATAGTCAAAACCTGCAGGAAATAAAGCTTCTTTCAAAAAGCTTTACACTAGCAATAAAAACTTTCAGAACAAGATGCTGCAAAAAGGATCAAGACATTTTTCAAAAATTCAACAGTAGCATCCCATACAGGAATGACAAAGATGAAAAAAAATACTATCCTCATCATTTAGTACAGATAGGAATCTGCAAGCAAGAAACCTATCTGCCCAGGAAATCCATGGAAGAAAAGCTTGAAAGAGTCGATATCCTCCAACTAGCTAAATCTAGAATTTAAATTTTTATCAAAAAGGTTTTCAGTTTTTCAGCAAATGACAAGATCTTCGTCAATGAATATGATGCCAATGAGTAGACCTTAATCTACAGCAAATACAACAAAGCGATTTCTCTCGCCGATGTACAACTTTTCTTAGCCTTCCAAAACTCCCTGCTAAAGCCAGACTTAATCGACGAACACATGGCAGACATCTGTAAGACGCTCCACAAAATCACTAACATATACAACTGTCAAAGATGCTCAACCATCAAGGTGGCATCCACTACTGAAAATAATAATGGCAAAGCTATTATTAAAGAATATTCCTCGAGAAGCATCAAATAAGAGAGGACCCTCAAAGATAAACCACTACACAATAATGTAGTTAGTGGATGATTTGGTCAGCAGTGATGTAAAAAACTTGTATCAGATCCTCTCTATGATTCTATAAATAGAGAGTTATGATTTCATTTGTAGGCAGGTGAAAATATGAGATCCTTAAGCACTCTATTGAAATATGAAAATGTGTGAGTAAAACCCCATATAGGGTTTATAGTTTAAAGTTGTAAAAACCTTTGGGTTTTAGTTCGTTTATAAATAAGAAAAGTTTTCTAAATCCATCCTTTGTGCAACTATCTATATTTCTTAAAGTCTGAAGTCTTATTCGTCATAATGATCTAGTACTAACGTGTAACGCCAGTCAGAAGGACGTAGGGAAGAAGGAACGATCAATGCCAAGTTTGGCGAAGAAATCACAGAGCCTCATGCATGAGCAAGGTATGAAAACTATCTTCTATTTTATAAGAATACTATCTCGTTAAAGTTTTTCAATTTATAAAACTATAAACTCTATAATAAATTATCTTTTAAAAAAAGCAAAAAAATCTTATAACAACTCAAATGAGTAGTAATAAAGTATTAGCTAATCAAGAACCTAATAAGTTCTTGGTTTCTCAAATAAAAGATTGTAGAATAACTATTAAACAACATCAAAGAAATTTATCTTATATTAATGATGAAATTTCTTTAATAGATTTAACGCTACAAACGTCTCTACGAGATGATTTTAGAAGGCATATAAATGCTAAAAGTTCCAGATTTGCACACATTCGTGTACAAAATTCAATAAATAGAGCCTTTTGTCTAACAAAAGTTGTTTAACTGAGTTAAAAATTAAGCTTTTAACTTAACTTCACTATCAACCAATTAACTTAACTTCATCTGGAACCAGTTCCTGGTATCAGAGCCTTGTTATGGATTTATACTTAAAAAATAAAGGTAGAGAGGATTCTGAAGAACAACCTGTAGATCATACATTAAGTATTATAACTTAGAATTTATACATGTACTCGTGATCATTACTATGAGATTTACCACTTATTTAAGAGAGTAATGTACACTTTTACGTATATAATTATCAAACATACTCGGATTATATAAAATTTATTCAATATAAATCATTTTGCCTAGTGACTTATCCACGTATAAGTTTGGGTTATTCATTCTCGATCCTTACGCCTCGGGTGCTTATCCACAAACAAGATAAGATGGGTTATTCACGTACATTAGTTAATGAATTTCATAGTGAGAAGCTATTCATTTCCTAAGTATAAACACTTCGTATACCCACACCACTATAACTATTAATACTCTTGGAACGAGATACGTATGTATAGATATATATCGGTTGACACCCCCACCTATGCTTTGTAACTACAAACTCGACAGTCGAACCCGATGTGGCTGATAAATATATTGTGTCATTTCTACGACGTCCAATGACACATTGTAGGGGTACTTCAGTCTCATATATCGGTTATAGGACTCACTATAAACATTAACTGGACCTCTCTCTCTCTCTCTCTCTCTCTCTCTCTCTCTCTTTAGAAACCATGGATTCGGTTTCTCTCTTTACAAAACAGTTATAAGTATGGTTTTACTTATGGAAAAACACCTTTTGGTTTTTAAAGTTTCTTTAAAGGCTCTTTACAAACGTATTCATAAATTATGGTTTTACTTACAAAGAAAATACTTTTTGGTCATTTTAAATGTATCACTACTGCTCTAGCAAAAAAACCTTGTGTTGACCCTTAGAACTGCATGTACTCTTAGGAAATCACTAAACAAGCATTTCAGATGACGGTATACTCATGGGTTTCGGGGAATCCATGTATTTTATTATTATATGTAAGAAACTTGTATTCAATCTTCAAGATGAAATACAACTACTGTTTTGTTATTGTTGTACTTAGGTTATGTATTCAATTTTTTGTGATTTATGAACTAAGTCGCACAGCCCGACATGTTCCACCGCCTCGGCCGGGGGTGTGACAACTTGGTATCAGAGCTAAATTGGCTATAGAGAACTCGTATCCTTGAAAGAGGAATACAAATGTAGCTATAGGCTCCAAATAAAATTATTATTATTAACTACCCTACTTCTCGACTACTTACGGGAGAGGTGTCCAGTCTGAACTATTGCTTGGGTCGCTGGATTTCAGAACGGCTGTATGCGAAAATGGTCCTGCCCTCTGGTACTTCTCACCTGGCCGATCCTTACTTGATAGTCTTGGAGTATAAAACAATACTAATGATACTGCAATCCTCGCGAACAATATATATATATATATATATATATATATATATATATATATATATATATATATATATATATATATATAAGAGTTATATATACTCTGACACACGATGAGAACAGTTAATAAAATTATAACATATCTTCAACTAAAACTACAAACTCAATCCTTTAGGTTAAACACCTCGACAAAGGTTAGTACCATACATAAGTCATACCACAAATAAATTTGGAACGTGCACATGTGTTATATATGGTTCGGCTAGTGCAATACCAAACATTGAGCAAGGTGTTTGACAGACTACAAAGGTCGAGAGTTTTAGAGATTGAAGAATGTTCTCAAGATTCGATGCAGATACCTAGTACCTTACAATCCTTATATAAACTCCAAAACGACACATACGTTTAATAAAATCATAAAAATACGTTATCCCAGATTTTCCTGATTTATCTAAATCCGAAGAAGAACAAAGAACCAATAGCTCTGCTACCTTCGTAGTAGAGAAAGCCATAGTTCCCAGTTGATCGTTCTGTACTCTCCAAACTTCTCTCTCCCATATATTTCGAAGATGGCAAGGATCCTTCCGAGGACAAACCATCTAAAGAACCCACTTAAGGGATGGAAGTTGAAGAAAAGAAACGATCAAAGATAAGAAACCAGTTAAAATTGGTAGGATTTAGATTCCCTCTCTATCATCTGTAATTGGTAGGACTTTAATTATCTCTCTATCATTTGGAAATTTATAGGATTTCAGATAATTATTGAGGAGGAATCCTTAAAGCAATAAATTCGGAGGATCAATCCAAAGAATTAATTTGCATATACAACTCAGGATATTTTAAGGATGCTGAAAGAAATTACCATTCTAATAAAAAAGAATATAGTGTTGTTAAAAGGGTAATTGAAAAGTTTTCAATCTATCTAACACCTGTAAATTTTACAGTAAAAATAGATAACAAAAACTTTTCTTATTTTCTAAGAAATAATATTTCTTGAGATAACAAATAAGGTCGACTAGTTCGATGGTAAATATGGTTTTCCAGATATAGCTTCGAAGTAGAGCACATTAAAGGAGAAAAGAATATCATAGTAGACTTCTTAACTCGAGAATTCCAACAGAAAAACTAAGCAGGTTTGATATTACTTTCATGCAGGAATCAAAGCCATTCGGCGTTATACTTTGGTTGTCTAACGACCCAAGAGGTTTTAACCTCAGTCCATAATTTGGACTACAGGTACATAGCCTTTCTCAAATGGAGAAAGAACAAGAGCTTATGCTCAAACAGGCTCTTCTTGAGAAAGAATTATAATTCGTCAGAAACCAATTAAAAATTGTAAGACTATTTGTGTCTGAACATCAAAAGAAACATTCTTCTCCTTCCTCTCCTATGAGTCAAGAAGAAAATGTAAGTGTCAAAAGAACACTGAACAGCAAGAGGTCAATGTTTCACCTCCTTTAAAAGAAAAGAAACGTCTAGTCCTGAGAAAACGGCTCCAGGTAAAGATTTAACAAATTCTTTGATGGTTGTGGATTTACCAAAAATCCAGACAGGAGTACAAACTCCAATAACCTTGGTTACTCCCTTAGACTTTAATCTAAGACCCAACGGGGGAATTCAAAACTGAAGGTTCGTCTTCAGGATTAAGATCACCTGATAAGGGAATTCAAATCCCAGAGGAATTGTTACAAATTCCTAATAAAAATTCAAAACCATACTACGTTGTATTCAATGGACCCAATGTTGGTATATTTGAAGACTGGAATATCACCAAGAAGGCAACTGAAGGAGTTAAAAATATTAAACACAAAAAGTTTGATAACTTTCTTTAAGCCAAGATAGTTGTAGATCAATACACAAGATTTGAAAGATGTTCAGAACTACAACTTATCAGTGCAGCAGAAACCTTAAGGCCTAAAACATTCAAGTTAGCCGTCAATTCTATCAAGAGTTCCAAAACCATTATTGGAAGCCTTCCGGGAAGAACTCCCAAAATTAATAAAGAAGTCACACCTGACCTCCCAGTAGAAATCAAGATAAATGACTTCGAGTATTGTTACATGTATGATCGAAGTGCAACAGAAGAAAAATTTGTAGAAGAAAAATTCTCCAATATTGACGGGAAGAATTTAAGTCACTACAATTTCTTCAAAGATGCAAACTCTTTACAAGTATATTAAGCATTTCAACTACGATTGGTAAAAACAATCTATCATAGTCAAAACCTGTAGGAAATAAAGCTTTTTTCAAAAAGCTTTGCACCAGCAATAAAAACTTTCAGAACAAGATGCTGCAAAAAGGATCAAGACATTTTTCAAAAATTCAACAGTAGCATCCCATACAGGAATGACAAAGATGAAAAAAAATAATATCCTCATCATTTAGTACAGATAGGAATCTGCAAGCAAGAAACATATCTGCCCAGGAAATCCATGGAAGAAAAGCTTGAAAGAGTCGATATCCTCCAACTAGCTAAATCTAGAATTTAAATTTTTATCAAAAAGGTTTTCAGTTTTTCAGCAGATGACAAGATCTTCGTCAATGAATATGATGCCAATGAGAAGACCTTAATCTACAGCAAATACAACAAAGTGATTTCTCTCGCCGATGTACAACTTTTCTTAGCCTTCCAAAACTCCCTGCTAAAGCCAGACTTAATCGACGAACACATGGCAGACATCTGTAAGACGCTCCACAAAATCACTAACATATACAACTGTCAAAGATGCTCAACCATCAAGGTGGCATCCACTACTGAAAATAATAATGGCAAAGCTATTATTAAAGAATATTCCTCGAGAAGCATCAAATAAGAGAGGACCCTCAAAGATAAACCACTACACAATAATGTAGTTAGTGGATGATTTGGTCAGCAGTGACGTAAAAAACTTGTATCAGATCCTCTCTATGATTCTATAAATAGAGAGTTATGATTTCATTTGTAGGCAGGTGAAAATATGAGATCCTTAAGCACTCTATTGAAATATGAAAATGTGTGAGTAAAACCCCATATAGGGTTTATAGTTTAAAGTTGTAAAAACCTTTGGGTTTTAGTTCGTTTATAAATAAGAAAAGTTTTCTAAATCCATCCTTTGTGCAACTATCTATATTTCTTAAAGTCTGAAGTCTTATTCGTCATAATGATCTAGTACTAACGTGTAACGCCAGTCAGAAGGACGTAGGGAAGAAGGAACGATCAACGCCAAGTTTGGCGAAGAAATCACAGAGCCTCATGCATGAGCAAGGTATGAAAACTATCTTCTATTTTATAAGAATACTATCTCGTTAAAGTTTTTCAATTTATAAAACTATAAACTCTATAATAAATTATCTTTTAAAAAAAGCAAAAAACTCTTATAACAACTCAAATGAGTAGTAATAAAGTATTAGCTAATCAAGAACCTAATAAGTTCTTGGTTTCTCAAATAAAAGATTGCAGAATTGCTATTAAACAACATCAAAGAATTTTATCTTATATTAATGATGAAATTTCTTTAATAGATTTAACGCTACAAACGTCTCTACGAGATGATTTTAGAAGGCATATAAATGCTAAAAGTTCCAGATTTGCACACATTCGTGTACAAAATTCAATAAATAGAGCCTTTTGTCTAACAAAAGTTGTTTAACTGAGTTAAAAAATAAGCTTTTAACTTAACTTCACTATCAACCAATTAACTTAACTTCATGTGGAACCAGTTCCTGGTATCAGAGCCTTGTTATGGATTTATACTTAAAAAATAAAGGTAGAGAGGATTCTGAAGAACAACCTGTAGATCATACATTAAGTATTATAACTTAGAATTTATACATGTACTCGTGATCATTACTATGAGATTTACCACTTATTTAAGAGAGTAATGTACACTCTTACGTATATAATTATCAAACATACTCAGATTATATAAAATTTATTCAACATAAATCATTTTGCCTAGTGACTTATCCACGTATAAGTTTGGGTTATTCATTCTCGTTCCTTACGCCTCGGGTGCTTATCCACAAACAAGATAAGATGGGTTATTCACGTACATTAGTTAATGAATTTCATAGTGAGAAGCTATTCATTTCCTAAGTATAAACACTTCGTATACCCACACCACTATAACTATTAATACTCTTGGAACGAGATACGTATGTATAGATCTATATCGGTTGACACCCCCACCTATGCTTTGTAACTACAAACTCGACAGTCGAACCCGATGTGGCTGATAAATATATTGTGTCATTTCTACGACGTCCAATGACACATTGTAGGGGTACTTCAGTCTCATATATCGGTTATAGGACTCACTATAAACATTAACTGGACCTCTCTCTCTCTCTCTTTAGAAACCATGGATTCGGTTTCTCTCTTTACAAAACAGTTATAAGTATGGTTTTACTTATGGAAAAACACCTTTTGGTTTTTAAAGTTTATTTAAAGGCTCTTTACAAACTTATTCATAAATTATGGTTTTACTTACAAAGAAAATAATTTTTGGTCATTTTAAATGTATCACTACTGCTCTAGCAAAAAAACCTTGTGTTGACCCTTAGAACTACATGTACTCTTAGGAAATCACTAAACAAGCATTTCAGATGACGGTATACTCATGGGTTTCGGGCAATCCATGTATTTTATTATTATATGTAAGAAACTTGTATTCAATCTTCAAGATGAAATACAACTACTGTTTTGTTATTGTTGTACTTAGGTTATGTATTCAATTTTTTGTGATTTATGAACTAAGTCGCACAGCCCGACATGTTCCACCGCCTCGGCCGGGGGTGTGACAACTTGGTATCAGAGCTAAATTGGCTATAGAGAACTCGTATCCTTGAAAGAGGAATACAAATGTAGCTATAGGCTCCTAATAAAATTATTATTATTAACTACCCTACTTCTCGACTACTTACGGGAGAGGTGTCCAGTATGAACTATTGCTTGGGTCGCTGGATTTCAGAACGGCTGTATGCGAAAATGGTCCTGCCCTCTGGTACTTCTCACCTGGCCGATCCTTACTTGATAGTCTTGGAGTATAAAACAAAACTAATGATACTGCAATCCTCGCCAACAATATATATATATATATATATATATATATATATATATATATATATATATATATATATATATATATATATATAAGAGTTATATATACTCTGACACACGATGAGAACAGTTAATAAAATTATAACATATCTTCAACTAAAACTACAAACTCAATCCTTTAGGTTAAACACCTCGACAAAGGTTAGTACCATACATAAGTCATACCACAAATAAATTTGGAACGTGCACATGTGTTATATATGGTTCGGCTAGTGCACTACCAAACATTGAGCAAGGTGTTTGACAGACTACAAAGGTCGAGAGTTTTAGAGATTGAAGAATGTTCTCAAGATTCGATGCAGATACCTAGTACCTTACAATCCTTATATAAACTCCAAAACGACACATACGTTTAATAAAATCATAAAAATACGTTATCCCAGATTTTCCTGATTTATCTAAATCCGAAGAAGAACAAAGAACCAATAGCTCTGCTACCTTCGTAGTAGAGAAAGCCATAGTTCCCAGTTGATTGTTCAGTACTCTCCAAACTTCTTTCTCCCATATATTTCAAAGATGGCAAGGATCCTTCCGAGGACAAACCATCTAAAGAACCCACTTAAGGGATGGAAGTTGAAGAAAAGAAACGATCAAAGATAAGAAACCAGTTAAAATTGGTAGGATTTAGATTCCCTCTCTATCATCTGTAATTGGTAGGACTTTAATTATCTCTCTATCATTTGGAAATTTATAGGATTTCAGGAATCGATCGGTCTCTATAATTTGGAAATATAAAGGATTGTAAAACAAATTACACTAATAAACTATCATAAAATAAAAATTATACATACTTATTTATGACTACATAGTGTAACCGTTATAAACATATTAGGACGATGCCCCCGTGAAAGAGTCCGCGAGTCCGTCTACCACCAACTCCCCGAGTCACCCTGAGAGTTGTACCAACGGTAACCCTAACTACGGGAGAAACTCCAAATTCTGGAGATAATCCAACCGCAACCCCACGAGTTATCATTCCCTTAACCCCACCATTTCAAATGCATCCCAAACTAATATAAACCCTACTTACACAAAGGATTGCCACAACCTTAGCTGCATATGAGGCTACCCTGAATGAAACTTCCGGAAATAATATAAATGGTGGTGGTATTCCAGTTATTAACCAAAACAATTTCAGATCCTATACATACAAGGATTTCTTAGCCTGCAAACCCTGATATTTCTTTGGCACAGAAAGGAGATGTCAGTCTATCCCGTTGGATACAGAAAATGGAGCCAGTGTTTCGCATCAATTCATGCATTGATGACTGCCAATTCAAATATGCTAGTTGTACGCTAATGGATTCCACCCTGAATTGGTGGAATAATCATGCCATGTCCATAGGAATCGATGCAGCTTATGTCATGGGTTGGGAACCGTGAAAACAAATGATGATAAAGGAGTATCGTCCTCGACAAGAAGTACAGGCTCTGGAATAAGAGCTTTGGAATCGAACTATGAAAGGGTCGGAGGTGACTACCTACACCTCCCAATCTAACGACCTTGCAAACTGATGAACCCGAAATATAAAAAGACTGAAAGGTACATTTCGGGATTAGCTCTACCAGTTCAAGGTCTAGTTACTGCATTTAGACCCAACACCTTTGATAGTGCTAAAATATATTTATGTCCATAAATATCAAATCATTTTGTAAAGCTTAATGCCTTAGGATAATGTAGCTATAGATACTATGCCGAGTTGTAAGCTATGATATTATTCCTAAGAGTTATGATTCCCGATAGTCTAGGAAGAGATAATACCTAGATGTTATAATGGCCAAATCCTTAGGATAACATAGTACCTAGAAGTTATGCTGGTTAAATATATGGATATGCATCGTACCTAATTGTTACTCTGCCCAAATATCTTCTTTTCAAATAACCATAATTAGGGTATATATATATATATATATATATATATATATATATATATATATATATATATATATATATATATATATATATATATATATATACTTATATATAGAAAATAATTATGAGATCAAAAGTTATAATTATCAAATATAAGATAAAGAATTTGTATTATGATAGTTATAGGAAATCCCTAGGAAGGATAAAAGATAAAAGATAAATACCTAACGTTAATGCGTTAGTGAGCTGATAATATTCATCCAAAGGCATTGATTAAATTTGGCATTCTGCGGTACCTATAATCTTTAATATTGTGAGAGCCAGAAAGATATATATATATATATATATATATATATATATATATATATATATATATATATATATCAATATGGAGATTGACACCTCCACCTGTGATTGCTAGCTACAATTCGGTAGGATAACTTTCTTATTATTCACTATTTGACGCCCGATGAAGTGTCACAACGGGGAAAATTATTAGTCAAACAATAACTATTATGGGGGTGTAGCATCCATAAAAATCATGTCAAATTTAAACTTTTTAAAACATTCCAAAACCATTGATTATTACAAAACTTGTTTTCAAAATAGTTCAGTGTCAAGATATCCCAAAATCAAATCATAAACAATAGGAGGTGTACAATCACGCCTTCGCCTTCCCACGATCGTCAGAAGTACCTGAAACAAAATCAACAATTGTAAGCCCGAAGCTTAGTGAGTTCCCCCAAAATACCAACGCCATACAGATATAACCATATTATATAACAAACACAACATTCATAATGAGCCATCAGTCTGACTAGACCGCCTCGCAGGCCATCAGTCTATCTGGACCGCTCTCCAAGCCATCAGTACATCTGGACTGCCTCTCAGGGCCTTCAGCCTATCCGAACCGCTCGTCGGGTCTTCGACTTGACTAGTGTGCCCTAACCGGGTCTGCAGTCTATCCGGTCCGCGCTGGGTGTCTTGGCCTACAATACAAAGTAGGACCTACCTCAACCCAATCCCAAACCCAACAAACATGTGCACATAAATATCATATGCTAGCATGTAATAACAGATAGTCATACATATCTAACAGATCACTAACATGGCAACCATCCTATAACCAGGATACCGATCTAACCGATCAATAACATAGCAACCATCCTATAACTAGGATACCGATCTAACCGATCTCTAACATAGCAACCATCCTATAACCAGGATATCAATCTAACAGATTACTAGCATAGCAACAATCCTAAAACCAGGATGCAATCTAACAGATTAATAACATAGCAACCATCCTAAAACTAGGATGCAAATCATAAAGGGCAGGCCTTGGTGCCGTAGACCATGTTGATATAGTCAGGAGAACTCACCTTCTAAGTAGCTCGAATCGATAAAGTCAACTCCGCTAAATACAACTCCAAATCCAACACCTACATCCACCGATGACTCACTTCCATAAATTCCCAAATTACCAAAATACCCCTAGAGGTCAAACTGGTCAACCCTCGGTCCAAGTCAAAGTCAACGGTCAAATTCAACCGTCCATGTTGACCCAACTCGTCGAGTTCCTTAAGAACTCAGAGAGTCATAAAACCCTCACTGACTCGCTGAGTTTCCGACCAACTCATCGAGTCCATGCGTGTCCAGAAATCGGGGAAAACCCTAACTGACTCGTCGAGTCCTCTTACTGACTCGCTAAGTCCATGCAGAAACCAAACAATGGGAAAACCCATCCTAACTCGTTGAGTCGGCTTATCCGACTCATCGAGTTCATACAATCCATTTCTTATCCAGATGATTTTGAGCCACTCCAAAGCACCAACTGGTAGATCTAGTCTCCTAGGGCCTAGTTATCACATAAAGTTGCAAACTTTACATGCATGCAAGGTCTTAATAGCCAAAACTGTAACAACCCAATTTTTCAAAAGAAAATTTTCTTTTTTAATTATCCAAATCACATTTCCATCAGCCATAAAATCCAAATACAATTTTTTTTCAAAACCCATATCAAATACAACTTTATTTCAAAATATCAGAGTGTCCGATAAATTGATCGAGTGAGAGTGCACACTGCGCCATCAAGCCTTCCCCTTGCTAATGCTTAGTGAGTCCCCCAGAGCATACCCCACACACAATCCACAAACACATATCATATTAGCTATAAAAGCTACATGTACCACATAAGCCATGCATACTAACATATAAGGAGGTCGTGGGCTCCTCCAAGGTCTTATACCTTCATGTCATAGGCTCCCCCCATGGTCTTTACCTAGGAATGCCATGGGCTCCCCCACATGGTCTTATATCCAACTGCCACGGGCTCCCCCCGGGGTATTCCATGCAATAACATACATAATCACACATATCATATATCACAGAAGTATCTATCATACTACATAACACATAAATAAACATATAAGGATGTCGTGGGCTCCCCCAGGGTCTTATACCATCATGCTATGGGCTCCCCCACATGGTCTTTACCTAGGAATGCCATGGGCTCCCCCACATGGTCTTATATCCAACTGCCACGGGCTCCCACCGGGGTCTTCCATGCAAATATCACATAATCACTAGCATACCACTTAGAATAAAGCTAACTATCATACCACATATATCTGCTATAGCTAGTGTACCACATCACATAAAATGGGCCGGCCTTGGTGCCTTAGACCCATTGGTGTGGTGAGAAGACTCACTTCTGTCCGAAGAATCCGAAAGCTGCTCTCCTAACAGTCTGTAACCACTCGTGCTAAACAATAATAGCATTACTTAATGTTAGGATCAAACCCCATCTAAGTGGAGAACCCAAATCCCCAAGTCCCTCTACAATGGCCCAAAAGTCTTCCTTAGTTAATAGGCCCAAAGTCCATATCCAAAATCATTAATGGGCCTCATTGCCCAATAAAGCCCAACCATAACATCCATGGCCCAAAACTGATAAACTGACCCACTATCCCCAAAACCTGACCAGGCCCAACGACTAATTGAGGCCCAAAGGCTCAAAGGCCCAAAATAAGTCCAAGCCCATCTGACGTGCGTACGCCTGGCGTACCACCCTGGTACGTGCAGCGTACTGAGTCCCTGAGCAGTATGCGCACGTACACTAACTTACGCCCAGCGTACAAACAGATTATGCACTTTCTTCCATTAAGTGCTTAATACTCGATGTTCTAACGTCCAAAACCAGATCTGAGCTCATTAAGACGTCCTACGGCATAAAGTTGGCAACTTTATGCCCTTTCATGCTCTATGGGACATAAAAACTTCATTCTTCACATTAGGACTTCATATAAGGCTCCAAACTCTTGCATGGATTCTAGATACAACCCAATCTATCACCTTTATGCATCTAGAATGCTCACAAGGCTCAGATCTAACCATTTCAGCCTCTGGAGTTGCTCAACTCTCAAGAGGAGGTCCAAAACCACCAAAAAGGAACCATAAAGAAAACCCTAACTAGATCTAAAGAATAAGAAGGCAATATAAGAGCTTTATACCTCCAGAAGCTCCTCAAGGAGAACTAGATACAAATTCTTGAAGCCTAATGCCACTCCAAGCTTGCTTGAGAACTCCTTCTTCTTGAATCGACACTAAAATGGCCACAAATGCACTCCTTAAGATCAAAACACACTCTCTAATGGTTTTAGTTTTCAGAGACGTTTGAAGGTGAAAGAGGCTGATTAGGGTGGAGCTCAAATAAGATAAGGATGCTTATATAGGTCTCAAGTCCGGAAATTAGGGTTTGCATATTTGTCACGTGCGTCCCGCATACTCTTGGTATGCCCAGCGTACGTGCTGGCCCTCTGCGAACATTTATGCATGGTACACTAAGCCTACTTATGAGGTACGCCTAATGTACTTAAGGGACTTAATGTGTAATAATAAAAACTTCAAGGGCTACTATGGAAATACCTGAATTGGAGTGTTACAACTCTCCCCCAATTGGACTAGACTTCGTCCTCGAAGTCCGTAGACGCAAATAGATCGGAGTAATGCTCCCGCATCTCATCCTCCGGCTCCCATGTCCATTCGGAGCCCCTTCGGTGCTGCCATTGCACCTTTAAAAGCTTCACTTCCTTTTTCCGAAGAACCTTGATCTTCCTATCCAAAATCGCAACGGGCCTCTTAATGTAGTTCAGGCTCTCGTCCAAAATCGCAACGGGTACCGCCACTGCTCCTCCCCCTCCATGCAACCTCGAACAATCAGACTTTTTATGGCCAGTTTGGTTGCAGTGGAAACATATCAATCCCTTCTTAGGGAAATCCCTGCTCAAGTGGCCCTGTTAGCCGCATGCATAACATTTTGTGCCTGTTGTCCGGCAAGCCCCACTGTGCGTTTTACCGCACCTGGTACACCGGCCCCAGCCCTGCTGGCCCCTGCTGGAAGTGTCTGAGGTCTTAGGCTTTTTAGCCTAACCCACCGCTGCCTGTACCTGCTCCGGCTTCCACTTGGTGCGGAAGTCCAACTCTATCTCCCTCTCACGTGCCTTCTCTACCATCTCATTTAGGGTTTTACACCCTGTAAAGCTCACAAACTCCCGGATATCATCCCTCAGCATGGAATGATATCTCGTCCTCCGCATGTCCTCACCAGTAGCATACTGTGGGATCAATAATGCTCGTTCCCGAAACTTGGCGGTGATCTCCGCCACAGTCTCGGTGGTCTGTTGGAGCTCCTAGAACTCCCCCACCATTCGTCGCACCTCAATATCCAGTCCAAACTCCAAGTCAAATCGCCGAACAAACTCGGCCCATGTCATCTCAGCGACACTGGCTGCTCCCACCTGGCTGGTCACCTCTCCCCACTGATCCTGGGCTCTGTCCCTCAGCATACAGGAAGCAAAACTCACATTCGCCGCATCAGGGCAAGAACTCGTGCGTTCGGCGTTCTCAATATCCGCCACCCAGGTCGGCTAACAATAGGGTCCCTGACCCCCGAAAAACTTCTGCACTCCACACGCATGGAACTCCCGAAACGAGGGAGTTCGGGCCCCGACCTGGCCCGCAGCAATCTCGGATCTGAATGACCTGAGCCTCTCCTCCATAATCTCCATTATCCCCTCCTTGACCGTCCCAAAGATCACTGGGGTAGCGTCAAGGATGCCCTTCGTAACCTCGGCTGCAATGATCTCGCGCAACCTCTCATCAATAGGCTCGGTAGTGTCACCTGACCCAGACCTAGATCCTGATCCCCCTCCTCCGTGTCGTGTCATCACCATACTGTACTGCAATACCATAAAACATAATGATCAGGATGTCTATAGAGGGGATCCTCCCACACCGGTCCTCATTAGAGCTTCCAGGTCTAACATTGGTTCGGGTACAGGTCATGTGCTTTTAGTAGTACGGGCCCAATACTACCTTCCACACCTACCTGTACCTTTCCCCAAGGCTCTACCTGATAACTCTAATTTGTCCCAAAATAAGCCATGTCCCACAGACTACTGCACATGTCAAATCCCAAGCTGTCCTAAGATTTGCTCTACTCACATCAATCAGACCAATGATAACAGGTTGCCTTTATGCATGCAAATTATACACAGAAAAGGATCAAATAGACTTTCGAATAAGAGATTCTACCCTAGGACCACAACCAAACGAGGAACAGGAAATAAGGCCAAAAGAATCATTCTAAGACTATAAGCTCCTAACCGTATATAATTTTAAAAGCATACACATAGCAAAATCCATACGATTATCAAAGCTCAAATATCAGTATAACATGGCTAACATATTGGGGAACTACTTACTTGGCTCGGCTGATCACGCGCGTTGCACTCTCCTCTTTTCCATTCCTTAAAAGTTTTTAACTTATATTTTTGAAAACAATTTTACCATTTCCTTAGTTTGAGTCCTGACACACCCGAGAGTGTGCCCGAATCTCTCAAACCAAGGCTTTGATAACAACTTGTAACGACCCAATTTTTCAAAAGAAAATTTTCATTTTTAATTATCCAAATCACATTTCCATCATCCACAAAATCCAAATACAATTGTTTTCAAAACCCATATCAAATCCAACTTTATTTCAAAATATCAGAGTGTCCCATAAAATGCTCGAGTGAGAGTGCACGCCGCGCCATGAAGCCTTGCCCTTGCCCTTGCCCTTGCCCTTAGGCTCAGATGTACCTGAAATAAATCCACAAACTATAAGCTAATGCTTAGCGAGTCCCCCAGAGCATACCCCACACACAATCCACAAAACACATATCATATTAGCTATAAAAGCTACATATACCACATAAGCCATGCATACTAACATATAAGGAGGCCGTGGGCTCCCCCCAAGGTCTTATACTTTAATTCCATGGGCTCCCCCCATGGTCTTTACCTAGGAATTCCATGGGCTCCCCCACATGGTCTTATATCCAACTGCCACGGGCTCCCCCTGGGGTCTTCCATGCAATAACATACATAATCACACATATCATATATCACAGAATTATCTATCATACTACATAACACATACATAAACATATAAGGATGCCGTGGGCTCCCCCCAGGGTCTTATACTATCATGCCATGGGCTCCCCCACATGGTCTTTACCTAGGAATGTCATGGGCTCCCCTATATGGTCTTATATCCAACTGCCACAGGCTCCCCCCGAGGTCTTCCATGAAAATATCACATAATCACTAGCATACCACTTAGCATAAAGCTAACTATCATACCACATATCTCTACTACAGCTAGTGTACCACATCACATAAAATGGGCCGGCCTTAGTGCCTTAGACCCATTGGTATGGTGAGAAGACTCACTTCTGTCCGAATAATCCGAAAGTTGCTCTCCTAATAGTCTATAACCACCCGCGCTGAATAATAATAGCATTACTTAATGCTAGGATCAAACCTCATCTAAGTGGAGAACCCAAATCCCCAAGTCCCTCCACAATGGCCCAAAAGTCTTCCTTAGTTAATGGGCCCACAGTCCATATCCAAAATCATTAATGGGCCTCATGGCCCAATAAAGCCCAACCATAACATCCATGGACCAAAACAGATAAACTGAACCACTAATCCCAAAACGTGATCAGGCCCAACGACTAATTGAGGCCCAAAGGCTCAAAGGCCAAAAATAAGTCCAAGTTCATCTACTGTATGTACGACTAGCTTACCACCCTGGTACGTGCAGCGTACTGAGTCCCCGAGCAGTACGCACGGCGTACACTAACTTACGCCCAGCATACAAACAGATTAAGCACTTCCTTGCATTAAGTGCTTAATACTCGATGCTCTACCATCCAAGATCAGATCTGAGCTCATTAAGATGTCCTAGGGCATAAAGTTGGCAACTTTATGCCCTTGCATGCTCTATGGGACATAAAAACTTCATTCTTCACATTAGGACTTCATATAAGGCTCCAAACTCTTGCCTATAGTCTAGATACTCCCCAATCTAGCACCTTTATGCATCTAGAATGCTCACAAGGATCAGATCTAACCATTTCAGCCTCTGGAGTTGCTCAACTCTCAAGAGGAGGTCCAAAACCACCAAAAAGGGACCATAAAGTAAACCCAAACTAGATCTAAAGAATAAGAAGGCAATATAAGAGCTTTATACCTCCAGAAGCTCCTCAAGGTGAAATAGATACAGATTCTTGAAGCCCAATGCCACTCCAAGCTTGCTTGACAACTTCTTCTTCTTGAATGGACACTGAAATTGCCACAAATGCACTCCTTAAGCTCAAAACACACTCTCTAATGGTTTTAGGGTTTTCAGAGACGTTTGAAGGTGAAAGAGGCTGATTAGGGTGGAGCTCAATAAAGATAAGGATGCTTATATAGGTCTCATGTCCGGAAATTAGGGTTTGTATATTTGTCACGTATGCCCCACGTACTCTTGGTACGCCCAGCGTATGTGCTGGCCCTCCGTGATCATTTATGCATGGTACGCTAAGCGTACTTATGAAGTACGCCCAACGTACTTAAGGGACTTAATGTGTAATAATAAAAACATCAAGGGCTACTATAGCAATACCTGAATTGGAGTGTTACAAAAACTAGTCTAAGGAAGAAGCTTAAGGCAAAGAGAAGGACATAGCTTGAAAAAGACAGAAACTTTATGACAATAAGGGGCTAAAGGAGTCCAGATCTGAAGTTACAACCTCAGATCTTGCCCCAAATCTGGAAATACCACAACAATACACTAGAAAGGGCTCTAAACCCATGAATGAAGAGATCTAGCAAAGGAAGAGCCAAAGTAACGACTTGTTACCTTCAAAGTGATGCTAAGGTGGAGTAGAATTCGGATCTACAACTTCTCCTTGTTCTAAGCTTCTTGAAATTCAAGCTCTTCTTACCAAGATCCACCTTCCAAGCTTAAAACACACATAAATATGGATAGTAAACACGATTTAGGTTTTCTGAGCTCAAGGGGGTTGTAAGGGAGGCTAATGACCCTTTAAATAGGGTGCAAAACCCTGGAAATTAGGGTTTCACCCTCCAGCTCCAACTTGTCGATATATATCCTCCAACTCATCGAGTTGGTCACTTAAGACACGCAGCCAAATTCGTTCCTACTCAACGAGTTAGGGCATCCAACTCGTCGAGTAGACCTTTCAAAATCAACATAAGCTAAAAAGTTTATACCTGAGAGTCGGGGTGTTACAATTCTCCCCCACTTAAACTAGACTTCTTCCTCGAAGTCCGTTGTGGTGAACAGCTCCGGGTAATGCTCCCGGATCTCTGCCTCCAGCTCCCAAGTCCACTCAGATCCCCTCCGGTGCTCCCATTGTACCTTTAGCAAAGGTACTTCCTTGTTCCGTAGAACCTTCACTTTCCTCTCCAGAATGGCCACCGGCCTCTCCACGTAATTCAGGCGCTCATCGACCTAAATATCATCTAATGACACCACTGCCTCCTCGTCCAGAATTCACTTCTGCAACTGTGAAACATGGAAAGTACTGTGGATCTGACTAAGCTCCTCTGGTAGCTCTAGTCTTTATGCCACCATGCCAACCCTGGCAATGATCCTGAATGGTCCAATGTCTCGGGGACCCAATTTCCCCCTCTTCCTGAAGTGGATCCCACCCTTCCAGAGGGAGACCTTCAGGAGTACCATGTCACTGACCTGAAACTCCAGCTCAGATCGGCATCGGTCGACGTATCTCTTCTGCCGACTCTGTGCGGTCTGTAGCCGCTTTCTAATCTTCTGAATCATCTCAATAGTCTGCAGGACTACCTCGGTCTGACCCATCACCCTGTGACCAACCTCGCCCAAACAGACAGGGGTACGGCACGTCCATCCATACAACAGCTCATAAGGTGGAGCACCAATGATGGAGTGGAAGCTGTTGTTATAAGAGAACTCTACGAGGGGTAGGTAGGAGTCCCAGCTCCCACGGAAGTCAATAACACAGTCTCTCAACATATCCTCAAGAGTCTGTACGGTCCGCTCACTCTGGCCGTCCGTCTGCGGATGATCGGCTGTACTGAAGTGCAACTGTGTGCCCAGTTCCTTGTGGAACTTCTGCCAAAATTGGGACCGCATGACGAGCGATAATCTCACGTATATACACATCAGACAGCTTCTCGTCCGGTGAGCTCTCCCGAATGGGCAGAAAATGAGCACTCCCCACGATGACCCAAATAGCGTCGAACCCCTTCGCCGTTCTTGGCAACTTGGTGATAAAGTCCATCGTGATCTACTCCTATTTCCACGTGGGAATCTCTAGAGGTTGCAGCTTGCCATGTGGCCTCTGGTGCTCGGCCTTGACCATCCTGCAGGTCAAGCACCTCTCAACATACCAAGCGATCTCTCGCTTCATGCACGACCACCAGTAACTCAATCGCAAATCTCGGTACATCTTGGTGGCCCCCAGGTGAATAGAGAAACGAGACTTATGAGCCTCCTCCAGTATAGTATGTCTGACCCCACCAGACATCGGAACCCAAACCCTACCACAACGGGTCAATAATCCACGGCTATCCTGAACAAACCGGGTGTTCTCACCCCTAATCCTCTCAAGCTTCCAGTTCTTCTGACGCATACCCTCTGCCTGGGCTTCACTGATTAAGCCCACAAGAGGAGAATCCATAGAAATCCTCATGCACGTCACTGGAGTGGAAGATCCAGCTGACTTGTGGCTCAGAGCGTCCGCAACCACGTTCACTTAACCTGGGTGGTAAAGGATCTCACAGTCGTAGTCCTTGACTACATCTAGTCATATACGCTGCCTCATGTTCAAGTTCGGCTGATCCATGATGTGTCTCAAACTCTTGTGGTCCTTGTAGATGGTACAGCGGACCCCGTAGAGGTAATGTCTCCAAATCTTGAGAGCGAATACCACCGGTCCCAACTCCAGGTCATGAGTAGGGTATCTCGTCTCATGTGGCTTCAACTGCCGCGATGCATAGGCTATCACTCGTCCTCTCTGCATGAGAACCGCACCCATTCCTGTGATGGATGCATCACAGAAAACTACAAAGTCCTCAACTCCCTCTGGAAGAGTCAAGACTGGAGCCTCGCATAGTCGCTGTCTGAGGGTCTCATATGCCCTCTGCTGCTCGGGGCCCCACGGGAAATCCACCCCTTCCTCGTCAGACGAGTAAGGGGTACTGCAATCTTGGAGAAATCCTGTATGAATCTCTGGTAGTACCCTGCCAATCTCAAGAGGCTCCTGATATCCGAAGGAGATTTTGGAACCTCCCACTGCACAACCGCCTCGATTTTGGCCGGATCGACCAAAATCCCCTCCTGGTTAACGAGATGTCCCAGGAACTGGACCTCTCGTAACCAAAACTCGCACTTTGAGAACTTGGTATAAAGCCATTCTCGCCTCAGAACTACCAATAGCTCTCGTAGATGCTCCTCATGCTGCTCTCGGGTCTTGGAGTACACCAAGATATCATCTATGAACACTATGACTGAGCGATCGAGCATCGGTCTGCAGACCCGATTCATCAGGTCCATAAATACTGTTGGCGCGTTGGTGAGCCCAAACGGCATCACCACGAACTCGTAATGTCCATAACGAGTTCGGAACGCGGTCTTCTCCACGTCCTCCTCCCTAACCCTGGCCTGATGGTACCCGGACCTCAGGTCTATCTTGGAGAACCAAGATGCTCCCTGCAACTGATCGAAAAGATCATTCATCCTCGGGAGTGGATAACGGTTTTTCACCGTCAACTTGTTCAACTCCTGGAAATCAATGCACATCCGTTGTGAACCATCCTTCTTCCTGACGAAGAGTATCGGCGCTCCCCATGGAGAACTACTTGGACGAATGAACTGCTTGCCCAACAGTTCCTGCAGCTGTGATGACAGCTCATGCATCTCTGGTGGTGCCAACCGGTACAACGCCTTGGCGATAGGTGTCGTACCTGGCACAAGGTCGATCCTGAACTCGACCTGCCTCTCCAGAGGCACTCCTGGTAACTCCTCCGGGAACACGTCCGCAAACTCCCTGATTACTGGCAGCTCTGAAACTGAGGTCTGATTCCTGGCCCACGTATCCACCACATACGCTAGATAACCCGCACACCCGTGCTGAATGTACTGCCGAGCCCTGGCATCCGAGCAAAACCCTGATCCCAATCCGGTGCCCTCGCCGTAAACGATCAGTTCTCCCCTACTTAGGGTTCGAACCACCACTCGCTGACCCTCGTAGCCGATCAAATATACCTCCCCCATGGGAATCGAGATCAGGTCTATCGGGAAAGATACCCCAAAAATCATCAATACGCAACCCCGATAGACCGAAGAAGCAGAAATTCTGTGTTCGTCGGCGATAGAGACTCGCAACGGACACTTGAACTCTCCCATTGGCAACCCGAACTCCCTACTGAAAGACTGAGAGACAAACGACCAACTCACCCCCAAATCAAATAATACCAAAGCAGGTAAGGAGTTCACTAAAAACGTACCTAATCACAGGTTCAAACATATAAGCATATAACAAATATCATCAGTAAAATAAGGGATAGAAACATACCAGCAACCACGTCTGGTGCTGCTCTGGCCTCCTTTACTGTAAGCTGGAAGGCGCGTCCATGGGCCCTCAGGGGCGCTGCTCGACCCTGACCCCCGTCAGTAATCCTTAGTGTAGCCGGCACTGGAGCCTGCACTGGCTTGGCCGCGAGCTGTGGACAGTTGGTCTTCACGTGACCAACTTGATGACAGTGGTAGCAGATCCTCATATCCTGAACCGGGGCTGTCTGGCGACAATCCCGCACAAAGTGCCCCTCCTTGCTGCATTTGCGGCATGCGCTACCTCATCTGAAAGCCCCCGAGTGCCCCCTCACGCACTTGCCACAAGTGCGGACCTGCTGTCCCCTGACCTGGAATCAGCGGTCTTAGACCGCTTCAGCGCCGGCTGTGAGTGTGCCGGGGCCTGCCGCTTCTCTCTCAGCAGCAGCTCAATCTCCAACTCACGCCGCCTAGCGGCCTCCTGTAAATCCAGAAGCGAATCACAACGCTGGGTCGCCACAAACTGTCGAATATCAGTCTTGAGCATGCTCAGATAACGTGTCATCTGAGCTTGCTCAGAAGCAAACTCCGGGCAGAACATCGCCCTCTCTGTGAACATGTGGGTGATTTCCATCACCGTCTCACCATCCTGTCTCAAATCCAGAAACTCCGGAGCTAACCGTTCCCGCTCGACTCGTGGAATGTAGCGAGCGCAGAACGTATCCCTGAACTGCTCCCAAGTAACAGCAGCTCTCTGATCATCAAAATACGACCCAGTCACCAACCTCCACCAGTCCTTTTCCCCAGTCCTCAGCATGTTCAGCGCACACCTGACCTTCTGGTCAGTAGGACATGAACACGTGAAGAAACACCCCTCCACGTCAGAAAGGCACCTCATGGCCTTGATGGGATCCTGAGTCCCATCAAAAGTAGGGGGCTTCGTGTTGTCGAAGTCCCGATACTGAAAAGCCCGACTGGCTCCCAACCCTGCCACCGATACAGCTGTTGTGGCTGCTGCGTCAGCCGCCTCAGTGAGGGCTGCATAGCGATCATCGAAATACTCCACCATAGCGGTCTTGATAGACCCAAACATCTCCGGCAACTGAGCCCGGAACATAGCAGCAACCTCATCATGCAGGATCTCCCAGATCCTAGCATCCATCTCGTCTGGCCTCATCTGGCCGATAGTCTCGGGCACTGTCGGTGCCTCCTGTCCGTCATCTCCTGATCCTGACCCGAATCCAGTCACAAATCGTCGGGTAACCACCATGCTGAAAATATATACCAAAAAGATATCAGATATTCCACATAACAACATGGGAACCAACTCCCAACAAAACCCTAGGGGTTGTGACTTCCTTGCTACATGTATGGGTCATGTGCTTTCAGTAGTACAGGCCCATACTACCTTCCACACCTACCCATATTTGTCTCAAGTATCATCACAACACCCTAAAACTATACATATGCATGGCATGCGCTAAATCCTCAATCCCAGAGGAAGGCTAAATGTCTCATAACCGGCGGAATCATCCTAAACAACCCATCCATGAAACTTCCACCAACCCTGCAGCACTCGTGTATGCTAGCCATACATAACGTTGGACCCTATAAACGTTCAAATACCTGATCCTACCCTACGCCCTTCATTAAACAAGAATAGGAAATTAGGCCAAACTAAACATTCTCACGTTATAAGATCTAAATTATGTACGGCCGTAATGCATACACTAAGAAACTACAGTAATGATGTCAATTTCATATAAGGAGAAACCCTGGGCTATTAGGCATCATATAATCAGGCAATTCAATCATACAATTCCTGAAGATCCCTAGCCTAGTACTAGCATTCTGTTCTAACATATCACATTAATCAAATAATCTGTAAGGTATTTTGGTGTCTATCCGTGAGCTCCGGCTGATAGTACACTTGCATCCTCCTTTATTATTTTGAAAACATTTTAAGAAAATCATTTTAAAATCTTATCCTCAGTTTGAGACTGCAGACATGCGAGTGTTTCCTCCAATTCACTCAAACCAAGGCTCTGATACCAACTTGTAACATCCATAAAAATTATGCCAAACTTAAACTTTCTAAAACATTCCAAAACCATTGATTATTACAAAACTTGTTTTCAAAATAGTTCAGTGTCAAGATATCCCAGAATCAAATCATAAACAATAGGAGGTGTACGATCACGCCTTCACCTTCTCGCGATCGTCAAAAGTACCTGCAAAAAAATCAACAACTGTAAGCCCGAAGCTTAGTGAGTTCCCCGAAAATACCAACGCCATACAGATATAACCATATCATATAACAAACACAGCATGCATAATGAGCCATCAGTCTGACTGGAACGCCTCGTAGGCCATCACTCTATCTGGACCGCTCTCCGAGCCATCGGCACGTCTGGACCGCCTGGGGCCTTCAGCCTATCCGGACCGCTCGTCGGGCATTCGACCTGACTAGTGTGCCCTAACCTGGTCTGCAGTCTATCCGGTCCGCCATGGGTGTCTTGGCCTACAACACAAAGCAGGACATGCCTCAACCCAATCCCAAACCCAACAAACATGTGCACATAAATATCATACGCAAGCATGTAATCACAGATAGTCATACAGATCTAACAGATTACTAACATGGCAACCATCCTATAAGCAGGATACCGATCTAACCGGTCAATAACATAGCAACCATCCTATAACCAAGATACCATTCTAACCGATCTCTAACATAGCAACCATCCTATAACCAGGATATCAATCTAATAGATTACTAGCATAGCAACCATCCTAAAACCAGGATGCAATCTAACAGATTATAACATAGCAACCATCCTAAAACCAGGATGCAAATCATAAAGTGTCGGCCTTGGTGCCGTAGACCCTTTTGATATAGTGAGGAGAACTCGCCTCACAAGTAGCTCGAATCAATAAAATCAACTCCACCAAATGCAGCTCCAAATCCAACACCTACATCCACCGATGACTCAATTCCATAAATTACCAAAATACCCCTAGAGGTCAAACTGGTCAACCCTCGGTCCAAGTCAAAGTCAACGGTCAAAGTCAATTGTTCATGTTGACCCAACTCGTCGAGTGCAGCTAGCAACTCGTCGAGTTCCTTAAGAACTCAGAGAGTCATAAAACCATCACTGACTCGCCGAGTGTCCGACTAACTCGTCGAGTCCATGCATGTCCAGAAATCGGGGAAAACCCTAACTGACTCGTCGAGTCCTCTTACTGACTCGCCGAGTCCATGCAGAAACCAAACAACAGCAAAACCCTTCCCAACTCGTCGAGTCGGCTTATCCGACTCGTCGAGTTCATACAATCTATTTCTTATCCAGATGATTTTAAGCCACTCCAAAGCTCCAATTGGTAGATCTAGTCTCCTAGGGCCTAGTTATCATGTAAAGTTGCAAACTTTACGTGCATGCAAGGTCTTAAGAGCCAAAACTATGCTAAGGAAGAAGCTTAAGGCAAAGAGAAGGCCATAGCTTGACAAAGACTGAAACTTTATGACAATAAGGGGCTAAAGGAGTCCAGATCTGAAGTTACAACCTCAGATCTTTCCCCAAATCCGGAAATACCACAACAATACACTAAAAAGAGCTCTAAACCCATGAATGAAGAGATATAGCTAAGGAAGAGCCAAAGTAATGACTTGTTACCTTCAAAGTGATGCTAAGGTGGAGTAGAATTCGGATCTACAAGTTCTCCTTGTTCCAAGCTTCTTGAACTTCAAGCTCTTCTCACCAAGATCCACCTTCCAAGCTTAAAAACACACAAATATGGAGAGTAAACATGATTTAGGGTTTCTGAGCTCAAGGGGGCTGTAAGGGAGGCTAAGGGAGGCTACTGACCCTTTAAATAGGGTGCAAAACCCTGGAAATTAGGGTTTCACCCTCTAGCTCCAACTCGTCGAGTTATATCCTCCACCTCGTCGAGTTGGTCACTTAAGACACGTGACCAAATTCGTTCCTACTCGACGAGTCAGGGCATCCAACTCGTCGAGTAGACCTTTCAAAATGAACATAAGCTGAAAAGTTTATACCTGAGAGTCGGGGTGTTACAGGGGGCTTATGGTTATACATTACAAAAACCTTCGAGATTCGACTACCATTAGGAACGCCTTAGAATGGTAGATAAAATACGTTAGGGTTGTTAGTTATCCTATAAAGATAGTAAGTTAGGATTAATAATACATCTTAAAAGTCAATAAGATAGGGTTAGCAGATAAATAGGTGATATAATAAGACATAGGAAACTAGGAATCTAGAAAGGTAAGATTTCTAAAAAGTTTTCAAAATAGTTTATTATACTTTTACCTCAAAACCTGTGAACTCACCAAAATCATGTTGACGTTTTCAAAAATAGCATGTGTTCCTAGGATGAAGTAGAAACCAAGTTAGGAAAGGATTATCGGCATGAAGAATTGTAGATTCTTTTTTAGTTAAGGTAAATTATGATTGGCGCTCTATGATTTGAGAAATCTATGTACCGTCACCACTCGACATTTTACGCCATCGGTCGGGGAGGGTGTGACAGATTGGTATCGGTGCTAGTTGCTATAGCGAATTAGTATTTCTTTAGGAATTACGACTATAGCTTAGGACCTACATTCCGATTAGGTTTGTCCTCAAACCTATGAATACAGGTATTACTATTCATTACTCTCGTGATAGACTACGTACTGGAGAGGTGCCTAGGCTGGAACTGTCGACTTGGGTTGTTGGATTTCAGAACAACTATACGCCAAAATGGTCCTGCCCACCGACTTTTCCTACCTGGCCAAACCTTACTTAGTCTAGAAGTACAAAACAATAATAATCACCAATCTTGAATAATGTATACAAATCTAAAATGCAATCCACAAAGACGGATATCCAGGATGGTTTAGTGTGTAGAGGTTGAGTCACTCATAAACGTAGCCTGATCAACTATGTTTAGTCTTGACTGAACCAATACATCGACTGAATTGGGGATACATAAACGATAAAAGAAAAGTCATATATACAAATACAAACAACATACCTAAAGTGTATCAAAATACATCGTAAGTATCTAAATACAAAGTATCAAATCCAAAAACCTCAACCTACTCATCGCTGCTCCTATACTCATCCTCCTTGTCCTTGGTGCCCTCAACGCTATCCTCATCAATATCTTCGGGATGTGTGCCTGAAGTGTCTGCACCATCATAACCGGTGCCTCGTAGCTGAGAAGGGGGTCGAACAGAAAGACCCGCCCTAGTAAAAAGGTGGATGGTCCATCCCCAGATGTTGCATCACCCCAGCGATCGAAACAATAATCCAACAACGCTCCTCCTGTAAAGCAACCATACACTGCATCATGTCACGTAGAGTCGGATCTAGAAAGTTAGGCTCCACATACCTAGGAGAACGAAAGGCGCTCTCCTTGGCCGTCCTGGAAACATAAGTCCCCCGAGCGTGACCCAGACTTGCATGTGGTTGTACTCCTGTGGTGGCGCAGTAACATAGGTGTCAAGACAAGCATAAAAATGAGGACTCAGAGTCCCCTCAATAGTATAAATCCCTAGACGCCTCACTAGCTCAATCAGATGTAGGAGCGGGATACTCCTCCCACGCGAAAAGTAAAAATCAATCTAGCAGCCCATCTCGTTGAATCCTTTTCGAAGTGAGCTATCGCAAAGAACTCCCAACATAGCTCCTTGTTGAAAACCTCTTGAACCCTGACAAACCGCCGCCATATGTGGCAAACAAAAAGATCGAGAGCGCTATCATCCCACAATACACGGGTAAAGAACGACGTCAATCGAGTTGTCAGCCCAGAATCATCTGCCACTCTCTAGGAAATATCCTGGGGAACACTGATCTTCTTGGACAGAAGAGCAGTCAGGTGAGAGACAAAAGAGATCCAATCAGGAACATTATCAAAAAACTCTGGAAATGGATGCAGTTAAGAGGTAACTGACATGCAGCTTGCCGACCTCGTCTTGCCATACCTGTAGAAAAGTAGGCCAAAAGCAGTTAGGAATAAGTTAGAAAAGATAAAGGTTGCATTAGGTGTTGAAATGGGATAGACGCACCAGATACACGTTGCATGCGAGTGCACTCGGCGCACAATCATATGTGCAGCGCGCTCCAAGAACACGAAGAACAACAGGCATGGAAACCTGCTGTTTCGTCTAAATTTCTACAAAAAAATCAGATAGGGATGTTTAATTAAGCTTCTAGAACATGAATAGGTAACCCATTTCGTCTAAAACATCACCAAATTACAGATTTAGTTAAAAAAATTCGAAAATTTAAAAATTCAAAATGAGGATCACTAGATGAATTAAACCCAAAATTGAGTATATAGGAAGTAAAATCGATAGTATGAGATGCTTTAGTGATCATATATTTCACAAAAACTAACCAAAATTCATCAATTGAGAAAAACCATAAATACTCGAATTTAGCCCAAAATCTAAGTTAGGATTAGGAATGAACGAGATGAAGAAATCAAAGATGGGAGGCAGGCGCACAAAGTGTGTTTCGTGCGTGTGGGAACCAGTCGAGACAAATCTGATGGGGACAAAAGGAATGTTGGAAAGGTTTCGAATAAAGCCAAAATTCGACTTTAATGTTGATCTGCTGCAAGTGCGTGGCGCGTGTATCATATGCTCGGCGCGCATGTTCAAGATTTCTAAAATTTACACTTTTCATCCCCAAGAACTATTAAATGCCCTGGATGCTAAAATCCTTTAGGAGTTTAATTTAATTAAAAGACTAAGGGCAAGGAGGAGGGATTTACTTGAACTAGTAGGAAATTTCATTCGTAATAAAGGTTGCTAGGGAAGCAACAGTATCATGCTATAATCTATAAATTATATAGGTTGCTAGGGAATCAACCGTAGCATGCCATAATCAGTAAATTATATAGGTTTCTAGGGAAGCAAGAATAACATGCAATAATCAGTAAATTATAGGTCGCTAAGAAAGTAACGACATCATAATAAGAAAAGAAATGACAAAAGGTACCAATAAAGTATTTAATTATCAAAGCGATAAGGAGACAGGTTGCTAGAAGAGCAACTGTAGTACCCTATAAATTGAAAAGTAGTGTTAACCCCTTAGGAACAACAAATACCTTATTTTCGTTATTTCAAGACAACAACCTTACTATGTTAACCTTGATTGACCCGACCACCATTCAGACCATGATTCAGCGTCAAGTCTCAGATGCATTAGGGAATATAAGAGATAATAAGGAAGAAGGAAGTGATAAGGAATGTAGTTAATTGACAAGAACCTATCAGGATTTTCTCAATAGTAAGTTGAGATCATTCTATGGAGACAGGGGAGTAGATAATGTGATCTGTTGGGCGAAAGAGATAGAGAGCATACGTGCTAGTGAACATAGAGTTAAGTTTGCAACTTGCATGCTCATGGGAAGATCTCTCCTATGGTGCAGTACTGTTGGGTTTTAGTTCAAAAATAGTTTCATAAACTAGAAAAATATGGCACCAAAAGACTTTAATTTTTGAAATAACATAAACATTTTATACCCACTAAGGATCTTTTTGCAAGTTATAGAAAGATTAAAATACCAACCAAAGAAGAAGTGAAGAAATAACAACCTTTGTAGCTCTTTGGGTCCTCTTGGGAGGCTTGGAAGTTGATGAAGAATGTGGAACCTTTGAGACACCAACAATGAATCTACTTGATGTAGATGCCAGTCCAAAACTCTTAAACCCTTAAGCTTTAAGTTCATAACCAATATGAACTTAAAGAGGACATGAAGATGCAAGTGTTCTTTAAGTTTTCTAACCAAAACTAGAGAGAATGGGAGAGAAGGACGAGATTTCGGCCACATGCAAGAAGTGAAGGATAAGCATTCTAGCCAAATGCAAGTCTCATATTTATATGCAAAAAATGAAGGTATTAACCATTAGTCCTTAGCACTTTAAGCAAACTTATCCCCCATTGTCATAAGCATGTCTCCCATGCCTTTAAAGCATGATTAGACAAGTCATACACTTCTTCTTTTTATGCATATCTCGAAAATTGCATAAAGAAGAAGAAAGAAAGTCAAACTTTTATAAACTCTTTTATAAAATATAAACCTTGTCTTTTAGGAAAAAGACAAAAGGATTCAACTAGTCCAAAAGTTTGTACATGACTTATAAATCATACCATATGATATATATTAAGTTACTTGCTAATGGAATTTATTATTTCCATGAAATAAATAATTTCGAATTTAATTATAAGAGTTTTATCGAATATTTATTAAAATGAATTTCTAATAAATAATCAATTGTATCAAGTTGTTGTTAGTTTGACCCATCAGTATCATATGTTATTTAGCAATATCACTTTAATATGACTCTTGAGCATACTGGACCTTTCAATCCCCCACTTGCACAAGATTCATATTAGACTGATATAGACAGTGGTGGACGTCTGGCAACATTTCACTGCCCCTAAGACCATACGACTGTTTGTGCCATTCTTTCAACGCCCAATTCCCAAAAAGCTCAAAGCTACAATTGGTGTATAAGGTAAGTTTATCAGTTATCCCTTTGCTACAGACATCATGTTGAACATGAGATTCAGATCGCGATCAATCTCATTAGTTGTTCACCTTTTGGTAAGGCGCCTTAGATGTCTAACTCTCAACACATAATAGGAACAAATACCATCTTGACTACATAAGCCTCTTGCATAGTTCACACCATATCTGAAAATGGCTTTTATAACTGCCCGGTTAAGGAACAACATTTGACCATTACAAATCATAGTACTCCCTACACTTAAGTCCCACTATGTATCTCAGGTGTTAAGAATACAAAGATAGTACATTTTAATCAAGTATCATTCACGATAGTGATCCATGAGATGATCTTGATGCGGGTCAGTTCAATACTGGTTCTCTGACAAGTACCTATGAAACTTGGTTACAACCACTTGCCTACTTTCATGTAGTGAGAGTCAACCAATCCAATTCATATTAGTCTTACTTCATAATTGCTCCCACAATTATAACCGACTATGAACCTTTAGAATAATAACATTATTCATGGATTAAACATGTTAATATATAACACAACAAGTATTAATGTGATGACTATATCCCAATATATCATAACATTTTCTAATAGTTGTTGTTATAATGTTCCAATATCCAAATACTAAATCCAAATCAAAAACCCATTTCTAGAATAATAAAGTCTTATAGCTGAAGTGTGACCATTCATACTTAGCTCAAAAGAATGACTTTATCAATGGATCTGACAAAATTTAATTTGTGTGAATTCTGTGAATACTATCATCTCCATACTTAACTTTACTCTAAGTATAGTTAAATATCTTGGAGAATATGATTGGTATTCTTTCGTGACATAGAGTCTCTTAGCTTGATTAAGTATACTCTCAAAGTCACAAAGATTTCTATGTGTTCCTTGAATGGCAGAAATCAACATAGTTTTTTAATGATCTCATTCATCCAATCTTATTTGAATTCAACTTCTAAAGTAGTGTATTCTTATTTTGTAGTAGATTGTGTCATTATGTTTTGCTTGGACCTCATTCCAAAAAAACTTACTCTTCATTCCATAATGAAGTCAAAATCAAATTATAATTCATAATTATTTGTATATGTTTAGAAATTAACATCTTATGTAGCTCTTTCCATAAAGATCCTTTCTAAACTGATTGTCTCATATGCATTCTCTTAGTTCTTCTAAAGTACTCTTAGAATGCTCTCATAGTCATCCAGTGACTTAACCATGTATTCAATTAGTATCCTATGACATTCTTACAACATGATTAAATACCATGTCCATTGCATAATATGGCGTAAATGATGAATTCATTTGCCAAGCAAATAGAATATAAATCATTTCATCTAGTTCACGCCTATGAGCTATGTACATTTGAGGCTAGCTCAAAATGATGCCATATGACAATGCCAAGAATTCTCTAAAAGAATCTTATGTCTTGATCCCTTTCAAGATATTGTCAATATATGTATAAGGACATGAAACTTTTAACATTCATTTTATCTATCCCTTATAGATTTTACATTCCAAGAATGTATCTTCTTCTTCCTAAGTCTTTCATTTTAGAAACACTTTCCGAGTCAAGGTAAAAACGACCTTGCTTAGTCAGAATGTAATTTCAAATGATTAAGTATGACTCATGCATACAAGACATTACTAGAAAACAGCCCTTTAATGACGTGCAAACAATGACACGCGCTGATAGAGGACGCGCATTTGTGCGTGCCCTAAAAGATAATGTCAGTTTGGCAAAATTTGAAGGATAGAGGACACGCATTTGTGCCCTAAAATTAGTGTCCAACAAAAAAAAATTAAAAACACGGAGGGCACCTATCCTAAAACGCGTGTCGTGGAACCCTGTCGCTTTATAATTTTAGTCTATAAGCGCACGTTTTCGTTTTTTAATAGTCAGGGGGAAATGAAATCCAAAAAATTAAAAACCCCGCCTATTGCATCTCCTCCTTCACAGGAACGCGCACCTCACCTCATTCCACAGAAACGCTCACCTCGATCAGACTCACCACCATCTCTCTCTTTCTCTCTCCCCTCCATGGTACAGACCACCACTATCTTGCACGACCATAGTCGTCGCACCTACATCTCACCACCTGCAACCTCAACACAATCGACCATCACCACCATTCCTACCATCCATCGCCGCCCTACCATCTTCTCCATCACCACCTTTTTCTTGTTCCACGTGAAACCCTAAAAATCGGTACCAACAACTAATAGGGTTTCGAGAAAAAGTTGATCTAAGAAAAATCAAAGCTAACGACTTAGAAGATGCTAATTTTGTCTTTAATTCTAAAGATATTTCCTTCGATTCTAACCCTGGTTCGTTCTCCCCCCCCCCCCTTTCCTTCACAAACACACATGCATTATGAGTTCCTTATATGTTCCTATGGGGTTCATGAAGCGTGGTTTATACATCTAGGGTTTCTGAATTTCGAGTATTATGCACACAAATGTCAGACGAAATATGGTCAACCGGCTCAAATATGATCCGATTCCAGTTCTTAAAGCCCTCAACTCCGATTGACATGTGATCAAGGCTAGAAGAATTATCGACTTCTTCAAATAAATGTTATCGTCTTCCTATATCAATATGTTTTCGTCTATGCTCAACATTCCAAGGTACAACTCTCTTTTAAACTCCAATATCAGCATCCCTTCATTTACTTTGACGAATTGGTGATTCTTTCTCTCCTAATCTTTCCTGCATCTGATTGTACTTAGTTGTGTGTAGTAATTTCTATTGGCTTGAAGTTTTCCACGAATTCTCATCATCGCATTCTGTCGCACCCCCAAACCAGAACGGCGGAAACGTTCGGGGGCGGAGGACTTTAGGTAAGTATCACAACACATGTAACATAGTGATCAAAGTACAAACAACCATTGCATTAATAAGTATAAGTTTTACATAAGCGTTTAAACATTACATATTCAAACACTGAAGTAGGTACAGGAGAAGACAAGAGTCGCAGTACGGTACTAGGTAGTCTTCTCAAAAGCTTCGGGAGTGTACCTGTCTACTGGAATCCTGAGAATACAAGTTATTTGAAAAGAGTAGATCAGCATTTACGCTGGTGAGTTCATAAGTATTTTTGTTCTGTTAAGTATACCCTAATTTCTTTGAATAAGTTCACTGGTTTCTCCAGGAAATCCTATATTTCCTGAGGTGATTAACTGATAACCTCAATAGTTTCCCTCTGTAATTACTTAGTTTATACTGATTATACATAACCTAATATTGAATTGATAGTTAAATGGGTGTATCTGCCCTAAGCCCACAACCAAACAAGGAACAGGAAGTAAGGCGGAAGTCACACATTTCACTGTCAATCAGACATTACTTATATATAACTATGATGCAATAACTAAGGAATTATAGAATTAACCACTAAAGGTCTTTTATGTTATACGAGTTTACCGAGATTGAGTGACTAAGTTCCATTGGATAAGTGGTTTAATCCCATAAACCGTTCTCTTTGTATTATTGTTTTATATTTGTATTCCTTTATGAAAACTTGAAACTGAGAGTGTGCCTGGCTCCACCAGGTGTTAATGAAAACTGTATTAAACCATTGTATTTTGTATTCTATAAACTGGTACTTTGAAGGTGTACTTTCGTTTATTTGTTTATACACTAACGTATTGTTAATACCTTTTTAATGAGTAATTTTTATTATAACCATACTATGACGGATGGCCTGAAACAAACGCTTTGTGGGCGTTTAAACTGGTGATAACAATTGTCACTCATCTAACTGTAGCTAGTAGCCTGAGTGCGGGGTTGTCAATCCCTATATAGATCTACACACACTTGTTTCGATCCCCGGCTGGAGATTCTGGTTATAATGTCAGGACTTTCCTATGTTGTCTAAAATGAATTAAACAACCTGAATATAGAGTCTCATAAAAAGCATATTAAATGTTACATGTATATTAGTTTTGAAAACCCAATCATTCTGAAATAATGATTGACAATATATTCTTAGTTTTCCAAAAATGTATTTGATAAGTGTAAACCCTTGATTTGTTTTGAATCAAAACTCTGGTTTCTTGTAAAACAGTGTATTCTAGTATACTTGAATTATGAATTATTACCTCGCGTTTGCTAACTCGGGTACTCTATATAGTACCTTTGCTAATGCAAACCCGGCAGAATGTATTATTACCTCGTGTTTGCTAACTCGGGCACTCTGTATAGTACCTTTGCTAATGCAAACCCGACATTACCACGTGTTTGCTAACCCTGGTACTCTGTATAGTACCTTTGTTAATGCAAACTAGGTATGATGTATCTTTACTTCTTTAATATGTTGTTCGTATATTAAAGGTATTATACATATCTTGGTATAGCTGAATGTATTTTGGTAATTTCCTTGGAAAGTATACAGTCGTGAATAATACTTGTATATTTAGTTTTGAATCATAAATTATACCTATTCTAATTTATATGTTCTATCTGATTAGCATGAACTCTCAAGGAATATCACCTTTGCTCAGCCTGATACAAAGGTAATGATACTAAAAGGAGTAACCTTTTACACTCATATATGTATAATATATATATATATATATATATATATATATATATATATATATATATATATTTATATATATATAATTAAGAAGGAAACGACCTTCGGACAAATAACACAACCTTAATTCCACATCCAAATATGGAAAAGGATATAAGATAATTCATTAGTCCTAAGCCCTTCAAGTCTTATTTATATACTTATACATATATAATCATGATTTTTGTATTTATAATTTGAAATAGTTTATAAAACATTTTTCAAAGAATTTAACATGGCTTTACGTTATTTTGGAAGTATTTGGTAATTCTTAAAAGCATACGGAAACTTTCTGTGTGATTATTATCACACACAGTTATTAACACAATTTATTATTGTGTTAAACTTGTATTCCCCCCCCCCCCCTAAAAAGCATATAAAACCATTTAAAAAGGTATATTATAGGGGTATGAACTCACTTTGATGCGGTGATTCGGGCAGCGTTTCATTTCCCGGAAAAGAGTTTGTTTGACGAAAAACCGGCTCAAACCGGGCAGAGTTTCGACAGGAGAGAGGATGACTTCTCGAGAATTCCGGGGCTACGGGGCTTGCTTCCGGATTTAGACACGATACCGGGGCCTTGGGGGGTCGTTTGGGAGTTTATGGAAGTGAAAGGGGTGAAAGAGGACCAAAAATGGGGTGAAAAGGTGTAAAAATCTGGAGGGTCTCGTGGGCTATTTATAGTCCGAAGCCTCGGATCCGGAGCAAGGGGAGGCTGCCGCGTGTCTCAGACAGGTGGCGAGGAGATGGTCTCGGTTCGGACACCTGGTGCATGCGAAGGCTTCGGTTCGGACCTGGCAGCTTCGGATTGGGCCATGCTTCGGTCCAATAGAAGAGTGCCACGATGCGAGGGGGTGTCCGAGGGTGAGGTGCGGGGTGTCTCCTGCGAAGGTGGCCGAGAGGGATTGGACCGCGGACTTGGTCGTATCAGCAAGTGCCACGTGAAGGTTCGGACCTATCAGCGGTTGACACGTGGAAGCCTCGCATGCGAGGTGACGTGTCCGAAGTGTGACTCAGCGAAATTTCCCGGTTTTCAATATTTTCTTGATTTTTGTGCCAAAAACTTGCGAAAATCATAACTTTCGCATACGAGCTCCGTTTTTGACGTTCTTTATATGCACGCGTAGGTGAAATCATACTCTACGACTTTCGTTTAGACTTCGTCGGCTGATTTTGAATTTATTTTTAATATTATTATTTTAAACAGACCGGGACAAGAATCCGTTAACAATTCATAACTTCTTCATCCGACGTCCGTTTTCGTCTGTCTTTTTACCGTTGTGCTACTTTTGACGAGACCTTCGATTCTCATTTAAGTTGCATCGGCTAAATATCGATCGATTTATATTTCGAATTTTTAGCTGTCTACTGCTAATCCGAAACTTCGAAAAATCATAACTTCCTCATACGAAGTCAGATTTTGACGTTCTTTTCATGAACGTTCTCGGTTTAACATATTCTACAAGTTTCATTTAGATTGTTAAGGCTAAAAATCCTTTTATCGAAAATTTGCTTTTTACACTGAACAGTGTTTTGCCGGTTTTACCGCGGATTTTCGATTGGTCATAACTTCTTCGTTATAACTCGGATTTCAGTGTTCTTTATGTTTTTGGAAACCTTGTTACAAAATCTACCACTTGGTTCGTCCCAATTACGATTATCGATCAATTTATTTTTGACCAAAATTTGACTGGTGTCACATTATCCCCCCGTTAGAGGGAATTTCGTCCCGAAATTAAGTCTAAAGTGATACTCATGGACTAGGTCTAATCTTTCCTTCCCAAGTGAATCCAGGTCCCTGGTTTGTAATCCAGCGAACCTTCACTAACAGGATAAGACTTAGCGTGGTTCTTCAGATTTCCCTATCCATGGTTTTCATTGGTTCTTTTACAGAGTGTAGACTTTGATTTCATTGAGTGAAATAATAAGTGTTTTATCGGATAGACACCTCTTTAGATTAGATATGTGAAAGATGGGATGAATGTTATTAAGTTTTTGGTGGTAGTTTAAGTTTAAAAGTACAAGACCGATTCTGGTAATAACCTTAAATGGTCTTATGTACTTTGAGTTTTATATTTCACGCTTTCTGAAGAGCATCTTGTCCTTCCTGAGTGAGACCTTCATATGACAAGGTCATCAATCCTGGAATTCCAAGGGTTTTCTTTTATCGAAGCCGTAGCTTCTCTAGTTAACTCTGGAAGCTTTTTGTGGCGCTTCCCGATTCGTATTTTGTTTTTGGTAGTTTCTCGGATGAATTCCAGATCAGCGAGGGTGCTGTGTGGAAATTGGATTTCTAGCTAGTTGCGTATTACCTACTTTAGTCCAGTGTAGATAGAATCTGTACTTGTGACCATAGAAGGTTTCGAATGGAGCAACTTAAATGCTAGCGTGTTAAAGGACTCGACTAATTGGTAAATGGGTATCCCATTTTTTTACCATAGCCGATCCCATAGAATCATGACTGCTCTGGTTCCTAGAGGTTTTTGAGTGACGGCCTGAACTGAGAGATGATTATATTATCTCCATGGAGATAACAGGTATTGGCATACCGTGCACTCATACGTTCTAGTTATCTTCTCTACTTGCCACATTTTCAGGTTTCAAGGCTTCCTGTTGGGCCTCCTTACTTTGTGTGGAGAGATTTGAAAGGGTTATCATATTCCGTGAGTGGCACTATGACCTGGGCACTCTTTCCGACTTAGGGTGTTAGCTACTATATTGGCTTTGTCGAGATGATAACGAATTTCAAATTCGTAGTCATTTAGTAGCTCGACCCACTGTCGTGGTCTCATGTTGAATTCTACCTGGTAGAATACATGATACTGGCTTTTGCTCTGAAGTTCATGCTCAGACTCATACTTGGCTCATCCACCATAATCTCGTGTATACAAGTCGTATATAATTTAGATTTCACAAAACGTTCGGATGGGTGACTCTGCCCCAGGTCCACAACCAAACAAGGAACAAGAGATAGGGCGGAATCACACATCCTTAATCTTGTTAAGTCTAACTTATATACCACTCTCGTGTATACACTTAGCAGCGATAGATTAACTTAATGAGTTCTTAGTCTCTATTCTTGAACTTGACCTGCGGTACAATGATTTTCCTATGAGATCTATTGAGGTACTTCGGTAGTTACTGACTTTTATGACTACTTCGGTACTTTTCGTTTGAAGTTTCCTGTCTACTGAGTAGGCTAGAATGGCGGGGTACTCTTCGCATGGGTACTTATGAAGTTTTGAAACGAGAGACAACCTAAGGGTTTTGTGTTATGGATTGAAAGAATTTCATCGTACGGCTGATTAAGGAAAAAGTTCTCTTATATAGCATAAGAATTTTCACATGGTAAGGGCCAGGCCAAACCATGTCGAATGAGGATGTCAGAATTTTCTCGACGAAATAGATATTAAGTCGTTCTGATAATTTGAAATTATAAACTTTCATGAAACGATCCTTACTAGGTCTCTCTATGATCTCTTGGTGTATACAAGTCATGTATAATTAAGATTGGTAAGACCTTTGACTGAGCAACCCTGCCCTAAATCCACAACCAAACAAGGAACATGAAATGAGGCGGGATTACTCACTCTAGGTCTACAAATCTTAATTATAAATGACCCTTATGTATACACTAAGTCATCATAGCTTACCTGTTAGGGTTTCAAATTTTATATAATGGTTGTGATTTAATTTGAACGGAAGAGTAATCATAATTATAGATAATTATCGGGGTTTGGAAGCGTACCAAAATATAGCAGGGTTCTTTGATGCTTTCCCATGTATTGGGATCAAAATCCTCATGCTCCCCTGTCGTTCTTCTCTGTTGGACAGTCCCTCTTGTAATGTCCTATTTCACCACAAAGGTGACATATGGGAATGGTTCCAACATCGGTAGTTGAAGTGATGAACTCAACCGGAGTTCTACAGAAGCGGGTGGTATGCCCCTTCAAGTTGCATCTATTGCAATGCCTCTTTCGGCAACCTCCATGGTGATGGTAGTTACATTTGCTGTAGTGTGGGAGGTTTCCTATATACGGCTTAGTTGGTGCTAGAATAACAGGGCTGATGGGGGTATTGACTGCCCCAGTTCGATGCCCTCTGTTAGGTTCTTGAGTTGAACAACTCCCTTTCATGTTCTCGAACTTTCGTTTAAGGTTATTACGCTTAAGTTTCGAGGTGTTCTTACAAGTAGGTGCTCGTTGCTGTACTTGGCCATCACCACGATCGGGGTTACCGATAGCATTACTACTAACATTTGCATTGTTAGCATTAAGGTGTGCCATGACAGCTGCTACAGCTGCTATGACCGCAGCTTGAAACGTAGTTGCATCTATCTGAAGGATTGGTGTTTTGCTGGTGGGTTGGTTACACTTCTTTGAAGACATGATTCTGTTACATGATAAGAAAATGAGCTCGTGAGCGACTATCGTGTCTCTAGATGTATTCTAACCATTTGTATATATGTATTAATCTTTCGTTTTGTTATATTGTTCTTAATGATTCGACCTGCATCCCTATGATGCAGTCCTGGTGAGGAACGAAATTAAGTTTCTAGAATGGTTAGGACCGAGTATCATCCGAACTAAGTTACATTCGTTTGGTGGATATCATTTCCCAATTTTCGAAAATATTCGAAAACAATTCATAACAGTGTCTACATAAAATAGACTTATGAATTTGAGAAGTAATCACTATCAATTAAGATTTCGTGATCTGATTTATTGTTATTAGCCGTGACCGGAAAAAGAGGATAAGCTCAAAACCTAATGTGAGTAATGAAATCACTAACTCACTAGGTTGAATTGATTTACTAGTTATTACTTAGATGAAATGGTGTTCAAATTCTTCACATGAATCATGTGTGGTTTTCCTTTATTCTATTCTGGGTGGTAATGATTTGTTCTTTCCTGGCATCTATAGGGTGTCCTTCTCCTCTGTAGGTATATTGAATTCCCGGGCTGTCTTACTTCCGATTCTGACACTGATCCCATTACTTCGTAATGAAGATTTTGAATCTCGGAAGTTCATGCGAATATCTCATTGGTGTCCTTAATAGGGTAAAGGCACTAAATGATTTCTATAGTTTATCTGTTTCTTTCCTTGGAAATCTCCTAATGAAATTCTGTTGGATCCTTCTTGACTCTTCTATTGATTGTTGGAGTAACTATGTTTATCTAATGGGTTTATACGAGAATGGGAATGTCTATGAGAAAATTTGAATTTTTACGAAGGTGATCGTTCCTGGTCCTCTCATAATCACATGGTGTGTACCGATTATATATAATCCAGATCAAATAGACCTTTGAATAAGTAATCCTACTCTAAAACCACATCCAAACAAGGAAAAGGAAGTAGAGTGAAAATCACCTATTCTAAGTCTATCAAATCTTAGCTATATATAACCTTAATGTATCCACTTAGTAATTATAGACCTATCAGAAAATATCTTTTTAACATTTTCCCAAAGGTATGAAACATACCTCCATGTTATTTTAGTTATAAGTTTGATTCTTGGACTTCTAGATACAAGAACTTAACAAGTTCTCAGTTTTTTTGTTATAGCATCCTAAAATACTCCCATAGTATTTTAGTCTTTATGTTTGGTTCTAGAATTCTTCTGGTAATTAGGTAAGTTTTAGACCAGTTGCAACACTACAATCACTCCCCTAAACACATGGTGGTCATATCTCGGATGAATATAGTTGATCAGGCTATATTGATCCCAGATATGATTACATCACTGTCTAGGTTTAACTGCAATGTCCAACATCTAAATACTTTAGTTTTGTTCTTCTTGTGTTACTCATTCTGGTATATATACTCTGCATGTACTTATACTTTTATAAAATATTGATATATTTTTAAAGTATAACTCTTGCTCAGAGTGTTTTTATCCCATTGGGTTTATAGCTGTATATCTTTTATGACTGATATACTAAGTTCACTATAAACACTGCTCTGATACCAATCTGTCGCACCCCCAAACCAGAACGGCGGAAACATTCGGGGGCGGAGGACTTTAGGTAAGTATCACAACACATGTAACATAGTAATCAAAGTACAAACAACCATTGCATTAATAAGTATAAGTTTTACATAAGCGTTTAAACATTACATATTCAAACGCTGAAGTAGGTACATGAGAAGACAAGAGTCGCAATACAGTACTAGGTAGTCTTCTCAAAAGCTTTGGAAGTGTACCTGTCTACTGGAATCCTGAGAATACAAGTTATTTGAAAAGAGTACATCAGCATTTAAGCTGGTGAGTTCATAAGTATTTTAGTTCTGTTAAGTATACCCTAAATTCTTTGAATAAGTTCACTGGTTTCTCTAGGAAATCCTATATTTCCTGAGGTGATTAACTGATAACCTTAATAGTTTCCCTCTTTAATTACTTAGTTTATACTGATTATACATAACCTAATATTGAATTGACAGTTAAATGGGTGTATTTGCCCTAAGCCCACAACCAAACAAGGAACAGGAAGTAAGGCGGAAGTCACACATTTCACTGTCAATCAGACATTACTTATATATAACTATGATGCAATAACTAAGGAATTATAGAATTAACCACTAAAGGTCTTTTATGTTATACTAGTTTACCGAGATTGAGTGACTAAGTTCCATTGGATAAGTGGTTTAATCCCATAAACCGTTCTCTTTGTATTACTGTTTTATATTTGTATTCCTTTATGAAAACTTGAAACTTAGACTGTGCCTGGCTCCACCAGGTGTTAATGAAAACTGTATTAAACCATTGTATTTTGTATTCTATAAACTGGTACTTTGAAGGTGTACTTTCGTTTGTTTGTTTATACACTAACGTATTGTTAATACCTTTTTAATGAGTAGTTTTTATTATAACCATACTATGACGGATGGCCTGAAACAAACGCTTTGTGGGCGTTTAAACTGGTGATAACAATTGTCACTCATCTAACTGTAGCTAGTAGCCTGAGTGCGGGGTTGTCAATCCCGATATAGATCTACACACACTTGTTTCGATCCCCGGCTGGAGATTCTGGTTATAATGTCAGGACTTTCCTATGTTGTCTAAAATGAATTAAACAACCTGAATATAGAGTCTCATAAAAAGCATAATAAACGTTACATGTATATTAGTTTTGAAAACCCAATCATTCTGAAATAATGATTGACAATATATTCTTAGTTTTCCAAACATGTATTTGATAAGTGTAAACCCTTGATTTTTTTTGAATCAAAACTCTGGTTTCTTGTAAAACAATGTATTCTAGTATACTTGAATTATGAATTATTACCTCGCGTTTGCTAACTCGGGTACTCTGTATAGTACCTTTGCTAATGCAAACCCGGCAGAATGTATTATTACCTCGTGTTTGCTAACTCGGGCACTCTGTATAGTACCTTTGCTAATGCAAACCCGGCATTACCACGTGTTTGCTAACCCTGGTACTCTGTATAGTACCTTTGTTAATGCAAACTAGGTATGATGTATCTTTACTTCTTTAATATGTTGTTCGTATATTAAAGGTATTATACATATCTTGGTATAGCTGAATGTATTTTGGTAATTTCCTTGGAAAGTATACAGTCGTGAATAATACTTGTATATTTAGTTTTGAATCATAAATTATACCTATTATAATTTATATGTTCTATCTGATTAGCATGAATTCTCATGGAATAACACCTTTGCTCAGCCTGATACAAAGGTAATGATACTAGAAGGAGTAACCTTTTACACTCATATATGTATAATATATATATAATTAAGAAGGAAACGACCTTCGGACAAATAACACAACCTTAATTCCACATCCAAATATGGAAAAGGATATAAGATAATTCATTAGTCCTAAGCCCTTCAAGTCTTATTTATATACTTATACATATATAATCATGATTTTGGTATTTATAATTTGAAATAGTTTATAAAACATTTTTCAAAGAATTTAACATGGCTTTACGTTTTTTTTTGAAGTATTTGGTAATTCTTAAAAGCATACGGAAACTTTCTGTGTGATTATTATCACACACAGTTATTAACACAATTTATTATTGTGTTAAACTTGTATTCCCCCCCTAAAAAGCATATAAAACCATTTAAAAAGTTATATTATAGGGGTATGAACTCACTTTCATAAGCGGTGATTCGGGCAGCGTTTCGTTTCCCGGAAAAGAGTTTGTTTGACGAAAAACCGGCTCAAACCGGGCAGAGTTTTGACAGGAGAGAGGATGACTTCTCGAGAATTCCGGGGCTACGGGGCTTGCTTCCGGCTTTAGACACGATGTCGGGGCCTTGGGGGGTCGTTTGGGAGTTTATGGAAGTGAAAGGGGTGAAAGAGGACCAAAAATGGGGTGAAAAGGTGTAAAAATCTGGAGGGTCTCGTGGGCTATTTATAGTCTGAAGCCTCGGATCCGGAGCAAGGGGAGGCTGTCGCGTGTCTCGGACAGGTGGCGAGGAGATGGTCTCGGTTCGGACACCTGGTGCATGCGAAGGCTTCGGTTCGGACCTGGCAGCTTCTGATTGGGCCATGCTTCGGTCCAATAGAAGAGTGCCACGATGCGAGGGGGTGTCCGAGGGTGAGGTGCGGGGTGTCTCCTACGAAGGTGGCCGAGAGGGATTGGACCGCGGACTTGGTCGTATTAGCAAGTGTCACGCGAAGGTTCGGACCTATCAGCGGTTGACACGTGGAAGCCTCGCATGTGAGGTGACGTGTCCGAAGTGTGACTCAGCGAAATTTCCCGGTTTTCAATATTTTCTTGATTTTTGTGCCAAAAACTTGCGAAAATCATAACTTTCGTATACGAGCTCCATTTTTGACGTTTTTTACATGCACGCGTAGGTAAAATCATACTCTACGACTTTCGTTTATACTTCGTCGGTTGATTTTGAATTTATTTTTAATATTATTATTTTAAACAGACCGGGACGGGAATCCGTTAACAATTCATAACTTCTTCATCCGACGTCCGTTTTCGTCTGTCTTTTTACCGTTGTGCTACTTTTGACGAGACCTTCGATTCTCGTTTAAGTTGCGTCGGCTAAATATCGATCGATTTATATTTCGAATTTTTAGCTGTCTACTGCTAATCCGAAACTTCGAAAAATCATAACTTCCTCATAAGAAGTCAGATTTTGACGTTCTTTTCATGAACTTTCTCGGTTTAACATATTCTACAAGTTTCATTTAGATTGTTAAGGCTAAAAATCCTTTTATCGAAAATTCGCTTTTTACACTGAACAGTGTTTTGCCGGTTTTACCGCGGATTTTCGATTGGTCATAACTTCTTCGTTATAACTCGGATTTCAGTGTACTTTATATTTTTGGAAACCTTGTTACAAAATCTACCACTTGGTTCATCCCAATTACGATTATTGATCAATTTATTTTTGACCAAAATTTGACTGGTGTCACACATTCGACTTCATAATTCCCAGGAATTATTTTTTCTAAATTCATCTCTTTACTTACCTGATTGTGTTATCTACTTGTTGGTGGGATTTCTATCAGTTTCAATTTTAATTTAAGGTGAACTGATCAAGTGCACGTGAGGTGTTTGATGAAATGCTCAAGTGAGTGTAGACAATAATTTCTTTCATCTTTTGGCTATGTAAAGATGGGTAAGGATGGAAAAGTTGACATGTTGTGACATCAGGGCCAACAGGGTGCTGGAATTCACATAATCGATGCCAACACTGGACATGTTGTGACATTAGGGCCAAAATTGTCAATCAAACTAGATGTTGTTTTGAATTGCTTATGAATGTTGGAATCAACTTGAAGTTTCTGAATATGCTGATGAGATTTATCAGCATTATTGGGTTACTGAAGTGAGTTTACCACCATATCTTTTGAGGGCATTTTCGTCTTTTATGCATAGGAGAGTCAACAGTCACAGTCACAGTAAGTAATAGACATTGTTTGGAATTGCTTATGAATGCAGGCACATCATCAGTCACTGAAGAATTACATGGAGATCCAAATAGACATCACACCTCAAATGTGGGGGATTCTGATAAATTTGCTCATAGAAGTAAGTACATAATTTCCCTTATTCTTTATGTACCTCTTTCAAAGCACAAGTTACTAATAGGTTTTGATTCTGGTTTTTTACAATTATAGGTATATTTGAAATTTGATTTGATGCAAGAGACGCCTTATTTGATGGTGATATTGTTAGACTATTATTTTTCGGTTGTTAATATTAAGAAAAACGAAATGCAATTAGTCGGTCTCACATCACTTTTGTTAGCATCCAAATATGAAGATTTTTGGCATCCACAGGTAAATGTTGCTATTGAATTAATTAATTTACATATTTCTTGTTTTTGTTTTTGTATTTATAGTTTTATATTGTGTGTTTGTATCTTTTCTAGGTTATGAAATTAATTAGCATCTCAATAGAGTTATATACAAGCGATCACATGCATATAAAGCGTGCATTGTCCATGGTTCTCTCCCAGACAAAGCACAAAGAGCGTAAAGATGCTGAGGTATGCATTTTTCCCTTCAAATAATCAAAGCCTTTTTTTCTTTTAGTATTAATATGGAACATAAGCTTTTTGTTTCAGGTTCTTTCTGAAGCTAAGAAAATAACTGGTGCTCCTGCTGATACCGCATCACCTTCTAGTATGCAGGTGGCTGCAGGTGGAGGTGGAGGTGATGCACCTTTGATGTCAATGGCAGACAATGATGTTGCTGTTGCAGCTTCCCTTCGCATGGCATGGCAAGTCTTTATGTGCCATTGCTTCTATATTATTTATTATATATATATATATATATATATATATATATATATATATATATATATATATATATAATATTGACATGAATGGTAAATACTTGTATGTTTCTTAATTCAACACCTGCCCCACATATCAATCAAGAGCTGTTTGCTTCTTCTTCTTTTTTCATGTTTGTACTCTGAAGGAAATCACATCATTATTTCTTGTGTGCAGCTTCGGGTGTACTTGAGAACCTATGCACTGGATCAAATAGTGCAAGCTGCTAGCTTGATGCAATAATAGCTGAATATATATACATGTAAGAATTATGACACTGAGATGTTGTACAAATCAGGTAAAAAAAACCAAACAGGGACTTAATACTTAACTGTCTGTTGTTGATGGTCATATCTTTCTTGATGAAAAAAAGTCAACTTTGTTTATATGCCTACTTATATGACCTTGGATGAGCTTTAAACTTTCAATATTTTCACAAAAACTTGCAATATTTTGTCATCAAACTCCTTACTTGGTGGGTACTTGGGCAAACTTGAAGGGTATTGTGAAATTTGTCTTTTGGAAAGTAAGGGTAAGATGGTCATTTAGTGTAGTTAATATACTACATGAATTTTAGGGATTGGGACAAGGATAATAACAGACAAAAAGACTATTCTGCCCCTTTAGTAATATATTGAAACAATTATACATTTCTTTTATGGTCTGGTAGTTTCAGCTTGTTACTTTTAAAGAATTACATTTCTAAAAATTGTGGTCTAGCAGTTTTCTTAAGGCAAGATGCTATTTTGGCTACTGAAATTAAGCACAAGGTACAACCAACATTCAAGATTCATATTTCAGATCAGATCACAAATTCACAATATATTTATGTGTCTTTGTTATACATACAGATTAGGAAGGTAGATCCGACTTTGGACATGGAGGCTGATGAAGGAGACAATTACACACATATTCCAGTAAGAAACAACAGAGTTGGATGATTATTTGTTACTTTTATAGGAATGTAACTCATGTTAGCAATGTATTATTTTTGTTTAACATTTGTATGATTATTTGTATGACATATTATAATTTGTGCAATTTATTTTATTTTTTGTGTATGAAATTTTATTCTATATTATGCAATGGATTGTATTTTTTGTATATGGTATTTTATTTCTATTATGAGACATGAAATGCAAATTTAATTTAAATATTAATAAATATATAAATATATTTTTTTAAACATTTAAATTTACGATACGCAAAAATGTGTGTCATCTTCGTTTATGACATGGCCATTCTTGACAGGGGTTTTAATGATACGCATTGCGTGTCATAAATGTGCGTCGTAAATGCGCCTCGTCTATGGACGACGCGCAAAAGCGTGTCATCTCTCGTTATGACAAGGCCTTTCTTGACACGTATTTGTGCGTCGTCTGAGCGTTTTACGACACGCATTGCGCGTTGTAAAAGGCTGTTTTTCTAGTTGTGAGATTAGGAATTTCACTATGCTCCCACTAGTTCTTAGTAAACACACATGTTCTATTCATTTTGATATAAAACACACTTTGTGGTTTTACATAAAATGATGATTATAACATTGAGATGTTTGCTTTATATCCACAAGTGGATCTCAAGCTCTACACATTTTGTTAGGATAACATGGATTAAGAAAACCTCCAGGCTAATCTATATAGATATCTTCCAGTAGATTTTATATAGAAAAGTGGTCTTTCTTGAAATCTATTTACGATATCTCATATTAAGAATATGAATTTATAGCAAATAATATCCTTGTTGATCTAATCATAGCTACTTGTGAAAAAAAAAAGGTTTGATCACAGTCAATGTCATGAGTATGATGAGGACCACAGTCAATGACATGAGTGTAAGAGAATCCTTTTATAAAAAGTCTTGCTTTAAATGTGTATGGTTATCCATGTAATTTATTCTTCCTAGAAGAATCATTTTCTCCTTCTAGCCATGCTATAGAGATAAATTTTAATCAATTCCATACTTGATTCTCATACATGGATTACATCTCATGTTCATGACTCTAAGTCATTTATCAGATTCGAGATCTAGCATAGCATCTTGGTATTTGATGGATTTTCCAGAAATCATCAATAAAAGCTCATCAATGAGAGATTCCACATTTCTCAAGTCATAGATGAATTCTACCATTAATGCGAACAATTTGTGTTTGTGAATAGCTATTATTCAATTTTAACAATCCATGTTAAAACTAGTGCCAACTATTACTACATAAGGTTATGGTTCTTGAGCTGCTTCAAGTTCCATATACCTCCCACTCGCTTTATTATTAGAATCTTGCTTTCTACTAACTTAGCTTTCACAAGAATAAGAGGACTTATTCTTGGCGGGTTTTCATATTATAATCTAAGCCACATTTTGAGTATTATACAAATATGTATTTAGCAGATTTTGGGTTTAGAAGCTTTAGTCCAACATCGTCTTCAAATCCACAAAACATTAAGTAAGATGAGGATGGAGCCTTTCCATACTAAATCTTATAAAGTGTTTAATCTACTTATTAGTTGGTATTTGTATTCAAGATACAATTAATAGTGATTGAAGTATTATCCCAAAAACATCAAAGGAGGATATTTCTACCGATTAGATAGTAAATCATACCAAGTAGGATTTACTTCATCCTTTACTATCATTAAAGCCTTAGATGGTTCTTACTGGTTTGCACCTTAACTTTTGAAATCTTCAATAAAGATTTCACAGTTATACTTTACAACATAAAATATAATTAAAACTACTATAGTTGTTAATAAAGTTGATTTGGTATCTTGTATTTAATCTCAGACATTCATTAGAAAGGAAATCATACACCAAGGTGCATAGTTCCTTAATTATTTTCTCTACACCTTAGTGAAAATATCATGAGGAATCCTTTTCATATAAATAAGGTTCACATATGTCAAATAAACTACATTATTTGCCTTCAAAGATCCCTTTCTTGAAGTTGGAATATGCGAATGCCATTTATATAATAAGGATAATAATGTCAAAGATGAGTTTGACTTAAAACAAGTTTAAATCAAAAGTGCTTGAATATATAACTTAATTTTATTTATGAAATGTTGATATTTACTTCACAACTCTATTAAGAGATCTAGTCTCATAAATAGAAGTTAATCATTCAGAATATGAATATTATCGTTTTGAAAAACGATGAAGTAAATGATCCAACATTTGAATAAAATAACAGAGACATACATTTAGACATGCTAAATTAAAACACACTTTGTTCCAAAACAAATATTGTTTTACATTACAAGTAATTTATGTTCTAAGCATAAATAATAAATTAAACTCCTAGAATGTAGTTCCAACTTGATTGTGCTTAGCTTGGTTACTCTTCAGTAAATATTTGCAAGCCAGTTACAAATATTATATTAACATTTAGGTAACAAGTACCTAAGTGTTACATGAAAAGTATGAGTTCTATCTAGTAGATACAAGAAGTACTAGTCTCTTCCAGACCTTCTTTCCAAATAAGAGGATTAAATCCTCTTCTAGTGTCTAGTTTCTTCACAAAAGTAACAAGATCCATCTATGTGGGCTTTAGTAGATTTGTTGGGCTTAAATGTGTTCAGTCCATAAAACATGGGCCTCCTGGATCACACAAGGTGACTCTTTTAGCCTTGCATTATTCCAATGTTTAAACTAGTTTTAAATAAAATATCACTGTATTTATTGGAATATTGCTAGACCTGTTATATCATCAGATATATTATTAAATTATCCAAGACTTCCTAGAAGTCATGAATAACTATTCCTAGATTGATGTTAGAAGCATCTTAAGCATCACAGTGACGCCTTTACTAGGTATCATTTTCAGGTTTATTGCTCAAAGAAAATAGTTTAGGACTAGGACCTTTAAGTGTATACAATTTCATATCTCTTACGAGATTATCTCTTAAGACATGAACCCATTCATTGAAGTTCTATCTATTGAATGTTATTGTTCCATTAAGACATTAAAGAAAATGACAATTCATGATAATGAGAATAGATTATCTAACTACAAAATTTTAACAAAATTCATTTAGTATTTTCAATATTTAATCTTCAATAATTAATACCCTTTTAATTTCCAAAAACATTAATTATCAAAGTTTAGGATCCAAGTTGCAAAGCAAATAAATGGTTAGGTATCCTTTATCCCATCCATTTGAATTCAACCCGATAGATATCGATTATCAATTATATCTCACTATATAATTCCTAGATTTATGGGATCGCTAATAACAAATTTAATTACACATGTTTGATCTTATCTATGCCTCAGAACTCTCTTGCTTAGGTATCCTTTATCACAAAAGATTTCCGATCAAATCGTCCAATTTAAAAAATTTGTGTAATCGGCCTATAACTTGGTTATAGAAATCGCGAATACACCCTGGCCATCAAAAGATAACACTAAACGGTTAGGTATCTTTTATCCCACTATTGCATACAAGAGATGTGTGAGTGTTCTTCAAAATGATTGCATAGATTTGAGGTTTGTAAAAAGGGTCTTTATATATCCTATAATTCTAGTTTAAAAAACATGTGATATCATGGTTATTAGATGCATATAATAAACCATGGTATCAATTTTCAAACGAAAATTACTTTTAAAGGTTCTATATAAAAAGCTAGTTTTTTTATATAATTTGACGCAATTCAATTTTAATAACCGGTATTAAGTTTGAATGCATTTGAACCTTTTATATCTTTAAAAAAACTTCATTTTATTACTTATATATTTGGAATTTGTATAAGTTATAAAAATCACCATTTAAAAAACTTATAATGGAGTATTTAAAAATTTGCCGTTATTTACGATTTTATAAAACCGGGTTTTATTTTAAAATAATAACTTGTTACATCTTATGTCCACTTTTGAAAACCCAAACTCCATGTGATGTTTATTTTGTCCAAAATTATTTTAGCATGTGAAAAACTAATTTATCAACCACACATAATAATTGCATAAAATAAACAACACAAACATGCATAAAAAGATATGTGCATAAACATAACCAACTAATGACATTTTGTGAGCCAACACAAAAATGTCAAGTCCATTTCCAAAGGGACATTTAAGGGGACCAAAAATATTTTGTAATGTTGTTGAAGAAGCTCCCACTTGAGTAAACACTCATTGCTTGCAAAAGATTTGAAAAGCTTCTTTAAAGGAAAGACTGCAGCTTTCATTACACTTTTCAGAAAGTGTCATCTTTATGTTCAGCGCCTTTTCACCACATGTGTAGCATTCATGACACTTTTCAGAAAGTGTCATGTTCTGCCCAGCACATGTTGAACTCGAAAATTTTCCTTTTGTCTTCAAAAAATGGTTCAAACTTCATTTCTTGTTACATCTTTCTACAAATAAATTATTTCTAAAACTAATCTATTACTTTACAAAAATAAACAAGAAAATCTAATATATTTAATTATTACATACCATATGAATAAATAAATTATTACAACCATTTTTATAATAAAAACAACAAACACAACCACACAACAAACACAATGGTCTTTGGCTAGTTTATGCACATCATATACATCAACATACACATAAAACAACCTTTGTTTTTCTAAGACAACTTTAAATGACGAAAGATGCATGAAACTTTTATCACATAAAATAAAAAAGTTGTCATAGAAAATATGTATGAACTTATTTGTATACAAAAACAAGTTATCCATATTCTCCAAAAACTAAGATTTCCAAAAATCAAAAATTTAACCAAACTTGAAAGGTGGCTCTGATACCAATTGTTGGGTTTAGTTCAAAAATAGTTTCATAAACCAGAAAAATATGGCAACGGAAGACTTTAATTTTTGAAATAACATAAACATTTTATACCCACCAAGGATCTTCTTGCAAGTTATAGAAAGATTACAATACCAACCAAAGAAGAGGTGAAGAAATAACAACCTTTGTAGTTCTTTGGGTCCTCTTGGGAGGCTTGGAAGTTGATGAAGAATGTGGAACCTTTGAGACACCAACAATGACTCAACTTGATGTAGATGCTAGTCCAAAACTCTTAAACCCTTAAGCTTTAAGTTCATAACCAATATGAACTTAAAGAGGACATGAAGATGCAAGTGTTCTTTAAGTTTTCTAACGAAAACTAGAGAGAATGGGAGAGAGGGAAGAGATTTCGGCCACTTGCAAGAAGTGAAGGATAAGCATTCTAGCCAAATGCAAGTCTCATATTTATATGCAAAAAGTGAAGGTATTAACCATTAGTCCTTAGAACTTTAAGAAAACTTGTCCCCATTGTCATAAGCATGTCTCCCATGCCTTTAAAGCATGATTAGACAAGTCATACACTTCTTCTTTTTATGCATATCTCGAAAATTGCATAAAGAAGAAGAAAGAAAGTCAAACTTTTATAAACTCTTTTATAAAATATAAACCTTGTCTTTTAGGAAAAAGACAAAAGGATTCAACTAGTCCAAAAGTTTGTACATGACTTATAAATCATACCATATGATATATATTAAGTTACTTGCTAATAGAATTTATTATTTCCATGAAATAAATAATTTCCAACTTAATTATAAGAGTTTTATTGAATATTTATTAAAATCAGTTTCTAATAAATAATCAATTGTATCAAGTTGTTGTTAGTGTGACCCATCAGTATCATATGTTATTTAGCAGTATCACTTTAATATGACTCTTGAGCATACTGGACCTTTCAGTATCCAGGTCAAGCCATAGGGAGTAGACAAAGCATATGCAACTCCCTAATAAGAGTTGAAGAAGTAGATGATAAAGGAATTCCATTCTGGTAGAGATGTGGTACGAGCCGAGTAGGAATTCAATCATCTGAGCGCCAAAGAGTCACTCTTGGCTTTCTATACGGTACACTTTGAGTACATAGTCACCATATGCCCAAAATTGGTCAACTCGGGAGATCCAGAAGATCAATTCATATCTCCAAGGGTTAGCTCCCCATATTATAGTCGAAGTGCAGTCACACCAGCCTAATACCTATGAGGAAGCTAAATATTTAGCCTTCAGTCTCAAGGATCCTGTACCCCAGAACCCAAGGAGTAAGAAGAAGTCGAAAGAGCTTAACAACAAGTGGGGAGGAATCGTCAAGGGGAAAATAGTCGACCCTTGTGGAAGGAAAGAGAGGAAAGCAAGCCTCATGAGAGATCACCCACTTCACCGAGGGGATACTTTGGAAGACTCCCCATCTGTAGTAATTGTGGAGTTCAACATATGGGAAAATATGAGAAGTTTAGTTGTAACAACTGCGGAAATCCAGGTATATTGCCAACACCTACAAGAGTCAACCAGGCCAGTAGAAGGAAATACTCGATGTTAGAATAAGGAGGTTTAGAAAAAGCCCCATATGAATAATTATGTAATGTTTGAACAAGGGAATTGGAAACCCTTGAACTTGTATTCATCATTTGTAAAGGTCTATTTTGAGTATGTGTAATGATAAGCAAATAAAAATAGAAATCCTTCTAGAAATCCACACCATTATTAAGATAAAAGGTTTCCTATTGGTGTAAAACAAAGATAATATAAAATAGGATTTCAAAAGACAAATATTAGATGCTAATGATAAAGTTGAAGGATTAGATGTAAGAAGCTAAAAAAGGAATCGATTTCGTAATTAAGAACAATTCTCCCCACTTAAGATTACCATAAGGTTCGATTTTTGAGGACAAAATTCCTAAAACAAAGGGAGAATGTAACAAGTGAGAATTTCCCGTCACCAATTGTCACTAGAGATTAACATCAACCGGTGATAAGGATAGAACTTTTCATATCGTAGGAAAATATGATCGGTTAAATGATAATAATAGGGTAAAAAATGAGCGACCAAAAAGTTATATCACTTTTATGACGGTTAGTGTATTTAGAAAGTACATAATAAAATTATTATAAGTATATAAGCGTTGCAAAAAAAATCTGACTCCGATTCGAGGAGTTATGATTTTATAAAAGATATAAACCAACCACATTAATAACGCTATTAATGTCAAAATAGCATAAAGAAATCAGTTGAGTTTCAGCTAAAGTAACTAAAAGGAAAGTCGTAGTAATCTGAGAGATAAGGACTTTGAAAGGAAAAGGGTCAAAAACGCGGTTCGTATGAAGGAGATACGATTTTTAGAAAAATATAAAATACAGGTTAAAAATGAAAGTCAAAATTTGGCAACGCGACCTTAAGGAAAATTGTAGTACTAGTAGTGCGCTACACAAATATATAAAGAGGGTAAAAAACAAGATTCATATAAGGAAGATATGAATTTTTATAAAAGATTTAAGGGTGCACGCCAAGTGCGCGCCATGCCTGTCGCACACACCTGACATCCACATTCGTCGAAGATTAGGGAGACGTGGAGCATCATAAGTGTGACACGTGGCAAGCTCTGGATGGAGCCACGAAGCGAGTGCACGTCACGCATAAAGTGCGCCACGCGCAAAACCACTATAAATAGAGGTGCTCACTTTCTGATTTTCTCATCCCGAACACTCTCCCCACACCCTCTTTATACCTCTCATCTCTTTCGGAAGTCCTCCCAATGGCGCGAAGCATCGGGTGCAATGGCTTGGATGCTTCGAAATACGCTACTAGAGTGAGTTCACGACCCATATTTCACTATTTTAAATGAGTTACAGGGGTGGGGGATACATTCTTATCAAATGGTTTTATCCAAATATATTTATGTCTATTAGGTGCATAAATTGCACCTTTTCATAGGTTAATTTCATGTTTATTTATAGCATTACATTGCATTCTTAAAGAAATTTTCATGCATTTCGCATTTAGGGACATTATCGAGGATCTATATACATTTCACCAATTTTTGTGGATGTTTCAGGGTAATTTGAAGATTGGAGCATTCTTAGGATGTCCGATGGAAGCTCTTGGTGAAGTTTCAGAATTTTTGGAGCTAAATTGAAGAAATGGAAAAATCAGAAATTGACTATTTTGTACTGCGTTACACGGCTCGTACTTTGGCAAGGCATACATTACGCGGTCGTGTTTTGCAAGCAATTCAGCACATCAGGTCCATTACATGGCCGTGTAACAGCAAGGCATACATTACACGGGCCGTGTAACGTGATCGGACTGATTTTTGAATTTGTAACTCCCGATCTATCTTTGGTTCCTGGCACATTTTGACATAACTTCGACTTGGGACTTCAAGAGGGAAATTATGGGAGATCATACCACTACTTAGCACTTTGGAAACACTTTAATTTTCATTTTTTAATTTGATTTTAAGATCAAAACTTGTTGAATTTGTAGTTTGATTTAGCCATGTGGGGCTAACTTCTCTATCATTACCGATTCCAGATTCCTAAGTGTTTGTTGTTAGATTGTAATTTTCACTTGATTTTATGTTTATCATCTTGTAATCTTTGATTTGGTTTAAAATATATGTGTTTGATTGGTTCTCTTTTCACTTTATCAATGAAATAGGGTTCTTATCAATCTCGTTAGTCAAATTGTGAAATATGTATATGTTTTATGATTTGATGTTGGTAACATGCACTTGATTGGTTGTCAATAGATCAAAATTAGTGTAATCAAAGATTAGATGTTCATATTACCAAACTTATTAGGAATGTTGGACATTGTTAGTAATTGTTGCAAGAACTTAATGCCATTTAATGATTTGATGCAAGAGCTTATTTGAATTGAATCAATTAAATGAAGTTTTATTCGAAGGACATATTTTGAATGAAACTCTTTCGTTAATTTGGATACTAGAGCTTATTAATATCTATATTACCAACTTAGATTGAACATGAATTATGGTCACATTATACTTTACAACACAACACATATATAGGAATCAGAATCGGAAATGTATTTCTCTTATTGAATTTTAGTATTAATCTTGCTTGTTTATGAAGTTTAATTTGAAGTCAAACATAACCCCCATTTTAACATTGATTGTATGATGTGTGAGAACATGGCTAAGTAAGAAGTCTCGTATTCCTGTGGACCGACCCTACTTACTCTATATTATCTTTAGTGTACGTAGTAGCAGTGACTTGTATTTTATTGTTATTATTTTATCCTTTTATTTGTTGGTTTGACCACCAAACAATGTCCATAAATATCAAAACATTTTATAAAGCTTAAAGCCATAGGATAATGTAGCTATAGATACTATGCCTAGTTGTAAGCTATGATATTATGCCTAAGAGTTATGATAGCCGATAGTGTAGGAAGAGATAATACCTAGATGTTTTAATGGCCAAATGCCTAGGATAACAGAGTACCTAGAAGTTATGTTGGTCAAATATAGGGATATGCATCGTACCTAATTGTTACTCTGTCTAAAGATTCTGTTTTCAAATAACCAAAATTAGGGTATACATATGAATACTTATATATGCAAAATAATTTTGAGATCAAAAGTTATAATTATCAAATATAGGATAAAAGATTTATATTTGATAGTTATAGGAAATCCTTAGGAATGATAAAAAGATAAAAGATAAATACCTAAGGTTAATGCGTTAGTGAGCTGATAATATTCATCCAAAGGCCTTGATTGAATTCGGCATTCCCCGGTACCTATAATCGTTAATCTTGAGAGAGCTACAAAGGTATGTATAGATCTACACGGTGATTGACACCCCCACCTGCGATTGCTAGCTACAATCTCGACATGATAACTTTCTTATTATTCACTATTCGACGTTTGATGAAGCGTTGTGGTGGGACAAATTATCAGTCAAACAACGTCGATTATGGGGGCTCATGGTAATACATTACAAAAACCTTAGAGATCCGACTACCATTAGGGATACCTTAGAATGGTAGATAAAATATGTTTGGGTTGTTAGTTATCCAATAAATATAGTAAGTTAGGATTAATAATACATCCTAAAAGTCAATAAGATTGGGTTAGTGTGACATCTCCAATTTTCTCGGCCAGAAAAGACCGATTTCGTTTATGTTTTTTAAAATAAAACCAGAGTAATCTTTCGAAAGATGTTGCGGAATTTATCCTCAAAACAAAATATGATAAAAATTTTATCAAATAATTTTTTAAAGAAATGTATTTACATTATATAACAAAACCTCAGGATGTCATATTCCGATACAGACCAAAAGCATAAACAATACATTATAAGCCTTACAACAGATATATATATATATATATATATATATATATATATATATATATATATATATATATATATATATATATATCTACTGGACTATAATCCAAAGTCCCTCGTCATCATCCAATTATGCTCTCGTTCCATTACCTATAATATAAAAAGCTGAGTGGGTCAGGCTTGGGAGCCTGGTGAGCATATAGGGTTTTCAACCCACAATAAATAAATTTATTATGTTTAAACAACAAACAATCAACCCAATTTCCCATCCCCATTATCCTCTTTATTATCCCACCTCATCGATCCTCACAATAACACGATCTATACAATCAGATCTAAAATCAACCTCTTTACCTAATCCATACTCCCGGATCTAAAATTTACCTCTTTACCTAATCCATATTCCCGGATTAATAATAAATAACTATTGTCTTAATCCATACTCCCGGATTAATAACAAATATATATTTCTTAATCCATACTCCTAGATTAATAACAAATAACCATGTCTTAATCCATACTCCCGGATTAATAACAAATAATTACGTCCTATCCATACTCTCGGACTAAGGACAATTGACTAAGTCTAATCCGTACTCTCGAAAAACATCTACAGTTTACGAGCCTGTTAATATTCCACTGGACTATCTAGAAAAGTATGTGGTCGTCATCTATATTCCGCTAGATGACTGGAACATCGTCAACATCGAGACCTCTCATCATTTTATTTACTCATACATCAACTATTTCATATACTCATGTTATGCCCAACATATTTGTAGATAAAAGTACATATACAGTTTAAATCATTCTAAACATGTATAAAATATTCATTCAACATCCATCTCAAATAAACAAACAATATATATACACATAGCACATATTTTATATAAAATATTTCATATCTATGTGTAAGATGAAAGTGATTATACACTCACATGATAAGACAACGGTTGGACAGCACTTTGTCCCTTAAAATAATCTTTTTCGATGAAACCGGGATGTTTTCTCAAAAACCAGGCTTCACGCAGACAGAGTTTCGGCTCGAAAACTCTTTTTCTCAGGATCTTCGGGCTTTCTGGGGCTTGCTTATGATGCTAGGATGATATAATAGGCTTGGGGGTATTTATTGTAACAAAAAGGAAAGCATAGGGTGGGAGGATGGAATTTTTAAACGTAAATTCGGATGGCATCGATCACTATTTATAGTGGCTGGACACATGAGTTATGATAGGCGTAACTCTATAGTACGCGGGCGTACTGCTTCTTCAACTAGTATGTTGGGCGTACAAAGAGATCAGCTCGGACGCGTCAAGGCTATGACACGTGTCTCTCATGCGAAGGAGTAGGGAGGGTGACGGAATCCGGATCACTTACACGAGTACGCTGGGCGTACTCCTTCGGACCAGCCTCGAAGTTTGTGCCCAAAACTTCAAAAGTTCGTAACTTTCGCATAAGAAAGGAAGCATGTCCATCGATGAATACACCAACAACTTCATAGAGAAAATGGAGTTTGCCTTGCGTCTTGTCCCAGACGAGCTAACAAAAATCGACAAGTACGCAAAGGGACTACCTTGGGAGTATGCGGTGCCAGTACGTCAGGCATCTACTCTAGAGGCAGCTATCTGGGCTGCCAGGTCTGTTGAGGATATGATCAAGGGAAGAGCCGCCACCAAGGTTGAAGTTAGAGAGAAGAGGAAGTTTGAAGGATCTTCAAGGTCCAACAAGGAGAGAAAATCTCTGAAGTCTGGAGGAGAAAGAGGAAGTGAGGCAAGATGGTGCGAGAAGTGCAAGAAGAAGCACTTCGGAAGATGCGATGGAGAAGTGACGTGCTATAAGTGTGGTAGGACCGGTCACTATTCTAAAGATTGTACATTTGACAACAAGAAGTGCCACGAATGTGGAAATGATGGGCATATTTCGAAGAACTGTCCAAAGAAAAATGAAGTAGCAAGACCAAATGCACCGCCAAAGCCAAGGGCATTCCGCATGATCCTCGATGAAGCAGATAACAACGCGAGGAACCAAGGATGAGGACTTCATATCCAAAGATCAAGAAGTAGCCATGTGGATAGTATTAGGAAGTGTAGCCTATTAAAGGCATAGTATAGGGTAAACTTGAACACCTATGTAATAGACTCAAGAAATAATATAAACCCTCGTTTTGCTATCTGATATGTCAAGTTGTTATTTTCTTGTATGGTTAATTGGAAAACTGCGAGACAATACTTGGGACGAGTATGACTAGGTGTGAATGGTAGTAGAGGCCTATACTATCGGAAGCACAGGACTCACACTTGGATCAGGGAAAGTCACAAGGTTACCAAGGAGCTAGTAATCGATTTCGTTTAATTCAAGTATGTCGTTACCATCGTTTCGGTAATGACTAAGAAGATCGTTGTTATTCCGACCCTAGCGGTCATATCAAATTGAGTCCGACTAAGACGTGTATGTTAAATGGTTCAGAGAACCAAGTCCGATGTAGCATCTGACTCAAGCTAGAAGATTGAAGTGAAAGACAATCAAAGCGATCAGTAAAGGTATCGGGATAGTTGCTTGTAGCTAGGAATGCTACCTTTTAAGATGTGATTATATCGCATTAGAACATGAAGGAAGATATATTCCATTCCAGAATTTGACTCTAAGAGACCTGAGTCTGAGCGTTGCAACATACGATGAGAGTTCATTCGAACATGACCCATCGGTCTATTGTGGAAATCAAAGGACTTATCTTAAGTGCATTAAGAAGAAGAAGGAGTCTCCAGTAAGGATCGAGAATGTGACATGAAGGTCATGATTGAAAGTCTAACATGAGGTAAAGAGAAAGTACAAGATCGAGCACCGCCTGCAGTCAGGAAGTCTTAGAGTTAGATACTCGTTCGAAGAAACATCAAAGTTACGGTTATTACATAGGATGAAGAGATAACGTATGGAGTCATCATGTGAGCCCTGTTTCGTTGATGATTTCGGGACGTAATCATCCTAAGGGGGAGATAATTGTAACGTCCGTAGATCCGGGCTAGTCAATTTAGAGATAATAGGGGTCGAAAACGACTTTTCGACAATAGATTATTTAGAATAAATAATCTTAACCAAGTTGTAGAATATGTCTCAAGGGTTTCGTACATATAAAGAACACTGAAATCCGAGTTATAACGAAGAAGTTATGACCCGTCGAAGTTTCGCGACGGAACCGGCACGATACCGGGAAGCGTAAATAGTGAATTTACGATAGAGTGACTTTTAGCCTTAGCGATCTAAACAAAAGTCGTAGAATATGTTAAACCGAGAGCGTCCATAAAAAGAACGCCCAAATCTGACTTCGTATGAGGAAGTTATGATTTTTCGAAGTTTCGACTTAGCAGTGTACAACCCGAAGTTCAAATATTAGATCGAGCGGTTTTAGCCGACACAACCTAAACGAGAATCGAAGATCTCATTAATAGTAGCGTAACAAAAAAAAGACAGACGAAAACGGACGTCAGATGAAGAGGTTATGAATTTTTAACGGACCAATCTTGTACCGGCCTGTTAATAATATAACTTTTAAAATAAAGTCAAAATTAGCCGACAGAGTCTAAACGAAAGTTGTAGAGTACGTTCCCGCCTACGCATGGATATAAAGAACGTCGAAAACGGAGCTCTTATGATGAAGATACGAATTTTTGGAGTTAGAACTCGGATTTGCGAAGCTGTTGATGACGTGGCCAAATCCCAGCCGTCCGATGAAGCCGCTTCAGATGATGACACATCGCCCCTCGTGTACGCCCAGCGTATCCGAAGTACGCCTCGTGTCCGAGTACGCCTCACGTACGAAGAGCCTACGCTGCGCGGTCTAGCTTCCTTGTGCGGTCCGAAGGCGTCCACGTTGCTCCATCCGAGGGTCGGCAGTTGTCCACTACGCCCAGCGTACTCCGAGGAGTACGCCCAGCGTTCCGAGGAGAGGGCGCCTATAAAACGGCTGCGAGGGCAGCCGGCCAATGTACACCAAATCTATTCTCTCTCTAACTTCTTTCTCTCTCTAAAGGTTCCAACCCCCCCCCCCCCTAAGCCTAGGTAAACCCCCTAGCACCCGAAGGAAACCCCGAGGCTTCCCGGAGTCCCGAAAAAAAGGGTCTTTCGGTTCGGAAACGCTGCTCCAAGCGAAGCCCGATTTTCTATAAAACCTGTTGTAAGTGAGTTACGCCTATGCAATTTTTAATATAGCTTTTAAATAATTATAGTAACATTATTAGGACCTTAAAATAATTATTTGGGCTATTATTATGAGTTATATAGAGTGTTGTTTAACGCTTATATAATAATAATAATAGCTAGACTATTAATTAGTCGCGGTTAACGTTAGACTAAACCCTAGTGGTATTGATACTAGGTTTTGTCAAGGGAAAATTGTTTTGAGATAACGAAGTGTTGTCCGAGTACCCAGTCACCACCTTTTCAAGTGAGTGCATAGTTACTTTCATCTTACACATAGATATGAAGTATTTTATATAAATTACGTGCTATGTGTGCCTATTATCCGAATACTTGATGTCTATGCTGGATGAATGATTTTATACATGTTTTAAATGATTTAAACTGTATATTTATTTTATATCTACAAATATTTTGGGATACAACATGGGTAGATGAAATAGTTGGTGTGTGATAAAATAAAATGATGAGAGATAGGTGATGATAGGAAGGTGATGATAATTAGGTGAGGATAGATAGGTGATGATGAATCGATGATGTAGGATGAAGGATACTATAACCTTGTCCGGCAATTTGGAGATGTAGTCATCTACCAGAGTATAGATGGCGACCACGGACTATTATAGACAACCCCGTGGAAGCACCAGCAGGCTCATAACTTGTAGGTGATGAATTACGAGTTCAGGCGATGTTGTAACTACGTATTCATGTGATGATACTCTAACCCTTACTATGAATTACGAGCTCAAGCGATGTTGTAACTACGTATTCATGCGATGATACTCCAATCCTTACTAAGAGCATATTGAGGGGGTAATCCCCGAACCATTTTTATCTGTGTGATGTAGGCGATGATCCTTAGGAAAAGTCCTTAGGAACGAACATATAAGGAAATGCGATGTAAAGAGATGAGAGGTAAATACGATATAGGAGATGAACCTTAAGGTAATACTTTAGGGAATATCAAATGAAGATAATGGGGATGGGTAATCGGGTTAATTGTTTGACATGTATTATGTGAAGAAACAAGTTAACTCTATTATTGTGGGTTGAAAACCCTATGTACTCACCAGGTTTCCCAACCTGACCCACTCAGATTATTTATATCACAGGTGTTGATATTAAGTCACATTGCACTGAGAGATTAAGGAGATATAAATCACTAGTGATAATATATGTAAGTTCTGTTTATGCTTATGTTTCTGTATTGACAATGACATCCCAAATGTTTTAAAATGAATAAAAATTACATTTCTTCGGAAATGCTTTGATAACGTATTTATCATGTTTTTCTGGGAACAAATTTTGCAACATTTTTATTAAAAGAAGTACTCTGATTTTTATAAAGCATAAACAAAATCGTTCTTTTCTGGCCATGAAAATGGGGATGTCACAGTTGGTATCAGAGCATTAGTTTAAGCGAACTAGGAATATGAATTTATTTCTAGACTTAAACTTAGAATGCTAAGCAATGACTGTGAGGAGTGTGTCTAATAAAATTTAGGTAATACACCTGAATAGACACAAGCACTAGCTTATTTAGGAAAATACCTAAAATGCTTTTATGTGCTAAATGATTTATGATATGCATTATATGATCGTATCTATGGTCTGTTGCCGACCGGATCTGGAAACTTTATGTGTTCAGGTTTCTAAACGTTTAATTACGGTATTAGAACTGGCATATAACTTTTCGGAGTGATAGGGAGATTTACACGTCGATCGTAAATAAAATCATTCGTATCTTAATTCTCGTCATTACACACCGAACGTCTGAATTGGTGTATAGATTGAAATGACAAGAACCCGAAGTGGAGTCGGGAACGCGAACGGAAACAGGAATCTGATGGGTTTTGAGCATTCTAACACTTCCTAAGTGTACATGCAACCCTAATAACCTTCAATCTATGTTTTCTCTATATACATGCAAATTTCATTTCCAAGGTTATTTCCTAACTAGCATGGCATGGGGAATATATGAAACATAAAAACTAGTAGAAATACATACCTTGTTGTTGCTTGGATTCCTTCAAGACTTTGTGAGCCTAGCACCCCAAATGTTGTGCCTCAAATGCTTCACACAACACCACAAGACTTGGAATAACTTGAGAGAATACTTCTAGCACTCAAAATCGGTTATGCCCTCTCTAGTAACACTAGGTCCACTAGGTCATCATTTTGCTAGCCATAGGGTTCCTTTTATAGTGTTGTCACAATTAGGGTTTACACATGAATGCCCTTAATTGTCATGACTCTTGATTTCCCATGACCCATGGATTTGTAACTCCCATGGACTATCCATGGAGCTCCATATGGTTACATCCATAACCCATAAACCATGGATCATTAATCCACCATAAAAGAATTGATGATTGTCATAATCAACCCCTATATATTTAATTAGTCTCACTTTGATCACCAAATTAATACTAGATTAATACTTGATCAATACTAATTAAATAATACTATTATTAATATATTAGAACTTATAATATATTAATAATCATAAGTGCCTTATTCTCTCATTTAGTCTATCCAAGTATTACAATGCCATGCAACCCAAATGGACCATGCCGGGTCGGGTCAAGTACATACCAAATAAAGTTATGGACTTAGACACTATATCCAACAGTCTCCCACTTGGATAAGTCTAATAACTATATTTGCAAATATGACTTCAAAATCCGACTAGCAATCGTAGCTCTTTCAAAGTCTCTCGGAACTGAGATGATGATGATACGCCATTTAAGATAAGTGATCATATAATCCTCTGTTCTCATGATATCAGCCGGACAAACACATGGAACATGGTCTTACTTATTGTCCAGCATTTGTTTCTCGATCTCTGATTTGTTTCGACATAGAACTAAATTGAACACATCAATTAGGTTCTGACCGGGCCCGGTACATAGGTCAAAACCAAATCATCGAGGGGCCCAGATATCGCTTCTATTTCTAGAAGGAACAGATAAACTTCGACTGATATGCTTGTACTAACTACTTGTTGAATTATTCACAAAGGCACGTTTTATAACATCGAGTTACCAATGCGTTTTCGTACAATCAATGAATAACCAACTCATAGTCAACAACTCATATCTCTAGGTTTGAAGATTTATATGATATTACCGTCTCACGATCACTCGAGATAAATTCCATGAAGTGATGCAAGTGAGCGTGGGTTGAATCCAATACTCAGCCCTTATGAGTACTCATGAATGTTGTAGCAACCATTGCATTGTCTAAAGCACTTTAGACAAATCATACAAGCCAAATTCATGACAGTCTTGATTCATATCTACTTCCAACATATGACTGACTGTGGATGGTTTGAATAATATGATATATACCATAACATAATTATTCTGGAAGTCAAAACATGCAAAGTGAAACACAAGAATAATACTAATCTAATATGGCCCCAACACTTTGAGTGTAAATAAAAACACCTTTTATTTAAGCACCATATTGATTACTCATTATTTATGTTTCGATTAATCAACTTTATGCTTGAATTAAAACATTAGTTGTCCCATGCTCCAAGCATGTACACTATGTTTTTCCAAACAACAATTATGCCAGACTCCAAGTATGCATACTATGTTTACATATGGTCCTCTCTTTGTGAAATAGATCAATTGACAATATTCCAATGATGCTCATTTCACAATTCCAATCCTCGTTGTAAATGAAAGAATATCAAACAATTGCCATCTACTGTAATCTGTTAGATTCTAAACTTATATGCAATGATCCCCTTGTAATGACTATGCACAGAAGTCACAAAGACTTGGCAACAGAAATTGCAAAGTATTCCAATGGAAAACAATTCCATGGAAATGAAGTCTCAAATTCAAAGTACATTCCTTTGAACATCCTTCTTAGCATTAAGTTCTTTAATCTTACACAGATTCAAAGAATAACTTCCACCTATGGAGACAATTCCATATTACCATTTTGACCATCACTTCTGAACAAGAGTTGCCTCTTTTCAAAATATGTCAATATGGTCCTTACTCTATACTTCTCATTGTCCATGAGCAACCAATCTTTGGTAAACCTCAGATTGTCCTCGACAACTTTGCTTAATCATTTTAGTCATTTCCAGTTCTATTCCTTTTTCCATCTTAATGCCCTAGGCATTTGGAAAATTTAGAATGGATGAATATTATAGCACATGTAATCAAACCTATACCCAAAGCATATGGGACATGATTTATGCTATAAAATTTTTATTTGCCATGTTTTCATAATTCGAACTATGAAGAGGGATGCCGTAATCATAATCGAATTTTGAGAACGCAACATATATAGAATTTCCTTATGTTAAACCATTCCAACATAACATTCATATATATTCTTGACTAAAGTAGATTAAATTCTCAATCTAAGCTTGTAGAATTGGAGTGAAGTATAAAATCCTCTCCCTTAATTATAGCAAAACAACTTTTTCAAGGCGAATTGAAACTTTTGTTTTCTATAATTAACATTGCTAACCTGCAATATTTAACATAATCGTCATGCTCCCACTAGCATAATGATTACCAGCATAACACTTTATGCTCCCACTAGCTTTGACATGTACTCAGAAATCAACTGGACTTCTAGAAATCAATACTTTACTGACTTTCTTACCAAAGTTCATATTTCTGATAGTAGATTGCTTTGATAAGACTTTATCAAAAACATACACCTTTCCTTAGATAGCTCACATGTTTGTCTAGACCTTTTGCAATTCTCACTAGTTAGTGTGCCGGTTAACCACACACGCTCCACTAACTATATGAGAATGCAAATATCACAACCGCTATCTACTTAAAATCTTCTTAGTGGAAGCGTTTCCTCACCATCATTATCATGAATCGAAGAGAAACCTTATGACACTTAGATTTTATGGTGTATGTGTTCCTATCCATGTGAATTTGTCATAACCATAATCACAGGACTAGGTTAGTGACACTTCCAAATTCATATGGACTGAACTTGTGCAATCTTAATTTCTTGCCACCTGGTAGCACAATGCCCACCATTGCTTCCGGGTTGTTATGCAAACAATTGAGAACTCATAGAACTCACAAGCATAATCAACTTTCAACTGGAACAGACACAGAAACAAGAATATGTCAACACGATAGGTTACAAACCTCAAGTCGTGGGCTAGTGATTATCAAAACTCTTGATTTAGTTCTTGAAACTATTTCAGAATCATTTAGACTCCCACTATCCTCTTGACATATAAGACTTCTCTTTGTCAAGAACCATTCCTTGACAAAACAAATATTCAAGATCTAGTGCGGATTCTTATCAAGTTAAACACTTCTCACTATTGGTCTTAGCTGGTCTTTGTTTTATCCAAAACATCACAACTTACCAATCTCAAATGTACAAGAATAGGAAACATCTTACTCTACATTTGACAAATGTTATGAACTTTCTAAAGACTATGTCACTCAAGTTACAATCTTGGAGTATAACTCCAGGATTTGTTTTTGGCACGAAGTATGAATTATCTTTTGATTTAACCATTTCAACAATTCACGATTCCTCTCCTCAGGCAACAAACACACTAAGGTGTCCTTAGAGGATCAATTGTGATATGGTTCCATAATCACTAAGATAATCATAAAACAAAATACACAAGTACTCTCCCATCTCTTCAGATTGGAGAAACTTTTATCTTTCTGCCTTATTTGATTCTTCTTATTCATTCTGCCATACATTGAAACTTTTCCAAAGTTTCAAAATTACACTTAAACTCGTAAGCATAACCATATTTACTAAAATTTAGTAAATCATAACGAATAATCTTATCTACCTTTGTGGTGGACCTGACTAGTGCACAACTTAATGTACCCGATCCTTTAGTCCTTCGTTTGACACACATGCAAATGTGAACAAGGAATTAGTCTTAATTTACCAAAGATGAAAATTCTCATTCATCACACAATACAACCTACATGATTCCAAGTTTCTATCCAACTGAAACTTGGGTGATGAGAATCTTTCCTTATTTGGTAAATTATGACACTACCACTAATGAAAGAATCAAATCCATTTACCCATATTGCTTATCAATGGAAGCATATAAGCAACAACCTTTTTCACAAATGCCATTGTAAGGATACTTAAAATAAATAAAATCAAAACCATTTTCTTTTATTTTAAAACTTTGCGGAAAACTTATCCTTACACTCCATATGGAAAACTTGTTGTTATTTATTCCTAAGCAATATATCATAACTCTTAAGTAACAACTCAAAATTCTGATCACCGAACCATGCGATCGAAATCCATCTTCACGATCAGAATCAACATATACTTCCTTTAAGTTTCTTCACTCTTCTTTGATTCTTAAAACATCAATATGTGACCCAGTCACATCATGCAATAAGAATCTCAGAATAGAAACTTAATAGAGTTAGACAATGGACTTTACCTGAAGTAGAGTCAAACATTTGACTTTACTATCCTTATGGACTTTTAGGTAAATTTGGCAGCTTCGCAACCAATGCCCTTCCTTTGGCAACAGAAACATATGGACTCTTTGGAAACGGTACACGGGACTATCACAGACCTAGCCTTTCTCTTTACCATTTGGTCAACCGAGTTGACTATGGCCAATCCCTTTCAATTGGGAAGAGAAAGTTTTTCTGGACTTCCAATGTTACCATTGTCAATGTCCATGGAAGTTTGGGAAGTTGATCTTCCAATCAAATTTTGCTTTACCAATGCTCCAAATCATTGCTGATTCAGCATCATCAAGCAAATAGGTAAGATCATTAAGGGTCATGTCGTGATCTGTCAGGGAGTGACCAAGTCAACAGCCAGCTACCTTGAGACTTCGACACCCTACTCTCCCGGCTTGTCAATATGTGACTTAATCTCCAAGACCTAAGCACATATAGACTTTGTTTGCCAATAGGGATTGAGTGACTTAGAACTTATCATGTCTTGAAACTTGTGGGATAAGGAGATTTATTGGAGGAGGTGGAGGAAGTGAAGTATGATTTCCAGTCCCACTAATGCACAACAAAGGGATTGATCTTTCACCTTGGTTGCCATTTGGGATATCATCTTCATTAGGAAGCTTGTTCCTAAAGATTTGGGAAGACCATAGCTGTCTAAAGTAGACATCTATAATGGGAGAAATTCAAGTTAGTTGATTTAAAGTCCTTAATATAACACCCAATATGAAATAGTAAGGCTAGGACCCAACAACCTATTTATAACTGGAAGAGGGATGCCGTAATCCAAATTATAAAATAGTTGAAGGTAGGTAAATGACGATTTACCAATTTCCACCATAAAAACGAAATATAATTAAGTTTTTAATTGGATTTGAAACTCCTAGATCTTTTGAGATACATTGAACTTTCAATGGCATGTTTCAATCTCGATTGTGCCCTCTCAAGTTTGTGACTGGGATGCCGAGGATCACAAACAAGGTGTGAATAACCATACAAATTGACTTGGTACCCTCAACAATATTACCTAATCGATGTGTCGGTTAACAACATACGCTCCACCGATCTATAATAAAGTCAAGTTACCCTTTGCCACTCTTACTAGTCCATGTTAGTGTGCCGGTTAACCACACACGCTCCACTAACGACTTGGTAAGGCACAAAGTGTAATTTTATGGGCTAGCACCAATTTCACATTTTCCTAAAGTAACTAAGATTGGGAATTTATAATGTATAGTTACTTTATAATTCATTATACTTTTAACGAGTATTTAAAGTCGTATCCTACCCGTTCGGCTAACGACCCTCCACCGATCAAGGAAGCGGTGGGTGAGAGTGGACACCCATTAAGTCACCATTTTATAGGCAACAACCTTATACCCCCCTTATAGACCGGCTTCGTGAATGAGGCCTACTAAAGTTAAGAATGACATATTCTTATACATATCTATATAATTAAAATTATAATAATAGTATAAGGGTGTATTTTAAACATTTAAAATACTTGGTGGTTTAATCTATTAATTAAACTATACTTAATTTAATTAAACTTAAACCATGTCTTTATGGAATTATTAACTCTTTTAATTAAACACTTTAATTAATTTAATGAAGTCCATAAAGCTTGAATTTTACCTTTAAAAAATTCTAAGAGTTCAATTTGGAATTAAAGTGTAAGGCTTTTCAAATTCCAAAACTTGAGGGCAAGAATTGAAACTATTCCAAGTCTCTTCAATTTGTAACTTATGAGTTTTAATGGTTCATAAAATGAAGACTCTTCATTTTATGAAACCTCTTTAGTTCTTTAATCATAATTAAAAGAAATGACTTTTGGTTATCCATAACTTGAGGACAAGTTATGGACACCATCATTAGCATTAAGATCATGAATTAAACAAGCATGTAAGTTACACAAAATTCCTATGATCTTCTAAAAACTCATAAGAACAAATATTCATATCAAACAATTTCAAGAAAATCATATAAACATATACAATACTTGAAAATTGATAAAAGTCATGTAAAATGGGTTAACATAATCATTATCATTTTGAAAAACAGATTTTACAAGTCCAAAACAGATTGGGATAATGATCTTAATCCATTTCCAGCAACAAAACTCGAAAAAACTGCCCAGCACGCTCCTACTCGCCGAGTGCATTATTCTACTCGTCGAGTAGGATGAATTTGTTCATGGACTCGGCGAGTCCTCCCCATGGACTCGGCGAGTCCAGTCGTCAGAGTGCAGAATTTTCGATTTTTAAGCAGTTTTGCATCAAGTATACAGAAAACAATCCTAGACTCTGATACCACTGATGGGTTTTGAGCATTCTAACACTTCCTAAGTGTACATGCAACCCTAATAACCTTCAATCTATGTTTTCTCTATATACATGCAAATTTCATTTCCAAGGTTATTTCCTAACTAGCATGGCATGGGGAATATATGAAACATAAAAACTAGTAGAAATACATACCTTGTTGTTGCTTGGATTCCTTCAAGACTTTGTGAGCCTAGCACCCCAAATGTTGTGCCTCAAATGCTTCACACAACACCACAAGACTTGGAATAACTTGAGAGAATACTTCTAGCACTCAAAATCGGTTATGCCCTCTCTAGTAACACTAGGTCCACTAGGTCATCATTTTGCTAGCCATAGGGTTCCTTTTATAGTGTTGTCACAATTAGGGTTTACACATGAATGCCCTTAATTGTCATGACTCTTGATTTCCCATGACCCATGGATTTGTAACTCCCATGGACTATCCATGGAGCTCCATATGGTTACATCCATAACCCATAAACCATGGATCATTAATCCACCATAAAAGAATTGATGATTGTCATAATCAACCCCTATATATTTAATTAGTCTCACTTTGATCACCAAATTAATACTAGATTAATACTTGATCAATACTAATTAAATAATACTATTATTAATATATTAGAACTTATAATATATTAATAATCATAAGTGCCTTATTCTCTCATTTAGTCTATCCAAGTATTACAATGCCATGCAACCCAAATGGACCATGCCGGGTCGGGTCAAGTACATACCAAATAAAGTTATGGACTTAGACACTATATCCAACAGAATCAACCTCTAGTGATTGAGCAAATACCTGCTGTGGTAGCCACTCCTGAGCCCATCACGATGGCCGGAGTACAGGCAATGATCCAAATGATGTTGGATCGTCAAATGGAGGAAACCAGACGTTTACTTCAACAAAATCGAGAGGAACTTACGATGCCTATTGAACAGCCCGAGCCGAATGACGGGCAGTCTGAGGAAGGGAACGACAGCAGGACTGTTGGTCAAGCTGATCCACCAATGATTAGGAGGAACAATCAAGATGACAGAGTCGAGAGGAATGGATGCAAGTACAAAGATTTTCTAACTTGCAGGCCATCGAATTTCACTGGGAAGGAAGATCCGATCGGAGTCATGGATTGGATCTCGGAGATGGAATTAGCCTTCGTGACATGTGGTTGCAAGGGCAAGCTACAAACCACATTTGCAGTACGTCAGTTCAGAGGAGGCGCTGTTCGCTGGTGGAACACCCTGGGGAAGACTCTAAGCCCCAATGAGCCCCTGCAACCGACTTGGGCAGAGTTTTTGGTGCATTTCAAGCGCAAGTACTGCTCAGCCCAAAACCTGCTCGAGCTAGAGAACCAATTCCTGACTCTGAAGAAAGGAAGCATGTCCATCGATGAATAAACCAACAACTTCATAGAGAAAATGGACTTTGCCTTGCGTCTTGTCCCAGACGAGCTGACAAAAATCGACAAGTACGCAAAGGGACTACCTTGGGAGTATGCGGTGCCAGTACGTCAGGCACCTACTCTAGAGGCAGCTATCTGGGCTGCCAGGTCTGTTGAGGATATGATCAAGGGAAGAGCCGCCACCAAGGTTGAAGTTAAAGAGAAGAGGAAGTTTGAAGGATCTTCAAGGTCCAACAAGGAGAGCAAATCTCTGAAGTCTGGAGGAGAAAGAGGAAGTGAGGCAAGATGGTGCGAGAAGTGCAAGAAGAAGCACTTCGGAAGATGCGATGGAGAAGTGACGTGCTATAAGTGTGGTAGGACCGGTCACTATTCTAAAGATTGTACATTTGACAACAAGAAGTGCTACGAATGTGGAAATGATGGGCATATTTCGAAGAACTGTCCAAAGAAAAATGAAGTAGCAAGACCAAATGCACCGCCAAAGCCAAGGGAATTCCACATGATCCTCGATGAAGCAGATAACAATGCGAGGAACCAAGGATGAGGACTTCATATCCAAAGATCAAGAAGTAGCCATGTGGATAGTATTAGGAAGTGTAGCCTATTAGAGGCATAGTATAGGGTAAACTTGAACACCTATGTAATAGTTTCAAGAAATAATATAAACCCTCGTTTTGCTATCTGATATGTCAAGTTGTTATTTTCTTGTATGGTTAATTGGAAAACTGCGAGACAACACTTGGGACGAGTATGAGTAGGTGTCAATGGTAGTAGAGCCCTATACTACCGGAAGCACAGGACTCACAATTGGATCAGCGAAAGTCACAGGGTTACCAAGGAGCTAGTAATCGATTTCGTTTGATTCAAGTATGTCGTTACCAGTGTTTCGGTAATGACTAAGAAGATTGTTGTTATTCCGACCCTAGCGATCATATCAAATTGAGTCCGACTAAGACGAGTATGTTAAATGGTTCAGAGAACCAAATCCGATGTAACATCTGACTTAAGCTAGAAGATTGAAGTGAAAGACAATCAAAGCGATCAGTAGAGGTATCGGGATAGTTGCTTGTAGCTAGGAATTCTACCTTTTAAGATGTGATTATATCACATTAGAACATGAAGGAAGATATATTCCATTCCAGAATTTGACTCTAAGAGACATGAGTCTGAGCGTTGCAACATACGATGAGAGTTCATTCGAACATGACCCATCGGTCTATTGTGGAAATCAAAGGACTTATCTTAAGTGCATTAAGAAGAAGAAGGAGTATCCAGTAAGGATCGATAATGTGACATGAAGGTCATGATTGAAAGTCTAACATGAGGTAACTAGCAAGTACAAGATCGAGCACCGCCTGCAGTCAGGAAGTCTTAGAGTTAGATACTCGTTCGAAGAAACATCAAAGTTACGGTTATTACATAGGATGAAGAGATAACGTATGGAGTCATCATGTGAGCCCTGTTTCGTTGATGATTTCGGGACGTAATCATCCTAAGGGGGAGATAATTGTAACGCCCGTAGATCCGGGCTAGTCAATTTAGAGATAATAGGGGTCGAAAACGACTTTTCGACAATAGATTATTTAGAATAAATAATCTTAACCAAGTTGTAGAATATGTCTCAAGGGTTTCGTACATATAAAGAACACTGAAATCCGAGTTATAACGAAGAAGTTATGACCCGTCGAAGTTTCGCGACGGAACCGGCACGATACCGGGAAGCGTAAATAGTGAATTTACGATAGAGCGACTTTTAGCCTTAGCGATCTAAACAAAAGTCGTAGAATATGTTAAACCGAGAGCGTCCATAAAAAGAACGCCCAAATCTGACTTCGTATGTGGAAGTTATGATTTTTCGAAGTTTCGACTTAGCAGTGTACTCCCCGAAGTTCGAATATTAGATCGAGCGGTTTTAGCCGACACAACCTAAACGAGAATCGAATATCTCATTAATAGTAGCGTAACAATAAAAAGACAGACGAAAACGGACGTCGAATGAAGAGGTTATAAATTTTTAACGGACCAATCCTGTCCCGGCCTGTTAATAATATAACTTTTAAAATAAAGTCAAAATTAGCCGACGGAGTCTAAACGAAATTTGTAGAGTACGTTCCCGTCTACGCATGGATATAAAGAACGTCGAAAACGGAGCTCGTATGATGAAGATACGAATTTTTGAAGTTAGAACTCGGATATGCGAAGCTGTTGATGATGTGGCCAAATCCCAGCCGTCCGATGAAGCCGCTTCAGATGATGACACATCGCCCCTCGCGTACGCCCAGCGTATCTGAAGTACTCCTCGCGTACGAAGAGCCTACGCTGCGCGGTCTAGCTTCCTTGTGCGGTCTGAAGGCGTCCACGTTGCTCCATCCGAGGGTCGGCAGCTGTCCACTACGCCCAGCGTACTCCGAGGAGTACGCCCAGCGTTCCGAGGAGAGGGCGCCTATAAAACGGCTGCGAGGGCAGCCGGCCAATGCACACCAAATCCATTCTCTCTCTAACTTCTTTCTCACTCTAAAGTTTCCAACCCCCCCCCCCCCTAAGCCTAGGTAAACCCCCTAGCACCCGAAGGAAGCCCCGAGGCTTCCCGGAGTCTCGAGAAAAAGGGTCTTTCGGTTTGGAAACGCTGCTCCAAGCGAAGCCCGGTTTTCTATAAAACCCGTTGTAAGTGAGCTACGCTTATGCAATTTTTAATATAGCTTTTAAATAATTATAGTAACATTATTAGGACCTTAAAATAATTATTTGGGCTATTATTATGAGTTATATAGAGTGTTGTTTAACGCTTATATAATAATAATAATAGCTAGACTATTAATTAGTCACGATTAACGTTAGACTAAACCCTAGTGGTATTGATAGTAGGTTTTGTCAAGGGAAAATTGTTTTGAGATAACGAAATGTTGTCCGAGTACCGAGTCACCACCTTTTCAAGTGAGTGCATAGTTACTTTCATCTTACACATAGATATGAAGTATTTTATATAAATTACGTGCTATGCGTGCCTATTATCTGAATACTTGTTGTCTATGTTGGATGAATGATTTTATACATGTTTTAAATGATTTAAACTGTATATTTATTTTATATCTACAAATATTTTGGGATAAAACATGGGTAGATGAAATAGTTGGTGTGTGATAAAATAAAATGATGAGAGATAGGTGATGATAGGAAGGTGATGATAGGAAGGTGATGATAATTAGGTGAGGATAGATAGGTGATGATGAATCGGTGATGTAGGATGAAGGATACTATAACCTTGTCCGGCAATTTGGAGATGTAGTCATCTACCAGAGTATAGATGGCGACCACGGACTATTATAGACAACCCCGTGGAAGCACCAGCAGGCTCATAACCTGTACGTGATGAATTACGAGTTCAGGCGATGTTGTAACTACGTACTCATGTGATGATACTCTAACCCTTACTATAAATTACGAGTTCAGGCAATGTTGTAACTACGTATTCATGCGATGATACTCCAATCCTTACTAAGAGCATATTGAGGGGGTAATCCCCGAACCATTATTGCATGTGTGATGTAGGCGATGATCCTTAGGAAAAGTCCTTAGGAACGAACATATAAGGAAATGCGATGTAAAGAGATGAGAGGTAAATACGATATAGGAGATGAACCTTAAGGTAATACTTTAGGGAAAATCAAATGAAGATAATGGGGATGGGTAATCGAGTTAATTGTTTGACATGTATTATGTGAAGAAACAAGTTAACTATATTATTGTGGGTTGAAAACCCTATGTACTCACCAGGTTTCCCAACCTGACCCAATCAGTTTATTTATATCACAGGTGTTGATATGAAGTCGCATTGCACTGAGAGATTAAGGAGATATAAATCACTAGTGATAACAAATGTATGTTCTGTTTATGCTTATGTTTCTGTATTGACAATGACATCCCAAATGTTTTAAAATGAATAAAAATTACATTTCTTTTGAAATGCTTTGATAACGTATTTATCAAGTTTTTCTGGGAAAAAATTCCGCAACATTTTTATTAAAAGAAGTACTCTGATTTTTATAAAGCATAAACAAAATCGGTCTTTTCTGGCCGTGAAAATGAGGATGTCACATATGGTGAAGACTTAGTCGAATCTAAGTGGGGGAGAATCGCCCAGGTATTCAGGGCAGGGACAGGTATGAGACCGAGATGAACCTCTCGTCCTCGTCGAGGTAAAATGGCGGCCCAAGTGGCTATTGGGTTTGAGAGTTGTGCGAGTTTGGAGCTCAATAAAACTCCCCAACGTGTGAACCACGTCTTCATGGGGGTTTGATAAGCAGGATTTGGGGAAGTAGGTTGGGACTCCAGTCATGAATCGAGTTCAATTCGGGTGATTGGTCGAGTGCGTGCTCGACTCTGTATGTGTTTTGAATCAATAAATTAGGGGTAAGGTATTGGGCTACGGTTGTGTTTGGATGAAGGTGTTGTAAGACTTTGGGGGAGCCGTAGCATTCACAAATGGTCAGTTGGTATGGAAGTGTTGTAAGACTACGGGGGAGCCGTAGCATTCACTAATGGTCGGATGGTATGGAAGTGTTGTAAGACTACGGGGGAGCCGTAGCATTCACTAATGGTCAGTTGGTATGGGAGTGTTGTAAGTCTGCGGGTGTAGCCGTAGCATTCACGAGGTTAACAGATAGTGCTTAAGTGATGTAAGTCTGTGGGTGTAGCTACAGTCTTCACTTGGTTGGTAGATGGCATGAGCGCGTTGTTAGGACGCGGAAGGAACAGTAGTACCCGCCAGTTCGGGTGTAGCAGTAAGGATATGGAAACCCACATATTAGATTTCGGAATTACCCAGATGGATTAGATCTGGTTGAAACAGTGATAATCCTGCTAGAGTGGGTTATAATTGCCTTGAAAAGGCTGGTCACAATTACCCTGGGAAGGCTAGGGTGTGCCCAGGATTGTAACCATGTCGTCCAAGTTGTCGGGCGTGTAAGGGATGGTAAGGGATGATTTCATGGACGAAATCTAATTTAAGCGGGGGAGAGTTGTACCATTCTGTTTATTTAATGAATAGATAGATAAAATTTGATGAACGAAGAGTCGCAATAAATTCATATTATTTAGTGGGGTGTTGGTTTTGGGAAGCCAAATGTTATAAATCGGATCATTCGGGGGGTTAAAAAGTAATTTTGTAATTTATTTTCAAAAGATTTTGGAGGCTAAGGGGCTATTTGGTAAGTATTAGACTTAATTTGTAAAGGATTTCAGGAGGCGGGGTTAAAAAGGTAAATTTCGGACTTAAAATGAAAAGAATTGGGGGAGCAAGGGTATAAAGAGTAAATTTTGGGCCTTTGATGCAAAAGTGTTATGGGGAGGGACCAGTTCTGCCATTATGGCAAACTTTTAATATGGAGCGGGTATTTAAGGGTTCTAAACCCTAACCCTAAGACAAGAAGCAGCCGCCACCTCCCACCTTGTATGTCCTGTTTGTGGCCGCAAACCTCATGGCCCTCCCCACCGTCGTTCCTTTGTTGTCGAAGTCGGAGAACCACCAGCAACGCCGTCGCCCCACTCCTCTGGGTGTGCCCAGGATTGTAACCATGTCTTCCAAGTTGTCGGGCGTGTAAGGGATGGTAAGGGATGATTTCGAGGATGAAATCTAATTTAAGTGGGGGAGAGTTGTAACATTCTGTTTATTTAATGAATAGATAGATAAAATTTGATGAACAAATAGTCGCAATAAATTCATATTATTTAGTGGGATGTTGGTTTTGGGAAGCCAAATGTTATAAATCGGATCATTCGGGGAGTTAAAAAGTAATTTTGGAATTTATTTTGAAAAGATTTTGGAGGCTAAGGGGCTATTTGGTAAGTATTAGACTTAATTTTTAAAGGATTTCAGGAGGCTGGGTTAAAAAGGTAAATTTCGAACTTAAAATGAAAAGAATTAGGGGAGCAAGGGTATAAAGAGTAAATTTTGGGTCTTTGATGCAAAAGTGTTCTGGGGAGGGACCAGTTCTGCCATTATGGCAAAATTTTAATAGGGAGCGGGTATTTAAGGGTTCTAAACCCTAACCCTAAGAGAAGAAGCAGCCGCTACCTCCCACCTTGTCTCTCCTGTTTGTGGCCGCAAACCTCATGACCCTCCCCACCGCCGTTCGTTTGCTGTCGAAGTCGGAGAACCACAAGCAACGCCGTCGCCCCAATCCTCTGTTGCCTATCGCCAAGCGTCGCTATCCATAACTCTGCTGTCGTTTGGTTCGTCGCCACTCGTGTCGTCGTGTCAAGCAACGACCAATGTGCTCTTCTTCTTCTACTTCTGCTGTTGTGGTTGTGATTATCGATGGTGGATTGCCACCATTTCCCCACCATGAACTTCCCCATCTCTGTTTATGGTTATGCCTGTCGTGTGTTGCCGCTGCCGCCGTCATTTTTCACCCTCGCCGTCGTTTTGCGCCACCTGGAGGGGTGGCTAGACCCGTTCACGGCCAGAAGTGATTGTGGTGGTTATGTTCGATCTTGGTGTAAGTATGAGGCTGCTGGAATGATGCTTGGCCGGAAACCTGAATGAAAAACCCCACTGCCACCACTCGCCACCGCCGGCCACCACAAGGTGGTTATGTGTGTGTATGTGTAGCTTAGTTAGTGTGTGTGTTACTTTTGGTATTTTCATTGTAAGTTGTAAAAAAATGGAATAATGGAAAGAAACCCTAACCACCACCGTGAGGTGGTGGCTGCCGCCTCCTGCCGCCACTGGCCGCCGTGTCGGGTGGCGGTGTGCTTTGCCTATCGTGTTTGATTCGGTTGGGATGCTTGAAACCCTAATGGTCCCAATGAAACCCTAATGGGCCTAATGAACCCTAATTGATCGAAGGACCTAGCTATTGGTCCTATTGGGCTAAGATTGTTTGGAAAACCCTAATGTCATGAAACCCTAATTTGGGATTTATCGGGACCGCATCGGGATTATTTAATGAATTTAAAATATTAATTAATAATCATTGGCAAATTAACTTAAGGCAATAATGGACTTAATGGATTAAGTCCTTAATGGGTTAAGTAGGAACTCTTAACCCTAATCGTCATTTTATGTGAAAAACTCTAATTGGGTTTGGATGCTTGTTGGGCCACTTATTGGACTAAGCCTAAAGTGGGCCATAATTGGGCCTTGAGGACTATTATCTATTGGATCGTCAGAATGCCAATCATTTGGACTGGAATAAGTGGTTGGGCCTTAAGATAAGCCGATATAGAGGTTTGGGCCCAATTTGGAAAATTGGGCCATGTGTTGGGCTTTGGTCCATGGTTTGGCTTTTGGGCCTTGAATTGGGCCTTGGATTGAATAAGTCTAAGTTAGGGTAAAGTAGTCTTTTACCCCAAGTATAGAGTTGTGGTTATGTGTTGGAACCCAATTATTAATTGGGTATTGTTTGATGTTGACAGTTCGGGAATCTGTCAACCAGCAAGGGGAGTTTTATCTGCGGGGCTTCAGTAGTGTCAAGTGAGTCTTCTCACCATACCAATGGGTCTAAGGCACCAAGGCGGCCCATTTTATGATAATTGGTATACTTGCTATATAGAGGTGTGTGATATGTATGTATGCGTGATATGCGGTAGAGATAACCTTTGTGGCTAATGGTATAGACAGCCTTTATGGCTGATGGTAGAGATAGCCTTGTGGCTAATGGTAGAGACAGCCTTTATGGCTGATGGTAGAGACAGCCTTGTGGCTAATGGTAGAGATAGCCTTTGTGACTAACGGTAGAGATAACTTGTATAGTTAATTGATATGTGCCAATGGTAGAGTAGCTTTTATAGTTATTTGATATGTGATATGTGGCAGAAGTAGCTTTTATAGCTAATTGATATGTGCTAATGGTAGAGAGAGATTTTATAGCTATTTGATATGTGATACGTGGTAAAGTAGCTTTTATAGTTGATTGATATGTGATAACGGTAGAGATAGCTTTTTACAGCTAATACGATATGTGTTATGTGGGTTGTGTGTGGGGTATGTTCTAGGGCACTCACTAAGCTTTGTGCTTACGGTTTACAGTTTTGGTTTCAAGTTGCATCGATTTGGAAATGAAGGGCTCGGATTGATTGCATTGCACACACCTATGATTTCCGCAATGAATGGTTTTGGGATGAACTCTGATAATTATTTTACTTAATGATGATTTGGAATGTTTGAAATAAATGGTATCAATGTTCTAGCCATATTAAAAATGAAATTTTTACCCTTGATTTTTGGGTCGTTACATAAATACATAATGTATCAATAGCACATTCGCGACAATCATCACAACAAGATAAATGGGCCGGCCTTGGTGCCTTAGACCCATTGGAATGGTGAGAAGACTCACCTCGCACTGCAGAAGCTTCCCGCATGAATTCCTTAGCTGCTGTCCCGCCAGCTTCCCGAGCTGTCACTACCAATCAATATTCCCAATTAGCAATTGGGACCCATACCATAATCCTTAATCCATGTATGGGGTAAAATGACCATTCTACCCCTGGCCCAATACGATCCAAACCTAGGCCCAAACGCAAAACCAAAAGCCCAACACTAGGTAGGCTTTCCAAGCCCACTAGTGGCCCAATAATGGCACAATTTGCTCAATTGGGCCCAATCCATCTAATGGGCCTTACCCTAAGCCCAAACATATTCTTGGCCTAAATTATCTGACTTCTGATGGCCCAGTAAGGCCCAAAGACCCAAAGCATGGCCCAAACCGTGGCCCAAAAGCACAAGGCCCAACTGACAGAGTACGCGGGGCGTACATCCACGTACGCTAAGCGTAGTGACTAAGTGGTGCGTACACTGGGCGTACATTCACGTACGCTCAACGTAAACCCCCTGTTAAGTCTATTTCTCATTAAGTGCTTAATACTTCACTTCAGAAGCTACAATCACAGATCCTGGTCCTTTTCCACGTCTTAATCCATAAAGTCACTGACTTGGTGACTTTTCTTGGCCCAAACAAGTCCAAACTCCAAAAATGATGTTCTACTTTCATGGAAAGGGCTAGATCTCTTGCATGAACCCATTAAGACATTCAAGATGGAGACTTTACTGCTTATGGGACCCTTTTAGCTCTGAGGGTAGCAACCCTAAGCTCACAAACGAGATTTCACCATAAAGGTCCATTATTGGGAACAAAATGACTCCAAAACCAAACTACACTAGATCTAAGCATTCTTAGGTAAAGTTATGAACTTTATACCTCCAAAGAGTCCCAAAGGATGATGCTATCCCAGATCTATGAGCTCCAACTTCCCAAGTTCTCCCTTGCCAACTTCTTCTTTTCCTCTTCCAAGCTTACACCACCAAAATGAGCTTCTTAAGGTTAAAACCACACAGGAATAAGGGGATGAGGCATTCTAGGGTATCTCTGAGGTTGGGGGACAGATAAGAGGCTAGGGTTTGAGCCATTAAGTTCTTTATATAGAGGTTGGCCCTAAAATTAGGGTTTCTGGACACTAGACGTACGCTGGGCGTACGCCAAAAACACCCGCGACCATTTCCTTTTATAAGTTGGGCGTACCCACGCGCCTTCCACTTTGCATGCATGGTCCTTCCTTGTCATTTATTTCCATTAGGGGCCATTTTCGCCAATAACTTCAAAGAGTCATAAATCGTTCATTCTAAGTCCGTTTTCGACGAACTTTATATCCACGAAAAGGTGGTGGGAAGCCCTACGCTCCCATCGACACCTCTAAGTCTAAAACCTTCCGGATGAAACCCAGGACCCATAAAAGACCGAATCTCCCCTACCATTTGGTTTCCGAGACCCCAACCGAGTACTTTCAAACAGGGTGTTACAACTCTCCCCCACTTAAACTATACTTCGTCCTCGAAGTCATGCATCACCATCCCTGACATACCAGGCTACCTGGGCATCACGGCCACAAACCCGGGAATACCCCAGTCTTCCCAAGACAATCAAAACCAACCCTCGCAGGGTTCTAGAATCCGAATAACGATTTCCTTGCAACCTGATCACATCTGTCTCCCTGACAGACTGCCCACATCGAATCATCATTGAACTGATTCCACCAGAGACCTGCCTAGATAGAATACTCCCACTCGTAATACCTTGAAGCTTCCTAAATAACAAAATCATCGATCGACTGTGACTACCGAATAACAGCAATTCCACACACAGACCCCAAATCACTGAAGTCGCTCCTACTCCTCTTGCTGCCACATGGCTGCTTTCCTGAAGAACAACTGGGGACTTCCCTGGTCCCAACCTGTCTGCCAACTGTCCGGAACATTGGACACCTACCCGATTGTTGAGCCAAAAACACACGGAACAGTCCCCTGCGTCCTCCGAAGGATACCGCGTCTAACCATAACCGCCCTATCTCCTTCAATCCATTTGATCCAACCTGATCGAGATAGGCTGACAACCTGTCGCCACCAAATCCGACGCAAAAGGTGAATACCACCAGAATAGATGTGGTCTTACATCATACCTGGTCTCCTTCGACCTACCGTTTCCTGATTCCAACATGTCGTGACAGATATAGATACCCGAGACACATCACAATGGCTTAAACTACCATCAAACCAACCTGTACATCACCCTGGAATTTTGCTCCCGATGCCCTTGGCATATAAATGCCCCACATCCCATCACACTGAAACAAAATCCCGCACGAATTCCGATTCGGGTTCCTATCCAAATCCGAATTGTTACTCCGCTCCTATCCAGAGATCCTCAAAGCGGCATTTGCATAATGCACCCTGACTTCCCGTCATCCTTTACTCGACTGATTCATAAATACCCTTAGCCGATTCCCTGAGACTTCTAGTATCGCACCCGGTCCAACCACCGGGTTCCTATGAGATCCCATATCAGGGCTACCCAGCCGTAGCCCTACAGAAACATGCACTACTCGACCACAAGATCCTGTATCACGAGGTCCAACCCTTAGCTCAACAGTCTCTATCAGTTCCATCCTAAATTCCCATAACCATCCGGGCTCGCCCCCGGATAACTGATCGGTCAATCACCTCTAGTCCTGATCCTAACTAAGCTGCGGCTCCCCCCCCCCCCCCCAACCCTGCGAACTAGCCTTCCCTAGTCCAAATCACCTTAAAGAATCCGTGAACGCTACGTCACCCCCGCAGTCTTACAACACCTCCCACACTATCTGACCGATAGTGAATGCTACGGCTCCCCCGTAGTCTTACAACACTTTCCACACTATCTGATTGATAGTGAATGCTACGGCTCCCCCGCATTCTTACAACACTTTCCACACTGTCTGACCAATAGTGAATGCTACGGCTCCCCCGTAGTCTTACAACACTTTCCACACTGTCATGATCACTGACCATAGCCCTATTGCTCGTCTATCAATCCGAACACATCTCAACGATGAGCACCCACTCGGTCTATCCTCCCAACTGAACTCAAACACTGACTGGAACTCTACTTGGTTCCCTCCCCCAAAGCCTGATATATGACGTTTGAAAGACGCGATCCAAATGTTGGGGAGTTTCCCGAACTCCCATCCCACGATATCCTATATTTAGTCAGCCCCTAAGGTCGCCTGTCCTTTTTCCAATGAAGATGTGAAACGCATCCTAGTTTCACACTTGCTTCGGTCCTGAATGTCTGAATGGTTCTCCCCCACTTAAATTCAACTAAATCCGCTCGACATATCAGAATTGAAGGATTCCCAACCCTCTCTCGTTCCCATGATCAATATGTTGATGGTCGGTGCTTAACAAAGCTTGAACACCATGAATAACCCTTCCAAAACAACACGATTCCCGAAATCCAACTAACACATCTTGTGTCCCAACAATGCCAATGACTCTAGCTGTTCACACTGATATCACATTCAGATCTCGGAGTCCAAAGGTCGGATGCTCCAAAAACACTTCAGCGACAAGTCTCTCTTCCCTCGGCAATCCCGATGGCTCTTCCAAACATAAATACTAAGGCTACTGAAAACTAGTCATAACTCCCTATGGGCAATCCCTGAAAACGTGACCAAACCTGATACACCCGTAGCAACCCAAATCACTTAACCGATTTCGACAACGACTCGGAGTAATCACAGTACACGCGGAATCCGCTCCGCGAGATACATCCATCTGAAGATCTCTCAAAGATTCCTCGACATGCTGAATGACATCTGACAACCCTTTCTAACCTAGGCAATAGCAGAAAACCGACCCGAGATCTAAATTATCACAATTCCCAAGCGATATAAATACCCGATACCCACTGGAAATGGCCGAAGATAGCATATCCGCGAACATCTGGAGGAACCCTGACCACCTTCTCCTGGGTTACCTCGACCACCCTGGGAACATGATGAAACACCTCATTCCGATCCCAATGACAATCCAAACACTTGGAACGAAACTTCATTGTGCAGTTTCTGCAAGCATTGCATTGGATCCGACACTGCTGGCCTCTCACAAGTTGATCCAAACTCTTGCGTCTCCGCCCGAGACCCTCCAATAAATTCACCTGACCTGAACCTCCCTCATGGAGGTGCTCTTAATCAATCTTCCGTCCTTGGCTCTGAGATCCATGTCATTCAGGGTCTCGCACCCTAACACCCTCACCAGCTCCATCGCCAACGGCTGAACTACAATAGCTAGAGCAACCTCTGCTATAAACCGACTATAAACTATTCCCAAGACATAGTCCCAAATACCAAAAGCGCAATAGATCACACAATCAATCCTTTCCGCCTGATACAAGAGATCCAAGGAGTACCAAACCTTAGCCCCTAAGGAGTAGGAGCTAGCGCGAGAACACTTTCGATATCCTTAGTCCAACGCGAACTCAAATCCATGGCGGTCCTTCCGCTAACTGGCTCTCCACCGGAGCCGGGACCAAACCCTGGTCCTTCCCCTTGCGTGTTCATCCGTATTCTGCATAGCAGTTATCCCCACGGTCCAATCATAACCAAGAATTCTCCTTCCCAGGCTTCTTAGATTCTGCAAGACTTTCCCTGATTCGATTATGGATCCTGTGATTTCAGTAGTACAGGCTCAATACTAGCTTCCACACCTATCCATACTTTCCTCCGGAATCATCCCAAATCCTCTAAGTCACCTACTCCCATGATGTACCAAATTCCTGCTAAACAGCAGCACAATATCCACCGAAGCACCTCCTAGGCTCCCCCTAGCTATCCAATCTCACCCAGTCCTCAGCTGTTGAAAGATTCCCAGTAATGTCAACTAGCTACCTTATGGATATAGCCACATGTAGCAGAGATCAGATAATCCTTCAAGTAAAAGACTCAATCCTAGAACGGTTAGACTCAAACGAGAGCTGCGCAATAGGGCCAAATCTATCACTCTGAGATTATCCAACCTGTGCCACATGTGACCTAGCATATTCACTTAGTAGCTAACTCACATTGATAGAAGTCCCACAAAGCACAAAGCAAGCAACATTCGGACAACGGAAAACTAACCAACATATTCCAAACAAACAATTCTACCTATACATACCTATTTTCGGAAACCACAGGGTCTATTTTTGAAGTTTTGTCTTAATTCTATTTTCTTAGAAATTGATTCACAACATCACATTCTTTAGATACATATATAGATTGCTAATATTGATTCTTCAAATCAACGATGACATTTCATCTAATTCTCATCGATTTGGAATATTTTGTATCATACTGTTGTATTGATTCAAGAATTCATTTAAATTAGGGACTAAACTTCAGATTTTCGGAAACCACAGGGACCATTTTTGAAGTTTTGTCTAGAACTAATCAGATGATATTCAAATGCAATTGGACGGGGAAGAGACTGATGATCCATAATCAGATTAAGAATCTCGAATTATTTGATATTGATTTGTGAACCTAAACAATCGGACAGAATAATAACGAGGATTTGACAAATCGATTTTTGCTTGAATAAAGGAATTAAAATCGGATCATATGAATAATACTCTGGTCATAATTTTGGGCTCTTCTGATGAATAGTAATGGATTCGAAATTTTTTTGGACTCAAAGTTTGATCTAATTAGCAAATCAAAATAACTTTGTTCTTCATTTTGAATAAACAAATAAAATTTTGGGCTAAATCAAAAGATAATTGGATCAACAAATTTGGAATTAAAAGCAAATAGATCCAATGGAGAGACTCACCAAAAAATTCGAATCTCGAGTCGATTACACACGAGAATATTGCCATCTAGGATCATTGATCTTGAAAAAGTTGTTAAACCTTCAAGATTATGCTCTGATACCTCATGTAGGATCCCAATGAAGATGAAAAATGCGGAATTAAAGAATCAATGCATAATCGATAAGACCTGATCTAAAGTTTAAGCATAGTTTGTATAGATATGGGAGAAAGTACAAAAAATGTAGAAGCATGTGCTTGCTTACTACACTACTCTCTCTCTCTCTCTCTAGAAATACACTAAAATTCGATACAATAGGAGCTCTCTCAAACCTATACATGGTATACTATACAAGTATACATAGTCAAGCTCAACCCATAACCCATATCACAACGGGAAAGCCTAAGAGACCATCCAATGAAGAGCTTTGTAGCATAACAAACTAGTCCATCCCTACAATAATGCACACACCCCCATAGGGATGGGAATTAAGTCAATTAGGTAAGACACCCTGAATATCTCCAATGTACAATCCCGAAAAACACACGAAGCAGAAACCCAGTTCTAACACCTTGTTCCGAATCGTTCCTAATGTGGGCCCGTGACCCGAGGATCGGATGTCATAAGGCTTAGATCCTTTAGGAAAGAGATATTTAGACCCGTTTGGGTGTGGGTAATGTAATTTAGATGATTCGGGAGTCCGTTTTGTGATTTGAAGCCCAAGGGTATAACCGTAAATTAGCAGTTCGGACCTTTTATGAATATTGGATTTTAGTTCGGGGAGTTTTAAGGCAATGATGAATTGATAGAAGTTTAGATCTTCTCGTTACCTTTCCGTGGATATAAGGATCGTCGAAAACGAACTTAGAACGAAGAAGTTATGGCCTTCGGAAATTTGGTAGTTTTAGGGTTGAGCCTAGTACGCGGGGTCGTACATGGGCGTACTAGGCAAGCAATTCATGGGTGCTCCTTGGAGTACGTTGGGCGTACCAGAGTTACGCATGGCATACTCCAGTCAGACCCAAAACCTATTTTAGGGTCTTGGACCCTATTTAATCCCCTTAACTCAACACCAAACCATATTATCTTCAGCCTCCATCCCTTTAAACCCTAGAAATGAAACCCTAGTCCCCATTGGTGTGGTTTTTGAGGTTTTTGTGGTATTTCATGCATTTTTGTGCTCATTGAAGAAGAAGGAACGTCTTCGAGAAGTGTGGGATTGCTTGAAGCTTTTGGATCCAGGCTTTGTGCATCTTGATCTACCTTCTGGAGGTATAAAGTTTCTAACTTGATGACTCTAGGTGTTAGATCTAGTTTAAGGAATGTTTTGGTTTGATTTTGGTCCTTAGATTCATGCATGTGAGTATGAGCGACTCCAAGATCTTATAATGTTGGATCTTGACATTTGTGAGGTCCTTTATTCATAAAAATGTCATCTTGATGAGTTGCCAAATTTACGTGTTAAGACATCTCCTTAGGGTCATATCCTGAGTTTGAAGTCCTTGTCTTAACCATTAAGAGCTTTTGTGGGGTTTTTTGGCTTTCTATTGAGTATGATGGGCGTACATAGGAGTACGCTCAACGTAATGTGTGGTTTGTGCATCAATGTCTTGTACCTTGTGCTTCGGGGGTGTGTAAGTAAGGGCGTACCCTTTGGTACACAGGGCGTACTCCACAGTATGCCAATTTCGGAGTTTTTAGGGTTGGGCCTTGTTGGGCCATTGGACTTCTGAATTTGGGCCATGGATAAACTGAGGGCTTTCTTGGAATTAGGTCCATGATGGTTTTTGGGCCCAATTAGGAAGATGAACCATATTGGGCCATGGGATGCCATTTACGGATTTGGGTTTTTTGAGGAAATGGACTGGGCCTTGGTTTTGGGCCAAGTAAGAAAAGGGTAAAATGACATTTTTGTTGGATAAGGTGTCTAAGTCCATAACTATATCTGGTATGTACTTGACCCGACCGGCATGGTCCATTTGGGTTGCATGGCATCATGCATTTGGATAAACTAAATGAGAGAAATAACACTTGTGGTTTATTAATATATTATAAGTTCTAATATATTAATAGTATTATTTAATTAGTATTGATCAAAGATTAATTTCGAATTAATTAAGTGATCAAAAGATAACTAATTAAATATATGGGTTGATTATGTAAATCATCCATAACTTATATAGTGGGCTAAAAGGCTCCATGGATTATCAAGTTGGGTTAATCCCATTGGATGCTCCATGGAGGCTCCATGGGAGTTACAAACCCATGGGTCATGGAAATGAAGAGTCATGTCACATTAGGGTTTACATGGTGTAACCGTAGATGTGACACACTATATAAGGAACATGTTACTCACCAAAATCGGCTACACAAGAAGTTGCAAGAGGGCTAGGCCTATTTTCAAGTGTTCTACATATCTCTCAAAGTTATTCCAAAGCATTTGGTGTTGTGTGAAACATTTGAGGCATCACACTTGGGGTGCTAGGCTCTCAAGGTTTCAAGGAATCAAATCAACTACAAGGTATGTAATTCTAGCCATCTTTTAGTTCAAAAGTTCCCCATGTATGCTAGATAGGATTATGAACCTTGGAAATCATATTTTGCATGTATTTTAGACAAACATAGATCTAAGGTTTTCTAGGGTTACATGTACACTTAGGAGTGTTAGAATGCTCAAAACCCATCAGTGGTATCAGAGCCTAGGCTTGTTTGTTTGATACTTGATGCAAAATAGTGAAAAAAGTCGATTTTCTTGGTGTATGCATGATGAAATCGTCGAGTCCATGGGGGGGGGGGGGACTCGCCGAGTCCATGACTAAACTCATCCTACTCGTCGAGTAGGTCCGTGCACTCGACGAGTAGGAGCCTCAAAATGCAGATTTTCGACTTTTGCTGCTGAAAATGGACTAGAAACATTACCCTAAACTGTTTTGGTGTTATTAAACTTCTTTTAGATCGTGTAATGGTTGTTCTAATCCATTTACAATGGCTAATATCAAAATTCCATGATTTTATGTGTTCTTGAAATTTTGATATTCATATTCATGTTCTTATGAGTTTAGATGATCATAGGAATTATTTGTAACTTCTTGCTAGTTTTAATTCTTGATCATTATGTGTTTTAATGGAATCCATAATTTTTCCTCAAGTTATGGATTACCAAAAGTTTTATCTTTTAATGTCCATTAAAGAAACACATAGGTTATATAAAATGAAGAGTCACTCATTTTAATGAACCAATTAAACTCATAAGTTATGAATTGAAAGGTCTTTGTAAAGTTACAAAACTTGCCATCAAGTTTTGGAACATGTAAAGTCAGCTAGTAAACTTTAGTTCCAATCCTTAGAATTTTAAAAAGTTAAAATTCAACCCTTATACTTTATAATATTATAAGTTTAATATATATATATATATATATATGGATAAGATCAAGTCATTTTACCGCAAGTAGGCCTCATTCACGAAGGCGGTCTATAAGGGGGGTATAAGGTTGTTGCCTATAAAATGGTAGCTTAATGGGTGTCCACTCTCACCCACCGCTTCCTTGACTGGTGGAGGGTCGTTAGCCGAACGAATAGGACAATGACTTAAAATTCTCACTAAAAGTATAATGATTATTATAAAGTAACTAAATGTTTTTATAAATTCCCAATCTTAGTTACTTTAGGAAAATGTGAATAAGGTGCTAATCCATGAAATTACACTTTGCACTTTGTTTAAGTCGTTGGTGGAGCGTGTGTGGTTTACCGGCACACTAACTTGGACTTAACAAGGTAGGCAAAGGGTGACTTAAGGTTTTTCATAAGGTCGGTGGAACGCGTGTGGTTTACCGGCACATCGATTAAGTGAAAAACATTAAGGGTACCAAGTAATTTGCATGGTTACTTCACACCTTGTTTTGTGATCCTTGGTATCCCAGTCACAAAACATGAAGGGCACACTCGAGATTGAAACATGCCATTGAAAAGTTCAATGAATCTCAAAAGAATCTAGGAGTTTCTAAAACCAAATAAAACCTAATAAACCATATTTCGTTTTCACGGTGGAAATTGGTGAATCGTCATTCACCTACCTTTCAATTATGTTATAGCTTGGATTACGGCATCCCTCTTCTAAGTTATAATATATTGTGATTGGATCCTAGCCTTAATATTACATTTGGGTGTTTTATTAAGGACTATCTCTATATCTAAACTAAACTTGTTTTCTTATTTTCAGATGTCTTCCAACAATGCTGCTTCTGGCTCAAACCCTACCGGCTCCTTCTCTCTCATGAACCTTTGTGGGAGAGTCATCTTTGATGGATCCAACTTTACAGATTGGATCAGAAACATCAGGATGGTCACTCGGTATGAGAACAAAGAATATGTTCTCGACAAGGAGCTTAAGGTACCCGAGCAAACTGCTACTCCTGAAGAGCTTGCTGAATATGAGGCACATAAAAGAGATGCTACCAAAGTGGCATGCATCATGATGGCCACCATGACAGTCGAGCTCCAAAAGTCCTATGAGGACTACTATCCTTTTGAGATGAACCAGGACTTGATGGACCTCTACCATCAAAGTGCTCATCAAAAGCGATATGAAATCATCTCCTCCATGATAACAACCCGAATGAAGGATGGTGAACCCATCACGGGCCACATGCAGAAAATGAAAAGGTATGTGGACCGTTTAATGAAGCTGAATGTGAACTTCCTCGAGGAGTTAGCAATAGATATCATTTTGCACTCCTTACCATCGTGTTATGATCAATTCCGCATTACATATCACATGAACAAGGAAGAAGTCACCCTCAGCAAACTTCAAGGACTCATAAAGACCGCAGAAACAGGTCTCAAAGGTAAGTCAGTTGTTACCACTCCTACTCCTACTCCAAACTCCGCACCTGTCTTGGCAATCGGGAAAGGTAGAGGGAAGAAGAGGAAGAACCCTTCGAAGGGTACCAAGGGTAAGACCCTTGATGGCTCCTCTTCAAGCGGAACCAAGAAAGGTTTCGTCAGTCCTTCTTCTGATCCCAAGGAGGCTGAATGCTTCTATTGCCATGAAAAGGCGCACTGGAAGCAAAACTGCCCAAAGTACCAGCAAGATTTGAAGGATGGGAAAGTAAAACCCAACGATGCAGGTATTTACACTATATTATCTAATAACTCACCTTATTCTAACTCTTGGGTCCTTGATACCGGTTGTGGTATTCATATTTGTTCTGATTTGCAGGGACTAAGAAGAAATGATAATGTGGATCATGTAAAGATAAACTTGATCATGGGGAATAGGAAAGTTTCACCTGTCACCAAGATTGGAGTGTATACTTTGTTGCTAAGTAGTGGGTTTACTTTAGATTTGAATAAAAGTTGTTATTCGCTTGAAATGTCAAGAAATGTTATTTCCTTTCATGCTTTGTACAAACAAGGTTTTACCTTTTCTTTTGATAATGAAGTTGGTGGAATAAATGCTTTCTTTAATAATATGTTTTATTTTAAAGCATTACCTTGTGATGGTGTGTATGAAGCTGTGTCTATTGTAGATAATTTAGGAAATAATGTGTTGTGTATTGATTCTACTAATGATAATAACTTGGATAAAGCATCATTATGGCATTGTCGTCTTAGACATGTAAGCAAGAAACGCATAGGCCAACTCCAAAAGGATGGAGTCTTGGAGTCATTTGACCTAAAGTCAGATGATAGTTGTGAATCATGCTTACTTGGAAAAATGACAAAGTCACCCTTCACAGGTTCTTGTGCCATGGGTGAAGGTTTGTTGGATCTAGTACACACGGATGTGTGTGGACCCTTCAAAACTGCCATAGGGGATGCTAATCGTTATTATGTGACTTTTACAGATGATTATAGTAGATATGGATATGTCTACTTAATCAAGCATAAGTCAGAGACTTTCGATAGGTTTAAAGAGTTTAAACAGGAAGTAGAGAATCAATTGGGCAGGAACATTAAGATGCTTCGATCCGATCACGGTGGTGAGTATCTTAGCACTGAGTTCCTCGACTATCTTAGGGAATGTGGGGTTATCTCACAATTGACACCTCCCAGGACACCACGGTTGAATGGTGTCACTGAGAGGCGTAATCGAACCTTGTTAGACATGGTTCGTTCCATGATGAGTCGAGCTTCGCTACCAATCTTATTTTGGGGGTATGCCTTAGAGACTGTCGCCCATATCCTTAATCTGGTCCCTACAAAGAAGGTTGCCAAAACACCTCACGAGGTGTGGACTGGAAAAGTTCCTAATCTAGCCCACATCAAGATTTGGGGTTGCGAAGCTTTCGTGAGACTCGAGACTCATGATAAGCTCGAACCTCGAAGTGAGAGGTGTATTTTCATCGGCTACCCACAGAAATCCTTTGGTTACCTCTTCTACAGACCTAGTGAGAATGTGGTCTTTGTATCAAGGAGGGCTGTCTTTCGAGAGAGAGAGAGTTCATAAGCCAAGGAAACAGTGGGAGGCAAATTGACCTTGAAGAAATTCAAGAGTCAAGTGGTGAACGAACCTCAAACCCTAGCAATCAACTTGAGGAGAAAACTCATGTTGATCCAATTGTACCTCCAATTGTACCTCTGAGGCGTTCCACAAGGGTTAGGAATGCACCTGAGCATTACTATGGTTTCCATATTACTGCGGAAGGTGAGACACTTATCAGTGATGAGACACTGGTGAGTCTGGATGAACCTAACAGTTATGCGGAAGCCATGGCAGGCCCCGAGTCTGCTAAATGGAAAGAGGCAATGGACAGCGAGATACAATCCATGTATGACAACCAGGTATGGGACTTGGTTGACAATGTACCAGGTCGTAAGACAGTTGGGTGCAAATGGATCTTCAAGAAGAAGACCGACATGGATGGTAATGTACACACGTATAAGGCGCGACTGGTTGCAAAGGGCTTTTCTCAAACTCCAGGATTTGATTATGATGAAACCTTTTCACCAGTAGCTAAGATTAAGTCTATTAGGGTATTGTTAGCCATTGCTGCATTTCATGACTATGAAATATGGCAAATGGATGTCAAAACCGCTTTCCTTAATGGAAAGTTGGCTGAGGATGTTTACATGAATCATCCAAAGGGTTTTGTTAGCACATAGTACCCTAATAAAGTGTATAAGCTTGAGAAATCCATCTATGGATTGAAACAAGCACCTCGCAGATGGAATCTTTGCTTCGATGAGAAAGTCAAAGAGTTTGGCTTTTCGAGGAGTGAAGATGAATCTTGTGTATATGTCAAGGGTAGTGGGAGTATAGTCAGCTTTTTGGTACTGTATGTGGATGACATACTACTCATAGGAAATGAGATCCCAACCTTGCAGGAAGTGAAGTCCTGGCTTGGGAAGTGTTTCGCTATGAAGGACCTTGGAGAAGCTGCCTATATCCTAGGGATAAGGATTTTGAGAGACCGGAGTAAAAGACTAATTGGACTTAGTCATAGTACTTACTTGGATAAGGTGCTGAAAAGGTTCAGCATGCAAGATTCCAAGAAAGGAGAGTTACCCATCCAGAGTAACGTCAGATTGAGTAAGACTCAGAGCCCGAGTACCGAGGTTGAGATAGCATAAATGAGTTGGGTACCTTATGCTTCTGCAGTAGGCTCGATCATGTATGCTATGACTTGTACTCGTCCGGATGTGGCCTTTGCATTGAGCATGGTCAGCAGGTATCAGGGGAACCCTGGTAAGGCTCACTGGACTGCGGTAAAGAATATCCTAAAGTACCTGCGGAGGACTAAGGACTGGGTCCTTACCCTTGGTGGGAGTGATGACTTGAGAGTTGTAGGGTATAGTGATGCTAGTTTCCAGACGGATAGGGATAATTTTCGCTCTCAGTCGGGCTGGGTCTATACCTTAAACGGAGGAGCAATTTCTTGGAAAAGTTCCAAGCAGGAGACAGTTGCTCATTCAACTCGCGAATCAGAGTATATAGCGGCAAGCGAGGCAGCAAAGGAGGCAATATGGCTGAAGAACTTCATTGGAGATCTTGGAGTTGTACCAGCTATTAAGGAGCCTATGGAAATCTTCTGTGATAGTGAAAGTGCAGTTGCCTTAGCAAAGGAACCAAGGGATCACGGGAGATCCAGACACATTGTCAGAAAATACCATTTTATCAGACATCGAATAGAAGGACTCCTCGTGGCAAAGAGGGTATCATCGGATGAGAACCCGACAGATCCCCTCACGAAGGGACTGGGCAGGGTTAAGCATCTCCAGCATGCAAGGAGCATAGGGCTGAAGGATGATATTAGTTTTAGTAGTTAGATAACTTTGAAATTTGTAAAGTGTAATTGACATTTGATGATGAATAAAAGTTGTGTTTATTTATGAGTAAAGTGTTGCTATCTTTTGTCAATCGTTTACTATTATTTCTTTTGCATGTTTTGACTTCCAGAATATTTATGTTGTGTTTTACATATTATTCAAATTATCCACAGTCGGTCATATGTCGGGAGTAGATATGAATAGGTCTAATATGTTGGACATGGCCTTAACACTCATGAGTGCTCATAAGTTCTGAGTATTGGATTCAACCCACGCTCGTTGGTATCACTTCATGGAATTTATCTCAAGTGATCGCGAGACGGTAATATCATATAAGTCTTCAAACCTAGAGATATGTCTTGTTGCCTATGAGTTGGTTATGCATTGATCGTACGAAACCGCATTGGTAATTCGATGTTATAAAACGTACCTTTGTGTGTAATTTAACAAGTAGTAGAACAAGCATATGAGTCGAAGTTTATATGTTCCTTCTTGGATTAGAAGTGATATCTAGGCCCCTCGATGATTTTGTTTTGACCTATGTACCGGGCCCGTTCAGAACTAAGTTGATGTGATCAATTAAGTTCTATGTCAAACAAATCGGAAATCGGGAAACAAACTGTTGGACAAAAGTAAGACATTGTTCCATGTATTTGTCTGGCTGATATCTAGAATAGAGGATTATATGATCACTTATCTTAAATGGCGCATCATCATCTTCTCAGTTCCGAGAGACCTTGAAAAGTGCTACGATTGCTGGTCGGTTCCTGAAGTCATACTTGCAGTTATACTTATTAGACTTATCCAAGTGGGAGACTGTTGTATAAGGTGTCTAAGTCCATAACTATATCTGGTATGTACTTGACCCGACCCAGCATGGTCCATTTGGGTTGCATGGCATCATGCATTTGGATAAACTAAATGAGAGAAATAACACTTGTGGTTTATTATTATATTATAAGTTCTAATATATTAATAGTATTATTTAATTAGTATTGATCAAAGATTAATTTGGAATTAATCAAGTGATCAAAAGATAACTAATTAAATATATGGGTTGATTATGTAAATCATCCATAACTTATATAGTGGGCTAAAAGGCTCCATGGATTATCAAGTTGGGTTAATCCCATTGGATGCTCCATGGAGGCTCCATGGGAGTTACAAACCAATGGGTCATGGAAATGAAGAGTCATGTCACATTAGGGTTTACATGGTGTAACCCTAGATGTGACACACTATATAAGGAACATGTTACTCACCAAAATCGGCTACACAAGAAGTTGCAAGAGCGCTAGGCCGATTTTCAAGTGTTCTACATATCTCTCAAAGTTATTCCAAAGCATTTGGTGTTGTGTGAAACATTTGAGGCATCACACTTGGGGTGCTAGGCTCTCAAGGTTTCAAGGAATCAAATCAACCACAAGGTATGTAATTCTAGCCATCTTTTAGTTCAAAAGTTCCCCATGTATGTTAGATAGGATTATGAACCTTGGAAATCATATTTTGCATGTATTTTAGACAAACATAGATCCAAGGTTTTCTAGGGTTGCATGTACACTTAGGAGTGTTAGAATGCTCAAAACCCATCACTTTTACCCTTTAGGAAGATGGATTATGGAGTGGGCCTCGGATTTTGGGTTATCGGGATAATTATTAATTAAGATTGTATTTATTGTTAGTTGGTGTGAGGTTATCCGGTTCAGCGACCCAAGCAGTTATTTGATTATCGGGCGGATTGAGGTGAGTCTTCTCACTGTACTCGTGGGTCAAAGGCACCAATGTCGACCCACTAGGATATGTTATGCTAGTTGTCTTTGTGACTCTTGCATGGTATGTTGGGCTAGGCACATTGTATGATCAAGCTAGGACCATTTGTATGTTGGGCTAGGCCCATGGAACAGGAAGGGCTCGGCCTATTGTATGTTATGTAGGCTGCTAACAGTCTTTGTGACTTTTACATTTGTATGATCGGGCTAGGCCCATAGGTTTGGTAGGGCTAGGCCTATTATGGTAGGTTGGGCCCAATATATGGACTGGGCGCAATGTATGGGATAGGCCTAATGGTATGTATGGTATGTGGTATTTTGGGGAACTTAGTAAACCTTGTGCTTATGGTTTTTATGGTTATGGTTTCAGGTAATTCCAGTTCGAAAGGGAAGGGCCCGACATGATCGCAGTGCATCCACCCATGTTTCCACATTGTGATGATTTTGGGTTTGTACTCTAATGACTGTTTTATTATGAAAAACTTTTGGATGTTTGAATAAAAGATACTTAGTGTTATGATTGAATTAAAAATGAAACTTTTACCTCATAACTTTTGGGACGTTACACTGGTGTTCATTGGTGATGGAAACTCACAACGGACACTCCAACTGCCCAAGAGTCATGCCAAAATACCTACTGAAGGACTGATATAGTAAGGATCGACTCGCACCAGAGTCAAAAAGCAAAAGAGCAGGCAAGGAATTCACTAAGAAGGTAACCTATCAGAAATACAAGCATAATCATACAAGAAATAACTGAATCGAATAATAAATAAATACATACCAGTAACAACGTCTGACGCCGCGCTAGCCTCTTCTGCTGTGAGCTAACGCATGACCCATGGCCTTCGGGGCCTCAACCCTCCCTTGGCGTCAATCTATAATACTAAAGGTACTCGGTGTTGGTGCATGCACTGGTCTGGCGGCGAGCAAGGGACAGTTGGCCTTCATATGGCCAACCTGATCACAATAGTAGCAAACTGTTATGCTCGATAATGGGGCCTAATGACGACAATCCCTAGCAATATTCCCCTCGATGCCACATTTGTGGCATCCATTCATTGATCAACATGTCCCCTCATGCGTCTTCCCGCACTTACCACAAGTACGACCCCTCTAACCTCCAGATCGTGAATCAGCGGGCTTGAACCGCTTTGCTGCTGGCTAAGTCTGAACCGGGGTCTGCCTCTTCTCTCTCTCCTGGATCTCAATCTTAATCTCCCTTCTCCGAGCGATAGGTTGCAGCTTGGAGAGAGATTCATACCTTAGAGTCGACACGAACTAGCAGATCTTCGTATTGAGCATGCTCAAGTTGAAAGATCTAGTATGCTCAAGACTCATATTAAAATGATATTGCTAAATAACATATGATACTAATGGTCACACTAACAACAACCTGATACAATTGATTATTTATTAGAAATTGATTTTAATAAATATTCATAAACTCTTATAATAAATTGGAAAAATATTTATTTCATGGAAATAGTTATTTTACAACACAAGTAACACGTTATTTCATAAGGTATGAACTAATAAGTCATGCAAGACTTTTTGGACTAGTTGAAACCTTTTGTCTTTTAGAAAAAGACAAAATTTATATTTTTTAACTTAGGTTTTATAAAATATAAGTTATCCATCTTATATATATATATATATATATATATATATATATATATATATATATATATATATATATGGCCAAAACTCTTTTAGATAAGAGAGTTATGGTCTTTTGATTTGTTTATTAAAAAGAAATGGGTAAGGTGCAAGCATGGGGAGACAAGTAGCCTTAGGTGCATGGAGTGTTTAATGGGTTAAGGACTTGTGGGGAATATTCTTGCTTTATAAAGGCTTTAGAGGCTTTCATTTTCCACACACTCTCTTGCATGATTTTTGGCCGAAAATCCTCTCACTCTCTTACCTTCTTGCAAGTATTGAAAAGTTAGAAGTTAATTACATTCTCTCTTTAAGTCATACCTTTGTTTTGACTTAAAGCTTAAGAGTTGCAACTAGCATTACATGAAGTTGATCAATTTTTGGTCTCGTAAAGTTCATCCATCTTCTTAAACATCCAAGCCTCCCCTAGAGGACCCAAAGTTCATCAAAGGTTCTTGCTTCTTCTTCTTTCTATGGTTGTGCTTTAAATCTGTCTACTACTTGCAAGATGATCCTTGGTGGGTGATAAAATGTTTATCTTATTTACAAAACCCAAGTCTTCCGTTTGCCATTATTTGTAGTTTTTTGAAACTAGTTTTAAATAAAACCCAACAATTGGTATCAAGAGCCACCTTGCAAGTTTGGTTAGATTTTTTTTTGATTTATGGAAATCTTAGTTTTTGGAGAATATGGATAACTTGTTTTTGTATTAAAACAAATTCATACACATTTTCTTTGATAACTTTATAATTTTTATTTTATGTAACAAAAACTTACATACATTTTTTGTCACCAAAAGTTGTCTTAGAAAAACATTGTTTGTTTTATGTTTATATGTATTTTAGAGTGCATAAACAAGAAATTGACCATGTGTGTTGTTGTTTGTGTGATTTGGTTAAAAATGGTTTGTAATATTCTTTTATTCATAAAGTATGTAATAAAAGTAGCTAGTTTTTATTCTTGTTATTTTTTATGTAATAGATTTGTTTTAGACTAGATTTATTTTATGAAAAATGTAACAAGATGAAGATGGAGGCCATTTCTTGAAGAACCCTGGAGACCCACAGTTTTATAAATATTTTATAAAAGTTCAAAACTTTTATAAAGTTTTATAAAATTGCAACAAAGTTGGTTGTCATTGCAAGTGGGAGCTTGAAGATCACATGAAGAACAAGTTGTAATATTTGGTCCCTTTGTCCCTTAGGAAGGACTTAACACTTTTGTGTTGGCTCATAAAAGTGTTATATAGTTTAAGGCTTGTTTATGTCAAATGCATGATTTTGTTGTTTATTTTTCAAGTAAATATTTTGTGTGGTTGATAATTTAGTTTTTCATAAACCCAAACTATTTTTTGGACAAAATAAAAATCACATGGAGTTTGGATTTCAAATATAAAATATGGACATTGGATGTAACATATTCTAGCCATAAAATAAGAACCGGTTTTATAAAATTGTTAATTACGGCAACTTTTGAAATATTGAATTATAAGTGTAAAAATCATGTTTTTATAATTTATTCAAACTTCAAAGTATTATTTAATAAAAGGAAGTTTTATTAAACATTATTAAAAATTCTACATGGCTCAAACACAAACTTAATAATAGGTATTAATTTTAAAATTGAACCAAGCCGAAATATAAAAACTGGGTTCTTTTATAAAAACCGGGTTTTTTTATAAAAACCTTAAAAGTGATTTTTTTTAGAAAATTGATATCATGACATATTGGATGCATGCAATTGTCATGATATCAAATGTTTTAAATAGAATAATAAAACATACAAATCCCTTTTTCAAAATGCAAATCTATGCCATCCAACTTTAGAAACAATTTGCACATCACTTGTATAATGCTAGTGAGATAAATGATACCTAACCATTAGTATCATCCTTTGGTGGCCAAAGTATTTTTGTGATTTCTATAACCAAGTTATAGGCCAATTATACAAGTTTCTCTAATTGGATGGCTTGATTGGAAACCTCTTGTGATAAAGGTCACCTAAGCAAGAGTGTTCCAAGGCATAGATGAGACCAAACATGTCAAATTAACAAATAGATTGTTAAGGGTCTCATACATCTAGGAATTACAAATGGTGTAATTAATAAAAGTAATTTACCTTGTTAAAGTTGAGTAAATGGGATAAAGGATACCTAACCATTTATTTGATTTGTAACTTGGATCCTAGACTTTAAATAAATAATGTTTTTAGAAACAAAATGGTGTTATTTTTAAAGAATTAAATATTGAATGAAAATTTTGTTAAACTTTTGTAGATGTCTCCACCAACTACTGTAACACACCACCACCCAATGAACATTAGGTCAATTCTTGACAAAGAAAAACTCAACCACTCCAACTTTTTGGATTGGCACAGAAATTTAAGAATCGTTTTGAAACAAGAAAAGAAAGACTATGTCCTTAAAAAAAATAAACCCCTGATGAACCACCTACTCTCCCAAAGGTTGAACATGATGCATGGCTAAAGCATATAGATGATTCACTTGATGTTTCATGTCTTATGCTTGCCTCTATGGTTCCCGATCTTCAGCGGGATCTGGAACTCTTTACTGCCTTTGACATGATTGAACATCTCAAGCAGATGTTTGGTCAGCATGATAGAACCAAAAGGTTTGAAACTGTGAGAGCACTCCATGGCATGAAAATGGAGGAGAGTGGAAATGTGAGCACACATGTTCTCAAGATGAAAAGCTATATGGATCAATTGGAGAGATTGGGCTCTCCATATCCACAAGACTTGGCCACAGACTTAATTCTGAACTCATTTCCAAAGTCTTATGATACCTTCATCACGAACTATAACATCAATGGATGGAAGAAACCTATCTCTGAGTTGCACGGGATGCTAAAAATTACAGAGAAGAATATCCCAAGGAAAACCCCTCAAGTGTTCATGATTAGGGAAGGAAAAGTCAAGAAGAACAAAGGCAAGAACTTCAAGGGAAAGCCACAAGTTATCAAGGGCAAAGGGAAGAAAGCTCCCCAAAACCCACCACCAAAGAAGAGGAAAAGGTTGCCAAAGATGACACATGCTTTGAGTGCGGTGTCGTGGGGCATTGGAAAAGGAATTGTTCTAAGTACCTTGCTGAGTTAAAGAACAAGAAGATCGGGGAAGGCCCTTCTGGTATATCCATTTTCATGATTGAAATGGGACTATTTACTTTTTCATCTAACACGTGGGTATTTGATACTGGTTGGGGAAATCATATTTGTAATTCGTTGTAGGGGTTCAGAAAGAGTAGGGAACTGAAGACAGATGAGATGGTATTGCATGTGGACAATGGAGCACGGTTTGCAGTCCATGTAATAGGACATTTTGATTTACAATTACCATCTGGTCTGTACTTAACATTAAACAATGTGTGTTTGATTACCTCTATTACTAGAAATATTGTATCAGTTTCCTGTTTAAGGAAATTTGGTTTTAATTTTCAATTTGTTGATGATAACATTCATTCCTTCTTGGATGGAATATTCTATTTTGAGGCTAGACCAATAAATGGAATTAATGAATTAAACCTAGATGACACCTCAAACACTAAGTCCCTTTATCATGTTAACACCAAAAAGCTCAAACAAGATTTGAACCAAACATATATATGGCATTGTCGACTTGGACACATAAACAAGAAGCGCATATCTCAACTCCAACAGAGTGGACTTTTGGGGGCAAATGACATTGAGTCATTTGACATATGTGAGTCTTGCTTATTTGGAAAGATGACAAAATCCCCTTTCTTTGGAACAAGTGAAAGGGCAAGTGTTTTGTTAGGCATCATACACACTGATGTATGTGGACCTTTCAAAACAATGTCTAGATATGGTGAAAGATATCATATCACCTTCACTGACGAATTTAGTCATTTTGGTTATGTATATTTGATGAAACATAAACATGAAGCATTTGAAAAGTTTAAACTGTTTCAAAGTGAAGTTGAAAATCAGCTCGACAAAACAATCAAAATCCTTCGTTCGGATAGAAGAGGCAAGTACTTGAGCTAAGAGTTCCAAGACCATCTAAGGAGTCGTGGGATTATCTCACAACTCACTCCACCAAGAATACCACAGCTTAATGGTGTTTCTGAGAGAAGAAATCGGACCTTACTTGATATGGTTCGATCTATGATGAGTCGAAGTACTCTTCCATTATCATTTTGGAGTTATCCTTTACTCACCACAGCCCATATCTTGAATATGGCACCAACTAAAAAGGTAGAGAAAACACCTTATGAGATGTGGTATGGAAGGGCTCCATCCTTATCTTATATGAAAGTTTAGGGTTGTGAAGCTTATGTTAGACAGGAGACTTCAAGCAAACTTGAGCCTAGATCTACCAAATGCATCTTTGTGGGATATCCTAAAGATTGTTTAGGATATTACTTCTACATCCCTAGTGAAAATAAATCTTTATTTCACGAAAAGCTAAATTCTTAGAAACCAAGTTTTTAATGGATGAGGCAAGTGGGAGGCGCGTGGAACTTAAAGAGGATCAAGAACCTCAACCTGATGTAGCTTTAGTTGGAATTAGTACTGAACAAAAGGTTGTTGAATATGAAGAGATCATTGTCCTTCAACCTGTTGAAACACAAGGCGTTCGCAGATCCGGTAGAACTCGTCGTAAACCTGAGAAATATGGATTTCTCATTGAAGAGTGCTTCATGATTATGAATGTTGATGAGCCTATCAACTACCGATATGCAATGTTAGATTCTGAATCTGAAAAATGTCTTGAAGCCATGAACGCAGAGATGCAATCCATGAGAGAGAATCAAGTCTGGGATTTGGTTGAACTTCCTCCCAATAGAAAGACTGTTGGAAGTAAGTGGGTCTTCAAGAAGAAGACTGACATGGATGGCAATTTACACACATTCAAAGCAAGACTTGTTGCTAAAGGATTCACTCAAACTCATGGGGTTGATTATGATGAAACCTTTTCACCAGTCACTATGATTAAATCTATTAGGATACTACTTGCTATAGCTGCATATTATGACTATGAGATATGGCAAATGGATGTCAAAACCACTTTTCTAAATGGACACTTAGAAGAAGATGTCTATATGGTTCAGCCCGAAACTTTTTTCGACCAAAAGCATCCTAATAAAATGTTTAAGCTCAAGAGATGGATTTATGGATTAAAACAAGCATCTCATAACTGGAATCATCGTTTTGATAATAAAATCACAAAGTATGGTTTTATTAGAAATGAAGATGAATCTTGTGTTTACATGAAAGCTAGTGGGAGCTCGGTGACATTTTTGGTCCTATATGTGGATGACATATTAATCATGGGAAATCACATTCCAACTTTAAGAGGTGTAAAGACATGGCTTGGAAAGTGCTTCTCAATGAAGGACCTAGGTGAGGAACAATACATTCTTGGAATCAAAATCTATAGAGATAGATCAAAACGATTAATAGGTCTAAGCCAAGGTACATATATTGAGAAAGTGTTAAAACGGTTCAATATGCAAACTCTAAGAGAGGATTTGTACATATGGCGCATGGCACCGTACTAAGTTCATCTCAATGTCCTAGCATAAAGGCTGAGCTAGACAAGATGAAGGATGTTCCATATGCTTCTGCAATTGGATCCATCATATACGTCATGAATTATACAAGACCTGATCTTGCTTATGCTATGCACATGGTAAGCAAATTCCAACCAAATCCAGGGGAAAGTCATTGGACAGCTATGAAGAACATTATCAAGTACTTGCGAAGGACTAAGGATATGTTCCTCGTCTATGGAGGCGTGGAAGAAAGCTTAAGTGTAAAGTAATACACAGATGCTTCCTTCATAACTGATCGGGATGATTGCAAATCGCAATCAGGATATGTTTTCATTATCAATGGGGGTGCGGTATCTTGGAAAATCTGCAAGGAAAGTGTTGTTGCACAATCCACTATAGAGTAAGAATACATTGCTGCTTCTAAAGCTGCACAAGAGGCTGCTTGGATGAAGAAATTCATTGTAGATCTGGGGGTAGTCCCTACCATTCAGGACCCCCTAGACGTCTTCTGTGACAATGAGGGTGCTATTGCCTTGGTAAAAGAACCCAAATCACACAAGAAGGCCAATCATATTATCCGAAGATTCAACTTCATCCGGTATAAAGTTGAAGAAGGTGAAATTAGTATTCGCAAAGTTCAAACTGATCAAAATTTGGCGGACCCTTTCATGAAGCCCCTTCCTCAAGTCAAGTTTGAAGGTCATGCTCGAGGAATAGGACTTCTCTATTCTAGTGATTGGCTTTGATCTATGTATTGGTATTGAGTATTAGAACATTATAACATCATCTATTGTAATGACTATGATATATATGGCATATGATCTTTTCATTAAATATTTGTTTTGTTCTTTATTAACATGTTTAATCAATGAGTAAATTTATTCACTCTAAAATCCATAGTCGGTTATTATTGTGGGAACGGTAATAAAGTAAGACTAATATGAATTGGAATGGTTGACAAAGTGTTGTAACCAGTTTCATAGGTACTTGCTAGAGAGCAAGTATTGGACTGACCTGTTCAAGATCATTTCGTGGATTGCTGTCATGAATGATACTTGATAAAGGTAATATTTGTATATCCTTAACACCTGAGATACATATATGAGGCTTGAGTGTGGAGAATGTTATGCTTTGATGTAGTAAAATGTTGTTCTTTAAACAGACAGTTATAAAAGCTATTATCGGGTATGATGTAAACCATGCAAGAGGCGTATGTAGTCAAGATGGGATCTGTTCCTCTTATTCGTTGAGAGTTAGACATCTAAGGCATGATGTAAAGTTGAACACTTATATGATATTGACTGCAATCTATATCTCATGTTCAACATGATGTCTGTAGCAAAGGGATAACTGATAAACTTACCTTACTCACCAATTGTAGCCTTGGGGCTTATGCGGAATTGGGCATTGATGGAATGGCACTATGTCATATGTTGTTGGGGGTAGTGAAATATTGCTAGACGTTCACCACTGTCTCTATCAATTTGATATGAGTCTTGCGCAAGTGGGAGATTGAAAGATCTAGTATGTTCAAGAGTCATATTAAAATGATATTGCTAAATAACATATGATACTAAGGGTCACAATAACAACAACTTGATACAATTGATTATTTATTAGAAATTGATTTTAATAAATATTCATGAACTCTTATAATAAATTGGGAAAATATTTATTTCATGGAAATAGTAATTTTACAATACAAGTAACACATTATTTCATAAGGTATGAATTAATAAGTCATGCACAACTTTTTGGACTACTTGAAACCTTGTCTTTTAGCTAAAGACAAAGTTTATATTTTATAAAATTAGGTTTTATAAAATATAAGTTATCCATCTTATATATATATATATATATATATATATATATATATATATATATATATATATATATATGGAAAAAACTCTTTTAGGTAAGAGAGTTATGGTCTTTTGATTTGTTTATTAAAAAGAAATGGGTAAGGTGCAAGCATGGGGAGACAAGTAGCCTTAGGTGCATGGAGCGCTTAATGGGTTAAGGACTTGTGGGTAATGTTCTTGCTTTATGAAGGCTTTAGAGGCTTTCATTTTCCACACACTCTCTTGCATGATTTTTGGCCGAAAATCCTCTCAACCCTCTCACTCTCTTACCGTTTTGCAAGTATTGAAGAGTTAGAAGTTACTTACATTCTCTATTTAAGTCATACCTTTGTTTTGACTTAAAGATTAAGAATTGTAACTAGCATTACATCAAGTTGATCAATTGTTGGTGTCCTAAAGTTCATCCATCTTCTTCAACATCCAAGCCTCCCCTAGAGGACCTAAAGTTCATCAAAGGTTGTTGCTTCTTCTTCCTTCTATGGTTGTGCTTTACATCTTTCTACTACTTGCAGGATGATCCTTGGTGGGTGATAAAATGTTTATGTTATTTATAAAACTCAAGTCTTCCATTTGCCATTATTTGTAGTTTTTTTAAACTATTTTTTAAATAAAACCCAACACAAGTAACGACACATCTAAACCTGCTCCAAAGCAGCATACTCGGGGCAGAAAAGGGCTCTCTCAGTAAACATCTTGGTGATCTCCATCACTGACTCTGGCATCTGCTTTAGTGATAGATACTCATGGGCTAACCTCTCCCTCTAACCCAGGGGAACATACTCAGCACAGAACATATCAGAATACTGCTCCCAAGTCATTGTGACTTTCTCCGTAGGAGAATAAGCATCGGTCCCTAGCTCCCACCAGTCCTTCGCCCCCATACGAAGATGGTTCAAGGCAAACTTGACCTTCTGGTCCTTCGTGCACGTATATGTGAAGAAACAGCCCTCCACATTTGATATCCACCTCATAGCCACGATCGGGTCCTTAACCCCGTCGATCTCTGAGGGTTTCATGTTGTTGAAGTCCCGATACTGCATCATCCCCCTCCCCTGGAGTTGCGCAGCAACAACAACTACATTAGATGCGGCATCAACAACCTCTGAGATGGCAACATAACGCTCGTCAAAGATATTGATCATGGCAGTCTTGATAGACCCAAATACCTATGAAATCGCCTCCCTAATACCCATGGTCACCTGGGTGGTGATCATCTCAAGAATCTCATCATCAGTCAAACCTGGCCTTTCCGGGTCGCTCGCTCCTAATCTAGAACCTCTAGTGATCGTCATATTTAAAACAAACTGTAATACATTAGAAAAGCCACAACTCATACTATTACATCATTATGGGATCACTAAATCCCCGAGGTTTTTGACTTCCTTAATACACGTACTGGTCTTGTGCTTCCAGTCGTACAGGCCCATACTACCTTCCACACCTACCTGTATTCGTCTCAGAGGATGCCACAGACCACCCAGACATAAAGCCCAATTGTTTTGGTCAAAAAATGAACAATCAATAATGAACCAAATTGTATGAGAGGCTCTGATGTTCGAGGTAAAACAAGTATTAAATGGTAGACAAGGTGACACAATGATTTACAAAGAAAGCCCTTGATCCTTGCTAGGATCTCCGACACAAAACCTTGGGAGGTGATAATGATCACCTGTAACGTCGTGATTTTCACCTCAATTTTTTTTATTTATTTTAAAAACCTTTTAAGGGAAAATCGCAACGGAAGACTTTATTATATTAGTTTAAAACATTTTCAAACCACAACGTTACTTCAAAATTCAAACATTATTCCAAACCAATTAAAATGTAGCAGATGCAAAAGTACTTTAGAGTAAATAATAAAAAATGTGTCTAAGATTAGTATCGATAATGAAACCTACTACCCATTAGCAACCCCTCTCACCAATCCAAGCTCCTAAGATACCTGTACCGATCACATGGCACAAAGTAAAAGAAACAAGTGTCAGCGCCTGCTGAGTGAGTTAATAAAAGTTGCATATAGCCGTAGGGAAAACGTATAATTTCCCAAACGGGTCAACAATTCAGTTTATCAGATCATGAAAGTAAGCAACATATACTCACATAATTCATCATATATCACCAAAAGCATAACATTTCACCAAAACAACACTTATCCCCAAAAGCATCATATATCACCGAAAGAAATAGATATCATCAAAAGCATATCATCATAAGCACATCACCAAAAGCATAATACCAAAAGTATGTCTCCAAAAGCATATCACCAGAAGTATGACAACCAATACATATCACCAAAAGTATGTCACCAAAAGAATAACACCAAAGGAATGTCACCAAAAGCATCACATATCACCAAAAGCGTCCTATGGTAGGCATGAGACTCTAGATACATCCTACCCCAAAGGAACTTCCCTATTCACTACTTGTGTGCCCGCATTGTTGAATGATCTAAGTGGCTCATGACTTCCACCCTAAACAACAACCCCACACACCCCTTTCGCTACTTCGACTATGCGAAACACAAGTGTTTCGTGGTGTCGTTCAGGATTGGTACCAACGATTCCGTACATCCATAACACCTCCCAATCCAATGTGATGTTTGTACTAGTCCTCCTCGTTAGGACCACACCACTCCAGTCCACGAACATTGTAGTGCCAGTGAACGTGTACCATGTGTCGCGGGATCTTCTAGATAGACTGGGCGACTAACACCAAAATGGCTTAAGCTCTTTTTATAGGTCCTCTTTCAACCTAATAGGTCATCAAAGGTATCCGGATAAGGTTTAAAGCAAGTGTCATAAACTACCCAACCCACTACGCAACGCCCCGCAAGATTCAACAATTCGTCATATAAAGCATGCAAGTTCATACAATCAGCCAATATCATAATATTCATCAAATGCATCAACAATTCACCAAAGCATAGCAAACTATCATCATTTCAATCAAATTTATGCTAGCATACCATAAACAATATAATCATCACAATGAAGTCAAATATCAACTTATACACAAAACATTGACTAATTTTGACATAAATTGAATCAATGATCCGTATGTGAAATGTACTTTGCGACTTATGCACAATTAGTGAGTAAAACTACTAACTCACCTTGGCCTTGATGAATCCTTTGTTAACTCCAAGTTTTGATCTCCCTTGAAGTTGTCAAGACCTCCCCTAAACACATATATCATAAAGTTATTAAGTGCATTCAAAGTCTACAAGTTTAGCTCAACATAATTTAAATTTTATATTGTATTTTTTTCATAATTCAAACCATGACCGCAGTTCAGTGTTTTGGTCATAAAACAGAATCTACAACTCTAATTGGGATTACATCTGACTTTCTGGAAACTAGACTCGATTTCCTAGAAATTCATGAGGAGCATCATCCAATTCTGCCCAGATTAGTAGCTATAACTCTCGCAAGATGGGGCAAAGTTGTTGTGCAGAATTCCAACATTCACCAAAAATCACCATATGCTCTAAGACTTTAGGTAAAGGATTAAAGTCACTCAATTTTACACACAAAGGGATTGAATGATAGTATTAAGACATTAATTGTGTAGTTTATGAGAATATCAAATAGATGACATAAAAATGTTGAGAGTAGAATGCCTAAACATATAGACGAACGTTTAGAACAAAGTTCCAGATTTTGACCCGTAACAGCCATCTGTTCAATGTCATTTTAACACCACCAAGGCTGCAAAATATACAATATTTTTGTATATTCCAGTATTTTATACTTTTAGCTTTTCAGGGAGTACTCTCACAAGTCCATACGATTTTTCTACAATTTTATATGGATTTTACAAAATAGGATATCAATGCAGCTAATTTATGACCAGTAAGTGAAAAAGACGATTTTCACATTGTTTAGGGACAATATTAGGTCTTGGGAAAAATCATTGACAAACTAGTCTCAAAATTCAAACTTTGAGTGTTTACAGATCACTAATACGAATTCGGATGATTTTTCTAGATTTTTTTTTCAAAACAGGGGATGAATGGGAAATTTTCAAAATTTCTCAGCAATGCAATTTAAGGGTTATTTGACAACTTAACCATTAAGCCATAACAAAAATAAACTATAAAGATGGAAATTGAGTGTTTAACAGTAGCAACATGTCAAGAAGTTAAAATAACAATTTCAACCTCAAACCATGACTCAAAGTACATTGCTTTTATGGAAAAAACAATGTATCTTGCAAAAAGAGAAAACACCACTAGTGCTTGAGTTTCCTCTACCATTAAGCCACATATAAAGGCCTTTAGGGACTATTTTGAAACTTTTGGATAGTTCAAAACATGGTCTTTATACAGAAAAAGATCACACATGAAGTCACTATATGTGGAAGTGAAAGAAACATGAATTCTAACAAAAAAAGGAAGACATCGATCCATGATTTTCAGTAATTCCTAAACATGATTAACAACACTTTGGAGGGTGTTCAAAACATGATTTTTGACAGCCATAATCCATCAAAACACACTTAATATGGCTGGAGTTTAATCTCACATAACCACTAGAATTAAGAGTAGAAAGAAGATATTAATTAAATCAGTTGGAAAACAATTCAATCTCATAACTTAATCAAATTGTCAGAAATTTAGAGTTTGATACCATGAGAAAGAAGTAAATCAAGAGAGTTACCAAAAGAGTCGGACTCACAGCCTCCAGCACGCTACCAAACTCGTCCAACCCTACACTCTCGCACCCTAGCCTTGCCCTCTATTGCGATCGCTGATCTCTTTCTCCCACTGCCGATCGTGTTTTATTATTATTATTATTATTATTATTATTATTATTATTATTATTATTATTATTATTATTATTCCCCTTCTAATCGACGTGTGAAACCTAATGTTATTTGGATCGACCTCTCTGATCGCAATTAAGGGTACCCACACAAATCAAAACGGGCATGGAATCATAATCGGACGAGCCCTTAACCACGTCGGTAAAATTATGAACGTTTCTATATGATTTTTATTTGATCGAAAATAAGTAGTATAGCCCAAGAAAAGGAATCGATTCAGAAGACTCAAGAAACGCACGTACACAATGCATATAAAAAAACGGACGTAACCAAAGGCAATTTATTATGAATTTGTAATCTAGTCCCTCCAATTATTTCAAATTAATAATTTAAACCCTTTATCAATTTACTTAATAAATCAAGTTTCTTTTAATGACACTTTGGCCCCTCAACTCTTATTAAGCCTTTTAATAACTTATATTTACCTAAATAAGTTCATAAGTCTATTTAATTTGATTGTATTCCTCTTAGTTATTAATTAATTATTTTAGACATCATTTTTTTTAAATAATAATAATTAACACCTTTTATTTAATTTATTTCGATTTATCACCTAGAATTGAAATAACTTTACGAAACTAAATATACGACTAGCGGAAAAGCTAACGTCGGTATCAAAAGGAGTTTCGGGTCATTACATCACCTGCCTTGATGATTTTATCGATGTAAAATGTTAATTACAGAGATGAATGTGTAAATGCCAGTACAAGTATCGTAGATGAGCTCATTATGTCTTGATTGTGTAATACAAGTGTTATTTATAGTCTAATGCTAATAACAAGAAGTCTGATAATTCCGGGATCCTCCAAGAATTAGCATATGAACGTTGTTTAACTTGGTATTCCGGGTCTTTTGCCTGGTTGAGACGATTCTCCGTTGAGAATAAGTCATTAGTTGACTAATTCTACACATGTGAGAAAAAGAAAGTACAATATAGCCGATGTAAATGTTAGTAAATATTGACGATAATAATTAGGATCCTGAGATGTGTGTAAGGATCCTGAGTCTGTAGCAATATTAAGGATCCTGAATATGATTTAAGGATCTTGCCCCTAACAATTGCCCCCAAATTATTCATGCGAAATATTGAGGTTAGTTATCCAATATTTAAAAATTTAAAACAAAATAAAAAAGAGATAAGATTTTGAAGTTTAACGAATAGGGTAATTTAAATTTCAACAGATAGATTTCTAGCCGTTGGAATAGGTCAAATCACCCTTTTACCTCTCCGTGATTCCTTTATAAATAGGACGTTCAACTCTTTAGTTTTATCTTACTCTTTTAGCTCTTATTTACGATGTTCATCACATATCATCGAAGGTACTCTTCTTGTTCCTTTTTTCTTTTCTCGTCCTTTTTCATCTTAAATCATGGGCAGAAAAGTGACTCGCTCTTGTGAAAGTATCATTGCCATCCCTGATGAAGATTTCACGGATCAAAAAATCTTATCGTACGAGGAGACTTGTACCTTTGGTGATGATCACATTAAATCTCTAAAATCAGCCGGAACTTTCCCTGCCGGTACCATTTTTAGAGCCTTCGATCCAAGGATCCATCCGAACTTTGTTTCGTCTTCCTTGATCTGCTTTCCTGAGTATCCTTTCAGTTTAGGTGTTTCTTATCCTTTTCCTGGCATCATCTCCAAATTCTTTGAAATCACCAAGATTTTGTACATTCAAGCCATGCCCGCATTTTGGAGGATCTTGTATTGGATTGACCGACTAAACCGTTCTATGGATCTTGGTATCGGTTTGAATAAGTTAGCTTGTGGCTATGATATATCAACCTTTGGGAACTCTTGTTTCTTATTGAATGCCAAAATTGATAGATCCCCCCTTTATTTTGAAATCCAAGCATAATGATGGTGCTTGGAAAGGAAAATATTTTTTCGTGAAACGCGACTCCATTCCTGATGGAAATCTCTTACCTCGGTCCTGGGTTAAAAAGGGTAGGATTCCATATTTTTATATTGAGGATACTGACATTCACATTTCTTATGTTTTTCGATTTTTTGCATCTTTCAAGTTTGACGAGCTAGTTCCCCTAGCTGAAGATTCTGATGAGAGGATTGAGAGTTTCTTCACCCTGTCCGAGGTCGATTAGGACATTCAAGCTTGAACATTCTATCCACCAAGAGAGTTCGACGGCCATCATCCCCATGACTACCGGTAAGGATCCTTGATTGCTTCTATTTTTTTTATATCCTAGAGGATACTAAATATTTCTTTGTTATTTCCAAGGTCCAAAGCTACACGTGCTAGTGCTCATTTCTCCCTTTCTGACCTTGATACGGCAGTGTCAAGTGGCCAACTGTTCATGAAGAAAGAAAAGGTTGCTTCCTCCCTTGTCCCAAACAAGGCCCATATTGATCTGACTATGAAGACGCCGGGATCCCGGAAGAGAAAAACTGTTGAAGTCACGAGTTTGAGTTTGGAAAACCTCGGAGCCGAGGACGCACTCCAGAAGTTGGTCTCCTTTTCTCAAGTCGTAAGTGTTAGTATAATTCTTTTTTTTGTGATTTTCCTTTCACTTTTTCTGATGTCATTTCTATTTCAGGTCGCTGATCATGGTTCCGCAGACTTGAGGATCCGGGCTGAAAGGGATGAAAAAGCCTTCAGGGAGCAGGAGAAGATGTGGAAGGGAACCAATGAGGATCTTCTCGGGAGGGTGGAGCTTCTTAGCAAGGAGAAGGTGAAGAAGGATGAGGAACATGTTGCAGAGATTGAAGAGGTGATCGTCGAGGTGAAGAGGAGTGTTGTTGTGGCCATTTGGGAGGCGAAGATCAAATTGGTCGAGGACGTGGCCAACGCAGAATCCTGGAATGTGGTCATATGGCATAAATATTTAGCAAAACTAACTAGTGAGCTTGTTAATAACAGTCAGGATCATGATGGCTAGCAGCAGAAGGTAGGTGAAGGGGAGAAGGTTTCGGGCGATGATAACCAATCCACGGTTTAGCCCTGTTTAGATAAAAAAAATTAAATGGTTTTTGTAAGACAATTTCTAACTTTTCTTTTTATGGGGTTGGCGTGCAACCCTTTTAATGTATGCTTGTGCTTTTCTTTATATCTCTTTTTCTTTGATTTGACTCGCGCGGTTGTGATAGGATCCTAAAAGGTTAAATTCTGCAAATAATCTTAGGATAAAAACTTTTCAGAAAATAATAACTTGAAAAGAGTTTCAATAAACCTTAAGGATATTTAGTAACTTTGAAACATGACCATTTGTTTGGGATCTAGAAAACTTTGGGATCCTCAAACTTTACTTAGAAACAATTTAAAATTTTGTATAAAGGCATGATACAAAAATAGATAGAACCTGACTATCCTTACGCTTTGTGGCCTTTAGACTTAGGAGAAGTTTAAACTTCGTATGGTCTTTAAAGTTTTCATATGATAGGATCCTTGCTTTACGAGTTCATCAGTGAGGATCCTCGATTAGCCACAACTCGATAAACTTTGAGGAGGATCCCTCCTTAAAAATAATTCCAACTTAGAAAACAACTGAGAAAAATCTTGCTTTTGTAACATGATAATGTTACAACCCTTGTATATTTTTCGGGGAACATCCCAACTTCAAACAACACGTTAGTTTCATAATCCTTGGAAAATCTCAGGGGAAAATCCCAATCTGATATCACACGGTAGTGCTATAAACTTTAGTAAATTACTGGGGAAAACCCTAATTGTGTGATAACATGAAAATGTATAAATCGTAGGTATTTTGTGGGGAAGATCACAAACTAAGATAACATATTTTTGTTATAAACCTTAGGTATTATCTGGGGAAGATCCCAACTTGAGATAACATATCAATGTTATAAACCTTAGCAATCACTTGGGGAAGATCCCAACTTGAGATAACATGTCAATGTTATAAACCTTAGATTTTAACTTTATGATCTTAACTTATGTTCATAAATAAGAGGGTTGCCAAGTCATTGCAGTGTGAAATGATCCCATTATTCACATCCCATAGTTAGATAACGTGCGTCCAAGAGAGGCTTAGAAACCTTTACTCGTATGAAAGAGGTAATTAACTCTTTAAATTGTAGAGGAGATTAAGTACCCTTATTCGTAGGTGATGGCATGCCCCTCAGAGCATGCTAGGAATAAAGGAACTCTCCAGTGAGGGATCTCCAACGAGGTCCGGCCGGGCCCAGCCTGACCGCCCCAATAGATCCCCAGCATGGCCGCCCAGCGGATCCCCGCGCCCCAGCGGATCCCCAACTGCTAGGCGCCCTAGCGGGACAGCCGTATGGAAGGCCCATCCCCGCTAAGGGGCACCTTCCACTACAAGACAAGGATAACGGCTCCAGGAGACAAGGAGCACATCCAGAGCATTATCGCCTGGACCAATCATTGGACCTGACACAATGAGGATCACAACTCACCAATAAGGACAGCGGATCTTGTCGGGACTGTAGTCCTTGTTCCTCGTACTGTCCGAGGAGGATCCTTAGTATAAAAGGACCACCACTCTGCCTTGGAAGGTAAGCTATCTCTCCCGATTCTCAGCCCTTACTCTCCAATACACTACTAACTTGACTGTCGGTGCGTTTTCCCGGGACCGCCTCCCGGAGAACGGCTGACGGTTTCCTCTCTTTGTGACCTCTCAGGTTCTTCTCCGACGAACTCAACCATCACCCTCTAGGTGGTCGGAAGCCAGGTCGCATCATTTGGCGCCGTCCGATTGTGTGACAACAGATACGCAAACCCATTTTTCTCTTCAACCAAGTTAAAAAAAGACGAACGAAGCCGCAGGCAAGCCGTCAGAAACACCACAAAGCCCGATACGACCAATGGTCTCACTAGAGACAACCAACATCCTGATAACGCCACCACCTTAGGCAACCGGCGCGGTTTCTGAGACACCATCATCCGGTGGCCCGCCACCTTCTTTCACAGCGGCTACGCCTTTCGTCACAACCCAGAACCACATACCAATACACACTCTGAATAGCGTAACCTCGACGTTGTTCCCCAATATCGGCGGACCCAACCCATTCACTCCACCTCCTCTACCGTTGCTTTTTCCTAACACCGGCGGACCAAGTAACGCCGGTTACAGCCTAATATAGCCGCCCATTCACACCACAAATGAGCCACAACAAATGACGCTCGTAACATCACCGTTAATGACGTAAACCACTAACGGACTACCCCCGCTCACGCACACAACCCCGGCGAATAACACCACTAGTGGCCCAAGTGTCGCTTTCCAAGCACAAAGCTACCCATCGTTAGTGACAGGAGCCATGCCGACACCTTCATTCACGCCACACCAGCAACTCCCCATCCCCACACGTTTTCCACCCCGTTCCAGCCACAGGAACTTCTATGGCCCAACACCACCAGACCTTGCAACTTACAACAACATTGTGGTACAACCATTCCTGGCAACGCAACAATCGGGATGCCATTTTGCTCAACGGACACCGAACCAAGACTGTCTCTCGCGCAGTGTCACATCACCATTCGTGAAAGAGTTGTTGGAGTACGAGATTCCCAACACCGCCAAGCTAGCTCACCTCAAAACATACGACGACACCACATACCCGGACAGCCACATCGACACATACGAGTGTACGATGACATCTCTCAAGCTAGACGAACGCTTCTGGTGCACGTACTTCCCTACCACTCTAGATGGCAATGCAGGGACATTGTTCAAAACGTTGCGCCCCGGTAGCATCTACAACTTTAGCCAGCTAAAATACCTCTTTTAAACCAACTTCATGCAGCTCTGTAAGTACAAAGGCGATTGTCACTCCATTATAGGGTGTAAGCAAAGGGAGGGGGAGACAGTCAAGGACTACTTCGCTAGGTTCACTAAAGCAACGTTAGATGTGTCGGGACACGACGAAGGATTGATCGCAGGTGCATTTACATGGGGATTACTTCCCAGTTCGCTCTTCCATAAGCTCATGGGCAAACAACCGGAGACGAGAGCAGAGTTAAAAGTGCGAGTGGAGCGTTTCCTACGCCAAGAAGAAGGTGAAGCGTCAAAGCAAGCATACCTCAACGCCATGTCAGCCCCGGCCAGGAAACGACACCACCAATCAACCTCCCACCACGATCCCCGGGGAGGGGGTAGATTCTCAGGACGGGACAGGCGACCACATGGACGATTTAGACCTTTCTCAAGGGACGACAGGCGAGGAATACGAGCAGAAGTTTATACCGTCGCCAAAAAACCAGCAGCAAAGGATACTAAGACGCGATACTGCGAATACCACAAGAGTAGGATGCATGACACGGTCAACTGCTCGGTTTTAAAACGGGAGATGGAAGAGAAGCAGTTGAAGGGAAACGTGATAGAGATCGCCAAAATTCTACGAGCTAAATTTGATGCAGAAAACCCTAAAGACAACGCAGGAGGAGCAGACTACCGATAAGAAATCCTCATGATTCGCCACAAGCGGGGGAGAGCGGAATGCGCAACCAGCATACAAAGTATCACGGAAACCATGCAAGGGCTAACTTTCTCCAAGACTGACCCAAGCCCAGCCGGGTGGAAAGGAGACAACCCTCTCGTCATCCAGGGCTCCATTCGAGACACCATGATCCACCGGGTGTACATTGACACAGGGAGCTCTGCAGACAGCATCTACGAGCATTGTTTTCGATTGTTGGCCGACGCATGGAATGAGGGATTAAGATCAGCCGTAGGCCAACTCACAGGATTCACAGGGCACAGTTTGTGGCCCCTAGGTACGATCCAATTACCGTTCATACTCACTAGTCGGACCGCCCTTGTAGATTTCTTAGTCATACGACACCCATCCGAACACAATGTCATACTGGGGCGAATCGCCCTACTGAAATTTGGAGCAATCTCATCAACAATTCATGCAATAGTAAAGTTTAGCACGAGCCAAGGCCTAGGGATGATCCTAGCCACACCCCCAATGGAGCTCAAATGCTACGAGATTATGCAACCAAAGGACATTTCAACCGAGGCCAAGATGCCGAAGCCGGACTCATAGCACGGGGGGGGGGAGGTAATCAATAAGGAACACCCAAGCCAACAAGAAAACATGGGAACCACCCTTCCCATGGCTACGAGGCAAGCACTGATCCGATTGCTACAAAAATACAAACACGTGTTCGCCTGAACACCCACAGACATGGTGGGGATCGACCGGGGGACCATAGAACACAAGCTAATGATAAAGACAGGGACTATAGAGCTAAAACAAAAGAAACGTGTCCAGGGAGGGGATCAAAACAAGGCACTTAATGCAGAAGTGGCCAAGTTGACCAGCATCGGGATCCTTAGGGAAGCAATTTTCCCAACATGGATTGCCAACCCGGTAATGGTGAAGAAACTGTTGGATATAGTGTCTAAGTCCATAACTTTATTTGGTATGTACTTGACCCGACCCGGCATGGTCCATTTGGGTTGCATGGCATTGCAATACTTGGATAGACTAAATGAGAGAAAGGACACTTGTGATTATTAATATATTATAAGTTCTAATATATTAATAATGGTATTATTTAATTAGTATTGATCAATTATTAATTTAAAATTAATTTGGTGATCAAAATGAGACTAATTAAATACATAGGGTTGATTATGACAATCATCTAATCTTTTATGGTGGATTCATGATCCATGGTTTATGGGTTAGGTTATAACCATTTGGAGCTCCATGGATATAGGAGTTACAAACCCATGGATCATTAGAAATGAAGAGTCATGACAATTAAGGGCATTCATGTGTAAACCCTAATTGTGACAACACTATAAAAGGAACCCTATGGCTAGCAAAATCGGCCACTAGTTGAGTTCTAAGAGGGCATAACCGATTTTGAGTGTTAGTGAAATTCTCTCAAGTTATTCCAAGTCTTGTAGTGTTGTGTGAAGCATTTGAGGCACAACATTTGGGGTGCTAGGCTCACAAAGTCTTCAAGGAATCCAAGCAACAAGAAAGGTATGTACTTCTACTAGTTTTGATATCACATATTCCCCATGCCATGCTAGTTAGGAAGTAAACCTTGAAAAATCAAATTTGCATGTATATTAGAGAAAACATAGATTCAAGGTTTATAGGGTTGCATGTACACCATAGGAGTGTTAGAATGCTCAAAACCCATCAGTGGTATCAGAGCCTAGGATTGTTTTCTGTATATTTGATGCAAACTGCTTGAAAAATCGAAAAACTATTCACTGTTCGACTGGACTCGCCGAGTGCAAGGCGAGAACTCAACGAGTCCAAGACAAAATTCATCCTACTCGTCGAGTAGGATCATGCACTCGACGAGTAGGTGCGTGCTGGGCAGTTTTTCCGAGTTTTGTTGCTGGAAATGGGCTAGAATCATTATCCCAAACTGTTTTGGACTTGTAAAATCTGTTTTTAAAAGTGGTAATGATTATGTTAACCCATTTCAAATGACTATTATCAATTTTCAAGTTTTATATGTGATTTCTTGAAATTGTTTGATATGAATATTTGTTCTTATGAGTTTTAGAAGATTATAGGAATTGTGTGTAACCTACATGCTAGTTTAATTCATGATCTTAATGTTAATGATGGTGTTCATAACTTGTCCTCAAGTTATGGATAACCAAAAGTCACTTCTTTAAAAGTTGTCATTAAAGAATAGTAGGTTTCATAAAATGAAGAGTCTTCAACTTTATGAACCATTAAAACTCATAAGTTACAAATTTGAAGAGTCTTGAAATAGTTTCAAAACTTGCCCTCAAGTTTTGGAATTTGTAAAGTCTTACACTTTAATACTTTAATTCCAAATTAAACCTTAGATTTTTAAAAGTTTAAAAATCAACACTTATACTATTATTATAATCTTATTTATATAGATATGTATAAGAATAAGTCATTCTTACCGCAAGTAGGCCTCATTCACGAAGCCGGTCTATAAGGGGGGTATAAGGTTGTTGCCTATAAAATGGCAGCTTAATGGGTGTCCACTCTCACCCACCGCTTCCTTGACTGGTGGAGGGTCGTTAGCCGAATGGGTAGGATAAGACTTTAACTCTCATTAAAAGTATAATGAATTATAAAGTAACTATACATTATTAATTCCCAATCTTAGTTACTTTAGGAAAATGTGAAATAGGTGCTAGCCTATAAAATTACACTTTGTACCTTACCAAGTCGTTAGTGGAGCGTGTGTGGTTAACCGGCACACTAAAAAGGACTAGTAAGTGTGGCAAAGGGTAACTTGACTTTATTATAGATTGGTGGAGCGTGTGTGGTTAACCAGCACATCGATTAGGTAATATAGTTAAGGATACCAAGTCAATTTCTATGGTTATTCACAACTTGTTTGTGATCCTCGGCATCCCAGTCACAAACTTGAGAGGGCACAATCGAGATTTAAACATGCCATTGAAAAGTTCAATGTATCTCAAAAGATCTAGGAGTTTCAAATCCAATAAAACCTAATAATAAAATATTTCGTTCTTATGGTGGAAATTGGTAAATCGTCATTTACCAACCTTCAAATATTTTATAGCTTGGATTACGACATCCCTCTTCCAACTATAAATAGTTTGTTGGATCCTAGCCTTAATATTTCATTTGGGTGACTTATTAAGGACTCTTAATCTAATAAAACTTGTCTTTCTTTTCTTTCAGATGTCTTCCAACAATGCTTCTGGCTCAAACCCAACAGGCTCCTTTTCCCTTATGAACTTGTGTGGGAAAGTCACTTTTGATGGATCCAACTTCAATGAATGGATCAGAAACATCAGGATGATTACCCGCTATGAGGACAAGGAGTATGTCCTCGATAGGGAGCTTAAGATTGTGAATGAAGCCACTGCTACTCCTGAAGAGTTTGCGGAGTTTGTTGCACATGAAAAGGATGCTACTAAAGTAGCATGCATCATGATGGCCACCATGACTCCTGAACTTCAAAAATCCTATGAAGATTTCTACCCCTATAAGATGCACCTGGATCTGATGGAAAGGTACCATCAGAGCGCGCGTCAGGAGAGGTATGAAATCATCTCCCCCATGATAACAACCAGGATGAAAGATGGTGAACCCATCACCGGTCACATGCAGAAAATGCAAAGGTTCGTTGACCGGTTATTGAAGCTTAATGTGGACTTTCCTGAAGAAATGGCGATTGACATCATTCTCCATTCCTTACCTCCAAGTTATGATCAGTTTCGTATGACTTATCATATAAACAAGGAGGAAGTCACACTGAGTAAACCTCAAGGACTTTTAAGGACAGGTGAAAGTGGCCTTAAGAGTAAAGCGGTTGTTACTTCTACTTCTACTCCTTCAGCAGCCCCTGTTCTTGCGATTGGGCAGGGAAAAGGTGAGAAGAGGAAAACCCCTTCGAAGGGTACCAAGGGTAAGCCCCTTGATGGTTCCTCTTCTAGTGGGACAAAGAAAGGTCCCATCACTCCTTCCTCAAACCCAAAGGAAGCACAATGCTTCTATTGTCAAGAAAAGGGGCACTGGAAGCGAAGCTGCCCCAAATACTTGCAAGATGTAAAGGATGGGAAAGTTAAACCCACCCATGCAGGTATTTATACAATATTGTCTAATAACTCATCTAATGCTAATTCTTGGGTGCTTGATACAGGTTGTGGTATTCACATTTGTACTGATTTGCAGGGCCTAAGAAGAAGTGAGCAAGTGGAGCACGGGAAGATAAACTTAGTCATGGGCAACAGGAAAGCATCACCTGTCACCAAGATAGGAGTTTATTCTTTATTGCTAAATAATGGGTTAATGTTAGATTTGAATAAATGTTGTTACTCGCCAGAAATGCCAAGAAATATTATTTCCTTTCATGGCTTGTACAAACAAGGGTTTACATTTTTATTTGATAATAATAATGGTGCTATTAATGTTTATTACAATGATGTATTTTACTTTAAAGCATTACCTTGTGATGGTGTATATGAAGTTGTGAATGTTGTAGACAATCTAGGGAATAATGTGTTGTATATTGATTCTTCAAATAGCTTGGATAAAGCATCCTTGTGGCATTGTCGTCTTGGACATGTCAACAAGAAGCGCATAGGCCAACTCCAAAAGGCTGGAGTCTTGGAATCATTTGACCTAAAGTCGGATGATAGTTGCGAGTCTTGTTTACTTGGAAAAATGACGAAGTCACCCTTCACAGGTTCTTGTGATAGGGGTGAAGGTTTGTTGGACCTGCTACACACAGATGTGTGTGGGCCCTTCAGAGTTGCTACAAGGGATGCTAATCGCTATTATGTGACTTTCACTGATGATTACAGCAGATATGGATATGTCTACTTAATCAAGCATAAGTCAGAAACCTTTGAAAAGTTCAAAGAGTTTAAGCAGGAAGTTGAGAATCAATTGGGCAGGAACATCAAGATGCTCCGATCCGATCGGGGAGGAAAGTATCTTAGCATTGAGTTCCTTGACTATCTTAAGGAATGTGGGATTGTCTCACAATTGACACCTCCCAGAACACCACAGTTGAATGGTGTAGCTGAGAGGCGCAATCGAACCTTGTTGGATATGGTTCGTTCCATGATGAGTCGAGCTTCGTTACCAATCTCTTTCTGGGGGTATGCCTTAGAGACTACCGCCCATATCCTTAATCTAGTCCCTACTAAAAAGGTTGCCAAAACACCTCACGAGATGTGGACTGGGAAAGTTCCCAATTTAGACCACATCAAGATTTGGGGTTATGAAGCTTTCGTGAGGCGTGAGACTCATGATAAGCTTGAACCTCGAAGTGAGATATTTTCATCGGCTACCCACAGAGATCCTTTGGTTACCTCTTCTACAGACCCAGTGATAATGTGGTCTTTGTAGCAAGAAGAGGGGTCTTTCGTGAGAGAGAATTTATAAGCCAAGGGGACAGTGGGAGGCAACTTGACCTTGAAGAGCTTCAAGAGTCAAGTGGTGAATGAACCTCAAATACTATCAACCAACCTGAGGAGGAAACTCCTGTTGATCCGATAGATGAGTCTGTACCTCCGAGGCGTTCCACTAGGGTGAGGAACACGCCTGATTTTTATTATGGTTATCACATCACCACTGAAGGTGATACATTTATTAGTGATACTACACTAATAGATTTGGATGAACCTAATAATTACAGGGAAGCCATGGCAGGCCCCGAGTCTGCTAAATGGAAGGAGGCTATGGACAGCGAGATTCAGTCCATGTATGACAATCAAGTGTGGAACTTGGTTGACAATGTACCAGGTCGTAAGACAGTTGGATGCAAATGGATCTTCAAGAAGAAGACCGACATGGATGGGAAGGTACACACTTACAAAGCGCGACTGGTTGCGAAGGGCTTTACTCAAACTCCGGGAGTTGACTATGATGAGACCTTCTCACCAGTAGTGAAAATTAAGTCTATTAGGGTCTTACTGGCCATAGCTGCATTTCATGATTATGAAATATGGCAAATGGATGTCAAAACCGCTTTCCTTAATGGAAAGTTGGCTGAGGATGTTTACATGGCTCAGCCAGAGGGTTTTGTCGATGCAAAGTACCCTAATAGAGTGTACAAGCTTGAGAAATCCATTTATGGATTGAAACAAGCATCTCGTAGATGGAATCTTTGCTTCGACGAGAAAGTCAAAGAGTTTGGTTTCTCAAGGAGCGGAGATGAGTCATGTGTGTATGTTAGGGCTAGTGGGAGTATAGTTAGCTTTTTGGTGTTGTATGTGGATGACATACTACTCATAGGAAATGACGTCCCAACCTTGCAGGAAGTGAAGTCCTGGCTTGGGAAGTATTTCGCTATGAAGGACCTTGGAGAAGCTGCATATATCCTAGGGATAAGGATATTAAGAGATAGGAGTAAGAGACTAATTGGACTTAGTCAAAATACTTACTTGGATAAGGTACTGAAGAGGTTCAGCATGCAAGAATCCAAGAAAGGGGAATTACCCATCCAGAGTAATGCCAAGCTGAGTAAGACTCAGAGTCCGAGTACAGAGGCTGAGATAGCTGAGATGAGTCATATACCATATGCTTCCGCTGTGGGCTCAATCATGTATGCTATGACTTGTACTCGCCCTGATGTGGCCTTTGCCTTGAGCATGGTCAGTAGATATCAAGGGAACCCTGGCAAGGCTCACTGGATTGCGGTAAAGAACATTCTCAAGTATCTTCGGAGGACTAAGGACTGGGTCCTTACCCTCGGAGGCAGTGATGACTTGAGAGTGGAAGGATATAGCGATGCTAGCTTTCAGGCTGATAGGGATAATTTCCGCTCTCAGTCAGGCTGGGTCTTTATCCTAAATGGAGGGGCAATTACTTGGAAAAGTTCCAAGCAGGAGACAGTAGCTGATTCTACTTGTGAATCAGAGTACATAGCAGCGAGTGAAGAAGCAAAGGAGGCGATATGGCTAAAGAACTTCATCGGAGACCTTGGAGTTGTACCAGCTATAAAGGAACCAATGGAAATTTTCTGTGACAGCGAAAGTGCGGTTGCTTTGGCTAAGGAACCAAGAGATCACGGGAGATCTAGGCACATTGACAGAAAATACCATTTTATCAGACATCGAATAGAAGAAGGACTCCTCGTGGCAAAGAGGGTATCATCAGATGAGAACCCAGCAGATCCCCTCACGAAGGGACTGAGTAGGGTTAAGCATTTACAGCATGTGAGGCACATCGGGCTGAAGGATGATATTAGTTTCAATAATTAGATTTCTGAAACTTGTAAAATGTAATTGACATTTTGATGATTAAATAAAAGTTGTTATTTATTTATGAGTAAAGTGTTACTATCTTATGTTAATCGTTTACTATGGTTTCAATTTTGCATGTTTTGACTTCCAGAATAATTATTTTATTCGAACTCTCCACAGTCGGTCATATGTCGGAAGTAGATACGAATCAAGACTGTCATGAATTTGGTTTGTATGATATGTCTAAAGGGTATTAGACATAGAAATAGCTGCTGTAACATTCATGAGTGCTCATAAGTCCTGAGTATTGGTTTCAACCCACGCTCACTTGCATCACTTCATGAAATTTATCTCGAGTGATCGTGAGACGGTAATATCATATAAATCTTTAAACCTAGAGATATGAGTTGTTGACTATAAGTTGGTTATCCATTGATTGTACGAAAACGCATTGGTAATTCGATGTTATAAAACGTGCTTTTGTGCATAATTCAACAAGTAGTCAGTACAAGCATGTGAGTCGAAGTTTATCTGTTCCTTCTAGAAATAGAAGCGATATCTGGGCCCCTCGATGATTTGGTTTTGACTTATGTACCGGGCCCGGTCAGAACCTAATTGATGTGTTCAATTTAGTTCTATGTCGAAACAAATCAGAGATCGAGAAACAAATGTTGGACAATAAGTAAGACCATGTTCCATGTGTTTGTCCGGCTGATATCTTGAGAGCAGAGGATTATATGATCACTTATCTTAAATGGCGTATCATTATTATCTCAGTTCCGAGAGACTTTGAAAGAGCTACGATTGTTAGTCGGATCCTGAAGTCATATTTGCAAATATAGTTATTAGACTTATCCAAGTGGGAGACTGTTGGATATAGTGTCTAAGTCCATAACTTTATTTGGTATGTACTTGACCCGACCCGGCATGGTCCATTTGGGTTGCATGGCATTGCAATACTTGGATAGACTAAATGAGAGAAAGGACACTTGTGATTATTAACATATTATAAGTTCTAATATATTAATAATAGTATTATTTAATTAGTATTGATCAAGTATTAATTTAGAATTAATTTGGTGATCAAAATGAGACTAATTAAATTCATAGGGTTGATTATGACAATCATCTAATCTTTTATGGTGGATTCATGATCCATGGTTTATAGGTTAGGTTATAACCATTTGGAGCTCCATGGATATGGGAGTTACAAACCCATGGATCATTAGAAATGAAGAGTCATGACAATTAAGGGCATTCATGTGTAAACCCTAATTGTGACAACACTATAAAAGGAACCCTATGGCTAGCAAAATCGGCCACTAGTTGAGTTCTAAGAGGGCATAACCGATTTTGAGTGTTAGTGAAATTCTCTCAAGTTATTCCAAGTCTTGTAGTGTTGTGTGAAGCATTTGAGGCACAACATTTGGGGTGCTAGGCTCACAAAGTCTTCAAGGAATCCAAGCAACAAGAAAGGTATGTACTTCTACTAGTTTTTATATCACATATTCCCCATGCCATGCTAGTTAGGAAGTAAACCTTGAAAAATCAAATTTGCATGTATATTAGAGAAAACATAGATTCAAGGTTTATAGGGTTGCATGTACACCATAGGAGTGTTAGAATGCTCAAAACCCATCAGAAACATGATGGAAGTTAGCGCATGTGTATTGATTACTCGGACCTCAACAAGGCATGTCCCAAAGACTGCTACCCACTACCAGAAATAGACCAAAAGGTAGAGTCTATACAAGAGTTCTGATGGAAATGTTTAGTGGATTCGTACAAGGGATATCACCAAATCCTAATGAGCAAAAACGATGAAGAGAAGACAGCTTTCTACACAGATCAAGGCGCTTTCTGCTATACAAAGATGCCATTCGGATTAAAGAACGTCGGAGCAACTTACCAACGGCGGGTCGATTCTCTGTTTACCAATCAAATTGGCAGAAACATCGAGGTCTATGTCGATTATATGGTCATCAAAAGACCGGACAAGCAAAGACTGTTGCATGACTTGAAGGAAACATTACGAACCTTGGAGAAAGCAAAAATGAAACTAAACCCCGCAAAATGTACCTTCGGAGTAGAGGAGGGGCAATTCCTCGGATACTATGTGACAAAAGAAGGAATCCAGCCGAGACCAGTCAAAATCGATGAACTTAAAGACACACCTTCGCCAAGCACACTAAGGGACGCTCAAGGACTGAACGGTAAAGTAACGACGCTTAATCGTTTCATCTCTAAATTAGCCGAGAAAGCCATGCCTCTATTTCACACACTCAATGGATGCATTGAAAAGAACAACTTTCGATGGAAGCCGGAGGCTAAATCCGTGCTACAAGAGATAAAGAAAGCACTGCACACGCTCCCTACGCTAGCCAGCCCGGTACCAGGCGAGACGTTGTAGGTGTACTTATCCACATCGAAGGACCTTATTTCATCAGTACTAGTAGTCGAAAGGCAAGGAAGACAGCTCCCTGTCTACTTCGTGAGTCGGGCCCTGCAGGGGCCAGAAATTAACTACCCAGTCATAGAAAAGCTAGTGCTTGCCTTAATCTACGCGGCACGGCGGCTCCGTCGGTACTTCCAAGCCCACCAGATAGAGGTGTTGACCAGCTGCCTGATTAAGCAGGTACTCTTAAAGCCGGAGACGTTCGGGCGCCTCGCAAAATGGGCTCTAGAACTGGGAGAACACGACATCAGTTATCACCCCAGAGTGAGTATCAAAGGACAGGCACTGGCAGACTACCTATTGGAAATCTCGGGAGAGCTCCAACAGGAAATGACAGATATCACCCAGCGAAGGCACCCAGAAGAGAAGACCGACCAACAATCGACCCTCTACACGGATGGAGCTTCCAGCAAGGAAGGCTCAGGAGTGGGCTTATGGCGCACGGGCGAGGAAATCACTTATGCCTTACGCTTTGACTTTACACCTCCAACAATGAAGCCAAATACGAAGCCCTATTAGTCGGCCTAAGGTTGGCGGTAAAAATGGGGGTGGAGAAGATAGTAGCCCTAACCGACTCACGCCTGGCAGCCAACCAGGTCACCGGAGAATTCGAAGCGAAGGATAAACGAATGGAAAAGTATGTCAAAGCAGTCCAGCGGATCACAAGTTCACTCAAGAGTTTCACCATACGACAGATTCTGAGAGGAAGCAATAGGAGAGCGGACGCTCTAAGCAAACTTGCATCAACATGTTTTGGCCACCTCTCCAAGGAGGTCCTGGTGGAAGTACTAAAAGAAAGGAGCATCGACGAAGGCCAAGTTAACTCTTTATCCACGGCATAAACCAGTTGGATGACACCCATTATAGACTATTTACAGCACGAAATACTTCCTAACAACCACATGGAGGCACGCAAAACAAGAATACGAGCCCCCCAGTACGTAATCTTGGGGGAGCATTTTATAGGAAAGGTCACATAGCTCCGTGGCTCAAATGCATAGACAACGAGTCTGGGAAGAAGGCTCTCCAGGAAGCCCACGGGGGATCAGCCGGAGCCCATGAGGGGGCGAGGGCACTCACGAGCAAGATACTACGCATGGGGCTCTACTGGTCGGAAATACACCAAGATGCCACCAAATTGACCCGGGCATGTTTTGAGTTCCAGACTTTTTCACCAGTACAAGGCGTACCTCCGACCAAACTAACAAGCATAGTTAGCCCATGGCCCTTTTACCAATGGGGGATTGACATCGTCGGTCCTTTCCCGGAAGCCCCATGAAAAGTGAAGTTCTTGGTCGTGGCAGTTGACTACTTCACGAAATGGATAGAAGCCGAGCCAGTGGCATGTATTGCTGGAAAACAGATGATTAAATTCATGTGGAAAAACATCATAACAAGGTTTGGAATGCCTAAGGTTCTGATCAGTGACAACGGACTGCAATTCGTCGAGAACCCCTTCAGAGACTGGTGTGCAGAGAGAGGAATAGAGAAAAGATTCACGTCGGTAGCACACACCCAAGCTAATGGACAGACGGATGTGTCTAACAGGACGCTAGTGCACAGAATCAAAAAACGACTCGGCAAAGCAAAGGTCAATTGGGTTGACGAACTGTCGGAAGTCCTCTGGTCGTATCGAACCATACCGTAAACCAGCACGAAAAAAACACCATTCAGCCTGGCCTACGGGGCCGAAGCGATGCTGCTAGTAGAAATGATGATGGGATCAATACGAACAGAGTACGGCCAGGAGCAAACAAACGACAAGGACTTGAGGGAAAATTTAGACCTTCTAGAAGAACGCTGAGAACGCTCAAGCATCCGCCAGGCCGCGTACAAAAAAGTAGCGGAGGGGTATTATAATCAGCGAGTCAAAGATAAGGCCTTTCGTGTTGGGGACTACGTCCTGCGGAAAAACGAGGCCAGCCATGCACATCCCCGCGGAAAACTGAGCCAGACATGGGAAGGGCCGTACAAGGTGGTAGAGGCGCATCGCAATGGGTCATACTCGTTGGAGACACCCGAGGGAAGACAGATCCCGAGAATGTGGAATGCAAGGAACTTAAGAAAGTTCTACTCTTGAGTGAACCCACAAACCCCTACACAGAAGGGAGGATAGTTCTAGTAAAACATCCTGCGGCCAGATTGATCACCCGGACCGACAGGCGGACGCTTAGTGTAGTCCGATAGGGAACCTTAGTGTGTTGCAAACTAGTATGTATCAGGATTACATAATGAAAATAGAAAGAATGTTCCAAAATGCGCTAGTCTGAATATGTTATGCGCCATGGGCATGTATGATGAATTCAAAATGAAACACAGAGGATACTTAGTGGATCCACACGCACACATACACATACTCACATAATGAAACACACGAAGCAACAAAACAACAAGTCTTAGAATTAAGTCGTAATGCGCAACAAAAATTTAATACAGGAGGCTCATCAAGCCCAAAATCTTACCAAAGAGTCGCCAAAAAGCAAACAAACATGCTCAATACATGAAAAAGCAATTAACAATGCAGACACACAATGCAAGATAGCACCAAAGCAAATAAAAGCAAACACGACTATTGACGATTAATATATAAGCAAAATCCTGCCACGAAAGGCCTGAGGCGTACATAGCAAAAGACCTCGAAGGCCACAAGTTACTAGGAAATAAAAGCAAATAAAAACAAGGACAACAAGCTTCACCAAATTTTTTTCATGCCCCGAAGTGTAGCTCCAACACCACCTCCCGTCGGCCCGCCCCCACCATCCGCACCAGCACCATTCCCTCCAACGAGACCCACCGCAGCATCCCCCATAACATCCTCAGCATCATCAAATACACACAACGCCCTCACCCCATCCACATCAAGCTGACCCAACCCAAGTAAACCTGCAAAATCCATAGTTGCAAAGGCCAGCAGAGCATCATCCAAACTCGAGGAATGGCTTGAACGAGAATCACTGGCAGATGGATCATATGTCCCGCCATCAACCTGCGCTTTCAAACTTGCCCGACCTGACTCCTCACCTACAACAAACGCATCATGATGGATGCGGCTGATATCCCCAGCGAATTCGGGATGTTCTATGAGCTTATCCATCACACGCACGAGCCTGACTTGAAGTAACCAATCGCGATCCGCCCTCAATATTTCCAACTCGCAGTCACGCTCAGCAAGGTCACGTTCCAGGCTTTCATTTTGAATCATCAGACGCTCATTGGTTTTTATCAGCGACTCCACATGAGCCTCCAACGAGCTTCGAACATCTTCCAACGCTAGCTTCTCGGACACCAAAGAATTTTTCTTTTGGTCTAATAAGTGAGCGACAACTTCAAGCTCCAGCACCTGACCCTTCAAACCCGCCTCGCTCGCCGCCAAAGCAGAGTGCGCACGCTCCAAATTGTCAAACTGCTGCACATGCCGAGAGCCAGCGGCCAGATAATGTTGGATTAATGTCTAAGTCCATAACTATAATTGGTAAGACTTGACCCGACCCGGCATGGTCCATTTGGGTTGCATGGCATCATGCATTTGGATAGACTATAATGAGAGAAATAACACTTAAGGTTGGTTAATATATTATAAGTTCTAATATATTAATAAGGTTATTTAATTAGTATTGATCAAGAATTAATTTGGAATTAATTAAGTGATCAAAAGGAGACTAATTAAATATATGGGTTGATTGTGTAAATCATTCATTCTTATATATGTGGGCTTGTGATCCAAGATTCCTTATGTTGGACTAAGTCCATGGGGTGACCCATGGATACTCCATGGAGGTTAAAATCCATGGAGCATAAGGAATGGGTAAAGTTATGAGTTACATGGTGTAACCCTAATAGCCACCATATAAAAGAATCCCATGGCTCAAGAAATCGTGCACTAATGTGTGAGTGTGAGGGCTAGACGATTTCAAGGAGTGTTCAAGTTTCTCTCAAGTTATTCCAAGTGTATTTGGTGTTGTGTGAACCATTTGAGGTGTCACACTTGGGGCACTAGGCACTCAAGCTTCATGAAGACATTCTACATCAAAGAGGTATGTATTCTATCTTGTTATATTTATTATTTTGTATGCTAGATAATACCTTGGATGTTCATAATTGTATGTATAATAGAGAAAACATAGATCCAAGGTATTTAGGGTTGCATGTACACTTAGGAGTGTTAGAATGCTCATAACCCAACAGTGGTATCAGAGCCAGGTTTGTTTTCTTGTTATGCTTGCAAAAGTAGCTGAAAAATCGAGTTGGATGCATATATTCGATTGTTTTGCCTGGAATTGGACTAGGAACATTACCCTAAGATGTTTTTGGACTTATAAACTTGTTTTTGATGTGGTAATGTTCATGCTAATCCAATTTCTAAGATAATTGTCATAATTTCAAGATTTGTATTAGTTTGTATGTTCATGCTAATTTCTTGAAGATTGATGATTTGAATTATCTTGTTCTTATGAGGTTCTTAGATTAATAGAAAAGTTGTGTGAAATAGTTGTTTTCAATCCATTTTAATCTAAGAGTTGATTCCAAAGTGTGTTTTTGTAACTTGTCCTCAAGTTATATGAAAAGTCACATTTAAGAATCATAAAACTCATAAAAGTTGGCAAAGGTTACAAAATGAAGAGTCTAGTTCTAATTAAATGGTTTTATGACTCCATAACTTGTCCTCAAGTTATGGAGGTTCAAGAGTCTCTTCATTAAATTAAAAAAAAAGTGTAACCTTAATTAGTTCCATAAGTTACAATAAAAAAAAAGTTATTTTTTTTATTAATTAGTTTAAAGTCTTCCATAACTTGTCCTCAAGTTATGGAACTTGAAGAGTTTTTTTTTTTTTTTTAATTAAAACTGCTTTAAACTCATAAGTTATGGAATTAATTAGTTTTGAATAGTTTCAAAACTTGCCCTCAAGTTTTGGAATTTGAAAAGTTTTCACTTATGAATACTTTAATTCCAAGTTAGCCCTTAGAATTTTAAAAGTTAAAATTCAACCCTTATACTTTATAATATTATAAGTTAATAATATTTATATATATGTATAAGAGTAAAGTCAGTCTTACCGTTAGTAGGCCTCATTCACGAAGCCGGTCTATAAGGGGGGTATAAGGTTACTGCCTATAAAATGGCAGTTTAATGGGTGTCCACTCTCACCCACCGCTTCCTTGACTGGTGGAGGGTCGTTAGCCGAACGGGTAGGACAAGGACTATAATTCTCCTTTCATTAAAAGTATTAATGATAAATACTAAGTAACTAAACTCTTATTAATACCCAATCTTAGTTACTTAGGAAAATGTGAATTTGGTGCTAACCCATGAAATTACACTTTGCACTTTGCTTAAGTCGTTAGTGGAGCGTGTGTGGTTAACCGGCACACTAACCTGGACTTAACAAGGTAGGCAAAGGGTAACTTAATATTTATCATAGTATCGGTGGAGCGTTTGTGGTTAACCGGCACACTGATTAAGGGGTAAATATTAAGGGTACCAAGTATATTTGCATGGTTATTCACACCTTGTTTTGTGATCCTCGGCATCCGAGTCACAAAACCTGAAGGGCACACTCGAGATTGAAACATGCCTTTGAACAGTTCAATGAATCTCAAAGATCTAGGACTTTCAAATCCAATTAAAACCTAATAAATTATTTCATTTTTCATGGTGGAAATTGGTGAATCGTCATTCACCTACCTTCAAATATTTTATAGCTTGGATTACGGCATCCCTCTTCTAAGTTATAAAATAGTTTGTTGGGTCCTAGCCTTAATATTTCATATTGGGTGTCATATTAAGGACTTTAAATCAACTATCTTGAATATCTCCCAAAAATATGTCTGGTCTAGACATTTATGATCTTCCCAAATCTCTTGAAACAAGCTTTCCTAAATGAAGATGATGTCCCATGGATATCATACTTCCTCCACCTCCTCCAATTATCCTCCCTAACCCACAAGTTCTTGAAAAGTTTAAGGTCGCTCAAGCCCTATTGGCAAGCAAAGGTCTATGTGTGATCATATCTTGGAGATGTAGTCACATATTGACAAGCCGGGAGAGTTGGGTGTCAAAGTCTTGAGAAAGTTGGTGGCTCAACTACTTTCTAAGTCACATAGTGAGTTCCTTTGGGACTCCTATGAAACAGACTATGACAAGACCCTTAATGATCTTATCTATTTGCTAAGATCAACTTCCTAAAACTTTATGGACATTGAGAATGATGACATTGGATATCCAGTAAAGCTCTCTCTTCCCAATGGAAAGGGATCGGCTGTAGTCAACTCGGTTGACCAAATGGTAAAGAGAGAGGCTAAGTCTTAGATAGTCCCATTATCAAGGGTCCATTGCCAAAGGAAGGGGCATTGGTTGCGAAGCTACCAAATTTACCTAAGGATGTTAAAGTCAATAAGTTTGACTCTACTTCAGGTAAAGTCCATTGTCTAACTCTATTAAGTTCCTACTTGGAGATTCTTATTACATGATGTGACTGGGTCACATGTTGATGTTTGAAGAATCAAAGAAAAGTGAAGAAACTTAAAGAAAGAATATGCTGAATCTGATCGCGTAGATGGATTTCTATCGCATAGTTTGAAGATCGGATTCTTGAGCTACTTCTTAGGAGTTATGATATATTGCTTAGGAATAGATAACAACAAAGTTTTCATGTGCTTTTGCACTGTAAGGATAGTTTTTTCCGCAAAGTTTTTAAAATAAAAGGAAAATTTTTGATTTTATTTATTTTAAAATATCCTTACAATGGCATTTGTGAAAATCTTTGTTGCTTATAAGATTCCATTAAGAGCAAGAGTGAAAATATAAATTTGATTCTTTCATTTGTGGTAGTGTCTAAATTTACCAAATAAGGAAATATTCTCATCACCCAAGTTTCAGTTGGATAGAAACTTGGAATCATGCAAGTTGTATAGTATGATGAATGAGAATTTTCAACTTTGGAAAATTAAGACTAGTTCCTTGTTCACATGTATATGTGAGTCAAGTGAAGGACTAAGGGATCAAGTACACATTCTTGTGCACTGATCAAGTCCACCATAAAAGATCGATAAGACTATTCGTCATGATTTACTAAGGCTTAGTAAATATGATTATACTTACAAGCTTAAGTATAATTCTGAGACATTGGAAAAGTTTCAATGTATGACAGAACGAATGAGAAGAATCAAATTAGGCAGAAGGATAAAAGTTTCTCAAATCTGAAAAGATGGGAGAGTACTTTAGTATCATGTTTTAAGATCATCTTAATGATTTTGAGACCTTATCACAATTCATCCTCTAAGTGCATTCTGATAGTTAAGAAGAGGAGTTATGAATTGTTGAAGTGGTTAAATCAAGAAGATGATTCATACATCGTTCCAAAAACAATTCTTAGAGTTATACTCTAAGATTGTAACTTGAGTGACATGTCTTAAAAGATGTTTAAAAACACTTGTCAAATGTAAGAGTAAAAGTTTTCTACTCTTGTACATTTGAAATTGGTAATTTATGATGTTTTGGATAAAACAAAGATCAACTAAGGCTAATTGTGTTAAGTTTCTATCTTGATTAGAATCCACACTATCTCTTGAATATTTGGCAAGAAAGTATTATAGGTCAAGGAGACAGTGGGAGTCTAAAAGGTCCTGAAAGAATTTCAAGAACTAATCAAGAATAAAACCTGGGGTTCTTCACTAGCACACGACTTGAGGTTTATAACCTATCATGTTGACATATTCTGTGCCCATTCCAGTTAAAGTTGGCTTTGCATAGGAGTTCTGAAAGTTCTCAATTGGTTGCATAACAACTTGGAAGCAATGGCAGGCCCTGTACTGCCAGGTGGCAAGAAGTTAAGATTGCATAAGTTCAGTCCATATGAGTTTGGATTTGTCATTATCCTTGTCTTGTGACTATGGTTTTGACGATTCACATGGATAAGAACACATACACCATAAAATCTAAGGGTCATAAGGTTTCTCTCCGATTCATGAAAATGATGGTGAGGAAACACTTCCACCAAGTAGATTTGAAGCAGATGGCAAAAGGTCTAAACAATTGAGACTATGATTATGGCATCCCTTTTCATAGTTCTGAAATTGTTTAGACACACATGCATGCTATCTAAGGAAAGGTGTATGATTTTGATAAAGGTTTATCAAAGCATCTCGTATCAGAAATCTGAACTTTGGTAAGGAAGTCAATAAAGTATTGATTTCTAGAAGTCCAGCTGATTTCTGAGTACATGTCAAAGCTAGTGGGAGCATAAGTGTTATGCTAATAATCATCAGTTAGTGGGAGCATGATAATTATTGTTAGTGTTGCAAGTTAGCAATGTTAATTATAGAAAACAAAAGTTTCAATTCGTGTGGCTGCAGGGATTGAAAAAGTTGTTTTGCTATAATTAAGGGAGAGGAAATTATACTTCATTTCAATTCTAAAAGCTTAGATTGAGATTTTAATCGTATTTAATCAAGGATATATATATGAATTTCATGTTGGAATGGCTCAACATAAGGAAATTCTATATATGGGTCCATTATTTGCGTTCTAAAATTCGATTATGATTACGGCATCCCTTTTCATAATCTGAATTTTAAGAACTTGGCAAATTGAAATGGAAATATTATAGCAAAAGACTGGTTTAGTCTTTATGTGAGACATCATGAATCGTGTCCCATATGCTTCGGATATAGGATCGATTACATGTTCTATATTCATCCTTTCTAAAATTTTCCAAATGCCTGGGGCATTATGAAGGGAAAATGTCTAGAATTGGATATGACTAAAATGATTAAGCAATTGTCGAGGACAATCTAAGGTTTACCAAAGATTGGTTGCTCAAGGACAGTTGGAAGTATAATGTTAATTCTGGAAGGACCATATTGACATAATCTGTAAGGAGGCAACTCTTGTTCAGAAGTGATAGTCAAAATGGAATATGGAAATGTTTCAAAGTTAGAAATTATTCAATCTGTGTAAGATTAGGAAACTTAATGAAAGAAGGATGTTTCCAAGGAGCTGATCTCCTTTGGAATGCTCTGTAATGATTGTTGTCAAGTCTTTCTGACTTCGTGCATAATCATTAAGAGGATCAATGCATATAAGTTTAGAATCTAACAGATTTCAGTAAATGGCATGAATTTGGAATTCTTGCATTTGCAGTAAGGATTTGGGACTGTGAAAAGAGGATCATTGGAGTGATGTTCAATTGATCTATTTTACAAAGTAAAGATCATAGACAAACATAGTATGCATACTTGGTGTATGGCATGACTAGTGTTTAGAAAACATAGTGTACATGCTTGGAGCATGGGACAACTATTGTTTTAAATTCAAGTATAAAGTTGATAAAACGAAAACAATGAATAATGAGTAATCAGTATGGTGATAAATAAAAGTGTTTATTTATATTCATAGGGTTTGATACCATATTTGATTCATTTATTCTTGTGTTTCACTTTGCATGTTTTGACTTCCAGAATAACTAAGTCGCTCTTCCTGAATGATTAAGTTATTCAAACCATCCACAGTCGGTCATATGTTGGAAGTAGATATGAATCAAGACTGTCATGGGTTGGTTTGTAGAGGTCCAAGTTGGTGGACAAAAGTGGTGCTACAACACTCATGAGTGCTCATAAGTTCTGAGTATTGGATTCAACCCGCGCTCATTTGAATCACTTCATGGATTTTATCACGAGTGATCATGAGACGATAATATCTTATATTCTTCAAACCTAGAGATATGAGTTGTTACTATGAGTTGGTTATACATTGATTGCACGAAAACGCATTGTTAACTCGATGTTATAAAACATGCCTTTGTGTATGATTCAACAAGTAGTAGAACAAGCCATATGAGTCGAAGTTTATCCATTCCTTTTACCTTCGGGATAAAAGCGATATCTGTGGGCCCCTCGATGATTTAAAGATGATACATGTGAGTGCTTGGCCAAGCCAGGACTGATTTGATTTGTTCAATCAGTCAGTCATCATGAATCGGAAATCGGGAAACAACAAATGGACAGAGAGAATGATTGATAATCCATGTCTCAGTCCATATGATATCTAGAATGGAGGAATATATGATCCCTTATCTAATGGACAAGTCATTGACAAAGGTCAGAGTTCATCGACAAGGTCAGAGTTCGACAGAAGCTTTTGAGAGCTACGATTGCTGATCGGTTCCTGAAGTCATACGCAATAATAGTTTTAGACTTATCCAAGTGGGAGACTGTTGGATTAATGTCTAAGTCCATAACTATAATTGGTAAGACTTGACCCGACCCGGCATGGTCCATTTGGGTTGCATGGCATCATGCATTTGGATAGACTATAATGAGAGAAATAACACTTAAGGTTGGTTAATATATTATAAGTTCTAATATATTAATAAGGTTATTTAATTAGTATTGATCAAGAATTAATTTGGAATTAATTAAGTGATCAAAAGGAGACTAATTAAATATATGGGTTGATTGTGTAAATCATTCATTCTTATATATGTGGGCTTGTGATCCAAGATTCCTTATGTTGGACTAAGTCCATGGGGTGACCCATGGATACTCCATGGAGGTTAAAATCCATGGAGCATAAGGAATGGGTAAAGTTGTGAGTTACATGGTGTAACCCTAATAGCCACCATATAAAAGAATCCCATGGCTCAAGAAATCGTGCACTAATGTGTGAGTGTGAGGGCTAGACGATTTCAAGGAGTGTTCAAGTTTCTCTCAAGTTATTCCAAGTGTATTTGGTGTTGTGTGAACCATTTGAGGTGTCACACTTGGGGCACTAGGCACTCAAGCTTCATGAAGACATTCTACATCAAAGAGGTATGTATTCTATCTTGTTATATTTATTATTTTGTATGCTAGATTAGGATAATACCTTGGATGTTCATAATTGTATGTATAATAGAGAAAACATAGATCCAAGGTATTTAGGGTTGCATGTACACTTAGGAGTGTTAGAATGCTCATAACCCAACAGATAAGCCATGGCCTGTGCAGCAGCGTAAGCCAGGTTGTGGGCAAGGGCGGCGTTGTTTATCTCATCCATATCCTCAACGGTAGCAGGAGGAAGGTCATGTTGGTTAAACTCCAAGGCAACAGAACAAACAGACAAACGAGAATCTGCACAAAGACTCCATCCCGGTACAAAGATGGGGGCACCATGCAAAGCCTATGTAGCAGAAGCCTCAGGGTGCGACCGCTTAGCGCTATCCCTTGAAGATCGAGGACTGGCACAAGGACTCGAAGCAATCACAACAGGAACAATGGGTTGTTGTGACGCCCTCTCTATACCCTCAGACTGTTGAACGTCATTATCAGGTATTACCAAAACATCGTCGTGATGGGACGGCATAGAAGACAGCAGACGCATAAGCCCGCTACGTTGCATCACATGCCTGCCGATCTAGCCAAAACTGCCCCCTGACGTCGGCTCACTCACGGCTTGAACAACTTTCCGCTTCTCTGCGGCGCGACGAACGCTGGCAATAATCCCATCTTTGCTATCCCCCACGTCCTCGCTCGAAGGTTCCCCCAAAGGGCGAGGTATCAGGGCAGGAGATAAGGAAACATTCGGAGCCGACTGGTCCTTGTCGTAGAGGAACTCCCTAACGGCTGTGACGAAGTCACAACAGGGGCACTCAAGCGACGAGGTGGAGGTAGAACCTCGTGAAGAGTCACCACACGGTGCTCAAACTTCCCCAGGTACCGCTTTCGCAGGACGTAATCCATAGAAACGGAACACTCGGTACCTGTGAAGAACAACAGGGAGATCTGAGACATTTTTACTTTTCCCTATCAAAAAAGGGGGAGGGAAGGAATCAAAGTAAGAATGACTTACCATTAGAGATAGTGTAGAAGACCGGCATCTCCCTCCGGGCACGCCAGCTAGGGCTCATTCCAACGTCGGCAAGCAACACCTCCGATACCACATCGATGTCAACCTGAAGAGTATGCAAGAGGTCGGCAGTCGCCTAGATATGGGGAAATAACTTGGCAGTAACATCCGACAAAGCATTTCTCCGATGGTACTCCCGGCCAAGAAGTTCTCGGTTAACCCACAACCATTTATCTTGCCAGTTCTTCAGCGGTTTGCTGTCAAGCACAAGGTTTTGGCCTCCGTGTCGATCAGAAAATGTGTACTTATCATTAGTGGCTGCAAATCAGAAGAAGAACTTGAAGACGAAGAAATCAGGAACAATGTCGTTGGCCTGACATATCATCTCAAAGGCCACCATCTTCTGAACATCGCTAGGGGTCAACATCTGAAGGCTGCAGCCGTTGCGACAGAGCAATTCCTCCTGAAAGTCGGTTGTAGGAAGACGGAGGCCGGCATTGAAAGTCTTCAAATAAACACCCACCTTTCCGGGTGGCGGCGAAGTGATCACAGCACCAGACGTCGGAAACTCTACTCCGTCGGCTGGCGTAAGGCCGTAAGCCTCCTGGAGAGTGGAAAACTCAAAGAAAAGAGGAATCAAACTCATGGAGGAAGCTATAAAGAAGATATCAAAAAAGAAGAAGAAGGAAGAAGAAACGAAATAAGAAGGTGAAAAAACCAGGAAAACCCTTTCCACAAGTTATAGGTGAAAAGGGCGGGACTTTCGAAAATCCCTAACACGGCTGACGTAACCGCCAAGCATGTCGAATAGTCGCATCACCGAAATTGAAGCGACGACCAAGCAAAGGAGCGACACGTGTACCAGCAGTTAAGTCTAGAACATCATAGCTAGCTAGCAAACATTATGATTACTGGACTGGGGGACTTGATGACATGCCCCTCAGAGCGGGACAGGAACAAAGGAACTCTCCAGTGAGGGATCTCCAATGAGGCCCGGCCAGGCCCAGCCTGACCGCACCAACAGATCCCCAGCATGGCCGCCCAGTGGATCCCCAGCTGCTAGGCGCCCCAGTGGATCCCCGGCTGCTAGGCGCCCTAGCGGGACGACCACATGGAAGGCCCATCCCCCTAAGGGGCACCTTCCACTACATGACAAGGATAACGGCTCCAGGCGACAAGGATCAGATCCAGAGCATTATCGCCTAGACCAATCGTTGGACCTGACACAACGAGGAACACGACTCACCAATAAGGACAACGGATCTTGTCGGGACTGCAGTCCTTGTTCCTCGTACAGACCGAGGAGTATCATCAGTATAAAAGGATCACCACTCCGCCTTGGAGGGTAAGCTATCTCTCCCGATCCTCAGCCCTTACTCTCCACTACACTACTAACTTGACCGTATGAGCGTTTTCCCGGGACCGCCTCCTGGAGAACGGCTGACTGTTTCCCCTCTTTGTGACCTCTCATGTTCTTCTTCAACGAACTCAACTATCACCCTCTAGGTGGTCGGAATTCAGGTCGTATCAGTAGGAGAGATGATCATTCTCTATTCTTAGTTACTAGGATACTTACGTATTGCAATCGTTAAGAATCATAGAACATTGTAGCTATGGGACTCTTAAGTGCTAGGGTCCTCAAATGTTAAGATCCTTGTATGTTGGGATATTTGGATCTTCATGCGTCAATATCCTTGTGTGTCAGTATCCTTGGATCTTCATGTGTCAAGATCCTTGTGTGCCAGGATCCTTAAGTCTTTGCGCATAGCAAACATTAGCTAGGGGTGGCCGTTAGTCTAGCTAACACCCCTTTGATGCTTAAGTTAGTGATGCATTCAAGAAGAGTAAACAATAACAATAGTTAAGGTAAAGAATGTGTGCACCTTGATTTTGTTGAAGAGTGACTGATCTTACTTACATATGATATGATTTAAGATATATAGCATTCCAGGATCTTGGCAAGATACTCCCATCGAGAGTAGCTAACCAGTATGCCCCCTTTCCTGCTTCAACATCTTCGAGTGTTGCTAGCCAATATGCTCCTTTTCCTGCTTCAGCATCTATGAGATATGGTCCTTCCCAGTTAGGAGCTAATTTACCTGCACTAGTATCCTTGGTGTTTTGGAATGTTTTTGCTTAATACCAAGTCTCCTATCTAGAATCGTATGACTTTTATATTCTTGTTGTATGCCTTGGTAATTCTTTTTTGATGAGCAGCGATGCGGATCTTGGCAAGATCCCTAAGTCCATCAATAGTATCAAGATCCTAGGCCAGGATCCTGTTGTTGTTTTCTTAACTTTGAAGTAGGTATCTTGCAGTTGGGATTACTATTTCAGTAGGGATCATTGCTTCTTCTCCGAAAACCAAGGAATATGGGGTTTCACATGTGGCTACTTTGGAAGTGGTCCTATCTGCCCATAGGACGAAAGGAAGTTCTTCTGCCCATTTTCCTTTCTTTTCATCTAACCTTTTCTTCAAGTTATTGACTTTGATTTTGTTGTTAGATTCTGCTTGACCGTTGGCTTGAGGGTGAACAGGAGTGGATATTATCATTTTGATTCCCCAACTCGTGAAAAAGTCTCTTTTCCTTTTTCTTATGAACTGGGATGCGTTTTTGCATTTGATTTCGGCATGGATCCCGAACCTGGTAAAGATATTGTGTTTAATAAATGAGACTACCTCTTTTTCTCTTACCTGAACAAAAGCTTCGGCTTCTATCCACTTCTAGAAGTAGTCGGTCATCACTAGCATGAAGACTTTTCTTCCAGAAGCTACCGGCAATTTTCCTACTATATCCATCCCCCATTTCATAAATGGCCAAGGGGAGATGATAGGATGTAGAGGTTCTGTTGGTTGATGTAGGATGTTGCTATGTCTTTGACAAGCATCACATTTTTGAGCATTTAGGAAGGAATCTTTCTTCATGGTTGGCCAGTAGTATCCTGTTCTCAACACTTTGGAGCATAAGGATCTGCCCCCAGTGTGATTGCCGCAGTCTCCTTCATGTATATCCTTTAGAACTTATGCAGCTTCATGATCTTCTAAGCATCTAAGGTATGGACCTGCCATGGATTTTTTATATAATTTACCTTGGATTATTACAAACCTTGAGACCCTTGTTTTGAATGCTCTGTCGCTTTATTCCTCCTTTGGGATCGTGCCATTCTGGAGGTATTCCATAATAAGTTAGATCTATGATTCTGGATTTCTTTGAGGATCTTGATCGTCGTGATTCCTTTGAGGAGGGATCTGTGGGTTAGAATCTCTGATAGCTGCTATATTCATTGTCGGTCAGGGTTGTTTGGTTTTTCGTAGGGATCTTCTATTGTTGGAGTTAGTATGTGGGTTATAGGGATCCTCATTTCTGGTGGGATCCTTAGAGAAGATCCTAAGTTAGCCAATGCGTCTGCTTCGGTGTTTTCTTCTCTGGGAACTTGATCTAGGCTAAAGTCTTCAAATTCGGAGGCTAATTTGTTTAGGATCTCGAGATATAGTGCTAATCTTTCGCATTTTACTGCATAGGATCCATTAAAGTGATCAGTCAATAATGATGAATCGACGAATACCTGAAGATCCTTGATTTGGAGATCCTTAGCCAATTGCAATCCCATGACGAGTGCTTCGTATTCTGCCTCATTGTTGGTTGCATTGAATTCACAACTTATTGCTTGCGGTAGGATGTCCCCCTGTGGAGACTTTAGTATGATCCCTAGTCCAGTTCCTCTTTGGTTTGATGCTCCATCCATGAATAGTGTCCATTTTTTCATGTTTCCTTCTTCTAAGAGCTGCTTAGCTTCTACTTCTACTTCAGTTTGTAGATCATCGTTGAAGTAAGCCACAAAGTCCGCTAATGCTTGAGATTTTATAGCAGATCTTGGCTAATACTTTATTTCGAATGTGCTCAGCTTCACGGACCACTTTTCCATTCTTCCTAACATCTCTGGTTTTCTCATCACATTCTTAATGGGATAGTTAGTCTTTACATGTATGGAATGTGTTTCAAAGTAATGTCTTAATTTAGTGGAAGCAGTTACCAATGCAAGTATTAACTTTTCGATATGGGAATACCCAGTCTCAGGATCTAGGAGACTTTTACTTACATACTAGACGTGATGTTGGTCTCCGTTGAGATCCTTGGCTAGGACAACACTCACCACGTTTGAGGATACTGACAGGTAAAGGAGGAGTGCTTCCCCATCTAGACGTTTCACCAATAGTGGTGTCGAACTTAAATATCTTTTAATTTCTTGGAAGGCTTCTTCGTCCTCCTGGGTCGATTCGAATCTTTTATTCTTCTTCAAGATATTGTAGAAAGGTTTGAATCTTTCTGAGGATCTTGAGATGAATCTGTTGAGGGTTGCTATTCTTCCAGTCAGCCTTTGAATGTCCTTTGTTGAAGATGGGGATTTTAGTTTGATGATTGCTTTGATCTGCTCCGGACTTGCTTCTATCCCTCTTTTGGTTACCATATATCCGAGGAACTTGCATGATCTCATTCCGAAATGACACTTGGACGGATTAAACATCATGTTGTATTCGTCCAATATTTCGAAGGATTCTTTAAGATCCCTGAGATGATCTTCGGCTTTCATAGACTTGACCACCATGTCGTTGATGTAGACTTCCATGGTGTCCCCCAGTTTATCTTTAAACATTCGGTTGACTACCCTTTGGTACGTTGCACCTGCATTTTTAAGACCAAATGGCATTTCGGTATAACAATATATACCTATGGGAGTTATGAATGTCGTATCTTCTTGGTCGGATGGTTCCATCTAGATTTGTTGGAATCCTGTTGAAGCGTCCATAAACTACACACACTCACCATTTTCCGTTCTTTTTCTGTACTACGACCACGTTGGCTAGCCACCTTGGGAATTTTACTTCCTTGATCATCCCTGTTTTGAGGAGTTTCTCTACTTTCTCTTGGATGATTTGATATCTTTCGGGTGCGAACTTCCTTCTCTGTTGGTGTATTGGTTTGAAAGAAGGATCAATGTTAAGTTTGTGAGTTATAATGCTTTTATCTATACCTTTCATGTCTTCATGTTTCCATGCAAATGTCTTGCTTCTAGTTCTGAGGAAGCACAACAGGTCTTCTTCGATTTGTTCGGGTATCGAGGATCCTATGAGGACTTTAGCTTCAGGATCCTCAATGTTCAGGGGAACTTCCCTTATGTTTTTCTTTCTTGTTTCCAGTACGTCTCGTTCCCCCTTCCTTAATTGCTATGCTTGTTGTGGTTTTGTCGTAGACTTCATCGATGTCTTGTAGCATTCTTTGATTTTTGTTGATCTCCTGTGATCTTCACTATTCCCCATGGAGTAGGCATCTTCACACATTGGTGGTATGTTGATTGAACCGCCTTTATCTCGTGGATCCATGGTCTACCTAGTATAACATTATAAGAGGATAATGTGTCGATTATGCAAAAGTTTTGCATAGAGTTTATCCCCTCTATGTATATAGGTAGCTTTAGCTCTCCGGTCGTATGTTTCATCTCGCCACTGAATCCTATGAGGACTGAGGATCTTTTGATTATTTTAGACTTTGTGATGTTCATCCTTTTCATTGCATCCAAGAGTATGATGTTGACTGAGGATCCTCCGTCAACAAGGATCCTTCTGACGAAGTGGTTGGCGATGTAGAGTGTGATTACTAGTCCATCATGGTGAGGATCCTGGATCTCTTCCCTAGTTGCTTCATCAAATGTGATCTCCTTCTCGTTTGTGATTGAGGTATTCTTTCATGATCTTTCTTCCATTTCTGCTTTCGACACCTTGGCGTGCCTTTTAGCTTGAGAATAAGAGGTACCACAAATGTTAGAATGTCCTGAGATAACGTTGATTATCTTGGCGTCTGCGGGAGGGGATCCTAGTTTTTTTCGGGATCTTGTGACCATCTTGACTGTTCTCCTTGGATCTTTCTTTCTTTCCGAGGATCTCTTTGAGGTGTTCTTTGCTCAGGAGGTAACGGATTTCCTTCCTTAGAGTTATGCAATCTTCTGTTATATGACCGAAATCTTCGTGATATGCACACCACTTTGACTTCTCCTTCCAGCTGGTGGATTTGTCTCCCTTCTTCGACCATCTTCCCTATCTCCAAGATCATGCATAACATATATCAGACCTGAAACATCCACATAAAAACAATAGTCAGTGATCTTAGGAAGCTCTTCTTCCTCTCCTTCATCTTCAAGGGAATTAACCCTATGATGATCAGGTTTGTAATAGGGCTTTGATTTGTAGGATCTTTGGGCCGAAAGATTCGGTCTTCCTGTTGGGATTCACGTATGAGCTTGGTGGGTTGCTCCTCTTTTGGATCTCCTCGTCTTCTTCGAGCCTTATGAACCTCAGTGCTCTGCTCCTAAGTTTTTCCATCCTTTTGCATGGAGTCATTACGAGGTCTTTGTAGAAAGGAGAGTCCTTCTTTAAGCCTATTTTAAAGGCTTCAACTACAGTCGCCATGTCAATGTTGGGGATACTCAGGGCTTCCCTGCCAAACCTGTTAACAAAGTCTCTAAGTCGTTCTTTAGGATCCTGAACCACCCGATAGAGATCACTGGTGATCTTCTCGAATGTTCTTCCACAAGAAAATTGATTATTAAAGATGTTAACTAAATGTGCAAATGATGTAATAGAATAAGGAGGAACATTCAACGGCCATTTAAGAGCTGATCCTGTGAGGGTTGGACCAAATACTTGCATAGGCAAGCTTCCTTCAAGTGTGTGGGGATGGGAATGATCTCCATTCTTTCTCGGTACTGTGCCACATGCTCCTCAGGATCTGTAGTTCCATCATAAGGCTTCATGTTGGGAGTTTGAAAGCGCTTTGGAACTTCGGTGTCAGCTATTGCAGGAGCAAATCTCAAGATCATGTGGCTTGTGGGAGATGCTTCCGGTATATGTTGAACTACCTCGGGCACACTTGAGATCATTTTCCTTGATTGTTGAAGTTCCTTGGCCATAATTGGACTCATTCCTGCATCAAGGTTCATAGAGTTAGTATTAAAGGTATTGTTATTTATGAAGTTACTAGTATCAGGATTTCTAGGAGTAGTGAAAGGTTCATCGAGATCATGGATCATAGATGCTTGATTATTTGGAGTTGTCCCCCAAGGCGATGTGGCAGTTGCAGGAATCATATTCCCGTGTTGGTTCCATGAGGATCCTATGGTATCAAAGTTCAGGATCTTTGGCTGCATGAATGTGGGTGCTGTCTCTTGGGATCTTTGGATCTCAACTTTCATCCTCTCCACTTCCTTAAGCAGAGTCCTATTGTCCTCCTTTTTTTGAGATATCTGTTGTGTCATATTCTTCATCATGGCGAGGAGCTCAGTATTGGAGACCATAGCAGGAGGATCCTGGAGTCCTCCGGATCCCAAACTTCATTGGTTGACGACCGGAGAGGTGTTTCTCTTAGAAGTGTCGGGTGCTTTCCTCTGACTATGGGTCCGCTCGGAGGAGGTGGTAGGTTTTTGGTTGGAATAGTAAGAATGGAGGATGAGTATAAGGTTGGTTGAGTAGTCATGATTTTCCAAATGTTATGAACACCACGGCCCCACGGTGGGCACCAAATTGTTTTGGTCAAAAAATGAACAATCAATAATCAATCAAATTGGAGAGGTTGTGATGTTCGAGGTAAAACAAGTATGAAATGGTAGACAAGGTGACACAATGGTTTACAAGGAAATCCCTTGATCCTTGCTAGGATCTCGGACACAAAACCTTGGGAGGTGATAATGATCACCTGACTTGATGATTTTATTGATGTAAAATGTTAATCACAGTGATGAATGTGCAAATGCCAGTACAAGTATCGTAGATGAGCTCATTGTGTCTTGTGTATGTAATACAAGTGTTATTTATAGTCTAATGCTAATAACAAGAAGTCCAATAATTACGGGATCCTTCGAGAATCACCATATGAACGTTGTTTAACTTGGTATTCCGGGTCTTTTTCCTGGTTGAGACGATTCTCTGTTGAGAATAAGTCCTTAGTTGACTAATTCTGCACATGTGAGAAAAAGAAAGTAGAATATATCCATTGTAAATGTTAGTAAATATTAACGATAATAATCAAGATCCTGAGATGTGTTTAAGGATCCTGAGCCTGTGGCAAGATTAAAGATCCTGAATATGATTTAAGGATCATGCCCCTAACACCGATAACTAGGATGCACATACATCCTAAAATCACACTCTAGAGAGTAGCTAGTCACTAATCGCTTTGGCCTTCTACAAACCATACTCACTCATGAAACTTCCACTAACCCTGTGGCCGCTCGTGTATGTTAATCATACATAACACTGGATTATCGAATACTTGATTCTACCTTAATCCCACAACTAGACAAGGAACAGGAAATAAGGCTAAATCAAACATTCTCAGGCTATAAAATCATAGTTATGTACAAATATGATGCACGCACTAACCAACCACAGTAATAATGCCAGTTCCATATAGCATATCAATAAATTCTCTTAGGCTACTAAGCATCATAAATCAGACAATTCTATCATGCAATTTCTAAAGATCCATAGCCTACAAACTAGCATGAAGTTCTATCAGATCATCAATACACAGAACAAGTGTGGGTATCTTGGAAAATACTTTCCTGGCTTTGGCTGATTGTACACATCACATCCTTTCTGTTGATCACTTTAGAGTTAATTTTGTAAAATGTTTTTTCAGATTCTTAGTTTGTGTCTGGAATCACACAAGTGTTTATCCAATTCTCACAAACCAGGGATCTGATACCAACTTGTATCGTCTCAAAAATCATAGTATAAATTTTTAATTTTAAAACCATTCTGTAATCGAGAACTCGTACAAAAAAATGATTCCAAAAACATAGTCATCGAATTAGAGTATCCAAAAAAAACATCTCTCAACATAATATCCAAGGATGATGTGCACAATCACATTGTTGCCTTGCCCCGATCATCCGATGTACCTGAAACCATGAAATCAAACTGTAAGCCAAAGCTTAATGAGTTCCCCCAAAATACCCCACACAATAGAACATATACAAACATGCATGTTAGGTCCACAACCATCAGAATGCATTACGGATTACCCCTGAGCCCACAACATAAGACTGGATTGCCATCCCGTCTCTCAGCTTATAAATGACTTGCTCCCGAGCCCACAACATAAGACTTGATTTCTTTCCCGGCCCTCAATTTATGACTGGTTTGCTCCCGAGTTTGTTGGCTTCCGCATAAAGCAGTATCGCCTCAACTCAACCGCACTATGTCGACATATGCAATAGATAAACATAAATATATAACCAGCAAGTACAAGTAATCATACAGATCTACCAATCTAATAGATCACTTACAGCATAGCAACATCATATAAACCAGGATACATAACACAAACTAGTGGGCCGGTATTGGTGTCTTTTACCCACGAGTACAACGAGGAAAACTCACCGCAAAGTCCAAAGAATAGCCGAACAGATCATTGCTCCAAATACCGGCTCTATATGTTACCTATACAACAAACAGGGACCAAGCCTCAATCTACTGCTCATATTACTTTATTTGACTTAAAGTCAAACTTGGTCAAATTTAATGGTTAACGGTCAATAGTCAAAAGTCAACATTCAACAAGTCGCCACGTCGTGGCGGCGAAATGACAAAACATACAGGTTCTTACCCAGTCGCCATGTTGTGACAACATAAGGCCATGTCATAGGGACTGGTCTGGACTGCTTAACCTATTAAGCCATTTTCCTACAACTCCAAGAGTTCCAAAGCTCATATTTGGTCCTTCCCATGGTCTTGATGGATAAAGTTTACAACTTTATCTATTAATACACCTCAATAAGTCAAGATCCCAAACCCTAATTCATTAAAGGTAACTAAGGGCATGAAAACACCAATTAAGCACCTAATCTCTAGAGTTACTCTTCCAAAGTTTCCAGCAGGGTTTCCTAGACCTAATGGGCCATAAAAATTGAAGCTTTATGGACATGCATGTCCACTGCATGTCCCTTCCATTTTAGGAAAAAAAACATGGCAATAAGGAACTCAAAGCTTGAGCATGGGACCAAAAATCCCAAAGATCCTCACATCTGGAACATATGAGACTAAGATGACCATGGGGATCCATAAAGTTGCCAACTTTATGGGATCCAACCTTCCAAATACCCACACCATGAAGATTATGGGAAAAATGACTAGATCTAGAGATTAGTAACATAAAAATTGGATCTTGAGGACTTACAAAAGTCTAGAAAACATGCACAAAAGGGATGGGGATAGTTGCTTACTGAAACAAATCCCAAGGGTGCCTTCTTCTTCTTCTTCAAAAACACCACCAAACACCACAAAAGCTCAAAGGTTGGTAATGGAGGCTAGGGTTTGCTCTTGGAGGCTGGTTGAGGGAGAGTGATTGAGGCTGATGGTGGGCAATGCTAGCCATCACATCCCTTAAATAGGGGCACAAACCCCAGATTAGGCTTTGTTATTAAACAGTGGTCGTGCCATGGCGAATAGATTCCACGTCGTGACACTAACTTAGTCTCCACAAAAATATTGACCTTATCCACGTCGTGGGACTCCGTCACCACGTCATGGCCACCAAAAATCCAAAATTCGAAATATTAATTTACTTAAAAGATACATACTTGAAAATTGGCGTTACAAGTATGTTGCTATTAGTTGTAAAGATGTGCACAGTCTACAAATATGAGTAGATGACAATTTCACCCTTTTGTTTAAAAACGGTTGCTATTGTTTTGTAGTTGTTTAAAAGTGACTGTATGAAACTCAAATTTCAGATGAAAACAAAAAAGTTGCTAAACAGTTGGAAGGAGGAGAAGAATAACCATTTCTTGAGGGCAATGTAAGAAATATCAATGTACTTTCAATTACCTAAATTTGTTTGCTTTTGTAAATCTTACAGCATGTGTTCTATTTTGCTATTGATTAGTTTGGAAGTTGGGTCTTTTTTGGGGATTTAATAAACACTGTTATTGAACATGTTTGAATCGTATTTCAACAGTTTTTGTTTCTGTGTAGCAGATCCAGGATTGTTGCCAACTTATTTGGTTACAATTTGAATAAAATCGGAAATGTGACCTTTATTATTCATTGTACCAAATTAATTTCAATTTTCTATCGCAACAATGTACTTTCACTTTGTTTTTTTTTAAATCATTATACTTTGAGAATCCTATTTGAACCTGCACCAACAACGCGCGAGGTTTCTACTAGTCTTTATTAAAATTATGGTAAATAGCACAAACGTCACTATGTTTTTTTAAAATATCGATTTTTACATAACGTTATATTTTCTTACAATTTATTCACTAAGTTTTCTAATTTTTGCAATGTTCACAGTTTAACAGATCAACCTAGTTTCCACTAACATGGCCTGTTAACATGTCAATATTTGTTTATGTGGTGTGGATGTGATATTCTGTCGTATCAAAATAGAAAGAAAAAAAGATATCATGAAAGACACTAACCTAGTTTACACTTATTTTATTTCATTCTAAATCGAACATCATTTTTTTAAAATTTTATCAATATTGACCATTTTATATTTGAAACCGTATAAATAATTATTTTTACATTTAACATCGTACAATACATTTTTTACATTTAAAATTCATATTTTATTTTATAAATATAAGTTTTTTATATTTAAATCGTAATGTTATGTATAAAAATATATTATTTGTATTATAACCTTATATTTTTTATTAAGTATGTAATTTTAAAGTAAAGTATTTACTTTTGCATATAAATATGTAATTTTAAAATAAATATACAGTTTAAATATAAATAAATACATAAAATTATTGTTCAACTGTAGTAAAATTTTGAATTTATATATAAAAATATGTATTAATTGGAACATCCCCTTGGTAAGTAATCGTTGACATGGAACTTGTTAATTATTAATTAATCCCTAGGAAATTAAATCAACAATATAGTTATAAGTTATGTTTTTATCCATTCAACTTACATTTTCATTGTTATTTCTTTGTTTTTGTTGTTAATTGGTTAATTTGTTTATGATATGTAGTTGGACGTTGTTCGACTTCAATTACAAATTATAATATTTAACCTAATAATTCATCTTTCATGTACATTTGTCATGTGACTTTGTCTTAATACTGCTATTATTATAATAATTATAATAATTATTATTATATGTAACCTCACAGTTTGTATCTTTTGAAAATTGTTCGATTATTCTTCATTTTTCGTATTTTGTGTTAGAAAAAGTGTTAGCGAATATCAAATATAACTTGGATATTCCAAGAATCATGTGTAAAAATATTTTCCAAAATCTCTAACTTCGACCATATTACATGGAGTAACACGAAACAATATTTAGGATAATCCAAAAAAAATTGGATTTCATACAAAATCTTAAATTCAGAATCACAACATACTTTGTAACATCCCAAAAACCAAGAATAACTTTTTTTTGAAAATCAAAGTATGAGTTACTAAAAAGGGGTTTCCATCCATAAAATCATCAAATATAGTGTCACAAAATCATCGTCAGAAGTGGAAGCTAAATTATTGCTTTAAAAACAAAGTCGTAATAGATAAACATTGGATAAATGCCATGCCCCCGAGAATGTCCAGACATCCAATATAGCCAGCTCATATCAGTTATTCCTTATACAGGTCATGCAATTTACATCATACACATAAACATAGAATAATCCTATTGCATAACATATGCTTATAACACTAGTAGAACGAGATTCTATCCAATAGATTTTTCTCTAGTTGACATAATATTGACCACTTCCCTCCGAGAGGCTTTTAGTGGTCGACCACTTCCCTCCAAAAGCCTTTGTGTGGTCGACCACTTCCCTCTGAAAGTCTTTTCGTGGTCTTACATCCTTTTAATCCAACTCGATTCCCTCCGAAAGGTTTTTCTTTAGTTGACATACATATAACACATAGTCCACATAATAAGTAAGTTCATGAGAACTCACCTGACTATAAGACAAGATGGAAATCCACAAACTCAGCTAGAGGTATTAAGTATTCCCCATAACTACACAATAAATAACCTTAATTTAATAATTAAGATAAAACTTTTATTTACGCCTCCTCGTCGAGTCGAGGTCTATTAAAAGCTAATCTAGGAGCAAAATACCATTTTGCCTCTCCAAGACCTAACCCCTAATACAGTTGACCAAAAGTCATACTTGGTTAAAACGTCAATGGTCTACGGCCATCTGCATCGTGGCCAGTCCTTAGCCATGTTGTGGTCCAGTCATGACAAAACAGTCGCGAGACTCACTTGAAAAACGCGTCGTGGCCGGTCCTTGGTTGTGTTGTGGTTTCTCTGCAGAGCTTTTAACTCATTAAGCTCTTAATCCGTCAAGTCCAAGTCTCATACTTTCTAGCAACGCTTTCGTACTCACTCAAGGTCCATAAAAATCGTAACTTTATGGACATGCATGTCTTATGCATGTCTCACACCACTCTACGTCAAAAATGGTATATATACATACATATATATATAGTCATAACTCTTTGCATGGCACCAAATGGAGATAAAGACCAGATCCAAGACATAAAATACCCTTCGGACCTTATGGAACAATACAGTTGCAAACTTTATTCCAAAACTTCATCCATGATCCATATAATGGACAAAGCAAACTTAAAACTCAAGATCTAAAGAGTAATAAACATAAAGGTTGAATCTCGGAGACTTACAATGGTCCAGAAGGTGATCAAAATGCTAGATCAAGATTGCTTGTTGCTTCTTTACTTTACCATTGCACTTCCTTCTCCTTCAAAGTGCAAGAACAATCAAAAGAGGCTCAATAACAAAGAGGAGAGGCAAGGGTTTAACAAGGGATCTCTTGAGGTCATAGAGGCTGATGGCGGAGGAAACCATATCTATCACATCCTTTAAATAGGGCCCAAGGCCCAAGACCTAGAGTTTGGAGTCCATGCGTCATCACGTATCGGTCTACACTTAACCAGACCGCTACTTAAATGATGTAGCAGCGCCGCGGTACGCATTATGCTCGTGTCGCATTTCCTCAGCACCCTAAATCTTCCAACTAAACAATTCAATTTTTAAGGATAGTTCATACCTGAAAAATGAGTGTTACATATTTTGCTTTGTTTGATGTTTTTTGAGACAGAATTTTGTAGAGTGACATTAATTAGTGTACCCGAGATTACTTATGTCATATGACTTTGTTTTTTAATTATTACATGGAGTAATCATCTGACCCTCGTGTTCCCAAGATCACATTAGTTTATCTGATTGTGCATTTCGGACCTCCATATTCGTATTTAATAAAAAAATATGATTATAATATAAATATTACATATTTTTACATAATAATACGATTTAAATGTAAAAAAAATTGAATTTATACAAAGAAAAAAATATGGTTTTTAAATGTAAAAAATGCAATTATATCGTTTCTAATGTAAAAAAAAAGTAGTGATACAACTTTAAATAAAATATGTTAAACATTGAACAATTAAAGAATGATGTTCGATTTGGAACAAAAATGGAACGTCAAAAAGAAAAAAATAATAATAATAATAAAGTGAAAGCTTAGTGTTTAAATTAAAAAAAAAAAAAATTAAAACTTCGTTTAAAAATTGAAAATAAAAATAAAAACTTGGTGTATTTTATGTCGCTTTTTGTGTCTCAATTTTGACATATTATCATGTCATATCGGCTATACAATAAGTTACCACAAGATCGTCATAACGTAAAATTAAGTTGGACACCAATAATACAATTTACAACAAATCAAATCATATGAACGTTTGTGTAACCCTTAGGCTATATGGAGTGGACTCGAAAGGGAGCTCGGCATCACGGACATAGTTACATTGCATCAAGGTGGGTCCTAGGACCTACTTATTTTTATTAATAATAATACAAAGTATACAAGGAAAAAAAAAATAAGGACCTATCTTAATTCATTACAATCTTTGGCAATATATATATATATATATATATATATATATATATATATATATATATATATATATATATATACTAGTGAAGTTAAAAGGGCGGTGATAATCACGGCCCTAGACAACTTATCTGTAAGCTTGTTTTAAGTCATTCCAAGAAAAACATGTATGAAGACTTGGGGTATTTAGCCCATGATTGGTCTTAAAATTGTAGTTAAAAAAATGGACGTAAGATGCTACAATTGAGTAAATTTTCAAAGTACATCATAATAAGAAAAAAAAGATACAACATTTTTGAATGTTGACTTTGCTCCACTTAATTGATCATTACAACCGATGATCAAAGTATCGTGTTTCTAGTCAATACCAATAAACAAGAATTATCAGTGTCCAGTTAAGCAGTCCAACCTTCTTGATCTTTTTATCTTCCTTCAATGCACCATCCTTTGTTCCGTGCCTACGGTGGACTAAACCTGTGATTTAGAGCATCGGATGTGAATAAATTTGTAATTTACTCGGAAATCAACCTTTAAATGCTCAAAAAGTTAGCAAATTCTTCTATTGCAGAAGCCAATTCACTTTCCAGATGTTCCTAGATCACAAAAAGTGGAAACGATAAACATAGATTCAAAAAGGTCACGCTAATTAAAAAATAATAATAATAATAATAATAAACAAACAGCTAATACATGGATACATGGATACCCTTGAGGCCTTGAACATGAAACGAGTTAAAGACAACATATATGTAGGAAGGTCTAGCCATAGGGGTCCACTTGATTAATCTACCTACACCACCATCCAGCCCTTTAAAAAATCAAATGGACACCTTATTAACCCCACCAATCATCAGGTGCTTGTATCTATGCTCAATGGTAAATGCATATTATGTACCTATAAAATCAAAACTCAAAATAGATGGGCTTGTTTTTTTTTAGGTACCATTTTCAAAAACTTGAACGACAATAGCCCTCAATTGCAACTTTTACTAAATTATTTTGTAGTATTCAAATTCTCAACAAAAATATTGGTAATCTGAGAGTTTCCTGAAGGATCAAATAACATTTTGAATACCTTTTATTTGAAATCTTTCAAGGGTATTGTTGTCATCACTACTTGGATGAGTATCAGGGTTATTTTTTTCATTATCAGGAACTCCAGTTTGAACAAACGTCGTAAAACTTGGATGAAAACTTCTAGTAGCGGCTTGCAAACCAGTTGAGTTTGTAGCATTTAATCGATAGATAAGCCAACTTCTATTTCGTGCATGATCCCATCATCAAAAATAGAAAATAAACTTGTTACTTCAAACATTCTAATTCAACGATTATTATTTGTTCAAGAAAGAAAACATCAGCAAATTGTCTTAGCAAAACACCAGTTAAGAGTGTGTATATTACCTGAAACTTTCACAACAATATTAACCTCATCATCTTTCCAATATGTTCCGGGAACTTATACAAACTCCTACAAAAAGAAATGCACATCTTACAATGTTTAAACAGCTTTAGGAGGGGAAAAAAAAAAGCAAAGCAAATTTGTTATGCTTTGAGCACTTGTTGTTTTCTTTGTAAGATTTTGAATGCTATTGAGCCGAACCCACAAAGGGATCAATTTGGATCCCCTTCATGTAAACCATCACAAGGTTGTCCTTGACATCTTACAAACCAGGTAACAACTTAACCAAATGAAAACCATAAATACCAACAGGGTATGCATCAAAATAAGAAATCCTAATACCCGGACATGGCTTCAAGTCCACAAGAATCATGATACAGTCACTTGTAGCACACTTCCTACTCAATGATGTCTTTCAGAAAGACTCCTGAATTCTCAAGCTTATTAGTTGGCCTAAAATCATCATGTGTATCTGGATCATACAAAATGATTTTTTTATAGAAAAATTGTTGAGAACTGCTTTGAGTTTTGAATTATAAGATATAAATATCAATGTTCAATCGTATAACAATTCAACTTTCAGGGGAAGCATTACTTTTGAAACTAATTATCGAATTAGGTGTAATATTAACAGGTTTCTATCTATGAGTTTAAATGTTGCAATTCTCTTGGGACATCACCTAAAAATGGATTTTTTTTTGGCAATTTTCAGTCTATAATACTTATCAAAAAAGAATATGTGTTCTAAATAAAGCACAAAATTAACAGAAATATGTTGGAGATGACATGTAAAAACCAAAAATCCTCATAAATTCATTACAATTCATGCTTAATTCTTAAGTCTTCCACCCATCCAATTTGCTACCAGATGGACCATTTGGGGTTATGTCAACATATGACTTGAGTATTCCATCAATAAATGGAATCCTAGGGAGAAAGATCAAGATTCTATTAAATTTGGGGAAATGGTCTCAAGGAACACCCTTTTGTCTTCTATTTTTATGATTTAATATTTTTTTGTGACATCTCAATGGACTTCTGGTAAAAAATGGCTAAGATCACAAGGCATTTATGGTCGTATTGCATAAAATATGAGTTAATTAAAGAAGAAAACTTTTAATCTGGATCCAAATGACTTGATTTATGTTTTACAATAACAAAATTTGGGGCAGTGAGAGTACAACTTACATGACACTACCTGAGACTGAAATGATGGAAATCAACATCTACAGTTTGGTACCGGTTATGAAGGTGGAGTAGAAGTCAATATGAAAAATTGCAAGAAACAAAACCTGCAGATGTAAAACAAAAACTATTAAGGGGTTAAGCAAGGATACATTTATTAAAAAAAACAAATTAAGCAAACACCATGGCGTTAAGCAATGAATCGAATGAAAAGAAACATCACCAAAAGATGATGTAGAACCACCTTATGATTAAACAAAAGGTCCAAACAATCAGGCACTTATGTTTTGTGACGTTACAATTTGAGGCCATTGTTAAAACCGTAAACATCCCCACCTAGGTTTTGTAGAATCAGATGACCCCTAAAAGAATAAGAGATAAGGATACAGAAAATGAAAAGTGAGAAGATGAGATTGATGCGTAGTGGAAAAGAAAGAGAAGGAGATACATAATCGTTATGAAGGAGAGGGAAGTAACATGCAACGGGAAGGTGGAGGTGGAATCGAGCACCGGTGGGTGATTGATTACACACAATCTTCCTTATTGTCTTCTTCTGAAAACAATGAAAAAATGTTAATCATATGATAATTTATTCATACCAGAGGAAGAAGATGATTTCGAGGCAGTGGTTTTTAAGAGAACGAGGAGCAAAGGAGAGAGAATTGAGAGGGTATAGACGGTGGTATTTTGGGGAAGAAGCCTAACGGTAAATGTGAAGGGTTTCTTGGTAATTGGAACATCGGTGCTGGTGGAGCATGTCTAGCTTTGTGGAAGAGTTGTATTGGACGATATTGGCGGTGAGAGTATAAGAAACAGGGATTGACGCGCCTAACAAAAAACCATGCGTGAAATGCACATCCTGACCTGAAGAAAAATCATAGGAAAATAACATATGGTTTATATATATATATATATATATATATATATATATATATATATATATATATATATATATATATATATATATATATATATATTAGCACGTATTTTATAGAATAGTCCAATGCTTCAATTCACTTTAGATTTATTAACTAGGTAATAGCTTAGACATCCCCATTTTTACGGTCTGAAAAGACATCTTTATGCTTACTTTAAAACAAGGTATTCTTAATATTGTGGAATGTATCCCATAAAAGTATTTTCGAAGAAACGTTTTTTATTGATTATTAAAAACTTGAAATGTCATAACTAATACAAGAAACATAAGCTTAAACTTAGTCATTATAGGCCTTACAACATATTAATACTATGGTCTACACTTCCTCGAATCTTTCCCCAGATCTAAACATCACTACTCGTGTACCTTTATATCGCTACCGGTGATATGAAGAAACTGAGTGGATCAGGCTTCGGAGCCTGGTGAGCACATAGGGTTTTCAACCCACAATATTATTATTATTATTAATATATATATATATATATATATATATATATATATATATATATATATATATATATATATTAAAGAAATGAAAGTTAGGAATAGTAAAATGGATTTGATTTTGTTATTTCTGGCCCTTTATTTTGATTGCTTTTGTAGGCGGACATATCTGTTTTCATTTTTGTCCTAATTGGTCCCTCTGATAGGGATCAATTTTTACTTTAGCCCCTGGACTTTTTATCTTTTTCGGATTTCTCAAATTTAATACCTGGTCAATTTATGTTTACAACCTAGTCTATGGCTGGTCAATTATGTCTGGCCGGAATTCCTCATCTGATCCCACCGCTTTTGTTTATATATGTGGCACATCATTAGTGACCAATCGACACGTTTCACCTACATGTACCTTTCCACCGCCTTACTATAATACTATTCCTTCATGGTAATCAAAAATCAGTCTTTCAAGAAAAACATACCCTCCACCTTCTCTCTTTCGTTTCGTCTCCACCCATCACCGCTCCCTCCGCCAATCCTTTTCTTCCAGTTTCGATTACGTGTTCATCGTCTTCAGCCTATACCTCCACCAGCAACCCACTGCCAGTGTATTGCCTGCGACACACCCCCAACGCACCACCATCGACTCCCCTTACCGTCAAGGACCACCGCCCTGGTCGACACTGGACGATCACAGATGTTTATTTTCATACGAATCCAATTCGTTTCTATTTTGGGATTTCATTCTCTCCATTAATGTTTAAACCCTAAATTTCATATGATTTTTTTCTCATTCAATTTGATTACGCGCGACACTGATTCTATTTCAAATCTTCGTTTTTCAGCGATTTTACCCTTTGTGGGAAAAGAGGGGCACTTCAATGCATCTGATGCTGATGGAAATGGTTTGTCGAATGTAACTGACTTCAATGAGTAAGTTATTAAAGGTATAAAAACTTATATATGGTTTTCTTTTTACACTTCCATCTTCTTCTTCTCCTAAAATTTGAGGCTTTTTTGTGATATTTATGTTTCAGCACCCTGCAGAGACTCATAATCCTAGACTGGTTCAAAGTAAGTTCAAGGAGTTCTTCCATGGACTATTTAACCTTGTAAGAAAATATGATGAAGATAGTCATAATTATTCACATCATAATCCTAGACTGATTCAAAGTAAGTTCAAGGAGTTCTTCCATGGATTATTTAACCTTGTAAGAAAATATGATGAAGATAGTCATAATTATTCACATGAATCTACTGATTCATTGGAATCCCCTACAAAGAACTATTTTGATTTATACTTTTTTTTATTTGGGCGTTGCTAATATCTTATGGATTGACTTCTCACAAAACTGGTTTTAAATTTTTTAATGAGGGTGGGTTTTGATATTGTAGATACTTGTCTGATGTGGAACTGCTATCTGTCATTGGGAAGCTTCACTCTTCAGATTGTTATCATGCCAAACAATAGATAGGTTATATTATATCACAGGTAAGCATGGTTGATTTTGATGTCTTCTTATAGGTTTGGCCTTGAAATTGTAGTAATTCAGTAGATACAATCATGTAGATTAACTTCATTGTCTGAATAGTCAGTGATTTTTTCAGATTTGAGCAAATTGATTGAGGGTTTGTAAGTTGACTAGATAACATGCCTAATAAGCATCACAATACTGCTGATTCCTTTGATTCTCCTTTTTAGGGATTTAGAAAGCCTGGTGAAAGTGGATTTATAAAATTCACAGGTAAGTATTGTTTGGTTCCCAATTTACACAAAGTATTAATCATTAAAGAAAGCTTATTTTTTTGCAGAATGAATTGGCAACTTTGGAGCAGCAAAAGTCAGATGATAAGATGTTGAAGTTGGTAGATGATCAAAAGGTTCATTTAATTCTTCTTTTTAAGTCATGAGTGCTATGATTTGGGTTCTGCTTTCGGTATCGATTTGAAGATCTATTAACACATATTTTTCCATGCCATAAGGATGAAGGGTATTTTAGGCACATAAGTTTCTTTCTTGAATTTTAAGATTCTAAAATGTGACCTTTTGGAAAAAAAGAAAATAAAAGTTGAATCTATTTTGAGATGGTACCTCAGATACAGATAAGAAACGGTCCTTCTCTGTGTATTGTCCATTCTATTTTCTGTTAGGTGAATACTTTGACAAATTATAATACTTTTGTTGATAATATTGACTTTGTAGATAAAACAGGAAGTGGAATCAACCATGGAATACCATGTGCCTGTCATGAACTGGTAAGGCGTATGATTCTGCTTGATATGTACATTATTTTCCTCACGCGGTTGATAATAATCATAACTAAAGCCTTTGTATGGTGTCTCCATAGGGATATTGACAACAAAAAAGACTATTTTGTCCCTAGAAAGCTTTAATTACAGTTTCTAAACAGTCAATCTCTCCCACTTTCGTATTGAAACAGGAGATTGGAATACCTTAACAATAACCTTGATTGACGTGTATACCGGCAAAATAGTTCCAAGTGGAATCGGGTCATCAGCAACGACAGAGAAAATCAGACAATTAATGAGTTTAATGGTGATATTGTTAAAACGAGACAAGGGAAGAAACCACTTCTCTTTGGTAATGTACTATTCAAACTTGAACAAGGTATACCCCTCCTCATCCATTGATCCCATGTAAAATAGGCTCAATTATAAATGTAAAAGTAAGGGCAAAATAGTCATTTTTTTCAGGGGGATTAATGGTTTAAAAGAAATAGTATTCATTTGAAATGTTCCTCATGATCAATGTCATCAAGAATGCAAGTAGAATTGCTTTTTTGGAACATATGAATTACATGAGTTACCCTTTACTAAAGATGAAACACAATAACCTTTGAAAATCAATGTATGTTGCATCAGAAATAGCAATGTACTTTTGTTTATTTTTATATTATAACATCCTTCTATTGTTCAATTTAAAAAAAATTGTCGTAATAGAAAACTGCAAGTAAGACGCTCTAATAAACAAATCATTTCGTTCTACTGTAACATTTTATTACTCTAAAAAAAATTCTTCTCAACACATTGTACTTGAAAAAAAACTACACATATATAGCATTGTACTTTATGTTTTTTTATTGTAAGTTAATAAAAGCAATAAGCCAAATATGGTTTGTATAAAGAGTTCTCATGCCACTCATACATATTCAGAATAAGAAGATGAAGTTTGTAATTGGGTTGCTATTATATGAGTTATTTACATTGTTTATTCTTTTCAGAATATATATCTATAGAAATGAAAGTCATAAACGAACATGGACCAGAATTTATAGACATTGACGCCATGCATCTTACTTAATTTTTTGCTAAATAATGATTTTGACAGACCTGTTATAGCATCTGCATTTTTTTATTAAGGCAATGTACTACCTAGCTGTACTTCAATCTGTGATTATAAACTTCAGCAAATTTAGCAAAAACAAATGTCCACATTTTCAATATGATATTACATTTATTGCAGCAAACTATCTGCACTCAGTTTGTGTATTTGTTGACTATGTGTCAAGTGTGTCTATCCTTCTACAATGTCATCATTTGAACTTTTACTGCCCCTCGCGAAGCGAGGGTATCCTTCTAGTTATTATTATTATTATTATTATTATTATTATATTATTATTATTATTATTATTATTATTATTATTTTAAGTATATCTATATCACACCAAACAGATTCATCTCGATTATTCATTCCCGTTATTCTCACTCTTCGATCCTAAAATGATAATCTCGAGGGACCTATCCTAAAGGATCTCTATAAAAACGAGTAGACAATATTGTCTCAGGGATTCCTTAGCAATACATGTCAGTAAGGAAACCATGAGGGGGATAGTGTACTCGAATGAACATACTATCTATACTTTCAGATAGTATGATTCATTAACACCTACAGATTGCAAGTCTGCTAGTGTTCCACCAGACTGTCTAAAAGAGTATGTGGTAATCATCAATACTCTGCTAGATGACTGCTCTCAGTTAGGCATGGTCTTTCACCATTATTTTATCTTTGGCATAGTCTCTCACCATTATCTCATCTCTTTCTCTCTCTGCTCTCATGGGTATAGTAGTACTATGTTGGACATGGTCTCTCACTATTTTCGCATCTCTATGTACCCTATTTACCCAATACAATATAAGTATGATAAAAATACATGTATGATTTATTTTGAGTAAAAATTATTATCTCATTTAGAACAGTTATCACGAACACAAATAATAAGAAAATATGGCATCTAAGAAAATTAAATATTTGATATCTATGTGTAATCTGAAAGTAACTATGCACTCACTTGTTAAAAGTGGATGACTCGAAATTTAGGTAGTGCTTTGCCTAGCATATTAGCTTTTCCTTTGATATGACCTAGTTACGAATATCACTAAGTCTTAGTCTTATATTCTTATGACTAATGATGTTCTGAATTCCTCAATGATCCCAATGTCTATTGATTTATAGCTGATAAGGAGCAATCAAGTAAGATCATATCAGAGGTAGAGTATGTTTGGTATACAAAGTATACTGTTTGGAAATCCTACTTTAAACACCTCACTAAATTTAGATTATACATCACCCCCGTAAGTAGATCAATTAGTATTATGACACGGAATTACTGATAAATCTTATTTATAGATTCATAACAACAACTATGAATATAAATATAACTTACACCGAAAGCAACATGAGTGTAGCTTAACTTACAGAGATTTTTCTGAAAAACGTCTAGAAATTACACTGGTAGAACTCCGACCTGAAAGCTTATATATGTCGGGCTCCTAGCTATTCTAGAGCCTAACCAAAATACTCAAAAGTCCGGAAAAAGTCGGACCTTAAGGACGAGAGAGATTTTAGAGAGATATATGAGAACTGGGATGAGAAATGAAAGAAATTTGAGGGGTATTTATAGTTGAATAGGTGTGCGCCGCGCCCTTGAAGCGACGTTGCTCATGCCCCACCCTGCGTCTATGTGTCAGCACCAGATTCGTCCACGTCGCCATGTCAGCAGCTTGTTGCGCGTCACGCCTCTTGCGCGTGTGCCTGCGAATTTCTGATTTTTCAAAAAAAACATATCTTCCTTATATGAGCTCTGTTTTCGACATTCTTTATATCCACACATAGCTATCAACGAGATCTACAACTTTCATTTAGACTTCGTCAGCTAAATCTCACTCTATTTTTAAAATTATATTTTTAACGGTCTTATATTGTTAAATTCTATTTAAAAATCATAACTCTCTCATACAACCTCCGTTCTCGACTATCTTTATATCGACGTAATCATATCGACGTGACATCTAACTATCGTTTATATTTTTTTCCTAACAATCGACCGATCTAACATTCGGTTCCTGTGTCGCACACTGCTATTCTGAAACTTCGAAAACGCATAATTTCCTCATATGAAGTCAGATTTGGGCGTTCTCTATATGCAAGAGTTCACTTTTATGATTTCTATGACTTTTGTTTAGATTACTCAGGCTAATAAGCAATCCATCTCCGATTCATTATTTACGACGCGCTAGCTGTGTTGGTTTGATCGCGAAACTTCAAAGAAGCATAACTTCTTCATACGAAGTCGGATTTAAGCGCTCCTTATATCCACGTGATAGTCATTATGACTACTACATATGTAGCTAATATTATCCATTATATCTTATATGTCTAACCCGAATGTCCGAGCGTTACAATAGCCCAATCCAAATGAAATTAAACAAAAAACACTCACAAAACGTCGTCTGGAGATCATGATCACTAATCAACATCTCAAATTGATGCATGCCTCATCACATTATCACCGACCTGATCGATCGACGTTCAAATGACGCGACATATCACCACTTATATTTCTTACTCTTTTATTTTTCTCAATTTTATTTACATAAGAAACCACGTGGTTTTTTGTTCTAGGTTCGTCACTGTTTGGCATGTCGACATGTACTAGGCACACACCGTGTCTTGTGCTTGGTAGCGTAACTCGGCACCCCTTTACGAGTCTCTCTCCTTCTTCACTTCTGCTTCTTCCTTTCTTTTCCCCAACTCGGAAGCCCACCCCCTCCCTTCTTCTTCTTCACTTCTTTGTTGCTTTGAGTGATGTGGAGTTTGGCACTTTATGTACCATTGCCTTCAACCTTAAAACTAACAAAAAATTTACGACTCCCGTCATCCTTTTAATTAACAAAAAAATAACAAGACCTTATGACCTTTCATATGCATCAAATGTTGGAATAATTCAAAATCTGGGATAGTTTTAATCCCAGGGGTATTTTGGGAAAAACCTTCATATTTTAAGTTTTGATATTAGTTTAGGATGTGAGTGTAAACCAGACTTGGTGTGAACCTGACATCAGTAGCTGCGCCTCTATTTATGTTGACAATAAGAACTCAAATGGCAACTTCGTATGTTCACATAATGAACACAATAAATGGTAGCAATAGTAATTGTAGGTTTGTTTAAGTATAAATAGAGGCTCTAACCTCAGTTGTAAGACATCACAAAACAGAGAGTGTACTGTGTAATACTTAGAGTGAGTATTAGAGGGTTGTTTCTTTTTCTTGTAATATTGAGCGTGTAAGCTCTTCTCTTTTGTTCTAGTTCTGAATAAAAGTGTGTTTCAACCCCAACAAGTGGTATCAGAGCTTGGTTAAGCTCCGGGGGAAGCATTCTCTGTTTTTTGGTCGAAATTTTTTTGTCTCAAAAACAATTTCGGAGTACACCGTTGGAAAGGTCTCGTTCTGAGGATTCCGAAAATATATTTTTTTGAATTTTTTGACCACCGGAAGGCCTCCAAATCACTAGTCAAAGTTGGTCAAATCTGCCGTAAAAGTCGCCGGAACAACCAGGGTTCGCCGGAGAAGACGGTACTGTAGCAGCACTGTAGCAGTGATATCAGCAGTGACGTCAGCAGCTGACCAAAGTTCTGGAAATTGCAGTTTAGCCCCTGTTCTTCCGGAAAGTGCAATTTAGCCCCTGTTTTTCAGAAAAATTGCAATTTTGGTCCCGTTTTTCAGAAAAATTTCAATTTAGCCCCTGTTTTACTTCTGTAAAAGTTCTGTTTGCCCCCTGAACTTCTGAAAAGTTCATATTGGTCCCCGTACTTCAAAAAAAAAAAAAAATTCTTACTCGTGTAAGCCCAAGTATATGCCAAGAATGACTACACCAACCTCGTCATCTTCTCAAGCCGGAGTTGAAAGTTTTCAAAGGACCGGGAAAGACGGTAACGTTACGTTACACTATCCAATGCTCACGAAGATGAACTACGCGGTGTGGGCCATAAAAATGCGAGTGAATTTACAAGCACAAGGAGTATGGGATGTAATTAAAAATGCAGAAACGGACGAACGTAAAGATCGGATGGCTCTTGCGGCTATTTATCAAGCAATTCCAGAGGACGTACTTCTGATGTTAGCTGAGAAGGACACAGCTAAAGAAGCATGGGAAACGCTCAAGATGATGCACATGGGAGCCGATCGGGTCAAGGAGGCTAAAGCTCAAACCTTGAGAAGTGACTTCGAGGTGATCCGGACGAAAGACAGTGAATCGGTAGATGATTTTTCCATGAGATTGAATACTATCGTAACCGGTATTCGATCTCTAGGTGAAAAGATTGAAGAAATTACGGTTGTGAAGAAGTTTTTGCGAGCCATACCGATACGATTTATACAAATCGTAACATCGATCGAGCAATTCAGAGATTTGAAGAATATGACGGTGGAAGAAGTTGTGGGTCGTCTTAAGACCCATGAAGAGAGACTTCGAAGATATGGAGAAAAAGAAGAAGGACCTTCTCTATTGCTTACACATGCCGAGTAGGCATCTCGTTCGAAGCAAACTGGCGAGAGAAACTCGTCAAACACTTCAAGAGGACGAGGAGGACATGGTAACCGAGGCCGGGGACGAGGCCGAGGTCGTGGACGTGGCCAAGGAGGTGGTCGCGAGTACAATACAAATCGGAATGACCATAATCCTTCTCGAAAGGATAAAAGTAAAATCAAATGCTTTACTTGTGAACAATTTGGTCATTATGCTTCGGAGTGTCCAAACAAGAATCGAGGTGAGGAGGCAAACCTCACTCAAGCCAACGAAGAAGAGCCTATTTTAATGATGGCAACCTCACAAGAATATGCACACAAAAAAGTGTCTCTAAGAGAGAAGATTTGTGTTAATCTTCTTGCATCGGGAGAAAGTCGAGTCGAGTCTGAGGTATGGTATCTCGACAACGGTGCTAGCCATCACATGACTGGAGACCGCTCAAAGTTTCAGGAACTAGATGAGCACGTTACGAGCCATGTGAAATTTGGGTATGGTTCGACCGTCGCTATTTTGGGAAAAGGGTCGATTTTATTCGATAGCAAAAATGGCGACCAAAGACTCCTTAATGGGGTATATTTCATTCCAAGTCTAAAAAACAATATTATTAGTCTTGGACAAATGACGGAGGAAGGGAGTCGGGTCATAATGGATGGGTCGGATCTGACATTGTTTGACAGAAACAAAACTCTACTTTTGAGAGTTAAACGATCCCCAAACCGGTTATATAAAACTCCTTTAAGGACTGGTAGACCGACTTGTCTTTTAGCAACAAAAGACGAACCAGCTTGGATATGGCATTCTAGACTCGATCATGTTAACTTTCTCGCCTTAAAGAAGTTGTCCGAAAAGAATATGGCAATCGGAGTCCCAAAGATTGAGCACCCAAACCAAGTATGTGAAGGGTGCGTTCTTTCCAAACAAACCCGAATTCCTTTCCCGGATCATGCAGTTTTTCGAGCTCAAAAACCTCTACAACTTGTTCATGCGGACTTATGTGGTCCGATCACACCTACGTCTGTTGGAGGGAGTAAATATTTTCTCCTTTTAGTAGACGATTTTAGTCAGTGGATGTGGGTTTACATGCTATCGGAGAAGTCTCAAGCCTTGAGCGCTTTCAAACGGTTCAAGTTGATGGTTGAAAAGAATTCGGGTTATCAAATAAGGACACTTCGAACGGACCGAGGGGGAGAGTTCACTTCAAAAGAATTCTCATTATTTTGTGAAGAAAATGGTATTCAAAGGCATCTTACGACACCATATTTGCCTCAACAGAACGGAGTTGTAGAAAGGCGAAATCGGACCATTATGGACATGGCAAGAAGTCTGCTCAAAGGTAGAAATGTTCCGGGAGAGTTTTGGGGAGAAGCGGTTAGACATGCAGTTTATCTTCTCAACCGCCTGCCAACAAAAGTACTTCCCGACAAGACGCCTTATGAAACGTGGTTTGGCAAAAAGCCCAACCTTGAACATCTAAAAGTTTTTGGTTGTGTTGCTTTTGCTAAACTTGTAGGTGGTCACTTGAAGAAGCTTGATGATCGAAGTAAGAAGGTGGTGTATTTAGGTGTGGAAGATGGAACTAAAGGCAACCGTTTGTTTGATCCGCAAGACCGAAAGTTGCGAGTTAGTCGCGATGTTGTTTTTGACGAAAAAGAAGAATGGAATTGGTACAAAAACAAAGAAGAAGAGATGGCGACTCCTAAGACCTTTACCATAATTGAACCACAACCCCAAATACACCTCGAAACACCTCAAAATGACCCCGAAATCAATCCGGAACAACCAAACAGCCCAGGAATCGATGCTATCCAAGTTGGACAACCATATGCTGAATTTGACGAGCCTGAACCAGCTCCACATACTACTGTCTCAGCCCCGTTTTCTTCAACCTCGCCCCATATGGAAAGCCCTTCTAGTGAGTTTGGGCCAAGGGGATTGCGTCCGTTAACCGATATTTATTCTGAGACCGAAAATATGTTCCTTGAACCCGGAGAATTGTTGATGATTGCAGCGGATCAACCCTTGAATTTTAAAGAGGCGGTAACCTCTAAGGCATGGCAGGAGGCTATGCAAACAGAGTTGGATGCAATCGAGAAGAACAAGACATGGCAACTTACCGATTTGCCATCCAGACACAAAGCAATCGGTTTGAAATGGGTGTTTAAAGTGAAGAAAGACAACTTGGGAAAAGTGGTGAAGCATAAAGCTCGACTTGTAGCAAAAGGATTTGTACAAAAGGAAGGAGTCGACTTTGATGAAGTTTTTGCACCGGTAGCACGACTTGACACCGTAAGGCTTATTCTTGCCTTAGCAGCTCAACATGGGTGGGTTGTCCACCATCTCGATGTCAAATCGGCTTTTCTCAATGGAGATCTCAAAGAGGAGGTTTATGTCACCCAACCAGAAGGATATATTGATAAAGCAAACAGTCACAAGGTGTTCAAGCTTTATAAAGCTCTTTATGGTCTACGACAAGCTCCTCGAGCTTGGAATATTCGTTTGGATAAAAGCTTAAAAAGGCTTGGTTTTACAAAAAGTTCACAAGACCCAGCTGTTTACAAAAGGAACTCAAAAGACAAAATTCTTATTGTTGGTGTCTATGTTGATGACCTGATCATTACCGGGTCGAACACTAATGATGTTGTCGAATTCAAAGAACAAATGAAGAAAGAATTCGAAATGAGTGACTTGGGATTACTTTCTTACTACCTTGGAATCGAAGTTTCGCACAAGAAATGGGGAATATCTTTGCGACAAACGGCTTATGCAAAGAAGATTTTAGAGCAATTTGGGTTGCTGGATTGCAATCCGACAACGTCACCAATGGAACCTAAGTTGAAGGTTAAGAAGGATGAAGATGGTGAAAAAGTTGATCCAACTGAATATAGGCGAGTGGTAGGTTGTTTGAGATACTTGACTCACACTCGACCAGACCTGTCATTTTCGGTTGGAATTGCAAGTCGTTTCATGGAGGAACCAACCACTTTGCATTTCCAAGTTGTGAAACACATCTTGCGATACGTAAAAGGAACCGTTGATTATGGAATCAACTATGGAAGAGGTCGTGAAATTGAAGATTTGGTTGGTTTTACCGATAGTGATCTTGGAGGTGACCCTGTTGATAGCAAGAGCACAAGTGGAATGATTTTCTATCTGGGAAGGAATGCGATAACTTGGCAATCCCAAAAGCAAAAGACTGTTGCTTTGTCCACGTGTGAAGCCGAGTTCATGGCAGCTACAACAGCAGCATGTCAAGCCATTTGGCTTGCTAATCTCGTGAAGGAGCTCACGGGACATCATATTATGCCTATCACCTTATATGTCGATAACAAGTCAGCAATCGCATTGATGAAAAATCCTGTGTTTCATGGTCGAAGCAAACACATTGACATTCGTTATCACGTCATACGAGAATGTGTTGAACGTGGGCAAATTATAGTGGAATATGCCAACTCGAAGGATCAACGGGCGGACATCTTTACAAAGGCTTTAGCATACGTGAAACATAGTGAAATGCGAAACATGATCGGCGTGACGAATCTCTAGCCAAGTTCGGTTTAAGGGGGAGAATGTGAGTGTAAACCAGACTTGGTGTGAACCTGACATCAGTAGCTGCGCCTCTATTTATGTTGACAATAAGAACTAAAATGGCAACTTCGTATGTTCACATAATGAACACAATAAATGGTAGCAATAGTAATTGTAGGTTTGTTTAAGTATAAATAGAGGCTCTAACCTCAGTTGTAAGACACCACAAAACAGAGAGTGTACTGTGTAATACTTAGAGTGAGTATTAGAGGGTTGTTTCTTTTTCTTGTAATATTGAGCGTGTAAGCTCTTCTCTTTTGTTCTAGTTCTGAATAAAAGTGTGTTTCAACCCCAACATAGGATTCTGTTTTCAAATATACGTATTTTACTAGGTTGCTTTTAATATTTAGTATAAATAGGTTTCCCTAGTTTGATATTAATTTAAGTTTTAAGTCCTTAAGTTTGTATTCCCCAGTTCACGTTTAATAAGGAAAAGTTTAGTCAACAGGTTTTATCAGTCTGTCCCTGTTTGTTTTATCACATGATCACGATTTCTCATTTAAGTCTGGAAGAACAAAGACCTGCACTTGTTATATTCGTGCACCTAATTTTAGTTACACTTTAAAGAGTTGGTGAACAAGTCAATTTTCTAAAGTTCTTTTGCTACGAGTTCATCCATTCTTCTCTCATGTTTTTTGTCATGTTGCATTGTTTCTCTAATAAAGTCTAAACCTTGTTGATAAAGGTTAATCATTAGGTATAGAACTTACATCAAAGACACGTCTTAAATTTAATACATTTGTCGAACTTAAAAGGGCAACACGTGGTGTTAGAGCATCTGCATCGGCTTGCAAATGCACTTTCAATTCTCCTTTCAAAACCTCTATGGTAGCCACATAAGTTTTATTCTTTCAACTGTTGCAAGGTTACTTGAGATGCCACTTCACTATTTGGGTTCACCATCCATATAAATAATTCTTTAAAATCAATTATTTCTACTAATAAAACATAGTTTGTATTTAAACTAAATATTTATAATCAGAATCGAGAGGCCATAATCTTACATATGGCTATATATTTTATTTATTTATGAAACTAACTTGTTTAAGTGATAAATATATAATATTAATACGATACTTATATCAATGAACAATCGAATTAATTAGATTAACTTTTCGATACACGGTAACAAATATATATATATATATATATATATATATATATATATATATATATATATATATATATATATGGAAAAGTTCATTAGAGAACCATAATTATTGGTTTTTCAAGCAACCAATTTTTTTTCAAGTTCTAGAGCTTATTCTTTATCGAAAAAAAAATAAAAATATCTAAATTCATAACATAACATTGTGAATGTTAAATATATTTTTCGGATTCACCGTGTGAATTTAGATTCACATTGTGAATTTTCAAAGATTCACATTGTGAATTTGACGAATTTGATTTTTTTTTCGAATTTGATATCATTGGAAAAAGGATAAAAAGTTATGAATTTCTGTATTTTTAGTTTTTTTTTGATAAAAAATAAGTTCTAAAAGTTGAAAAAAAGATTGGTTCATTGGTTAATTATGGTTCTCTATTGAACCTCACCCTATATATATATATATATATATATATATATATATATATATATATATATATATATATATATATATATATGGAAAAGATCAAATCAGAACTCCTAAAGGTTAAAAACCATTTAGGAACCCTTTTCATTAAGGGTATATTTGTCAAAATGCTTATAACCAAATTATAAATAAAAACCATTTAGATCTGAAATCTAATATTCAATTATTTCACCATTCTTCAAAAACAAACATCTCCTTCTCCCATCAGTTCACACCACCACCACGATCTACCTTCGGCGCCGCTACCAACCACTACAACCACCGACCATCGCTATCTCCTTCCACCGTTGCAACTCTCTACCACCTCTAGATCTATGTAGATTCATCCTCTCCGGTGCTTCGTCGGCGGCTTCATGATTCCGATGACTTTTTTTGTGCTTTTTACTCAGATCTGGTTAGATTTGAGTGATTCCAATTGATTTTTATTGTCTCCGGTTGCATTTCTAGTCCAGATCTGAGTGATTATGAGTTTGTTAACACCTCCATCAAACACGAAAGCCACATCGCCATCGCCTTCAAATCCAGATCTGGCGACGATAGAGCTGCCTCAGACCGTCAGCTAAACTCACCACCACCGATTCTAGTCTCTTAGATCCGAAGTTCGATGCTACATCTGCTACCTACCACCTTCGTCGTCCCCTCTGATGAGTTTAATTATACTAGTTACTGATGACTTTTTTGTGCTTAATCAGATTTGGTTAGATCTGAGTGATTTAGATGGATTTTTATTTTCTCCGGTGGCATTTCTAGTTCGGATCTGTCCAGATCTGAGTGAATATCAATTTGTCAACACCTCCGTCAAACACGAAAGCCATCATCACCCCGTCACCTTCAAATCCAGATCAGGTGATGCTACCACCGCCTCAGACCGCCGATCAAACTCGCCACCATCGACTTTAGTTTATCAGATCTGAAGTCGGACGTTACATCTACTACCAACTGCCGCCGTCGTCTCCCTCTGATGAGTTTTCACTAGTCGTTGATGACTTCTCCGACTGAAGCTCTACTCCAACGTATATATCTATTTCATCTCCATTTCTCTGATGTCCATATCTACTGGAGCACCATAAAACATTCGACCTCTATTTTGATGAAACTCTTTTCCGCCTCCAAAACTTATCTGCTTTGTCTATATTGTGTCGTCCATCTCCCACCGTCGGATATGATGTTGACAACCGCCACCGCCACCACCACCGAAAACCGCCGCTACCCTCCCTCGCACCACATCTGCATCAAATCTGATTTGTATGGTGCTTATAAATCTTATGTGTATGGTACACACAAGGTGTTTGAGGAAATGTTTCAACAACATCAGGTTTGTCTTTAAGTCGTGAATACTATGAATGAAATTCATTAACTGTTTTATTAAACTATGAATAAGAGTGCTGAAATGTTCTATTAAACTATGAATTTGCATGGTGCACACAAGGTGTTTTATAAAATGTTACAACAAAATCAAACATGTTTTCAAGCTGTGAATGGGAGTCATAATATGCTTTATTAAATTGTGAAAGCAAGTCTTGCAATATAAGTTTTAAGTTTAGAATATGGTTGTGAATGCGTAATTTTTGTATTTTAAACTGTAAATTTATTGTATTAAGCTAATTAGTGTTTAAAATATTATATTAAACTGTGAATTTACTGTATTAAGCTGTGAATTAGTGTCTAAAATATTATATTAAACTGTGAATTCTTATTTTTTTTTATCCAAATACGATTTTTGAGATAAGGATGTTGGGGGTATTGGCATCGATGGTTGGTGGTAGCGATGATCGACGACAGTGTATGGTAGTTGGCGATGTTGATGTCGGTGGTGGTGGTGGTAGAGTAAGGACATGTTTTATTTATCACTCATCTTCTTTGTTGATTTCAGATAAGTTACCAACTTTTATGATTCATATATATGTTTTTCTTTTGATGTTTGCTTCTGAAATATGATATAATCTATGTATGTATTAAATTGTAAATGAGTTGTTTAATACATTGAAATATGAGAATATATTTGTAAATAAGTTGTGAATGTATTGTACTAAACTGTGAATTTGTTGTATTGATCTATAAATTTATTCACAACTTACTATAATAAATTCACAAGTTAATAGACAAAAATGCCTCCAGATATGAACGTATAAACGTTAGTTTTAATTTAAAGAATATGGTTGTTCATATATAATTTTTGTGTATTAAACTGTGAATTATTGTATTAAGCTGTGAGTTTTGTGTACTAAACTGTGAAGTGATTGTATTAATCTGTGAATTGACTATATTAAGCTGTGAAGTTTTTATAAAATTTATTTTTACTTCTAAAATATGAGAATAAATAATCATTATACACATATATGATTTTCTCTAATTTTAAATATATTATATAAAATTTAAATTATGAATATTGTGTAAATTAAACTTTGAAAAAATACCAATCACTAGATCTAAATATATAAATGTAAGTTTTAAGTTAAGAATATGATATTTTTGTGTATTAACTTGTTAATTTATTGGATTAAACTTTGAGTTTTACATATTAAACGGTAATTGACTATATTAAATTGTGAGATGATGGAATGTTGCTATGATTTTTTTTATAATTTTTGTATTAAAATATGAATGATTTATGTAAGAATTTTTGTATTAATTTCTTACGAATTATTTATTTTTTGTGTCGTATAAGTATGTAAGAATGTATTAGTTTTTATAATTATTTTGCATTAAATTCAAAATTGGTGAAATAATCAGTTTATTAAACTATGAATGTAGCATTTAACATGTCATTGCATGACTTTATATACAGATCTCATTTGGAATGAAGAATTGTTGCGACTTTGGCATAAGTGGTTGGTGGCGGCATGTGGTGGTTTTGGTGGTGGTAGAGTTTGGGTTTGACTTCTTTGAATTTGAGAATTAGTGTAAAATATGTTGTATTAAGTTGTGATATTTATGTATTAAACTGTAAATGGACTGTATAAAATTGTATTTTATATAAGTTTTGTGTTAAAATATGAATGAATGCGTGAACGAAAATATTAGACTAAAAAAATACGATTTTGTCTTTTTCTTATCAAAAATACAAAAATTAGGATTTTAACATACTTATAATATTCACAATGCATATTTACTTATTAAATGAGGGTTCTTAGGGTTTTTAATCTTTTGTGGTTTTCATTTGAACCACATATATATATATATATATATATATATATATATATATATATATATATATATATATATATATATATATATATATATATATATATATATATATATATATATGTTGTATTATTAAATATTATGAATTAAGATATATAATAAATTAGTTGGTGATTAGTCAATGGTACCCATTTTGAAAGAGATGTTATTATACTTATGTGGGTAAAAAAATTATAAAACTTATGTGAAATAATTGAAAGATCATACATACTTATAAAGCTAGCATTTTTTCTTGAATCTCATGCATTTGAAACCCCCTTTTTTAACTTCCTTTCACCAAATTCATTTGAAACTCCCATGACTTTTCAATTTCTTTACAATAATATTATAAATAAGTTAAATAATGTTCTATAAACAAGAAATGGTGTTTTATTACAATCTCTTCATCCCACATCGATGGTGAGAGTAAACAAGAGAATGTTTCCTCTTCTATAAATACGAAAGGTTGTGAAATGTTTCAAAAGGACCAAACCATGAGAACTTCCTCATGCCTACCTTTGTAGGATTTTGAAGGTATTATTTGGTGAGATTGTCTATATTGGCAAGTGTCCAGTTAACTTTTAGAATTCCAAAAATGGTTTTGAACCGAATTTTTTCAGGTTTAAACCGTGTTTCAGTTAGAAAAAAAATTATGTAGTTGGGTATATTGAGTTGAACCGGAGCTGGATCAATTTGGACCGATAAAAGAATCATTTTCCTTTCACAACAAACATTTGAAACTCCCATGATTTTTCAAATTATTTCTAATAATATTATAAATAAGTTACATAATTTTATATAAATATAAAAAAGCATCTACCTAAACCTAAAATTATAACTGTTTGAAAAATCACTTTGATTTAGAAGCACGAAATATATACAAACCGGGTTTCACTAAAAAAAAAAATATGTAGTTTGGTATATTTAGTTGAATCGGTCCGAGTTTGATTTATTTGGACCATAAAAGAAGCATTTTCCTTTCACTACATACATTTGAAACTCCCATGATTTTTCAAATTGTTTCCAATGATATTTTAAAAAAGTTACATAATGTTATATAAATATAAAAAAACATCTACCTAAACATAAAATTATAATTGTTTGAAAACTCGATTTGATCAAAAGCACGGAATATATACGCAGATTATATTTTATAAATGAATTCTTTTTATAATGAACTTTTGAATCTTGAAAATACATATAAAAAAACTTTCTATATTAAGTACCTAACTGAATTTATGATTTTAGAATTGAACAAAAAGTTATTCAATAAAAATTTACTTTTTTGGATAGCAACTTACGAGATTATAGAAAAATGGAACTATTGAACAATAAAGAAAGGGTAAACAAGAGAAATGGTGTTTTACTAAATAAGTTGAATAATGTTTTATAAACAAGAAAGCGTGTTTTATTACAATGCCTTCATCCCACATCGATGGTGAGAGTAAACAAGAGAACGTTTCCTCTTCTATAAATATGAAAAGTTGTGAAATGTTTCAAAGGGACCAAACCATGAGAACTTCCTCATGCCTACCTTTTTAGGATGTTGAGGGTATTCTTTGTTGAGATTTTCTTTATTGGCAACTGTCCATTTAAGTTTTAGAATCCCGAAAATGGTTTTGAACAAGATTTTTTTAGGTTCAAACAGAGTTTCAGTTGAAAAACCGTAATGTAGTTTGGTATATTGAGTTGAATCGGTCTGAGTTTGATCAATTTGGACCGATAAAGGAAGCATTTTCCTTTCAGCACATACATTTGAAACTCTCATGATTTTTCAAATTGTTTCTAATAATATTATAAATAAGTTACCTAAACATAAAATTATAATTGTTTGAAAAATAAATTTGATTCAAAAACACAAAATATATACAAACCGGGTTTCAATAGAAAAAACGTTATGTAGTTTGGTATATTAAGCTGAATCGGTCCGAGTTTGATCAATTTGGACCGATAAATGAAGCATTTTCCTTTCACCACATACATTTGAAACTCCCATGATTATTCAAATTGTTTATAATAATATTATTAGTTACATAATGTTATATAAATATAAAAAAATCTACCTAATCATAAAATTATAATTGTTTGGAAAATCACTTTGATTCAAAAGCACGAAATATATATTCGATTATATTTTATAAATGAATTCATTTTATAATGACATTTTGAATCATGAAAATACATATAAACAAACTTTCTATATTAAGTACCTAACTGAATTTATGATTTTAGGATTTAACAAAAAGTTATTCAATAAAAACTTAATTTTTTATAGCAACTTACGAGATTACTGAAAAATGGAACTATTGAACAATAAATTTTCTGGATAACGTTTTATTTTTATTATTTAATATTTTATTTAACAAAATGAAATTATTGGCAAATAAAGAAATGAGTTTAATTAAAATGTCTTCATCTCACATTGATCGTGAGAGTAAACAAGAGAATATATTATCCTCTATAAATAGGAAAGGTTGTGAAATATTTCAAAGGGACTAAGCCATGAGATCTTCCTTGCATCTAACTTTGTAGGACGTTGAATGTATTCTTTGGTGAGATTGTCTTTGTCGACAAGTGACCAATTAAATTTCAGAATTTCGAAAATGATTTTGGACCGTATTTTTTAGATTTGGATCGAGTTTAATAAGGATCCGAGTGTCTTCTGGCTGAGTTAGGCAAAATCGCTTCCATTGGAGGCCGAGTTTAAGTAACATGTCGAGTATTTGGTTGTGTTAGCCAAGTTTTACAACCCTGTATGTAATACAATTTAAAGTTTTAACCTTATAAAAGACGTCACTATTATCATATGTTCTACATAATTATGGTAGTATTTATGATACAAAACATTTTTTTTACTATTTAAGATAAAAAATTGTCTCTATTATCATATGTTGTACAGAATGATAAAATTTAAGATAGATAAAAAGATGTCTCTATTATCGTATTTTCTACATAATGATAATATTTAATATAAACGTTTTAATTTAATATGAAATTATTATTTAATAGATAACAATAACGATTTATTTATTTTTAAAAATTAATTTTTTTCTATTTTAATCATATAACTTTGTATATGCAAAACAACTTCAAGTTCCCAACCTTATCTCTTATAATATAGTTCAACATAATAACAATACTAAAAATCATTTTTTATATTTTTTATGAAATTATTATTTAATTGTTAATAACAATGATTTAGTTATTTTTAATATAAAATATTTTTATATATCTCACGCAACGCGCGGACATTCGTCTAGTTTAGTAATATAATGTGGTTGGTCTTACTTGTGAAAGAAAAAGACTGCAATATTGCCACGTGTTTTTTTATTGAAACCGAAAGCAATAAATATGGGTTGAGGTTGATGAGATTAAAGGTTATTTGAATTGTTTATTTAACTTAATAATTTTTTTTTTATAAAAACTAAATATTAGTTTATAGCAAGAAGATATAAAATAATAAGTTTTATTTTTTGTAATATAATATTTGGATAAAATTATAGTTATTTTATAATTATTTTTGATGAACTTACAAAAAGAAATTTCAAAAATCAATAGTGCGTCAGTTTTTTTAAAAAACCTTTGAAGAAAATACCTTTTTGTTAATTTTATTGGTTTTTTGAAAAACTAATAAATCAATAATATTTTTTTTTTAAATTCATATTCAAACATCCATAACAACCTATTTCTCTTCAACAAAGTACAAAGTTAGCTAGAAATAGAAGTAAAACAAGAAAAATATAAAATATAAAGAAAAAATGAATTTAAAGTGTAATCGGTTTCCAACCATAATAACTATTTATGGAATTAATAATAATAATAATAATTATTATTATTATTATAATAATAATAAGACAAAATTACAAAAATGGTCCCTGTGGTTTGCCAAAAGTCACAAAGTCAGTCTCTGCTAATTTTTTTTATGCAAATGGTCCTTGTGGTTTGCAAAACTTGCACAGATGACCCTTTTTACTAACTCCGTTAGTATTCAGCCGTTAGGGTAAGGTCATTTTCGTCTTTTCAGGTATAAAGGGACTAAATTCGTGATATATATAGTAAACCATAGGGATCATTTTTGAAATTTGTTTGAAAAAAATAACTTATCGGCTGAATGAAGGGGGGAATGCTCGAACTCGAGACCTCCACCCCTTAAACAACCAAATCCTTAACCAGTTGAGCTGCATGCACATTTGTTTTATACTTTCCAAATACTAAGTTATATAATAACGAAACCGTTAAAACATAAACAAAAAATAATTTACAAAAAACATTTTTTTACATAATTTTTTTTAAATAAAACAAAATGTATTTTAGTCGTATTATAGAAAAAAATTTACAAACAATTTGTATTTATTTTTATATATTTATTTACATAAAATGTATTTTTTATATCTTTAAAAAATACGGTATCGTATAAAAAATACGTTTTCATATATTTTTTTATATCTTTAAAAAATACGTTTTTATATCTTTGAAATACGAAAATATGAACATTTTTGTATAATATTTGAAATTTTGAAAATTTGAAAATTTTGGAGTAAAAAAAAAAGTTGATTTTTTGAATTTTTTGTTTAAAATTTTTTTGACATTTTTTTTGACTTTTTTTGGTTTTTGTAGACCAATTAATCCCGCCAAGACCAATTAATCCCGTCAAATCCTATTAATCATAAATTTCCGATTAATACATTAATACTCGACGGTTTAATTCACGATTAATCGCTGATTAATCCCGATTTTTGCAACCATGGTCATGAGTAGTGTTAATTATTATTATTTCAAAGACATAAAAAATATATTTTATGAAAACGTATTTCTTATACAAAAACGTATTTTTTATACGAAACCGTATTTTTTAAAGACATAAAAAATACATTTTATGTAAATAAATATATAAAAAGAAATACAAATTGTTTGTAAATTTTTTTCTATAATACGACTAAAATACATTTTGTTTTATTTAAAAAAAAATTATGTAAAAAAATGTTTTTTGTAAATTTTTTTTTTTTTTATGTTTTAACGGTTTCGTTATTATATAACTTAGTATTTGGAAAGTATAAAACAAATGTGCATGCAGCTCAACTGGTTAAGGATTTGGTTGTTTAAGGGGTGGAGGTCTTGAGTTCGAGCCTTCCCCTCTTCATTCAGCCGATAAATTATTTTTTTCAAACAAATTTTAAAAATGGTCCCTATGGTTTACCATATATCACGAATTTAGTCTCTTTATACTTGAAATGACGAAAATGACCTTACCTTAACGGCTGAATACTAACGGAGTTAGTAAAAAGGGTCATATGTGCAAGTTTTGCAAACCACAAGGACCATTTGCATCAAAAAAAATTAGCAGGGACTGACTTTGTGACTTTTGGCAAACCACAGGGACCATTTTTGTAATTTTGTCTAATAATAATAATAATAAATCAACACACAAGTTTGTATGAAACAAAAAGATCAGTTTAAACATAAAAAAGAAAATGTTACATTTAACATCTTATATTCTTGTTTTTATTATCATTAATCCGTATATGTTAAAAAGGTACGTTAATAATTCTAAAGCATTAAGATGGTTTGTAATCTAATGCTACACAAGTGAGATGGATTCGTGGTTTTGAGCCACGTCACAAACCCACACTCCATATCCACGTTATGCCTGGATGTGACAAGACAGTGTGGTTGATTTACATTAAACGATCTGATTTATTATCAACTTTCATAGCCCAGTTACAAACCAATATTTTGTTAGAAATTAACAAAATTTGATGCGTAAAAAGTTTAACCCGAAATTCTCAATCTTCTAGATATGATGATCGTTTAAAAAAACTTAATTAATTAGATTAAAAAAAGAAAGATGATGGCATAGAACAACAGCAAAATGGGGATGGTCAGAACTTAGAGAGCCCTTTACCACTAATTAAACAAACTAACTCAAATCAATCGCCATCATTATTACAAAAGCCTACCCCACTCCACAAATAATGAATCAGGCTGAATTTTTTATCTTTTAACATGGCTCAGTTTAGTTAGTTGTGGAGATCGTTTAAGCATGAACTTTCTTTCTATCTACAGATATTGTAATTTATTGTCAACAGACCCATCAATACAATTATAGTATTAGTTATACTAAGAAAGGTTCGATAATTTACTACATCTATAAATATTATATATACGTACATATAAGAACCACACAGCTTTGTTGCTTCTAATCTCCCTCCCCACTTCTCCCACACAATTGAGCTCAATAATTAGCGATGGCCGTAAGAATTTCCTCTATGCAGTTAATCTCGATACATCATAAGCCTAATCGAACACCATCAACTTCTAAAAGGGTATTCATTTCTGCAAAGTCAGACTCAGAAAAGCCATCTTCACCTCCACTTCAGATCAGATCCAATATCAAGCTCCAAAAGGTCTGAATCTTCTCAAAAAGATGTCAAGATCAAGTAAGTTGGATGTTATGATCTAAACTGACCTATATTTCAATGGTAATTTACAGGTGTTTGAAGATAAATCTAGTGGTATAGTATGTTATAGAGATGATAAAGGAGAAGTAATTTGTGAAGGATACGATGAAGGACCTAGGCTTCCCCAACCCTTGTTTTCAAGATTTTCTTCTCATCGAAGGTATATATAATATATAGTTATATACGTATATAACTATATATTATATTGATTTCTTGGCATGCATTAGATACATACTATGATGCTTTGAGTATTGATAGATTGATTTTTTATTTCTTTTGAAATCTCAGAGATGGAGAAGCCATGATACGTCTCCTTAAAAGAAGTCTTCTTTTAGTCATAGAAGGTGCTGGTAAAGTCAACTAATCATGGAGTACTGCTGACCATTTCTAAGATGTATAATCGTTGTTCTTTTCTTATGGTGTTCTTAGTCCATAGAATTCGAATTAATCAAACAAAAGATGTAACTATCAGGCCATTGATGAATCGACTTTGGCTATATATGTACGTAGTTTTTTTATAAAAGTTGGAATTACTTGTATGGAATTCATAAGTTTCTGTTTCTTTTTCTTTATTTTTAAGGCAAAACTTTTGTCAGTTTGTGTGCCAATGAAAGCTAGTTTTGACTTTTGAAGGAAAAAAATAATGAATTAATTTAGAATGGATCTGTTTGGCACTGATTGGGTTAAATAGTGAAGGAAGGAGGAAGCTACAAAAATTATAAATTAAATTTTAATATTCCAATCAACAAGCTATGTGAAATATATCTAAAATAATCCATGTTATTAAAATTAAACTATTGTTAATGATGTAATATAATCAAGATAAAATAAAAAATTCTTAATAATGTTACATACGTACAAGCTTGTATAAACATGCATAAGTATTAAGAAGGGTCAATAACCTAGGAAGGTATCGAACTTTAGTTTTTGTTTATATTTAGGTAATTATGTTTTTTTCGTATACGTTTGACCATTAAACTTGTTTGATCTTTTTAAAATAGGGTAATATAGTTGGTAATTACCGATGATAATACCATATTACGGACAGTCTTGTGAATCGGTTAAATTTGTACGAAAAAAACATGGTTACCTAAATGTGGACAAAACCAAAGTTTCTTACCCGTTTTGGTAATATTAGGTTTTTTTATGCTAAATGCAAGTAGTCATAAGAGACACCGATGTGACATGGAATCAGGTTATCCGGTCTTGGTGGCAAATATGGATTGTAGATGTGAAGTAGGTGTTGTTAGTGAGTTCCCAACTTGATTCCTAACTGTCATTAGAGAACAAAACCATTAGACCGCCTCAGGGATTGTAATTCGGGACGAGGATCTGACGCTCAAATTAAATCGATGTGTATGTGGAGATGGTCAAGTCTTGGGCCAGCCTAGTTTAGGCCCAACTAGTCAGGGGTTGGGTTGTGTGCGCTTTAGAGGCCTGGTAGCACAACCTAGCACACGACTAGTTGTGCCTGAACCGGGATGACCCAAGCCTAACCTAGTTGTCTGTTGACCTAGATCTATAAATAGAACAACTCATCCTCCACAAGGAAGATTTCTCATTCTCAAACATGAGTCTTCATGTATACACATACTCTTCCTAACAAGATGGTTCTCCATGTAGGAGAAACCATCTCCTTATACACATTGATCTAACTTGATTGTCGCAACCTGCTCCCAGGGCACAGTCCCTGACACGGTTCTAATGATTTTGTTCTCTGGTGGCAGTTATGAATCAAGTCAGGAACCCGCTAACGATACCTACTCTAGATCTGACAAAAAGACATGATGGCCCAATTCTACGTCGCCTCAGTAGGTCTTATGACTACTTGCACTTAGCATATAAAAAGAACCCAATATTACCAAAACGCGTAAGGAACTTTGGTTTTTGTCCATATTTCGGTAACCAAATTTTTTTCATATATATTTGACCAGTAAACTTGTTTGTCCTGTTCATAATAGGTTAATATCACCGGAAATTACCAGTCATATTACCCTATTTTGAATAAGTCAAACAAGTTTAATGGTCAAACATGTACAAAAAAAACATAGTTATGTAAATATGGACAAAAATCAAAGTTCGTTATCCTCCTAGGTCATTAACCTTATTAAGGAGTTAAGGAAAAAAAGGTCGTTTCACATGTAGTTATGGTAATAATAAAAAAAAATCATGGAGTAACAAACAAAAGATTGTTTCTAGTTGTTTATTGGGTGACCACAATAGACGGTTATGGGAGATTAGCACCGCGACACGGCCAGAGGTTGACCATGGCCTAACAGCCCACACCACAGAATGGTAAGAGTATAAACACGACGTGGTTACGTAATCAGAACACGGGTTTTAAACTTGTTAGAGCATATTTTGATCATTTCAAAGAAGAAATCGATTGGAGAGCTTAGAAGGGCGATTTTGTTGCTCAAATGGTGTCAAGACAAGCTAGAGATGGTGGATTGTAAGGATTTTCATCCTCTCCACAATAAGGTAAGATTTCTCTAATTTGGTGAAATTGTTAGTTTGTGTAGATTGGATGAATTGATCAACCTATAGCTTGATTATGATGTAAATGAGAGTATTTAGATGATTTAATCAAGCTTAGAAAGCGATTTCCATTATGGGATAAATCAAATGAGAGTTCGGGTTTGAAGCCCTAACTAGTGATTAGTGAATTCATACATTAGATGTAGATTATAATGAATTATGTAGTATGGGATGCTTAATTCATTAGTTGGAAAAGATTAAGAAGTAGAAAATGAGAAGTTTGAAATATGATCCATTAAGTGGTCATTTTAACCATAAAAGTCATTAAACTCTTAATAGGCTAAGACAAGTATTGAGAAGTTGTATATGTGTATGAATAGGCCTAAGAGAAAAGTAGATGGATAAAAATTGCATCAATGGAAGAAAGAATCCAAGTGGTAGTTAGTCTTCACTAACTACTAAGGTAAGTTAAAACTCTCACACTCTCTTTATGATTATATATATATATATATATATATATATATATATATGTGTGTGTGTGTGTGTGTGTATGTGTGTATGTGTGTGTGTGTGTTTGTATGTGAGAGTCATGTATCTGAGCATGACCAAGAGAAATAAAGAAGAAGATTATATGTATTATAATCTTATATAAGATTATATATTTGTGGCTATACATTTAAGGTCATATGAATGAGCATGTGTGTATAGCTAAACTATGTAGAGATGTATAGAGAAAGAAAAAGGGTACTATAAGTAATACCTTTAAGAGTTGATAAAGAAAGAATGGGATTATATGTATTATAATCCTATGTATGAGTGGATAATGAGAAAAGGTATATATGGATACCTAAGAGATTGTAGATAGAGATAGAGAATGATTATATGTAGTATAATCATAAGTGTATGTATGTATGTCTAGACATGAATGGTATTGTATAGAATACCTATATGTTATTAAACATAGATAACGAATAAGTAGTTAATGAGTTAAGTACTAGATGTGTAGGAGAATATCTCTTGATGAGATAAAGATATAGAATGTATATGGGACAAGTATTAGGTGATGAGTCACATAATAGAGACATAAATGTTTAGAAAGATGAAGAGAATAGTAGAGAAGAGATACAAGTTTATTTGGGAATAAATATTGTATGAAAAGATAGAGAAAAGGTTCCATGATTGGAACAAGGTAATGGAGTTCTTTTAAGAACTTAGAGATAATTCGTAAAGGAATAAGAGTAAGGAATCTATGAGAGATTCAAAATAAGAAAGAGAATGTCAAGGGGTCTGTAATGGATCAAGATGAGAAATATGGGATGAAGCAAGATGATTATGAGAAGGCATACTAAGAGTTAGAGATATGAGAATAACAAAGTAAGAGATAGAGAAAAGCATGCATAGAGAATAGAGAATAGCAGAGAAAGATGAGATGAACTAGAGTGTGGAGAGAGATAGAAGTATAAAGAGAAGAGTAGATAAGATATAGAGGTAGAGGCAGAGGTAGAGATAGAGTATGTATATATTATGAGATGAGCCTGGGAAGAGGCTAAGAAAGATAAATGAGATAAATGAATGGGAAGAATAACAATGTATGCTATTAGAGAAGAATATTAGAAGATATAATATGAGAATCAAATAATAGAATGCTAAGGCACTATAGATGAGAGGAAAAGATTAGAAAAGAAGAGTAGAAGATAGAGTATGCGATAAATAAGATGAAAGAGAATAGCAGTGTATGCCATGAAAGAAATATATTATATTGTAGAGAAAAACAAAATAAGAGTAGATTAACATGAAAACATAATAGATTATAACTCACCAAACATTGTTACATGATGTAGTAGAGATGTTTCATGTTTTGTAGGTTTAAGTAGCAGTCGATATTCATGAAGAAGGTAGGAGCACAAGGACTTAGATTTAATGGGTTTTGAGCATTACAACATTCCTATGGTGCACATGCAACCCTAATTGCTTTGAATCTAGTTTTTTCTCAAGTTATACATGCAAATCAATTTTCCAAAGCAAGAACCCTAAATTAGCATACAATTTTCGGATTCAATGAATAAACTAGGGTTAGAAGAATACCTTTCTTCTTAACTAGTAGTAACAAGCAATCATTTCCTTGTTCTTGACTTTCAAGATCTTAGTGCCTCAAGCATTGCACCTCTAATGGAGTCACAAACACCACAAGCAAAGAATGAGAAGAAGGAGAAGAAGGAGAGCAGAATTTCGACTAGAGTTTCCCTTGGAAGCAGTGGCCGAAAGTGAGAGGTCAGGGGTCTTTAAATACTTGTGGCTGCTAGGGTTTCTAGGTGGAAACCCTAATTCTTGACTTAGGCTACAAGCAGTCCATATTAAACCCCCTTTCTAGAAGGCCTTGGACGAGTTCTATAAGGCCTCCTATAGATTTCGTCCAACCCTTTACAAGGGAGTCCAGCAGCCCAATATTGCAACTATCAACGATCTGCAATATCATTCCCTATACTTTTAATCAGTCTCTTTTGATTCACTAAATTAATTCCAAATTAATTTCTGATCAATAAATATATTATTCTTATAATATATTAATAAATCATTAATTAACCTCTTTCTCCAAAACTCATCCTATCAAATTGCTATGGTGAAGGCAACCCAAAAGGACCATGCTACTATCGGGTCAAGTACATACCAATTATATTTATGGGCTTAGACACCTAATCCAACAGTCTCCCACTTGGATAAGTCTAATAACTATAACTGCAAGTACGACTTCAAAATCCGATTAGCAATCGTAACTCTCAAAATCCACTATCGAAATCTGACCTAGTCAATGACGCGTCCTTTAGATAAGGGATCATATAATCCTCCGTTCTGCAAGATATCGTGTGGACAATGACATGGAACATAATCATTCTCAATGTCCAACAGTTTGTTTCCCGACTTCTGATTTGTTTGACATAGAAATTAATTGAACACATCAATTCAGTCCTGACCGGGCCCGACACATAAGTCAACATTGAATCATCGAGGGGCCCAAGATATCACTTTTAACCTCCTAGGATAAAAGGAACAGATAAACTTTGACTTATATGCTTGTACTATTTACTCATCAAATCGTACACAACAATACGTTTTATAACATCAAGTTACTAATGCGTTTACGCATTATCAATGCACAACTGACTTGTAAACAAAAACTCATATATCTCGGTTTAAATATTAAACAATATTATTGTCTCACAATCACTCGTGATAAATTCCATGAAGTGATTCAAATGAGCGTGAGTTTAATCCAATACTCAAATCTTATTTCAGAAGTACTCATGAACTTTGCAGCAAACCTTTGCTATGTCTAAGCACTTAGACAATCTACAAACCAATTCATGACAGTCTAACCTCATAACTTACTCTCAAAGTATGATCGACTGTGGATAATTTGAACAATCTAATTACTCTGAAAGTAAAACATGCAAAATTGAAACAATAGTAAACAATTGACACAAGATAGTAAACTTTACTCATAAATAAATCTCCATTACTTAATCATCAAATGTCAATTACATTTATCTATTACAAGTTTCTAAACATCTATCTAATCACTAAAACTAATATCGTTCTTCATGTCACACCCCCAAACTGGAACGGTGAAAACGTCCGTGGGCGGATGACGTCATTGTACAGTATCATAACAATTGAATATAAATGAAACAAAGCATCGCAACCATTACATTGAATATTTGATAAGTTTACATTGTATTCAAATATTTTTTAGATGACATCAGATGCATGTGACAAAAATGAATGAAATGATGTGACGACGTCCCATTCTCCAAAAATTCTCGTGATTATCTGTTACTGATTTCCTGAGAATACAAGTGATTTTGAAAAGTGTCAACAATTAAGTTGGTGAGTTCATAAGCATTTTGTATGAAAAAGGGTTAGTAATGTTTCGTGAAAATGATAGTGCATGCCTCTAGAAAATCCAATATCTTCTTAAAAATGGTTTGTAAGTCTTAAGTCCCAAGACTAGTAATGCAATTAATATTGTACTGTAAAACGATGTAATGAAGTTTTATCTTTATATAAAACTACTTGAAATGTATGTTACCCCGTAAATCAATTATTTCATTGATACTCTATGTGAGTTATTATAACCATACTAATGCGACTAGTGGCATGAACGACGTGCTTCGGACGTCGGAACTGTTACAACATTTGTCACCCCAGACCTGACGGTCTAACTGTAGCTAACAGTTTAGGTGAGAGGTTGTCAATCCCGTATAGATCTTTAAACAAGTGTCATGCTCTCCCTACAAGAGACTCTGGTTATAATACAGGTCTTAGTTGTATACTCTAGTAGGTACGGTGAAGCGAAAAGTCTCACAACCAGTATCAATCGATTTACGAGAAATGAAAACTCCTTTTTCTTGTAAAGAAAACAATTTATGCCTTTAAATAATTATTTGTTTTTCTTATATGATAATGTGGTTTTGTGACTCCCAAACTATACCGATTATAGTTTTCTTGTTTGTTTATTGAGACTATTTACATAATCCTCTATATAAAGATTGTTGGATTAGTGTCTAAGCCCATAACTATTTTGGTATGTACTTGACCCGATTGCGAGCATGGTCCTTTTGGGTTGCATTCACCAAAGCAACTTGATAGGATGATTTGTGGAGAAAGAGATTAATTATGATTTATTAATATATTATATGAATGATATATTAAAAGAGAAATCATATTGTTTAATGAATATTAGTTAAGAATTAATCAGAATTAATTTTGTGGCTAAAAGACATTAATTAAATAAAGGGGACTAGAACTGTCAATTGTGTGATAGTTGGATATTGGGCTAATGGACTCCATAGAGGATGGAGTGGACAAAATCTATGGGGAAACCCATTAGAATTCGTCCAAGGCCTCTAAGGAGGGAATCCATGGGCTGCTTAGGGCCTAACCAGTCAAATTAGGGTTTCCTTGTTAGATAACCCTAATAGCCTCACATATTTAAGGACCCCTAGGGCACTAACGTGGCTAACTGATTCCTTGGGGTTTCTAGACGTTTTTGGTGTCCTCTCTCTCCTCCTTCTTCATCCTTATTGCTTATGGTGTTTGTGACTCCATTAGAGGTGTGACACTTGTGACACTAAGCTTTCTGAATCCAATTACAATAAGGAATTGAGATTGTTATTGCTACATAACAATCAAGGTAAGATCTAAACCCTAATTCATATGTTATTTGATTATCACATGCTAGATCTAGGGTTTATGGCTTTGGATGATTATTGCATGTTCATTAGACAAACTAGATCCAAAGCTTTAGGGTTTGCATGTACACCATAGGAATGTTGTAGTGCTCAAAACCCATCAGTGGTATCAGAGCCAGGTTGTTTGTTGATGAATTGATGCATATTTGATCATTTATTGCTTGAAAAATCGAATTTTTTTTGGGTTCTAACTGGCAGACTCGCCGAGTCATATGGTGAACTCACCGAGTCATCTGAACTCGACGAGTCCAGGCCAGACTCGACGAGTCAAATGGTCTGGCAGCGTATTTTCGCGTTTTTCTTGCTGTTTTGGCTTGGGATACTTACCATAAACGTTTTTAATTAGTAAAATCCGATTTTTATTGATTTTGGGTGAATATCCTTGCCAAAATAGTATATAATTGTCATTTAATCAAATAATTGTTGCCTTATAAGATAATGTTTGATTATTTAAGTTATTTGGTGAATTATATTGCAAGTAATTGGACTAGGTCAAAATTAGATAACCACAAATTAATTGTTAATTGCCTTATTTGAATTGCTGATCTAGAATGTTCTTGATAATGTTTGGAAAAGTTTCAATTTTCACCCTTTAGGTTTCATAGTTTTAAATTTCAACTTAATAGTTTAGGTTTTGAAATTTAAATAGTTAAACCCTAATGTTTTGAAATGTTTCAAAACTTGCCCTCAAGTTTTGGAATTTAAATTTTTGATTAAAAGTTTAATTTTTGAAATTTTAAATTCTAAAACCTTAGTTTTGAAAAAGTTCAAATTATACCCTTATGGTGTTATTAATTTAATTAAAAGTATAATTAAAAGAGAGTTAATAAATCCATAATGACATGGTTTATGTTTAACTAAATTAAAAAGTATAATTTATTAAATTAACCCACCTAGTATTTTAAAAGTGTAAAATACACTCTATACTATATATAACATTAAAAGTCTAATATTATATATATGTGTAACTTAAACTGCTAGTCTTACCGTTAGTAGGCCTCATTCACGAAGCTGATCTATAAGGGGGGTATAAGGTTATGGCCTATAAAATGGTCGTTTAATGGGTGTCCTCTATCACCCACCGCTTCCTTGATTGGTGGAGGGTCGTTAGCCGAACGGGTAGGATAGGGCAAACCTTCTCCTCATTAAAAGTATAATGAATTAAGTAACTAAATGTTTACTAAATTCCCAAATCTTAGTTACTTAAGGAAAAAGTGAAATCGATGCAATTCCATGGAATTACACTTTGTACCCTTGTCGATACAATTAGCATAGCGTGTGTGGTTAACTGGCACACTAAGTTGGGTTTGGCATTGGTAGCGAAGGGTGACTCGATGTTTGTCGTAGATCGATGGAGCATGTGTGGTTAACCGGCACGTCGATTAGGTGACTGTAACATTGAGGGCACCACGTACATTCACATGGTTATTCACACCTTATTTGTGATCCTCGGCATCCCAGTCACAAATGAAGGGCATAATCGAGATTAAACATGACATTGAAAAGTTCAATGAATCTCAAAATATCTAGGAGTTTCAATTCATTTAAAACTTAACCTTCTTTTCGTTTTTTATGGTGGAAATTGGTAAATCGTCATTTACCTACCTTCAAATGTTCTGCGAGTTGGATCACGACATCCCTCTTCCAATTTGTAAGATATTGTGTTGGGTCCTAGCCTTAATATCTCATTTGGGTGTTTTATTAAGGACTCAATCAACTAACTTGAATTTTCTTCCGTTTTATAGATGTCAAAGTCTGACAACTATGGTCTCCCTAAATCCGTTGGAAATTTTTTTCCACGTGATGATGATGTTCCACGATTGTATTGTGGAAATGGAAATCATGCTTCATTTACTCCACCTCCTCCAATAATTCTCCCTGACCCACGTGTTCGAAAAATTGAAAAGTTCAAGGTCACTCAAGCCCTATTGGCAAAAGACATGAAAATAGAAAGTCTATATGTGCTCATGTCTTGGATAAAAGGTCACATATTGATAGATTGGGATTGTTAAGTGTCGATGTCTCAAGGAAGTTGGCTGTTGACTTGGTTCTTCAGTCACTTCCCGAATCATATGGTAAGTTCGTTAGAGAGTACTATATGATGGACCACGACATAACCCTTATTGATTTGACTTATTTGCTTATTGCTGCTGAATCAGAAATGATTTGGTGCACTGGTCAGCAAATTTGTCTGGTAAAATCAATATCCCAATCCTCTATGGGAAATGGTAACATTGGAAGTCCAGAAAAGTTTTCTCTACGCAAGAAAAAGGTTGAGTCTGAGATAGTCCCGTGTACCATTCCAGAAGAATCCATATGTTTCTACTGCCAAAAGAGGGGGCATTGGTTACGAAGCTGCCTTGACTACCTGAGAGATCTAAGAGATGGGAGAGTCAAGATGTATGACTCTACTTCAGGTAAAATCCACTATCTAACTCTATTAAGTTCCTATTTGGAGATTCTTAATACATGATGTGATAAGATTACATTTCGATGTTTTGAAGGATCGAAGAAAGGAAAGGAAGCTTAAAGGAAGGAGCAAGCCGAGTCTGATCGCAAAGAAATGGATTTTGATCACATGATTCAAGGATCAAATATTTAAGCTACTACTTTAAAGTTAGGATAGATTGCTAAGTAATATTTACATAGTTTTCATTTGTAATTGCATTGTAAGGACAATATTTTTCCGCAATAAAATAAATTTTGATTTATCTTATTTATGTTTCCTTGCCATGGATTTTATGAAAATTGGTGTTTGAATGTTTCTATTGTTAGCAATATTGTGCATAGATTTGATACTTAGTTATGTTATTTGTGGTAATGTTAGAAATTTACCAAATGAGGAAAGATTCTCATCACCCAAGTTTCAATTGGACAGAAACTTAGAATCATGCAACTGGTATTGTGTAACGAATGGGAACCTTCTTATTTGGAAAATTGAGACTAATTCCTTGTTCACATAAGTATGTGAGTCAAGTGAAGGATAATGAGATCCGGTACACAATGTTGTGCACTAGTCAAGTCCACCACAAAGAACGATAAAATGTTCGTCATGATTTGCTAAAAGATTAGTAAATATGATTATACTTAAAAGATTAAATATGATTCTGAATCATTGAAATGTTTCAATGAATGGCAGAACGAATAAGAAGAATCAATGAAGGCATAAAGATAAAAGGTTCTCCAATCTAAAAAGAATGGAGAGTACTTTTGTATCGTGTTTTATGATCGTCTTGGTAATTGTAGGAACCATATTACAATTCATCCTCTAAGGATACCTTAGTGCACTAGTTTGGCTAAGAAGTGGAATGTTGAATTGTAGAAATGGTTAAGTTAATAAGATGTATCGTACTTCGTTCCAAAATCAAGTCTTAGAGTCATACTCCAAGATTGTGACTTGAGTGAGATAATCTGAAGTAGGAATGTTCTTACACTTGTACATTTTGGAAAGTTGTGATGTCTTGAATAAGACAAAGACCAACTAGTACCAAATTGCACGTAGTTTTGTCTTGGCATAGACACACACTAACTCTTGGATATTTGTTTTGTCAAGAAATGTTTCTTGATAAGAGAATCTAATATGTCAAGAGGTCAGCGGGAGTCTAGAGATCTTGAAAAGTTTCAAGAACAAATCAAGAAGTAAACCTATTAAACACTAGCACGTGACTTGAAGATTGTAACCTATCGTGTTGAAAAAATTTTATTTCTGTGCCAATCCAGTTGAGTGATTATGCATATGAGTTCTACGAGTTCTCAATTGAATGCATAAGGGCAAACACCTTGATCAATGAAAGTACATTGACTGGCATATGTGAGTTGCTAAATAACTTGGAAGCAATAGTGGGACCCTTGATGGCAAGAAATTAATAATGAACAAGTTCTGTCCATAAGATGTTGAATTTGTCACAAACATTATCTTACGATTATGCTTATGACAAATTTGCATACATAGGAACACATGCACCATAAAATCTAAGTGTCATAAGGTTTCTCTCCTTCATGAAAATGATTGTGAGGAAACGCTTTCACTAAGAGAGATTTTAAGGAGATAGCGATTATGTAAACTGCATTCTCAAATTCGATTATGATTACGACATCCCTCTTCATAGTTCGAATTGTGAGATTTGGCAATTAGTTTGAACAATCGAGACTTATTGCTATAAGTTCTGGAATTATTTAGACACACATGTGAGTTGTCTAAAGTAAGGTGTATGAGTTTGAGATGCTTAGATAAAAGCTTATCAAAGCATATCGTATTAAAAACAATGAACTTTAGAAGTCAATAAGTATTGTTTTCTAGAAGTTTAGCTGGTTTCTGAATACGTGTCAAAGCTAGTGGGAGCATAAATGTTATGTTGGTATGGATATAATCATCATGTTAGTGTGAGCATGATCATTATTTTAAGTATGACAAGTTGGCAATATTAATTATAGAAAAACAAAATTTTCACTTTGCAAAGTCGCAGGGGTTGAAAAGTTGTTTTTGCTATAATTAAGGGAGAGGATGTTATACTTCGTTTCCAATCTAAAAGCTTAGATCGAGAAATTTTAATTGAATTTAGTCAAATTAATATTTATTAAATGCATTCTCAAAGTTTGATTATGATTACGGCATCCCTCTTCATAGTTCGAATTTTGAGAACACGGCAAATAGAAATATTATGGAAATATTATGGCAAGAAACTGATAAAGTATCACGTTTTCGCTGCGAATCGTATCCCATATGCTTCGAGTATAGGATCAATTGCATAACTATAATATTCGACCGTTCTAAAATTTTCCAAATGCCTAGGGCATTAAGAGGAAAGAGGACTAGAATCGGATTTGACTGAATTAGTTAAACAACTGTCAAGGATAATCTAAGGTTCGCCAAGGATTGGTCACTTGTGGACAGTAAGAAGTATAGTCATGGATGGACCATATTGACATTATTACCAATAGATAAGATTATATTTAAAATGTGTTGTCATATGGAAAATATGGAAATGTTTCCATATTGGGAGTTGGACGTTAAGATTTTATGTCTAGATTAGAAAAACTTTTATGCAAGAAGAATGTTCAAAGGAATGTACTTTGAATGTGAGACTTCATGTCTATGGAATTGTCTTGTAACAATCTCCAATAGAGCATTTTGTAATTTCATTGGCTGGGTCTTGGTGACTTTTGTGCCGTGACATTACGAAAGGCCCGTTACATAAAATGTTAGAATCTAACATATTCTATAAGTGGCAAGAATTTGGTATTCTTATACTTGTGGTAAGGATTGGGAATTGTAAAATGAGTGTGCATGCTAAGAGCATGGGACAATTGTAGTTATAATTCAAGTAAGAAGTTGATTACCCGAAACAACAAATAATGAGTAATCAATATGGTGATTAAATAAAAGTGTTTTATTTATACTCAAAAGTTTGGGGCCATATAAGATTAGTATTATTCTTGTGTTTCAATTTGCATGTTTTGACTTCCAAAATAATTGAGTTATTTGTGAATAATCGAATTATTTGAACGTTCCACAGTCGCTCATACTTTGGGAGTAGGTATGAAAGAAGATTGTCATGAATTGGTGTGTAGATTGTCTAAAGTGTATTAGACATAGCAAAGGTTTGCTACAACGTTCATGAGTGCTTATGAATATGATTTGAGCATTGGATTAAACCCACACTCACTTGGATCGCTTCATGGATTTTATCACGAGTGAATGGTGAGACGATAATATCTTATATACGAGATGTGTGAGTTGTATCTTGCGAGTCGATTGCACATTGATAATATGTAAACGCACCAATAACTTGGTGTTATAAAACGTATTGTTGTGTGTGATTCGGTGAGTGAATACAAGCGAGCATTGAGTCGAAGTTTATCTGTTCCTTTTACCCAAAGTGGGATAAAAGTGATATCTGTGGGCCCCTCGATGATTTAGTGATGACAAACGAAAGTGCTCGGCCGGGCCAGGGCTAATTTGATTTGATCAATTAGTCAATCGTCATAAATCGGAAATCGGGAAACAACACATACACTGAGAGAATGATTTCAATCCATGTCTCACGTCTATACGATATCTAGAATGGAGGAATATATGATCCATTATCTAAAGGACGCGTATCTGATAAGATCAGAGTTGACAGCGGCTTTTGAAAGCTACGATTGCTGATCAGGATCTGAAGTCATACGCAGAATAGTTATTAGACTTATCCAAATGGGAGACGATTGGATTAGTTTCTAAGCCCATAACTATTTTGGTATGTACTTGACCCGATTGCGAGCATGGTCCTTTTGGGTTGCCTTCACCAAAGCAACTTGATAGGATGATTTGTGGAGAAAGAGATTAATTATGATTTATTAATATATTATATGAATAATATATTAAAAGAGAAACCATATTGTTTAATGAATATTAGTCAAGAATTAATCAGAATTAATTTTGTGGCTAAAAGACATTAATTAAATAAAGGGGACTAGAACTGTCAATTGTGTGATAGTTGGATATTAGGCTAATGGACTCCATAGAGGATGGAGTGGACGAAATCTATGGGGAAACCCATTAGAATTCGTCCAAGGCCTCTAAGGAGGGAGTCCATGGGCTGCTTAGGGCCTAAGCAGTCAAATTAGGGTTTCCTTGTTAGATAACCCTAATAGCCTCACATATTTAAGGACCCCTAGGGCACCAAAAACGTGGCTAACTGATTCCTTGCTGTTTTGGCTTGGGATACTTACCATAAACATTTTTAATTAGTAAAATCCGATTTTTATTGATTTTGGGTGAATATCCTTGCCAAAATAGTAGATAATTGTCATTTAATCAAATAATTATTGCCTTATAAGATAATGTTTAATTATTTAAGTTATTTGGTGAATTATATTGCAAGTAATTGGACTAGGTCAAAATTAGATAACCACAAATTAATTGTTAATTGCCTTATTTGAATTACTGATCTAGAATGTTCTTGATAATGTTTGGAAAAGTTTCAATTTTCACCCTTTAGGTTTCATAGTTTTAAATTTCAACTTAATAGTTTAGGTTTTGAAATTTAAATAGTTAAACCCTACTGTTTTGAAATGTTTCAAAACTTGCCCTCAAGTTTTGGAATTAAAATTTTTGAAATGGTAGAAATATGAGTTTAGGGGGTGAAAAAGGGGCATTTTCTCAAAAATACCCGGGAGGTCTCGCAGCCTCCCTTTTATAGGGCCGAGGTTTGGATCTGAAGCAAGAGGTAAGGAAGACAGATTGTGCGAAGGTCGGACATGTGGCAGGGAGAGCGAGGCTCGGACGAGGCTGCACACGCGTCACTCCTCGGACGCGCCATGGCTTCGGAAGCGAGGAGTCACCACGACACGCGTCGGACGCCTACTGGACCAAGCTCGGACCCGGGAAGAACGCGACACGTGGCTGCTGATTCACCGAAATCGGCCTTATCCTTGCGAGATTCCTCGGAAAATTAGCCCAAATCTTCTAAAATCCATAACTTTCGCATACAGGCTCCGTTTTGACGTTATTTATATGCACGTGTAGGAGGGAATATATTCTACAATTTTCGTTTAGACTTCGTCGGCTAATTTTGACTTTATTTTTAATTTATTATTTTTAACAGACCGGGACTGGTAAATCCGTTAAAAAATTCATAACTTCTTCATCTGACGTCCGTTTTCGTCTGTCTTTTTACCGTTGTACTACTAATGACGAGACCTTCAATTCTCGTTTAGGTTGTGTTGGCTAAAAATCACTCGATCTAAAATTCGAGTTTTTAGCTATCTACTGCTAAGCTGAAACTTAGAAAAATCATAACTTCCTCATACGAAGTCAGATTTGGGCGTTCTTTTTATGAAAATTCTCGGTTTAACAAATACTACGACTTTCATTTAGATCACCAAGGCTAAAAAGTAGTTTATCAAAAACTCACTTTTTACGTCATTCGGTGTCATGTCGGTTTTGTCGCGGATCTTCGATTGGTCATAACTTCTTCGTTATAACTCGGATTTCGATGAGGTTTTCTCCTAAATGCTTCTAATGAAATTATCTACAACTTTGGATAATAAAATTTTACTTATTTCAAATTTATATTTTCGTTAAATTTCGATATTTATCTTTTAATTGGAATCTCATAAGACTTCCAATATTTTTCGAGTGATTCTAAACATAGTTTTACTTCATTTCTAGTAAAAACTATCCGTTAGAACTCAATACTCAATATCACATAATATTTCATAATATTATTTACATAAAACACAATTTCAAAACGTGTATGTTACAAATACCTCCTCCTTTTGAGGATTTCGTACCCAAAATTACATCGATTAAAATAAATGGGGATATTTCGCTCTTATCTCATTCTTATTCTCCCAAGTATAGTTCGGGCCTCGATGGTGTTTCCACTTGACAAGCACCAACTCTACTTATTTATTACGTAGATTAGTTGTTCTTTCATTCACGATCTCTTCAGGCTCTTCTACATATCTTAACTTATTATCCAATTTCACCTCGGATAATGGAACTGTCTCATCATAGATGCTCAAGCATTTGCACAGACTCACATGAAAGACATCATGAATACCTGCCAAATCTTCAGGAAATTCCAAGCGGTATGCTTGTTTACCAATCCTCTGGAGGATTCTGAAAGGACCAACAAATCTAGGACTTAGTTTTCCTTTCTTTCGAAATCGCATAAGACCTTTCCATGGGGATACCTTCAACATTACGAAATCACCCACCTGGAATTCTATTGGTCGCCTCCTCTTTTCCGTATAGGACTTTTGTCGATTCTGGGCGGCTTTCATTCTTTCTCGTACAATTTGAATTTTGTCGGTGGTGTCTTGAATCATTTCAGGACCTCCAAGGATCTTCTGTCCTACATCACGCCAACATAACGGTGTACGACATTTGCAACCATATAATGCTTCATATGGTGGCATTTTGATTGAAGTGTGGTAACTGTTATTATACGATAATTCGACAAGAGGTAAGTATTTATCCTAGTTACCACCGAACTCCAAGACACATGCACGAAGCATATCTTCTACTGTTTGAATTGTTCTCTCCGTCTGACCATCTGTCTAGGGATGATAAGCTATGCTGAGAGCAACTCGAGATCCCAATTCACATTGCATACTCGCCCAAAAGTGAGATGTGAAGCGAGTATCACGATCAGAAATGATCTTTAGTGGCACACCATGTCTTGTAACAATTTCATCCAAGTATACTTGTGCGTATTTCTCCATTGGAGCCGTTTCACGCATGGCAAGAAAATGAGCGCTTTTAGTCAGGCGGTCGACGATTACCCAAATGCTATCATGTTGTCTAGCAGTCTTTGGCAATTTGGTAATAAAATCCATGGAAAGTTCTTCCCATTTCCATACAGGAACACTAAGACTTTCTGTAGTTTCGTAAGGCTTTTGGTGCTCTATTTTGACTTGTAAGCATACTAAGCATTCCTGTACATATCTTCCAATGTCTCTCTTTAATCCAGGCTACCAATAATCAGCTCTTACATCATAGTACATTTTACTTGTACCAGGATGTATTGACAGTTTAGACTTATGGGATTCATCTAAAATCTTCTTTCTTAATCCACCAATCTTTGGAATCCATAGTCGATTCTTGAATACCTTCAATCCTCGTGGATCGTCAATTAAAACATCGGTATAATGTATCATGCCTTCTTTCTTCACATTTTCTGGCTTTAGGGCCTCTACTTGCCATTTCTCTAGTTCATCTAGAATAGTGAACTTTACTGTAGTGTGAGTAATAGCATAACACATACTATTACGATAAACCTATCTGCTAAGTGCATCGACAACTACATTAGCCTTTCCAGGATGATACAGGATTTCACAGTCATAGTCTTTGATCAGCTCCATGGCTCGCTGTTGTCTCATATTCAGAGTTTGCTCACTGAATATATACTTGAGACTCTTGTGGTCGGTATACAATTGACATTTTGTACCAAAGAGGTAATGTCTCCAAAGTTTTAGGGCAAATACCACTGTAGCGAGTTCGAGATCATGAGTGGGATAATTCTTTTCATAATCTTTCAGTTGTCTTGAGGCATAGGCTGTCACTTTACCTTGTTGCATCAACACACAACCAAGTCCCAATCTTGAAGCATCGCTATATACGGAGAAATCATCATCACCTTCTGGGAGTGATAAGATTGGAGCATGAGTCAAAAGATCTTTTAGAGTTGAGAAAGCTTTTTCTTGGGTTTCACCCCATTCGAACTTCACTTCCTTTCGTGTAAGACTCGTGAGAGGTGCGGCTATACGAGAAAAGTCTTTAATGAATCTCCGGTAATATCCCGCGAGACCCAAGAAACTACGAATTTCGGAAGCATTACAGGGCACTTCCCAATTTTGAATAGCTTCGATTTTGGTAGGATCTACGGATACACTGTCACCAGAAATAACATGGCCGAGAAATTGAACTTGGCGAAGCCAAAATTCACATTTCGAGAATTTAGCATATAGTTCCTCCTTTCGAAGAAATTCTAATACCGCACGAATATGTATGGCATGGTCAGCTTCAGACTTGGAATATATTAGACTATCGTCAATGAATACGATGACAGATTTATCGAGCATTGGGCGGCATACCCGATTCATCATATCCATGAATACAGCAGGAGCATTTGTCAAACCAAACGGCATGACAAGGAATTCATAATGTCCATATCGAATACGAAAAGCAGTCTTTAGTACATCCTGCTCGTGTACTTTCAACTGATGATAGCCAGATCTTAAATCAATCTTCGAGAAATAGCTAACACCCTGAAGTTGATCAAATAAATCGTCAATGCGAGGTAGTGGGTACTTGTTCTTGATAGTCACCTTATTTAGCTCACGGTAATCAATACACGTTCGCATTGATCCGTCCTTCTTCTTGACAAACAAATACCGGAGCACCCCAAGGAGAGTAACTCGGTCGAATGAAACCTTTGTCAAGTAGTTCCTGCAGTTGGATCATCATTTCTTTCATCTCAGCTGGCGCAAGACGATAGTGAGTCTTTGCAATCGGAGCAGCACCAGGCACAAGGTCAATTCGGAATTCTACTTGCCTGTCCGGAGGAAGTCCAGGAAATTCTTCAGGAAAAACATATGGATATTCTTTAGCAATGGGAACATCATTCACCGTTTTCTTCTCATCTTTTGAGACATCTACTGTGTAGGCCAGATAAATAGAACACCCTTTCGATATGAATCTATGAGCTTTGAGGAAAGAGATTATTTTTAAGTTCTTTGTTCACCGTATACATAGCTAGGATTCTCCCCTTTAATGGGAATACGTACTATCTTTTCATAACACAAGAGTTCTGTGTGGTTCTTTGACAACCAATCCATGTCGAGAATAATGTCAAAGTTGGGCAAGGAGATAGGAATTAGATTAACAAGAAAATTGTAGTCTTCAATTTCTATAACACAATTCCTATAGACTTTATCGGCAAGTAATGATATACTTCCAGCAGTATCTACGTGAAATGGTTGCGCGAGTGCATAGCAAGCAGTTTGAAAAGAATGCGCAAATTCAAAAGACACAAAAGAATCTGAGGCACCAGAATCAAATAAGATGTGAGCAGGTCTAGAGTTGACAATAAATGTACCCGTCACAACATTCGGGTCCTCGCGTGCCTTCTCTGTAGTAATTTGGAATGCACGGCCCTTAGCTTTTGGCACCTCCTCCTTTTTGGTTGGAGTACCCTTTGATTGTTGAACATGAGCTTGATTTCTCGCTGGTTGTTGAACAGAAGCTTGACTCCCCGCCCTTTGACTAGTAAGAGTTGGGCAAAAATGCTTCATGTGGCCAGTAACACCACATGCAAAGCATGTAACACCTTTCATTGGACATACGGGCCTCTTGTGGCCTATTTCTCCACATCCATAACAGACCACAGATCCTTCCTCTATTCTGCATTCGCCCGGATGATTCTTTCCACAATTTCGACAAGCTGCCACGAAAAGTACTCTGAGATTGTACTTGCTTGCTAGGTTCAGATCGAACGGATTGAACTGGTGGAATAGAGGAAGCAGGAGCAGTCCTTTCAGTACGTGTATGTTTCGGAACACTAAGAGTGGCACCACGTATCTCTAAGTCATGCTCAGGCCTTCGAGCATACTCAACAGCTTTATCAAACGACAAAACATCCCGATTGGCTACAAAATCATGGATTTCATGTCGTAGTCCCTCTAAGAATAACTGGATTTTCTCATCTTCAGTTGGAATATACTTTGCAGCAAACCGTGCTTTTTGATTGAACTGAGTTTCATACTCATTCAAAGTCATTCCTCCTTGTTTAAGCACGAGGAATTCCTTCTCCAATCTCCTCCTCATATCTAGAGGACAATACTTCCCTAACAAACGAGTTTTGAACATCTCCCAGGATATATTCTCCTGGTCATACTCGTTGAGAGCTTCATATGTTGCTTCCCACCAGACCAATGCTTCTCCGATGAGCATTGCAGAAGCATAGTTAGCTTTGTCTTCATTATCCACATGAGAGATACGAAACACCTTCTCTGTGTTCTGAATCCAAGTTAGAACAACTATGGGATTAGGGACACCAGAAAACTCTGTAGCACCACTACTCTTGAAAGTATTGAATGAGGGATGTCTCGCCTTCTCTCCCGAAGATTCTCCAGTGGCTTTCTCTTTGCATTTATCATTATTCTTTTTATGTTCTTCGAGAGTTTGCCGAATAACACCAGTGAGTTTATCCATAAGTCGCACCTAACGAGGAGACACTGGAGTGTTCACTTCATCAGGTTGAGGACCTCCACCTACTTCTGGTGTATGGTTACTTACTTGTTCATCTATTGCTCTGAAATTTAGGAGTAACATAGTATTTAGAATATTAGGATTTATTATAACCTAATACTTTACTTAAGTCTTTCCTATGGTTTGTATCCATATACTTACAATGATTTAGTTCATATATTGAACTTCCAATAGTTTAAGTCTAAATACCAATCCGTGGCATTTAGTTCGCTTAAACTACTGCTCTGATACCATGATTGAAAGAGCCTCACTTTCATAATTGAAAACAGTTGTTACTCCAAAACATGCTACATGCATATTCATAAAACAATATTTTACATTGATAGTTTGATTACAAAGACTGGATAAAAACCGACTAAGTTTTAATATTTTACATAACTACCCATGATATTGTAATTTTATACAAACATAAAGTGAAGTACAAAAGTACTATTACAAACTATTCTAAATCTCCCAACAGTATACTATCATATTGCTTATTTATCTCCTGCAATTGTTAAACATAGAGAGGGGTAAGCGGTGACGCTTACTGAGTTCAATAATAGATACAATATAACGTTATGTCATATATACACTTCAATATGGCAGAAGCAAGGAGGAACAAGGAACAACAAAGGCATATGTGAATAATGCGAAAAGCTTTCCATATCAATCAATGAGACATAACAATTTCCATACTTGATATACAATCAATAAAATTTCAGCACAAGTGGCACAGAAAATACTCAACAATATCATTTTGCTAGAATATTCAGGCTTTCAGCCTTATCTTAGCATACTACCGAAGCCAAAGTGATGCCTATGTCATACACGTCATGGTCAACGGTACGTACCAATACCCAAGTGATGCCTATGTCATACACTTCGTGGTCAGAGGTATAGCCTTGCTATAAAAATAGCAAAAATAATAACACGAGATGATAACATGGAAAAGCACATACCATATATAACACATAACATACAATTGTTCCTATATATTGAACTCACTGTGAAATAACCGGGGGTTAAAATAGTAATTTGGGCAGCACTTCGTTACTATAATTGACTTTCTTCAATGAAAGCCGGGAGTTTTCTTGAAAACCAGGCTCTGCGAAGGTTGAGCTTTAAAACCGAAAAGATAAATTTTTCGAGGTCTTCGGGAACTTCGGGGCGTGTTTCAGGCGTTGGAAATAATCTCAGGGCTTCGGGGGAAGTTGAAATAGTAGAAATATGAGTTTAAGGGTGAAAAGGGGCATTTTCTCAAAAATACCCGGGATGTCTCGCAGCCTCCCTTTTATAGGGCCGAGGTTCGGATCCGAAGCAAGAGGTAAGGATGACAGATGGTGCGAAGGTCGGACACGCGACAGGGAGAGCGAGGCTCGGACGAGGCTGCACACGCATCGCTCCTCGGACGCGTCACAGCTTCGGAAGCGAGGAGTCACCGCGACACGCATCGGACGCCTACTGGACTGAGCTCGGACCCGGGAAGAACGCGACACGTGGCTGCTGATTCACCGAAATCGGCCTATCCTTGCGAGATTCCTCGGAAAATGAGCCCAAATCTTCTAAAATCCATAACTTTCGCATACGGACTCCGTTTTTGACGTTCTTTATATGAACGTGTAGGCGGGAATATATTCTACAACTTTCATTTAGACTTTGTTGGCTAATTTTGACTTTATTTTTAATATTATTATTTTTAACAGACCGGGACTGGTAAATCCGTTAAAAAATTCATAACTTCTTCATCCGACGTCCGTTTTCGTGTGTCTTTTTACCGTTGAACTACTAATGACGAGACCTTCAATTCTCATTTAGGTTGTGTCGGCTAAAAATCACTCGATCTAAAATTCAAGTTTTTAGTTGTCTACTGCTAAGCTGAAACTTAGAAAAATCATAACTTCCTCATACAAAGTCAGATTTGGGCGTTCTTTTTATGAAAATTCGCGGTTTAACAAATAATACGACTTTCATTTAGATCACCAAGGCTAAAAAGTAGTTTATCAAAAACTCACTTTTTACGTCATTCGGTGTCGTGCCGGTTTTGTCGCGGATCTTCGATTGGTCATAACTTCTTCGTTATAACTCGAATTTCCATGAGGTTTTCGCCTAAATGCTTCTAATGACATTATCTACAACTTTGGATAATAAAATTTTACTTATTTCAAATTTTATATTTTCGTTAAATTTCGATATTTATCTTTTAATTGGAATCTCATAAAGCTTCCATTATTTACCGAGTGATTCTAAACATAGTTTTACTTCATTTATAGTAAACACTATCCGTTAGAACTCAATACTCAATATTACATAATATTTCTTAATATTATTTACTTAAAACACGATTTCAAAACGTGTATGTTACAATTTGTGTAATAAACAAATTTATCTCACCTTGAGTGGGTTTGTGTTGGGATAAGGAGATGATGGTGAAGATCTTCAAGATTAGAGCACTTTGAAGGTGGTTTAAGAACTCTTGAGAAATGATCTTATCCTATGGGTCTAACACATAATAATGCGTGTAAATGGGATGATTTTAGCATAAAAATGTGTAGAAACACTAGATGAACAAGAATTACTTACCAAAAAATCCTAAGAACCAACTTCGAGGTGATGATTTTGGAAGAATTTGGGCTTGTTCTTGACAGTAAGTTGAAGAAAGATGAATATGGTGAGAGGGAAAAGGCCTCTCGTCCGCAAGTTAAGGGGGAGGGGCAGGGGTGGGGTGAGGTGATGTGCCTTGTTACATGGTGGTTCATAGCCTAGAGGTATGTTGTATAAAAGCCTTTGTTGGGAAAGATGCAAGCACTCTTGTCAATTGGTCAACTCTCCTCTTTTTTATAAAAATTATGAATTTTTTTTATAAAAATGTTAGTTTTTGTAAAACAAAAAAGTAGCATAAATTTTATATACTACTTAATGTGGATCATAAAATTCAATTTATAAACGAAATGACCATTATTAATAAGAATTGTAGCCTAAGGTGTTGAAAGTATTATCAATACCAAAATAATATATGTTAGTGTTTTTGAAATTAACGTTGTAACCCCAAAATAGGGTCTTGATTTCAAAAATCGACAAAACGAAGGGTAGTTCACATAAATACGTGGAAATTGTATATTAGGGAACATCAAGATTCAACCTAAATTTTAATATAGGTCGAGTTGAGTTTTGTTGACTTATTGACTTTTGTTGACTCCAAAATTGGCAGTTGTCACACTTCAGACCAATGCTCCTCGCATGATGTAAGTTCTTAACCCTGCTCATACCCTTTGTGAAAGGATATGTTGGGTTCTCCTCTGACGATACCCTCTTGACTACGAGGAGTCCCTCTTCTACCCGATGTCTGATGAACTGGTATTTTCTGTCGATGTTTCTGGATCTACCATGATCCCTTGGTTCCTTGGTTAAGGCAACCGCTCCTTCGTTATCACATAAAATCTCCATAGGCTCCTTTATGGCTGGTACAACTCTAAGGTCTCCAATAAAGTTCTTCAACCTTATTGCCTCCTTCGACGCTTCGCTCGCTGTTATGTACTTTGATTCGCACGTTGAATCAGCCACGGTCTCCTGCTTTGAACTTTTCCAAGTAATTACTCCTCTATTTAGGGTAAATACCCAGCCCGACTGAGAGTGGAAGTTATCTCTGTCGGTCTGAAAGTTGGCGTCACTGTACCCTGGCACTCTCACGTCATCACTCCCACCAAGTGTAAGGACCCATTACTTAGTCCTTCCCAGGTACTTAAGAATGTTCTTAACTATTGTCTAATGAGATCTACCCGGGTTCCCTTGATATAGGATAACCATGCTCAATGCAAAAGCCACATCAGGGCGAGTACATGTCATACGTACATGATCAAGCCAACGGCGGAAGCATATGGCACTCGACTCATTTCTGCTATCTCGGCATCGATACTCGGACTTTGAGTCTTACTCACCTTGGTAATACTTTGGATTGGCAGTTCCCCTTTCTTTGAATTCTCCATGCTAAAACGTTTTAGCACCTTGTCCAAGTAAGTACTTTGACTAAGTCCTATTAGTCTCCTACTTCTATTTTTTCAAAATCCTTATACCAAGAATGTAAGCAGCTTATCCTAGATCCTTCATAATGAAACACTTCCCAAGCCAGGACTTAACATCCTGCAAGGTCAGGATGTCGTTTCCTCTGAGTAGTATGTCATTAACATACAAAACTAGAAAGCTAATTATACTCCCACTAGCCTTGACATACACACAGGACTCATCCTCGCTTCTCGAAAATCCGAACTCTTTGACTTTCTCAACGAAACAAAGATTCCATCTGCGAGATGCATGCTTTAATCCATAGATGGACTTCTCAAGATTGCACACTCTATTAGGGTACTTTGTGTCTACAAAACCCTCTGGCTGACACATGTAAACATCTTCAGCCAACTTCCCATTAAGGATGCAGTTTTGACATCCATCTGCCATATTTCATAATCATGAAACGCAGCTATGGCTAGCATAACCCTTATAGACTTGATCGTGGATACTGGTGAGAAGGTCTCATCATAATCAACCCTCGGGGTTTGAGTAAAGCCCTTTGCAACCATCCGTGCCTTGAACATATGCACTTTCCCATCCATGTCGGTCTTCTTCTTGAAGATCCACTTGCACCCGACTGTCTTACGACCCGGTACATTGTCAACCAAGTTCCAAACTTAATTGTCATACATGGAATGAATCTCGTTGTCCATTGCCTCTTTCCATTTTGCAGATTTCGGGCCCGCCATGGCTTCCTTGTAGTTGCTAGGTTCATCCAAATTTATCAGTGTACTATCACTGATAAACGTATCACCTTCAGCAGTTATATGGAAACCATACAACACAGGTGGAACACTAACTCTACTGGAACGTCTTAGAGGTAAGGACTCGTCAACTGGTTCAATAGGAATCTCTTCCTCAAGTTGAGCGCTAGTGTTAGAGGTTCCTTCATCGCTTGACTCTTGAAGCTCTTCAAGATCAATTTGCCTCCCACTGTCGTCTTGGTATATGATTTCTCTTTCGCGGAAAACCCCTATACTTACTATGAAGACCACGTTGTCACATGACATGTAGAAAAGCTATCCAAAAGATTTTTGTGGGTAGCCGATGAAAATACACCGCTCACTGCGAGGTTCAAGCTTGTCGTGAGTCTCTCGTCCTACGAAAGCCTCGCAACCCTAAACTTTGATATGTGCCAACGAGAGAACCTTCCCTGTCCACATCTCGTGAGGTGTTTTGGCAACCTTCTTAGTTGGGACTAGATTAAGGATATGGGCGGCAGTCTCTAAGGCATACCCCCAAAATGAGATAGGTAACGAAGCTCGACTCATCATGGAATGAACCATGTCTAACAAGGTTCTATTGCGCCTCTCAACCACACCATTGAGTTGCGATATCCTAGGTGGCGTCAATTGTGAAACAATTCCACATTCTTTAAGATAGTCGTGGAACTCGATACTAAGATACTTACCACCCCTATCGGATCTAAGCATCTTTATCTTCCTGCCCAATTGATTCTCCACTCCTTGTTTAACCTCTTTGAACTTTTCAAAGGTTTCCGACTTGTGCTTGATTAAGTAGATATACCCATATATGCAATAATCATCGGTGAACGTAACGTAGATGCGGTTAGCATCCCTTGTGGTGGATCTGAAGGGCCCACACACATCTGTGTGTATGAGATCCAACAATCCCTCACCTCTTTCACAAGTACCAGTGAAAGGTGATTTAGTCATCTTTCCAATTAAACAAGATTCGCACGTGTCATCTGACTTTAGGTCAAATGACTCCAAAACTCCATCCTTTTGGAGTTGGTCTATACGCTTCTTGTTGACATGTCCAAGACGACAATGCCACAAGCATGCCTTGTCTAAACCATTCGACGAATCCATATGCAACACATTATTTTCCAAGTTATCTACAACCATCACAGTTTCATATACACCAGTACAAGACAATGCTTCAAAATATAAAGTACCATTATAGAAAGCATTAATAGAACCAACTTCATTATTAAATGAAAATCTAAAACCCTGTCTGTACAAAGCATGAAAAGAAATAATATTCCTCGTCATCTATGACGAGTAGAAAGAAATAAGATACTAGTAGGTTCCTCGTTGCTCCTTATGTCTTGTCATTAATTCTTCCTGTTCCTCCGTCATTCCTCTCGGTTGGACAATCTCTTTTGAGATGCCCTATTTCACCACATGTATGGCACACTTGACTTGTACCAGCATCGGTGGTTGAAGTGATGTGTTGGGTCGGAGTCCTACAGAACGAGCTTCTTTGTCATTCCTCGTCTTTGGACAATATCTTTTGAAATGTCCAGATTCGCCGCACCCATAACAAACATGGCTTATTCCACCGTCGGGAACTTGGGTGATTGGTTGTGCCGATGACCTACAGAAACTAGTGGTATGCCCCTTCTTGTTGTAGTTCTTACAATTCATAACGCGGCAATTCCATGTGTGATGGAAATTTCATTTATTACACTTAGGAAGTGTTCTAGAATATGTGCTGACTGGTGTTGGAGTGATAGATGTTGTGGCGGCAGGGGCTACCACAGGTTGCTGTCTTTTGGCAAGTTTTTGAGATAAATTGCGCTCATTGTTGTTCCAGAACTTTCGTTTCTTGCTCTTAGGTTTGTGCTCTCGGGTGTCCTTGACGACTGATACTTGTTGGTTTCCTTGATCGTTACCATGGTTTGAATTGTTAACTCTGTTTCCATTTTTGTTTGTGCCATTAGCGTTGAATTGCGCCATGATAGCTGTCACAGCAGCTGTTATGGTGGCTTGGAATGTAGCGGAGTCTATATGTAGGATCGGGGCTTCATCGGTTGACCGGTTATTTCCATGTGAAGACATGATTCTGAAGCATGAAGGTAACGAGTTCGTAAATAACTAATGTAGTTGATAGTTGTACACTATCAATTTATATCACCATACAAAATTTATCGTTTTAAAAGTACGGTTCTTAATGTTTCGACCGACATCCCTATAATGTTTTTATGGTATTGAGTAGAAATAGGTATTTGTAAAAATGATTAAGTTACCAAAACGGAATATTGGTGCCAACACCTTAATTTGGGTCGGGTTTTATATGTTTTGAAATGGCGTATCTCATTTTATTTATTGTTACTAGTACGGAAGAAAGAGGCGATAAGTGTAACACATATTGTGAGTAGTGTAGTCTGTCACTTCGAATAAGGTGTCCCGTTAATTTCATTGGTATATCAAATACATAGATTTCGTAAAATTTGACCTTGTGACAGGTCTACAATATACCAACTTAAATGGAAAACTAGACAGCATATAGACCTATCGAGAAATGAAATTTCTAGGTCGTACTATGAACGTGAAAACATCACTAGTGTATATACGTAGACTTAATCTATATCCAAAAGAGTGAGTAGAGTATGCGCTACTCGCGAGGAGTGTTGTTATGCTTAGAACTATATCCAGGTGTGGATTCAGCCAACTGGTGTTCTATTTCCCACACATGCGCCTTTCTAATGATACTTGGCGATCCCGAAGTTCTCTGACTTCAGCTCGGGTTGCAGTCAGTTCCCTTTGCAGGGAATCGGTGTGATTTCTGATTAACTCTTAGTCTTCGTTCAAATGGCGGAGGCGAACTGTGTTAGTTACTGAGGTAGCACCGACTTCTACAACTCGATGGATGGCTGACCTTGCTTGTTCGTCGTTACAAGCAACTCGATGTACTATCACAGGGAGGGCTCTGTCTTCTGAGCCTCCCTCATCAAGATTGTAGAAGCTTCGGTCTCCATTGTAAGGAAGGTCCTGACCCTGCTCATGACTCCACCTATCTAAGTTCATTGCCCACTGAGGCGTCGGGCCTTAGAAGTTCTGACGGGGATTAAGATTTTTGGCAATTTGTGGTGGATCATAGACTTCTGATTTTCAGTCAGAATCTTCTGGAAAACCTTCTTCTATTGGAACCACAGGGTCATCCTCTGGTTCAATCCAACAACCGTTTCCTTGATTTGGAAAGTACGGGTCTCCCGGCAGATGAAATCCAGCCATTTTATCGAAGCGAGAATAGGGGTGTAAGAGACATATAATAGATGTATTTCTAAAGAGATTCATAGGGTGATCCTTACCAATGACTCCTATACTTACGTAGTGCATACCAGCTATATATAACTAAGATAGAATAGACCTTCGAATAAATGACCCAACTCTAAGACCACAACCAAACAAGGCACATGAAGTAAAGCGAAGATCACAGATTCTAAGTCTATTGCATCTTAGTCATATATAACCTTAGCGTATCCACTCTGCAACTATAGACCTACTAGTAAGGGTCTTTTTAGTTTTCACATAAGTAAATTATAGTACCACAAAATACTCCTATAGTATTTTAAGTTTATGTTAAGTTCTAGTGTTTCTTTGTAGCAAGAGTTGGTAAGTTTTTTTTTAGACTTGTTGCAACACCACAACCATCCCTAGGCATATGCTAATCACTTCCCGGATAGATATAGTTGATCAGGCTATATCAATCCCAGACCTGATTATATATCTCCAAGCCTACTCGTACTGTTCAACAATCACAATACTTTTGTTCTGTTCTAGTATGACACTGTTCTGGTATGTATGTATGTATGTATGTATGTATGTATGTATGTATGTATACTTTAGTAAAATATTTCTTATATTTAAAAAGTATAACTCTTGGTCAGAGTGTTTTAACCCCATTATATTTATAGTTGTATATCTTTTATGGGTTGATATACTTAGTTCACTATAAACAATGCTCTAATACCAATCTGTCACACCCCCAAACTGAGATGGCGGAAACATTCGTGGATGGAGGACGTCATGTACAGTATCATAACAATGCACAATAGTAAAACAAGCAACAATTGCATTAATAATATAGTTAATACATGTGTGTTCTTTATGTAGTTGTATGACACCAAAATGTATAGCAAAATAAAAGACGAGTCTTGAACATGCTCCATCTTCTCAAAACTTGTGCTAGTGTACATGTCTACTGGTTCCCTGAGAATATACGTTATTTGAAAGAGAGTATCAACATTTAATTTGGTGAGTTCATAAGTATTTAGTGTCTAAAGTTTGTATTTGTTTCATGAAAATGTTAGTATACTTCCCAGAAAATCCTATATTTTCTACTTAAAATGAAAAGTAGTCTTTTACCCAAGACTCAAATGTTTGTATGTTTTGTTCTCTTGAAATAGTGTAAAATGTATGTGTGTACTTGAAATAGTGTAAATGTATGTTTGTACTCTGAAATTGTATAATGTATGTTTGTACTCTGAAATTGTATAGTGTATGTTTGTACTCTGAAATTGTATAATGTATGTTTTCCATAATCGTAGACTATCCTTTCTAGTAAAATAGTATGCTTGTTCATGTATGAACCTTTCTGTATGCATATAATGGAAAATAATGACTTGCAGTAGTATTGTTTAAAATAACACCACTGAAGTGAGTTTGTTTTGTAATCCGATTGTAAGATTACCAATCAAATGAAGTTATTTGAATAAATATTACTCGTAAATAGGTCGGGATTTTTTCTCTGTGAGTTCTTATAACCATACTAACCCTGTCTGCCTGATAACGACATTTTTCAGGCATCAAAACTGTTAACGACATTTGTCACCCCAGGCCTGCCGACCTGACTATAGCTAACAGTCGGGATGTGGGATTGTCAGTCCCAAAATAGATCTATACACAATTGTCATCGCTCTCCCTACAAGAGACTCTGGTTATAAGCTTAGGACTTTTACCCATACTTAGATAAGTACATAAAAATGACTCACAGATTGCTTCAACGTATTACGAGTAATAACTGAGAATCCTTTTTGTTTATAACATATAACTTTGTAAAAATAGTTCTGTTTGTCCCTTAACTATACTCATTATAAATTATAAGTTTGTTTCCGTTTTGTTATGAAAACTATTGTGTCTTAACGTGTTTGTAAATTGTTTGTAATTGTAAATGTTTTAGGGAAAAGGCCCTCTTGCTCAGCATATAAATTTGAGAAAGTATGTTATTGAAATGAGTTTTAATACTCATGTATATATTTAGCATGTATAATTATGATTTATCCGACAGTCGAACTGATGATCCTACCCTAAGCCCACAACCAAACAAGGAACAGGAGTTAAGGCAATAGCAATAGTCCTAAGTCTGTTAAATCCTAATTATACACAAATATACAAATGAATATGGTTTTGATAAAGCAGTAATCTAATTAGCTTAAAACAGTTTAAAAATGATTTTAACAATATTTGTAAGCATATGAATTCTTTTGATTATTTTCATTTTTATTTAAGTATTAACAAAATTATATTGTGTTTTGCTTGTATTCTCCCCCTGAAAACATTGAAAAAGATAGATTGTAGGGGTATGAACTCACCTTATGTGAGTGATTCGATTGAAGGCTCGATATAAGTAGCTATTTCCACAAGCGAGATCTCGTGAGAAAAACAAGTCCTAATAGCATTTCACGTAATATATATGTATATGGTTAGTGAATATAATCGCAAGTATGTTAAGGAAATAGCCTAATTTGTAAGTTTCACTTATAAAATAAGAGTGATAGAAGCTATTTGGAAGGCTATTGAGAGTTTTCGGCCAGCCTTGGGTTTTCGGCCACATGAAGATCCAAGTGGGTGTTCTTGGTGTTCTTGGTGAAACCAAGATGATCCAATCATTTGCGGTTGAAGATCACTGAAATGGAAGGTGATTGCTTGTTGAAATGAAGAACACTTGATGTTCTTGGCAAGATCCTAAGGAGATACAAGGCTTTTTCGGATGATAGTTGAGAGAGAATGTAGAGTTTTCGGTTGAGGATCTTGAGAGCAAAGAGTGTGTTTTCGGTTAGAATGTGTAGAAGTGAGGAAGTGTTTTCGGTTTCATGCCCATATAGGAGGATAAGCTTGACGTGACACATGCATGGGTTTGAGAATCGAGGGGATAAGACTGAGGGTTCTCAAGAGGATAAGACCGAGGATTCTTGGTTGGAAACCATTTGCGGTCCGAGCTTGTTTGCGGTCCGAGCTTGTTTGCGGCCGAAAGCTGTTTTTGGTCCGAAGACAGTTGTTCCTTCATGCGAAGGTTATCGGTCCTAGCGAGACTTCTCAGATTTATGCAACTCACTTCCAATTTTTGTAACACTTATAATAAAAGGCTTAAACACATAGATATTTTAAATCTAAACTTAATAATATTGATCAAAACAATAAGTTTGACATTAGTTGACCCAAGTTTGACTTTGGTTGACTTTTACAATAAATAACGGGTTGTCACAATCCATTATGGGACTTTCCCATGTGGGTCTTAGAGGGAGCTTTCCTCTTCTTCCCTTTTCCATGTCCTATAGTGAGGACAGGGGCAGGAGCAGTAGGGGTAGACTCGACAACTTTGCCTTTAAGTCCACTTTCAATAGTTCTCAACAAACCTTGAAGTTTGCTCAAGGTGACTTCCTCCTTGTTCAGATGATAATTCATCTTGAACTGATCATAACGAGGAGGTAAGGAGTGTAGGATAATATCAATCGCTAAATCTTCGTCAAAGTTGACATTCAACTTGAGCAGACGATCCACATACCTTTTCATCCTTTGCAAGTGGCTCGTGATGGACTCTCCATCTTTCATCTTGGTTGATATTAGCAAGGAGAAAATCTCGTACCTTTCCTGACGCACGCTTTGATGGTACTTTTCCATCAAATCTTGGCACATGTCATAAGGCCAGTAGTCCTCGTAGAACCGTTGCAGCTCAGGAGCCATAGTGGCTACCATTATACACAACACTTTTGTCGTGTCCTTTTCGTGAGCCCTATACTCAGCTGTTTGTTCAGCAGAAGCTTTGGTTTCATCTATCTCTTTGAGTTCTTTGTCGAGGACGTATTCTTTCTCCTCGTATCGTAGGGCCATATGAATGTTGCAAATTCAATCATTGAAATTGGATCCATCAAAGGTGACCCTGCCATAAATGCTCAAAAGAGAAAAAGAGCTTGAGGAGTTGGATTTCGAGCCAGGAGCGTTGTTTGAGCCAGACATCTGAAAAATAAAAGGAACAAAGTTTTGATTAGATAAAGATTCCTTAATATAACACCCAAATGAAATATTAAGGCTAGGACCCAACACCATAATTCATAATTCGGAAGAGGGATGCCGTAATCCAATTGCAAATTATTTGAAGGTGGGTAAATGTCGATTTACCGATTCCACCACGAAAAACAAAATGAAGAATTAGGTTTTAAATGAAATGAAATTACTAGATTCTTTTGATATTCATTGAACTTTTCAATGGCATGTTTAATTTCGATTATGCCCTTCAAGTTTGTGATTGGGATACCGAGGATCACAAACAATGTGTGAATAACCATGCAAATTAGCTTGGCACTCTTGATGTCGTTTACCACCTAATCAATGTGCCGGTTAACCACACACACTCCATTGATCTATGGTAATTCTTGAGCTACCCTTTGCCACCCTTGTTAGTCCAAGTTAGTGTGTCGGTTAACCATACACGCTCCACTAACGACTTGACAAGGTGCAAAGTGCAACTTCATGGATTTGCATCATTTTCACATTTTCCTAAAGTAACTATGATTGGGAATTTATAAAAAAAAAACATTCAGTTACTTTATAATATTCATTATACTTATTGATGAGGAATTAATGTTCTATCCTACCCGTTCGGCTAACGACCATCCACTAGTCAAGAGTGCGGTGGGTAAGAGTGGATACCTAATGGCGGTCATTTTACAGATCGCTTCCTTACACACCCCTTATAGATCGGCTTCATGAATGAGACCTACTAACGGTAAAACTGACTCATCTTATACATATATATATATATATATATATATATATATATATATATATATATATATATATATATATATATATATATACATATTAATCTTTTAATATTATAATAGTATAAGGGTTGTATTTTAAACTTTTAAAATACTAGGATTTTAGAATATATAATTTCAAAATTAAAACTTTTAATCAAATTTTAAATTCCAAAACTTGAGGGAAAATTTTAAAACTTTTCAAAACTTCCAGATCAAATTTCAAATAATTAAACTAATCACATAGTTTTAGACATTATCTTAGAATTTGACCATTATCTTTAAATTAGATGAGGATATTCATTACCATAACAGAAAATTCAAATTTTGACAGTTAAAACAATTTAAGGTAATGATCCTTATCTAATTTAGGCTTAAAATCCGAAAAAATTTGCCATATGACGAACCAACTCGTCGAGTCAGGGCATGGACTCGTCAACTTGGTCCAACTCGTCGAGTCCATCTTAGGACTCGTCGAGTTCTGCAGTCAGAGAGCCAAAATCGAATTTGTTCCAGCTTTGGCAAAACACAATAGCATCAAATATAACATAATAACACCCTAAGCTCTGATACCACTGATGGGTTTTGAGCATTACAACATTCCTATGGTGCGCATGCAACCTAATTGCTTTGGATCTAGGTTTTTCTCAAGTTATACATGCAAATCAATTTTCCAAAGCAAGAACCCTAAATTAGCATACAATTTTCGGATTCAATGAATAAACTAGGGTTAGAAGAATACATTTCTTGTTAACTAGTTGTAACAAGCAGTCCTTTCCTTGTTCTTGACCTTCAAGAGCTTAGTGCCTGAAGCGTTGCACCTCTAATGGAGTCACAAACACAACAAGCAAAGAATGAGAAGAAGGAGAGCATAATTTCGGCTAGGGTTTCACTTGGAAGAAGGCCGAAATTGAGAAGTCAGGGGTCTTTAAATACTTGTGGCTACTAGGGTTTGTAGGTGGAAACCCTAATTCTTGACTTAGTCTCCAAGCAGTCCATGAACCCCATTTCAAGAAGGCCTTGGACGATTTCTATAGGGCCTCTTATAGATTTCGTCCAACCCTTTACAAGGGAGTCTAGCAGCCCAATATTGCAACTATCAGTGATCTACAATATCAGTCCCTGTAATTTTAATCAGTCTCTTTTGATTCACTAAATTAATTCTAAATTAATTTCTGATCAATACTAATTAAATAATATGATTTCTCAATTAATATATTATTCTTATAATATATTAATAAATCATTAATTAACCACTTTCTCTAAAACTCATCCTATCAAATTGCTATGGTGAAGGCAACCCAAAAGGACCATGCTACTATCGGGTCAAGTACATACCAATTATAGTTATGGGCTTAGACACCTAATCCAACAAGATTATGTTCTTATTTTTGTTGCATTTCCTTGTTGCTCTTTTATGATGAGATTTTATTGTAAACCCATGATTGTTTCATGGGATATAAAATGTTTTTTTTTGTTATGAGTTAATAGAATTCTACAATTTTTTAGAAATAACTCTGATAATCCCTAGTTAATTAGATGTAGAAAATTTAGATCATTACAATTTGTATCAGAGCCATAGTTTAAGTGAATTAGGATGGATTGACCATGACTAGACTTAAACTTTAGAAGAAGAAGAGAAACAAAGGGTCCATGACCATTATTTGTGTTGAGCACTAAGGGTGTATGTAGTAGTTACTGTCTTGTACACGACTAAGAGATAAAGTATGAAATCGTTTTGAGATAAACCATGTTATGATATGTAAGGTATATGGCTATAGATATGTATATATAAAGAACCTGAAAAGTTTGAGATTAGTAGATAGACCAACCAAGAGGGTTTGGGTCAAGAATGTTACAGAAGAAAGAAGGAATGGTCATTTTCTGAAATTACATGAGAATGGGTTCTCTAGTTAAAGAGATACCAAATATATATAGAAAGAATGATATTATGGTATCATGATAGAAAGAGGCATTATAGACGATGTGTCCTAGTAGATGTACAATAGATATAGTTTGTTTCCTAAAGAAGATTATATAGTTAAGATTTAGAGAGAATGGGGACAAAAAAAGGGACGAAAAGAGAAAGAGATAGAAATGTAGAAAAAGTAGCAAAAAGGGGGGGAAATAAGTAGAAAATAGTAAGAAGGTTGGTGTACCCAGAGAAAGAAAATAAAGATAGAGAGATTCTATCTTAGAAACACCCTCATGTCAAGGAGTCAAAGAATCAAAGAGACAAAGGGTGAAAGAAATGTACTGATGAGTAAAAGAGTTTATTGGCATTGCTTGCGAGCAAGTGGCCATACAAAGAAGAAAGTCCATTGTTATATGGAAAGTGTATAAGATAAGATGAGTAGAGCTTGCACCATTTCATTGATGCTATAGTGATAACACTGACTAGAGATAAACTGGAAGAGAAATGAGATATATGTGTAGATAAAGAGAAAGAGGTGCACTAAAGGTCATGATTGACGTGTAGTAAGAATATTCCAGTGCACACAATCATAACCAAGAAACATGAGAAAACGAGTCAAGACTTCTAAGGAAGTAAGAGACGTAGAGTATGTAGAGTAAGGGGACACTTTCATTATGTGTCCACAAAAGAAGAAATAGGAGGTGTAACTCCTAAAGTAAGAAGAGATAGACTTGTGAAATTATGTAGATGTGTATGTGTTAAATAGCATTATACTACTGAGTAACTGTTAGAGGAAGAAGAAAGATGAAACATTATGTTTAATAAGGGGCAAATAGAAAGAGAGTTAGAAGTTGCATAGAGAAGTGGGAAGATAATGGACTCATGATGTAAGAGATGAGTATGTATGCATAAATACATCTTTTAGATGTATCAAGTATATAGTTGGTAAGAAGAAATGTGGAATTCATAACAACTGGCTTATAAGCAGTTGAGGACTAAGGAATATGAATACCCAAGAAATTTTCATGTTGAAAATTTGGGTTATGAGAAAATAGAAAGTTATTGAGAATCAGTAATGAAGTGGTAATATTGAAAGTAGATAAGTATTATTGTTAGGTCTAATTTATGTGGTTTGGGCTAGGCAATCATCTGTATAAGTCTTGATAGGGTCTTGGTCATGTTGGAGGTGTTTTGTAGCTTGTTGATGTATGTTTACGGCTGAGTTGGTGTTCACGGTCGTAAACAAGTTTACGGTCGTGAACTTGTTTATGGCCAGTCAACCCCTATAAATAGTATGTGTTAGAGTTTATCAGTTAGTGACGTATCCATAGTGTTTACGGTCAACTGTGTGTGTAACTCAAGGTGTACCAGACGTTCTTTTCTAATAGACGTGTATATTGCTTGATAATCTTCTTCTTCTACTCATTCTTGTTCTTGTTTATTTTGATCACTGGTTTGGATCTTGTAATTGGGAGCTTACAATTGGTATCAGAGCAAATCTGGTGTCAAAACAAACTTCAGTGGTGTTTATGGTTGAAAGGATCTTCAATTTCTTCGTTGTTCAAGGCTTGGTTCTGCATTAGATCGTGTTTTCACAGCTAAGGGAATCAAAAACTGACTGAAAAACACTTGTTTTTATAGTTTCTGGGGGTTTACGGTTAGTGGTGTTGAAGGGAGTACGGACGTAAAGCACTTTATACAGCTGTAATCCATTGATCTTCAAAGGTCGTAAATAGCTAATCTTCTAAAGTCGTAAAGAGTTAATCTTCAAGGACCAGAAACTATTGCTTGTCCGTAAACTATCGAACCGTATTCGAGTATACGGCCGTAAACAGCTTTCGGCCGTAAACTAGTGTAAATTGATTATGGCCGTAAACCAGTTCTCTTATTATAATTTTTGTTTTCAAGTATCTTTTCACTTAATTTTGAAAATTTAAAAAAAAAACAAAAATGGATTCACAAACTTTGACTGCTCATCAAGAATTGGACACTATCATGGGAACCACTACTCGAATTCCTCGCTTACTATCCACTAAAGGATTTCCAAAATGGAAGTATCGAATGGAAAAATACATTAAGATGAAATACTTCAAAATCTGGAGAAGTATTCTGAAAGGACCTGTCAGGATCACCACAACTCTCGAAATGGAACAGTCGTTGATAAAGAAATCGAAGATTATACTAATCAAGATTTTGTGAAGATTGAAGAGCAAGAAAGATCTCTTTCCACAATCACTATGGCTCTTTCGCCAGATATTGCTCAGGGTTTCCGTGAATACACGTCTGCAAAGGCTCTATGGGAGGCACTGATTGAAGTTTATGAAGGGAACGAGGAAATGAAACAAAGTCGTCAGGATATGCTGAGACAAAAGTTCAACATGTTCAATCATATCTTGGGAGAATCTCTTGAAGCTCAACTGCAGAGATTCATTACTCTTACAACCGAGATGAGCTCCGCAGGTATCTTGGTCACCAGGTCCAAAATAAACAAGAAGCTACTCAATTCTCTAGCAAAGTCATGGGATATGAAAGTGTCTGTGATTAAGAAGACGAAGGACCTTAACCTTCTGAGTTTAGTTGAAACGATGGCAATTGTTAAAGCTTGTGATCTGGATGACAAGCAAAGGGAGATCAATCACGTCAATTCGTACTCCACTGATAATCTCGGGATTCAATCCAACAATGCATTCTCATATTTCACCACTCCTCAAGTTCAGCCGTTTGTTGCTCCTCAACCATCATCATATGCTACTCCATTCATGCAAAGTGTTCAGCCTCCAGTATCTTATCCACAAGTTGCTTCTTATTCAAAAACAGTTGCTCCAGCTCCTGCTCCCAAAGAAAATGATGAAAAATTGGCTCTTGTTACTGGTCTTGTCAACTACTAAAATGCTTTTGTGGCTGGCGAGCTACCTCCTCAACTATCTTTCGCTGATTTGGATCAAATTCATCCCGAAGATGTTGAGGAGATGGATATTACATGGCAAATCGCTATGGCAGTGTTCCGGGCCAAACAGTTCTCCAAGAACACTGGCAAACATAATCGGGGTATGAATGCCAAAAAGAAGGTGGGATTCAACAAAGGCAAACTTCGATGCTTTAACTGCCATGAACCTGTCCATTTTGCCAGAGACTACCCAAAGATTGACAGGAGGGAGAACAACGAAAGAACGATGGTGCCAGTAGGTAGCAGCAGGGGAGCTACCACCAACAATCAGACCGCGAATCTTGCAGTGGTGGCTCAGTCGTTTGATTGGGATGGCCAAATCAGGCCCTGAGCATCTCAGGACCTGAAAATGCGCATCTTTCCCAAATCAATGACACTGCAGAAGGAGAAGTTGATATAGATCCAGAAGCGGAGATGATGGAACTATAATTTGCGTTCATGGTTCAAAGTACCCCTGAGCCTGCAAAGCCTGAGGTCAGTGAAAACACTTGCTCTCAATCTTGTATTAACACTATCAAATTTTTGCGTGATCAAATTGAATTAATAAAGAAAGAGAACGAGGACCTAAAATATGAGGGGTACCTACTTAGAAAAGGACAAAAACCTTTAAAAGAACAACTAGAGGCCAAGATTAGTGATTTTGATGAATTGCAAGAAGAGCACAGCAACAAATGTGTCAACTATAAATATCTTAAGAAAGAACTTGTTGTTGTAACTGCGGAACTTGACAAGTACTCATTTTGCAAATGCTGATTTTAACTTCAAAAAATTCGATGTGTCAAGTGAAAGAGTTGCAACAATAATTGAACACCAAATGAAATGAAGAGACCAGAAACAAGTAGGAATAGGTTATGAGAGTGTCCCTCCCCCATTCAATCACAATTATACTGCTACTCCATTAACTCAAGCTGAGATTGATCGTGAACCATTTATGGTTTATGGTAAACCAGCTGCTGAACAGGCAACCAAATGTAGTGCTAGGAATTTAGATACTAACATTTCTACTTCCGATGCAGATTCATCAGTAAGCCAGGAAAAGCAGGAGAATGGAAGAATTGATTCTGATAATAAGTTTGTGTCAAAATTTGGTGTTCCTATTACAAAAGTTGATGAGTCTGTTTTTGATGTTTAGACTGATGTTTTAATTTGTGATGATTTGGTGTCAAATGTTAATGTCTCTGATAAATGTGGTGTTGTTTTTGTGAAACCTACTAAATCTGAATCTGTCACTAGCACATCCACATCCTCTACACCTATCACACAATCTGAATCATGCACTTGCACGTGTAGGAAAGTTAGAAAACTCAATAAGAGCACGAAATCTGATAAAGGCGGTACCAGGTCTAATGATATTAAGAAAATTTGTTTCAACTATGGTACTGCCGGCCACATTGCTCGAAATTGTTCCAACCGGGCATTTGTTCATTTTTCAACACCGAGGAAAGAAAACGAGTCTCGAGGAAGGTCTCTAACAAGAAAGTCCTCGAGATCTCGTCTTCGTGATGATGATCGGAAAATTCATAATAATAAGAAAAGGGCCGATCTTAAACCGAACAAACAGGTTTTCACTAAACCAGCCACAGGTACTTTGCCGAAGTCGACTGCGGCTGAGCCAAGGTCAACTTCGTCAAAGGGTGCGTCTGGATCTTCGACTAGTTGTAGCCGAAAATCTAAACGCTCAAATAAAAGGAACAATGTTTCTAATTCACCTGTGAATACTTTAAAACCTAACTACCAATGGGTGCCCAAATCTATAATTGTCCGATCATCTTCATCCTCTGAAAGTGTTTCTGATATTAATGCAAATTTGAAAAAGCAAAAAGATAAATCGGTCAAAGTCAAGGGTACACCCAGGGCTGTAATGACAAGGGTTCCTAAATCTAAATAATCCCGCTCATTGTGCAGGAACAGCTGCGGAGGAATGTTGTCAGACCATGGTATGTCGACAGCGGTTGTTCCAGGCACATGACAGGAGGCATCTCCCAACTGCACAACATTCAAAATTTTAATGGGGGAAACGTTTCCTTTGTTGGAGGAGATGGCGGAAAAATCACTCAAAAAGGAACAGTTTCCAATAGAGTCCTGAGCTTCGAGAATGTTAACTACGCGCCCGAGTTAAAGCACAGTTTGTTAAGCGTCTCTCATATTTGTGATAAGGGCTATTCGACGCATTTTACAGATAAAGAATGTCTAATTTTGAAGCCAGGCATTGTCATTCCAGAAGAATGGATTCTTGTGAAATCAAAACGGGATGGCAATGCATATATCATTGACAAGAACAACAATCTTCCAGAACAAGTCACTTGTCTTTTCTCAAAAGTTTCCGAGCACAATGCTATGGTGTGGCATCGAAGACTTGGACATGCTAACGCAAAAAACTTGAATCGACTTGCTAAGAATGAAATAGTGCGCGGGCTTCCTGTCAAGGATTTCATCACGTTTGAAAAGTGTGTGGCATGCGCCCAAGGAAAACATCACAGAAATCCACACTACCTAAACAGGTCAATTCAATCAACTAGGTGCTCCCATTGTTACATATGGACTTATTTGGTCCGGTCAACGTCCTCAGTATCAACAGAAATTCATATTGTCTGGTTGTGATCGATGACTTCTCGCGGTTCACGTGGGTTTTCTTCTTGTCCAACAAGGCTGGGGTTGCTGACTTGATTAAGAAGTTTATTCTGATGATAGAGAACCAGACCAACCACCGGGTGAAGGCGCTCCGAACTGACAACGGGATAGAATTCAAGAATGTTGTTCTAGATCATTTTTGTGCGGAAAAGGGGATAGTGCGTCAATACAGTGTCGCTCGCACTCCTCAACAAAATGGTGTTGCTGAGCGGCGAAATAGAACTCTACAAGACGCCGCAAGGACAATGTTATGTGACTCCAAACTTCCGGTTTTCTTTTGGTCCGAGGCGATCAACATGGCTTGTTATGTTCAAAATCGTGTTTTGATCAACAAAGCTCAAATGAAGACTCCATATGAAATTCTCTACGGTCACAAGCCATATGTTAGTCACTTCCGTATCTTTGGTTGTCCTTGCACCCTCCTTCATCTGGAATCCAATCCCAAATTTAACGCCAAAGCCGATGATTGTTACTTTGTGGGGTATGCTGCTCGCACGGCGTACAGGGTCTACAATAAGAAGACAAAGCAAATCGTAGAATCCTTCGACGTGTGCTAGGTGGAGGAGAACGAAATGGATGCTAGAGTCGGTCCAGATTGGTTGTTTGATTATACTTCTTTATTCAAGTCGTTCAATGTGTTTTCAGATGACTTGTTTTGTTCCATCTCTGGTTCGAAGGCTGTGATTGAAGATGAAGACGAAGAAGTTGTTTACAGACCGCCGGTGATGTCCTCTACGACTCCTGCAGTGGATGCATCTGTTCCAAGCGATTCGTCAGAGTCTCTGTGTCAACCAAACAATCCAGATGTTGATGCCACTCCTCTTACTCCTGATGAAAGAGAGTTCATGTCCAAAGATGCTTCCGTTGTTACTCAAACATTCATGGAACTTCTCTTTCCCAAACCGATTGCTAATGATTTTGTGGCAGGCCCCTCTCACGATTCCAGACCGTCTGAGGTGGATCATTTAGCAGATGATGGATTTGTCAATATTCACAACCTTCCCATAACGCTCAATGACATCAGCCAGGAGCTACCTTCCAGAATTCAACGCGATCACCCGATCGGAAACGTCATTGGTCAGCTGGGCAACGGTGTTCAACCGCGGAGTCAGATTGGAGATGTAAACACATGTCTCTATTCTTGCTTCATATCTCAAATAGAGCCAAAGAATGTTGAAATGGCTTTGAATGAGCCCAGCTAGGTGGATGATATGCATGAGGAGTTGAATCAGTTTGAAAAGCTTGGGGTTTGGAAGCTGGTTGAATTACCTAAGGGCAAGAAGTCTCTCGACACGCGCTGGGTTTATCGAAACAAGCAAGATGATTCAGGGGTTATTGTGCGGAATGAGGCCCGATTGGTTGTACGTGGATTTCGCCAAATTGAGGGTCTTGACTACACCGAATTTTATGCTCCAGTGGCTCGCTTGGAGGCTATTTGCATTTTCCTCGTGTACGCTTCTTACATGAACTTCACGGTTGATGGATGTCAAGACTACCTTCCTGTATGGCGCTGTGAAGGAAGAAACCTATGTTGATCAACCTCATGGGTTTGTCAATTCAAAGTTTCTGAATCGCGTCTACAAGTTGGACCAGGCTTTATATGGGTTACATCAAGCTCCAAGGGCGTGGTATGCAACTCTTACGAAGCACTTGCTCGAGCATGGCTATTCACGGGGAACAATTGATCAAACCTTGTTCATTAAGCATGTTGGTGCCGATCAGATTCTTGTTCAAATCTACGTCGATAACATCATTTTCGGGTCAACATGTCCACAGCTATGCAAAGAGTTCGAATGCGTGATGAAGAAGAGGTTTGAGATGAGTTCTTTGGGGGAGATGACCATGTTTTTGGGGCTTCAGGTCAAACAAGATTCAACCAAAATCCTTTTACATCAAGCTAAGTATGTTGAAGATATGCTAGAGAAGTTCAGGTTTCGATACGCAAAATCCTGCACTGACGCCAATGGCCGAGAGACCACTATTGACTCCAGATATTAAAGGCAAATCTATAGATCAAACTGACTACAGATCGATGATCGGATCGTTGATGTATCTAACCGCAAGCAAGCCAGACATCATGTTCGCGGTTTTTCAATTCGCACGATATCAGGCTAATCCTAAACTTTCACATCTTATGGCTGTCAAAAGAATTTTTCGGTATCTCAAAGGCAGCTCAAAATTGGGTCTTTGGTATCCGAAAAATTCTGAATTTGATTTATATGCTTTTGCTGACAGTAATTATGGAGGCTGTAAGCTTGACAGGAAATCAACGTCTGGCGGATGTCAATTTCTTGGAGACCGGCCGGTGTCATGGCAGTGCAAGAAACAGCATACAGTCTCAACCTCAACGGAAGAGGCAGAATACGTAGCTGCTTCTGCCTGTTGTTCTCAAGTTATCTGGATACAACATCAATTACTGGACTATGGTTTGAATTTTTTAGAAACCCCTATTTTTTATGATAATGAAGTTGCAATTCAAATTTCTAAAAATCTAGTCCAACACTCGAAAACCAAGCACATCGATATCAAAGTGCATTTTATCAGATATTGTTATGAGCATTCGCTCATTCGGTTGGAACAGGTTCCCACTTCTAATAATGTGGCGGATTTGTTCACAAAACCGTTTAACATAGCTCGATTCGATGTGCTTGTGGGATTTTCAAAAATGATTCGCTTTGAGGACTAATTTTTATTTTAGCTTAGTTTAAATTTGCACATTTAATTTTCATTCTCACCCATGCACAAATTTAGGGGGAGAAATTAATCAAAAACCAAACAAAAATTAAAAAATTAAAAAAAAATCCAAAAACAATAGCTTTTCTGTAAGTGTTGTGTTGGGAAGTGTATATTCATGTGATAACAGACAATTTGAATCTGTGTAATGTACCAAAGTTGAATTGTCTAGGCTCTGTGTTCGATACGCTGGTAGACACGAAAGATTTAAATGGACTTGACTAGGTGTAGATGAACTTAAGGAATCTAGAGAATTGACAAATCTTAACTTAGATAGTTCCACTTAGCCTGACAATACGACGCTTGGGTAGATTGGGCAGGGAGATATACATGAGAATCCACCGGTCACACTAAAGTAATCCGTATCTAGAACCGTGGTTTAACTCTTCCTCGATGTACGGACTTTGTCCTTAATTCCGGTATTGATGGGGCGACTGGGGAATTCCGATAAAGTAGGTTTGTAGGAAATTATTTTCTTGCTTTCTTTCTGTTAGTCATATGTTGCCTCCTCTGTGTGATTGAAATACAACCGACCTGGACTGCAACATATGCAATTGTATTTCTCTGCATCTTCTATCTATGCAATTCTTCCTATCTATTATCCATATGATGTCTCCTTTGCGTGATTGAAATACATCTGACCTGGTACACAGCATATGCACCAGTCTACTTCTCAATCCCTGTAAATCTGGTTAGTCATATGTTTCACCCTATACGAGATTGGAAGAGATCCAACCTGGGCGTACATCATATGCATTCTAAATCTGACTTCTCCCATAATAATTGTCTGCTCACCTAAAGTAAGGAGTACTTTGGAAGTTCCTGATTATTGGGGTATGTCAGGAAGCGAGAAACATGTTCTAGTACATTTAAAATTGAACGTTCACTAGGCTGTCTGTAGATCTCGTTGCTCAATTTAGGTGGACAACAATATCATTGGTCGTCGTCAGATGAATGGTCCTTAGGAATTTTATCTAGAAACGTAAGGTCACAATGCCTTGTCATTAATAGTATGTCAAAAATTTGTCACAATCTTTCGTGTTTAAGTGGACCACAATACTGGCGATCGAGCAAATCTAAACATGAAGGTAGAGGTACCGATAAACGGATTTGGATTGTCTAAAAACTTTGATCCCAATCTCATAAAAATTGTTATTAGCATTAGTTGAGGTGAAATTAGTGTTAATTCATTTAAATTTCAAATTTTATTTTTATGTTTATTTTTTTTATTTTATCTTGATAAAATTCAAAAATTAAAAACATTAAAAAATTAATTAAAATTTTTAAAATTTTGCTTAGTTTAATTTTTAGAGTTTGTTTTATTTTATTTTTATTTTATTTTATTTTTTAGTCCTCAAAATGCATTTTTTTAATTGTTTTGGGTATTGGGCTTAATTTTTGAAGCTTCTTGGGTTGTAGTCCATGGGTTTTGGACCGGATCTTGGATCCGGGTATATATGGTGCTGAGTCCGGCTGTATACTCCTTTACTCTCACTTTTATCTCTACGGCCGTAAATTCCATCCCGAATCCTCTCTATCACTGTTCATCGATCCATCTCATTTGTGTTTATAACTCGAAATCGACTATTTACTCTTGTAGGTATGCATATTCCGACCACCAAAATGCTATCTTAACAAGAAATCGACCGTGAATCGAAGGATTAATCGACAAAATTGAATATGTCGGCGTTTACGGCTCTTGAGCAGTTTACGGCCATTAAAGGGCTTACGACCGTACACCCGTTTACGGCCGTAAACTCTCTATTTGACCGTAAACTCATTTTTTGGACATTAAAATCTGTTTTTAACACTTAATCACCATTAAAGCCTAATTAAATTGTTACATGAGTAAAACCTTAGTCTTAAATGATTAAATAAGTTGTTTTCACACTTGGCTTGGTTAAGTGCAGATCAAATGGTTGGACTCAAATTTGCTGATAGTCACAATTTGGCGATTTTTTTGGTTGACGCTCCAGCAGCTCATGGTGATTTCAAGTCTATGATCCATGGTTTGAAGAAATGTTGCTTAGCTACTGCTCTGACTCTAAATCCAGTGGTCTATCAAAGCCTGATTCAAGAGTTCTGGAAGACTACAGTGGTGAAAAAGAGGGATGATGGTTCAAAGTCTATTGAAGCTACTGTCAAGGGATGCAAAGTCATAGCAACAGAGCAGATCATCCGGGAGGTGCTAAGAATTGAAGATCAACTAGGTTTTCCCACTGAGATTACAATGGATCAAGCTCAAGAACTCCTTGGTAAAATGGAATGTGAAGGAGATTTTCCTCCTACTCTCAAGAAGCTGTTACCACCATACTAGAGGTTTCTAGCTCATGTCTTTGTGATCTGCATCTCGAGAAAGAGATCTGGAGCGGATGAAATCTCTTTAATGAACACATGTGCAATCGCTGCTCTTGCTGCAGGACTTGATTTCTACTTCTCCAAGTTCATCTTGGACAAACTTATCGGTAACATTAATGGAAATACAAGAGATAAATTTCTCATGTACCCAAGGTTCCTTCAGCTGCTCATCAACAACCAAATCCCAGAGATTGAAAAGGAAAGAGAAACACTTGACATGAAATCTCTTGGATCAAACACTGTTGGTTTAATCAAACAAAACCGTAAGGGTAAAGTCATGTTTCAAGGAAGATATCATTTGGTGAAGTTTGGAGCATTTACGGAGCTAAGTGATTCATCTGAGTCTGTAGAGTCCTCTTAACATTTGGAATCTGAAGATGATGTGATAACTGCCTCTGACCATGAAGATGAGAGAGTTCCTCATGTTGCAATTGTAGCAGAGGAACATGATAATATGGTTAATGTGGAAGTGCAAAGTGACTTTCATGAGAGTGTAAACACTAGTGATGTTGGTGGTGGAGATGAGGGATTTGAAGATGATGATTCATTTTTAGGTGGTGATATGTCTAGACCAAGTAATTTTGACATGTATGGGCAAACTAATTATGACATACCTTTTGATTTTGAGAATGTCTGTTGCCCCACAAATAAGGACCTTGACTCCTTCTTTGACAGTGTCAATGAAGTTGCTCAACCGGCAACAGAGACAAGGGTAGTAGAAAATATTCAAGAAGCAATGCCTCCTACCTCCGAATAGATGGCCAGTGTTAATGTTGATATGGATGCAGCATCAAGGATTCCTCCCCTTAATGTTGATGTTCCTACCTCTATGCCAGCTGTGAGTGATTCTCTGATGACTCTGACTTCCCAGCCTTCGCTAAAAAGAAGAAGACATGATCCAAGGACGGGAATACTTTTTAGGGATCAGGCCTCACCGATTCAACCTTCAATCACAACATCAGCCACTACTCCAACCATTCCAACTACTCCTGGTCATGAAGGACCAAGAACTATCTTTGAAGCAGGGAGTCCTTCAGCTCCTGGAGGTTCCTCCCTCCCAAGGCCTGATCATGACATCGCTTCTGAGCAACTTGCACAGGTCTTGGCTGAACAAGAAATGACAGGCCTTCCTCCTCGCGGAAAAGGTATCTCAATTGAGGAAGGCAACTCAGGGGAAGTGGAAAAATCTATTCAAGTGCTCAAGGAAGAAATGAGTGTGTTAAATCAGAGAATCATTGAGATAGATATTTTAATTGACAACCTCAAAACTCAGGTTTCAGAGCTTAAGGCAGACAACTCTCTGAAGACAACACAAATCTCCGATTTACAGACCCACCTAGGAGCTCTAACTGCCTGCTACTTCAACCTCAAGGATAAACTAGCCATGGAATTTGGTGACAAATTCAAATCTTCTGTCGGAGAACTAGGCAGAGCTGACCTTTCCCAAGCTTCTCAACAAAGACCCCCTGTTGATCCTCCCACTGAAAGAACACCCGAATAGTTGATCGATTTGACTGTGAGCCAGCTCAAGCTCCACATTTAGTTACTTTGAAGCGAACTCAACAAGCCTCATCTTCTAAAAACAAATGTGGTTGTTCAAAAAGAGTTCAGATCAGAACGTTCGTGGTGATCAACCCCGACTCACCGTTACTGAACTCAAGAAAAGAAAAATTGGTATTAAGTACGGTGATCAGTCAGGAATTGTGTCGTGGGGCTTTCATGATAAATTGAAATTGTGGCTTGTGAAGCGTAAAATTTCAAATATGGAGTATTACAAGGACAAACATGACTTTTGTTCATGGACAAGGGTTGATCTATCTGAACTTGCCAATGCTCCCTTTGCTAATCCATCCAATGATCCTAAAGCAACAGATTTCAAGCATTTTCTAGAAGATCAAGTGAAGAAGGGATTTACTAATATGAAGACTGTTGAGTCCTTCATCAAGAGCTACCTGCATGTACTGGATCCAAAGACTAATGAGCCTTTCAAGACGGTGATGTGGCCTCCCACTAATCAACTGAAGCAGATTCTTGTTGTGCAGAACTTCCAGGATGGTTCATTAAATAGTATGCTTTACTGGTTCTATGATGAATACACAGCTTCTTCTGTCATCAGATTTCCAGAAGGTGTATTTCGAATATTTGACAAGAAAGATCTACTTCAATTTGGAAAATGGGATATACATTATCTGGATCAACATCAAATCCAGGTTGCTGAACATATTTTTGAAGCCACCGCTAAAGAGTATACTGCTATGATTGCTGAGATTATTGAGAAGCAGATGTGGCTTGGGTCAATGGGGAGGTCTGATGTGCTCATTATCGAGAAATACTGAATCAATGCTAGCTCCAAACCAAGGGGGAGATTGTTAGGTCTAATTTTTGTGGTTTTGGATAGGCAATCATCTGTATAAGTCTTGATAGGGTCTTGGTCATGTTGGAGGTGTTATGTATCTTGTTGATGTGTGTTTACGGCTGAGTTGGTGTTCACAGCCGTAAACATGTTTACGCCGTGAACTTGTTTACGGCCAGTCAACCCCTATAAATAGTATTTGTTAGAGTTTGTGAGTTAGTGAGGTATCCATAGTGTTTACGGTCAACTGTGTGTGTAACTCAACGTGTACCAGACGTTCTTTTCTAATAGACGTGTGCATTGCTTGATAATCTTCTTCTTCTACTCATTCTTGTTCTTGTTTGTTTTGATCACTGGTTTAGATCTTGTAATTCGGACCTTACAATTATGTACATGCAGTGTATGGGCGTTGCAGACACATGGTACTTATTGTGATTCAATGGAGCCATTAAATTACCTGAGGATCAAGAGGGTTGAGACGAGAAGTGATAGGATGGTAAGTTGAGAATAATTACCATGTAAGAGATATAATACTTGTGAAACAAGGAATGGAATAGTAATATTGAATCCAGATAATTCTAGTATATATGTAGTGTATGGGCGTTGCAGACACATTACACTTGTTGTGGTTCATTGGGACCATTAAGCTAAGTACAAATCGAGTGGTGGGATAACAAGATTAGCATGAAACTTGGAAGAATATGCAATGTCAAGATTTAGACTTGGGGTCTTGGGAGTAGAAGAGAGATGGATATGAAAATTTAGTGCACGAGCACAAATAAATTGTTAAGAAAAAGAGTTGTAATTAGTTACAACAGTTTATGCTATTAGAAAGGAAGAGTAGAAGATATAATACGAAAATGAAAGAATATCATGATAAGGCATTAGAGATGAGAGGAAAAGAGTATGAGATAGATGAGATGAGAGAGAATAGCAGTGTACGCATGAAAGAAAGATATTAAATTGCAAAGAAAGAGAAAGAAGAGAAAAGAAAGCAAGAGTAGATTAACATGAAAACATATTAGATTATAACTCACTAACATTGTTGTCTGATATAGTATAGATGTTTCATGTTTTGCAGGTTCAAGTATCAGCCGGTGTATGTGAAGAAGATAAGATCACAAGGACTTAGACTAGGTTGTTATTTTTATTGTATTTCCTTGTTACTATTTTATGATGAGATTTTATTGTAAACCCATGATTGTTGCATGGGATATAAAATGCTTTTATTTTTATGAGTTAATATAATTGAAGGGTCCAGTTAATGGTTTGGTCTAGGCTTTCATTGTAATAGTTCCTTTTGAGTCTTTAGTGTGATTTTGTGGGTTGTTAGTGAGTTTACGGCCCTGGAGTGAGTTTACGACCGTAAGCCTGTTTACGGCCGTAAACCCTGTTTCCGGCCCAAGTCCACTATATATAGAGGAGTTGTAGGTCATTGTTATGTTGTTGATGCCACAGAGTTCACGGTCTATTGTATCGAGTTGTACCAAACGTTTTACAGCAATAAACGTGTGCAAGCTTGATTTTTCTTCTTCTTCTACTCATATTCTGATTACTCTTGATTGTTTGATTTCTTGATCATTGGTAAAGATCCTTATCAGGACCTTACAATTGGTATTAGAGCAAAATCGGTGTCAAAGTATCATTCAATCGAGTTTTCAGCCGTTTAAACTGATATTCTTCACTGTTCGAGACTGGTTTTGGTGTTTTCGTTTTTAAAGGGATTGAATCTACTCCAAAATCGTGTTTTCGAAGAACTTCTGGGAGTTTACTGCCAAGAGATTACGGCCGTAAACCCAGTTTACGACCATAAACTCAAGAACATTCATAAACCGTAAACAGTGTTCTTGGACCGTAAACAAGGCATCTTCATTAACCGTAAACTAAAATTCAAAAACCGTAAACACAAAACCGTAAACACCCCGGCCGTAAACACCCGACCGTAAACTCAGTTTACGACCGTAAACACATTAACCGTAAACTCATTTCTGACATTATTTTGCTTTAATTTCTGATGGATTCTCAAAGTCAAACACATTTTCATGAACTGGATACTATCATGGGTACAACCACACGTGTTCCAAGATTGATGTATGCAGATGGTTTTCCTGAATGGAAATAACGGATTGAAAAGTACATTAAAATGAAAGACTTCAAAGTTTGGAGAAGCATCATCAAGGGTCCTGTTCGAATTACTATGACAGTTGGAGGACAAGTGATTGACAAAGCAGTTGAGAACTATACAGATGAAGAATTTGAGAAAGTTGAAGAACAGGAAAGGGCTTTAGCCACTCTGACCATGGCATTATCTCCTGATATAGCTCAAGGTTTCAGATAGTATACTTCAGCTAAAGATTTGTGGGAAGCTTTGATTGAGGTATATGAAGGAAATGAAGACATGAAGGAAAGTCGTCAGGACATGTTGCGACAGAAATTCAATATATTCAACTACATTCCTGGAGAAACTCTGGAGGCACAGCTGCAGCGATTCACAATTCTCACTACTGATATGAACATATCTGGGATCTTCTTGACCAAGTCCGAGATAAACAAAAAGCTACTAAATGCTCTTCCAAGGTCTTGGGACATGAATGTTGTTGTGATTAAGAAGACCAAGGATCTGAATCGCCTTACTCTTGCTGAAACAATGGCGATCATCAAAGCTTGTGATATTGATGATAAACAGCGAGAGATTAACCATGTGAATTCGTATTCGACTGTAAATCCCGGAATTTCCTCTAACAATGCCCTTTCATCAATCATCTCTTCCTCAAGTCAAGCATTTGTTGTTCAACAACCTCATATTCAAACCTTCACTACTGCGTCATCCATGCCTCATTCTCAAAACCAGCCATTTGTCTCTCCACAAGCTGTCCCCCCCTCCCCAAAAAAAAATGTGCCAGTTGTAGCCTCTTCCTCAAACACAAAGGAAACTGATGAAAATCTTGCTCTCGCCACAGGACTTGTTAACTGCTACAATGCTTTTGTAGCTGGAGAGCTTCCACCTCAGTTGTCATTTGCTGATCTGGATCAGATTCATCTAGAAGATGTGGAAGAGATGGATATTACGTGGCAAACTGCTATGGCAGTTTTCAGGGCTAAGCAGTTTGCTAAAAAGACAGGGAAGAATAACTGGGGAATGAATGCTGATAAAAAGGTAGGGTTCAACAAGGGAATGCTTCGATGTTTCAACTGTCACGAGCCGGGTCATTTTTCTCGTGAGTGCCCTAAACCGGATCGAAGGATGAACAATAACAGGACAATGGTTGCAGTAGGAAACAATCGTGGAGGTGTTGCGGTCAATGGTGAGACTGCTATGGTTGCTCAGTCATTTGACTGGGAGGACCAGATTCAGGCTCTGAATATTTCAGGACCTGAAAAATGTTCACCTAGCCCAAATCAATGATGATGCTCCCTTGAAGAATGATGTAGCTGATACTGAAGAAAAGGTGATGGAGCTGCAGTTTGCAATGATGGTATCTTCTACTTCCGAGCCTAAGAAACGTGAGGTAAATCTACCTTCTTGTTCTCAGGCATGTACTGAATATGTTAAACTTCTTCATGACGAAATACAATTATTACGTAGAGAAGTAGAGGATCTTAGATATGAGGGCTATCAACTTAGAAAAGGACAAAAACCCCTAAAGGTCCAGTTAGAGACAAAAATAAAGGACTTTAAGAGAATTCAGACAGAATACAGTGAAAAATGTGAACTTTATGATTATATTAAGAGACAGAATGATGAGTTAATTGCTGAGTTTGATACATTAAAGAGGCAATTTGAAACTGCAAATTTTGATTTTAAAAAGTTTGATGTATCAAGCGAGGTAGTTACCAACATGATTGACTATTGCCTGCAGTTCAAACAAAACCAGAAAAAGGGTCTAGGATACGATAATGTACCTCCTCCTTTCAATCACAATTATCAGTATCAACCCTTATCCAAAGAGGAGATTGCCAGCGAATCATTCATGGTTTATGGCAAACCATCTGGTTTTGTTTCAGGAGGATTTATTAATGTTGAAAGTACTAACGTTTCTACTTCCCCTGCAGATCAATCCTTAGATCAGGCAAAGTAAGAAGTTGGAGAATCTGTTTCTGATAATAAAACTGAGTCTGACTCTGATGTTTTTATTTCAAATGAAAAATCTTTTGCTTCTGATGTTAACCATAACAATGTTTTTTGTGATGTTTCCACATCTGCTCCTGTTGAATTTAATTTCTTTGAAATGTTTGATGAATTGTTTGATAATCCTAATGCTTGTGCTTCTAATGAAAACACACCAATTCCATAAGTCACACCATCTGATACAACCTCACTTATCTCACATCCTGTTTCATGCACATGTTCTGGTGAGAAAAATAAGGTTGTCAGTGAAGAAAATAAATCTGAGAAAAGCAGTACAAGTTCCAATAATAATAAATAGATTTGTTTTAATTGTGGTATTGGTGGTCATATAGCTAGAAATTGTCAAAATAGGATCTTTGTGAACTATATGTCGCCAAGAGGAGAGAACGAATCTAGAGGAAGGTCTTTAATTAGAAAGTCCTCAAGAACTCGTTCTCGGAATGATGATTGGAAAGATGATCGAAGTGGTAAAAGGGCGGTTTTTCAAAAGAATAAAAAGGTTTTTCATAACAAACTTTCAAACAGTTTGCCAAAACCGAACAAGGCTCCGCCAAGATCGGTTTCTTCAAAGAGAAACTATGGATCTTCAACCTCTTCTGATAAAACATCCAGATACTCAGTGCAAACTGATAAGAAACATATTTCAAAACCACCTGTGACTATTAGAAAACCTAAATATCATTGGATGCCCAAATCAACTTCCAATCAATCATCAGCATCCTCTGAAAAGATTAGAAATGAGGATTCTAAATTGAAAGATCAATCAGAGAAAGTGAAAAGGAAACCCAGGACAGTGATGACCTGGGTTCCCAAATCTAAATAATCCCGCTCATTTTGCAGGGACAGTTGCGGAGGAATGTCGTCAGACCTTGGTACGTCGACAGCGGCTACTCCCGGCATATGACAGGAGACATTTCCCAACTAAGCGACATTCAATCTTTTAATGGGGGATATGTTTCCTTTGCAGGCGGAGAAGGTGGCAAGATCACTCAGAGAGGAACCATTACAAATGGAGTGCTAAGTTTCGAGAATGTCAACTTTGCTCCCGAGTTAAAGCATAGTTTGTTGAGTGTGTCTCAAATCTGTGATAAAGGTTATTCTACACATTTCACTGACAAGGAATGTATGATTCTCAAGCCAGGCATTGTCATCCCGGAAGAGTGGATTCTTGTCAAATCTAAGCGGGATGGGAATGCTTACATTATTGATATGAACAGCAACATACCAGAACAAATCACTTGCCTCTTTTCGAAGGTCTCCGAACAGAACGCAATGATGTGGCACCGAAGACTCGGTCATGCTAACGCTAAGAACCTAAATCGTCTTGCAAAGAATGAGATGGTCTGAGGCTTACCTATCAGAGACTTTATTACGTTTGAAAAGTGTGTGTCATGTGCCCAAGGAAAACATCATAGAAAACCACACCTGCCAAAACAAGTTAACTCAATCAGTCAGGTGCTCCAATTATTGCATATGGACTTATTTCGTCCGGTCAACGTCCTGAGCATCAATAGAAGCTCGTACTGTCTAGTTGTGATCGATGATTTCTCTCGTTTTACGTGGGTCTTCTTCTTATCCAACAAAGCTGGGGTTGCTGATCTGATAAAGAAGTTCATTGTGATGATTGAGAATCAAACCAACACCCAGGTGAAGGCGCTTCATACTGACAATGGAACTGAATTCAAGAATGCGATTCTTGACCATTTTTGCGTAGAAAAGGGAATTATGCGTCAATACAGCTCTGCTCACACGCCTCAACAAAATGGTGTTGCTGAGAGAAGAAATAGAACGTTAAAAGACGCTGCAAGGACAATGCGTTGTATACGACTCTCACAAAGCACATGCTCGAGCGTGGATACTCTCGTGACACTATCGATCAAACTTTATTCGTCAAGCATGTTGGTAATGATCAGATTCTAGTCCAGATCTACGTTGACGACATTATCTTCGGGTCCACCAGTCCACAGCTATGCAAAGAGTTTGAAGGCGTGATGAAAAAGAGGTTTGAGATGAGTTCATTAGGAGAAATGACCATGTTTCGGGGGCTTCAGGTCAAACAAAATTCAACCGGAATCCTACTCCATCAAGCTAAGTATGTGGAGGATATTCTTGAGAAGTTTGGGTTTCAAGACGCAAAACCTGCTTCGACACCGATGGCCGAAAGACCTCTGCTGAATCCAGATACTGATGGTGAATCCGTAGATCAGACACACTACAGATCGATGATCGGATCGTTGATGTATCTAACTGCAAGCCGTCCAGGCATCATGTTTGCAGTTTGTCAATGCGCACTTTATCAGGCTAATCCTAAACTTTCACATCTTATTGCTGTCAAAAGGATTTTTCGGTATATCAAAGGCAGCCCAAAATTGGGTCTTTGGTATCCGAAAAATTCCGAATTTGATTTATATGCTTTTGCTGACAGTAATTATGGAGGCTGTGAGCTTTACAGGAAATCTACATCAGGAGGGTGTCAATTCCTTGGAGATAGGCTGGTGTCATGGCAGTGCAAGAAACAGCATACCGTCTCAACCTCAATAGCAAAAGCGGAATATGTTGCTGCATCTGCTTGTTGCTCTCAAGTTATCTGGATCCAACATCAGCTGTTGGATTACGGTTTGAATTATCTAGAAACCCCCCATTTACTATGATAATGAGGCTGTGATTCAAATTACTAAAAATCCTGTCCAACATTCCAAAACCAAGCACATTGATATCAAAATTCATTTTATCAGAGACTGTTATGAGCGCTCGCTCATCCGGCTGGAACAGGTTCCATCTGCTAATAATGTAGCGGATCTGTTCACCAAGCCTTTTAACAAAGCTCGATTCGATGTGCTTGTGGGATTTTTGAAAATGATTCGTTTTGAGGATTAATATTTTTGTTTTAGGTTCAGTTAGTTTAAATTTGCGCATTTTAGTGATTTCATTCTCACCCATGCACAAATTTAGGGGGAGAAATAATCAAAAACCAAACAAAAATTGAAAATTTTAAAAAAATCCAAAAATAGTGTTATTTCAGTTATAGTGTTATTTCTGTTTTATTTCTTGTTCAGAAAATTCAAAAATCCAAAAATATTTTGTTTCTGTTTTATTTTTTTAAATATAAAAAAACATTAAAAATCAAAAAATCAAAAAAATGTTGCTAACAGCTTTGCTTGTACGTGTTGTGACGGGAAGTGATATTATCAAGTGATAACAGGCAATCTGAGTCTGCGTAACGTACCAAAAATTAAATTATCTACGTTCTGTATTCGATGTGCTGGTAGGCACGAAAGATTCTAAATGGACTTGACTAGGCAGATTTGAACTTAAGAAATTCATAGACTTGAAAAATATTGACCTAGTTAAATCCGTGTAGCCTGACAATACGACGCTCGGATAGATTGAGCAGGGAGATATATATGGGAATCTACTGGTCACATTAAAAGAACTCGTATCTGGAACTGTGGATTAACTTTTCCTCGATGTGCGGATTATGTCCTTAATCCCGGTATTGATAGGGTGACTGGTGAATTCCGATAAGTTAGGTCTGTAGAAGATTATATTCTTTCTTTCTGTCTGTTAGTCATATGCTGCCTCCTCTGCGTGATAGAGAGATCCGACCTGGAATGTAACATATGCAACTCTATCTCTCTGCATCTTCTATCTATGCAATTCTTTCTATCTGTTAGCCATATACTGTCTCCTTTGCGTGACTTTCAATCCGACCTGGTACACAGTATATGCATCATTCTTCTTCTCAACCCCTCTAAAACCTCAGTTAGTCATATGCTTCACCCTCTGCGTGATTGGAAGAGATCCGACCTGGGTGTATAGCATATGCATTCTAAATCTATCTTCTCTCTTAATAATTGTCTGCTCACCCGATGTAAGGAGTATTCTGGAAGTCCTTGATTACTGGAGCATATCAGGAAGTGGGAAACTTGTTCTAGTACAATTAAAATTGAACGTTTACAGATTGTCTGTAGATCTCGCTGCTCAATTTAGGTTGACAACAATATCCCTGGTCGTCGTCAGCTAAATGGTCCCTAGGAAATTTCATCTAAGAATAAAGGATCAAAATGAGAGGGTTTAAGTGGACCACAATACCGGCGATCAACCATACAAAGACATGAAGATAAAGGTACCGACAAGTGGATTAAGGTTGTCTAACAACTTTGATCTCTGTGTCACAAACTTATATTCAGTGATTTTTGAGATAAATTTTAGTTTGCATTTATTTTATCTCAAATTTATTTTTATTTTTATTTTATTTTTATTTTTATAATAATTGTCAAAATTTAAAATTTTAAATTCTTAATTTTTAGAAATTATTATTTTTATTTTTAGTTTATTTTAATTTTAATTTTATTTTAAAAATCCTCAAAAAGTTTTATTTTTTTGAAAATTATTTGGGATTTGGACTGTGCCTTATACAGTGTGGAAGACAGGTAAACTTGAACAGGGTATAAAAGGAAGACTTTACAGCCGGAAACCTTTTACTCCTCATTTTCCTTATTTCCGGCCGTAAACCCTCTCATACTCTCTCTCCTCTCGAAAAAATTTCTAGTGTTTTTGAGTAATTGCTCGGTTCATCTCAAAGGTATGCCAAAACCGACCATGGGAATGTATTTTGTTCATCGAATCGACTGCTTTTGGGGATTTAATCGAAGAATATCAGTTCGCCGGCGTTTACGGCCGAAGCTTACGGCCAAGGAGTTTACGGCCGTAAACTCCATTTACGGCCAGGAGCTTACGGCCATGGGTTTACGGCCGTAAACCCAAATTTGACCGTAAAACTCCAAATTTTGGTCAAAATAAATTTTTTTTTGGGCCAAAATTAAATTGATTAATTAAGAAAACTTAAAACTTCAATTGCTTAAATACTTTTGTTTTCTTACTTGGCTTGTTTTAGTGCAGATCAAATGGCAAGTTTGAAGTTTGTTGATATGCATAACTTGGCCATTGTACTGGCTGATCCTCCTGCAGTTCATGGAGAATTCAGGTCAATGATCCACAGACTAAGAGAATGCTGCCTAGCCTTTGCTATTACTGTGAACCCCGTGGTCTATCAGAGAATTATCAGGGAGTTCTGGCAGACTGCAAAGATGACAAGAGACAACGATGGTGCAGTTACTATTAATGCTATTGTGAAGGGTTGCAGGATTGTGATTACTGAGCAAGTTATCAGAGAAGCGATAATGATTGATGATCAACCTGATTTTCCTACTGAGATCGGGATTGAAGATGTGCAAAAGATTCTCAAGAAGATGGGGTACGAAGGCATCTTTCCTCCCACTGTGAAGAAGCTTCTGCCTCCATACTGGAGATTCTTAGCTCATGTCTTTGTGAGCTGCATCTCGGGCAGAAGGTCAGGTGCTGATGAAATCTCTCTAAGGAACACTGGAGCCTTTGTTTCACTAGCTGCAGGGATTGACTTCAACTTCTCGAAGTTCATATTGGATGAGTTCGTAGTAAACATCAACGCAATAAACCGGGATACTTTCTTGATGTATCCTAGGTTCATCCAATTGTTCATCGACATTCAATTTCCGGAGATGGTCAAAGAGGGAGAAACCCTAGACATGAAGTCATTATGTCCTCACACTATTGGGCTTATAAAGCAAAATCGTAAGGGCAAGGTCGTTTTTCAAGGATTGCATCCTCTTGTGAAGTTCGGAAGATTTGCGGAGCTAAATGAATCTTCCGAATCTCATGGAACGTTAGATAAAATATCCTCTGAGCCCACTTCTTCAGAGAGAGTAATTTTGGAAGATGATGTTATTACAGTGTCGGATCATGAAGAAAGAGAAGAAACAGCAGATCCAAATGCTTCTGTGGCAGAGGAACATGATCTGACATCAGTACCGGTCCAAGGTGATTACTATGAAGGATCTTCAAAGAGTGGGACTGAGACTGATTTGTATGAAGACCTCGATCTTACTGGTTTCAATAAGGATGAAATTCCTTTAAACTTTGGAAGTAATGAAGATTTTATGTCAGGAGAAAACCTCAACACACTACTTGACAATATCAATGATGTTGCTGATCCAGTAACGGAGATACGGGAAACTGAAGACGTTCTTGAAGCCACGCCTCCTACTACCCAACAAGTGGCGTAAATAGCAATTCCTATGGTGACAGTGTCAGGGATTCCTCCCCTTGATATTGTTTCTCCTACATCTGCGCCACTTGAGAGTGATCGCATAACAACACAAACCTCTTAACCTCCTATGAAAAGAAGAAGACTTTATCCTAGACAGGGAGTTCTTGATGTTGGTATACTTCAAGGCCTTTCAACTCCACCAATAACCACTACTGCTATTGTCTCATCAGAACCTTTCAGTGAAGGTCCTAGCACCGCTTATGAAGCTGGTGGTTCTTCTTTCCCCACAGGATTTTCTCCTCCCAAGCCCGATCATGATGCTGCTTCAGTGAGGCTAGCCATGCATTTGGCTGAAGAACAATTCTCAACGCCTCTCTCCCGTGGTAAAGGAATATCTATTGGGGATGGCAGCTCTGGAGAAGAGAATCCTACAATCCTTGGACTTCAGAAGGAGATCAATGTGCTGAATCAGAAGAATATAGAGCTTGATATTCGGGTTACAGACCTTCAAACTGAAAACACCAAGCTCAATATTCAAGTTGCTGATCTTCTTGAAGACAAAGCTCTGAATACTAAGCAGATCACTGATCTTCAGACGCATTTTGGTTTGTTGACCGCCAGCTACTATGACCTAAAGAAGAAGCTGGAAGAAGAACTTGGTGATAAATTCAAGTCATCTGTCGATGCGCCAAGGATCTATATTCCTAATTAAGACGCTCCCATAGTTCCACCACCTACAAGAACAACCAGGATTGTTGATCGTTTTGATAAAGAACCGGCACAGGCTCCGAATGTTGTGGCTTTGAAACGTGCCAAACTGGCTAAGTCTGTTGAGAAGGGTCAGTTTTTGTTTAAAAGGAGCTCGGATCAAAATGCTCCTGGGGATCAATCTAACATCATCGTTACGGATCTTGGAGAGAATCGCTTCAGGGACGTATATGGTGATAGGTCAGGGATCATCTCATGGGGATTCCACGATAATCTAAATATGTGGATCGTGAGACGGAAGAGTGGTAACGCCGAATTATATAAAGATGCTCATGACTTCCACTCTTGGACCAGGATTGATCTTACAGAACTGTCGAAAGCTCCTTTTGCAAATCCCTCAAATGATCCCAAGGCAGCACATTTCAAGTTGTTTTTAGAAGATCAAGTACTTAAGGGTTTTCCTTCAATGAAGACTGCAGAGTCAATTATTAAAATATACCTAAGTGTAACTGATCCTAAAACCAATCAACCTCTTCGATCTGTGATGTGGCCTGCTACCGCTCAAGTAAAGCAGATTCCTATTCTTCAGAATCATCCAGATGGATCCTTAAAGTCTATGCAATACTGGGTGTTTGATGAAACTACATCTTCTGCTGTCATCAAACTTGAAGATGGATGTATATGTTTATATGATAAAAGAGATTTGCTTCAGTTCGGGAAATGGGATATACATCAGTTTTCTCTTCATCAGATCAAGGTCGTTGAAGACATCTTTGAGCCTGCTGCTAAAGAATACACATCCATGGTTGCTGACATTATCAAAAAAGGAATGTGGTATGGAGCTATGGGGAAGTCGGACGTGCTGGTGGTTGATAAAGACTGAGTCCAAGCTAGAACCAAACCAAGGGGGAGATTGAAGGGTCCAGTTAATGGTTTGGTCTAGGCTTTCATTGTAATAGTTCCTTTTGACTCTTTAGTGTGATTTTGTGGGTTGTTAGTGAGTTTACGGCCCTAGAGTGAGTTTACGGCCGTAAGCCTGTTTACGGCCGTAAACCCTGTTTCCGGCCCAAGTCCACTATATATAGAGGAGTTGTAGGTCATTGTTATGTTGTTGATGCCACAGAGTTCACGGTCTATTGTATCGAGTTGTACCAGACATTTTACAGCAATAAACGTGTGCAAGCTTGATTTTTCTTCTTCTACTACTCATATTCTGATTACTCTTGATTGTTTGATTGCTTGATCATTGGTAAAGATCCGTATCAGGACCTTACAATAATTCTGCAAATTTTTAGAAATAACTTTGATAATTCGTAGTTAATTAGATGTATAAAATTTGAGTGTTACAGAGAGGATAGAGGACAAACATCAAAGGTGTTGTTTTAAGAGTCCATAAGTTGATTCCAAGACCAGAAGGCTGAGGGGGAACAGGAATCTGAAGGATCTATGTAACACCCGTTTTCCAAATAAGATTAGATGAAGACTTAATAGGGTCAAAGATATGGTTTTGAGGAAAACCATATGCCACGACGCGGTAAATGGATGACCACGATGTGGCATGACACATATTGGGTGTGTGTCCTAATGGACACCACGATGTGGCAAGGAGGATTCCACAACATGGTGGTTGTTGCATCATAAGCCCAAAATTTTTAGGGTTTCCCCTACATAAACACCTTAATTCTTGGATTTTGTGATCTCTGTCAACCTCCATCTCTTCATTCAAAACCCTAGCCTCCTGTCCATTATTATAAGCTTAGTGGCTTGATTTTGAAGTTATTTTCTTGAATTGGTGAAGCTTATGAAGGAATGAACTTCTTTTTGGTGTAAGGAAGCAAAGAGAAAGTCTAGATCCATCATCTTCTTCAAGTTTTTAAGTATTTAGAGGTATAAAGATTGCACCTTGACCTTGTTCTTTGAGATTCATGTTTATGATCCTTGTTGGTTGATTTTGGTCCCATTCTTGGATGCTCTTGGAGTTTGAGGAACTCTATAGCTTGATATGACATTCTTATGGTCAAGGACTTCTGATTAAGTTAGAAAAAGGTCTTGGTTTGAATGTTCTTGTGTCCATGAGCAATTTTTGGACATAATAAGAACATAATGGACTTAAGGTTTTAGATCTTTTGTTGAGGTGAGGTCCTAATGAAAAAGTTGTAAACTTTATCCATTAACTCATTGATAAGGACTAGATTTGAAGTTTGGGGCTTTGATCTGTAATGATTAAGCTCTTAATGAAGAAATGGGAAATCTACCTATAACCATGACGTGGCCAAGGAATGAGAACAACGTGGTGGAGTCTAGTTTCACGATTTTCTTGTCTTGACATGCCCACGACATGGCCAAGGAATGACCATGTTGTGTTCATATCCTGCATATCGACTGTTTTTTCTAGACATGCCCACGACGTGGCCAAGAGGTCACCATGTCATGGTGATGGCTGGCTTGGTTGACTGTTGACTTTTGTTGACCGTTGACTGTTGAATTTTAACCAGTTTGACTTTGGGCCAAACTTGGAGGAGTTGGGTTGTTGATTGAGGATTCACCTCTTTTGGTGTTAGTCGGTTCGCAAGATTGATCAGTACAAGGGGTGAGAGTGTTGATGTGCTTCTCCGGTTCTTCGATTCAGGTGAGTTTCTCATTATGTCACGTATGCAACTGTATATCCTTTGCATGATAGGATAAAGGTACTGTCATAGTACAAGTATGCTAGTTGACTACGATAACTCCTTGTTATGCATGTGCAGTTAGGAAACTTGGTGTATTGGTATGCTAGACTGGTAGGGTCTTGCATGTTGATCGTATAAAACTTTTAGGAGTTATGTTTGGTTAGGGTAAATAGGGAAGGCCAGTTATCAAGATTATGTATGATTCACCAGTGAAGGACTTAATTGAGAAGTAGTCAATGGCAGGTAACTCGGGAAGGCTAGTTGCCAAGGATATGTAATATTCTAGTGTATATTATTTGTTTTTGTTACATGGTTATATGGTAATGATATCATTGGTTCTATGTAGTTTAATTTTGATAGTCTGAGAACTTTTGGTCTAATGCCTTATTGTGATGTTCTTATCTAATTATTCGCTTTCAGGCAGACCATCGGTTATAATGTTTATCTGATCTCTGGCCACATACGACTTTATGGATTGTATGTAAGACCAGGATTTGGCCACTGGGAATTACATGAAAGACCATGAGAGGACCATGGTCTCTGTATGAAAGACCATGGGAGAACCATGATACTTGTATGAAAGACAATGGGAGGACCATGACACTTGTATGAAAGACCATGGGAGAACCATGGAAACTGTACGTAAGACTATGGGAGGACCATATCAATTAAGTATATAGGAGGACTGCAGCAATAAGTGTAAGATTGTGGGAGCACCATAGCATTCACATGTTCGGTATTGATATGTATGTTGATAGATCGACGCTATAGCCGAGGACTTTGTGTGGATGCATTGTATGTATGGTGGAATGTGTGGTATATTTGGGAACTCACTAAGCTTTATGCTTAAAGTTGTGTATTAAATGTTTTACAAGTTTTTAGTGAGAAGAGCTCGGCAAGACTATTCATACGCATCAAAGATATCTATTTCCACAATTTGGTAAATTGAACTCTGATAATGTATGGTTTCAATAAATCAAATGTCACTCGGTGGTTTTAAAGATAAAGGTTTTAATCATTTAATCTATTTTATAAATGAAAAATCTCTCTGTAATTTTTGGGACGTTACAATCTGGAGTTCACTCGTGAGGGATGTTATTTGGTTTTTCTTTATTGACCATATTTAACGATTTTTTTATGTTTTATTTTTGTTTTCTACTTCGGATTTTGGGCTAGAAACATTTTTCTTTGTGCTTAGATGTAGACGAACCTAGGGTTGTAAACGAGAGATCTGAGCTCGAGTGCGGGTAGGCTCGATTTTCGGTCGTTCAAAATTCATGGGGCTCGAGCTCGAATGCGGCTCATTTCGAGCTTATTGTTAAATGTGACTTGAGAGTTTTGAGCATTCTCATGGAGCATTTGAGTTTAATGGAGCACTTGGATCTCAATGGAGCGCTTGGGATTCATGGAGCGTGTAACAAATGAACAGATCATCTGAGAAGGGAATGAATCATCTACAAAGGAACATATCAAGTTCCAAAGGAACGGATCATCTAAAAGAGGGTATGGAGCACCTACAAGAGGTTTAGAGCACTTGGGAGTGGAATGGAGCAACTTGATGCGTACTTGCGGCATTTGATTAGGTTTTTGGCCAACTGGAAAGCATGTTGCGCCACTTTGGACCATGCTGCACCACTCTGATAGATGTTGTGATGACGTTGATGAAGTTGCGCCAACCTCGAAGATCTTGTGCCACCTTGGAAGGATGTTGCACCACTTAGAAGGAAGTTGCGCCAAGCTTGAAGGATGTTGCGTCATCCTATCACACCCCCGGCCGAGGCGGCAGAACACGCTGGGTTGTGCGACTATGTTCATGGATCACAGGTAAACTGAATATATAGCACAAGTACAACAATAAACAAAATAGCATTCCTATTCCATATTGATATTTGAATACAAGGTTTTTACAAATAATAATAGTATATGAATTGCCTTAACAAGTAGGCATATAATACAACAACAATTAAACTAGGTCACCTGTAATCCAATCCGTCTTGAATGTTTGTTTAGTTATTTCCTGAGAATACATGTAGTTTTGAGGGTCAACACAAGGTTGGTGAGAGTTACAAGTTTTCTACTAACATCAGTAATACTTTTAAAAGTCTAAAAAGTATTTTCTTTGTAAGTATAATGATAGTTAAAACAGTGTTTGCAATGAGTCTTTAAAAGCCAAAATGTATTTTTTTTGTATAAGTAAATTCATACTTTAAACTATGTTTGTAACGAATCTTTGAATATACTTGAAAACGAAACTTTATTGTTACATAAGTAATTCCATACTTAAAATAGTTTTGAAAGCAACCAAGCCCATGGTTTGTAGTGAGAGAGAGAAATTTCAATTAATGTTTATAGTGAGTCCTACAACCGAGATATGTAACTGAATGTACCCCACAACGCTTCATTGGACGTTATAGTAACAATTGTAGACACTTATCACCCCCTTCGATTGATTGGTTGAGGTTAGAGATGCACAAACCTCGGATCCGATCCGATCCGGTTCCGTGACGTCAAACCCAATCCAAACTAAGCCATAATCCGATCCGGTTTGAAACCGGATTTGACCGGTTTTTCATCCCCCCAATCCGAATCAGTTTAATCCGATCCGGTTAGGATCCGCTCCGAAATCTGATCCGATTTTGCCATTTTTTTAAACATTTTTTGGACCTCATATATAACACAAAATGCAACATAGGTTCATTAAAATAGTTAAAACATACATCAAACGCCGAATTAGAAAGAGTTTTCAAACTAGTTAACTAATAATAATAATAATAAAGTGGCGTTATAACATTTAGCAAAATAGAAATAGTTTTTGTGGTCTTCCACTTCGTGTCGCCATCACTAAAATATTCTTCAACCGCCACGCAAATAACTAGGGGTCTCATCAATACCATATTCTTCATCTTCGTCTTCGTCTTCATCGTCATCGTCTTCGTCTTCCGGAGGTGTTGATAAGCCTTGTGCATATTCTTCATTCATGATCTCCGGTTCAACATTTTGTGCTAGTGGCCTTCTAGTGATGCCAAGTGTTGTATATGTTCCACCGAATCCAAGTAATCCTTCAAGCAAACGCAAACCTCTACCGCAACCGGGGTAAGATTCATCCTCAACTTTGATAAAACTCTACCACTAAAAGAAAAAGCGGATTCCGAAGCTACCGTGGAAGCTTGGACGGTTAGTAAATCGTAGGCCATGACGGAGAGAATAGGAAATTGTGCTTCCTTTTCTCTCCACCAAGCCAAAAGATCCAAAATTTTAAATTGTGGTGCACTCATGAATATTAAAAAGTTTGACACCATATAAATTCTAAGTTCGCTACTAGGGGTTAATGTGCGTGCTCTTTTGTTTTGTTCCTCCAAAAGGTAGTTATAGAGGTCGATATGAAAATCCGTTCGACCCCCACCACTACCCGATGCACCAGTAGTAGAGTCGGTTACACTTGCAAAAGTGTTTGACATATTGCCATATTTTGTAGCGTAAATGTCAAACAAATTAGTAAAAGTATTATTAAAAGTGTTTATTTGGTTACGGATGTAGTTTGAGTCATCTTTGTGCAAATTTAAAGACATAGAAATTTTGGTAATAAAAGCTTCTACACCCGTAACATTGATACATGGGTTTAATGCCACGGCGCAAGTAAAAAGTGTTGGAACTTTATATATATATATATATATATATATATATATATATATATATATATATATATATATATATATATATAAAGGATTTGCAAGTTGGCAATTTCCTTTGTATCCCACATTGGTGGGGGGAAGAAACTTTTGTGGGTTTATAAGCTTATTCCCTTGATAGGCCTTCAAAGGCTTTAGTGGATCAAAGGAATGGGCCAAGCCCACGCGCGCGCCTAGCCTAGCCTAGCACTAGCCGACGCCGCGAGTGCGCAAAATGGCGCGATTTAGGCGCACTTGGCACTTCGCACGACGCATCGGTCGCTGGGATCTGAGGAGCTTTTATTTTTGACGAGTTCGAGTCAAGCCGGTTTGACCGATCCGGTCAAATGGTTGACCGGCGTTGACTTCGTGGAGGATAAGTCATCGGGGCATTCTAGAAGGATCAGGAAACGGCTTGCTTGGAGAGCAATTCGTCGCCCTAGGGTTTCTGGGGCCGGCCTATGGGGGCCCGTTTCATGCCTTCTAGGGTTTCGATACCTATAAATACTGCTCCCTAGGAGCCATTTGACACACCCGAAAATCAGAGCTCTCTGCGGTTTTTTCTTCCAGTTTCCGAGTATTCACTTTGTGTTTATCGATTTCCAATGCTGTTGGAAAGTCGATAGATCTGCATTAAATCCTGGGGTTTTACTCTGTTGCTTACAGCCAGTAGAAGCGAAGTATAAACCTTTAAGGACAGGAGTCCGATCCGTGCAGTTATTTGAAGTTCAAGATCAGCCATCAACAGGTTGGTTTTACTTTTCTGTCTTGCATTTACTTTCGTCCAACAACAGGACAATCTTCTTCTTCCTTTCTTATAATCAAATCTAATCATGAAGGATTGATCTGGTTTTGGACGAAACTTGGTAAATATAATAATAATAATTGGATCTATTATTCGCAACTAATCGACACATAATTCTCAATATTATTTGTCGGTTTCCTTGCGTGTCTATTAGTTTGATATCTACATTCTTAAAGGTTTATATTTTGTGATAAATCAACAGACTAATGGACACTACTGCTAGCCTCCACTTCATGAACCAAGAGTTTGCCAAACTTGACCAATTCGATGGTCAGAACTACACCCGTTGGGCCGAAAAGGTCAAGTTCATGCTTCATGTTTTGAAGCTCTCCTTTGTGTTGGACCCAGAACTAGCACCAATTCCTGCTAATCCAATTCCCGAGGCTGGGAAAACTGTGGGCCCATCAGTCATCATAGAACTGGAAAAGCAAAGGACTCTGCGTAGAGAGTCTGAGGAACTGTGTGTGGGTCACATCAAGAACTCCCTATCTGATCGGCTCTATGATCTTTATGTGTCGGTCAAAGATCCAAGAGAGCTATGGAATGCGTTGCAACTTAAGTACAAGGCACATGAGGAAGGCACTAACAAGTACCTTGTGTCTAAGTACCTAGAGTTTCAAATGGCTGATGACAAATCAATCATGGAGCAAGTGCATGAGCTCCAAGTCATGGTCAAAAAGTTGAACGCACTTTCCATCCCTATTACAGAACTCTTTCAGGTTGGTGCGATCATCGCAAAACTACCACCCTCGTGGAAAGATTTCTCTAAGAGAATGATGCATAAATCTGAGGACTACTCCTTGGATGATCTGATGAAACACCTTCGCATTGAGGAGGAAACTCGCATCAGGGACAAGCGTGGTAAAGTCGGATCGAGTGTGCATCACGTGTCAGCTGGGGGTTCTAGTCACAAAGGCAAGTCTGGGGGACAGAACAAGAAGAACTTCGGACCCAAGAAACTAAGCTTCAAGAAATCGGGACATCAGAATCCTAACTCAAAGTCGAAGAGGTTCGGACCTTGCCACGTCTGTGGAGAGATTGGGCACTATGCGAGAGAATGCAAGGATCGCAAATCAGGACTGGTAGCACATGCAGTCGAGCAGGTGACTGACATGGTGGCAAGTGTGAAACTTGGAGAGATTTTTATGATCTCTTCCCTTACCCGAGCAATCAGTGCTTGAGGATGGTGCGTGGACACTGGAGCCACTGTGCATGTTTGTGGGAAACGAGAGAGCTTCCGCACTTACCGCCCAATGCCACATGGGACGGTCGTCGTCTGTGCTGATGGACACAGAGCTGAAGTTCAAGGAAGAGGTGATGTTCGGTTGAAGTTCACACGTGGTGAATGGGTAACCCTTCGAGATGTTCTTCATGTTCCTACTATCTCGAAAGGGTTGGTTTATGCGGACAAGTTTGACAAGGGAGGGTTCAAGATGGTGCTTGAGAGAGGAAAAATTGTGATCACTAAAGGCAGAAGATATGTTGGGAGGGCGAACAATTGTTCAGGGATGTATCGTTTATTCCTTAGTGATGAAGGTAGTGTGAGTGGTCCTAGTGTTGTGAGTGGTAGTTCTAGCGTTGCTAGTGTGTCAAGTGTTGATCATGATGTAATTGGTAGATTGGTTGCTAATGTGAATGAAGTGAACTTTTCTGGTTATTTTGTTTGTTCAATTTCTTTATGGCATAAACGTTTAGCTCACACTAATGTCAAAAATATTGAAAAAATGCAAACTAATGGAATGTTAAAATATGACACAAAAGATTTTGATAAATGTGAAACATGTGTGAAATCAAAGTTCACTAAGAAACCATTTCCATCAGTTAAGAGAAATACACCATTGCTTGAGTTGATTCATTCTGATATATGTGAATTAAATGGAATCCTTACTCGAGGAGGAAAAAGGTATTTCATCACATTCTGTGATGACTTCAGTCGATATCTACATGTTTATTTGCTGAGATCAAAAGATGAAGCTTTTGATGCATTTAAACGATATAAGGCTGAGGTCAAAAATCAACTTGAAAGACACATCAAAATTCTTCGCTCGGATAGAGGCGGGGAATATTTCAACCAAGAGTTTGACTCATTCTGTGAAGAGAATGGAATCAAACATGAGAGAACTTCATCATATACTCTCCAACAGAATGGTTTGGCTGAAAGAAAGAACCGAACCCTTTGTGAGATGGTCAACTGTATGTTGAACCAATCGGGTCAACCAAACAATCTGTGGGGGAAGCATTATTGATTGCTTGCTATGTTTATAATAGGATCACTAGTCGTGTGATTCCTACAAGCCCTTATGAGTTATGGAAAGGTAGAAAGCCTAACCTAGACTATTTGAAAGTGTGGGGTGTGTTGCTTATTATCGGACTCCCGATCCTAAGCGAACCAAATTGGGAGCACGAGCTAACAAGAGTATATTTATTGGATATGCTCACAATAGCAAGGCTTACCGATTATTAGATATTGAATCAGGTGTTGTTGTGGAATCCAGAGATGTGGAATTCTTTGAGGACAAGTTTTCTAGGGATGAAGAAAACTCCAGTCATACGACACCTACAAGTACTTCTCGAGAATTACTCCCACCTCCTCCTATTGTAGAGGAACCAAGGAGAAGTACTAGGGCTTGAATAAAGAAAATTTTTGGAGATGATTTCTATTCTTATTTGGTCGAAGGAACACAAAAGAAAGTGACGAGAGAGGTCATCTTTGCCATTAATTTGGATGATGATCCTAAGACCTTTACTGAAGCCATGACGTCTCGAGATGCGCCTTTGTGGAAGGAAGCCATCAATGACGAAATGGATTCAATCATAGGTAATGGAACTTGGGAGTTAGTTGATCTACCCAAGGGAAGAAAACCCATAGGATCCAAGTGGATATTCAAGAGAAAGTATCATCCAGATGGATCCATATCTGCCTATAAAGCAAGATTAGTTGCTAAGGGATATAGGCAGCGAGAAGGTATCGATTATTTTGATACCTATGCCCCAGTTGCTAGGATTAGTTCTATTAGAACTCTCATAGCAATATCAACTTTGAAAGGATTGTACATTCATCAAATGGATGTGAAGACAGCCTTTCTAAATGGTTATCTCAAGGAGGAGATTTACTTAGAGCAACCTGAAGGTTTCGTGATACCTGGACAAGAAAACAAAGTGTGTAGACTTGTTAAATCCTTGTGCGGGTTGAAGCAAGCTCCTAAATAGTGGCATGAGAGATTTTACACCACTGTGATTGCCTTTGGTTTTCAGCACAATAGTGCTGACAGATGTATTTATTCTAAACATACATCTGATTACATAGTTGTTATATGTCTTTATGTTGATGATATGTTGATCATTGGCACTCACCTAGAAGGTATTCTTGAGACGAAGAAATACCTATCCTCGAACTTTAAGATGAAAGATCTTGGAGAAGTTGATACAATTCTTGGTATCAAGGTGAAAAGGACAGGTGGTCAGATTTCTCTGAGTCAATCTCATTACATAGAGAAAATTTTGACAAAGTTTCAACATTTGAACATTAAAGAATTCAACACTCCTTTTGATTCAAGTGTGAAACTAAAGATGAATTTTGGTCGAGCAGTGGCTCAAATAGAATATGCTAGTGCAGTTGGAAGCATGATGTATGCTACTCACTGCACTCGACCTGACATCGCATTCGCTGTAAGCAAACTGAGTCAGTATACTGTTAATCCAGGGACGGAGCACTGGAAGGCAGTGGGTAGAGTACTAGGATACCTGAAAAGGACAAGTGCTTTTGAGTTGATGTATTCATCATCTAATGGAATACTTGAAGGTTATTCCGATGCCAGCTGGATTGATCACACTAGTGATTCAAAATCCACAAGTGGTTGAATTTATACTCTAGCTGGTTGTGCTATTTCTTGGGCGAGCAAGAAACAGACGTGCATAGCTCATTCAACGATGGAAGCGGAGCTAATTGCCTTAGCAGCAGCAGGAAAAGAGGCAGAGTGGATTCGAGATTTACTTATGGATATTCGTTTGTGGGATATTCCAATGCCTTCAATACCCATGTACTGTGACAGTGAGGCCACACTGTCTAAAGTATATAATGCGGTATATAATGGGAAGTCGAGACATGTAGGTCTGCGACACAATTTTGTGAGACAACTAATTGAAAGTGGTACCATCAAGGTTGTCTATGTCAAGACAAGTAAGAACTTGGCAGATCCGTTTACCAAACCTCTGACGAGAGATTTGGTTACATCTACCACGAGAGTCATGGGTCTAAAACCACAATAGAATCGCTTAGTGATGGAAACCCAACTTGACATTAGTGCTCCTAATTCTCAAGTTTAAAGGGTAACAACGAAGTCACTAACAATAGAAGGTACTATCGTTAATGATAGATCCATGTGAGGTAGGATAGTACGGCATTGCCACGAAAGAGGTTGAGTTACAACTCTTAACAAAGTTTTGGAGACATCTAAGCAACGAAGATGTTGTAAAACTTTGCCTATATGATCTAGAGGTGGTGTCGCCTCAAGTGAAGATTAGTGGTTTATCTTCTAAAGGGTCATGAAAAGGGTTTATAGCGCATGGCCATATTAGCGCTCAGGGAGAACACAAAGATGACTTGTGATGTGTGGGGGTAAACCGGAGAGGTCATTAAGGTTCATGGTTTAAACCTATAAGGATACCATTGAATCGGTCTCTTCTTGTTTGTTCCCATTAAACTAGGGTTTAATTTTCGTGACACCCAAGTGACATCATCTGTCTGAGTGAAAGGAAACTTTCCAACTTGGTAGGGGATTGTTGGAACTTTATATATATAAACGATTTTCAAGTTGGCAATTTCCTTTGTATCCCACATTGGTGGGGGGAAGAAACTTTTGTGAGTTTATAAGCTTATTCCCTTGATAGGCCTTCAAAGGCTTTAGTGGATCAAAGGAATGGGCCAAGTCCACGCGCTCGCCTAGCCTAGCCTAGCACTAGCCGACGCCGCGAGTGCGCAAAATGGCGCGATTTAGGCGCACTTGGCACTTCGCACGACGCATCGGTCGCTGGGATCTGAGGAGCTTTTATTTTTGACGAGTTCGAGTCAAGCCGGTTTGACCGATCCGGTCAAATGGTTGACCGGCGTTGACTTCGTGGAGGATAAGTCATCGGGGCATTCTAGAAGGATCAGGAAACGGCTTGCTTGGAGAGCAAGTCGTCGCCCTAAGGTTTCTGGGGCCGGTCTATGGGGGCCCGTTTCATGCCTTCTAGGGTTTCGATACCTATAAATACTGCTACCTAGGAGCCATTTTACACACCCGAAAATCAGAGCTCTCTGCGGTTTTTTCTTCCAGTTTCCGAGTATTCACTTTGTGTTTATCGATTTCCAGTGCTGTTGGAAAGTCGATAGATCTACATTAAATTTTGGGGTTTTACTCTGTTGCTTACAGCCAGTAGAAGCGAAGTATAAACCTTTAAGGACAGGAGTCCGATCCGTGCAGTTATTTGAAGTTCAAGATCAACCATCAACAGGTTGGTTTTACTTTTCTGTCTTGCATTTACTTTCGTCCAACAACAGGACAATCTTCTTCTTCCTTTCTTATAATCAGATCTAATCGTGAAGGATTGATCTGGTTTTGGATGAAACTTGGTAAATATCTACTCTAATAAATAAAGGTTTTTTTGCCACTTGTCTTCTTCTCATTCATTTTAACACATGTCATTTTGTGGGAGTTTTAGAATTATTATTTTCCACTTGTCATTTTTTGGGAATTTGTATTTTTTTAAAATAAAATTCCATAAAATTCTAAAGAGTTTTATAAGGAAAGAGAATCATTCTATTAATTTGATAATAAAGTTTCATAAATGCTTCAAAGAATTTTTGATTTCTTTTATAAATGTTCCAAAAGATTACAATATCTTATATAAAAGTATTGCTTTATAAAATATTTAATGTTTAAATATTGATATTAAATTTTTATTTTTAATAAACTCGTGTAATACACGGGTCTTACACCTACTAATAATAATAATTGGATCTATTATTCGCAACTAATCGACACATAATTCTCAATATTATTTGTCGGTTTCCTTGCGTGTCTATTAGTTTGATATCTACAAAAGTGGTGGCATTTCTTTGAAATATTTGACTATTTTTTGTCTCATTGGTCTCGTAACCAAAACGAATATTTCACTTCTTTGTTCAGAACGCTCCAATTGTGCGGACATCAACCATAATTCATTTAGTAACAAGGGACTTGTAGGGTAATACACGCCCGATAAAAAAGTGGTTGATTGTTTAAAAACTTTTAACATTTCCACAAACTCTTCCATCAAATCCCAATTATAATCCGAAACAGGGTTTTTTCCTTTTGAAATTGTGTCGTAAAATAATTGCAAAGCGATTCTTTGACGTGTCAAACTTTCAAACATCATGCATGTTGAACTCCATCTAGTGTCAACATCCCAATGAGGACTATATGGAGTTACGTTAATGGAAATGGAAAACGTTCGATATTTTTCCATTGTAGCTTTATTTTTTCCAAAAACTCTAGTTAACACAGTTTTAAATTTTTCAATCGTCGAATCTATCATTTTTAAACCATCTTGTACCGCAAGATTAATAATGTGACAAACACATCTAGTATGAAAAAACGAGTCATCCAAAATAGGTTTATATTTTGCAATTAATCTTTTTGCCGCGGCGGTATTGTTACTTGCATTGTCAAACGAAATAGAGAAGATTTTGTCGCGTAAATTATAAGTCTCTATAACGCTTACTAAAATTGCAAATAATCGTGCCCCCGTGTGAGGATGCGCAAAAAGTTCAAAAGCAATAACTCCTTTGTTCATTACCCTAGTAGAGGGATCTATCCAATGTGTCGTGACGGCAATATAGCTTTTGGGACAACTTCCGGTGGAGGACCAAACATCACAAGTTAAAGAAACACCGGTTTTTATATTTCAAAATCCCAATTGCATATCTTTTTTGGCTATATCCCATTACTTTAAAGCATCACGTCTAAGAGAAGTGCGACTTACTTGCCAGTATTGTGGTTGCATTTTTTCCCGCAAAATCCTTGTTAATCGTGGGTTGTCGAAGTGGTTGAAAGGCAAGCCCTCTTGAATGACGAACTTGCAAAAGCTTTCACGAATGTCATCATTGTTGTAAATAAAGATCGAACCGTCGCGAGTAATATTTGGGTGATCCGGATCGCCTTGACCTTTTACAACCGGACACGTTTTTGTTGTATGACTCATCAACGTACTATTGACATCTTTTCCCAAAAACATCCCGCATTGCTTGCACTTGCTTTTTCCTTCCCGTTCGACAACAAACACAAATCATAATGTTCCCACACATCTTTACTCCGAGTGGTTGGTAAGATTTTAACCACCGTTGCATCCGAATCTTGACCCGCGGTAGAATTTCTCGAGCTCATTTTTTGGAAGATTATGAAAATAGAAGTATAAAGTAGTAGAAATTTGTTTAAAATGGAAATGGAGAAAATGGCTTGTATTTATATGTGTTTAGAAGGGCCAAAAAGTCAAGAAAAGTCAAACTAGCCGTTTTTTTTAGGTTTCCAACGGCTATAAAAAAAATGAAAAATTCCCGTTTTTTAACGGTAAAAAAACCGGTTTGGATCCGGTTTGAACCGAATCTGGTTTGTGATCCGGGGGCTTATCTGAAATGTTGTCCGAAGCTTGAAACCGGTTTGGATCCGGTCACCAGATTAATCCGATCCGGTTTGGTCAAATCCAGTTTTGACAAAATAAATATAGTCTATAGTAGGGATGAGATTTAGAACCGGAAAACCGGACCGGAACCGGAACCGTTAGAACCTGAATATGTAAAACCGATCCGGGTCCCGGGTTTAAAGAATGGCTCTATCCGGGTTCCGGGTAATCCGGGTTTCGCGTCCTTCAGGTCCGGGTAAACCGGGTTTAAGAACCGGAACCGTGTTAGGAACCGGAATCGGTTTTAGGGGCCGGAACCGGTTTCTATGGAAAGTTTAAAACATGCATATCTCATTCGTTTGAAGTCGGATTTGCATGAGTTTTTTTCCATATTATATTTTATAGTTTTTACATGATTTTAGACTATAATTTTGTCATTTTTGGGTTTATATTCATTGACTTATAGTCTCTCAAAGTCGGAATATCAAAGCTGGATATTTTATGTTTTTCACCTTTTTTTTGTATTATGTGATAGTTTTAAAACATGCATATCTCATTCGTTTAAAGTCGGATTGGCATGAGGTTTTTTCCATAGTATAGTTTATAGTTTGTACATGATTTTAGACTATAATTTTGTCATTTTTGGGTTTATATTCATTGACTTATAGTCTCTCAAAATCGGGATATCAAAGCTGGAAATTTTATGTTTTTCAGTTTTTTTTATATTCTGTGATAGTTTTAAAACATGCATATCTCATTCGTTTGAAGTCGGATTGGTATGAGGTTTTTTCCAGAGTGTAGTTTATAGTTTGTACATGATTTTAGACTATAATTTTGTTATTTTTGGGTGTTTATTCATTGACTTATAGTCTCTCAAAGTCGGGATATCAAAGCTGAAAATTTTATATTTTTCAGCTTTCTTTGTATTTCGTGATAGATTTAAAACATGCATATTTAATTCGTTAGAAGTCGGAATAGCATGCGGTTTTTTCCAAAGTGTATTATAGAGTTTGTACATGATTTTAGACTATAATTTTGTCATTTTTGGTTTCATATTCATTGATTTATAGTCTCCCAAAATTAGGATATCAAAGCTGCGAATTTTTTTTTCTCAGCTTTATTTTTGTATTTTGTGAAATTTTAAAACATGCATACAACCTACTTTACCCGGTTCCCTGGGTTTTCGGTTTTAGACCCACTTTACCCGGTTCCATTCGACCCACTTTGATATTTCTGGGTTTTTCGGTTCTAGACCCACTTTACCCGGTACCTTACCCGGAACCGAACCGGAACCGGTTCCTATATACCGGTCCGGTTTTTGGTCCTAAAAAATCTCGTTAACCGGTTCCCGGGTTTTCCGGGTCCGGGTCTACCGGTTCGGGTTTGGACCCACTCTCATCCCTAGTCTATACATATGTATCTCGCTCCGAAGATTAACGGTTAAAGTAGTGTGGGTATGCTAAGTGTTTAGACTCAGCTAATAAATATAGTCTCACTAAAAAGACCTTAACTAAAGTATGTGAATAGCTCTCAGCCCTAACTTAATTGTGATTAAGTCACTAGGCATAATGAATTTCATTGTATAAACTTAATAAAAGCCGAGTATGCTTGGTATGTATATGAAAGTGTAATGTACTCACTTTTATAAAGATGTATGTTTCTAAGTAATGAACATGTGTACATGTATAAACGTTGTGTAATTAAACATATAAATATATATGCATAGTAATAGTTTGAATCCTTGAAATACCACAAAGTTTTATGACGTGTTTTTTATGATATACAATGTCACATAAAAAAATCATATATTTTTGTATCATGTAGCATTTTGTGTGTGGACTAGTTATTTCACGATAAAATAAGCATAATATGTATACGCATAGTTTATACTAGTTTATTTGTAACAATATGTTAAATAACATTTTTATAAACTACATTTATTGTATTTTTGCATAAAGGATAATATATTTGTATAAACAAAGTATATAGTCACATGTATTCCCCCACGAAATAATTAAAAAATTAAAAAGTTGTCATAAGCACTCACCCTTGAAGCGTGAGTTCGAGTTGTTCGGAGTTCGTTTATTTTTGGGAAGCTTGACGTGAGAAACCGCAAAGTCACGTTTCTTGAACTTTGAAATAATTTTGGGACCGTTTCGTAACGAAATCACTGCTCTCGACAACACGGTCAACCACGCGAACCACCCCCTTTTGAAGGACCCATGCCAAATCAGCCTCCAAGACCTTCCTCCTCAAAACCTCAGCCTCCAACTGATCGTCCCACAGCGCCAAGCGCTCCGCCAATGTATATTTCTTCGAGCTCAAACTTTGGACCTTCTAGGACAGTCGATTGACCTCCCCATCCAAAGTTGCCACCTGATCCTCGGCGGCAGACTTCTACACGAACAATACAAGGAGGCGTTCATCGAACTTGCGTCGCTCCTCCTCGAGAAGCCAAATCTTCTCCGCAAGCTCCTCACATTTTGATTTGACGGTAGCTATCTCTGATGAATCGCCCCCCACGTAACAAAGACGCTCGACAGTCGCCACTATGTAAGGGGAAACCTGGGCAGCAGCATACTGAACATCGTTCACCATATGAGAATAACAAAGAAGATTAAGGGACTTCAAGGTAGCCGGAGGAAATGCGTGATGACACCACTCACGGGGGGACCCTATTCTGATAGAAGGGAATCGTGCATAAGATTCCAATCAGGAAGACATACACCAGGAGCGCTCAAGGGCGAAGGACCGGCCTCCATGTGGACATCACCTGAAGCAGAAGGTGGGTCGGAATAAGCGCCCACAGGACTTGACCCCCTGAGGGGCACAGATCCACCACCTCCGTTTGTTGTGGGATGTCACCGTCAGAAATTTCAATCACAACAGGTGACTTAGAAAGTAAAAAGTCGATGGTGCGCCTTCGACGTAAGCGCATGCCGATAGTGTTGCCGCCAACGTCTACTGCAAGGGCAGCATCCACAGCAACTAACTGACGTTTGGAAGACACTTGGTTGCTGCATGCGCCTGGTTCTCCGTCTGAGGGGCACATTGAGAAACCCATCAGACCAGGCTGAACCGGAGAAACAGACCTCGACCCAGGGTCAACGGCTGGGGCACCGATCACGAAAACCCGGCCGACACCTACGAGAGTCGGGAGCGTCTCCACCAGAGGGACCTCACGATACTGAAGATCCCTTTTAAAATTCCTCACAGCATTTATTCATGAGATAGAAGCTTCTCATTACCTGCAACAGTAACAAAACAACCCCCCCCCCATGCTTCAGCAAAGAAATTTTACATAAAAACGGGAGAAGAATGGGGGGTAAGAAGGTAACGCTTCCCGTCACTTTCTACGAAAAACTGAGGCATCATCCCACGCGAACGCCAAGCAGAACTCATTCCGGCTGCCGCCAACCCGCAATCTGGCCAATCCCTGCCGTTGAAACAAATCCCTCTTAAAGCGTGAGCCACCGGCATACTTTCCCCAAGCAATTGGGGCGCCCGATCTGAAGACATTGGCACATGAGGATAGCCAGGTCCGACCAAATCGGCGTTAACCCACAACCGTCGATCCTGCCGGTTCTTCCGAGGCGCTTTTTGATTAACTATAAAGGCATGTGTACTGCGGCGCTGAGAATAGGTGTGAACACCCGAATGGGTAGACGAATTGAAGAAAGATTGGAATGCTCGAAGTTGGGGAAGGACGCCCAACGCCCGACACCCCAACTCAAACCCCACTATCTTGTTCACAATGTTGGAGGTCAAGTCGTGAATAGAGAAACCATATTCTCGCATAACCTCGTCGAAGAAGTCCAAAACATGAAGACGAAACCCGGCCTCAAAAATTGCCACCGGAATACCAACCTTCCCCATCGGCGGTTGATAAATCGTAGACCCCTCTAGCGGGAATTGAACTCCATGCTCAGGCGTAAACTCATACCGGAACTGAAGAGACTCGAACTCCTCAGGCGTAGGGGTGGCTTCAGATCTAATGGAGGTCATCGGGAATCAAAGAAGAAAGGCATAGGAGAAAGAAAAAGCGAAAAAGGAAAACGAGATGGCTAGTATACGGAGAAATGAAGCACATAACTATTCCTAAAAATAGGGACCCTTAAATAAGTCGTGAAGCGATGGAACCGAACCGTTCCGATCGTAGAAACTGTCTGGCCAGAACGGCTATATTACTTCGGAAATGCGTCACGAACCGTTCTCACCAAACATGTGCCCAAATCCACGCTAGAACAATTCAGCTATCCCGAGCACATGTTAGCATTTACTAGCCTAGGGGACTTGTTGACATATCTCACCAAGAATACATCGAAGGATAACAGGAGCGTCAACTAGAAAGCAACCTGATCAAGGAGCGCCACCTAGGCGAGCGCCAGACCCGGGCCATTGCCCAAGAGCCCTCGCACACTCATCCCCGAAACTCCACAAATCAGAGACAACCACCCCCCCCCCCCAGAATTGGGGCCCATGTCTCCCACAGGACAGAAGAGTACTTCCGGCTCCCGAGAGAGAAGGGTAGTGCTCTGAACCCCACCTCCTGACAACGTCGCACCAATAGTAAACAACCATGTGCGGGACACGTCCCGCCAATGAAAAACCTCCACGACCTGCAGAGTCTGAAAAGGTAAAAGATATTGTCAGGGATCTGTTTCCCTAAAGAGGGGTATAAAAAGGTCCCTTCTCCTCCAAGAGAATGGACGAATAATCTTCCATTACCCTCCTCTTGAATAGATTATAACTCTTAAGGAAAGGAACTAACTTGACCGTTGGAGCTGCATTCCGGGATCACTCCCGGACGAAGTCTAAGGGATTTCTTCTCTTGTACTGTGATTCTAAGGCTTTTCTTCTCCAGCCATCAAAGAAAATGGTGTCAAGTCGGAGACGTATGCACATCTTGGTTACATGCAAATTTTAACATCCCCAATCCAACAACAATCTCTATTCACCAACCTTCCATACCCCCGAAACTACTACTTACAACAAAGACCACAACAATTCAATCAACCTCAATTCCAAGCTTTTCAACAACCTTCTCAACCTCAACAATTTCAAACACAACCATCTAAATTATCATTTTCGCAATCCCAACATATAAACCTCGACAATGACGATGACGAAACGGTCCAAGAAACACAACCACCGTCTAGAAAATTGCAACAAAAACAAAAAAGGCAAAAAAAGAGCTACGGGTTAGAGCGAAGAAGAGTAGGAAGCTTTAACGAAAGATTGGATTTTCATATCGCAAGACGTGCAAACCAGAAATGCGCAAACGGGACAAAGTTTTTGGAATCGTTTTTTGGACCACTTTCACTCGTTATTAAAAAGGCAAATTTAACGGACCTACGATGCAGTCAATGGAAAATGGTGTGGCCAGCTTGCACCAAATTTAATGGCATATTTGAAAATCTTTAAAATATGCACAAATTCAATATTTTATCAACTGCATGCTACCGATACAAGCTTACCAACAGCAGTGAAACATTTGGTCACCAAAAAACGTGGGATGTTTGTTTTAAGGGCCCAAAATGGATCCTTAATCCGGAGACGGCACATTCGAAATCGAGCACCGGCTCCAACTAAAGGTCACGAACTTCTGAGTCGGATGTGGGTTTTGGCTTCAACCTCAATGATGACTTCGGCGGCACCGAGGGGGGGTCCACCGGAAGTCCAACTTCGTCTACCACTGAGAAAGAACAAAGGGAAACGGGAGGCGTCTTCAACCGGAAAAGCAAGTAGCGAAGACATAGTTTCGAAAAGAATATAAAAAAAACTCTACTTTTTCTTAAAAAAAATATGAAAAAATGGAGGAAGCTAATCGCCAAAAAAATAGTACTTAACGATCTTCAAATTATAAACACAAAGACCCAACCGAATCTCGACTCGGAAAATCTAACAACATTTTTAAAAATTCAACGACAAGTCCGTGAAAAATATTGTAACAGCCCAAAAATTCAGATAAAATTTTCAATTTTAAATTCAAGTTAATCATATGATAATCACATCAAAATAGTCAAAAGTACATCATAGTAAAATGTTATCATAGTACAAGTCTTAAAGTCACTAGTGCGGAAAAACATAGAGTGATGCGGTGCGATCAGGTTGGGCCCTTCCCTTTCGAACTGGAAGTACCTGAAACAGAAACTGAAAACTGTAAGCACAAAGTTTAGTGAATTTCCCCAAAATACCACATACTAAACAAACATACTGCCAGGCATATATGGGTGTCGGCCTACCGCTTCGGTCTACTTCAACCAGATACTGCCAAGCATATCTGGGTGCCTAACTACCCCTTCGGTCTATCTCAACCGGATACTATCAAGCATATCTGGGTGCTTGCAATCCCCTTCGATCTATTTCAACCGGATATCGGGTCCGTTTCACCCCCTACTACTACCATATAATACCATAATAGAAATCACAGATTCATCAAGCAAATACAGACATAACTTACAATTATCACAAAGACAATAATCATGTTATACATAAACTAGTGTGCCGACCTTGGTGCCTTCGACCCACGGCTACTGCGAAGGAAGATTCACCTCAGACTGTAGGTGTCAAATCGTACTCAACGGATGACTCGCGAATTCATATCCCTATCGCACAAGCATAAAATCCTAATTAGCAATTAGGTCACATTCTAACCCGAAGGTCCAAAACCCTAATCCTTGATTTAAGGCAAAAAGGTTCCTTTACCGTTGCCTTATTGGGCCTCCTTCCTTCAAGGCCCAAATCCATAATAATCCAAAAGTATCCAAGCCCAACAAAAGGCTTCTAAGGCCCAATATGGCCCAAAGACATCTAACATGGTCCTAGGCCAAAATGCCTTCTTACAACAGTTGGGCCTAAGGCCCAACCTAGACAAGTTCAAGGCCCAACAAAACCGAAAGCCCAAAATCCTTTTGACCCACTGACTGCGTACACGCGACGTACTCGGCATGTACACCCAACGTACGCTGGTGTTGACCTGGAGTCGGGGTGTTGACCCAGTACCCAGTACGCACAGCGTATATGGGAGTATGCCCAGCGTACAGATCTTCCAACCCAAAACCACCTTCATGACTTAATCCATTAAGACCTAACGTCCAAAACTTAGATCCAAGCCCCTAGAAACGTCCTAAGCCATAAAGTTGCAAACTTTATGCTTTTGCATTCATGGATGGGACTCAAACCATGAATTAAGTCTATAAACACACTTGGATGGTTCCTAACTCTTGCATGGTTGTGGCTTAACCATCAAGATAAGATTTTTATGACTCAAAACACCTCCAGAGTCCAAAAGGATAGCTGAAATGGTCTGAAGTTTCTCATACACTAACAAGTCAAACCATGGGACCAAAAGATGTCATATTTTACCCTAAACCTAGATATATGCTTATAATTGACAAGGTTCAAACTTTATACATTCAAAGAGCTAGAAATGGTGCCAAACTTCTGGATCTACAAGTTCCTTCCTTGTTCTTCAAAACCAACAAAGATCACCAAAATCACCAAGGTAAGCTCAAAAATGCATGCAAAAGGGTTAGGGTTCGAATTTGACACTAAAAGGACAATAGATGCTGAGAGGATGAAGATTATGAGGGACTTAAGGGATTTAAATAGGGTACAAACCCTAAAAATTAGAGTTTGCCTCTAGCATGAGTACGCCCAGCGTACATGGGCGATGCCCGCGATTAAGCTCCAGCTAGTACGATAAGCATACTCATAGAGTACGCCTCGCGTACTAGCCAAGGGACCAATAATGCAAAGATTTTTTATGAGGGTTAAAGAGGAAACTTACAAGGTCCGAATGTCACAAATATGGCAATTAGGTTCTAAGGTTTTTAATACTTATGTTTTATTTTCTATGTTTTATGTTTTTTTAGTAATTTAGGTTTTAAATTTCTCTGTTTTTATGTTTTTTTTGTAATTTATGTTATAAATTTCTATGTTTTTTAAGTAATGTAAAATACTTATTTATGTTTAATAATTATGTTTTTTATTTAATCTAATGTCAAAAAAATCACTACTACAAAAATACTCTTTAATGACACGCATTGCATGTCGTAAAAGCCACAGATGACACGCATTGCATGTTGTAAAAGCCACAGATGACACGCAAATGCGTGGCAAGAAAGGTCATGTCATAAAGGAAGACGACACGCTTTTGCATGTCATAAACTTACGACACGCATTGCGTGTTAAGGAAGGCCCTGTCATAAAGAAAGACGATACACATTTGTGTGTCGTAACTTTACGATGCACATTTATGACGTGCATTGTGTATCATTAAAGTCCATGTCATAAATGAAGATGACACGTATTTGCATGTCATAAACTTCAACAGCCATTTACGATATGCATTTACGACGTGCCTTTACAATACTCATTTACGCATAATACAAAAATATGTAAACAAATATATACCAAAAAAAAAAAACAATTTCATACAATAACGTCATGTCAAAGAAGTTATCAAAAAATTGTAATACATTGATATTAAGAGGTTTTCCTGTATAACCTGATACTACATTGCTATTAAGGGACACCTTGTTTCACATATGTTTCATGGTGTCAAAGATGGCCATACCAGCAATCCTCTAGGAGAGTTCACATACATCACAATATCCTGTCAATCATGTTCAATGCATCACTTAAATTCTCTACAACATTTAAATTAGGAAAGACATGGAGCTAGGTCTCATCAAACCTTGTTAGAATCAATAACATCAACAGCTCCATCACAACAGATAATTCTCTATAAACACCATATACAGGTATATAAATTAAGTCAGAAGTCATAAATGTAATTAAGGCTCTATAAACACCATATACAGGTATATAAATTAAGTCAGAAGTCATAAATGTAATTAAGGCTAAAGATGCAACAACTCACATGTTGAAAAAGTCAACTGATAACACTCTGGAACCATTCTTGCATCATTGGTAGAGGAGCAAAGGAAAAATGGGAATTAAGGACAAAATGATGTAATTTCCTGTTTTAGGGAAAATACCACTAGGTACAGTAAGATGAGGAAGCAAATGGAGGGACACCATAAAGGACATGACATTCTCGTTCTTTTATATAGAAAATCATATTTTAAATTAAATAAAAGATTTAGATTTTTTGTTATAGAAAATCTCAATAAAAATTCTCCATGAAGCTTATTTGCCTTTTATATTCACTGTCAACAAAGTAAAGATCGAAGACTACAGATATATACTATTAAATGGAAACCAGATGTGTTTTAGATGTGCACATAATTAGATCCACTTTCTAATTAAGTAAAGTTGGTATCATATCCGGTATGACTTCAAACAGGTAATTAGAGGATCATTTTTTTGATTTTTTTTTCTTTTATCATTCTCAAGTGGATATATAGTCATCACTAATTGCTTTTATGTTCAAAGTGACCATTTTGCCCCTCATCAGTTAGTATAAATAGATGTTGTCATGTTAGTTGTGTTAGGTTCATCTTCATCATACCACTTAAAAACGTTGTTTACATTAAAAAATATATCTTATGATTTGGATATACACAATAGCATATGATCTAACAATAAATACATAAGGAAAAAATAACTATAGGAATGTAGGTCCCACTTACCACAGATAACTTACCTTCAAATAAGTACATAACGTTGACAACCAAATTGACAATTACAAAAAAATTGAATATTTACTAATGACCTTATCCTATTTTCAACTATAAGTAAATGTGTAACTTGTTTGTCAGACAATAAAATCGTGTGTTACTGAACTGTTTACTTTCAAGAAACTTATTAATCTATATTCAAGAACAAATATAACTAAAGGTGATGATAAAATATGAACATTACCTTAAAACTTGATGCTTTAACTAATTTACAACAACAATAAACTTCAATTCGTTTAGCCTCTGGCATCAATGAACTCCTTCAAATTCTGCAAAATTCCTTTGTCATATGGATTTATAAACTTTGTTGTTGTTATCGTCTCCCCTGAATGATCAAATATTATTCAGTAAATGGTCACATACTCTTTTTACCAATATGGAAAATATACTTCACTTTTTACGAGAATTTCAATGCAGTTACATATCTTTACCCATAACAGCAGCATACATATTACATATACTTTTCATATATAATACATTTGGCTCAAAAGTCAAAGTGCCATTTTTTTTGTTTAAAATAATGGATGCACATAATTAAATGTACCTGGTTGAAGCTGTACAATATGCTGGAACTCTGGATATCTTTTCCAGTATATCTGCAAGTATGACATCATTTTCTCAAATATTTTTTAAATAATATTAATCCAGCCAATGGTAACATAGATATATATATATATATATATATATATATATATATATATATGGTCATAAAGATTATAGAACTTACAAACTCATCTGTTCTGATATTGAAACACACACAATATATATGCCATGTCAAAAATACCCCCTAATAATTTCATAAAATAAAAGGTCAATATGTATGGTATATAAGTATTATCTCCAAGAATAGAATGTAATGGAAACCAAGTATGCACCTGCCATAGCACTTGCAGAATGGAAAATATCATTGTGCTAGAAACTAATGTTTCATTCCAACCAACCTTATGGATACAATATCAAAATAATTACAAGTTTGCCATATAACAAGATTCAAAATGGTTGTTGGGAAAACAGTGGCATACCATCTCTTTACTCTCAGACAAAACTGGAATTTAAGATGAAGATGTGAGAAAGATGACCTTTCAAGATAAGCAAAATTAGAAATCTTGTTTTGCAGATGTAAGCTTACTCTGAGATGCACCCATAATGTAACAAGCCTCGGCTGTTATAAATCCTGCTAGGAGAATCATGAAAAGTAGATGATTGTTTTGGCCTGTATTAAAACAATAGCATCCCAATTATCTAAAGATGGTTCTTAACATAACATTCAACTGCAATAATGTGTTAAAGTTGTTACCTATACAATTCCCAAAAGCAGGACAATGGTGGTCAAATCCCTTAACATATGCATCACAATGCTTACAATATCTTACCCTTTGAAGTAATAATGAACTCTGTTATAACAAAAATAATAAGTACTTCAACATCTTCAGTTTATATATAACACCTCAAAAGTAAAGGAAGTATAATAGCAACCTCATTAGAGGGGCATCCCTGATCCATGTCAGATATTAGGAGCTCTGATCCCTAAATGAGTAAACAGGATCATCATCAACATTTAGCAATTTAAATAGGAATAACTTGTAGTGAATTAGTGATAGTTAGTTGGTTACCTCCTGATATGTTTCATTGTTGGAGAGAGAATCTGGGTTTTCATTAGGAGGTTTACAATTAACAAAACCAGGATCACCTGATAGGATTCTGCCATCAAGAAGACACCCATGTATTATGTGTGAAATGACATTTTGACTATAAGAACAGGTATTAAGCACGATGTAACATATACAGACCTATATAGACCGATTTGGAGCATAATAAACTCTACATTGAAGACAATGTCCAATAAAGAAGAGACGGCTGTAAAATAGAGTAGTTGGTTGGATAAACATGAAAGAAGATGTTATGATTCCTACTCCTCTGTTTGATTTGCTTGTTAGCTTGGTTATCAATTTTAAAGTTAAATAAACACAGTCAAAAAGACAAATGCGATCGGGAGTAAAGCATAACAGACGGCTGAAATCAAGAGGTTACCTTGTCGAATTACAATCACATAAGCACACCAAATGAACAATAGATTCACAATCACAAAGGCAGGAGCTGAACCACGCAGTCCAAATAACCTCTTGCATCTTCTCCCTAATGTTGCCATCCCTATCAATGCCATCACTGAGCACAGAAAACCTCAAAATTAATTCGAAATCGTAATAATAAAAATCACCACTATCACATACATAGATACTCATAGATACAGATAGCGAACCTGAGAATATAAAAGGTAGAATAATACTGAAAGAGGCGAAGAAGGAAGATATCAAGTAAAGGGCTAACTGCGCCAAGCAAACACAGATGAAGGACACCGTGCTCCGGCCAATTAACCTCCATGGATCCCTACGCTTTCTCCGACGCCCGAAAACTTCCATTTACAGGCGCCAAATATAACTGCATATATGAATCAATTTGTATGTTTCAGTTGCGAACAACTTCGAATCGGGTTGTCATACAATCCTTTTTGCAATTACAAGGCCAATTTAATTTTATGAGCCCAAATGCCCATTGCATTTTGTAAATAGATTTTATGAAACCGATTTCATGAATCAATCCTGGGAATCGAGTAAAGAAGAAGAGGAGTGGTGGTGATGGAAGAAAAAGCGATCAATTGAAGATAGTTGAAGAGATCTAAGGATAACAATATCAAGAAATATTACCTAAAACTTTGAATCAACAATGCCATGAAGTCAAACCGGAAGGTGAAGAAGGTGCGAATTCATCCAAGTTCCCATCATCATCATCTGAACCAATTAGAGATTTAAATCTGGGTTTTTCTATTGGGCGTTTTAGGGATGATGTGCTAGGGTTTTTCAAGGATGATGATGTAGGTAGGGTTCGAAATCGAATTGAATAATCGAGGATTTATATGAATGGCTGAAATGTGAAACAACGATTTTCATGTTGAAAATTTTGTGAATGACTAAGAAGATGATTATGGTGAAAGAGAAGGGAGGGAGAGAAAGATAGGAGAAAGGTAGCAAGTGTGGATCGATTTCATGAGGGTTGACCCACTCATCGTTGTTATCTTCCATCCCTAAAGTCACCGGTGTGGCGTCTTTTTTCTTTAGAGCCACCGTCGTTGCCCTATTCTTTCCCTCAAGCCACCGTCTCGAATCTTTTCAACTTGTTTGATGTTTTGAGAGAGAGATCGAAATGGAGAAATGGAGATAGTACTTGAACCAAAGAATTCATGGACGCGCGTTTTGTTAAAAAAATATAAAACTACATGATGTACACGACACGCGTTTTTATCATGGGTGCCCTCCGTGTTTTTTTTATTATATTAATTTTAGGGCATACAGAAATGTGTGTCCTAAATCCTTCACATTTTGAGAGATGACATTATTTTTTGGACACATACTTTTACGTATCAGAAATGTGTCCTAAAATACTTTTACGTATCAGAAATGTGTCCTAAATCCGCATCACCCTTACGCACGCACCTTGGGGCGGTGTTTATGCGTGGACATCGCCTCCACGTCAACTCTTCACGCGCGGAAACACCCTCATACCGGAAAGCCTTAGGGTGCGTTTAGTTACGGAAAAATGGACCGTTTTCCGGAAAATTTTCCAAGAAAAATGAAAATTTTGAAAACGCATTTAGTTCGTCTTTTTTTCTAAATTTTTCACGGAAAATGAAAATTTTCTGTTTTCTAAAATTACAAAGAAGTTAGAAATTTTTGGAAAACTGATAATCATTGTTTTCCACATTTTTCTAATTCCAAAATTTTTCTAAAATATAAACACACACTCACTCCTACACCACCCACCTCTACCTACCCCCACATTAACACCCCCAACTCACCACACCCCTACCGACCCACACCCACCCACTCCCAGGCCCACCCCCACAACCCCCCCCCCCCACACACACACACACATACACACACACCTACACCCATCCCCACCCCCACCCCCACCCATACAAACACACACACCACCACTTCCCCCCGCCGTCGCCCCCACCCACACCCTACCTCCGCTACTGTTTTCTAAAAATGAAAACAGATAGAAAAGTACACATCTAAACACGTTTTCTAATTTTCTAAAACTGAAAATGAAAAATGAATAAGTTTTAACTAAACGCGTTTTCTAAATTTTCCAATGAAAACTGAAAACGGAAAACAAAAACTGAAAAGGGAAAACAAAAAACAGAAAATGAAAATTGTTTTTCCGTAACTAAACGCAACTTTAGTGTTGTAATTCATTCTTTGGGTCCTTTAGGTTATATTGCCACTGTGATAGAATTTATCATCTTAAATATTTTCCGCTTGTTCGAAATCTCAATTAATAATTTCCTAGTATATTGTCTTAAATCTCATTTTCTCATAAATAGTAATTTTTTCCAAAATCTATTATAACATAACTTATCACCAAGTTTTATTCATATAAATCCATAATTCTTGGTGATTATAACGTTTTCTACACCTACAAATTAATATTTAGAATTATGACATTGTAGGGGTACTCATGATACGGCTAAGGCTATGAAAGAAAGAAATAGGTAGTTGCATACCTGGCAAGTAGAAACAATTTCCCCATGATTAAAATATCCACAACTTTATCTCATATCTTCATCCCTTTATCTTCTTGGTAAAGACTAAAGAGAGTACATTTGTTGAGGTAATCATGTTCCAAATACTTTTTAGTATTTTAAAAGGTGTTTGGGATGAATAAACTGGTATGTCATTGTAATGTTTGTGCAAGTATGTGAGGGTTTACATATAATGATATCCTATCTTTCTTACTACCTGATGGATGTATGCAGTAATTGCTGTAAAACTTCAATTTTTGAATTGGGGATGAAACACAAAAGCTCTTAAAGATGCATAAACCGGAAGATATGCGAGAGATGCTTGAACAACATTGCTCTTGTTCGGATTTTGTGAAAGAAAGTAATGGTGGTGATCAGCAGTTATGTAAAGCTACATTCAACCTGGATTGGTCAAAAGGGGAGCCTGTAATAGTCGGTAATGTTCTTGAAACTACACTTGGGTTGAGCTGGGAACGCATGGTTATGCGAAAATCGATTTCAGAAACTAAATTTCAAAAAATCGATTTCAGAAAATTTAGGAGTGGTCGAATTTCAGAAAAGATTTCACAGCAACATTTTGGTAATATAACAAATCAGCAAGATTTCAGACGATTGGAAAAGAACGAATCACAAATCAGCAATATTTCAGAAATAAAAGAAATCAGCAAGATTTCAGCATAGCGTGTCTTTTTTTTCAAAGACCGGAGAAAACGAAAGCCAAACCTGATGCCTTGCTGTCGGACCAAAGGTCTGGAAGGGTGGCAACGGAGGTCTGGGAGGGTGGCGCCGGAGGTCTAGTAGCGTGGCTGGACAATCCCCTGTAGAGAAGAACGAATGTCGGAGGGCGAGAGAGAAAGAGTTTAAGCCTTTAGGGCATAGCGTGTCTTTTTGTTTTTTCATAAAGCCTTTCATATCTACCCCTTCACATGACCATTTCCATTTTTTCCATAAAACATAGTGAAAAATAGGATAAATATATTTCTATCTCCAATCTTATTTTATTTTTGCCATTAAAAAATATATTTCTAATATATTTCAATCTTCTAATTTATATAAATTACTAGGTAAAAACTCGTGGAACCCACGAATATTAATGTTAAATAGAATTTAAAATTTAATTATGTAATAAATAATATATTATTAAGTTAAAAAACTTATATTGTATTTTTTTAATAACTTTTTGATTTGTAAGTATTTAATTACACAATAAATGGTAAGTATTTAATTACAAATTGATATTTTTAAAACCCTTACTTTTTACTCCTTCTTAATCGTTCATGGTGTTAATTTCGTTAGATTAATAGAAAATTATTGTTGTTTTCGTCTGTTTTTTTCAAAACTTTACCTTGATTTACTACGTCATGTGTTTCATTTTTAGGCTTACTGGCATTAACCTTGAAATCCGTTCAATGGTGGTGTTTTTCTTATGATATGTTCTCTATTTTTAGTAAATTTTTAAACATTAAGTATTTAATTACAAATGTAAATTCACATATTTTATAAAAGTCGTTACTTTATATGATGCAACATACGTTTAAGTAACGACAAAAAAACCCAAAAAAAACATCAAAATTGATTCGATACAAAACAAAGAAAAGATGTTTGTAATAAAATTAACATAAAAAAATACAATAAATAAATATAAATAAATATGATAGATGAAGGCCCCGTTTGATAGTTGTTAACTGAGAAAGTGCTGACTGAGAAATGTCTGTCTGAGTAAGAAATTCTGACTGAGTAAGAAATCATGTTGTTTGATTGTTCATCTGACTAAACGTGCTGACTGATGCAAAATGACCATTTTACCCTGATAATAATAATAATAATAATAATAATAATAATAATAAAGATAATAATAATAATAATAATAATAACAACAACAACAACACACAATAATAATAATAATAATAATAAATCCACACCAAATAATATAACCAAACATCACAAGTTTACATTTCACAAAGCAATACCGTCATCTTGAGTCTACAAAAGATAAATAATGTTTTTACAACAAATTTTAGCTTTATTTACCCATTTATTTGAAGACATAACATGTCTTGAGTTCAAAAAACTATTGAGTCAAGTGCACCCACTCTTAAAGTTACAATCTCATTATAAAGAGTTGAGAACAAAAGGTGTAATAAAAAGTAAAAAACAAAGTATATAATAAGGTAAGGATTCTTAGAACACTATCAAGTATCTCCTGCCTCTATCATATTATCATAACCTCAAGCTGGTAATTGAAGTTTCACATTGTTCTTCCAGTTGTGTTCATACAAAAAAAACATTTCAAAATTTACATTTTCATCCAAGTTTTATAAAAAAAAATACTAGTTTAAAATTATATTACCTTTCAAAATAGTAGTAGAAGAAATCAGCATACATCAATGTCTGAACTAGTCCTACTATCCAAGCTGCAAGATATGTAACAAATTTTTTTACCACAATTTATATGTTTTTAATATAACACAAAAGGATAAAAAAACTTTTCTTTTTAATATTTTTTTCATCACATTATATTATGAATATGAATAAAAGTGTAAAGGAGAAATGCATTACCTTAGAAGAAATACATATTGACCAGTCAAATTATCGATATTTCTTGTTCTTTGAAGCAAAACCAATTGAGGAAGTATTGCAAGTTTGCAACAGCTTCCAAGTATAAAGAAAATGTCCACATTTTGTTTTTTACTTTTTATTACACCTTTTGTTCTCAATCTTTATAATGAGATTATAAAAAAATTATCACCAAGGGCAAAATGGTAAAGACACTAACCAAAAAGAATTAGACCAGCAACCTGAACACTAGTAAATGAATTTTATGCAGGTAAGTTAATATTTCAGCACATCAACAGCAACGTATTAGGCCCAGAATGCCTCTTAACAGCAAAATGGGTAAAATGGTCAATGGTAGGTAAAATACATTAGACTACATGAATTAACATTGTAAATACAATTGGTGATCCACAATTGCTTTAACTCTACACAACAGCTTTAGGGAACACACAACAGGAATGAATAATCCTCAAGGGCAAAATGGTCCAGACCTGAACCAAAAATAAAAAACCTCCAAAGTATGCTTTATAGGAAGGAGCTTTCTATAAGGCTTTAAAATGTTGCATCAACAACAATGAATTTGACCCGAACTGAACAAGACACGTAAGAAGAACCGAAGACCATCTATGTATTTAAGTAGGAATCAGAAACCAATCTAAATCAGAATTATGTACTTGTAGATTGATTTATCAATTGAATGATATTTAAATGCATAAATTCCAATATTCATTAATTCAGATAGAACAAACCAACAAAATCAGCATAAAAAAACATAAAGTAGAAGCAACAATGGTGGATGTTAATGGTCGATTTTAATTCATGGCATATAATCCAAAATTAAAGAACAATTGCAGATCGATTGATAGAGAAAGGGACATACCTATTTTCTCGATAGAAGAAGAAGCGATGACATCGATGGAAGTAGGAAGCGATGGCAACGACGATGATGGAGGATTTTCGATGGTGGTGGCAACGATGGAAGAAGGAAGCGATGGCGATGGCAACAAGGATGATGATTTTCGTCACTGAGAAGGGGAGCGATTTGGCTAAAGATCGGAGGAGATGGACGAGGGGTAAGCTTGGGAAGTTTCTCAGTCAGCAACTTTTTGTGAAGGTCTCGGTCAGATGGAAAAGTACACGGTCAGATGGAAAGATGTGCAAATCAAACGGGCTGGATCGGACTGGGTCAGACAAAATGCCTGACCTGACCCAGTCAGACCTAAATCAAACAGAACCGAAGTGTGATTTGCTAAAAATGAGTAAAATATGCTACAACAAAGTTGGTTATAAATTGAGAAAAACTTCCTTATAAATAACATTGGAAGTTTTATTTGTGAGTCTACCATCTTTATCTAAAATTAATAATTTCAATCCCTCTCTGGTTTGAACTTTAGATAACGCAACATACAATTGTCCATGTGAAAAAACCGGATCTTTGAGAAACAAACAAACCTTCGATAACGATTGTCCTTGACTCTTATTAATAGTCATTGCAAAACATATGGCCAAAGGAAACTGTCTTCTTGTGAATTTGAAGGGAATTTTTTTTCTGATGGACTTAAAGACATTCTTGGAATAATAGTCTGGTTTCCAATATTAGTTCTAGATATTATACGTGCCTCAGTAACACGTTTGCCCAATGATATCACTTGTAGTCTTGTGCCATTACATAAGCCGTTTTTCTGATCAATATTTCTCAGTAACATTACTGGAACACCAATTTTTAAAACTAACTTATGATTTGGTAGACCAGATACTTTAAGACCATTTAATACATTAGGCGAGTATAAATTTGCATCAAACTGATCATGGACAAATTCGGATCGATATAGGCTATCTGAACTTAAATATTCAACCTCATCTCCTGGAAACTTGTTAAGCAAACGGTCGTTTATTTCCTGAAAAACTTCATTCTTTGGAGCAAGTATAGATCTTTCTTGGAAATAATTTGTACTGTTATACTTCTCCAAAATTGAAGGATATACAAACTCAATTAATGAACCTATAGGATCATTTGGATCATCAATGAGAATATCATCCGGAATATCGATAATCGTTTCGCCATCGTTCGGACCACCGAGTTTTCCTTCTCCTATATCCAATAACCAATTTGCAAAATCTCTTATTTTTTCTATATCATATTGATCACTTCCAACAGTTAGCCTCATGTTTTTTGTTAATCTATACACTTTGCAATGTTGCCATAAATATGAAGAACTCAAAGAAGCGTTAACAATGTTTTGTCTACGTTAACAATGTTTTGTTAATCTATACACTTTAAGTATTTTTGTTATGGATTAGCAAAAACAATACAATAAAATTATGTAATTTGTTTAAATGTTTTATTAGAATGCACATAAAAAATAAGAATGAATTTATTAATGTATTATTTTTTTATAAAAAATAAGTCAATTGAAAAAATTTTACATTTATAAATAATGTAAAATCAATATTTGATATTTGTTTATATTGTGTAATTGTGAATATAATTAAAAATATTAAACTTAATAATTTATAATTAATTACTTTTAATGAATAATACACCATATGAAATGCGAAACATATTTTGGCCTTACAACCTGGAGGGAAATCGAAGTTACAGGATACGAAGAGGAGAATGAACACTAACCCTAAACATGATTTCAACACAAAAACAGAAATCGAAGAGGAATTAATCACATTTCAGAGGTAAACACTACCTGGTGGTAAGTGATGGCTTTTGCGATTCACTGATTAATCACATTTCAAGCAACCACCGTCAAACATCCATTTGTATACATATCGATCAACCAGAGAAAAATATGCGATAGTGTTATGTATTTTTCTTCAGTCCAAGTGTGTTACCATCTATTTTTCTCGCTTCCCAATATCTACCTGACTCTCCTCGTAACCCTAGCTCGGACTCCCTCTCTCGCTTACTGTTTCCATTTTTTGTTGTCCTAGAATCTACCTTCGTGTTTATTGAATGAGATTATACAATTTGTTTATTGGATACATAATAATTGTTTGGTCAAACGGTTATAGCATTACTACTTTTTCTCAATTTCAATCGATTCTAACGTAAACCCTAAAATATCCATACTCATACGCCTATGTTCTTCTTTCTCACATCATGTATAATTTTTTTTTAATTTTTGTACTGATATTATTCTGCAAGTGTGTATTATGTTTGACAGATGTCCTGTTTTAAAAAGTCAATGCTCAATTATTTATTCCTTCATTCTCTTGTGTTGGAATAAAGGGGTTTATTTTATTCCAAAGGTATTGCTTGCTTAAGTTGACTTGTTTTTGCTCAACTTTTATTCTACATAAGCTGATAAACGTTTTCTCTAGACTATTTGAAATCACAGAGTATTTAACAACATCAACTACTCATGTTCATTCAGGGATAATCAGCTGCAATTGTAACATAAATTGGCTGTTGTGGTTGTTTTGGGTTTTCATTTGTAAAAAAACACAAGAATCAGAGGCCAAGGGTACAAGAGGGAAATCATGTTCTACATGTGTTATTAAATGAAGAGGTGGAAGAAGAAGATAAGGAAGAAGAAGAAGAAGAAGAAGATCATCATTCATATACTGACAACATGACAGATACTGAAAAATGGGATCATGAAGATCTTAGAAACCCTGCTAAAACCTGTCAAGAGATTCTTATTTACAGGACAGAAAACGGATTAATTTGCAGGGATGTAACACCGTAAATTTTCATACAAATTTTTCATTTTTAAAATCACATAAATATCATCAACACATATCACAAAATCTCAATATATCAATTATCAAAAACACGTGTTCATAATTATTTAAATAAAATTCAGGATCCTCGAACACAACTCCATCTCGTGTGTACAGTCAAGCCGGTGCCTTCCCATGATCCTGAGAAGTACCTGAAACACATAACACATAACACGGTAAGCATGAAGCTTAGTGAGTTTCCAAAATACCACATACACATATTAGCCACTCGATGCTATAACTCTGTAGGACCCTCCAGTCCGATGTGTCTCAGTGGGACCCTCCAGTCCCATGGCTCGTTGGACCCTCTGGTCCGGTCTAGGTGAGAACCCTCCGGTCTCACTACTCGTTGGACCCTCCGGTCCGGTCTAAGTGAGGACCCTCCGGTCCCATAGTTCATTGGAACCTCGAATCCGGTCATAATATAGCACAGTTCGTTGGACCCTCTGGTCCGGTCTAAATATCACATAATATAGCACACAACACATATCACACATAAAATGCATAACTCAGGCAAGCACATAAGACCCTCTGGTCACACATAATTACCACTCTAGGTAAAGTATAGTGAGAAGACTCACCTGAAGCAGCAATCATAACATATGGACCACCAAAATGGCTAATATGGATTTCCAGCCCTCCAAACTCCTAAAACCACGCAATTAGTCTTTGCTTAGCTCAAAATTTAGATATCACTTAATAACACGTCTTAATACACTTATATTCGCCTTATTTTTATAAAATACGATCGCAAGCCAAATCCATAAGCTAGGTGACTAAATAAATTTATTTAGTCAAAATATATCTATTTCTCTAAAAAGAATTCCAACAGCTAAAAAAATGGCCCAACACAAAACCTCCATGGACTACTTTCATTTAACTTAAAACAAAGCACACTAGGATTGATTACTTAACCCAACATGCAGCCCACTTAAAATAGATGGTCAAGAAGGTCAAAGAGGTACCGTACTTCATCCCCAACGTACAATAGTTGTGCTTCAAGGGATTTTCTGGCGAACCACAGGTCTCCGGCGACGCCCCCAACTCCGGCGGTGCTTCCTTCCCTTGGCAACAGCGACTATCTTCTTCTTGTCTCTCCACCGGAGCTCCTGATATTAACCCATCTTCTGCACTTGACTGGATAAAGAGAACCAAAGTCTCGATTTCAATGGAGACATCTCACAGAAATCCCGATTATCCCTCTCTTAAACTGATACATCTCTCGGCTTCTCTCGTCATCTCCTTCCAATTCCTTCGCAACTCACACACTCATTGCCTAAAAGAAGGAACAACCACTCATTCCTTACTCACCTTCCTATGACGTCCTCAGTAGGCAGACCCGGTGCCCAACAGTTGTTCCGATGATGGCAGCCGCCTCCTCTTTCTCTCTCTTTTTCTCGATCTCCCACTCTTCCCCTCACTCTCCAGCCGCACAAACACACACTCACTCAATGATTTAGGGTTTGTGCGATTAAATACGAGATACGCTGCAGATACAAACAAAATGCGATGAAGGTCTCCCCCCTCCACCCGCTGTCGCGATGTAGGGAACAAGGAAACGATAGTTTTCCAAAATCGGCAGAAATAGCCCCTTAAGTTTAGATATTTGACAGATTTAACCCATCCTTGGGTTTCTTTAACAAACCAAGTTTTGAAAATAGCATAATACCCCCTTGGACCTTTATACCAATTAATATTATATTATTATACCTTCAATTAATTAAATGGTCCCTTGAAGAAAACAAGCTTATAAGTACCATTTTCAAACTAATTAAAACCCAAATGGTTCCTTGCTCCTAATTATATAATTATTCAAATATTTGCACTTGTATTTAAATAATTTATTGGAAATCAGGGTGTTACAAGGGAGTTTCCTGTTAAGGAAACCCACAAAGTTATTCGATCAGAGGTAATCTTGATTTTCAATTTGAGTTTCTTTTCATTTTTTACCAAAAGTTTCTTATATTTTTTGTTACTTTTACGATGAAAATGGGAGGAAAATGGTGAATGAGTATGTTCAAGAGTGTAACATTGGAGCTGGTAGCTATGGTAAAGTGGTAATTTACTAATTACTTGATTTCTGGTTAATTATTCTAACACTTTACATATAAAGAAATTTTATTTGGCAATTATTTATATATTAATTCTTATTCATTAAACTTACATGTTCTATAGAAATTATTCAAGTTCCAAATTTTTCTCAAGCCAAGAAAGATCCAACACCATTGCACCGTGCAACAAGAGTATTGATTAATTATAAGATGGAAATTGGAGATTTTCCACAACAGGTAATAATCTTTTGACAATAAACTTATTATCTGTTTTTTTAGATGGTGAAAGCACATTGTTTTTTAGTATTTTGTTCTATATCAAAGTCGTAAAATGTGTTATATTTTTTTTAAATAGCCAAATAAATATAAGGGTTTGATAAGTACACAAAATAGTTAACCGCTTATCATGTTTTAAAGGGAAAGAGTTCGACATGTTTCATAACATATCTTTTCAACACATTAAAAAAGTCCAATTTCATAAATTTCAAGTATGAAGAAGTTTTATGATTGATGGTTTTGTTTAGTTTGGTTGGAATTGGAGTTCAGTTCCATTCAGGCATTTAGTTGCAAATGAGCATGGAATAAATTCTTTGACTAACAGATTTCAACATCCAAACAGAAACCCAAGTAATCTAATTCCAAGCATTTCCTCATTGTTTAAAAAAATACCCAAATATCCTTTTATTTTTAAAATGGTCACTTAAATATTAATAATTGATTTGTCTGTCAAAAAGTACCCAGATACCCTTTAAAATCAGTTCAATATGCTTTATAAAATATAATTAAAAAAGTTAAATTTGACAAATGTAAAGGGAGAGGGGGCTTTCTGTTTGCTGGATTTGATCTTATTTGGCCAGAATTGGAATTTAATTCCATTCCGGTGTTTGTTGCAAAGGATCCACAAAATCATTTGACTAATGGATTTCAACATTCCATTTTAAAACCTATGAAATTCAATTCCAAACTTTTGACTAACATAATTGAATTCCTCTAACAATTACATATACATTCATTGAAAGCACATGATTGAATATAAATGTACTTTAATAGCAAAGTACATCTATATTCTATCATGTACATCTATTATTCGTATTTTATTTGGTGGTATATAGATACACTAACAGTTACATATACATTCACATACAAACAGATAGATGTACATATACACACGGTAAAAGATACATATACAATGTTTAAAACCATTCACATAAAGAGTGACTATAAAATCATTTTTTTAAATAAATCGTCCCATTCTATTTAACGGAGGTTTAAAACTGCAAAAATAAAAAAATAAAAAAAATGGTATGAAATACGAATAATAGCAAAGTACTTTCATTGGGTTACAATAATAACAGAAACTGTTTAAATCAGTAACAGCAATATATTCCATCGCATACAAACAGAATTACAATAACATAATATACATACACAAACCGTCACAAATACAATCACATCTAAACAGAAAGATGTACATATACACACGGTAACAGATACATATACAAACAAATCGATTAAAAGAGCAATGGAAGGAAGATGAAGATGAATACATTGAATAATCATAACAAAAACTTTTAATAGCATACCTAAAAGAATAACAGAAGGCGACTCCACTATTTGATATTACGTTCTCTTTTGTTCTGAAATTTGGTGTTCCTGTGAAAGAAACTAACCGTGATAATGTATTTAAAATAATTTGATTAGGTAAGTTACGCTATTTAAGGAATTCATAAGCATGATATATTTGAAAGATACCATTCTCGTTTTAAATTAAATAATGATTATTTACTTTCCATTTTTTTAAATGTTGCAGGAAATTGTCAAATTGACATGCATAAATTAAGGAATGGACGTGTACAATGAAGGGCAATAGTGGAAATTCACACTATGAAAGAGAGTGGGAAATTTTGATTGGGGAGGGGCTATTTGACTGCCACGTGTACAATTTGTACTTATTTATTAGATTAGGGGATCATAAACACCTTTTCTATTAATTTGGCTTTAATAAATATATAATCTATATTTTTTTCATTACAAAAATATTAAATAAATAAAGTTATATTTATAATACTTAATTATAAGCTTTTGTAAGATACGTCATCGTGTTTTAAAATTTCAATATGTATTTAAATTTTTATATGAACTAGTAAAGAATCGCGGCTACGACGCTTTTGGGGTAATATGGGAAAAATCGGCAACTTTTAAAAGATATGTGTTGAAATTGTAAATCACCACAAATAGGAGCATAAGTTGACAGCCCCAAAAATTAGATGTCAAAAGTGTACAACCAAAAAAATGGACACTCGTGGAGAAAATCCAAAAATGTGATGACAATAATGTTAAAGTTGGTGGCAAAATTCTGAAGGATGTTTTTTGTGTTTTTTATGTCAAAATGTAAAAGTTTTGACTACAAGGACGAAAAGTGTCAAATTCATTAAAGATTTGTGGCAAAAACACCAAAATGTAAAAAATTTCACTGCAAGGACTAAAAATGTCAAAGTCGTTAAAGATTTGTGGCAAAAACCTAAAGACACAAAAACCTAATCAAAACGTGTAACGCTCGTATTTCTAGGCTAGGCATTAATATTGACGTAATAGTCTAGGTTAACCTTTGTAACTCATTTTGAAGTAATAAAGAGGAATTATATGAATATTATGTGAATTATGTGCTTATCTGCTTAATTATTATGATTAATGAATTAAAAATAAAAATAAGCGTCGAAAATAAATATTAGATAAAGCCGATATCTATTAAGAAAGTTGTAGTGGCCGAAACAATGATTCCGGAGATATAAAGAATACCGAAATCCGAGTTATAACGAAGAAGTTATGACCTGTCAAAGTTTTGCGAGATCGCCCAGGTAATTTTGGAAAATTGCCACTTTTCACCCCTTAAATAATATTTTTATCATTTCGACTTCCCCAGAAGCCCCAGGATCATACCAAACACCCGAAACACGTTCCGGAGTGCCCGAAGAGCTCGAGAAATTTATCTTTTCGGTTTTGAAGCTCAACCTTCGCAAGGCCCGGTTTTTCATTAAAAAGCTCCCGATTTTATTAGAAACAATTGTTTTAAGAGACGAGGTGCTGTCCAATCATCGTCTTATCATGTGGGTGTGTAGTCACTTTCATCTTAGACATAGATATGAAGTATTTTCTATAAAATACGTGTTATGTGTAATTATATTGTTTGTTTATTTGAGATGAATGTTGAATGAATGTTTTATACATGTTTTAAAATGTATATGTATTTTTATCTACAAAAATGTTGGGTAAAACATGGGTAGATAGTTGATGTGTGATGAAATAAAATGATGAGAGGACTCGATGTTATTGTGATCCAGTCATCTAGCGGAGTATGGATGACGACCACAGACTTTTCTAGATAGTCCTGTGGAACGCTGGCAGGCTCACAACCTGTAGGTGTTAATGTGCTTGGGTGTTCATTTGCTGTACTCCATCCCCCACATGTTGACATAAATTGCTGGGAAACCCCCAAAGCAGTGTTGTCGCCCCGATGAAAATCCTTAGACTAGGTCCCTTGTTATAGTTGTTTTAGGGGCGTAAAGTGAGGATAACGGGAATGGGTAATCGGGTTATTGTTGTTTGATGAAATTAATAAATTTATTTATTGTGGGTTGAAAACCCTATATGCTCACCAGGCTCCCAAGCCTGACCCACTCAGTTTTCTTTGTATTACAGGTAGTGGCGTAAGAGCATAAGTTGAACGACTTATCAAGATATTTTGATTATAGGCTTGTAGTGTATATAACTGTTGTAAGGCTTATAATGTGCCGTTTATGATTTTGGTTTGTATCGGAACATGACATCCCGAGTTTTGTTATATAATGAAAATACATTTCTTTAAGAAATGATTTGGTAAATCTTATTTTATCATATTTCGTTTTGGGAACAAATTCCGCAACTCTTTTAATCAAAGGATTACTCTGAAATTATTTTAAAAGCATAAATTAAACCGGTCTTTTCTGGCCGTGAATTTGGGGATGTCACAGTTGGTATCAGAGCATTAGTTTAAGCGAACTAGGAATTTGTAGGATTTCTAGACTTAAACTTAGAATGCTAAGTGATGATCGTGAGATGAGTGTCTACCATATTTTAGACACGAGCACTAGTATATTTTAGGAAAGATGCCTAAAATACTTTTATGTGCTAAATGTTATATGTTTGCCATATATGATGTTATTTGTTCGGATCTATGGTCTGTTGCCGACCGGATCTGGAAACCTTATGTGTTTAAGATTCTAAGCGTACGATTACGATATTAGAACTATCATGTAAATGTTTTGGAGTGATAAGGAGAATTTAAAATATCAATCGTAGATAAAGATCTAAATTCGTCTTATTTGGTATATAGATTATAATGGCAAGAACTCGCAGTGGAGTTGGAAATGCAAACGGAAACAGGAATCAACAACCTCAACCCCAAGTACTTGAGCAATTACCTGTTGTAGCAGCTGCACTTGAGCCAATGACAATGGTTGGAGTACAAGCAATGATGCAGATGATGTTGGATCGCCAAATGGAAGAGACAAGGTGATTACTACAACAGAATAGGGAAGAAACTACGATGCCTGTTGAACAACCTGAAATGAATGAAGGGCAGTCAGAAGGAGGGAACTATAGTGGGACTGTTGGTCAAGACAACCCACCGATAGTTAGACGAAACCATCAGAATGAAGGAAACGACGGACGTGGATGTAAATACAAGGATTTTATGGCATCCAAACCACCGTGCCTATCTGGAAGCCCGACACCGGTGGAAGTCATGAATTGGATCTCCGAAATGGAGACAATGTTTGAAATTTGCGAATGCAGCAACAGACAGAAAACCGCTCTCGCGATTCCTCTGTTAAAATCTGGAGTACTGAGTTGGTGGAAGCTACTAGCTGATTCGATGCCTAAGGGAGAAGCTAGTAAGATGTATTGGGAGGATTTTCTGGTACAGCTGAAAATGCAATACTGCTTAGAGAAGGATCTTCTGGAAATCAACAATGAGTTCCAGAATTTGAAGAAGGGAAAGATGAGCGTCACTGAATACGCAGCTAGTTTTACGGAAAAGATGAAGCTTGTTCCTTATCTAGTTCCGATTGAACTCTCCAAGGTCAACAAGTTTGCCCACGGATTACCAGCGGACTTTGGTCCGATGGTCAAGCAAGCAACCACTTTGAAAGTCGTCATCTGGGCTGCTAAGAATGTTGAGACCTAGATCAGAGAGAAGGGTCTGAAGAGGGCATAAGTTGGCGAAAAGAGAAAGTTTGAAGGAACTTCAGGTTCCAACAAGAAAAGCAAAATTTTAAAGTCTAATTCGAATAAGTTTGGAGGAAGAGGAGAAGGCGAAGCGAAATGGTGTGAAAAGTGCAAGAAAAAGCACTCTAGGAAATGTAGTGAGGAGGTGACTTGCTACAAATGTGGAAAGATTGGGCATTATGTCAATGAGTGTCTGTCCAACAAGAGGGCATGCTTTGGATGTAACGAGGAAGGGCACATTTTGAAAGACTGTCCGAAAAAGAAGGAGGTAGCAAAACCCAACATTCCACCAAAGTCGAAGGCGAGAGCCTTTCAGATGACACTTGAAGCTGCGAAAGAAGAAGCTGATGTCGCTTCAGGTACCTTTCTCGTAAACGAACTGCCTGACCAAATTTTGTTTGATTCTGGAGCCAACTACTCATTTATTTCGCATGAATTTGGTAGAAAACTAACTTTACCTGTTGATAGACTAGTTAATGCTTTAATAGTTGAGGTTGCTAGTGGTAAGTTTATACCTGTTAGCCATCGCATGAAAAACATCTTCATCGACTTGAATGGGAATAAGTTCCACGAGGAATTATTGCATATTGAGTTAAATGGTTTCGACATCGTGTTGGGAATGGATTGGCTTAGCGCCAATGATGCCAAAATATTATGCAAGAAGAAGATAGTAAGAGTAAACCCATCAGGGAAAGAGTCATTTATGGTGTATGGGGACAAACGCAAAGTAAATTCTGGAATCATTTCTACAATGAAAGCCAGAAAGTGTTTGGCCAAGGGATGTACATCATATTTGGCATTCATGATTGATGCAAAGAAGGAGAAAAAGGAGATGCAGAGCATTCATGTGGTGTGTGATTATCCGGAAGTATTTCCCGAAGATCTTCTCGGATTACCGCCTGATAGACAAGTGGAGTTTAGAATAGACTTGTTACCAGGAACGAAGCCAATAACAAAAGCGCCATACCGATTAGCACCAACAGAGATGAAGGAGCTTATGACACAACCTCAGGAATTATTGGACAAAGGTTTCATTAGACCTAGTTCATCACCCTGGGGAGCTCCAGTGTTATTCGTAAAGAAGAAGGACGGCAGTATGAGGATGTGTATTGATTACAGAGAGCTGAATAAGGCAACAATAAAGAATAAGTATCCATTGCCAAGAATTGATGACATGTTCGATCAGCTGCAACGTTCAAGCTATTTTTCAAAGATCGATCTAAGGTCAGGATATCATCAGCTAAAGGTGAGAGAGCAGGATGTTGAGAAAACTGCATTCAGAACAAGATATGGACACTACGAGTTTTTGGTTATGTCATTTGGACTAACCAATGCTCCAACAACATTCATGGATTTGATGAACAGGGTTTGTAAACCATTCCTTGATAAATCTGTGATAGTGTTCATAGATGACATTCTGATTTACTCGAAAAGCCAGGAGGAACATGGAAAACACTTGCAAGAAGTGTTAGAAGTTTTAAAGAAGGAGAAGTTGTATGCTAAGTTCTCCAAATGTGATTTTTGGATTCAAGAAGTCCAATTATTGGGTCATGTGGTCAACCGAGAAGGGATAATGGTTGATCCAGCAAAGATTGAAGTTGTGATGAAGTGGGAACAACCGAAAGGTCCCACGGAGATCCGAAGCTTTCTAGGATTAGCTGGATATTACCGAAGGTTTATCCAAGGATTTTCTTCGATCGCTACTCCATTAACAGCTTTGACCCACAAAGGAGCTATTTATACTTGGAGTGATAAACACAAAGAAGCATTCGAGTTGCTAAAGAAGAAATTATGTGAAGCACCGATTCTTTCTCTACCCGACGGAGTTGAAGACTTCGTTGTCTATAGCGATGCGTCTGGTGTTGGGTTGGGTTGTGTTTTGACCCAAAGAGAAAAGGTGATAGCATATGCATCTCGACAATTGAAAGAGCATGAAAAGAACTACCCCACTCATGATCTGGAGTTGGCAGCGGTAGTATTTGCTCTAAAGATATGGAGGCATTACCTTTATGGCATGAAGTGCAAACTTTTCACTGATCATAAGAGTCTCCGATATCTCTTTAATCAGAAAGAATTGAATATGAGGCAAATACATTAGCTAGAGTTTCTCAAGGACTACGACTGTGAGATACTTTACCACCCCGGTAAAGCCAATGTTGTTGCTGATGCTCTCAGTCGGAAAGTCAATCTTGAAAGAAAAAGGCCAATGGCGTTGAGAATAGAATTTGTCTCAACAATTTCGGAAAGTATAAAGAAAGCTCAAGAAGAAGCTTCAGAGAAGAATGACCGAAAGGAAGAACGTTTGGGCAAAACGTTAGTGTTCGGTATAAACTGTCACTGACTGAAGGTATTCCAAGATCGGATTTGGGTACCTAAGATAGGAGGATTAAGAGATCTTCTGATGGAAGAAGCTCACAAAACCATGTACTCAATTCATCCCGGCGGCACTAAAATGTATAGGGACCTAAAACCCTATTACTGGTGGCCGACGATGAAGCTTGATGTTGCAAAGTATGTGGCCGAGTGTGTGACATGTGCGAGAGTGAAGGCACAACATCAGAAACCATATGGGAGTTTAGAACCTTTACCTCTACCCATGGGTAAATGGGAAGACATCACTATGGATTTTATCACTAAACAGCCCAGAACAAAGAACGGTCACGACATGATTTGGGTGGTCGTGGATCGCTTCACTAAGAGTGCGCACTTCATAGCTGCCAATGAGAAATGGTCTATGGATAAGCTTGCGAATTCTTACGTGAAGGAAATTGTGAGGCTTCACGGTGTTCCCTTAACGATTGTATCGGATCGTGACAGCCGTTTCACCTCAAGGTTTTGGAGAAGTCTACAAGAGGAATTGGGTACCAAGTTGTGTTTGAGTACAGCTTACCATCCACAGACTGATGGTCAGAGCGAACGAACGATACAAACACTTGAAGATATGCTGAGAGCATCTACCCTGGAATTCCAAGGTAACTGGGATGAGCATTTACCTTTGGTAGAATTTTCCTACAATAATAGTTTCCACTCGAGCATTAAGATGGCACCTTATCAAGCTTTGTACGGACAGAAGTGTCGTACGCCGTCTTGTTGGCTTGAGGCTGGGGAAAAGCAGTTTATGGGACCTGAGATAATCCATCAGACTGCTGAAAAGTTGAAAGTGATTAGGGAGAGAATGTTAGCAGCTCAGGATCGTCAAAAGAGCTATGATGACAAGAAAAGACGACCGATAACTTTTGAAGTTGGAGATTCGGTTTTGCTTAAAGTCTCGCCGTGGAAGGGACTTATAAGATTTGGAAAAAGGGGAAAGTTAAGTCCAAGGTCTATTGGATCGTTTAAAGTTCTTCTGAGGATTGGGAACCAAGCTTACAAGCTCGAATTACCCGAAGAACTGAATGGTATTCATAACACTTTTCATGTGTGTTATCTGAGGAAGTTCACGGGAGAAGTTCCCGACATGATTCCATTTTCGGAATTAAGAATTGATGAAAATAAGAGGTTAATTGAAGAACCAGAAGCAATCGTTGACCGTAAGACTAATAAGTTGCAACGCAAGATGGTCGAATTAGTGCTTGTCTGTTGGAAACATACGAATTGGCCAAATCTCACCTGAGAGACGGAGAGTGACATGATGAGTCGCTATCCGCATTTGTTTGTTGATGTGTGATTCCGGGGACGGAATCATCCTAAGGGGGAGAGAATTGTAACGCCCGTGTTTCTAGGCTAGGCATTAATATTGACGTAATAGTCTAGGTTAACCTTTGTAACTCATTTTGAAGTAATAAAGAGGAATTATGTGAATATTATGTGAATTATGTGCTTATCTGTTTAATTATTATGATTAATGAATTAAGAATAAAAATAAGCGTCAAAAATAAATATTAGATAAAGCCGATATCTATTAATAAAGTTGTAGTGGCCGAAACAAGGATTCGAGAGATATAAAGAATACCGAAATCCGAGTTATAACGAAGAAGTTATGATCTGTCAAAGTTTCGCGACAGAACCGGTACGCCACTGCGTGACGTAAATAATGAATTTACGATAGAACGATTTTTAGCCTTAGAGATCTAAATAAAAGTCGTAGTATTCGTTAAACCGAGAATTTTCATCAAAAGAACGTCCAAATCTGACTTCGTATGAGGAAGTTATGATTTTTCTAAGTTTCAGCTTAGCAGTAGACAGCTAAAAACTCGAATTTTAGATCGAGTGATTTTTAGCCGACATAACCTAAATGAGAATCGAAGGTCTCGTCAATAGTAGTACAACGGTAAAAAGACAGACAAAAGCGGACGTCGGATGAAGAAGTTATGAATTTTTAACGGATTTTCCTGTCCCGGTCTGTTAAAAATAATAATATTAAAAATAAGTTCAAATCTAGCCGACGGAGTCTAAACGAAAGTTGTAGAGCATAATCTCGCCTACGCGTGCATATAAAGAACGTCGAAAACGGAGCTCGTATGCAAAAGTTATGAATTTTGCAAGTTTTGGGCACAAAAACCAAAAAATATTGAAAACCGGGAAAAATCGCATGGTTGGGTTCGGCCACGTCACCCTCGCTCGCTGCTTGCCTCATGTCTGACCCGATGACTCATCCGATGCGCGGTCCAGCCGAAATCCGACGCGTGTCGCATCCGTGGAGGCATCCGAAGCGAGCCACGTCGCCTTTCCCTTGCGAGCCGCCCCGTGTCCGAAGCAGGTGAGTCATCCTAAGCGCTGGACCAATCTGAAGACGACGCGTGTCCGCCAGCTGCCTCGCCTCGCATGCGCGCCATCTGTCCTCGCCTCGCATCCGATGCCTGGCACCCTCGCATGCGAGCCACGTGCCCCCTTCGGTCCGAAGCCTCCCCTATAAATAGAAGGGTTGCGAGATCTCCCGGGTAATTTTGGAAAATTGCCACTTTTCACCCCTTAAATAATATTTTTATCATTTCGAATTCCCCCGAAGCCCTGGGATCATACCAAACACCCGAAACACATTCTGGAGTGCCCGAAGAGCCCGAGAAATTTATCTTTTCGGTTTTGAAGCTCAACCTTCGCAAGGCCCGGTTTTTCATTAAAAAGCTCCCGGTTTTATCGGAAACGACTGTTTTAAGAGACGAGGTGCTGTCCAATCATCGTCTTATCATGTGAGTGTGTAGTAACTTTCATCTTACACATAGATATGAAGTATTTTCTATAAAATGCGTGTTATGTGTAATTATATTGTTTGTTTATTTGAGATGAATGTTGAATGAATGTTTTATACAGGTTTTAAAATGTATATGTATTTTTATCTACAAAAATATTGGGTAAAAAATGGGTAGATAGTTGATGTGTGATGAAATAAAATGATGAGAGGCCTCGATGTTATTGTGATCCAGTCATCTAGCGGAGTATGGATGACGACCACGGACTTTTCTAGATAGCCCTGTGGAACGCTGGCATGCTCGCAACCTGTAGGTGTTAATGAGCTTGGGTGTTCATTTGCTGTGCTCCATCCCCCACATGGTTGCCTTATTTGACATAAATTGCTGGGAAACCCCCAAAGCAGTGTTGTTGCCCCGATGAAAATCCTTAGACTAGGTCCCTTGTTATAGTTGTTTTAGGGGCGTAAAGTGAGGATAACGGGAATGAGCAATCGGGTTATTGTTGTTTGATGAAATTAATAAATTTATTTATTGTGGGTTGAAAACCCTATATGCTCACCAGGCTCCCAAGCCTGACCCACTCAGTTTTCTTTGTATTAGAGGTAGTGGCGTGAGAGCATAAGTTGAACGACTTATCAAGATATTTTGATTATAAGCATGTAGTGTATATAACTGTTGTAAGGCTTATAATGTGCCGTTTATGATTTTGGTTTGTATCGGAACATGACATCCCGAGTTTTGTTATATAATGAAAATACATTTCTTTAAGAAATGCTTTGGTAAATCTTATTTTATCATATTTCGTTTTGGAAAAAAATTCCGCAACTCTTTTAATGAAAGGATTACTCTGAAATTATTTTAAAAGCATAAATTAAACCGGTCTTTTCTGGCCGTGAATTTGGGGATGTCACAAAACGCAAAAATATAAAACTTTTAACTTTAGGGACGAAAGTTGTCAAATTCACCAAACATTTGTGGCAAAAACCTAAGACCAAAAAAAGTACAAACGCAAAAATATAAAACTTTTAACTTTAGGGACGAAAGTTGTCAATTTCACCAAACATTTGTGACAAAAACCTAAGACCAAAAAAAGTATTGTTCATAAGCTTCTTTAGATTTAATATATATATATATATATATATATATATATATATATATATATATATATATGTATAATATAATTTGATAAACAAAGAACAAACTTTATATTTATAAATAATTAATATAATTTAATATATAGCACAATATTTTAAGTATTAAATATTACATTTAATTATCATTAGTAGATATAAAATAAACTAGAAATGCATAAAGATATAAAAGGAGAGACTAAAACCAATAACACAAAGTTTATCCCTATTTTTGAGGAAATGAATAGTATAACATCATTTGGTGTTATACTATTTTTTTTTCCCCCGAAACAGAGGAATAGATGGGATAAGGTTGGAGATGAATGAGAGAAAAAAATAGAGAAAATAATGAAAAATGGGAGTGTGTTGGAGATGATTTCAGAGGTGTTGTTATTGGCACCATATAGTAGGGTAATTATTTGTTTGACCTGTATTTTTATTATTTGACTTTTTTACTGTGATTATTCTCTTTTTCTTTTTAATTAATAATTTGAACAAAACTTTGTCAATCGGATTACTACTTTTATTATTTACATAATTTACAGTGTTCAAATTTTTGTTTTTATTTTTCTTTATTAATTCATTAATAATTAACTTTTTATTTTTATATTCAATATCTATTTTCTTTAATTGACATCCAACATTTTTATTGAAAGGTACAATTGAAGTGTGTGGGTGTATATATATATATATATATATATATATATATATATATATATATATATATATATATATATATATATATATATATATATCATGGTTCTAAATAACGTAAGGCGTGACTTTGGCGGCATACCCAAGCCTCAAGGCAAGTCATGACTTTTTTCAATGCGTGATAAGGCGGAAAATTTTTATTATATATTAGATATTTAGATCAAGTGAGTGCAGAAAACCATGAACTAAATGCAATCTGAGATACAATTTTGATCAGATTAATTAAAAATAAGAAACTCGAATTCTTAAAATCCTACAATCGTTTGATCAGTGACCAAACAACCATACATACAGGAAAAGTAAAAGTAACATTCATTCGTTAACTGAGAAAAGAAGAAATCACGCAAACAATCGTTTGATAGTTCTTAACATGTGTGGAAGTTTTGTGAAATAAAATTAGTGAAGAAATCGAAATTTAAAGGATTTATATAAAATCGAGGAAGGTTTTGAAACGATGATGAAGAGAAGATTGAGTGAATCAGTTACAAAATCCAAATATGGTTACCTGATTACCTCCGATGTCGATACACACAAGTGAAGAGGTGAAGAACTAAAGAAATAAAGCAGGTGAAGATTAATATTTGACTACATTGAATGAAGAACTGAAGGTGAAGATCAATAACTGATGACCGATGATGTAAGTGAAGATCGTTGTCATGAGTTCGAAACTTTGAATGAGTTCGATTGAGAGCCTTTACCAGATACGTGAAAAACGCAAGTTGTAATTTTAGGTTTTCACTTTCCCCCTTCAACTTACTAAATGGACTTATATTTAGTTATTATTATTTATTTATTTACCTTAGCCCAAATTCATCTGGACCATAACGTGTTATACCAAAAATCTCGAAATGGCGCGCCTTACCACGCTTTTTTTGCCTCCAAGCTTTACCTAGATCTCTTGGTTGTATTCGTGACGACTCTATCACGCACCGGCGCCATGACACGCCTTGGCGCCGCCAAGGCGCGTTATTTAGAACCCTGATTTTATATATATATATATATATATATATATATATATATATATATATTCATATATGTGTGTGTGTATGTGTGTGTGTGTTTGTTTGTGTGTGAGAAAGGGGATAAAATAAGAAATTATAATTATAATTGATATTGACTCCTACTTTGGATGTATTTTCTATATTTTTTTTAAATTCAAAGAATTAGCAATTTATGGTCACTGATTAATCCTCGTCTGGCTGATTAATCCCTTAACCTCAGTCCACCGACTAGCTAACGTCGAGTTTTTTTTTACAACCTTGGTATGCAGTATAGTATTATACATGATATGCCATCTAGTAGAAAGATTTAATTTATAGATAATGCATATTAAAATGTTACATTTATAGTGTTTTTTTACTCATTCTGTCCCATATTAATAGTCCATGTTTCATTTATGGTTTGTTCCAAAATAATAGTGTAACACCCCAAAAATTTCAACAATTTTAAACTTTTCCAAACGACCCTTTTATTAAATGTTACATTTATAGTGTTTTTGTTACTCACTCTGTCCCATATTAATAGTTCATGTTTCCTTTTTGGTTTGTCCCAAAATAATAGTGTAACACCCCAAAAATTTCAACAATTTTAAACTTTTCATTTTAAACGTTTCCAAACGACCGTTTTACTGATAAAAATGTTTACAAAATTAGTGTTCTCAAAACATTATTTAAAAATCAGTGTCTCCTAAGATCAATGACATAAAATCAGGATGTGTACGGTCACGTCTTCGCGTTGCCACGATTCTCTGAAATACCTGAAACCATAAACCAAAAACTGTAAGCACAAAGCTTAGTGAGTTCCCCCAAAATACCAACACCCAACAAAACAACACATATATAATAACAACATAATATGGGTCCAATCAACCATCGGGTTGGAATACCCCAGGCCCCTCAACCATCGGGTTGGAATGCCAACATACTATGGGTCCAGTCAACCATCGGGTTGGAATACCCCAATCCCCTCAACCATCGAGTTGGAATGCCAACATACTATGGGTACAGTCAACCATCGGGTTGGAATACCCTAGGCCCCTCAACCATCAGATTGGAATGCCAACATACTGTGGGTCCAATCATCCTCGGGATGGAATACCCTCGGACCCATTCAACATCGGGTTGGAATGCCAACATACCATGGGTCCAATCATCCTCGGGATGGAATACCCTCGGGCCCATTCAACCGTCGGGTTGGAATTCCCCGACCTTTTGGCTTACGCACAAAGCAGTGAAGCCTCATCCACCGACCAAACATGTGCACATATAAAAGATAATCATATAACAGTCTACAGCCAGTCCAACAGATCTATAGATCACTAAGCATAGCAACATCCTACATACCAGGATACTGATCTAACATATCACAACAGCATAACAACATGCATAGTAGGATATCAATCCAATGAGCCGACATTGGTGCCTTCTACCAGCAAGTACAGTGAGGAAAACTCACCTCGTACTGCCGAATCACACAGACGATTCCTGGCTGCTGGCTGATAGATCCCTGAACTGTCAATATCAAGACAACACCCCATCAACAGCTGATCCCGCGAATAATCTCTGACTGCAGATCCGCAAATAATCTCTGACTGCAGATCCGCTAAAATCTGCGCGCTATCAAATACCACAAATGACAACTCATTAACATCTAGCCCCTGACTCACATTATGAGTCCAAATTAGGGTAAAAGACCTTTTTACCCTTCCTCAAGCTTGGCCCAAGGCCAAGGCCAAAACTAGATAACCAAAGGTCCAAAATCCAAAATAAGCATCTAAGGCCCAAATATGGCCCAATTTTCCAAATTGGGCCCGATTCCTTCCATGGGCCTTCATCCAAGAAATTCCAAAAGTCACAACTGCCCAACCATAAAAATCTAAATGGCCCAACATGGCCCAAAACAACCAAGCCCAAAACCGAAGCCCAAAACGAAGGAGCCCAAGTCTGCTGAGTACGCAAGGCGTACTCAGCCTGTACGCTCAACGTACAGCATGAAAGGCTAGTACGTGCAACATACATACTTGTACGCCCAACGTGTGACATCCCTAAATTCACGATCATTTTAAAAAAATTATTTACGCTTATTTTAAAATCAGAGTATCTTTTTTAAAGAACAATGTTGCGGAATTTTGTTCCCAGAAAACATGATAAAGGTTTTATCAAAGCATTTCCGAAGAAATGTATTTGTTTATATTAAAACATTGGGATGTCATCGTCAATACAAAACATAAGCATAAACAGACCTTACATTCTTTTACACTAGTGATTTACATCTCCTTTAATCTCTCGGTGTAATGTACCTTTGTATCGACACCTGTGATACAAATAAACTGAGTGGGTCAGGTTGGGAAACCTGGTGAGCACATAGGGTTTTCAACCCACAATAATATAGTTATTATGTTTAAACATCAAACAATCAACCCAATTACCCATCCCCATTATCTTCTTTACTCTTTAGGTTCTACCCTGAGAATCAGTCATTCTTCGTTCATTCATTCCTAAGGATTATCCTAAGGAATAGGCACGAAGTCCATCGTCGCCAGGGTTTATACAATAGGCACTAAGTCCATAGTCGCCAAGGTTTATACAATAGGCACTAAGTCCATAGTCGCCAGGGTTTATACAATAGGCACTAAGTCCATAGTTGCCAGGGTTTATACAATAGGCACTAAGTCTATAGTCGCCAGTGTTTATACAATAGGCACTAAGTCCATAGTCGCCAGGGTTTACACAATAGGCACTAAGTCCATAGTCGCCAGGGTTTATACAATAGGCACTAAGTCCATAATCGCCAAGGTTTATACAATAGGCACTAAGTCCATAGTCGCCAATATTTACTTATATCCTCTTTCATCCCTCCTCATTCATCTACCCATGTTTTACCCAACATATTCGTATATATAAAATACATATACAATTTAACTCATTTAAAACATGTATAAAATCGTTCATCCAGCATAGACAACAAGTATTCAAATAATATGCACACATAACACGTAATTTATATAAAAAATTTCATATCTATGTGTAAGATGAAAGTAACTATGCACTCACTTGTCAAAGTGATGATTCCAAACTCGGGCAGCGCTTTGCTTCTAACGATTCTATTTTCCTTCGACGAAACCTAGCAGTATTATCGCTAAGTTTTAGTCTAATCTTTATTGCGACTAATTATTAGTCTAGATTCATCATTAACTCAAAGTCTACTTTCATGATTTATCAAGTAAAGAACAACCAAGTAGGATTATATCGGAGGTAGGGTCCGTTTGGTATACGAAGTATACTGTTTGGAAATCCCACTTTAAACACCTCACTAAATCACAACCTAGACATCATTCCTGTAAGTAGATCAATCAATATAACGACTTTGAATCATTGATAAATCTTATTCATAGGCTCATAATAACGATATTATATTTAAACATAAGCTGTATTTAAAGTAGGGTAGGCGTATCTTACTTACAGCGGGTTTTGCTAAAAACCGGGCTCCGCTGGAGCAGAGCTTCTGAGCCGAAAAGCTCTTTTTCTCGGAGCCGTCGGGCGCTCCGGAGCTTTCTTCTAGCGCTGGGGGAGTTTCCTAGGGATTTAGGGGGGTTTTGGGGGAGTTAGAGAGTGTGTAGAGAGAGAAAGAAGAGGGTAAAGGTGTGAGGAATGAAGGCACCTTCGCACCTCCATTTATAGCTGAAATTTTTGGATAAGGTGTCTAAGTCCATAACTATATTTGGTATGTACTTGAATCGACCCGACATGGTCCATTTGGGTTGCACTTCACCGGAACAATTTGTATGGATAGTTTTTGAGAAGAGTATGTTTATGGTTTATTAATATATTATAAGTTATAATATATTAATATGAAATCATATTATTTAATTAGTATTGATCAATAATTAATTTGGAATTAATTTAATGATCAAAAGAGACTAGTTAAATATGAATTCTAATAGTATGGGCCAAGTGATTATTTAGGATGGGCTAAGCTTGCATGGAAGTCCATGGATAGTCCATGGAGCTTTTGATCCATGGATCCTAAGTATGTGAAAGGTCATGGGTATTAGGGTTTACATGGATGTAAACCTAATCCTCCATAATATATAAAGAAGTCCAAGGCTCTAGAAATCGGCAATAGTGTGTGAGATAAGAAAGCATAGCCGATTTCTAAGAGTGCATCATATTCTCTCAAGTCTTCCAAGTTGTTGTGGTGATTTGTGATTCCACTTGAGGCATTCACATTATTGGTGCTAGGCTCTTAAATCTCCAAGCAATCAACTACAAGAAGAGGTATGTCATTCTACTAGTTTTTATATTACATATACCCCATGATATGCTAGTTAGGATGAAACCTTGGAAAAATGAAAGTTTGCATTATAATAGAGAAAACATAGATCCAAGGTTTCTAGGGTTGCATGCACACCATAGGTGTGCTAGAATGCTCAAAACTCATCAGATTTATGGCTCAACTCGTCGAGTTGGTGCCACATGTCACCATTCTGGTGGCAAAACGTGGGTGGCTTATATTGTGCCACGTTACCCCTTTTGCAACAGCACCCTGCCGGATTCTAAACCCCGTAACTTTCGCATACGAGCTCCGTTTTTGACGTTCTTTATATCCACGCGTAGGTATTGACAAGATCTACAACTCTCCTTTTAACTCCATCGGCTAATTCTCGACCGATTTTAAATTTAACAGTATGAGAAGATTATACTGTTAAACGACCGTGTAAAATTCATAACTTTTACATACAGACTCCGTTTTCGTCTGTCTTTTTATTGTTGAGCTCCTATTAATGAGATCTTAAATTCTAATTTAGGTTGCATTGGTAAAAAGTTGATCGATCTAAAATTCGAATTCCGGGCTGTGCACTGCTATGCCAAATCTTAGAAAAATCATAACTTCCTCATACGAAATCAGATCTGGGCGTTATTTTTATGCACGCTCTCGGTTTAACGTATACTACGACCTTCATTTAGATCTCTAAGGCTAAAAAGTAATTTATCAAAAATTCACTTTTTACGTTATGCAGTGTCATGCCGGTTTAGCCGTAAAACTTCGACGAGCCATAACTTCTTCGTTATAACTCGGATTTTGGTGTTCTTTATATGTACGGAACTCTTGTAACATATACTATAACTTGGTTAAGAATATTAATTCTAAATAATCTTCCATCAAAAGTCATATTTTCACGTTTATTGTTTCTAAATTGACTAGCCCGAATCTGCGCACGTTACACAGCGTACTCACCAGCCATAGCCATCTTTCCAAATTAGCACTAAATCCATTAAGACTTTGATCCAAACTCATATCTGACTTCCCCAAGGTTGTTAATCACATAAAGTTTCCAACTTTATGTGCATGCATGGCTAAATGGGACTCTAGAGCTCAAAGGAGCTTAATAATTGACTTAATTCATGCATAGAACCAAAACCACCATAAAGTTTCCACCTTTATGACCAAGGAACCCATAAAATATCCAGATCTTCAAAGACAAGTTCCCAAAATGACCTTAACTCCCAATCACCAACCAAAAAGGACCAAAATGACCAAAAATGAACTAAGAAGAAGATCCATGAAATGAAAAGGCAAGGTTTGAACTTTATACCTCCCAAGCCACCAAAAGGAGATGATAATTCTGAATCTCAAAGCTTTCCTTCAAAGAACAAGTCTTCAAGCTTCTTATTCTTCTTCTTTTAGATCCATAAAGCCCTCCACAAAACCTCACAAGAGCTCAAGATCACCAAACATGGGATAGGGGGTCGAATTAGGGTTTTTAGGGTGTGGAGGATGGCTTAGAAATGATCAAAAAAGGCTAACATAAAGCTTATATAGGGTGCAACACAAAAATTAGGTTTTTTCTTACTCACCCTCATACGCCCAGCGTACGAGGCCTCGCACTCTCGCACCACCCTTCGCAGTATGCCAAGCGTACTGACCTCCATAGGAATATGCCCTGTGTACTCCCTTGGTACGCCCCGCGTACTAGGGTTCCCTCTTAAACCCTAAAACACTCTGAAGGCCATAACTTCCTCGATCTAAGTCCGTTTCTGACGAAATTTATATCCACAGAAAGGTGACGAGAATCCCTACACTTCTAACCACTCACCTTAGCCTTAAAACTCCCCGAACTAAACCCAAAGTTCATAAAGGACTAAGTTAACAAATTACAATTATTCCCTTGGGCTCCGAAACACCATCGAACACTCGGATCACTCAGACTTTAACACCCTCATCCAAAAAGGGCCAAATCCTTTCTTCCCTAAGGTCCCAAGCATTATGATAACTGATGATCGGGCCACAGCCCCGAATAATGAAGCGATTCAAAATCGGGTGTTACAACTCTCCCCCACTTAAATTCGATTTTGTCCTCGAAATCATTCCTTACCATCCCCGACATGCTCGACAGCCTGAGGGACACAACCACAACCTTGAACATACAACGACCTTCCTAAGGCAACCGAACCCAACAAAACTTTCCAACCTGAAGAAGACGAATCCATAATCCCATGTAGTAACCCAACCTACTTTACGTGAAATCTGAAGTCTCGAATTGGTCTGACTCCCCGACAGACCGCCCATACTGAACCAATGCTAAATCCATGACACTTATCCATCAAACTATCTACTTAACCCCTGATGATAACAATTCCATGAACGCAATGAGATACAAGATATTGATTTACCTTAACTATCGGACTGATACATTGCTGCTATAATTATGAAACCCCATAACTTGCTCGAACTTCCCACAGGTAGAACCATTCCAGAGCACAGTCACATAAGCTAAATCCTGAACCCTCCAGCTGATGCCTTTGACATACATATTTATTAATTCACATCTGTCAGGAATATATACGTTGCACGGATACACTTATGATTCCCAATGCGAGTTTCCACCAAAATCCCACTCGAAAATGGCAACTCATAATATCTTCTCGTAGACCTTTCCCTAAAACTGATGAGCATCCACTTATGAATCTACCCCCAGTCCTGACTGAAGACACTACCAGAACTTGCAGAATTGATCCTCCAACATATCGATTGCGAACTTTACCCAAATCCAAATCCATATGATGTACCACAACCTTAAATAACCCTTGATTTTTTGCCATGTCATTACCAACCACTGCTCCAACGAGCAGAGATGATCAATCCAAAAAATTTCGCATTGCATACAACCCCTATCCGCTCAGGTGTACCCCCACCTGGAAAACCACTCGATACACTCATGAGAAACTTTATGATTCACGGCTTCAAGACTGTTCCCAAACTTGATAATCGAACCCCTAAAACAGCTTGCAAACAAATGGAAATATAATGCATACATTCCACTGATACTTTCTGATACCTGACTGGTACTCCTTACAACCCTTACTGTTTCCTTTATCCAAACCAGCTGATTTGAGAGATTTTCCGAACTCCTTCAGCGTGCCAAAACCGAAGGTACCACAAGCAGGAGAAATGAGCAATCATGATTTTTGGGCCCACGGCCCATAAACACCCCCCCCCCTTGGCAACATATCATGAACTTACCATAATACACATCCTTAGAAAACCCATAACCTCAATCAAACAAGGAAGAAATGCCAGGGTTCCAACAGAACGACAATTCTCAACATAACCAGAAGACATCCCCATGAACTATCGGAATAAGACCTCATACTTTGATTGAGACTGACAGATTACACCAATACGCATCTAGCTCCCGAAGGCTTCCCAAATGCTACCAAAACCTTGAGCCTTCTATAACCCAAAATTCACACCCCCAAAGAGGGTAAACATACCCCGAAGCCAAAGGAACATAAACACACTGAACTTGATGGTAGTTGACACATTCCTTGAACTTTAATTGTCACCACTTGAATCCTTCGGAGAATCTTCGTTGAATGATGAACTCAACGACCAATGGTCTAGGACACATTGACACTTAACCCAGAGAACCACAAACCCACCTGGAACTAAACATACACGTTTGTGGAAATGGTTCACCGATCAATATCTGCCCAAACTAATCTAAAAACAACAATCCAAACAGCAAACTGACAATTCCCTCAATGACTGATACTTTACCCGAGAATCCCAGTTCTCCCCTACTTAGGACTCGAACTACCACCCACTAGTTTTGAAACCAAATCATAACCCAACCGGCTCAACCAGGTACGACCATACATGATCCTGGAAAGAACAATATACGCAAGATGACCTCTAAAAAATTTCCATTTATAACCACTTAACATTAAGGGTTTCACACAAAAGCATAAGCAACTACCGACTTATGATCCAAACATAAACTCCTTGCCTGCAACCCCAAACGACAATCTGGCACCTGGCTTTCCTATATCCCAAGAATATGGTCCCTTGCTCGCATCACAAAGTACCCATACAACATCAATCCACCTGCACGCACCGACGCTGACATACTGTCGCCGACCACTGCGACCAACAAACCCCAAGCTGAGTTTACAACCTAACTCTGGAAGTCACAAGCCTGCTCACTCCTCCAAACTCGAAAACTGAAAGGGCAAGATCCTTGCCACAGATAGCGACAATCCAATCCGTCAATTAACCACTCAACTCCCAGTTGAAATCCCTAAGCCAATCATAACCACTGATTCCTTCTTGAATCCCGCGACTCAAAGCAGGACCTCGAGCAAAACCCTCGAGACCTCCAAACCAACATACTCATCTTGGTCTGAACCATTCAACCCAAACCAACATCGCCACTGGGGCCCAAAACAATTAACAGACCCATCCTCATGTCTAGGCAACCATGACCAAAAGATCAACAGGTACAGAACCACTGCCACGAATTTGTTGGATTATATGTCTAAGCCCATAACTATATTTGGTATGTACTTGACCCGATAGTAGCATGGTCCTTTTGGGTTGCCTTCACCAAAGCAACTTGACTGGATGAATAATGGAGAAAGTGGTTTATTATGGTTTATTAATATATTATGAGAATAATATATTAAAAGAGAAATCATATTATTTAATTAACATTGGTCAAGAATTAATTTAGAATTAGTTATGTGATCAAAAGAGGTTAACTGAATTAAGGGGACTGGAGTTGTAATTATAAGATAATTGCAAAATGGGCTGAGGAACCCTTTTGAAAAGGGTGGACGAAATCTTATGGAAGCCCATAAGGATTTCGTCTAAGGCTAGGGTTCTGGAAGATTCTTATGGGCTGCTTAGAGCCTAAGCAACCGGACTAGGTCTTTGATTGAAACCCTAATTCCCCACCTATATAAAGACCCCATTGGCTTCATATTTTCGGCTACCACAACCCTAGAAGGATTCCTAGAACCAAAAATAGCCTTTCCCCTCTCTCTCTAATATTCTCCAATTGCTTTGGTGTTTGTGATCTATTAGAGGCATCACATTTGAGGTGCTAGGTTCTCAAAAGCTCAAGGTTATCAAGCTACAATTGAAATGTAACCTTCTTACTTGTTTATTTATGTTGATTTCGATTTTTTGTACGCTAGAGTTAGGGTTTATGAGATTTGGATGATTATTGCATGTACAATTAGAAAAACTATATCCAAAGCTTTAGGGTTTACACGTGCACCATAGGATTGTTGTTTTGCTCATAACCCAACAGTGGTATAAGAGCCTAGGTCGTTTTTCTATTGTATTTGATGCATAACTAAATTGTTCAAAGTTGAAAAAGTCGAAAAATTTGCTTCTGCTTGATGACCTCGTCGAGTCCCCTAATGAACTCGACGAGTCAGGGCTACTCGACGAGTCCAGTCTGTGACTCGGCGAGTCGGCTCGTCTGTTAGTAGATTTTTCGGGATTTTGACTAGAATTGGGTTGAGATAATTACCATAAACGTTTTTAACTGATAAAATCCGCTTTTTTCAATATGGTATTGATTATCCTCATCCAATTAGAAGATAATTGTTAAATAATGAGATAATTACTTGTTTAGATGAATTATCTTTGTATTATTTAATATGAATTATCTTGCCTTAAATTGGATTAGGTCAAATCTAGATAATGATAAATTAATTGATTAATTAAATTATTTTTATTTGATCTAATAAGGTTTTGAAAAGGTTCAAAACTTTCCCTCAAGTTTTGGAATTTAAATTTTTGATCAATAGTTTTAATTTTGAAATATTTAAATTCTAAACCCTAGAATTTTACAAGTTTAAAATTCAACCCTTATACTATTATAATATTATAAGATTAATTATTAAATATATGTACAAGATAAGTCAGTCTTACCGTTAGTAGGCCTCATTTACGAAGCCGATCTATAAGGGGGTATAAGGTTACTACCTATAAAATGGTGGTTTAATGGGTGTCCACTCTCACCCACCGCTTCCTTGATTGGTGGAGGGTCGTTACCCGAACGGGTAGGATAGAACAACTAATTCCTCATTAATAAGTATAATGATTGTATAAAGTAACTAAATGTTTTTATAAATTTCCAATCTTAGTTACTTTAGGAAAAATGTGAAAATGTATGTTATTCCATGAAATTGCACTTTGCACCTTGCCAAGTCGTTAATGGAGCGTGTGTAGTTAACCGGCACACTAATTTGGGACTAGCAAAGGTTGCAAAGGGTAGCTCGATGCTTATCACAGATCAATGGAGCGTGTGTGGCTAACCGGCACATTGATTAGGTGGTAAATGACATCGAGAGTACCAAGTACATTTGCATGGTTATTCACACCTTGTTTGTGATCCTCGGTATCCCAGTCACAAACTTGAAGGGCATAATCGAGATTTAAACATGCTATTGAAAAGTTCAATGAATCTCAAAAGAATCTAGGAATTTCGATTCATTTAAAACTTAATTGTATTTTTCGTTTTTCATGGTGGAAATTCGTAAATCGTCATTTACCTACCTTCATATTATTTGCAATTAGATTACGGCATCCCTCTTCTGAATTGTAAATAATTATGTTGGGTCCTAGCCCTGATTTCTCATTTGGATGTTTAATTGGGGATTATTATCTAATCTAAATTTTATTCCTTTTCTATTTCAGATGTCTACTCAAAACAACAACGCTTCTGGCTCGACCCCTTCTGGCTCATTCTCGCTCATGAACTTGTGTGGGAGGGTGATCTTTCATGGAACCAATTTTAATGATTGGATCCACAACATTCGCATGGTCACCCGTTACGAGGACAAAGAGTATGTTCTTGACAAGGAGCTGAAGGAGGTTAACGCAAACACTGCTACTCCCGAGGAAATTGCTGCGTACGAAACTCATGAAAGAGACGCAACAAAAGTCCATTGCATCATGCTCGCTACAATGAATGCTGAACTCCAAAAGTCCTACGAGGACTACTATCCATACGAGATGCATAAATATTTGATGGAAAGGTACCATCAAAGTGCTAGGCAGGAGAGGTACGAGATCATTGCCTCGATGATCACTACCAAAATGAAGGATGGAGAGTCCATCACGGCCCACTTGCAGAAAAAGCAAAGGTTTGTGGACCGCTTGCTAAAGTTGAATGTGAACTTCGACGAGGAGCTGGCCATAGATATCATTCTACACTCGTTGCCTCCTTGTTATGACCAGTTTCGTATGACCTATCATATGAACAATGAGGAGGTCACTCTAAGCAAGCTTCAAGTCCTACTAAGGACTGTTGAGAGTAGTCTGAAAGGCAAATCTGTTACATCTGCTCCTACTATGGTTTCCCCTGTCTTGGCTATTGGGCAAGGGAAAGGAAAGAAGAGGAAGGCTCCTTCTAAGAGCCACAAGGGTAAACCCCATGATAGATCCTCTTCTAGCGGGACCAAAGCTGGTACTACTACTCCTTCTTCCAATCCAAAAGAAGCAGAGTGCTTCTATTGTCACGACAAAGGGCATTGGAAACGAGGCTGCCCAAAGTATCTGCAAGACATCAAGGATGGGCAGATAAAGCCCTCCTTCGTAGGTTTTTATACTATTCAATCTAACAACTCATCACATGCTAGTTCTTGGGTCCTTGATACAGGATGTGGTTTTCACATTTGTTCTGGTTTGCAGGGTCTAAGAAGAAGTAGGGATGTGGAGCATGAGAAGATGAACCTGATCATGGGGAATAGGAAAGCGTCGCCTGTCACCAAGATTGGAGTTTACTCTTTAATGCTTAGTAGTGGGTTAGGTTTAGATTTGAATGATTGTTGCTACTCGTCAGAAATGGCGAGAAACATTATTTCTTTTCATGGTTTGTACATACAATGTTTTAGATTTTCGTTTAATAATGAAATTGGTTCTATTAATGCTTTCTTGAATGATACTTTCTATTTTGAAGCATTGCCTTGTAATGGAGTATATGAAACTGTGAATGTTGCAGATAACTTAGGAAATAATGCATTGCACATTGATTCGTCCAATGGTTTGGACAAAGCATGCTTGTGGCATTGTCGTCTTGGACATGTCAACAAGAAGTGCATAGCCCAACTCCAAAAGGATGGAGTGTTAGAGTCATTCGACCTCAAGTCGGGTGACACGTGCGAATCTTGTTTACTTGGAAAGATGACCAATTCACCCTTGACTGGTACTTGTGAAAGGGGTAAGGGTTTATTGGATCTCAAACATACGAATGTATGTGGACCCTTTAGATCCACCACAAGGGATGCAAACCACTTTTATGTGACTTTTACCGATGATTATAGCAGATATGGGTATATCTACTTAATCAAGCACAAGTCAGAAACCTTTGAAAAGTTCAAAGAGTTTAAGCAAGAAGTGGAGAATCAGCTGGGAAGGAAAATTAAGATGCTCCAGTCCGATCGAGAAGGTGAGTACCTTAGTATTGAATTCCACGACTACCTCAAGGAATGCAGAATTGTTTCGCAATTGACGCCACCTACGACACCGCAGTTGAATGGTGTGGCTGAGAGGCGCAATCGAACCTTGTTGGACATGGTTCGCTCCATGATGAGTCAAGCTTTGTTACCTATCTCGTTCTGGGGGTATGCCTTGGAGACTGCCGCCCATATCCTTAATCTAGTCCCAACTAAGAAGGTTGCCAAAACACCTCACGAGATGTGGACATGGAAGGTTCCCTCATTGGCACATATCAAGGTTTGGGGTTGCGAGGCTTTCATAAGACGAGATACTCACGACAAGCTCGAACCTCGAAGTGAGCGGTGTATTTTCATCGGCTATCCGTAGAAGTCCTTTGGATATCTCTTCTATATACCGAGTGACAATGTTGTCTTCGTTGCAAGGAGAGGGGTTTTCCGAGAGAGAGAGAGAGAACTCATATTCCAAGAGGATAGTGGGAGGCAAATTGATCTTGAAGAGCTTCAAGAATCAAACGATGAAGGAACCTCTAACACTGACGCTCAACCCGATGAGAAAACTTCTGTTGAACCAATTGACGAGTCCTTACCTCTTAGACGTTCCAGTAGGGTTAGTGTTCCACCCGTATTATATGGCTTTCATATAACTGCTGAGGGTGATACGTTTATTAGTGATATTACACTAATAAATTTGGATCAACCTAACAACTACAAGGAAGCCATGGCAGGCCCGGAGTCTGCGAAATGGAAAGAGGCTATGGACAGAGAGCTTCAATCCATGTATGACAATCAAGTTTGGAACTTGGTTGACAATGTGCCAGGTCGTAAGACGGTCGGGTGCAAATAGATCTTCAAGAAAAATACCGACATGGATGGGAAAGTACACACGTATAAGGCGCGATTGGTTGCGAAGGGCTTTACTCAAACTCCTGGAGTTGACTATGATGAGACCTTCTCACCAGTAGCGAAGATTAAATCTATAAGGGTTATGCTAGCCATAGTTGCGTTTCATGATTATGAAATATGGTAGATGGATGTCAAAACCGTCTTACTAAATGGGAAGTTGGTTGAAGATGTTTACATGAGTCAGCCAGAGGGTTTTGTCGATGTGAAGCATCCTAATAGACTGGGTAAGCTTTAGAAATCCATCTATGGATTGAAACAAACATCTTGCAGATGGAATCTTTGTTTTGATGAGAAAGTCAAAGAGTTTGGTTTTTCGAGAAGCGAGGATGAGTCCTGTGTATATGTCAAAGCCAGTGGGAGTATAGTTAGCTTTCTCGTTTTGAATGTGGATGACATACTACTCATAGGAAACGACATCCCAACCTTGTAGGAAGTTAAGTCCTGGCTTGGGAAGTGCTTCGCTATGAAGGACCTCAGAGAAGCTGCCTATATTCTGGGGATAAGGATATTGAGAAATAGGAGTAAAAGACTAATAGGACTTAGTCAGAGTACTTACCTGGATAAAGTGTTAAAACGTTTTAGCATGGAAAATTCCAAGAAAGGGGAGTTACCAATCCAAAGCAATACCAAGTTGAGTAAGACTCAAAGTCTGAGTACTAATGTCGAGACAGCAGACATGAGCAGAGTACCTTATGCTTCTGCAGTTGGATCAATCATGTATGTATGACATGTACTCGCCCTGATACGGCCTTCGCTTTGAGCATAGTCAGCAAATATCAAGGGAACCCTGGTAGAGCTCATTGGACTGCGGTAAAGAACATTCTTAAGTACCTGCGGAGGACTAAAGATTGGGATCTTGTCCTCGGTGGGAGCGATGACTTGAGAGTGCGAGGGTATAATGACGCCAGTTTTCAGACCGAACAAGATAATTTCCTTTCTCAGTCGGGCTGGGTCTTTACCCTGAATGGAGGAGCAGTGACATGGAAATGTTCCAAGCAGGAGACCGTAGTTGATTCAACGTGCGAATCAGAGTACATAGCAGCAAGCGAAGCGTTGAAGGAGACAATATGGCTAAAGAACTTCATCGGAGACCTTGGAGTTATACCTGCCATAAAGGAGTCTATGGAGATTTTCTGCGATAACAAAGGTGCGGTTGCCTTAACCAAGGAACCGAGGGATCATGGCAGATCCAGGCACATCGACAGAAAATATCATTTCATTAGACATCGGGTAGAAGAGGGACTCCTCGTAGTGAAGAGGGTTCGTCAGAGGATAACCCAGCAGATCCTCTTACGAAGGAACTGAGTAGGGTTAAGCACTTGCAGCACGCTAGGAGCATTGGGCTGAAGGACGATATTAGTTTTAGTGATTAGATAGCTTTTAGAAACTTGTAATAGATAAATTGTAATTGAAATTTGATGATTAAATAAAGGAGTATTATTTATATGTAATGTTATTGTCTTGTGTTAATTATTTACTATTGTTTCACGTTGCATGTTTTGACTTCCTAAATAATAAGATTATTTAAACTATCCACAGTCGATCATACGTTGGAAGTAAGTATGAATTAAGACTGTAGTGAATCGGCTTGTAGATTGTCTAAGCGTTTAGACATAACAAAGATTTTCTGCAACGTTCATGAGTACTTCTAAAATAAGATTTGAGTATTGGATTAAACCCGCGCTCACATGAATCACTTCATGGAATTTAATCACGAGTGATTGTGAGACGATAATATCATATAGTTTTTAAACCTAGATATAAGAGTTATTGTTTACAAGTCGGTTGTGCATTGATAATGCGTAAATGCATCAGTAACTTGATGTTATAAAACGCATTGTTGTGTACGATTTGATGAGTAAACAGTAGAAGCATATAAGTCGAAGTTTATCTGTTCCTTTTATCCTACGAGGATAAAAACGATATCTTGGGCCCCTCGATGATTTTGTTTTGATTTATGTGTCGGGCCCGGTCAGGACTAAATTGATGTGTTCAATTAAGTTCTATGTCAGAAAAGTCAGAAATCGGGAAACAAACTGCTGGACAATAAGTATGACTATGTTCCATGTATTTGTCCACACGATATCTTGGGAACGGAGGATTATACGATCCCTTATCTAAAGGACGTGTCAGAGTTCGACAATGACTTTTGAGAGCTACGATTGCTAATCGGATTTTGAAGTCGTACTTGCATTTATAGCTATTAGACTTATCCAAGTGGGAGACTGTTGGATTAGGTGTCTAAGCCCATAACTATATTTGGTATGTACTTGACCCGATAGTAGCATGGTCCTTTTGGGTTGCCTTCACCAAAGCAACTTGACTGGATGAATAATGGAGAAAGTGGTTTATTATGGTTTATTAATATATTATGAGAATAATATATTAAAAGAGAAATCATATTATTTAATTAACATTGGTCAAAATATTAATTTAGAATTAGTTTTGTGGTCAAAAGAGGTTAATTGAATTAAGGGGATTGGAGTTGTAATTATAAGATAATTGCAAAATGGGCTAAGGAACCCTTTTGAAAAGGGTGGACGAAATCTTATGGGAGCCCATAAGGATTTCGTCCAAGGCTAGAGTTCTGGAAGATTCTTATGGGCTGCTTAGAGCCTAAGCAACCGGATTAGGTCTTTGACTGAAATCCTAATTCCCCACCTATATAAAGACCCCCTTGGCTTCATATTTTCGGCTACCACAACCCTAGAAGGATTCCTAGAGCCGAAAATAGCCTTTCCCCTCTCTCTCTAATATTCTCCAATTGCTTTGGTGTTTGTGATCTATTAGAGGCATCGCATTTGAGGTGCTAGGTTCTCAAAAGCTCAAGGTTATCAAGCTACAATTGAAAGGTAACATTCTTACTTGTTTATTTATGTTGATTTCGATTTTTGTATGCTAGAGTTAGGTTTCATGAGCTTTGGATGATTATTGCATGTACAATTAGAAAAACTAGATCCAAAGCTTTAGGGTTTGCATGTACACCATAGGATTGTTGTTTTGATCATAACCCAACAGAATCATGGTATCAAACCATGTTATCACCCCGACCAGTCCTTAGAATCCCCGAGACTCTCCTTGATTCGAGTATGGATCCTGTGCTTCCAGTAGTACAGGCCCAAAACTACCTTCCACACCTAGCCATACTTTCCTCAAGGATCATCTCGAGTCCTACAGGACCTACCCAAAAGATACTCCCGGCACCTGATCCAAAATGAAACAACCGCACTAACATACTCCTTAAGCTCTTCTAGGATTCCACTCATACCTCCTCTGCCATCAGCTGCTGAAGAACCCCTACCGATGCCAACTAACCACTTCATGAATACAATTACATGCAACAAAGCTTAAATAATCCATTGACTAAAGGACTCAACCCTACAGCGGTTGGACTCAGACAAGAGCTGCGCAATAGGTCCAAGTCCATCATTATAATATTATTTAACCTTCATAGCATGTAATTTAATGTATTCATTTGATGGTTAACTCTCATCAACATGGGTTATACCAAGCACAAATCAAGCAGCATTCGAGTAGAGGGGCCGACTGGTACTAAAACACACAAAATCAGATAAATCCTCATACGAAACTCTCGATCTCAAACTCCCAGCATCTCGAGCGAACCTTCGCCTTGCCCTCACCCTCTCAAGAGTGGCTAATCATTCCTAACGCTGACCCGCCATGAACCGTACCCATTCTAAGGAAACCACTGCCTCCTCATCCCAAAACGCAACTGGCCGGCTGACCCCACACGACTCAACAAACCACTAACTGCCACACGAATCTCCATTGGTGCCAGATGACTATCGCATGAATACAATCACATGCACCACAATTTAAACAATCTTAGGCTAAAAGATTCAATCCCACAACGGTTGGACTCAGGCAAGAGTTGTGCAGCAGGACCAAACCCATTATCCTAAGATCATTTAAACCATGTAGCATGTGACTTAGCGTATCAATAGCCAGTTCACACGCAAAAGAGTCATACAATAATCAATCAGTGATTCTATAAGAGATAAGGCATCATATAATCAGGCAATTCTATCATGCAATTCCTGAAGATCCCTATCCTATCACTTGCATGATGTTTTATCATATCACAAGATCAAATAATAGTGTGGTAATTTAGGGTCTACTTACTGGCTCCGGCTGATCGTACACATCGCATCCCTTTTGATTATTTTGGAAATAATTTTAAAAGCACTTTTAAAATCTTTTTCCTTAGTTTGAGATTGGATTCACACAAGTGTTCCTCCAATTCACTCAGACCAAGGTTCTGATACCAATCTGTAACACCCTAAAAATTTCAATAATTTTAAACTTTTCAAAACGACCCTTTTACTAATAAAAATGTTTACAAAATTAATGTTCTCAAAAAATTTTAAAAAATCAGTGTCTCCCAAGATCAATGACATAAAATCAGGATGTGTACGGCCACGCCTTCGCCTTGCTACGATTCTCTGAAATACCTGAAACCATAAACCAAAAACTGTAAGCACAAAGCTTAGTGGGTTCCCCCATAATACCAACACCCAACAAAACAACACATATATAATAACAACATACTATGGGTCCAATCAACCATCTGGTTGGAATACCCCATGCCCCTCAACCATTGGTTGGAATGCCAACATACTATGGGTCCAGTCAACCATCGGGTTGGAATACCCCAGGCCCCTCAACCATCATGTTGGAATGCCAACATACTATGGGTTCAGTCAACCATTGGGTTGGAATACCCAGGCCCCTCAACCATCGGGTGAGTTCTTCTCACTATATTGTATACTCCAATATGTATCTTCTATATGTTAGGATATAGCTACCATGTAGTATGCACTCAAGCAATTAGGCTAGGATAGTTAGTTGCCAGTTATGTGGACTGTTGTTATATGTGTATGTGATTATATATAGATTTGAGGGTGCACCAGCCTTGAGCTGAAGGCCAGTAGACTCGGGCAGACTAGCTTTATACTAAAGTTCAAAGTGCAGTCCAACTATATGCTATAAGCAAGATAGGGCGGACCAACTATATGTTGAAGGACATTATGTGTATGCATTGTAAATGTTTTGAGGGAATTCACTAAGCCTCTGCTTACAGTTATTGAATAAATACTTTGTAGGTTGTTCATCAGACTGTGGAAAGGCTCCCGCATGACTGTATCAACATCGAAGCATTAATAAAATTTTATAGTCTTCCACTAAGATACTCTTTTATATAATAATGAATTTTGATGTTTCGTAAAACTTACATTTTAATAAAATTTTATAGTCTTCCACTACCGCATGCCATAAGATTGGGTTTAATCAGTGGTCATCATCCCACTTCAGTATATGACTAGTCACCCAGGTGCCTAACAACTGCTTGTCACAAACATACCATTTCTAGTTGTCTAAAAAGGATGAGGAATACTAATATAGTACTCCAGTATGCTCCCGTACCCCACCGATCATTAATGTTATCGAACAGAGTTATACCCTCCGTTCCAATCTCAAAAACTCTTAATATGATGCTACCAAATATCCAAACTTAATTGAACTAAGCATCCATTTTAAGTCTCAATGTATGACTAGACGAGATTACAATATCCGTAATCAACCTCTATCACAAATTTTCTACCTATGTAATATCTTTACAAAATAGGTATTACTAATCCTTTCTAACTTAACTCGAACTAAGAATCATTTGTAAGTCTTACACCATCACTATGAAAGACTATAATGCTTACAATCAACATCCAAAACCGTTTTTCTGTTCATGCCATATTATCGCAATACAGTATGCAACTATACAATTATCCAACTTAATTGGATCTAAGTATCCTTTATATGTCTTAGTTTAGAAACTAGACTATACTACAATCCATGTAATCAACTTCTAATATTTACTCTATTTAGACAACACTATCATAACTTAGTGTATATATACTTAACACAAAGTGTTAGGCATTTAATATACATTTAATCTTTAAGTAATAATATTTCTATTAAGATTATCATGTAATAATATATATACACCTTAACACATATATAACCATATCCGGTTCGCACAGTGTATGTCATCAAATATACATCTAACACATATTCCAGATAATAAGCATTTGATTCACATATAAACGTTCAACATATATTTAATACTTTTAATAAATACTTGTATTAAAATCATGTTCATGAAAGTAACTATGCACTCACTTGATTTAGGTGGAAGACTCACGGGAAACTAGCTTCTCAGCTAATACTTCAACTTATCCCTTTTAAATAATCTATATACAAGTATTATTATGTCTCGGTATTCGTTCCTATTTATAAGCTTATATTAACTATTTCCATATTCCTCAATAACCCTAATGAATAATTCAAGTTCTATTATATAAGGAATAACCAGGTATGACATGTTTGGTATACATAATATACTGTTTGGAAAATCCACTTTAAACACCTCACTAGATCTAGCCTAGACATCACTCCCGTAAGTAGTTCAATAAGTATTATGACTTGAAATCACTGGTAAATCTTATTTATAGGATCATAATAACGATTATGAATATAGATATAAGTTACACTTAAAGCGTAGTGAGTGCAGCTTAACTTACTGAGTTTTATGACAAAAGCTCGAAAAGTTCGCATGCAGAACTTCGATTCGGAAGGCTTCTTTTTGTCGGGCTTCTTGGTGACTTACCGATCCGCTAAAACACCCCCAAATGCTTAAGAAATTCAGACTTGGGAGTAGAAATTTTCAGAGGAAATGAAATTGCAAGTTATGAGAAAATGAGGAGCATTTGGCATTAATTTATAGCATGTCTGCAAGAGAGGTACGCCACGCTTCTATAAGGGTATGCCACGCTCAGGCTTGGGGAGCACGGTCTCCTCTGAGATGCTGATACGTGGCGAACGATGGTCGGTGTTGTGTCGATTTTGACCGGTAAACTCTTGAATCATCGAAAAAGCATATCTTTCACATACTATCTCCTTTTTCGACGCTCTTTATATCACCACTTTCGTATCAACAAGTGCTACAACTTTCGATTAGACTCCGTCAGCTAATCTCGTTCTATTTAAAATTTAAAGTCTATGAAGATTACACTGAAAAACACCGTGCAAAATTCATAACTTCTTCATACGAACTCCATTCTCGACGTTCTTTATATTGATAGTTTTGTATTTACATGAACTCCGACTTTCGTTTAGATTGTTTTGGCTAACAATCGACTAATTTTGATTTCAGTTTATGTGTCGTACACTGTTGTAATGTGTCACATCGAAACTTCAACAAATAATATCTTCTTCATACGAAGTAAAATTTAGGCGTTATTTATATGCACACTTTCATAATTACGATTAGTACGAAATTCTTCTAGATCACTCAGGCTAATAAGCAGCCTATCTGTAACGCCCCGATTCTCAACTATTAATTTATGGTTTTAATTTTCAATATTCAAGGTCTACTCGACGAGTTGGATGCCTGACTCGTCGAGTAGCAACAAGTTGGGCCACGTGTTTAAGTGACCTGCTCGCCGAGTCCAAGATAGGACCCGACGAGTAGGAGTTGGAGGATGAAACCCTAATTTCCGAGGTTTTGCACACTATTTAAAGGATCACAAGCCTCCTTCAGCCCCCTTGAACCCTCTTGAGAGTCCAGGAAACCCTAATTCGTGTGTGTGCTTCTTTCTAGTGTGTTTTAAGCTTTGGAAGGTGGATCCTTGTAAGAAGAGTTTGGAGAGCAAGTGGATAGAAGCAAGGAACGTGTGGGGATCTGATATCTACCTCAGTTGGCATCTTTTGGAAGGTATGAAGTCGTTACCTTGACCTCATTTCATTCTAGATCTCATTTGGTTAAGGATTGGGGATTTTCTAGCAAATTATAAAGCTATTCTTGGGAGTGAGCTCAGATCTGAAGTTGTAACTTCAGATCTGAACTCTCTTTTGTCTCTAAGTCCATAAAGCTCTCAGATTTGGCAAGTATGAACCCCTCCTTAAGTGTAAAACTCCATTGCAAGCTTGGTTTTGTCATTATAAGACTTTAGAGCCTCGCATGCACGTAAAGTTTGCAACTTTTCGTGATAAACATGCCTTGGGAAGCTGGATCTGCAATATGGAACCTTTAGATGGCTTAATAAGCATCTGTTTGGATATGGAATGAAGGTAATCGGCGAGTTGGATGGTCCACTAGGCGAGTCCGATGAAGATTGTCGTAGACTCGGCGAGTCAGTAGAGTGACTCGATGAGTCAGCTAAGGTTTTCCCAACCTTTGGACACGCGTGAACTTGGCGAGTTGCAAGGGTAACTCGACGAGTTAGCCAAGGAGTTCACGACCACCAAAATTAGGAACTCAACGAGTCACTCAAGTGACTCGGCGAGTTGATGAGTTATGCAGGGAACTCGGCGAGTGGCTGGTTGTACTCGACGATTTCAGGTCAACATGGACTGTTGACTTTGACAGCTGACTTTGACTTTGACCAAGGGTTGACTATTGGACTTCTGGGGAATTTTGGGAATTTATGAACATGGTTGGGTGGCAAATATAGGTGGTGGAGTTTGAGGCGGTGATCCGAGAGTTGAGCTTATCCTTCGAGTCGACAGTTGCGAGGTGAGTTATCCTCGCTATACTAAGGGGTCTAAGGCACCAATACCGGCCCATTGGATATGATTTCCTAGCAGTTGGTAGTATGTTGATTGTTGAGTATGAGTTAGTGTTGCATGATAGTTGCTATGCCAGTTAGGTAGATCTGTAGGACTACATGTAGTATCATGTGATTATATGTATGTGAATTAGTTGTGTTATATGTCGACATATTATGTGAGATGGGTTTAGGTGATACTGCTCCATGCGGTAACCAACAAACCCAGGAGCATTCCAGATACGAGCTGAGGGAGACTCGTACTGTGGGCTCGATGGAAATACATATGTGAGTTGTGGGCCCGGAAGGCAATCTAGACTCACACTGTGGGCCCAGTGGGGTAATCCAGTCTGTAAAGCTGTGGACCCAGTATATGCTTTTATTCGTATATATGTTATGTGCAGTGTATCAGTATTTTGGGGGAACTCACTAAGCTATCGGGCTTACAGTGTTAGTTTATTTTTTCAGGTACATCAGGGGATCGCGGCAAGGCGAAGGCGTGATCGTACAGCTCCTCATGTTTTATTTATGTTTCTAGGAAGAACTCTGATATTAGACTATTTTGAAAACAATTTGTAATAACTGCTGGCTTTAAATGTTTTGAAAAGTTTTAAATTGGCTTGAATTTTATGGGTGTTACAATTTGGTATCAGAGCCTTGGTTTGAGTGAATTGGAGGAACATTCGTGTGAATCCAGTCTCAAACTAAGGAAGCAATTTCAAAATAATTTTAAAATGGTTTTCAAAATAATAAAGGAGGATGCAAGTGTACGATCAGCCGGAGCCAGTAAGTAGACCCCAAAATACCATACAAGTTATTTGATATTATGTGATATGTTAGAACAGCATGCTAGTAATAAGATAGGGATCCTCAAGAATCGTATGATAGAATTGCCTGATCTTTGATGCCTTATCTTATGTAGAGTACCTCAATTGATTGTTTGTGACTCTTTCGCATGTGAACTAACTATTGGGTGAATACTCTATGTCACATGCTACATGGGTTAAATGGTCTTAGGGTAAGGGATTTGGTCCTGTTACGCAGCTCTTGTTTGAGTCCAACCGTTGTGGGATTAAATCTTTTAGTCTAAGATTGTTTAAGCCATGCAGTATGTGATTGTATTCATGCAATAGTTAACTGGCACTAATGGAGGGTCGTGTGGCAGTTGTTGGATGGGTGGGTAGTGAGAGGCCGGGAGGCTAGTTATGATATATTTAGCATTCCTCTAGGAGTGAGGATTTAGCGCTCACTACGCATATGTATATTGTAGGGTGTTGTGGTGATACTTGAGACAAATATGGGTAGGTGTGGAAGGTAGTATGGGCCCGTACTACTGAAAGCACAGGACCCATACGCGTATCAAGGAAGTCACAACCCCTAGGGTTTGGTTTAGAGTAGGTTCCCCGTCGTGTATGCGGATTATCTGATATCTTCCTGGTATATATTCAGTATGGTGATGGAGAATCGATTTGAGGCGGGATCCGAATCAGGATCGGGAGCGAGTGGCCAGGATAGGCTGGTATTGTCCGTCAATCAGATACGGGAGATGATTTTCGTGGAGGTTTCTCAGATTTTGCGAGAAGAATTGTTCGGTGTCGTGGACCGGGTCACCGCCAAGGTGATCGCCAAGTTCGAGGAGCAAGTTGCAGCGTTGCAATCTGTGAGAGATGTTGCTACCGGGATGACTACTGGGGGAGTGTCGGTGGTGGGGTCACAACTAGGAAAGAGGAGGATGGACTTTTCAACAGAGAACGAAGATTTAGAGACAGCTACCCTAAGTACTGGAAGTCAGGAGGGTCTGGAAGTGTGTGGCAAGTGTGGGGGAACCCACAGATTTGCTTGTCACAAATTCAGGTGCTACAAGTACGGGGAGAGAGGGAATGTGCAACGGGATTGCAAGAAGGATCAGATATGCTTTCACTGTCACCAACCAGGTCATTTCAGGTCCAGCTGTCCTGCATTGAGGATGGAAGGAATTCAGATTCCAGCGGTCATCGTTCCTCCAGGGTGGTCAAGGTCGAGCTGCAAGAAGTCTCTGGTATGTAATTGGAAAACCCCATCCTGTAATAATATTGTGGTCAAATCGTCCGTGATCGGTATTTATTTTGTCTTGGAATATTGTTGAGTATGGATAAGTAGTAATTTCGGGTTAGTTGTCTGTTCCGTCTGATCTATGTGTTGCGGAGTTTCATGAGTTGTTAGGCCATTGGAGGTGTCAAGAGAAATTTATTATCAAAGGATTGTAGGTGATTAGAGTTCAGGGATTCATTAGAGGATGAGAAGTAGAGTGGTTGATTAGAATTTTATCATCTATGGCAAGGGTTGTGCCCTTTCAGTTTTTCGAGCTCGAAGGAGTGAGCAGGCTTGTGACCCCAAGATCAGGCTGTATTCCAGCCAGGGGCGGAGGGAGTAGAGGGGCTAGTGGGTGTTTTGCCCCCCCCTAACTCATTTGGTATAAGTGTATTACAAGTCCACCGTCAATATGTACCATTTCTTTCACTTAGAATTTAGTTAATATAAAGGTATTGGATGGTACAAGTAACAATACACAATTTACAATTACTATTCTTTAATTATAATCTGTCTTCATGATTTACTATGTATTATTAAATTAAAAAGCTTGTACATACCATAAAACATGAAAAATAGTGGAATCCTTTAAAACTAAATAATACGATATGACTTTCTAAAATCACGTATAAAAAATAAATTATATATATATATATATATATATATATATATATATATATGACAATGTAAGTCTAAGCCCCCTTTATCTAAAATTTCTGGCTCCGCCACTGATTCCAGCTCGGGGTCAGTTGGTTGTAGGGATTGGCGATATTATTTCAGCGCCGGTGAGCGCAGGTGGGTCGATGTGGCATAAGTATTTTGTGAGGTCCGGTTTGCCTTGGATCTCCTGTATCAGGCAGTAATGACTGATTGTGCGGCCTATTGCACTTTTGGGATTGTAGACTATGTCGTGAGAGTAGTTTGTAGCCCGGTTTAGGGCATAGGTTGCTTCAGCTACTGCAGTACAGCTGTGGACGTTTGAGCGGGTGGGTGAGTCAGGGTGCGAACCCTGAATGAAATAATTTCTAAAGCCCGAGGCGGGAAACTTGTTTGGAGCACCTTTGGAAAAGGGCTATTATGTGGGAGGTCTGCGGACAGGGTTCCACATGATGGTTATTCAACATTGTCAAGAATCAGTGGTTTTAGTAACCGTTATTGAGTGGCGGATGAAGGCGCCAAAGGAAGTAGCTCGTTGTTGAGGTATTAGTTAGAGTATCTGTCTTTTGGTCCTCAGGATTTGAGTGTGGGATCATTCAAGCATTAGTGATTTTCGGTTTCACTGGGATTAAGGAAGTGTTCATCTGGTTCTTAGAAGTGTGTGATCAATTGGGATGGGCTAGTAATGGAGCGCTAGTTAGAAAGAGTTGGTTGTCATCGGATCGATCGTTTGGAAGTAAGAAGGATTGGGAATCCTCCAATTTCATGTATTGTGAAGGCTTAGTCGAATCTAAGTGGGGGAGAGTTACCCCGGGATGTAGAAGCGGGAGAGGTTTTGAAACGGGATAAGTTACACAACCCGACAGGGTGAATGGAGGCCCCAGTGGCTGCTTGGTTTGAGGGTTGTGCTGGTTGGGGGTTCGGTAAAACTCCCCAGCATAAGAAGCACGTCTTCTTGGTGCTTGATAGCGGAAGTTGGGGAACCAGGTTGGAGTTCTAGTCACGTATTGAGTTCAGTTCGAATTTTTGGTCGAGGGTGTGCTCGACTCTGTGGGTTTTTGGATTGACAGATGGAGGGTTTTGTTAGCTGCCAGGGCTCGGCAGTGCATTCAACACGGGTGTGCGAGTTATTTAGCATATGTGGTTGACACGTGGGTCAGGGTACAGACCACAGATCTCCGAGAGGGTAGACGAACGACATGAGGCCTAGGGTTTGGCCGGGATTAGAGTCCACGGAATGGATCAGGAGTTCGGAACCCCAAGTGGGTGAGAACAGTCTGCATGGGAAAGATCACCCGGAGAGGTGGTCCAGGGAGATGCTCAATAGTTTAGAGCGGTCCAGACATACTAAAGGCCTGGTGAGGCGGTTCAGTCATGCTGAAGACTCTGTAAGTGTTAGTAGATCTATGTGCGGGTATTGAGTATGCTGCTATGCTATAGCAATCAGTAGGTCTGTCCCCAAGTATTGAACATGCTGATGGATTATGCTGAAGACTTTGTATGGGTTTTTTTAATTGAATGTTCAGGTTCTGAGTATATATATGTTATGGGGTAACAACTTGTTCTGCAAGTGGATAGTGTAAGGTGAGGTTTCAGCACTGTGACACTTGTTGGTGTTATGAAGGACATTGATTAGGCCTTCTTGGGCAATGGAGGAGGTGAGTACATCCAGGATGGAGTGCTGGACATCTAAAGTGACGACAGCGGTGTCGATAGGTTATCGGGAGCATTCCAGTCATGAGCTGAGGGCCGGAGAGGACATACCAGACTCATGCTGTGGGCTCAGAGGCAATCCATACCTATGCTGAGGACCATGTAAGGGTATTCCAGTCATAGGATGTGGGCGTAGAGATTGTGTTGGTTATGTCTCTGGTAGGAGCGTGTTCGGATTGGATGTATTGTTGAAATTCGGGGGAGCTGCACTCGGTTGTGACGAATCAGAGGATTGTGGATGAGACGCAAGGATAGATCCTTGGATCTTAAGGTATGGGTAGACCCGAGTCATGTTCATAGAGGTGTTCCAATCTAGGGTATTCCATCCCGAGGATGACCGGACCCTATGATTGATTGGACCTTATATGTTTGGTATTCCAACCCGAGGGTTGATTGGGCCAAACATGTGTGGGATGTGTGGGTATTCCATCCTAGGGATGACTGGACCTGTCGTAGGCATGCCTGGTATTCCATCCGGAGGCTGATTGGGCCAGGCATGAGTGTTCGTGTTTTAGTGGATTGATTTCGTATAATATTTTGAGACAAATATCCTGTCAGCACAAAGGGTTCGCTTCAGGAGGAGGGAAGGTTGGGTTTTCGATACTTGGGATCATCAGAATTTTGTCAAGTTAGAAAAGTGGCATGTAGGATAGACCTTTTGAAAAGGTTCGGTTGGGATTCACATCACCTTTCACGTTTCGCAATTGCGAAAGTGCATCATGGACCAGGAGGCGGTAGCATCGTTGGATGACATTCAGGTCGATGAGCGCCTGAATTCTGTTGAGAGGCCTGTGGCCATTCTGGAGAGAGAAGGGTGAAGGTTCTGCGGAACAAGGAGGTACCTTTGGTAAAGGTACAGTGGGAGCACCAAAGAGGGTCCGAGTGGACGTGGGAGCCGGAGGCAGAAATGCGGAAGCACTATCCAAAGTTGTTCACCGCAGCAGACTTCGAGGACGAAGTCTAGTTCAAGTGGGGGAGAATTGTAACGCCTCGATTCTCAAGTATTAATTTATGGTTTTAATTTTCACAATTCAAGGTCTACTCGACGAGTTGGATGTCTGACTCGTCGAGTAGCAGCGGGTTGGGCCAGGTGTTTAAGTGACCTACTCGCCGAGTCCAAGATAGGACTCGACGAGTAGGAGCTGGAGGATGAAACCCTAATTTCTGGGGTTTTGCACACTATTTAAAGGATCATAAGCCTCCTTCATCCCCCTTGCACCCTCTTGAGAGTCCAGCAAACCCTAATCCGTGTGTGTGCTTCTTTCTAGTGTGTTTTAAGCTTTGGAAGGTGGATACTTGTAAGAGGAGTTTGGAGAGCAAGTGGATAGAAGCAAGGAACGTGTGGGGATCTGATATCTACCTCAGTTGCCATCTTTTGGAAGGTATCAAGTCGTTACCTTGACCTCATTTCATTCTAGATCTCATTTGGTTAAAGATTGGGGCTTTTCTAGCAAATTATGAAGCTATTCTTAGGAGTGAGCTCAGATCTGAAGTTGTAACTTCAAATCTGAACTCTCTTTGGTCTCTAAGTCCATAAAGGTCTCAGCTTTGGCAAGTATGAACCCCTCCTTAAGTGTAAAACTCCATTGCAAGCTTGGTTTTGTTATTATAAGACTTTAGAGCCTTGCATGCACGTAAAGTTTGCAACTTTACGTGATAAACATGCCTTGGGAAGCTGGATCTGCAATATGGAACCTTTAGATGGCTTAATAAGCATCTGTTCGGATATGAACTGAAGGGACTCGGAGAGTTGGATGGTCTACTTGGCGAGTCCGATGAAGATTGTCGTAGACTCGACGAGTCAGTAGAGTGACTCGACGAGTCAGCTAGGGTTTTCCCAACCTTTTGACACGCGTGAACATGGCGAGTTGCAAGGGTAACTCGACGAGTTGGCCAAGGAGTTCACGACCACCAACATTAGGAACTCGACGAGTCACTCAAGTGACTCGGCGAGTCGACGAGTTATGCAAGGAACTCGGCGAGTGGCTGGTTGTACTCGACGAGTTCAGGTCAACATGGACTGTTGATTTTGACAGTTGATTTTGACTTTGACCAAGGGTTGACTATTGGACTTCTGGGGCATTTTGGGAATTTATGAACATGGTTGGGTGGCAAATATAGGTGGTGGAGTTTGAGGCGGTGATCCGAGAGTTGAGCTTATCCTTCGAGTCGACAGTTGCGAGGTGAGTTATCCTCACTATACTAAGGGGTCAAAGGCACCAATACCGGCCCATTGGATATGATTGCCTAGCAGTTGGTAGTATGTTGAGTATGAGTTAGTGTTGCATGATAGTTGTTATGCTAGTTAGGTAGATCTGTAGGACTATCTGTAGTATCATGTGATTATCTGTATGTACATTAGTTGTGTTATATGTCGACATATTATGTGAGATGGGTTGAGGTGATACTGCTCCGTGCGGTAACCAACAAACCCAGGAGCATTCCAAATACGAGCTGAGGGAGACTCGTAATGTGGGCTCGGTGGCAATCCAGATGTGAGTTGTGGGTCCGGAAGGCAATCCAGACTCACACTGTGGGCCCAGGGTGTAATCCAGTCTGTAAAGTTGTGGACCCAATATATGCTGTTATTCGTATATATGTTATGTGCAGTGTATCAGTATTTTGGGGGAACTCACTAAGCTATCGGTCTTATAGTGTTAGTTTATTGTTTCAGGTACATCAGGGGATCGCGGCAAGGCGATGGCGTGATCGTACAGCTCCTCATGTTTTATTTATGTTTCTGGGAAGAACTCTGATATTAGACTATTTTGAAAACAATTGTAATAATTGTTGGCTTTAAATGTTTTGAAAAGTTTTAAATTGGCTTGAATTTTATGGGTGTTACACTATCTCTGATTCACATGTATGACACTTTGTCGTATAGGGCTGAAAGCGAAACTTCAAAAAATCATAACATCTTCATACGAAGTCAGATTTGAGAATTCTTTATACCCACACAATCGTCATCACAACTACTACACGTTTCGTTAAAGTTATCTTCCTAAATAATCTTTTATTTTTAAACGTTTATTTAATGTAATTCATTAAATTTATAATAATGTTTTATGCAAATACCATAAGCCCATAATATTTGTGCATAAAACATGTACACTATAGATAAATATCATTTATATAACTCGTATCGCGTACGAAGGATTCTTATTTATAATTTATAATCTTTAAAATGTATAGCCCAAATTCGTGGGCATTACAATGTCACTTGAGGAAGCTATAGGGAGGTTGAAGGCATATGAAGAGAGAATCAAAGTTCTCGATGAAGATGACAATGATCAAAGCAAGCTCTTACCATCAAAAGGGGATTAGAAAGAGAAAACCAGGCGTGGTAATTTTAGTCAAGATCAAGTTGGATAAGGACGAGGTTGGGCTCAAGGAAGAGGTCGTGGTAGAAGTCGAGATGGTCGGTTCCAAAGCTATAAAGATCAAAGGGAGAAAGGTACATATCGAGATAAGCGACATATTAAATGCTATAATTGTCAAAAATATGAACATTATGCAGCCGAGTATTCTAAGAAAGAAACAAAGGAAGAATAAACTAATTTGATCCAAGATGATGATGAGCCAACACTACTTTGATCGAACATAATACTGTCAAGATTAAGGGGGTGAATGTTGGGTAATCTTGATATAAATGAGTTGATTTGGCATTTAGGTACGGGTAAAAGGTTATTCTTTGGTTAGTTTTATTTAATGTTTTAATAAAGTGGATAAACGTTGGTGTACTTGGTCCTTGTAGTGTCCTATTCTCTAGGGGTAGTAGCTAGCTTTTAGGTTGATATTGTTTACTTCCTTTGAGTTAGTGTAGGCTATGTATAGCCTTTTGATTTTAGGTTAATGTTTAGTAGCTTTTGAATCAAAACAAGAAAGATTTCTCATATGTTTTCTTCCTTCTTTTATGTCGATTACAGCAGGAACACAAATACTTTGTAGTTTTTTTTTTCATTTTTTTTCAATCTTATTATAGTTGCAGAGGTAGGAGAGGGAGATGAACCAACAACAATTACCATGAACGGAAGAAGAAGAAATAGATAAATAAATTGATCAGCAATAGAGAAAGTTAAGTTATACATATACTTTTTCTCACTCCTAAAGCATACGGATACACTTATCAAATTCGAACCTAATTTGATATTCAAAGTATTTTCTCGGGAATACCATCTGTGGTAAATGACTTACGATTTTATGTATGATCCTAGGTTATATGCTCGACACTCCCGAAAGGGGATAACTCCACTACGTCCATTCTGTAATGAAAACCTAAGTCACAACAATTATCATAAGGAACAAAAGATCTCAGGTCTAATAGAGGTTATATTATCAAAATAGTACATGCCATGAAAGAAAACATAAAATAATTATTTATATGTAGATAAAATATTTATCAATCGATGGAAAAAACATGTAATTACTTTGAAAAACATGGAATAAAATAGTAGACGTTATATGATCAAAATAATATTTGTCATAGAAGAAAACATAAAATAACTATTTACATGCAGATAAAATATTTATTAGTCGATGGAAAAACAATATATTTTCATTTTAATTAGGAGAAGCCCATGCTCCGCATGGGGTGAATAGGGTTTTGACATTAATTGAGTTTTAAATCGGCAAAATGAATAAAACAGCAAGAAATGTGACCCAAGTCAACATAGTTGAAAAATTGGTGGCCCAAATCTAAAAGAAAAAAACAAAGGGGGCAGTTTTGGAAAAAGATACAAAAGTGTAGCAAAAACCCAAAAACTAATAACTTTAAACATCTTACGCAAAAATATAAAGAATATACAAATTTATGGCCAAAGTGAGAAACTTAAAAGTCTCATGTTCTCTCAATCCCATGGGAATTTATATATATATATATATATATATATATATATATATATATATATATATATATATATATATATATATATATATATATATATATATGGGGATAGAGAATATACATTACAGCCCCACCTAAGCTTAAGTACTAAACCTCTAAAATATTTTGTTTTAACTTAGTAATTAAAGTCGATTTGGTTTTCATTTGGTAAATATATCGTCCCCAATAACATTTCTTCCATCCATTATCGTTTTACCATCCTTGTTTTCATTCTTCCATTATCGTTTATTATTTCACCCTAGTGAACATTATTGTTTTCCACCGTCACGAAGGTCAAAGATAATCAATGTTCTTGCTTCCTTATCAAAACTATTATGTACATCATGAATCTATATCTTCAATTATTAATCGTGAATCCCCTAATCGCAATCTTTATATAGTAAAACAACTTATTTTCATGAGGTTTAGTACCTAAGCTTAGGTGAGACTGTAATGTATATTCACTTTTCTCTATATATATATATATATATATATATATATATATATATATATATATATATATATATATATATATATATATATTATTGATGCAAAGATTAGAAGTAAAAAAGGGAATCCCCTTCAATAAAGATGAAGGGTAAAATATCACTATGGGAGAAAATTCAAAAACTCGGTTCTCAAAGTAGGTTCCATGGAGAATTAAATATATATTCTAATCAAGTGGATAATTAGATAGTATTGAAAAAGGTTAAAAAGGATCCATCATATTTAGTGTTAATCAACTTAATCGAATAACAATCCTTGGATTCTTTCTTGATGGCGGACTTGATAATTATGGCTTCAATATAGGACTCACTTTCAAGAAAACTATAATCACACAATTCTTATACAAATTTTTAAGAAAAAGTAATATCGATATGCAAAAGCTTGAGTGTTTAGAAACATCATATGTAGTATCATAAGGCTATCAGGTATGACATACAAAATATAACCCCATACGTAAAATCCTACGTGACGGACATATCTGCTGGTGAACAACCTCCCAAGGGCAAGTGGGTTTGATTTAGAGTGGACCTCTCTACGCATGTTTACGCCCAATAGGATTGCTTGATTTCGAAATGGTCCCAACGATCACAATATGGTTGCTTAATCTAATGTCAAAAAAAAAAAATGTGGAGTGGTAACCATTTACAATGGATGGTAGTGTAGTCGTGAACATGTAATGAAGATGAGGTAACTTAGATGTGACAACATTTTTCTAGTGAGGATGTAGTCATCATACCTCTTAGCCTAACATCGGCCTAGAAAACCCCTTACTTATTAAAAACTCCTTATTTCAACATTCAAAAAGATTGACAAATATACCCCTTAACATAAACCTACATACTTTATAAGTTAATAAGCTTATAGCGATTTGACATCGGATAAATTTAGCCAAACCTTCTTTTTAAAAATTATGTTTTAATACCATTATAAGGTAATAATCTAGAATTATAAGGTAATAATCTAGAAGTCAAAAGTAAAAAACTATTTTAAACAATCATTTCCAAATACCCTCTAAATGTGTGAGGAGAAGTAATTTTAGTAATTTTGGTACCATTGAATTTTGTTATTTTTCTTAGCATCCTGAAAATAAATTTTTAGTAGAAAGTAGACAAACACCAAACCGCCGGAATCTGCTAAGCCGTGACCGGAATATAACGCCCGGCTGATTTTGCTCGAATCGAATCAATACCAACTACAATACATGTGGAGGAGATCTGCCTCTTTCATTCTTGATAATCGATTACTTCAGGGCGACACCGTTACCAACCCCGAAAGTCGTCTTCTCTCTCCACCCTCTTCCATGGCCGAAACCCTTCAAAATCCTAACCCTGACCCTACCCTTACCATATCCCCTTACTACCAAACACGAGCTGCCCATCATGGAGTCGTCACCAGCGATTGGCTCGCTCAGGCCCAAGCCGCTTCCGGCGGTGACACCGATACCCGGTCGTCTGAGCAGGAGAGTTCACTTAAGTCCGCCGCGTCTGAACATTCGTTCCCCGTCATTGATGAGTTCAATAATTGGAGGAAACAGCCCGATTTAGCAGAAGCAGTGGCGGCTATTAAGGCTTTGGCTTCTGTAATTAGGTCTAGTGAAGCAACTACCATGATGGAGCTTCAAAATGAACTCAAAACGGCTTCCGATTCCCTCAAGGTATGTAATCTGTCTAATATTAGCATCGATTATGTGACATTCAATAACATGAAATCGGATAATCGGCTAACTATTTCTATATCTGTACATCCAAATTTGGTCAATAACCACTGCAACTTTTCTATATCTGTATTTCCAGTCATGGGATATGACTTCGATCTCATTGACGGCTGGATGTGATCTTTTTATGCGCTATGTAACTCGAACCTCCGCAGTGGAATACGAAGACTTCGATTCAGCCAAATCACGCTTCCTTGAACGTGCAGAAAAGTTTGGGGAGATTTCTTTCAAGGCATGTCAACTTTCTACAATCAAATCCGCAACATTTCTCATCATTCTACACATCTTAATCAACCTTTTTCCTTTTTCAGGCTCGTAAAATCATTGCAATGCTAAGTCAAGATTTCATCTTCGATGGTTGTACTATTCTCGTCCATGGTTTCTCCAGAGTTGTGTTGGAAATCTTGAAAACTGCAGCTGAAAACAAGAAACACTTTCGAGTTCTTTGCACAGGTTTGTCCTATTCTTGTCTATGGTTATCTAGACACTGAGAGAACTTAACAGGGTCTAAGTTTACTATCTCTGAAATGCAGAGGGAAGGCCAGATAGGACAGGGTTAAGATTGTCCAACGAGCTAGCAAAACTTGATGTTCCTGTTAAGCTCTTAATCGATTCAGCAGTAGCATACAGTATGGATGAAATTGACATGGTGTTTGTTGGAGCTGATGGAGTTGTTGAAAGTGGTGGCATAATCAACATGATGGGAACATATCAAATTGCTTTGGTGGCTAAAACCATGGACAAACCTGTTTATGTTGCTGCTGAAAGCTACAAGGTATGACAACTCTTAAATCAAATCTATAATTTTATCAGTTCCAAATTTTTTTTTTTTTTTTTTTTGAATTGCAGTTTGCTCGACTGTATCCATTGAATCAGAAAGACATGGTGCCTGCTTTAAAACCAATTGATTTTGGGGTTCCTATTCCATCAAAAGTTGAGGTTGAAACATCTGCTAGGGATTACACTCCACCTCAATATCTTACCTTGCTATTCACAGATTTGGGTGTTTTGACACCATCTGTTGTTAGTGATGAGCTCATTCAGCTGTACTTATGAGTTATGATGATGATCTTTTAATAGAAACATGTTTGCTTATAGATACGGGTAGAAAGAGTAGCTCAAAGTCCTTTTCTTTATAATATATGTATGTAGTTGCGTGTGAAATATTTTGTGAATCTTGTAATTGAAAAGCAAAGAATAGTTGAATGGTTCTCACATGTTTTCATGGCTACTGCTATTTATGCATGGTTTGATGTGGTTTCTGTTGGATTAGGTGTCTAAGCCCATAACTATAATTGGTATGTACTTGAATTGATAGCAGCACAGTCCTTTTGGGTTGCCCTCAACCTAGCAACTGGACAAGGAAATTATGAAAGGAGAGATATTAATTTATAAGATTAATAAATTAATATATATATAAATGATTTATTAATATGTTATTGGATTAATATATTAATTAGAAATCATTATGTTTAATTAATTGTTAGCCAGAAATTAATCAGAATTGATTTTGGGGTTAAAAGAATTAATTATAAGGTGCAGGGACTAGTTTGCAATTATCTAATAGTTGAGTGGAAGGCTCTAGAACCCCCTTGGAAGAGGGTGGACGAAATCTTTAGGGGAAACCCTAATAATTTCGTCCATAGGGGCTTGGATAAGGCCCTTGGGTTTGCTTAGGCCCTAAGCAAAGGATAACTAGGGTTTCCCTTAAACCCTAGATCCCTCAGCTATATAAGGAGCCTCCTGGTTCATGTTTTTTGTCACTCTTTCTTTTGAAGAAGCCCTAAGGCCGAGATTTTGCATACTCCCTCTCCCCTCTCTCTTCTACTTTCCTTCTTGCTAGTTTGGGTGTGATTCCATTAGAGGCATTACACTTGTGGTGCTAAAGCTTCCAAGAAGATCAAGGGAATATCAATTGTTTGCTATAACAATTGAAAGGTATGTAAACCCTAAACCCTAGTTTACTATTTTCGAAAATAGCCTCTCTCCTCCAGGGTTCTTGTTTTGCAATTCAAAGTTGTATGTTCAATAGTTAAAACATAGATCCAAAGTAGGTTGCATGTGAACTTAGGAATTGTTTTCTAGTTTATTTGTTGTACCTAAAACCCATCAGTGGTATCAGAGCCATTGTTGTTCTAAATTGAATTGCTACAATTGTTGAATTGCAAATTAGGGTTTATAGCTATTAAACCCTAAAGGCCAAATTTTCGATTTCTAGGGTTTTGGATCAAATGGTTTTTTCGAAAACCCTAGCCTCCAAAGAACCCTAATCGAAATTAGGGTTAGGGTTTTGAAAACCCTAGCCTCCTCCCTTGTAAATTTCGAAATATGCTAGAGGATAACTAGGGTTTCTTGTTTTTGGATAATTGTTACTTAATTAGATTAATTGGATAATTATCCTTACCCTATTTTTCGAAATTTAGAGGGATAAGGATTAGGATTAAATTAATGGATTAATTTAATTAGATAATCCTTACAAGATTTAATAATTTGATTAATAGTTAATTAAAAGATAAATATTAAATCTAGTTAATTGGTTTATTTAAATTTAAATTTAATAGCTTAAATTTCGAAATTTATAAACCCTTGAAGTTTTAAAATGTTTTAAAACACACCTTATATATATATTATAATTAAAAGTTTAATATTATATATGTATAAGAATATGGTCAGTCAAATCGCTAGTATGCCTCATTCACGAAGCTAATCTATAAGGGTATAAGGAAACTGCCTATAAAATGGTAGTTGAATGGGTGTCCACTCTCACCCACCGCTTCCTTGATTAGTGGAGGGTCGTTAGCAGAACGGATTTGATAGGACAACTACATCTCATTAAAAGTATAATGATATTAAAGAAAGTACTAGAACATTGTTTCCAAAATCCCAACTCTAGTTACTTTAGGAAAAATGTGAAAAGTATGTTAATCCATGAAATTGCACATTGTGCTTTATTGGTCGTTAGTGGAGCGTGTGTGGTTAACCAGCACACTAAAAGGCACCAATAAATAGTAGTAATGGGTATCTCATAATTGTCATTTTGATGGAGCGTGTGTGGTTTACCAGCACATCAATAGTTAATGATAAAGACAATGAGGTTACCAAGCACATTTGCATGGTTATTCACATCTTGTTTGTGATCCTCGGCATCCCAGTCACAAATAGAAGAGCATAATCTGAGATCAAAACATGCCATTGAATAGTTTCAATGTATCTCAAAAGAATTAGGAATTTCACTTCGTTTGTTTCGTCTAATGGTGGAATTGGTGAATCGTCATTCACCTACCTTTATGAAATTTGCACTTGGATCTCGGCATCCCATTTCTAAGTTGTGAATCGTCATAGTTGGATCCTAACCTTGATATTATATTTTTGGGTTATTTTATTAAGGTATCTTGAAATCTAACTAAAACTTTCTTTTCAGATGTCTACTCCTGGAAACACTTCTGCTTCGTCCTCCTCCAACCAAAACTTCTCTTTGCTCAATATCTGCTCCAAAGTCGTTATGGATGGCTCAAACTATAACGATTGGATGCGCAACATCAAGATGGCTCTTCGTTTCGAGAACAAAGAATATGTTCTTGAAAAGGAGCTCAAAGAGCTTGATGAGAATGAAGCTACTCCTGAAGATCTTGCTGCCTACAAGAAACATTACGATGATGCTACCAAAGTGGCATGCATCATGGTGGCAACTATGTCCCCAGAACTGCAGATGTACTATGAGGACTACTGGCCTTTCGAGATGAACAAGGACCTTATGGAAAAGTACCATAAGCGAGCTCGTCAAGAAAAGTTCGAAGTAGTCAAGTCACTCATGGCTTGCAAGATGAAAGATGGGGAGTCGGTTGTGTCACATGTGCAAAGAATGCAACGCTACATAGAGCGTTTGGTCAACCTCAATATTCACTTTGATGAGGAATTGGCCATTGACATGGTCTTGAACTCACTTCCTGAATGTTATGGTCAGTTTATTCTAACTTACCATTTGAACAATACTGAGCAGACCTTGGCCCAATTGCACAACTTGTTGCAGACAGCTGAGGCATGGATGAAGGGTAAAAGTATACCCTCCACACCTACGAGTGCCCCTGTTTTGGCTATTGGACAGGGAAAGGGGAAAAAGAGGAAAGGTCCTCCCAAGCAAAACTGGAAGAGCAAGGCTCAAGCTGGGTCATCTAGTAATGGCCCAAAGGCTAAGCCCAATGGTTCCACTCCTCATGTTTCTGATCCAAAAGAGGCAATTTGCTTTTACTGCAACCAAAAGGGGCATTGGAAGAGATCTTGCCCACAATATCTGCAAGATATCAAGGATGGCAAAGTGAAGCCATCTTCGGCAGGTATTTACACTATTTCTGCTAATAACTCATTATCTTCTCGTTCATGGGTCCTTGATACAGGATGTGGTTTTCATATCTGTTCTGATTTGCAGGGTCTAAAGGAAAGTGAGGAGATAGAGCGAGGAAGGATAAACCTGATCATGGGAAACAGAAAGTCTTCACCAGTAACCAAGATCGGAGTTTATCAGCTTCTGCTTAGTAATGATGTTAGATTAGATTTAATAAATTGTTGCTATTCGTCTGAGATGACGAGAAACATTATTTCATTTCATGCATTGTTCAGACAAGGTTTTACATATTCTTTTAATGATTTGAATGGTTCAATTTCTGTTTATAAGAATGGTGTTTTTATGTTTGAAGCTTTACCTTGTAATGGTGTGTATGAAACAGTGACTTGTGTTGATAGCCTAGGAAATAGTGTACTTCATATTGACTTGTCTAATAGTGTAGACAAGGCATGCTTGTGGCATTGTCGTCTTGGACACATCAACAAGAAACGCATAGCCCAACTCCAAAAGGATGGAGTGTTGGAATCATTTGACCTAAAGTCAGATGACATGTGTGAATCTTGTCTTTTGGGAAAGATGACAAAATCACCATTCACAGGGTCTTGTGAAAGAGGTGAAGGTCTGTTGGATCTCATACACACGGATGTGTGTGGGCCCTTCAGATCAACTACAAGAGATGCTAATCGATTCTATGTGACTTTCACTGACGATTATAGCAGATATGGATATATCTACTTGATCAAGCATAAGTCAAAAACTTTTGAAAAGTTCAAAGAGTTTAAGCATGAAGTCGAAAACCAATTTAATGATTATTGGTTTAATTTTATAATTAAACGATATATATAGGAGTATTGCTGTATTAGAAGCCTCAAAACCGGGGAGGCCTAGGCCCCATTACTTTCCGCCACTGAATTTGTGATACCTTAACAAATTGTGAAACTAGAAAAACATTGCATGATGTGTCATTTTCATTTATTTTTTTTCCAAATTATGGATAGATGATTTAATATTTTGGGTTGATATGGTGATATATCCACATAACCAACCGCTAAGATAAAAAAATTTACATAGATACTATTTCGTGAAACTCTAAAACAAATTGTGAAATCATAAACATATTTAACCATATGTTATTTCTCTTGTTTGTTTCGCGCCACACTTGGCCAATGTGAGAAAATAATTCTAAATAATCAAACATTTATTTTAGTGTATTTTTATTTGTGTATGTATGTATTATGTAAAAATTAAATTTGTGAAACCCTAAACATATTTCAGGATATGTTCTTTTGATATGTTTTTTTTTTTTGAGTTATGTGTATATTATTTACACTAGGTTACAATCCGTGGGACCACGGATAAAAGATTTATAAAAAATTTAAATTGTGTTATAATAACTCGTGTATTATATGGGTCTGCAAACTAAAAAGAAAACTTAAATAAAAAATGAGTAACATAAAATTTTCTAATATGATATTTTTGAATTCGATGTTACTAAATGAGGAGAAACAAAATGGATTCTATCAATCCAAAAGCCTATTTTCCTTCAATTAAACCAAAGTTTATTTTGATAAAGATCTTTTGCACCTTTAGTGATTTGTGGTTAATAACTTCATTGTGTTTTTGGCGTAAAAAATCATTGAATTAAGATTAAACCGAAAGGTCATGGGTAATTGGGTAAATACTATTCTCTTATAAAAAAAAGTATAAATTTAAGGAAAAACAATTTCGAAAGCTTAACTCATGGCTAGATATTTCTTTAGAACCAACACTTCAATGACAGAAATACTTAGTATCACATGTCATGCTTCCTTTTTAATCTCACATGAAATCGACATCCTAATTAAGTAGAATACTCATAGAGTTCACTTTTCACAATACCCATACAAATTGTTAACAATTAGCATTAAGGGACTAAAAAGGAAACATACCAAAACTCAAATGTTACACACACACACACACACATATATATATATATATATATATATATATATATATATATATAGTATTACGATAGTCAGATTGTTGATGTTGAAATGATTTTTTTTTTTAATTTACTCTTATTATTACTATTTGTTTATCTAGATCTTCATATTTATTCTATTTTCAAACGTTTTTATATAGGAAACAAATTTGATCGTGAGGACCAATTGGTAGACCAATTTGGAACTAAAAATTAACTCTTGGACTTAAGATTTGAGATTTTGAGTTATTGAGCCCTTATGAAACTTTATCCATTGAGTCATTAGAGTGATTCATATCTAAAAAGCCAAAGGTTTATCTATAAGGATTAAGCATTTAATGGGGTTGGTTTTTTGCCATAGGAAACATGTCGTGAACAAGGATGGTCCGCATCGCGGCTACACGTTGCAATAACGTCTGTTTTGTCGGGCATCCCCGACACAGACAATGTTTTTGGTAATGACGCAGAGGCATTTGAATGTTGAATTTTTTATCGGTTTGACTTTTGGTCAAACTTGGAGGTTTTGAGTTATAGACTGAGGTTTGAGTCTCTGTTGGTTTAGGCAATTCGTGTAGCTGATTTTTTTGAGACTTTGAGTAGTGGATTCAGCTCTTGATTTAGGCGAATCTTGTCACTATATTGTAGGAAACTAGGTGTCGTTTTATGCTTGTTGTCTTTGTGACTCTTGTATGTTGGGGTACGCTCGTTGGGCTAGACCCGTTTATATATTTATGGAATCTACCCAAATGTATGTGTGTTGGGCTGGGCCCGCAAGATTGAAACATAACTGTTGGGCTAGGTCCGTTATTTGGTATGATATGTGGTAGCTTGAGGAACTCACTAAGTTTTGTATTTACGGTTTTAAGTTAAATGTTTCAGATACTTCTTGTAGTAAGGGGAGGACACGACGTGATTGCATCACATTTGCTTTTATGTTTTAAACACCTTCTACACTCTTGATTTTATAACCCTGATTAGATGATGTTTTAAACAGATGATTGTTTACTTTTTTAAGAATTAAATTAATTCAGTTTTGATATAATTTTTAAATGAAAAATTTGGGATGAAATTTGGAAGCTACACATATATTTCTCATTTTCTATGTTTATTTGACTTTTTGTTAGATTTTAATAAAAAATGAAATATTTTTTTTTTCGAAATTCTAGAATTGTTCTAAATTTTTGGAATACTTTTTATTGTTTTCGAAATACATAATGGTCCGAAATGTCCTTTTTATGTTAGAAAAAATATTTTAATTTTACATAAAATAGTCAGGAAAATCTTTTTCATTTTACATCAAATAGTCGGGAATATCCTTTTTTATTAGGAAAAATCTTTTTTCTACCAATTTGTTAATTGTTAAACAAAACTCAGTTAATTTTAAACATAGTTAATTTATCAAAGAGTCACTATATTTTGAATAAATATCAACAAAAGAAAACTTCATAAAAAACTTATATTTTAATACATTTTAGATTTTTTTATTTTTTTTTTCAATTTTAACACATAATGTTATATCACCAAATACTACATCATATTACCTCAATTGGCAATATTGATTGACGTATAGAGTTATAATAAACTAATAAAAAATGTCCAATTTAAGATAAAAAAAAATACCAAAATCACAAACTTTTATAAAAACTTAATGATTTTTTGGAATCAAAACAATTCAAAAGTATAAATATCCCAAAATAAAAGTTATCAATAAAATGGAACGAACCAACAAATTTGCACCAGTATTAAAAGCCGAAATTAGTCATCACTAAGGTATGGGAACACACGAAAAGGTAAGAAGCGAAACCGGCCTTACGAGTATAAAGGTGCACAAAAATGGTGGAAAATTTTGGTTTCAGTGTTCGTATTCCATTTCAAAGAATCAAAACCAACTTCTCACAACCTAATCGCGATTGAGAAAGAAAAGAAGGCGATGAGTTTAGGAAAGTAAGTGCATCGGCCATGAACAGAGTAATCATCTCTTCTGGCAACGAACATGATTCCATAATCAATCAAGACACGAACGATTGGTGCAATGATGCTGTTGTTAATACCCTTAAACCTGCTTTCTGGGTATACGCATCATTCATGATCATCAACCAAAGATTGAACTAACAAATGACAATTTACAACAAACCAGAAAAGTTTTGGCCTTTTGGGTGTCTATAATCTGGGAAGAGTCGTCTATCTACAAAATACAAATCCCAGTTCGCATTGGTTTTGATTCATCGATCGGTGTTCATAAAACTCACAATAACAGCTGGGTTTTAATCGATATCGAATTCAAAAGCTTATGTAAAACATGTTCTTCCTTTTATCTATATCTATTTCTTGAAACAGTTGCTTAAGTTCTTGGATCCATTTTATGTAATTTTGTTATGAAGTTTTTGGTTTTAAGTTTGAGGTGGTGTGATGATTTGATTTGATGATTGGGTGTTGAGTAATGTAATTGTCACTGCACCAAAGCCTGACAGCGGCTCCTATTTAACAAAGTAAGAATTTTTTATTTAATTTTTTTTGGTTTTGATTAAAACGGAGTCTGGAATGGATAGAGAGGGTTTTTATAGAGTCATCGAAAGATGTAGAGATTCTTTACTAGACACGATTTTTTTTCTCTTTTTCTATTAATTCCAAATTTTAATTTGGGTGGGTGAGGGTTGATTTTTTAAGGACTAGGGTTTCCATTCTTTACTTTACTCATCTATTTGGGGGCCCCTTTTCGCGATTTGGAGTTCAAGAACATCTCTAATAGGGTACGATTCGACGATCTTTCTTCAAATCTCCATCTGGGTTCATCGATTTCTTCAAATTTCTCATCTGGGTCGGTCAGTTTTTCAAATTTCTCGTCTCTTCTTCGTTGATTTATCGATTTTAAAGTGATGAATTGGATTTGCTGTTGTGTAGAAGGTCTATTGCACGCATCATTCTGCTAGGGTTCATGTATTAGAAGATGTTTCATGCTCAAGGAACTGCAAAACACACCTGTTGCATGCTTGCAGTTTTATCTGGGAGAAATTCAAATAATAACAACGATTATGATGTTCATCGCACTGCCTTCAATTTCCCCTTTCCAGAGATCACTTCTTCTGGACGTTTAGAGGTACAACACATCATGCTCTACTTCATTCCATAACTGATTTAAGCTAATTCCTTCTTCTACTCAAATCCCCAAATGCAGGTTCAAACATTAAACAATCCTACCACCGACGAATTCCGTAAGGTTCTGGATTCTGTACAACCAAACATCGTTTATTTTCAAGGAGAAAGGCTTCCAAACGATGAAGTTGGATCTCTATGGGAAGGTGCTGAAGACTTACCCGGACTCTTTGGTTCGTATTTGCCCACAACAGTACGTAAAACTTGAAACATTCAACTTATTTCTTACAAAATCTGCATTTCAATGTATTTTCCTTTCATCATCTCTGCGATCTCATTCTCTTCCAACATTAATACAGGTCTATTTAGAATTCCCAGATGGTGAAGAAGTAGCAGAAACACTCCACTCAAAGGCAATAAACAAAATCCCATAACTAAATCATCATTTTCGTTATAAAATGGTTGCCTAAAATGTTAACGATTCATTCATCTCAACAGGGGATTCCTTATGTGATATATTGGAAGCACTCATTTTCATGTTATGCAGCTTGCCATTTTCGTCATGCACTATTTTCAGTCGTACAAAGGTAACTTAAAACTTATAATTTATAAAGTATAAACATATGAAATCTTTCTATCATGTTGTTTAATTCTATATCTTTTTTTTTTCTTTCTCCTTTTCAAATGTCAGTTCATCTAGCCATACATGGGATGCATTCCACCTTGCACATTCATCTTTCAGACTATATTGTGTAAGAAACAACCTCGTTGGTCAATCTGAAAAAGTCAACATCAAATTGGGTCCAAGTCTTCTTGGTGATCCACCAAAGATCAATGTCCCCCCTCCTGAAGCACCAGGGGGTGAAGATGACGAAGAGAAATACCCCGAGGACCTTCCTGCAATTAAAATATATGATGATGATGTGAATGTAAGGCTTCTTGTTTGTGGATCTACATGCACTTTGGATGCTTCTTTATTGGAACCTTTAGAAGATGGACTTAATGCCCTCTTAAGTATTGAAGTAAGTATACTCTAATTCTAAGCCAAATTACAAAAATACCCTTTTAAATCATGTACTAAATAACTAAATTACTAATGCTAGTTATCTTTATCTTTATATCTACAGATGCGTGGGTGTAAACTTCACAATCGAGTTAGGTGTGCATCACAATTCACATTACAAGTTTTATTATGATTTATGAATTTAAAAAATCGGGATTCAAATTTAATTTTTAAAAAAAAATTACATGATGATGTCATGCAGTGCACTTCCTCCACCCCTCCAGGCTGGCACATTTTCAAGAGGTGTTGTCACAATGAGATGTGACATTTCAACTTGTAGCTCTGCATATATCTCACTTTTAGTGTCTGGAAGTGCACAGACATGTTTTGATGATCAGGTAATGATCAAAATAGCAACATACTTTCAATACATTTTTTATTTACAATAATTCATCTCATTTCTGTAAATTACATGTTTTTTTTGTTTTGTTTTCAGCTTTTGGAGAATCATATAAAAAGTGAAGTCATTGAAAAAACTCAATTAGTTCAAGCAATATCAAACTTTGAAGAAAATAAGGTTTCTTTATCTGAGCCTCGTGGGTCCGCTTCAATAGCTTGTGGGGCCACAGTATTTGAAGTTTCCATGAAAGTCCCTTTATGGGCTTCACAGGTTTTTACCATATTTACATATTCACCCCTTTCTTTTCTTGTTTTACACTAAAACGTATTGTTTATTTATTTATTTTTTTCTTTAGATTTTGAGGCAATTAGCACCAGATGTTTCATACAGAAGTTTTGTTGCACTTGGTGTTGCAAGTGTTCAAGGGTTAGCAGTTGCTTCATTTGAAAAAGATGATGCAAACCGATTACTTTTTTTTAGTAAAAATCAAGAAAACAATTCCCATTTGAACATAATCACCCCTCCAATTCCCACATGGATGAAACACCCACTTCCAAGTAGAAAAAGATCCTTCACAAATCAAGAAATGGGTCCCGGTGTTCGTGTTAATAATAATGGTCTGATTCCGGGGATCAAAGGAATGGAATCAGTAAACGGGAATGTAATCAGACAGAAACCAAAAGTGGCTGCATTGAGGCCAATTCCACACATTCGACACCAAAAAATGTTACCTTTTGCTGGGATTTCAGAGGTAAATGGACATGAGTTTGGAGGACAAGTGAAGACAAATGTTTCATTAGCACCCTCCAACAAACACAATAGTGCAGGATCAGCCCCTGTGACTCATCGGAAGTCATTATCTAGCTCTTATCAAGCAAAACAGTTAATTTCATTAAACCCCCTTCCATTAAAGAAACATGGTTGTGATAGAAGTCCAATTCATGTTTGTTCCGAGGTAAAAACATGTCAATACATTGTGCTATTAAGGGTAAAAAAGGTAAAATACATTCCCTTGTTTAATGGTTTTTTTGTATTGTTGTAGGAGGAGTTTCTGAAGGATGTGATGCAGTTCTTGATACTTCGAGGGCATAATCGTCTTATTCCTCAAGGTGGACTTGCTGAGTTTCCTGATGCAATACTCAATGCAAAGCGTTTGGATCTTTATAATTTATATAGAGAGGTGAGTTTTCAAAGTGTATCTATATTTTTTTGAGATGATGTAAATGTTGAAGAAGATAAATTTACCTTTTTGCCCTCGTTTAGGTGGTTTCAAGAGGTGGCTTTCATGTTGGCAATGGAATCAATTGGAAAGGGCAGGTTTTTTCAAAGATGCGGAACCACACAGTTACCAATAGAATGACGGTAATACCCTTTTCTTCTCTAACTTGGTTTTTGTCAGTGATTTTGTGGGTCCCATTTATGTTGTTTGTTTTTTTTTGATAGGGTGTTGGAAATACACTTAAGAGACATTATGAAACGTATCTTTTGGAATATGAATTGGCACATGATGATGTGGATGGGGAGTGCTGCTTGTTGTGCCACAGGTCATTAAAATTTCTCTTTGTAAATAAGTTTATTGGAGTTAAAACTTAAAACTAATTTTTGTATTTTCATATTATATAAAAAGACTTAAAAGAGTCATGTGAAAAGTCATTGCATTCCATGATGATGGAATGTAATGAGTCATTCCATTACCTTTGTTTATTCTATTCCATCTAACCAATTAGACTCTTATATATAAGTGTGCTAATAATATTAAAAGTCTTTTTTTTTTTTTTTTTTTTTTTTTTTTAAACTCTTAACAGTAGTGCAGCCGGTGATTGGGTGAACTGTGGGATATGTGGTGAGTGGGCCCATTTTGGTTGTGATAGAAGGCAGGGTCTTGGTGCATTTAAGGTATAGTTTATTTTTATCGAGTAAATTACATTTTTGGTCCTTGAGTTTATTCACTAATTGCAGTTTTGCTCTAAAATATTTTCTCTTGCAATTTTGATGCCTAATATCAATTGTTGTAACGATTTTGGTCCCTGATATCGTTAAAAAATAGTATTTTCAGTAGCAAGAGGAAACCATTTGGGACGAAAACGGAAAGTTTTGAACAAACTCAGGGACCAAAAGTGTAAATTAGTAGTCGAAGTTGTGAATTATGGAATCAATGTGACATTGTTTTTGTTTATACGCTTTTGCAGGATTATGCAAAGACAGATGGATTAGAGTACATATGTCCTCAATGCAGCATCTCTAACTTCAAGAAAAAATTACCCAAAACGCCCAACGGATATTCTTGAACAATTGAAATGATTCTTACTTGTAATTTTTTTTTTTTTTTTTTTTTCTTTTTTTTTTTTGCTCTTGTTATTCTAGGGTATGTTTGTAGTATGTCTACATGGGGTTTAAAAGCCCATTTGTTATGAGGAAAGATAGGAGAAGGGGAGTGGATTGGTTGGTTTAATGAGGGGTATTCGTGTAATATATGTATATTTTTGGGCATATTTACCATTTTGTAGTAGTTGTAGTATCTCATATCATGTTCTTAATTCTTATATAATAGTGCATGTATTTTAACTACTCTCAAAATGTCCATGGGTTTAATGAGGTGTCGTTCTCTTTTTATAGCATGTATACGAATGAAATGAATATTGAAATAATCTTTTAACCTTCGATTACATGCGAAATATTGATACATATAATGAGTATTTTACATTACTTTGAGATTCGGGTCGGACCTTATAAGATTTTGGGCTTATATATTTAAAACTTGTAATTGCATTGGATATTTCATAAAGAAAAACATCACCATCTTCTAAGTGTTTGTCACACATACGATCGAGTTTGTGCTCCTTGTTGTTAAGTGATATACTAATCACTTTACTTTCCAACTTATAAATATAGCTACACGTTTTAATAAATATATAATCACCAAATTAGAAGATTGGAAATTGATTGTTGTGTTTGCAATTAGCTTAAATAGTAATATTAGGAACTTTCCAAGTCGTTTATATGACATCCAATTTTTATTTTTCTTATAATTATGGGACACAATGGAAAATAGATGAAAATGCATATGCAACATTAAGATTTGGTATCTAAAGTATACTATTTGATGAGTTTTATGCTTACTTATGGAAAATAAGTGGGTAAAAATGTTAGTACAAGAATAGGGTTAAATACCAGAGTATAGTGCTATTCTACAAGAGAGGATTTTTTTTTACTTGGAGAATAAGAACCGTGAATACAACGTGCTATCATACTGAAAAGTAAAATCTCAAGAAAACTAGAGAGATTTGCTAATTACTTTTCTAAAAATAACCAAAAAAAAGTTTTATTTATTTATTTATTATTATTATTATTTTTTGCAAAATAGCCATTAATTTCGCAGATGCCTAGAACCCATATACATTTAAGATTTTCATCTGCTATGTGACGAATGTTATAAAAATGCATTTTTTTTTGTAATGGAGACCACCAAATAGGGTTTTGTTCCATCTGCTATTTGCTCTCTTCCCCGTCTGCGATTTTATTTTATTATTATTTTTAAATACTTAGGTTTGACTAAAAATTTGATAAGGTTGACTACGAAATAAGACATTGTTGACTATGAATTCGTACAAATGAGTATATTTTATATAAAAAGAAGCAAAAAATGTTTAGCTTATTAGTTATTTCTTAGAAATGTTGTTTTGAGTCTCTATTCTAAATGTAGTGAATATTTGGTTTTCGTTGTAACGGGCGGGAGGTGGGAGTAAGTGGAGAGAAATCTGGAATATGTTTGTCCTTAAGAAGGAATTTCTGAATTTCTTTTTATTTTTTCGGAGTATTAGTTATAGTGATTTTATATCTTTGGTGAAAATGAAAGTTGGTTTGTTGTAACATTCCAAAATCATGATAAAATTTTTCATTTTTAAATTTATAGAAATCATTGTTTTCAAATAGAACTCATATCAAGACCAAGTATCAAATACAAATATCTCAAGATCAGTGTATCAAAAATCTCCAAAAACATGTCATCGAAGGATGTGTACGATCACGCATTTGCCTTGTCACGATCATCTGAAGTACCTGAAACAATCAGCTAAAACTGTAAGCCAAAATTTAGTGAGTTTGCCCAAAGTACCACCACACAAACATATAACAACATGCATACTGGGTCCATAACTAACATATTGGATTACCCCTGAGTCCACAACATGAGTTTGGCTTGCCTTTCGGCCCATAACTCATGTCTGACTTACTCCCAAGCCCACAACATAAGTCTGGCTTGCCTTTAGTGCCCACAGCTTATGTCTGGCTTGCTCCCAGGTTTGTTGGCTTCCACACAAAGCAACATTGCCTCAACCTAACCATACTATGTCGACATATACATAACATATAACATATATCTAGCAAACAGATAGTCATATAACCAGTCAACAAACAAACAAACAGATCTACATATCACTACCGCATAACAACATCCTATATACCTAACACAGTTCTAACAGATCAATACAACATAGCAACATCCTCAAGACCAGGATACATAACCCAGTGGGCCGGCATTGTTGCCTTCGACCCAGAAGTACAATGAAGAAAACTCACCTCTCAGTCTGAAAAGATAGTTGAACACAACACAACTCCGTATACCAACTCTACAGGTCACCTATACAACAAACAATGACCTTATCTCAAACTATTGTTCAAAATACCCAAAATGCCCCTAGGTCAAACTTGGTCAAAATCTTGATCATAGGTCAAAGTCAACAAGTCAATATCAAAGGAAAAGTCAAGATGCTGAGTACGCGAGGGCGTACTCAGCTCTTACGCTGGGCGTAGTTGAGGATTAGGAGGACCATCGGGGCTTCAGCCTAGTACGTGCAGCGTACCATTTGATGTTGGTGATTTGTTATCATCAATGTTATTTAAGTGTAATGGGATTACTTTGTTGACTAAAAATGATCTTGATAAATATTAAACAAGTAAGGAAGGTGTAGAGTACACACTTGTTTAAGTTTGATCAAGTATCAAAGTATACTGTCATTTAGGGGCGAAGCCCCTGAACGAACGAGGGTCCGGGGGCAGCGCCCCTGGGAGCAGGGTCCAAGGGGCAGATCCCCTGGCTGGGGTCGAGCTGCCAGGTCAGCGCAAAATTTTTTTATTTGGGTTATATTGCTGTATTAAAAATGCATCAGAAAATCCAAATTTTGAATATTTGACCCGTTTTTGACTTAGCATCAATCCTTATACAAAACCCGGATTTATAACAGTTTTGACTGTTGAGAAAAACTGTTATATGACAGTTTTGACAGTTTTTCAGACAAGGAAGGTTTATAACCAATTTTTAGTCAGTTTTCTGGTACTCACGAAATCACACCATCTCATTCTCTTTCTTTCTCTCTGATTTTCTCTGAGTCTTATCCAATTGAGGATTTGGGAGTACTACCCAAATACTTCGATTTGAAAGTGTTTTATCACGATTCTCAGATTTCCAAGTGCCACTAAACCATATTTCTAACATTTGGTACGCCCGACGTACGACGCCTGACCCCATTTTCTCTTCAAATAAGCTTTCCATTAAGACATTCCATCCAAACACAGATCTACACTCAAAACATTGTTCTAAGTCATAAACTTTCCAGCTTTATGACTTTCCATGACTAGTCAAGACCCAAAAGCTAAAACCCTAACTCTCTAATCCATTTAGACATTACAAATCTTGCATGGTAGGAAAAGAAGGGCCAACATCACATTTTTTTAAGTTTAAACACTCCAAAACGTCCAAAAGGACAACTCATTTGGTCTAGAGTAATCCATACTCACTTAGACCAAGAATATGGGACTAAAAAGCATAAAACTTAATATCTAGCAAGATCTAAGCAACTAGCTTATCAAGATTCAAACTTTATACCTCCAAATGATGCTTGAGGGTGATGTGTTTCTGGATCTAAGTAGCCTTGATCTTCCAATGTGGTTTTTTAATATTCTCCTTGCTTCAATGACACCAAAACACACACTTTCAAGATCAAAGTGCACACACAAGAGATTAGGGTTTGCTATAGACGAAATGAGGGGTGGAGGCTGATTAGGGGAAGAGGTCTTGGGAGTTAATGATGCTTAAATAGGGTCCAAAACCTAAAGATTAGGGTTTGGCTATCAGCCACGTGCTCCCAGCATACAAGGAGTACGTCCAACGTACTAGGCAACCACGTTTTTTCCACTTAAAGAGCCATAGGAACAATTTTGGAAATAAAAATCATACTAAGGGTTAAAATTGTAAATTACCAGGATGAAGAATGTTACATTTGTTAGATTGATATAAAATCAGTATTCGCTTCCATCTTCCTGCATCATTATATAGCCATAGTTGAAGATATTGATGTTAGAAAGGTATAACTATACAATAAACATCAAATAATATACACTAAAACTACTAAATTACACTAAAAATTAAAAATACTTCTTCAGAATGTTTCTCGACGTCCACCCTGCATTCTTTCAAACACTTTCCATAGCTTACATCCGAAACCTTTAACAGTAACCACGACTTTAAAATTTTAGGAGGCATGCTGAAATAAAAGAAATTGTTGAAAGGTATAAATGTCAACAAACATACAACAATATACACTAAAACTACTAAATTACACTAAAAATTAAAAAGAAACTAAACACTAACACTCCTACATTATAAATTAGATGCCCAATAAATATACAATAAACATTTCACTAAAAAAATCCAATCTACAAGGTTCTGATGAAGCACCATGTAAATGTACCACCACATAATGCAAGCCTACTGCTTCATAAACTTGTACATTCATATGAACATATATATATATATATATATATATATATATATATATATATATATATATATATATATGTGAATGTACATTACAATTGCAGATCTGTGAGTTCTTAGCCATCCCAAGTATGAAATGCTCTGAAAACCTAAGGCTAACAATCAAATAGTCGAAAATAGCCATACATATAACAATTTATCTACCAAATATCATATACTTTCGTTTCAATAAAAAAATTCATATCAAAACGGAATATAAAATATACAAAAGCCTTGTAAATGATGATTATAACACTAAATAAGTAGAGATCTTACCATGTTTTCGGAAGAATAAACGAAATCGTCCATAGAGTTTTCCTAACTTGGAAGATGGAAAAATGAGGATTTTCCAAAAAAAAATGGTTTTTATACTTGTCTTTTCCAATTTCATAGACAAACCTGGTTAAATAGTAGATGGAAGTCCATTTGTGATTTTACAACTCTTTTATGCACTAGCCGTGCATTAAGACTTGTATATTCCGATTTTTTGACTTCCGATTTCATAGATGACCCTAATGACCTACGATTTTAGTGGCTATTTTGTGTAATTTTCTAATTTTCGGCTATTTTTAGAAAAGTAATTAGCAATTTTGGCTATATTTGCAAATTTCTCATAAAACTAACACCTAAATTAATCACTTAAATATACCATATGAACCCTCTAATTTTGATATCATGAAACGGCTCTAATTTGTTTCTCATAAAAATATTAATGTAGCACTTATATTTATAAGCAAAAGAAAATCAGTATAAACAAAATAAAATTCTAGTGAATAATGGATAATTTCATATACAAATAACTGCTAAAACCCGATAATGATATCCATTGTATTTGGCAAAGTTTATTGTATCTTCTCCCCTTAAGTCGGTCATAAAATTTGACAATGTGATACGACCTAATGTAGTGGGAATTAATGGGAGACTTATTTGTTTCCACTGTTGTCATGAAAGGTGTCGATAAAGAAATAACAAAGTACCTTAATGATTTCCAATTTGGGGTCGACATGTTGAGTCGAAATGAGGTTGTATCGTGTTAATAAGGTGTTGAGTGAACGTCACGATGATAAGTCTCTTGTTATACTTATAGTGGATTTCTTGAATGGGTTTAATCTGGTGGATAAATTAACATTACTTCACGAGGCCATGTTGAAGTGTCATTTTATTTCTTTATGGGTAGAATTTTTAGGACATGCAACAAGGTTGTATGTAGGAGACAAACATATCTAGCCCTCTACTAGAGTACAACAAGTTGACCCATTAGAACTACTTATTTTTTTCTCTTATATTTTACAACCTTGTGTATTAGATTGTAAAAAACTATGAACTTCATGGTATCTTGATCAAGGAACGTTATCAGAGATTTAGAGGATGTGGCTAGAGTACTAGACCTCATTTGGGAGACCGATCCATGATTGGGTTTTGAATTGAATATTAGAAAACTGAGCTATTTTGGTTTTAATGTGATAGTAGGAAGCTTCATGAGGGTTTATTTCTTATAGACATCACGAGTCCATTATTAAGGGTAAAGCTTCTTGGCGGGGTTGTTAGTGGAGACACAAGTTTTATTAGTGGATTATAAATGAAGAGATTTGTCAATGTGGTTGACTTGATACGTATTTTTCCACAACTAGGTAACCCATATAGTGAGATCATTTTGCTTTGATCTTGTATGGGTATTGCCAAACTTTTTTTTACATGAAGGATGTGGCAACTATTTGACAAAGGATTGCATGGGCTTATTAAAGACAAACGGTTTGTAGAGGTCCTTTCTTAGAGACATCCAATGGCGACTTGTTTTTTTACCCATTAGTTTTGGTGGTCTGGGTTGTACTTAGTGGTGGAGGCTTCCTCATATGCTTTTGTGGCCTTTAGGGCCCAATCTTGGATTTTACAAGATTACATCTTATGGGACAGTGACATGTAAGGTATGAATTTTTATTATGTTTATGCACTGAATTTTCTTCATGATATAATTTTGAGTTTTGAGTTCGGCGGTTTTACTAACAAAAACACCCCCCTCTTAAAAGCCCAACATGTATTGGTGAGTGTTCTTTTTAGTAAAATTGCCCAGGATTTGGGAGCATACTTTGACATGTCTGTTAGACAAAAATCAATTTTTGGGTGTTTACGACTACTATATGCTCATTTATTTTCTTCTAGTTATCCCTATTGATGGTCCATACCAACATATGTCTCTAGTGGAGTATCACATTATCCTTATGTATTGCCTCATGATTTCTACTATTTTTCATTGGTGAGATATGTGTGGTTTGTCACAAGGCATGTCTGAAGTCTTTTAAGGAGCATGTTGTACATTATAGAAAACCCTCACATTTCAAGTACCGAAAAAATATGGTTATAGATGTTATTTATGTCTTATTTAGGGGTGATAGGGTTTCCACTAAAAAAGAAGCACTCGTGAGCTTCTTGACTAGCCTATTAGAAGGAAGAACAACACTCAGGCTGGCTGACATCTTGGATTTTAGATGGGTAGGAGAAAGACACATATATATGGATCTAACATGGGTTTCCTATCCCATATGCTTGAGGAGCAGGGGTTTCATTATGTGACAAACTGTTTTAAAAGTTGTTTCATGCAAAGTAACTAAACATGAGAAAGAGTGCATAGATAATCAATAAACGTTTATACCATTCACTTTTTATACATTTCCTTTTCTTGCATAAGATATTGTGGAGCTCCTAGTAGAGTCAAATGTTATGGATATTGTTTTTTTTAAAAATTATTTTGCGATTCAAAAAATGGTTATCGATGCAACCTGTTGTTCGTTTCCTTCCATCTTGATGTGAAACTCTTTTAAATAAAACTTGTTGGGCAAAATAGTTCTTTTATGATTGATAATATAAAAAAGACAAAATTTCATAAATCGTCCTAATGCTTTCTAATTTTTTCCTAATATAGTCCTTATGAAACCTTTTTTTTTGGGTGAATGGTCCCTTTAGAGCAAACCTTGCACACCGGTGGTCCTTCTGATGAATGTCCATTAGATGGATATGTTAAGTTGAAGAAATTTTAGATAAGAACCATTTTGCCACTATGTGAAACTTCATCTAAGGATCATTTTGGCCATTTTGTGAAACTTCGCCTAAGGATCATTTGTGTAATTTCGCCCAATGACCATTTGTGAAATTTTAAAGAAATCTATTAAATTTTATATTAATTACCATAAATCAAATAAAAAAGAAAAAAATTAAAACGTAGAAAATGTAATATTTATATAAATAAAAAGTTAAAACTTATAAATTTTAAAATCATGCAAATATATTTTGTTTAATATATAAATAAATTTGTTTTCTAAACATTATTATTATTATTATTATTATTTTAATTTTTTGAACGTCAAATACAATATAATCCTAAACTACTCCTAAATCCACCTATGTCTCCGACGAGACTAAACATTATCTAAAATATTCAAACTACAATACATCATTAAAAACTTATGTTTTCTATATTTTATCGAAACAAAATTGAAGTATCAAAACATCATTTTATTACTTTTTTATTTTTTCGTCACGTAATTTTCAAGATTTATCTTTATTTTTATGATACAAATATATTTATTTTTATGAAAAAAATGATGTGTTATTATAAAAGAATATGCTATTTTATTTTTTAAAATATAAGTATCCGATTTTAAGTTAAAGGTAACAATATGTTTCGTTTTTTGTTTCGTAATATAAGTTAGGTAAATTTTATATTGGTTCGATTTAAACTTTTGATATTATGGCTTGTGAAAAGTTTATGTATTTATTAAGTAATATATATTAAAAGTTTGATGAAACTAAATATTTTTTTAAAAATTAAATATCAAAACTTTATAGAACCAATATAAATTTACTGCACTTATATTATGAAATTAAAACCGAAACATATTTTTACCTTCAACCCAAAAACCACTTACTTATATTTTCAAAATAAAATATAAGCATGCTAATATTTCTATAATAACATTTTTTTATAATAACATATAATATTTTTCTTAAAAATAAATATATTTCTATAAGAAAAATAAAGATAAATCTTGAAAATTACATCACTTAATAATTACAAAAATAATAAAATGATGTTTTTATATTTCAAATTATTTTAGATTAAAAAAACAGAACAAAAAATGTTTAGTGACGTATTGTAGTTCGAATATTTTTGATAAAGTGTGAACAAAAATAATTTATGTATTAAATACAATATATTTACGTGATGATTAAAATTTGTAAGTTTTAATTTTACTTTATATAAATATTACATTTGTGTTTTAGCCTTTTTATTTGATTTATGGTAAATAATATAAGATTTAATAGATTTCATTAAAATTTCAAAAATGATCAATTGGTGATATTTCACAAATGGTTTTGGAGAAATTTCATAAAATTACAGAAATAGTTCTTATCCAAAATTTCTTCAATTTAACAGATCCATCTAACGTACATCCATTTGAAGGACCAGTGGTCGTGCAAAGTTTGCTCTAAAGGAATCATTTACGCAAAAAACAGTTTCGTAAGGATTATATTAGGGAAAATTTTGAAAAATATTAAAGTCATTTGTAAAATTCTCTCTATAAAAAAATAAAAGGCTTCTATATTGAAATCGATTTTCAAATAACAAAGGTTGTAAAAATCAATATGTAAAAGTAGTATAGGGTCAAAACGATTTCCACTCGTTGTCTTATAAAATATACAGTTCCTTAGATCACCAAACCACGCACATGAAATATAAAGTTAAACATTTTGAGTCAATGAAAACGAAAGTGCCTGAATTGATATTTAAAAAGAAAAGCAGAGGCACATTTTGCAATAATGAGTCAGCCATCAATAATTCACTTTCTCCTTTTGCTTTTAAGATTACAAGACCCCTCCTGCTTGCTTACTTGCAGTCTCAAAAATGAAGGTTGCTAGTAAACAAGACCATTGTAGGACCCTCATGTTCCACCCAAACTTTAACCATGCATGGACCTTGGCATTAACCTTCATTACAAAAAAGCTTCATCCCTTTTCAAAATTCGAAATAACCATTCTACCTAATATGTACTACTTTTTACCATATGAGATATAATTTGTACCCGTGATGCCAGGCTTTGTTTTTGGTCTGTAGTACTTAAGCATAACTTGGAAAAACAAATATGGAAAGAAAGGCATAAATTGAGTTATATTAGAAAAGATCAAGACATAAATGAACAATATCTTTCTTTATTATGGTTAATGAAAATTTTATTTCGACACTAAGTGTTATGTCAACCAAAGTTGATGATTTGACGTAAAAATTCAAATGAAATGATGAGTTGTTTAGTTGTAAAGGTTCTAGATTTTGGTTCGTAATTATGATTATTCTTTATAAAGCGTTTCATGCTTTATTTTGAATTTTAAATTTACATGAAGACCGAGTCAGTTCATTGTGTGGGATATATTTAAATGTTTAAAAATGATTGTGTTATATTAGACTTCAAAGCTTAACTTTACCAAGGGTTACTCTTTTTATTTTATTTTATTTATTTATTTATTTTTAAATTGTAAGTCATGGATGTATGGATAGAATGTAAGATTTTCAGAAAGAGTTGCTATGGAGAACCAAATTCCATATGGATTACGTAAGGTTGTTTTCCGACTTGATATTTATATCATATGTTCGATTTTCAGGCATGGGCAGATCCATTATGTAGCATGGGGTCGCCTCATAATTTCCCGTCAAATGTAAATTTAGTGAAAATTCATTGAAATCCGTCACAAATTCGTCACATATCCGTTGGCAATTCATCACAAAGTTTGATAATTGTGAATTTAGTGTAAATTCGTGGGTTTAGAGATGATTTTGTGGCGGAAACGTCCTTCGGAATTGAGTTTTGTTTTTTTCCTAGTAGTGCAACCCCTAAAAAATTTATGCAACTCCTAGTTTTTCGTTCTAGATCTACCACTGGTTTCAGGAAATCAAGTCTAGGATAATCCAAAAGACACTTGTGAATCTAGGCATATAAACACAAGCCACATTGCCAGATGAACTATTTGTTATGAGAGAGAGAGAGAGAGAGAGAGAGAGAGAGAGAGAGAGAGAGAGAGAGAGAGAGAGAGAGAGTAAATTCCCTACGGCTCAATAGAGAAGCCATATTTATACTTGACATATTATGATTTTCATCTTCTAAATTAGTTAAATAAATCACGAATTAATGGCATAATCATTGGTTTCCAAAACTGATGAGATTTGTCAATCTTACCATAATTACCCACTAGAATTTGGATTTCCACTATTGAACTAATTCAAATTTTCCACTAGAATTTAGATTTTCTACCATAATTAATGACATAATTCAATGGTTTCCAAAACCGCCAGGGCCTCTGCCCATAGGACCCTGCAAGGGACGTGGCTAGACTTGACAATGGAGCGGGTTTGGAGCGAATCGATCTTGATCCAAACCCTTTTAACAAATTCCAAAACCCGATCCAAACCCGCTTCATAACCCGCAGAGTTTTGAATAATCAAACTCATACCCTTATCTACCGAATCAACAGATATCCAAACCCGCCCCGTAACCCGTATGTTTTTTGTATAATCAAACACATTTTACTTAAATCATAAAATCACATTTGTTAAATAAAACAAATGTTGATTTAGAAAACACATTATGTACTCGAAGACTTTCGATTGAAATTAAAATCATTATTGTAGTTACTTCCAATTGGTTTTTGACCATCGATTGCATTGATAGAGAATAACAATTACAAACTTTCTTCCAGTTGATAAATGAATTTATTGATTTATAAATGAAATTGGTGATTACATGATGAAATATAAATGAAATGACATCATGATTCTTGGGAGAAGGCTGAAAGTCTAGAAGTTGAGTCTCCGAGTCCTATGTATAAATAGTTTAGTCTTTGGCCTTTTCTCTTTGGACTTTCCATTGGAATTTAAAGTAAAATTTAGGCAGTATAAAATATAAATGTATAATTCTAAAATTTATATGGGGCGGGTTATAAATGGAGCGGATCGATGATGATCCATACCCGACCCTTTTAATAAAAGGGTTAGCGGGTACGGGTCGTTAACGGGTAAACGGATCAAAAACTATGCTCCAAACTCGTATAATTGTTAAGGGTTTGGATCGGATCAGGGTCAAAACCCGCTCCATTGCCAGGCCTAGGCGTGGCCAACTTGACTCCCATCATTTTGTCATATTGGCTTATCATTCGATATTATATATGTGTGCACTCCACACTCACCAACCATATAATTTAGAGTACAAATTATAAGCCCATTAACTCACATAATAATTCCAAATACATAAAATGTTTGTTGACACTAAAATCACCAACATAAAATTGTTAAATGAGTAATAACGTCAAAATCAATAGAGTGTTATTGTATATGCAAAATCTATTTTTTCTGATCTAATTGAAAGATAGTATGGAAACCTCGTAATTTATAGAAGGTCCTCTAAACTATACATAAAGTATATAAATATAAACTATCTAACACATCCATGTAATTCGAACACGAGGATATCGAATGTTTAAAGTATCTCTAAAGTCTAAAAACAATTGTGTAGGTAAACCCTTTGTAAAAATATATGCATACTAATAATGTAACATTCTGTTTAAAATAAAACAAATAAAATAAAATAAAATAAATAAAACAAAATAAGTAAATAATAAATAAATAAATAAATAAATAAATATTAAGCCCTAAAACCCCGAAATATATTTTATATTTATATTTTATTTTAGCCCTAAATTCGTAATAATTTATCAGTGTTGGCCATAAGGAGTTAAATGTTATAATTAATGGAATTTGGGGACTATATTGTAACAATTGGACTTGAAATGTAAAGAATTTTGTGGAGCAGGGGCTATTTGGTAATTAGTGGATTTAGTCTGAAAAGGAATTGAGAGGGAGGGACTAGAAGTGTAAAAATGGGCTTAAGTTTGAATTAGACACGAGACTTGAACTCGGTCCCTTCCCTTCACGTTTTTAAGGGCATGCAACCCTAACCCTAATTTTTTGGAATGCCAGCCGCCGCATCTTGTCCTCCAGCCGCCACCACCCCTCTTTTCTTTCGATTCCGATCAACCAAGACCGGTGGACCTTTGCTGTCGGCGATATCGTGGACCGACGAGTACCGTACACGTCAGATCGTTGTGGGAAGGGTTGGGTTTGAGCCGGAATCTCGTGGCTGTTGCGGTTGTTTTCGGTGGCGGACGCAACCACCATCTCCACCGCTGCTCCCGTTGCCGACGAAGACAAGGATCGATGAGGCCGAAGTCGTGGCTGCCGTTGTTCACGGTTAGGGTCGCACGATCCTTTCCCCTTATCTGTTTCTTTATGTTGTTGCGCCGCCGCCGCTCTAGAGGCTGTCCCGTTTTGCTGTCATTCTCTGACCGCCGCACGCCATCACGAGGGTGGTTGTGTTCGTATTTCGCAAGTGTGGGTGTGTGGGTTTTGCTGTTGTGGCTATTCGGAGGTGTGTGTGTATTTTGTTGGCCGGAAAACAAAGAGAACTACCATTGCAGCCAACCATGGTGGCTGACGCCACTAGCCACCACCTTGGGTGGTTGTGTGCATATGTGTGTGTTGGATGGATGTTTTGTGTGTACCGGAATGCTTTTGATAATGTTTTGGTTTACAATTATAACTACCACAATTAAAAAGTGGTGGTTGCCGCCTCCTTCCGCCATGGACCGCCGCCGACCACCACTGTCCGAGGTGGCAGTGGGTGGTGCCCGACTTATTAAACATTAAATTATCTAAACATATAACTCTAGTCCGAGTGACATGTGTTTGGGTTGTAAACCCTAATTAGGGTTTAGAAAACCCTAATGTCAAGAAAACCCTAGTTTTGGAGTTTTGTCGGGACCCGCGTTAAAACTTCTAATTGAAATTTAAATAATACTTGATAATGCTCTACAATTAACTTAATGCAATATTGGACTTAATGAATTAAGTCCTTAAGGGGTTAAGTGTGGAACACTAACCCTAGTTATGATTTTATGAGGAAACCACTAGAATCGGGGAGCTCTACTTTGGACAATGATCGGGCGCATATTGGGGCTATTGATTGGATTATTATTACACCCGAGAATGAATAAGTCAAACATTAATCAATCCTACCCTTAGGTGATTAAGTTATTAATGGGTTAAGTGTCCTTACTTAAGCCTAATCGTCATTTTATGTGGAACCCTAATCGTCATTTCATGTGAGGTGGTCACTATTGTAAGTGACTATGACCTATGATCTGGTATTGACTCAAGTATCTTCTTGTACGTGATTGGAAGTGAGTTGAAGCTGGTAGAGTTCTTCATTGCCACGGTGGTTACCTACACGCATATCGAGGTGAGTTTCACCTCACTGTACCCGTGGGTTGAAGGCACCAATGCCGACCCACTAGTTTTGGTTATCTGTTAGTAGAGGGATTCCATGGGGACTATCTCACCTCTGAGTATATACAGTCATGCATTCCTTGGATTGTTGATATTTAGTATGCTGTTATGCTGTAGTGATCTGTTAGATTTGTGTTCTGGTATTGAGTACGCTGCTGTGCTGTAGTGATCTGTTAGATTTGTCTCCTAGTATTAAGTATGTTGCTTTGTTGTAATAATCTGTAGAACTGTATGTTATATGTGCTTGTTGGTTATCACCTATGGAGTGCCCTTAGGGATTGTCTGTGGTCATGTAGGATAGCCTGAGAACTCTTGGTCTAGGCTCTCTTGTCTGTTCCTTATTTGGTTATGACTCTAGAGTAGGATCACTTTTTCGGGTGGCTATCTCACCTCTGGTTACTTATGGTTACACATTCTATGGAGGCTAGTTGGTAGCAGGACTGCATGTTGTGAGAGGACTAGTAGGCGGTAGTGCGCTGTATGATTGTTGTTTGCCTTTATATTGTAGGCCAAGATACCCGGGGTGAGTCGGATGTAAGCCGTAGGCACGGAGGCTCGGGAAGAGCTGTAGGGTTGAGGCGGTAGGCCAACAAACCCTCGATATTCCAACCTGATGGATGATTGGACCCGTTGTATATTGGCATCCCAACCTGGGGTATTCCATCCCGAGGATGACTGGACCCAGTGGTTGACTGGGCCTAGGGTATTCCAACCCGATGGTTGATTGTACCCGACATGTTTGATTGTATATCTTATCCGCTTGTGTGGTGGTATTTTGGGGGAAACTCACCAATCGTTATGCTTATCCAGTTGTTTATTGTTTTAGGTATCATTGGTGTCTATGGGAAGGCGAAGGCGGGGCTGTACACACGCATCAACAACATTGAGGATTCTGCGTTTTCTATAAAACTCCGATTTTAAAAAAATGTAATTTGAAATAAACGGTTTTCTTATAATGGATTTATAAATTGGAAAGTTTTACCTTAATAAAAATGAAAAATTTTGGTTGTGAAAATGGGATGTTACAAGTTTGTATCAGAGCCCTGTTTTGAGTGAATTGGTGTGAAAAACCGTAATTTCCATTATTGTAAAAGTCAAACTTGGTCAACTAAAGTCAAAACTTATCCAATAAAAGTCAAACTTGTGCTTTGATGTAATCTCAAGGTTAGATTAATAGTCTTTTCATGGTAAAACACTTAGTTAAAAGGGTTGTAGAAATTTGAAAGTTAAAACACTCAAAAACCGAGGACCTTCGCATGAGCCGCAAACCTTCGCTGGGCAGTAAACTCTCGGACCGAAAACGAGCCTTCGCAGCCGTAAACGTCCCTCGTTCTCGGCCGTGAACTCCTTCGGGCCGTGAACCTTCCTCGGACCGCAAACCCTACCTATATATATGTGTTTGACTGAATTTATCCTCACTTCTACATTTCTAGCCGCAAACTCAAGCCTTTTCTCTCAAAGTCTTCAACCGAAAACCCAAGTTTTCTCTCATCTATCATCCGAAGATCATCCAATCCACCTTCGGATCTTGTTAAGAACATCTATTGTTCTTCGTTTCATCGATCAAACACCCTTCATTTCTGGGTTTAAAGCCGTGAACCCTTGAATGTTCTTAGTTACACTAAGAACACCAAAAACACACACCAAGTTCCAGCCGAAAACACTTGAATCTTCAAAGGCCGAAAACCCTTTGCGGCCATGAACACCGAAGGTTGGCCGTAAACACCTTGCATCCTCTTGATTTCGGTTCTAACACTTCTTTTGTAAGTAATTCTTAGATCCTAGGTTGTTTCCTTAACTCCTTTGAGGTTATATTCTCTAATTTCATGCCTATACATCGCGTGAATTGCTATTTAGGACTTGATTTTGTCCCGGGATCTAACTTGTGGAAACAATCATCCTATATCGAACATCCAAATGAATCACTCACTTAAGGTGAGTTCATACCCCTACAATTTACCTTTTTAAATGCTTTTAGGGGGGGGGGGGGGGGGGAATACAAGTAGAACACAATTTATTTGTGTTAACTTTTACATGTGAAAACAAACGAACAAAGGATTTCTTATGCTTATTATTGTTGTTAAAATCATTTCAAAAACTCTTTTAAACTATTTTAGATTGTTGTTTATTATCAAAATCGTATTCACTTATATATTTATGTATAAGTATGCTTTAACGAACTTAGGACTATTGATAAACACCTTGACTCATGTTCCTTGTTTTGTTGTGGGCTTAGGGTAGGATCACTAGTCCGACTGTCGGATAAATCATAGTTATACTTACTAAATGTATACGCGAATATTAAACCCCATTTTCAAAGTACAATACTTAACTCAGTTGCATACATTGGGCAAATGAGTCTTTTCTCCAAATCATTTACAATTCAAACAAATATACTAGTAAACTATAATAGAAATAGTTTAGAGGATCAATACATACTATTTTCTAGAACAGAGGAACAATACATGAATCAATACATACATACTATTACTATTCATTACAAAGTATACTATTCATTTACAAGAACAAGAAGGAACTTACATATTATACATGAACAAGATAACTAAAATGTGAGATGCTATTTCATGGTATAGCAATATTCTTGTTATGTCACGTTTTGTAACCAGAGTCTCCTGGAGGGAGAGCGTGAGTTTGTGTATAGATCTATACGGGATTGACCATCCCACACCTTGCTGCTAGCTACAGTGGGACCTGCAGGTCTACGGGTGACAAATGTCATACCATTTTCGACGCCTGAAGAACGTCGTGTTTTATACTAGTCAATCAAGCATGGTTATAACCTAATCACATTTAACCTAAATTAACCAATTTGGTTACAAGGTAGTTAATGCTTCAGTAGTTTATTTTACACAATACTACTATAAACCTTCATTTTCCATTACATTCATACAGTGATATTCTCACATGAGAAATGCATACTATTTTTCTACTAAATATGGTTTTACAAATATGGAAAACTTACATTTTATACTATTTCAAGTACAAACATACATTTTACAAGAGAGCAAACATACAAAACAGTCGGGTCTTAGATAGAAGACTACATTTCATTTTTAGAAGAAAATATAGGATTTTCTTGGAAGTATACAAACGTTTTACTAAACAAACACAAACATTTTCATAAAACAAACACAAACATTTGACATTAAATACTTATGAACTCACCAACTTAAATGTTGATACTCTCTTTCAAAATAACTTGTATTCTCAGGGAACCAGTAGACAGGTACACTGGATCAGGTTTTTGGAGAAGACAGAGCATGTTCAGACTCGTCTTTTATTTTGATATATACATTTTTGGTGTCATACAACTATACTCAGAACACACATTTATTAACTATTCTATTAATGCAATGGATGTTGTTGCTTGTTTTACTATTTTGCATTGTTATGATATTGTACATGACGTCCTCCGCCCCCGAATGTTTCCGCCAACTCGGTTTGGGGGTGTAACAGATTGGTATCAGAGCATTGTTTATAGTGAACTGAGTATATCAACCCATAAAAGATATACAACTATAAACACAACGATATTAAAATACTCTGACCAAGAGAATATACTTTTTAAATAATAACATATTTTACTAAAAGTATACATACATGTATTCATACTAAGAACATTGTCATACTACAGAACAAAAGTATTGCGTTTGTTGAACAACACAAGTAGGCTTGGGGACATATAATCAGGTCTGGGGTTGATATAGCCTGATCAACTATATCTATCCGAGAAGTGATTAGCATGTGTCTAGGAATAGTTGTGGTGTTTCAACAAGTCTAAAAACTTACTAACTCTACTACAATGAAACACAAGAACATAACATAAACTTAAAATACTATAGGAGTATTTTGTTGTATTATAATTACTTATGTGAAAACTAAAAAGGGTCTTTACTAGTAGATCTATAGTTGCTGAGTGGATACGCTAAGGTTATATGTGACTAAGATGCTATAGACTTAGAATCTGTGATCTTTGCTTTACTTCTTGTTCCTTGTTTGGTTGTGGTCTTAGAGTTGGATCACTTATTCGAAGGTCTATCCTATCTTAGTTATATATAACTGGTATGCACTACGTAAGTATAGAAATAACTGGTAAGGATCATCCTATAACTATCTTTAGTAATACGTCTATTATACGTCTCTTACACTGTCACACCCCCGAACCAGACGACGGAAACGTCCGGGGGCTCGTGTGACTAACAATTGAATTATCATCACAATGAATATACATGAAACATAACACATTCATCACCAACATTACATATAACAACCAGCATTGTTCACATCAAGTACATTGTTATAAATTACATAAGTTCAAAGTATTAAAAGTATGATGAGCGATGTTACATAAAATGAAACCATACACACTTGAAAAACTTCCTGCTTAACGATTACCTGAGAATACAAGTTATTTTGAAAACGGTCAACATATATAATGTTGGTGAGTTCATAAGTATGTTTGAGTAAAAGTCTTTGTATCTTTCGTAAAAACCCAGAAAATCCGATATTTTCTGTAAAATGTCTGAAAATGATGTGAAAATCAAGTATAGATGCATGTGCGAATTTCATAGTAGTAACATATATGAATGTAGTTTAGATTTCTTTGTATTGTAAGTAAGTGATAATTGAATATTAATATTTCCCCAGAAAATCCGATATTTTCTGATTTATAATAATGTCGAGGTTCTTGTATCGTTAAATAAGTTGTTTGTATTGACACAATCGAAGGGTTAATCTCCGAAGTGTTAAATTTGGTGTTGGATCTCTATATGAGCCGTTATAACCATACATGATAATGACTAGGTTGCCTGTCTTGGCATTTTTCCAAATGCCGGTATTTGCTCAAGGTTTTGTCGCCCTAGACTGGCCTAGTCTAGCTGTAGCGAACAACTAAGGCGTGGGGGCTCACCCCGTATAGATCTATACACAAACTCCCGCTCTCCCTCCAGAAAACTCTGGTTATAACTACAGGCTACGATTGTACACTCAAAGGTGCCGACCGACACGTCTCACTAGATTCTCAACATTTCGTACTATGTTTAATGTTTACGTGTATGTTGTATGTTATCAAATCCAAAGGTACATATATAAGTATACGAAGTTCAATAATTACGTAAAGGTATAGTTACGATCTACTAAGCATGTGAATTTCAGTCCAAGCCCAATTAGCATGTAAATGGATCACAAAGGCCCAATAACATGTAAGAGGGTAATTTGGGCCCAATAGGCATGTAAATGGACCACAAAGGCCCAACAAACATGTGGCCCATAACTCAGGCCCAAATTAACATGTAAATGGGTCGCAAGGCCCAATAAACATGTCATGGAAAATATTGGGCTCAATATACACTTGAATGGGCCCTTAAGGCCCATTGGCCACGTAATATGAATATTATACCCAATAAAATTATTATCGATGTATTTCGTCCATTCGTTATTGTTTCGTTGTTTATTTTAGCTCGAGGTTTACCAAATTGATTATAAAAAGTCTCCTTTTTGTAAAACAATATTTTTGGTCAAAAAGCCTCAAATTTTCAATTAAGGCCCAAAGTTTTGTAAAAATGATACTTTAGTCCATAATTTATAAAAATTTGTAATTTTGTCCCAAATGTCTAGAAATTCACGGAGTTAGTCCAAAAATATATATTTTGACATTTATGGCCCAGTTTTGCAGAAAAGTGCATCTTCAGCCCCTTGTTTGTAAAAATTGACACTTTCGGCCCAATTTTGATAAAAGTTACATTTTTGGTCCAATTTAGAAATAAATGTTATTTTCACCCCTAAATTTGGTTTATTTACATTAATGACTCAAATTTTGCTCAAATGATATTTTTAGTCCCAAAACTTTCATTTTTCCGCAAATTTGGGCCCAAAACAGTGAGGCCCAAATGTTTGGCCCATTAAGCTAAAATTTACATTTTTCCCCCTTCGGAAAGCATGTTTATCATAAAAATCCATTTTTATATAAGTAGAACCTGTTTGATCCTTATAAAAACATAAATGTCGCTTTTTACCCTTATCTTTTGTTTTTCTTGACAATTTTGACCCTTAACAAGGTTTTTGCCTTAGATTTTTATATCTTAAACATATAACACTTTTAACTTGATAATATGATATATAAGGTATCTTAGTTCATGGATCTTAACTCAATGTTACTTAAGATGTCGAGATGTGCTAAGATCTAACACATTTTTACAAAATAAACTAAGAAATCACACAAGATATGCATATAACACATCGATCTACACATTTTACTTGTATTCTCCCCCAAAAATCATGTAAAAACCGAAAAAGGAGGTATGAACTCACCTTTGTTTTGATGTTTCGGTTTTGAAGAAGAGATGAAGAGATTTTTGGTCCTAGCAACACCTTGAAGTAGTTTTCGAGCTTATGAAGTTTCTAAGGTGTGATCATGGAATAAAGCTATGTAAGAAGGAGTTTTTCATGTTAAAATGAAAGGAGATGTTTGTGTCTGATAATAACTTACCCAAGATTGGAAATACTTGATGAAGATCCTTAGAACTCTATCAAAATTTCAAGATCTTGGAGGAAGAAGGATGATCTTTGAGTGTGTTTGGAGAGTGTTTGAAAATGAAGTATGTGTGTGTGTGTGGTCTTTGCTCTCGGCCGATGTAATAAGAAGAGAGAGAGAGTGAGATGAGTTTGCATGGAAATATGAGAAATAATTGTCTTGTTACATGGTGAATAATATGGAGGTGGCACCACCAAAGTCAACCCCCATTTCATTTCTTTTTTTTACTTATGGGCCGAGAATTACATTAAGAAGGAGAAGATGAATCATTTTGGCCCAATCTTGATCCTTACTCGAAATCATGAGGCCCATAGAGAAGTTTTCGGCTCATTGGGCCTTTAGGGTAGTTCACGACCCAAAATGGCATAAAAGAATGGATTTATGGCTTACTAGGTTTAATTAGATTAGCTATGGCCCAATAAGGCCCATTAGGGTTAGAATGAATCATTCTAGGCCCAAATGGTCCAAAATGTTATAGATTTGTGAATTGGGTCCATTTAGAATCCAAATAGGGTTTCCAAGCCCAAAATAGTTGAATTGAATACTTATTTGTCCGTTAGGCCAAATAAGGAAATCCTAGTCCAATATAGACTTAAACATGGATTCCTAGGGTTTTCAGACTCTTTGTTGAACATGAAAGGTGAATTGAAATGAGAACTGAGTGATATTTACTTAGAGTATATGTTTTACAATGGTTGAATGATTACACAGGAATAAAATTTCCTAGCTAAAATTCTAGTTGTGACATCATCCCCCCGTTAGAGGGAATTTCGTCCCGAAATTCTTTTGAAAACTAGGTTTGTGAAGGAAAGAATAAGTGAGGGTACTTTTGCTTCATTTGGTCTTCACGTTCCCACATGAATTCCGGTCCACGTTTAGCACTCCATCGAACCTTCACAATCGGGACGCGACTTTGCTTTGTACGCTTCACTTCCCTATCCATAATCTCGACTGGTTCTTCGACGAACAGGAGATTCTCGTTTACCTCAATCTCTTCCAAAGGAACGACAAGGGTTTCATCTGATAGACACTTTTTCAGATTTGAGACGTGGAACACTGGGTGTACGTTGCTGAGCTCGGCAGGTAGCTGCAGCTTATAAGCCACTGGACCAATCCGGGCAAGAATCTCGAATGGTCCAATGTATCGCGGGTTTAATTTTCCTCGTTTCCCAAATCGATTCATTCCCTTCGAAGGAGAAACCTTTAATAACACGTGATTCCTGACTTGAAATTCTAATGGCTTTCGTCGCTTGTCGGCATAGCTCTTATGTCGGTCTCGACATGCTTGAAGTCGAGCTTTGATTTGGACTATCTTTTCGGTCGTTTCACGGATGATTTCGGGTCCTGTAAGAGCACTGGCCGACGATTTCCCTTTTGCTAGTTGAGTGTCACCCACCTCAGCCCAGCATAGGGGGGATCTGCATTTACGACCATAAAGAGCCTCGAAGGGAGCAACCTTGATGCTCGTGTGATAACTGTTGTTATAGGAGAATTCGATCAGAGGCAAGTGGGTATCCCATGACTTGCCGAAGTCAATCATGCAAGCTCGGAGCATATCCCCGAGTGTCTGGATGGTACGCTCACTCTGACCATCCGTCTGTGGGTGGTAGGCAGTGCTCATATCTAGCTGTGTTCCCATTGCCTTCTGAAGAGATTGCCATAATCTTGAAGTGAATCTGCTATCTCGATCCGAGATAATAGATACTGGCACTCCATGGAGTCTCACAACCTCCTTGAGGTAGATTCGGGTCAGCTTTTCCATATTGTAGGACTCTTTTATTGGCAGGAAATGAGCGGATTTTGTTAATCTATCGACAATTACCCAGATAGCATCCAATTCGTCTGCTGTCTTTGGCAATTTGGTCACGAAGTCCATAGTAATCCTTTCCCATTTCCACTCGGGTATCACTAGTTGTTGCAATAGTCCCGAGGGCCTTTGGTATTCCACTTTCACTTTGGCGCAAGTAAGACACTTGCCCACGAAAGTGTTGGGTTTTAGTATACTACAACATCCTATGGTGCACATACAACCCTAAATACCTTGGATCTATGTTTTCTCTATTATACATGTAAATGGTTTCCAAGGCATTAAACCTATAACTAGCATGCATTTGACATAAACCATATAATATACTAGTTAGGGAAACATACCTTTTATGTGGCTTGAAGTCTTGATGTATTTGGCCTTAAGAGCTTAGCACCAATAGTATGAAATGCCTCAAATGGAATCACAACACACCTAGGACAAAGGTGGCTCTTTAGAGAGAATTCCATGCACCAAAAAACCTCCATATTTCTCTAAGAAAAGAAGTGGTGATTTTGGCTATGGAGTAACCTATTTATATGTAGGATTCCAAGGGTCATGGGTATAACCCATAATCCATACCCATGGGTTTTATGATCCATGGTTCATGTGGCCCAACTCTTTATGTATCCATACATAAACTTGGTCCAACATGGATCATAAGCCCAACACATATAAATATAACTAATTATCATAATTAGTCCCCATAGATTTAATTAGTCTCTTTTGATCACTAAATTAATTCCAAATTAATTCTTGATCGATACTAATTAAAACATATGATTTCATATTAATATATTATAACTTATAATATATTAATAAACCATAAATAACCTTCTCTCAAAAGTCCATCCTAACAAATTGTCCTGATGATATGCAACCCAAATGGACCATGCTACTCTCGGGTCAAGTACATACCAATAATAGTTATGGGCTTAGACATCTAATCCAACAGAAAGTAGCTATCTCTGCCTTCATATTAGGCCACCAATAATGCTGCTTGATATCCAAATACATTTTATCTGATCCTGGATGAATAGAATATCGCGTCCTGTGGGCTTCATGTATGACTATCTCTCTGAATCCGCCAATTTTGGGAACCCAGATTCTATTCATGAAGTGGTGGGTTCCGTCGTCTTTAACTTCGAGCTCCTTGTCCATTCCTCGTAGTGATGCAATAGCGACATTCTCCGGCTTCAATGCGTCCAGTTGGGCTCTTTTGATTTGTGAGGCTAGATGAGATTGGATGGTGATTGACAGAGTCTTCACACGACGACTTGAATACTCCTTTCGGCTCAGGGCATCGGCTACCACGTTAGCCTTGCCTGGATGGTATTTGATCTCACACTCATAATCATTTAACAACTCAACCCATCTTCGCTGCCTCATGTTTAGTTCCTTTTGATTTAGAATGTGCTGGAGGCTCTTGTGGTCTGTAAAGATGGTGCACTTGGTACCATATAGGTAGTGCCTCAAAAATTTCAAGGCGAAGACCACCGCCCCCAGTTCGAGATCATGCGTGGTATAACTTACTTCATGAGTTTTTAGTTGTTTGGATGCATAAGCAATTACCTTCTCTCGTTGCATAAGGACACAACCTAAACCTTGATTCGAAGCATCACGGTAAACTATGAAGTCTTTGGTTCCCTCCGGTAAGGATAGCGTGGAGCACTACAAAGGGCTTGCTTCAAGGTTTGGAAGGCAAGCTCTTGCTTCTCAGTCCAGTTGAAGGGTACGCCTTTTTGTGTCAATGTGGTGAGGGGTTTGGCTATCTTGGAAAAGTTCTGAATGAATATGCAGTAGTAGCCTGCGAGACCCAAGAATTGGCGAATTTCTGTTGGCGTTGCCGGAATTGCCCAGTTTTCGATTGCTTTGATCTTGGAGGGGTCCACATGTATTCCTTCCTGACTGACTACATGACCCAGAAAGTTCACACTGCGGAGCCAGAACTCGCACTTGGAGAGTTTCTCATACAACTTTTTAGCCCGCATGGTTTCTAAAATCTATCGGAGGTGTTGGCTATGATCTTCTTCATTTCGAGAGTATATGAGAATATCATCGATGAAAACGATTACGAATTTGTCAAGGAATGGGCGACAGACTCGATTCATGAGGTCCATAAATGCAGCGGGGGCATTTGTTAGACCGAAGGGCATTACGACGAATTCGTAATGACCGTAACGAGTTCGGAAAACAGTCTTAGGAATGTCCTCATCTCGGACTTTGAGTTGATGATAACCGGATCTCAGATCTATCTTTGAAAAGTAACTAGCCCCTTGAAGTTGGTCAAATAGATCATCGATTCGTGGAAATGGATACCGGTTTTTAATGGTGAGTTTATTTTATTCCCTATAGTCGATGCACATCCTGAAGGATCCGTCTTTCTTTTTAATGAAAAGAACCGGAGCTCCCCATGGCGAGAAGCTGGGTCTGATGAATCCTTTATTCAGGAGTTTGCTTAGTTGGCTTGATAATTCTTGCATTTCAGCAGGGGCCAACCTATAGGGTTATTTGGCGATTGGAGTGGCTCCAGGCACTAGGTCGATTCGGAATTCGATTTGTCATTCTAGGGGTATTCCCGGAAGATCTTCTGGAAACACATCCGGGAAGTCACACGCCACTGGGATGTTGTGAATGCTCGCTTCCTCTTTGGTTTTATCCACCACATGAGCAAGGAATGCATAGTTCTTCTTTTGTAGACACTTTTGTGCCTTGGTACTTGAGATAAGGCGAAGGTTTGCGTCGGGTTTATCTCCGTAGATTATTAGGGTTTCGAGATTAGGAAGATGAAGGCGAACGACCTTCTCGTGACACATAATATCGGCATGATGGGGGCTTAACCAATCCATGCCGATGATCACATCAAAACTCCTAATATTTATTGGCATCAAATTTATTTGGAAAGAATGGTTGTTTAGTGCTAACGTAAATCCTATATAGATATCTTTGGTTGTTTCCGTTTTCCCATTAGCCATTTCAACCGTAAAGGCTTCGTTGAGCTTCTGGGGTTGTTGATTTAGCAAGTATTTGAATTTATTACTAACGAAACTTCGTTCAGCCCCACTATCAAATAAGATGCATGCATACGAGTTGTTAAGTAGGAACGTACCGGTGACAACGGCTGGGTTCTGCACTGGTTCACCCTGACCCATTGTCAGCACTCTCCCTGTTGCTCCTGCCCCATGATTGTTCGCGTTGGGGCAGTTTCGCCTGAAATGACTGGTTTTCCCACATCCGTAACAGGTATAACTGGCTCCAACATTGGTGTTGTTGTTATTGTTGTTGTTGTTGCTGTTGTTGTTTGTCATCTGGTTCTGTTGAAGCTGAGCCCTACAATACTTTGCTGTATGGCCCTTCCGGTTGCACCTTGTGCAATTCATCTCTCTGCACTCCCCGTGATGGTGGAAGTTGCATTTGTTACACTTGGGGAGATTTCCTGATACTGCTTTGGAGCATTTGGCGTGGATGAGGCTGGAACATGTGGTGTGGTGGTAGCTTGAGTTGCAACATGGACAGTCATAGTTTGTTGCTTCTTAGACGATTCCGAGTTTTGCTTTCCCTTTCGCTTGTTGTTTTTCCCCTTCTTGTTCTCACCTTCTTTCTTGACCTCCGCTTCTGCTGTTTTGGCACCCTTTTTTTTCCATGATCATACAATTTCTTGGCAAGTCTCTTGGCGCTATCAAATGTCTCAGGGTTTGCCGCAATGACATTCCCTTGGATAGGTGTAGTCAATCCCCAGATAAACCTCTCAATCTTTTTCCCTTCCGAGGTAATCATTCCGGGACACAGAAGAGATAGCTCACTAAACCTGGATATGTATGCGTCGATATCGGAGTTTTGAACCGTGAGGTTCCACAACTCTTGTTCCATCTTCTGGATTTTGCCTCTTGGACAGTATTCAGCCAACATCATTTCCTTAAGATCTTCCCAGGGCATCGCGTTTGCCACCAGGAGTGTCATGACCTCTATGTGGCCATTCCACCAGGAGAGGGCTTGATCAATGAAGGTGCAGGCTGCGAACTTGACCTTACACTCATCCGGACACCCGCAGATTTCAAAAATGGATTCTACTTTCTCAATCCATCGCTTCAGGGCTATTACGCCTCCTGTCCCATTAAAGGTTCGAGGTTTGGCATTGGTGAAGTCCTTGTAGGTGCATGTTCGGGTGGCTCTGTGGTTCGTTCCTTGATTTATGCTTCCGGCTCCCTGCCCGTTGCCTTCTCCGTTGTTTCCATTGCGAATCTGCGCAAGTGCTGCAGTGACCGCAGCGGACACTATTGCCTGGAATGCAACCGAGTTTATCTCAGGTGGGGTCGGTGTTGCGTTGTTTCCACGGTTGGGTCTTTGAGGCATCTTTCTGTCATGGAACGGAAAGATGTTGAGTGCGTATTGTTTTGCGAGTTTGGAATCCCATAGACCAGGCGTATAGTGTGTGTATTTAAGTAATTTCATGCATTAACATAAAACAAGAAAATAAAACACATAGTAGATGACAACGTCATGATAAAACATAAAGCATTTTCATTAATACTAATAGTTTTGATACATGAAAATTTGCCAGAAGGCATACAGTACATGGGGGAAATATAAAATCCGGCAGCATGACGACCCTATGAGTACTGTAGTCACCTAAACATAAGGTCGATAGTACATAGCATAGATCACATAAACATAATACTAACGGAAGATATGGCTGGTCCTAGTCATGGTGGGATGTGCCAGGGGGTGGTGCTGAGGAAGTGGATGCTCTCTAAAGGCGAGCCACATGTCGCTCCGTGTCTCGAAGTCGAGCCTCCCACCTCACCTGCCTCATGTGGAATTCCCGGATAACCTCTCGCGTTTCCAGCACTGCCCTCTCAACCCTAGTTCGCATCTGGTGCATCTGATCGGCGGTGCTCTGAGCCAGATCGCCAGTATTCCTCAATCGTCTCACCATTACTGGAAGTGCTCGGTCAGCCGGTCCTCCATCCCTCAAGTCATAGAACTCTCGAGCCATGCCAAACGGGGGTCGCTGTCCCTATTGTCTGCTCCACCTCCAAATGTCGATACCCCAGTGGGGAGTAGGGCTACTAGGGCCATTCGGTGAGCTGGCACCCTCACTGGGTAGGGTGGGTCGATGACTACGGACTCCGCGTCCGAAACATCATCGCTGTCGTCCCCAGACTCTTCTTCTTCAACATCTGCCACAAGTTCCGCAGGTCCCTCTTCGATTTCTTCTTCCGGTTCTTCCTCTTCCTCGGGGTCCTCTTCAGGTTTCTCTTCAGATTCTTCTAGCCATCCGTTATTTCCCTGATTCGGAAAATAAGGATCTCCGGGGAGGTGGAAACCATCCATACTGACTGCACGAGAGTGCATAAATAAATCACGTTTTGATTATCCCTATAGTATATTTTTATTTATTTAAGTTTGGGTTCCCTAGAGTTATTGGAGAGTGAGGTAGGCTTTTGGATTCATTTCCCGCTATGATTACTCCCGAACACATGTTGATCATATTCTTAATAAATATAGTTGATCAGGCTATATTTATCCCTAATATGACTACATAACTGCCCAGGTTTAATCATAGTGTTCAATTTTCTCCAGAAGCTTTTATTAGATATTGTTAGGCTATTATCCTAATATGCGCACATAAGTGTGAAAATTTTGTTTTGTTCAGAGTTATTTAGTCCCATTGTGTTTATTGTTACATATCATGTATGGTTAGTTATTCTAGTTCACTATAAACATTGCTCTGATACCAACCTGTCACACCCTCGAACCAGACGGCGGAAACGTCCGGGGGCTCGTTTGACTAACAATTGAATTATCATCACAATGAATATACATGAAACATAACACATTCATCACCAACATTACATATAACAACCAGCATTGTTCACATCAAGTACATTGTTATAAATTACATAAGTTCAAAGTATTAAAAGTATGATGAGTGATGTTACATAAAATGAAACCATACACACTTGAAAAACTTCATGCTTAACGATTACCTGAGAATACAAGTTATTTTGAAAACGGTCAACATATATAATGTTGGTGAGTTCATAAGTATGTTTGAGTAAAAGTCTTTGTATCTTTCGTAAAAACCCAGAAAATCCGATATTTTCTGATTTATAATAATGTCGAGGTTCTTGTATCGTTAAATAAGTTGTTTGTATTGACACAATCGAAGGGTTAATCTCCGAAGTGTTAAATTTGGTGTTGGATCTCTATATGAGCAGTTATAACCATACATGATAATGACTAGGTTGCCTGTCTTGGCATTTTTCCAAATGCCGGTATTTGCTCAAGGTTTTGTCGCCCTAGACTGGCCTAGTCTAGCTGTAGCGAACAACTAAGGCGTGGGGGGTCACCCCATATAGATCTATACACAAACTCCCGCTCTCCTTCGAGGAAACTCTGGTTATAACTACAGGCTACGATTGTACACTCAAAGGTGCCAACCGACACGTCTCACTAGATTCTCAACCTTTCGTACTATGTTTAATGTTTACGTGTATGTTGTATGTTATCAAATCCAAAGGTACATATATAAGTATATGAAGTTCAATAATTAGGTAAAGGTATAGTTACGATCTACTAAGCATGTAAATTTCAGTCCAAGCCCAATTAGCATGTAAATGGATCACAAAGGTCCAATAGCATGTAAGAGGGTAATTTGGGCCCAATAGGCATGTAAATGGACCACAAAGGCCCAACAAACATGTGGCCCATAACTCAGGCCCAAATTAACATGTAAATGGGTCGCAAGGCCCAATAAACATGTCATGAAAAATATTAGGCTCAATATACACTTGAATGAGCCCTTAAGGCCCATTGGTCACGTAATATGAATATTAGACCCAATAAAATTATTATCGATGTATTTCGTCCATTCGTTATTGTTTCGTTTTTTATTTTAGCTCGAGGTTTACCAAATTGATTATAAAAAGTCTCCTTTTTGTAAAACAACATTTTTGGTCAAAAAGCCTCAAATTTTCAATTAAGGCCCAAAGTTTTGTAAAAATGGCACTTTAGTCCATAATTTATAAAAAATTGTAATTTTGTCCCAAATGTCTAGAAATTCACGGATTTAGTTCAAAAATATATATTTTGACATTTATGGCCCAGTTTTGCAGAAAAGTACATTTTTAGCCCCTTGTTTGTAAAAATTGACACTTTCGGCCCAATTTTGATAAAAGTTACATTTTTGGTCCAATTTAGAAATAAATGTTATTTTCACCCCTAAATTTGGTTTATTTACATTTATGACTCAAATTTTGCTCAAATGACATTTTTAGTCCCAAAACTTTCATTTTTCCGCAAATTTGGGCCCAAAACCGTGAGGCCCAAATGTTTGGCCCATTAAGCTAAAATTACATTTTTGCCCCTTCAGAAAGCATGTTTATCATAAAAATCCATTTTTATACAAGTAGAACCTATTTGATCCTTATAAAAACATAAATGTCGCTTTTTACCCTTATCTTTTGTTTTTCTTGACAATTTTGACCCTTAACAAGGTTTTTGTCTTAGATTTTTATATCTTAAACATATAACACTTTTAAATTGATAATATGATATATAAGGTGTCTTAGTTCATGGATCTTAACTCAATGTTACTTAAGATGTCGAGATGTGCTAAGATCTAACACATTTTTACAAAATAAACTAAGAAATCACACAAAGCATGCATATAACACATAGATCTACACATTTTACTTGTATTCTCCCCCAAAAATCGTGTAAAAACCGAAAAAAAGGGGGTATGAACTCACCTTTGCTTTGATGTTTCGGTTTTGAAGAAGAGATGAAGAGATTTTTGGTGCTAGCAACACCTTGAAGTAGTTTTCGAGCTTATGAAGTTTCTAAGGTGTGATCATGGAATAAAGCTATGTAAGAAGGAGTTTTTCATGTTAAAATGAAAGGATATGTTTGTGTTTGATAATAACTTACCCAAGAGTGGAAATACTTGATGAAGGTCCTTAGAACGATAGCAAAATTTCGAGATCTTGGAGGAAGAAGAATGATCTTTGAGAGTGTTTGGAGAGTGTTTGAAAATGAAGTATGTGTGTGTGTGTGGTATTTTCTCTCTCCGATGTAATAAGAAGAGAAAGAGTGAGATGAGTTTGCATGGAAATATGAGAAACAATTGCCTTGTTACATGGTGAATAATATGGAGGTGGCACCACTAAAGTCAACCCCCATTTCATTTTTTTTACTCATGGGTCGAGAATTACATTAAGAAGGAGAAGATGAATCATTTTGGCCCAATCTTGATCCTTACTCGAAATCATGAGGCCCATAGAGAAGTTTTCGGCCCATTGGGCCTTTAGGGTAGTTCACGGCCCAAAATGGCATAAAAGAATGGATTTATGGCTTACTAGGTTTAATTAGATTAGCTATGGCCCAATAAGGCCCATTAGGGTTAGAATGAATCATTCTAGGCCCAAATGGTCCAAAATGTTATAGATTTGTGAATTGGGTCCATTTAGAATCCAAATAGGGTTTCCATGCCCAAAATAGTTGAATTGAATACTTATTGGTCCGTTAGGCCCAATAAGGAAATCCTAGTCCAATATAGACTTAAACAGGGATTCCTAGGGTTTTCAGACTCTTTGTTGAACATGAAAGGTGAATTGAAATGAGAACTGAGTGATATTTACTTAGAGTATATGTTTTACAATGGTTGAATGGTTACACAGGAATAGAATTTCCTTGCTAAAATTCTAGTTGTGACATACACCTCTTTTGTCGCTTAGATAACATGGCTGGATTCCATCTACCTGTTGACCTGTACTTTCCCGATCAAGGGAACGGTGAATTGCTTGAAGCTGAACCCGAAGAAGAGAACCCGGTGGTCCCAGTATAAGAAGACCCTGAGGAGAGTTCTGAGGAAGAGGACGAAGAGGATAAGCAGGAAGACTCTGACTCAGAATCCGAGGTCTATAATTCACCTCAAGTTTCCCAAAATCCTAACCCTGGACCGGAATTTCAAGGCCCGACACCTCTGTGGGCAGTGAACTTGGGAACGTGGAGCCATGAACAGGGACAACCACCTCCTTATAATGGAGACCGAAGCTTTTACAACTTGATCGAGGGAGACTCGGCTGACAGAGTCCTCGCTATCTTGGTTCGTCGTGTTGCTCGCAATGCTGAACAAGGAAGGACAACCATCGACCAAGTCATGGAAATCAGGGCTAACTCAGGAGTCAACACAGTTCGTCTCCGCCATCTGACCGATGACCAGGAGTTAACCAGGACTTCCACTGACGCACTACAGATGGAACTGAATGCCAGTCGATCCGAAGTTAGAGAACTTCGTCGGGGTCAAGTTGCATTGGAAAGGCGTGTATGGGAAACAGAACAACAGCTGGCTGAGTCCAGGGCAGAATCTAGTACCAACCAGAACAACACTCCTCGCGAGTAGAGCATACTCTACTCACTCTTTTGGATATAGCTTATGTCTACTTTTAGACTCTAGTATTATTTTCCTGTTTATGTTTAGACCTTGAACTTTCAGTTTCGTTAGGTCTGTATGCTGTCAAAATTTTCTCTATATTGGTATGTTGTAGACCTATTACAAGGTCAAATTTTCCTGAACTCTATACATCTATAATACCAATGATTGACAGGCATTTGATTCTCTTGGAAAAATCTCTATCTAAATACTTTCATCTTTCTAGTGGTAGACCTCTATTGCAAACACTCAAACAATTTCATGTGGAACTATGGTGATTTAGTTCAAGGATCACTCTCATTTTTCTCACTGTTGAATACTTACAAATTATCTTCATCTTTGTAAACTTATAGTTAAAAGATGCCTCCTCGTATATCGAACAGACGCAATCCACCAATAACTCCAACTCAACCACCACCTCCTCCTCAATTCGATCCTATAGTTTTTCAAGCTGCAGTGACTGTGGCTGTAACGGCAGCCTTAGCTCAGGTCAACACTAGCGGTAATAGCGGTGGTGGAAAGGGTGTTAACTCCACCCAAGGTGATAGTCACAGGCACTCTAGGGAGTGTTCATACAAAGACTTCACCAATTGCAAACCCAAAGCCTTTAACAGCAATGGTGGAATCATTGCTCTATCGTAATGGTTCGAGAAAACGGAGTCTATCTTCGAGATATGCTCCTGCCCAGAAGGAAGTAAAGTAAAATTTGCTACCTGCACCTTCTCAGACAGGGCCCTCACATGGTGGAATGGCCATGTCAAGTCACTTACTCTTATAGTAGCTAACTCGATGGGCTGGGAAGCACTGAAGGATCTAATGATATGAGAATACTGCCTGAGGGGCGAAGTTCAGAAGCTCGAGCAGGAACTTTGGAGCCTGACCATGAAAGGCTCTGACATAGTAGCCTACACAACTAGGTTTAGTGACCTAGTGGCTCTATGTCTGGGGATGGTCCCCACTGTAGCCAAGAAGATTGAGAGGTACATCTGGGGACTGGTACCTCCATTCCAGGGGAATGTATTGTCTTCAAACCCCGCTACATTCGACAGTGCCAAACGATTGGCACAGCGACTCATTGACCTTCGAGTCCGTACACCAGCAATAACCCCTGCTGTCCGAGAACCGGCCAAAACAAACGACAACAAGAGGAAGTTTTGGGACAAAAAGAAGAACAAATCGGCGTAGAACTCCGCAAAGAAACAACAGATTGTGCCTGTTCATGTCGCAACAACCCCTGCTGTCCCTGCACCGCCAAAGCAGTATGCTGGGAGTTTGCCGAAGTGCAACAAGTGCAACTTCCACCACAACGGCCCCTGCCGGGAGATGCAGTGTTCTAACTGCAACATGAAAGGGCACACAACCTGTTTTTGTAAAGCTCCGGCAAGGCCAATCACCCAGGTCCCTGGTGCTGGAGCAGGCCAGGCCTGCTACGAGTGTGGTGAGGTTGGACACTACAAAAGGAACTGCCCAAAAGCAGGGAATACCGGTGGAGTAGGGAGAGTTTTGGCGATAGGCCATGAGGAAGCTGTGGCAGACCCTACGGTGGTCAAGGGTACGTTTCTCCTCAATAACTCTCATGCATGCATTCTATTTGATAGTGGAGCGGAGAGGAGTTTTGTGAATCAAAATTAAACACTTACTTAAACAACCACCACAAGCACTAAAAGAGACGTTCATCGTAGAAATGACTAACAGGAAGACTGAGAGCACTAACGATATATACATAGGATGCACCCTAACTCTAGATAGCTATTCATTTCAAATCGACCTCATGCCTGTCTTGATTAAAAGTTTCGACTTCATCGTCGGCATGGATTGGTTGAGTCTTCATCGTGCTCACATCCTGTGTTTTGAAAAAGCCGTTCGTCTGAATCTACCGAACAGCGAAACCCTAGTTATCTATGGCGACAAACCAGGCAGAAACCTTCGAATCATCTCGAGTATTCAAGCCCAAAAGTACTTACGAAAGGAATATCATGCGTTCCTTGCTCACGTGGTTGATATGAGCCAAAAGGTGAATGACATAAAGAACATCTCAGAAGTCCGCGACTTTCCTGACATCTTTCCCGAAGATCTTCCAGGATTACCACCACAACGTCAAGTCGAGTTCAGAATCGACTTAATTCCAGGAGCTACCCCTGTAGCCAAATTGCCTTACCGACTAGCACCAGCTGAGATGAAGGAACTATCAGGTCAACTGAACGAACTGATAAGCAAGGGATTCATTAGACCAAGCTTCTCACCCTGGGGAGCACCAGTCTTGTTCGTGAAGAAAAATAATGGATCGTTACGTATGTGCATCGACTATCGCGAGTTAAACAAACTTACCGTTAAGAACCGATACCCTCTACAACGGATAGACGACTTGTTTGACCAACTTCAAGGAGCAAGCTACTTTTCAAAAATTGACTTAAGATCCGGGTATCACCAGTTACGAGTGTTAGAGGAAGATGTTCCCAAAACAGCCTTCCGAACTCTTTGTGGTCACTACGAGTTTATAGTGATGCCTTTCAGATTAACCAATGCACCTGCAGTATTCATGGACTTAATGAACCGGGTGTGCCGTCCTTACTTACATAAGTTCGTGATCGTATTCATTGACGACATACTTATCTACTCACGCAATAAGGAGGAACATAGTCAACACTTACGATAAATCCTAGAAACACTACGAGCAGAGAAGCTTTATGCGAAGTTCTCTAAGTGCGAATTTTGGATTCGAAGATTCGAATTCTTGGGTCATGTGGTTAGCGAAGAGGGAATTCACGTGGACCCTTCCAAAATCAAGGCCATTGAGAACTGGTCAGCACCAAAGACACCTACGAAAATTCGTTAATTTATAGGCCTCGCTGGCTACTATCTCAGGTTCATTCATAACTTTTCAAAGATTGCGAAACCACTTACCACATTGACCCAGAAACGTGTGACCTTTGACTGGGAAGAGAAACAAGAAAAGGTGTTCCAAACGCTTAAGCAAGCCTTATGTAGCGCACCAATATTATCCCTCCCACAAGGGATAGAAGATTTCGTGGTATACTGCGATGCATCCAACCAAGGGCTTGGTTGTGTTCTCATGCAACGATGAAAGGTTATCGCCTATGCCTCAAGACAGCTTAAGACGCACAAAGTCAACTACACTACTCATGATCTTGAGTTAGGAGCAGTGGTATTTTCTCTAAAGATCTGGAGACACTACCTGTATGGTACGAAAATCACCATCTTTACAGATCATAAAATCCTTCAACATATATTCGACCAGAAGGAGCTCAACATGAGACAATGATGGTGGGTCGAGCTACTAAATGACTACGAATGTGAAATTCGTTATCATCCCGGTAAAGCCAATGTAGTAGCTGACGCCCTAAGTCGGAAAGAATACTCTGGTTGTAGAGTCAAGGCATTGACTATGACAATCCATTCACATCTTTCCACACAAATTAAGGAGGCTCAACAGGAAGCCTTGAAACCGGAAAATGTGGCAGGTGAAACCCTAAGAGGGATGGATAAAAACTTAATAGTCAAGGGTGACGGAGTCTTATACCTCATGGATCGGATCTGGATACCGAAGTTCGGTGGCTTCAGAGACGTTGTCATGAACGGAGCGGACAATACTCGATACTCCGTTCATCTAGGTTCAGATAAGATGTATCTGAATCTCAAAAAGTTATATTGGTGGCCTAACATGAAAGCTGATATTGTTACCTTTGTAGGCAAGTGTTTAACTTGCACCAAAGTTAAAGTAGAATATCAAAAGCCCTCAGGTTTACTACAACAACCGGAGATACCTAAGTGGAAGTGGGAGCGGATTGCAATGGATTTCATAACCAAGTTACCCAAGACAATGGGTGGACTTGATACCATTTGGGTGATCGTCGACAGATTAACCAAGTCCGCACACTTCCTGCCAATCAAAGAAACCGACAAGATGGAGAAACTGACAAGAACATACATTAGGGAGATCGTACGACTGCATGGTGTGCCCACATCTATTATCTCTGATAGAGACAGTAGATTCACCTCAAGATTCTGGCAGTCGCTACAAAAATCCCTGGGAACTAGGCTGGACATGAGTACAGCCTACCACCCACAAACTGATGGACATAGTGAGAGGACTATACAAACGTTGGAAGACATGCTGAGAGCTTATGTGATTGACTTTGGTAAAGCGTGGGATATTCATCTACCATTGGTCGAGTTTTCATACAACAACAACTACCATACTAGTATCAAAGTTGCTCCATTTGAAACCCTCTACGGCCGTAAGTACAGATCCCCTCTGTGCTGGGCTAAGGTGGGTGACACACAACTAGCTAAAGGACAAGTTCCTGACAGCACTCTCACTAGTCCAGAAATCATCGGGAAACTACTGAAAATATTGTTCAAATTCGCGAACGATTGAAAGCCTATAGAGACAGACAGAAAAGCTACGCTGACAAAAGACGGAAACCCTTGGAATTTCAGGTTGGTGACCTTGTTCTATTGAAGGTCTCACCCTAGAAGGGCATGATACGCTTCGGAAAGCGAGGCAAACTAAATCCAAGGTACATTGGGCCTTTTGAGATTCTTGCTAGAATCGGCCCTGTAGCTTACAAACTCCTACTACCTCAGGAACTTAGTAACATACACCCTACCTTCCACGTATTGAACCTAAAGAAGTGTCTATCTGATGAGACTCTTGTTATCCCACTCGATGAAATCAAGATCAATGAGAGCCTCAAATTCGTGGAAGAACCATTAGAAATCATGGATAGGGAAGTCAAGCAAACGAAACAAAGCTGTATCCCGATAGTGAACGTTCGCTGGAATGCAAAGCGGGGACCTGAATTCACTTGGGAGCGGGAGGATCAAATGAAACATAAGTATCCTCATCTTTTCCCTTAGTCCACATGTATCTCTTAGACTTAATTTCGGGATGAAATTTCCTTTAACCGGGGAATGATGTGACAACCCGTAATTTCCATTCTTGTAAAAGTCAAACTTGGTCAACTAAAGTAAAAACTTATCTAAAAAAAGTCAAACTTGTGCTTCGATGTAATGTCAAGGTTAGATTAATAGCCTTTTCATGGTAAAACACTTAGTTAAAAGGGTTGTAGAAATTTGAAAGTTAAAACACTCAAAAACCGAGGACCTTCGCATGAGCCGCAAACCTTCGCTGGGCAGTAAACTTTCAGACCGCAAACGAGCCTTCGCAGCCGTAAACGTCCCTCGTTCTCGGCCGTGAACTCCTTCGGGCTGTGAACCTTCCTCGGACCGCAAACCCTACCTATATATATGTGTTTGACTAAATTTATCCTCACTTCTACATTTCTAGCCGCAAACTCAAGCCTTTTATCTCAAAGTCTTCAACCGAAAACCTAAGTTTTCTCTCATCTATCATCCTAAGATCATCCAATCCACCTTCGGATCTTGTTAAGAACATCTATTGTTGTTCGTTTCATCGATCAAACACCCTTCATTTCTGGGTTTAAAGCCGTGAACCCTTGAATATTCTTAGTTACACTAAGAACACCAAGAACACACTCCAAGTTCCAGCCGAAAACACTTGAATCTTCAAAGGCCGAAAACCCTTTGCGGCCGTGAGCACCAAAGGTTGGCCGTAAACACCTTGCATCCTCTTGATTTCGGTTCTAACACTTCTTTTGTAAGTAATTCTTACATCCTAGATTGTTTCCTTAACTCCGTTGAGGTTATATTCACTAATTTCATGCCTATACATCGCGTGAATTGCTATTTAGGACTTGATTTTGTCCGGGGATCTAACTTGTGGAAACAATCATCCTATATCGAACATACAAACGAATCACTCACTTAAGGTGAGTTCATACCCCTACAATTTACCTTTTTGAATGCTTTTAGGGGGGAATACAAGTAGAACACAATTTATTTGTGTTAACTTTTACATGTGAAAACAAACGAACAAAGGATTTCTTATGCTTATTATTGTTGTTAAAATCATTTCAAAACTTACATTTTATACTATTTCAAGTACAGACATACATTTTACAAGAGAACAAACATACAAAACAGTCGGGTCTTGGAGAGAAGACTACATTTCATTTTTAGAAGAAAATATAAGATTTTCTGGGAAGTATACAAACGTTTTACTAAACAAACACAAACATTTTCATAAAACAAACACAAACATTTTACATTAAATACTTATGAACTCACCAACTTAAATGTTGATACTCTCTTTCAAAATACCTTGTATTCTCAGGGAACCAGTAGACAGGTACACTGGATCAGGTTTTTGGAGAAGACAGAGCATGTTCAGACTCGTCTTTTATTTTGATATATACATTTTTGGTTTCATACAACTATATTCAGAACACACATGTATCAACTATTCTATTAATGCAATGGATGTTGTTGCTTGTTTTACTATTTTGCATTGTTATGATACTATACATGACGTCCTTCGCCCCCGAATGTTTCCGCCATCTCGGTTTGGGGGGTGTGACAATTGGAGGAGCACTTGTGTGAATCCAATCTCAGACTAGGATCCAAGAATTTTTGTAAAATGTTTTTGAAAGATATAATTTATAATAGAGGGGTTGGGCTAAGGACATGGGCTCGGTATCTTGTCATGTTCTTGTTTGATTGTTGGCTTGGGATCGGGAACATAGGTCTTGACTTAACTTTTACTTTCAGGAGGATGCAGTGTGTACAGTCAGCAAGAGCCCGAACAGGAGAGTGGTTCCCAAAATACCCATGCTTGTTATGTTTGCTGAGTTTTGATTTTGCTGATGTATGGATTTTAGAAAAGCATGCTAGTAGGTAAGGTTCTTTAGAAACTGCTGGATAGAAATGCCTAATTTCTGTGATGCCTTACGATATAGGTAGTTGCTTGTTTAATGTATATTAGTTGATTGTGATTGTTACGTGTATTTTGATTATTTGTATATGGCTGGATTGGATAGCCCTAGAATGATCGACTTGGCCTTTCTTCATGTTCCTTGTTTGGTTGTGGACTTAGGGTAGAGTCGATTATTCGACAGTCTATTTGATCTCGTGTTGTGTACAACAAGCATGCACAAAAGCAATCGGTGGTGCGAGAGCGTGGGTGATCCAAGGAAGAGTACCTAGGAAGTCAGTTATGGCTCGTAGCGGAAGTGGCATTAGCATATGTAGCAGTGGACTAGTGCAGTGACTTAGGACCTTGGGTGGAATTCTGAATTGACTACAGATAGGTGTGGAAGGTAGTATGGGCCCGTACTACTGGAAGCACAGGATTCGTATGAGATTCAGGAGGAATTTCGAGGTTGCTAAGTGACTAATAGGGGTAGGTCCTGGTGTGCAGTGCTCTGTATTGTGATGTCTGATCTTTTCTTGGCATTTTTCAGTATGGCAGCTATTGGAGGTTTAGGATCAGGAGTCGGAGCTGGTGGCTAGGATGGGTCAGGATTGACAGAGGACCGAGCTAGGGAGATCATTTGTGAGGAGGTTGTTTCTTTTGTCAGGGGGTGACTCCAGAGTTGCTCAGGATGGTTAAGACCGCAATGATTGAGTTTTTTGAATGATTGTTATGCTACACTTTCTGAGGTTACTGTTGCTGCAGCCACCACGGCTGTTGCTGCCATTAGGGCTCGAGGAAAGAGAGTTTTCCAGTACCGAGACTTCGATAATACGAAGCCCCCAGAGTTTGATGGGCTCTCAGACCCGATTGTGGCGATGAGATGGTTGTCTGATGTGGAGGGCTGTTTCTTCACATGTTCTTGTCTGGATGACCAGAAGGTCAAGTGCACCTTGAACCTTCCCAGGTTGGGGTCAAGGGATTGGTGGAGAGTGGTGACTAGTTCTTATACTCCTGAGCAAAGGGTCGTGATGACTTGGGAGTAGTTCTTGGAGATGTTCCGTGCAAGGTATGTTCCCCTGGTAGAGAGGGAGAGACTGGCCCAGGAGTACCTGGATCTGAGTCAGGCGACCGAGTCGGTGACAGAGATCACCAAGATTTTCACTAAGAGGGATTTGTTCAGTCCCGAGTTCGCTGCTTCAGAGCAGGCTCAGATGAATCGATACTTGAGTATGCTCAAGAAGGACATTCGGCAATTCGTGTCCACCCAACGTTATGGTTCTCTAGCTGAGCTTCAGGATGTCGCGAAGAGGCGAAAGATTGAGATAGAGACCCAGACAAGGGAGCAATGTCAGGCTCCGGATCAGTCACAGCCTGTAGCGAAGCGGTTCAAGTCCGCCGGACAGAGTTTAGGATCAGTTGGAGGGAGGCATAGATCTTTTGTATGTCACAGGTGTGGCAAGGAGGGCCATTTTGGTTGAGATTGCAGGCGGAGTGCGCGAGTTTGTTTCCATTGCGGTCAGGAAGGCTGCATTAGAGTTCACTGTCCTTTTCTCAGTGAGGTGCTGGATCTTACACCCTTAGCTTGGCAGTTACCCGATGGTTGTCATGGGACCTTCGGGGTCCCGAGGACCGAGATTTGAGTTGACAGTTCTTCTATTTAGCATATGTGGTAGTATTGGTATTCGTCTGTAACTTCTGTCTATGTTTCAAGTTCAGTTGTAATCTTGGATGATCAGTTAAATGGAATTATCTTATTTAGCTTTGTTTAAATTGATCTCTTGTTATGTATGGATTAATTATCTGTGTCCTTGATAATATGCGAGCTGGAATTTGTGAATGTGGTGTGGGCTCAGATTCTCATGTGTATGTGGATATCGGTAGTTGGGGTCAAGTGGTGGAGTTCAAGTTGGTCTGGGTATCTAAATATTTGGAAGTTAGACTTGAGCATATCTCAAGTGGGGGAGAGCGGAACCTCACAGCAGGAAGACTTTGTGTCAAGTTCAGTTCTCAGTCGGATTTCTCAAAGTCCTAGAATTTTGCGCAACTGTTAAATATTCTGGTTCCGCTACAAGATCGTCGTGGTGGCATCTATAGGGCATGCTTGTGCTTAGACCCCAGGGTGTTAGGAGCTCCGGTGGAGGGTTGCTTGTGTGTTGTCGTCTGATCGGCGTGAGCCCGAGTGTTGATAATGGATAGATTAGCTGGGTTGTAGGAGCCGAGCAGGAGTGTGGTCTAGTTCAGTATATGATCAATTAGTTTTCCTTGCGGTGGTGCCCTTTTGTGTGGGGTGGCATGCCGACGTTCGGCCGAGAAGCTCTGGAACCGATTGATTCCGTGGTTTTTCGTTCATCTTTGTTGTTGTGGGGGAGTGCATCATGAAGTAAATAAATAAATAATAAAATAAAATAAATTTATCAGTGTTAGCCATTCGTGGGGGAGAATTGTAACATTCCGTTTTAAAATAAAATAAATAAAATAAAATAAGTAAATAAATAAATAATAAATAAATATTAAGCCCTAAAACCCCGAGATGTATTTTATATTTTTATTTTATTTTAGCCTTAAATCCGTAATAATTTATCAGTGTTAGCCATAAGAAGTTAAATGTTATAATTTCTAGAATTTAGGGCCCATAAACTATACATAAATATATAAATATAAATATAAACTATCTAACAATAATTAAATAATAACAATTTTACCTTTATATTTGAAAAAAGAAATTTAAGGATATTAGTTTATTCTAACATCATTCATTAATTTTAACCTAAAAGGAATTTGTAGAATAAAGGGCAAACCATGTAAAGGTTAGTATCTTAATATATTGTGTTATGTTTTTTTTTGGCTTAATTGCTTCAGTTGTTTTTATGTAAACCGAGTAAAAAAAACATCCACAGATAGTTAGATTAATGTCATGTTTCTTTTCTATTTAATGGAGTTAATGAAAAAATATGTAATCTTGACACACACATATATATATATATATATATATATATATATATATATATATATATATATATATATATATATATATAATGGTGTTTCTTTTTAATTAATATATAAAGATGCGCTTCCAAGCTAAATGATTTGAAGGTCTAAACAATTAAGTTGTTCTAGATGAATTTCGTTCCAAATAAAAACAAGTTGTTTGATAAAAATGTTGAATTGAACGTGTTAATTGATAATTTAACTTTTTGAATGATTTTTTGTTGAATTTTTCTTTTTCATAAATGATATGAATGAAGTTGAATAATTATAACATTTGCATTTTGGGACTAGAAGTTTTAGCATTTTTAGTGAAATAATTTGAAATAAAATTAATTAAAATTTAATAAAATGAATATTGTTGAAATAAATAAAATTTATGGTTACAAAGTTTTAAGTTAATTAGGTTTAAATGGAAAATTTAAGTTTAGAGGACTAAAGTTGCCATTTATGGGAACTTAAATTTAATCTTGGTTTAAATAGGTTTGTGACCAAAGTATAAGTTATATTATATTTAGGGTTATTTGGTAATATTTAGACTAGACAGTGAGTTTGGTTTATTTTGGGGCCAAATGAAAAGGAAAAGAAGAGGAGGGACTAAATGTGTTAAGTGACCAAAGTTAAGAACATAAGCCTTATTTCCTTTGTTAGAATTATGATTTAAGTCCAATAGAAGATTATGACCTTGATATTCATATTTTATTTACTTTTTTTAGTTTATTTTGAATATATTTTTAATTTTTTTAGTTAATAATTATGCATATTTTTCATTTATATTATTTTATATCTATATCAGGTACTTTCGAGTGTTTGTTTGATTGCGGATTTTTAGAAAGCTTAAAACGGAACGAGATTAATTAGGAGATTTGTAGGATAATGGTGGACTTGATGACAATTCTTTTGGGTTTGGAGAGGATGACAAAGATGATTTTTAGATGATTAAGATGTTGGGTTTTATTCAAAAATAGTCTATAATAAATTACGAGTTTAGCAACAGGAGGATTTTAAAATTATAACATCCCAAAAATACTAAGTAAAAGTATAGAAAAGTATCAAATAATCATCAGAGTATAAAACAATGTCATAAAATGCGGAACACCGGTGGATGCGATGCAATCACGTCGAGCTCTCCTCCTTGGAACCGGAGGTACCTGAAACATAAACATAAACCATAAGCACAAAGCTTAATCAGTTCCCCAAGATACCACATACCATACATGTATCGGGCCCTGCCCGATATTCATCAGGCCCCACCCAACATACATACAAACACATGCAAAAGTCACAAAGACAACTAGCATGCTACATACATAATCCATTAGTTTGACATTGGTGTCTTCGACCCACAAGTACAGTGAAGAGACTCACAACTCACAAGAAGGAATTATGGTTAGGGTTTCTGAAGCTTGAGGGTGATGGATGATGAGGATGAATAAAACCTAGCCTCCTCATACCTTTAAATAGGGTGTAAATCCCGGAAATTAGGGTTTCATTAAAATCAGTTGCCACGTCGTGGCGGGTCTTTAAATCCCATGATCCTTAAATATATCGCCACGCCGTGGTGAGGCTCCACCACATCGTGGCCACCCAAAATGAAGACTTAAAAAATATAATGGATACCTGAAACGAGTGTTACAACTCTTCCCCACTTGAATTAGACTTCGTCCTCTGTTGCAAATCACTCTGGATAATTCTCTCTCATCTCTTCCTCGGGTACCCATGTGCACTCTGAACCCTTCCGGTGCTGCCATTACACCTTCACCAAACCCATTTCCTTGTTTTGTAGCGTCTTCATCTTCCTGTCGAGGATCACAACTAGTCTCTCTATATAGTTCAGACGCTCATCAACCTGAATACCCTCCAATGACACTACTTCGGAATCATCAACCAAGCATTTCCGCAACTGAGAGACATGGAACATGCTATGAATCTTACTGAGTTCGTCAGGTAAATCCAAACGGTACGTAACCCTGCCTACCCGGGCAACAACCCTGAACAGACCAATATATCTAGGACCCAGCTTGCCCCGATTTCAAAATCGGATGACACCTTTCCAAGGTGACACCTTCATAAGTACCATGTCACCAACCTGAAAGTCGAGATTGGATCGCTGCCGATCCGCAAAACTCTTCTGCTGACTCTGCGCAGTCTGCTATCTCCCGCACACCTACTGTATCACCTCGGTAGTCTGAAGTAACACCATCGTGCTACCCATGACTCACTAACCGACCTCACCCCAAAAAATCGGGGTCCAATACTTCCTCCAATAAAGCATCTCGAAAAGAGGTCAATCAATATTGGCGTTGTAGATGTTGTTGTAAGAAAACTCAGCTAATGGGAGGTACGAATCCCAACTACCACCAAAGTCCAAAACACATTCCCGAAGCATATCCTCTATGGTCTGAATAGTCTGCTCACTCTGACAGTCAGTCTGCGGGTGGAAAGCCCTACTGAAGTGCAGTCGAGTACCCAACTCCTCGTGAAACCTCTTCTAGAATCTGGAAGTGAAACATACGTCCCAGTTCGAAACCACTGATACCGAGACTATGTGATGCACAACTACCTCATGGATATAGATGTTTGCTAACTTCTCTGCCGAGATGCTCTCCTGAATAGAGATAAAACATGGACTCTTGGTCAATCGATCCACGATGACCCAAACCGAATCCACCCCTCGCGCTGTCCGTGACAACTTCATGATGAAGTCTATCGTGATCTCTTCCCATTTCTAAACGGGGATAGCCAACAACTCCATCTTGTCGTGAGGTCGCTGATGCTCAGCCTTGAATTTCCTGCAAGTCAGGCACCTTTCCACATACCAAGCCACATCCAACTTCATACAGGGTCACCAATAATAAAGTTGAAGGTCTCTGTACATCTTCGTCTCTCCCGGATGAATAGAAAACCACGACTTGTGCGCCTCCTCCATCAGAATTTGCCGTGTACCATTGAAATATGGAACCCAAACCCTCCGACGCAGAGTCACAAATCCTTGAACATCATAATTAAAAGAGGACACCTGACCCACTATGCGCTCACTCTTATGGTGCTCCTCCTTCAAGGCCTCGACCTGAGCCTCACAAATCTACTCCAACAATGGAGTAATCACCGTCATCCTCAGACAAAAATCCTGGATGGGAGTAGATGTCGCCTTGCGAATCAAGGCATCGGCCACCACATTGGTCTTCCCAGGGTGATAGAGAATCTCACAGTTGTAGTCCTTCACCACATCGAGCCACCCGCGTTGTCTCATATTCAGGTTCAGCTAATCCATCAAATACCTCAGACTCTTGTGATCCGTGTAAATAGTACAACGGGCCCCATATAGGTGATGTCTCCAAATCTTGAGGGAGAAAACCATAGCCCCCAACTCTAAATCGTGTATAGGGTAGTTCGCTTCATAAGGCTTCAACTGTCTTGAAGCGTACACAATCACATGACCCCGCTGCATAAGTACCGCTCCCAATCCCGTGATCGAAGAATTACAATAGACAACAAAGTCATCCACACCCTCAGGAAAAGTCAGGTTCAGAGCCTCACATAGCTTCTATATCAAAGTCTCAAATGCCTCCTGCTGTTTAGGCCCCCAACGGAAGGTAACTGACTTCTTTGTCAGTCTCGTCAACAAAACATCAATCTTGGAGAAGTCCTAAATTAATCTCTGCTAATACATGGCCAGTTCTAAAAAACCCCGAATCTTAGATGGATACCTTGGAACCTCCCACTACATCACGACCTCGATCTTGGTCGGGCCGACCAATACACCCTTCTGATTGATGAGGTGTCCCAAGAACTGCACCTCGCGCAACCAAAACTCACATTTGGAGAATTTGGCATAAAGTCTCTCCCTCTTCAAATTACCCAATACCTCCCTCAGGTGATCCTCATGCTACTCCTTGGTCTTAGAATAGACCAAGATATCATCAATGAAGATGATCACCGACCGATCCAAAATCAGTCTATAAACCCTATTCATGAGGTCCATAAATGCTGCTGGTGCACTGGTAAGCCCAAAAGGCATCACCACAAACTTGTAATCATCGTATCGAGTTTTGAAAACTGTCTTCTGAACGTCCTCATCTCGAAATCTCATATGATGGTAGCATGAATGCAGATCAATCTTGGAAAACCAAGATGCACATTGTAGCCGGTCGAACAAATCATCGATCGTCGAAAATGGATAACGGTTCTTCACCGTTAACATGTCCAACTCCCGGTAGTCGATGCACATTTTGTGGGAACCATCATTCTTCTTCACAAACAGTATCGATGCTCCCCAGGTCGAACTACTCGGAATGATAAACCCCTTATCTAACAGCTCTTGCACCTGTGTAGACAACTCCTGCATCTCAGGTGGTGTTAGACGATAAGGTGCCTTGGCTATCGGAGCCACACCTGATACCAAGTTAATCTGGAACTCCACTTGCCTCGCCGAAGGCAATCTAGGCAGATCCTCAGGAAGTACATCTGGATACTCTCGAACGATCGACACATCATCAATCGTCTTCTTCCCTTCCTCCCTAGTATCCAACACATAAGCCACGAACCCAAAACAACCTTGTTGTAGATATTTCCTATCTCTCGCGACTGAACAGAGAGCTGGTCCACCCTGAGCACCCTCGATGTGAATAGCTAGTTCTCCCCCACTTGGGGTTTGAACTCGGACTAACTGCTCCCTGCAGTCAATCATTACCCCATTGGGGCTCAACCAATTCATACCCATGATAACCTTGCTCTCACGCAAAGGTATAGGAACCAAATCAATGAGATATCACTCATGAAATAAGTCCAACACACAACCCCGATAAACCCTCGATACACATACTGGATGATCGTCGATGATCTCCATCCCTAGCAAGTACTCAATCTTTCTAGGAGTGTCACCAAACCTCTTCCTGAGAGTAAGAGATACAAATGATCGGGTGGCCCTGAATCAAAAAGGATCAAGGCTGGAACTTTGTTCACTAGGAACGTCCCTAAATAGCAACATACATAATAAGCATAATCAATAAAGCAATAAATGAAATAAAGAGAAGATACATACCACTAACCACATCAGGTGCTTCACGATCCTCCAAGGTTGTTAGCTGAAAAGCTCGACTCCTCACAACTGGCGCTTCCGCCTTGCCCTGGCGGCCGTCAGTGATCCTCAATGTTGCTGGAACAGGTGTTGCCACCGCTCCCACTATCAAACTTCGAAAATAGACATTCTTGTGGCCCCTCTGATTGAAATGGAAGCAAATCAGACTCGATCCCTGGGTGGTGGTGGCAGTGTAATCCATGTTGTAGTGACCAGTCTTGCTGCACTTAAAGCAGCAAGAACCACCCACCCTACAAAACCCCTCGTGCGCCTTGCCACACTTGCCACAACGGCTCCGGGCCTACTGGCTCCTTGATCGAGAATCAAAAAACTTGGGCTTCTTCGTTGAGCCCTCTGATACATAAGACTGAACCGAATTCCTCTTCCTCATAGTCTCCAAATCAATCTCCCATTCCTGGGCCTTCGCTAGCGTGTCCTCTAAAGTCCTGCAACTGGACATGCTCACAAATTCATGTATCTCATCCTTCAGCATGTCGTGGTACATCGCCTTCTTTATCTCCTCGTCCGCAAAATACTATGGAACCAACAAATCCCTCTCACGGAACATGGCGGTGATCTATGCCATAGTCTCAGTAGTACGACGAAGGTCCTGAAACTCCCTCGCCAGCTGTTGAACCTCGATCACTGGCCCAAAATCAGCGCTGAACGTTGTAACAAAGTCCTCCCAAGGCATGGTATACCTCCTCACACCAATTACGAGCTTTATCCTTCAGAAGACATGATGCAAATCTAACCTTCGACCCCTCAGGGCAGAAGCTCGTCCAAAAGGCATTCGCGATGTCCGCCAACCATCTCCTGCTAACGATGGGGTCTTTCTTCCTGGAGAACTTAGGAGCCCCACATGCAGAAAACTCTCGAAAGGTTAGAGACCGTCACCCCCTATGACCACAATCTCAGTATAGAATGCGCCCAAATGCTCATCCAACATCTCCATAATGCCCTCCTTGATCGTACCAAAGATCACTTGATTCTGCTCCAGAATGTTGCGAGTGATCTCTGATGAAATGAACTCGCGCATCTGATCATCCAAGAGTCCGGCCCCAGAGCCCGAACTCGAACCATCAGCAGAACCTGAACTACCTCGAGTGACCACCATACTGAAAATAAACAATGAAAACCATCAGAACACACTCGAAGAATTTCCACACTATGCCAGTTCCTTAGAATCCTCGTGACTTCCCTTGACTCGGGTACATATCCTGTGCTTTCAGTAGCACAGACCCAATACTACCTTCCACACATATCTGTACTTTCCTCATGGATCACCCCGAATTCTCTAAGTTACTCCTTTACTATCAAATACCAGGCAATTCTGCTAAACCACGCGTTCGACATGCTAGCATACGTCCTAAGTTCACCTAGGATTCCCTTCACACCTCTCTCTGCCATCAGCTACAAAAGGAACTCCAACTAATACCCAATAACTACCTTACGAATACAATTACATGCAATAGGAACTAGATAATTCTGCGAATGCAAGGTCTCACACTACAACGGTTGGACTCAAACAAGAGTTGTGCAATATAGTTTAACCTAACCTTCTAAAATTATCCAAATTTTGTAACATGTAACCTAGCGTATTCGCTTGATAGTTAAGTGATACTAATGGAGGTTCCTAAAAGTACAAAGCAAGAAACATTCAAGCGTCGAGTTTTATACCAATGCACTACCTATTCAGGACACTCTATCCAATCATCTGAAATCCATACTAGCATGCAGTTATAAAGGCTCATACAACCGACATACAAAGGCATCTCTCCTAGCATCTTACTATGCGATTCTGAGCAGATCCTTAGACCTAGTCTAACATGCCATACACATATACACATACTGAAACAATAAACATGTATGGGTAGTTTGGGAAATACTTACTTGAGCTCGAATGCTTGCACGCATCGCACCCCCTTTTCTTTATAAAAGTCTTTTAGAAAATTCATTTTCTTTTAAAAATATTACCAATTCCTTAGTTTAAGTCCAAACACACCTGAGAGTGTGCCCGAATCCTTTAAACCAAGGCTCTAATACCAACTTGTAACATCCCAAAAATACTAAGTAAAATTTTTTGTTTTAAGTCAACAAAAACAACCATTCATTTACTCCAAGGCCCATCAAAGTATAGAAAAATATCAAATAATCATCAAAGTACAAAACTATTGAGACATAGCTGATGGGTTTTGATCATATCTACATTCTTATGTGATAATGCAACCCTAGTTGCTTTGGATCTAAGTTTTTCTCTATTGAACATGCAAATTGAATACCAAAGCAATAACCCTAGATCTAGCATACAATTTTCGAAATTCATATGAAATTAGGGTTAGAAGATTACCTCACTTGTTATGTAGCAATAACAAGAACAATCCTTGAAGATCCTTGACTCTTGAAAGCTTAGTGCCCTAAGTGTTACACCTCTAATGGAGTCACAAACACTTAATGCAAAGGATGAGAGGAGAGACAGTTAGAAATCGACTAGGGTTTCTTTCTTTCAAGCATAGTCTGAAATTCCAAGTGCTTAGGGGTCTTTATATAGCTGTGGGCTGCTAGGTTTCTGGAGGAAACCCTAATTCCTGCTTAAGGCTTAAGCAGCCCATAGACTCCTCCTTATGAGGCCTTGGACGAAATCTATAGGGCCTTCCTATAGGATTTCGTCCACTACTAATTAAGGAGTCCATCAGCCCAGTTTTGCAACCATCAATGATTTGCAAAACAACCCCTCCATTATTAATCAGTTCCTTTAATCCCAAAATCAATCCCAGATTAATTTCTGACTAATTACTAATTAATAATATGATTTCCAAATAATATATTAATCTTGTAATATATTAATAAAATCATTTTGAGTACCAATTTATTATTTCAAATAATAAATTCTACTCTCTCTCCACTAGTCATCCTATCAAGTTGAATGAGTGAAGGCAACCCAAAAGGACCATGCTAAAATCAAATCAAGTACATACCAATAATAGTTATGGGCTTAGACACCTAATCCAACAGTATCCCACTTGGATAAGTCTAATAACTATTATTGCAAGTATGACTTCAAAATTTGACTAGCAATCGTAGCTTTCAAAAGCAGCTGTGAAACTCTAATCTAATCTATGATGCATCCTTTAGATAAGTGATCAAATATTCCTCCGTTCTACAAGATATCGTATGGAAATGAGACATGGATTATAATCAATCTCAGTCCAAAGTTTGTTTCTCGACTTCCGATTTATGACGACTAACTAATTGAAGAAATCAAATTAGTCCAGGCTTGGTCAAGTGCTTAAGGTGTCATCATTAAATCATCGAGGGGCCCACATATATCACTTTTATCCCATTTAGGGTAAAAGGAACGGATAAACTTCGACTATATGCTTGTATTATTCACTCATCAAATCACACACAACAATACATTTTATAGCATCAATTTACTGATGCGTTTACGTATTATCAATGCGCAACTGACTTGTAAACAACAAATCATATATCTCCGTTTGAAGAATATAAGATATTATCATCTCAGAATTACTCGTGATAAAATCCATGAAGTAATTCTCTGAGTGTAGGTTTATCCAATACTCAAATTCCTATTTCATGAGTACTCATGAACACAACAACAAACTTGTGCTATGTCTAAGCTTTTAGACAATCTACAGTTAGATTTATGACAGTCTTAATTCACTACTTACTTCCAAAAGTATGATCGACTGTGGATGTTTGAATAACCCAGTTATTCGGGAAGTAAAACATGCGAAGTGAAACACAAGAATAACCTAATTAACTATGGTCTCGGAACTTCTGAATATAAATAAAACACTTATTATTTAATCACCATATTAATTAGACATTATTCATTGTATAATGTTTCGAGTAATCAACTTAATACTTGAATTAAAACAACAGTCATGCCATGCTCTAAGCATGCACACTATGTTTATCTATGGTCCTTCCTTTGTGAAACGGATCAATTGAACACATTTCCAATGATGCTCATTTCACAATTCCAAATCCTTATCACATGTGTAAGAATACAAAATTCTTGCCACTCCTAGAATCCGTTAAGAGTCTAAACTTTCATGCAATGATCCTTTTGTAATGTCTAGGCACCAAAATCACAGAGACTTGGCCAATGATATTACAAAACATTCAGTTGGAGATTTGTTACAAAACAATTCCATGGAAATGAAGTCTCACATTCAAAGAGCATTCCTTGAACATCCTTCTTGCATTAAAGTTACTAACTCATACATAGATCTTAATATCCAACTCCCATAATGAAACATTTAATATTCCATATGACTATCAATTATGAACAAGAGTTACCTCTATTTAAAACATGTCAATATGGTCCATCCATTACCATACTTCCAACTGTCCATAAGCAACCAATCTTTAGCGAACCTTAGAATGTCCTCGACAGTTGTTTAATAACTCTAGTCAGTTCCAGTCCTTTTTCCTTCTTAATGCTCTACACATTTAGAACAGGTGAATATTATAACATATACAATTTGATCCTATACCCGAAGTATATAGGATCCGATACACAATGTCTCACATAGAGACCCGACAGCCTCTTGCTATAATATTTCCATATATCGAATCTTCCAATGTTGAATCACTTCAACATGATATTCATATATGTTCATGACTAAGTTCCATTAAAATTTCAATCGAAGCTTTTAGATTCAAAATGAAGTAGAAATGACCTCTCCTATAAGCCTTACTATAGCGAAACAATTTCCAAATTCTGCAACTTTGCAAATTTAGAACTTTGTTTCCTATAAATAGCATTGCTAATTTTCAACACCTAACATAATAATCACGCTCCTACTAGCATAATTATGTTCTTACCAGCATAACAATTATGCTCCCACTAGTTTTGACATGTACTCAGAAATCAACTGGACTTCGAGAAATCAATACCTCTTGACTTTCTTACCAAAGTTCATATTTCTGATACGTGGTGCTCCAATAAGTCTTTATGTAGACTTCTCAAGCTCATACACCTTTCATTAGACAACTTATGTGTGTGTCTAAACCCTTTCAGAACTTATAGCAATAAGTCCCGAATGTTCAAACTATTTTCCATTTCTGTCACACCCCGCTAAAGCGGAAACGCAAGATATGACAGCGATAACGGTTTCATTGCAAAAGATAAAGATACATCATCATAGCAATATTTGAAAGTTTACAACCCATAGCTTAAAAGAAACAAAGTACAAGTTTTTCCAAAACAACATTGTTCAAAATATAACTTCATAATAGCTTCAACACGATGCAACATGCTCTATGATGATAAATCCTTACATCCACTTACTAATTATTTCCTGAAAAAGCATGTAAAACGAGCGTCAACTATGAAAATAGTTGGTGAGTTCACAAGTATATAAAATCGTGCTTGAAATAAAGTTTTTCGTAATTACAAGTACATTGCTTTAATGATAAACCAAGTTGATTGCTATTAATGAATACAAGTTTATTGCTATAACGAGAAACGAGTTTGTATGTGTATGAGCAAACAATGAGTCTCAACCAAACCTATGACTGAAGCCCTATCAAGATCTATGCTTATCGTTCCATAGATGAATATGGTATCATGCACTCCAGCAATAGGGCGAGTGAGGAGTTGTCAATTCCTAATAGCGCTATCCATAATGACCATTGGCTCAAAGAGTTAATGGTTAGAGATAAGGGAAGGGCCTTAGTACGATAAGTTCTCATGCTCCGTGTTGCATAGACATACATAAAGAAACATAGCAATACAATAGCAATCGTGTTTGATACAATTCAATTTAAATACAACATGCAAATAATAGTTTTTCTGGACATGCTTTTCCACCCCAAGACATAAAACTGAAAATAGGGGAGTGCGTGAATACTCACAATGTTTCGAGTAGGTACAAGTGGTACTTCGGAATGCACCAACGTCTTACTACCGGGATCCTACGACATCAAACACACACTAGTGAGTTTCCATGTCGAAATCTAATGATAATATACTAAATTCTACATATAGTGAAATGCCAATTTATGTTTTAGTATTTGATTTTATATTAATTGGTTACACTTTTTCTGAAATAATGAAATTCTATAAATCGTGCGATTAATTACAACATTGGAATATAAATTTTCCAAATTTTTAAGTCCTTATTACATCATAAATTCACGGAAATAGCATTCAAAGGATAAAAATTATCAAACTTTTTATTTAACTGTTATTACACAATACTAAGCTGGGAAAATTATAACAATGGATTTCCAAGCTGTTTAATTATATTTTATGATTTTTGAGCATTTATTCCAATAAAAATTGAAATAAATAGAAAACAGTTTCCAAAATTACCCAAACTTTTTATTTAACTGTTATTATACATAAATAGGCTGAGAAAAATATAAAAGATATTTTTCAGTGGGTATTTCTATTTTTCCTTGTTTTATTACTTTAAATAATCTTTAATTGAAGAAATAATATTAAACAGTTAAAATAAATTACCAAAAATTTTTGTAACATCATTTACAGTATAAATAACCTGAGAAAAATATTAAAAGTGGTCTTCATATTATATAATCCGGTTTTGGGTATTTATGTGCATTTAAGTGTAATTAACTTTAGAAATTAAGAGAAAAATAGTTTACAGTGGAGAAAAATCCTTAAAATTTTTATGTGACCTCCTACTGCAAAACATGATGTTCTGGTAAATTTTCATGAATTTTGGATAATCAGAACTATTTTTCCTATTTTTAAACCATTATAATTACCAAAAATTGGGAAAAATAGCAAGGCATGATGAAAAATTCTGAAATTATGTTTCTGAGTCACCCACCACAGGTAAGGGCTGCAAAAATTGTTAGATACAATTTTCACACTCTCTAAAGTGGTTTTGTGATTTATTATACCCAAACAAAAAGAAAATCGGAAATCATACCAAACAGCAACAAAAATCGATGAAATTTAGTGAGGGGTCATTATTCATTATAGGGGTCATGCATGAATTTATTCCGGATTTATAGACCTCTGAAAGTATTTTAGGTGATTTATGCCCTTGTTTTCTTGCAATAATTTTAATAAATCAAAGAAATGATAAAAGCTTTTGGTATTTTACAGATTATCACATGCATGTGAGGGCTTTCAAAAGGAAAAATGTTCGAAATTTATTCAGAAGGGAAATAGGGGTATTGAACCCAAACAAGTTAAGAAATGTTGCATGCAATGGTGCCTGAGATATAAATGTGGCTGAAGTTTATGAATTTATGTAGCCCATTCAGTGGGGTTTTAAGCCACGAAATTTCAACCATCATTCACTGCATATGTTAAGTTTCTAAAGTATTTTTCCCCAGATTTATGGTTGGGTTTCAGGCCATTGATAATGCAAGGCAAAAATGGTGATCATAGAAAAAGAGCTGTTTGCGCAACCATTTTGTAAAAATTGCCAAAAATCGGATATTTAATATTTTACAGTAAGACCAGTTGGGTTTGAAAGTTAACTCATGAAATTATCCCATACAAAAAGAATATCATGATTTGGTTAAGAAATGACCGAGTTATGGTCGTTCAAAGTTGAACAAAGTAATCTGGCAGATTGCATGTTTGCTTTGAGTGCATCCTTAGGGCATTTTGACAAGAACATCATGCATGCCTTTGATAAGGTCCGATTTCTAGCACATGCATGGAGTGAATGAGCATCCAAGATGTACTAGAAATGGTTTAAATGCTTTTGACCATGCAAGAACACAAAAGAAATGGAGAAGAAGATGTAATACTTGTTTTTGAAGTCACATGAACGTATGTGCATCATTTTCACTCCTTGCATGGGTTTGATCCCGGATTTTCACCATCTCAAACACATACATTGTGTTATGGTGAGAGTCTACAAACCACAAGGGAAAAGTAAGGATTTCTAGCCATGGAAGGGCATAGAATCCGAAAAGTAGAGAAAATCATGAAGAAGAGGAAGTGTAAGAGAGGGATAAAATGATTAAGATTTTTGGGGAAAAGGAGTGTCTTGGAGGAGGGGGGGGGGGCCGATTTTATGAGTGAGAGAGGCTCCCTCTCTCTTAAAATTCAAATTATATGCATTCCCTCTTCAATTTTTATAAAAATCTAATTTTTATAAAAGTGATTCTTGAAGAAATTTGATTTATTTAAAAGTCTTGTTTTTAACTAATTAATTATGATTAATGCATGATAAATTATATTTCTATTTCATTGGTATAATCCATAATTTGATTAATAAAAATTTGATATTAGGAAGTTTATAGCCAAATTTTATAAAGTTTTTAAGCTTTATGATTTATAAATTTGGATTTTTAGCTCTCTTAGGGTTTTTGGAATATTGTTTGATATTCATCATCATAATGAAATATAATTAGAATATTTTAATTTATTTTTAGGGTTTTATACCCTTTTTCAATTATAACAAAGCTTGAAAGTTTCATTCTAATTATAGCATTGGCATTTCCTATTGTAGTTAAGCAACTTACTAGAATCGTAAGTGTCAAGTATATTAGTCCTAGATCTTAGATGGATCCTAGTTTATGTAAGATTTTGACCTAATTTTTATACTACTAGGCTATGGCATGATGTGCATGAATGGTTATTATAAAGATGCATGAGTCCGAGAATGACCTGAATTGACGGTTGTCACAGTATCCCCCACTTAAAAAAGAATTTCGTCCCGAAATTCATTCTATGTCATCGCATGGGAAAAGTTGTGGATACTTTTCCTTCATGAAGTCCTCACGCTCCCAGGTGTACTCCGGCCCGCGTTTTGAGTTCCAACGAACTTTCACAATCGGGATCTTATTCCGCTTAAGTTGTTTTACCTCCCTGCCAAGGATTTCTATCGGTTCCTCAACGAAGTTTAGCTTATCATTGATCTTAATTTCCTCCAGGGGTACTATCAATGTTTCGTCGGTTAGACATTTCTTAAGATTGGAGACGTGGAATGTGTCGTGAATGGCGCTTAAGTCTTGGGGCAACTGGAGTTTATAAGCTACCGGACCAATCCTTTCAATGACTTCAAAGGGTCCAATATATCTCGGGCTTAGTTTTCCTTTCTTACCAAAACGCACAAGCCCTTTCCAAGGCGACACTTTTAAAAGTACCTTGTCTCCTACTTGGAATTCTAATGCTTTTCGACGATTATCCGCATAACTTTTCTGACGATCTCTAGCAGCTTTAAGCCTACCTTTGATGATAGCAATCTTGTCAGTTGTTTCCTGGATAAGGTCGAGTCTAGTCAATTGTCTGTCTCCGATTTCTGTCCAACATAATGGAGAACGACACTTGCGTCCATACAATGCTTCGTATGGGGCACATTGGATACTCGTGTGGTAACTGTTATTGTAGGAAAACTCGATTAGAGGCAAATGAGTATCCCAATTTCCTTTGAACTCAATGACACACGCCCGTAGCATGTCTTCCAATGTTTGTATTGTTCTTTCTGTCTGCCCATCTGTCTGAGGGTGGTAAGCTGTGCTCAAATTTATCTTGGTTCCTAGTGCCTTCTGTAACATCCACCAAAATCGAGATGTAAAACGACTATCTCTATCAGAAATGATAGATAGGGGTACACCATGCAGAGAAACAATTTTGTCGATGTAGATTTGGGCCAATTTTTCCATCTTGAAGTCTTCCCGAATGGGGAGAAAGTGAGCAGATTTCGTCAGTCGATCCACTATGACCCAAATTGAGTCTTGACCTTTAGAAGTTCTAGGAAGTTTAGTAACGAAATCCATGGATATCTGCTCCCATTTCCATTGGGGAATTTCGGGTTGTTGCAATAAGCCGGATGGTTTTTGATGTTCAGCTTTGACTATTGAGCAAGTTAAACACTTCCCAACATATAAGGCAATATCCCTTTTCATTCCAGGCCACCAATAGTACTCTTTAAGATCCTTGTACATCTTATCCGCTCCAGGGTGGATTGAGTATTTAGATCGATGAGACTCCTCTAGTACCATGTCTCTCAGATCGTTAACCCTTGGAATCCAGACCCTGTCCTTAAAATAACGAACTCCATCAGGTTTGGTTTCAAATCTCACTTCCAAACCATGTAAAGTTTCACCTGGAAGATTTTCCTTGAATAAAGCTTTCTCCTGGGCATCAATGATTTGAGATTTCAAGTTTGTCTGAATTACCATTCCCAAAGCTCTCACACGGGAAGGTTTCACCCTTTCTTTTCTACTAAGAGCGTCGGCTACTACATTAGCCTTCCCTGGGTGATATCGTATCTCACAGTCATAATCACTAAGCAACTCTACCCATCTCCTCTGCCGCATGTTTAACATTTTCTGATCTAGGATGTGCTGAAGGCTTTTGTGATCGGTATAAATGGTGCACTTGGTTCCGTACAAATAATGCCTCCATATTTTAAGAGCGAAAACTATTGCTCCTAGTTCTAGATCATGGGTGGTATAATTCTTCTCATGCGGTTTGAGTTGCCTAGAAGCATACGCAATGACCTTATCTTTTTGCATTAACACACATCCTAATCCTTGATGAGACGCATCACAATACACTACAAAGTTCTCTGATCCCTCTGGTAAAGCCAGAATTGGTGCATTACACAACTTGTTTTTCAGGATTTGAAACGCCTCTTTGTGTTTCTCTTCCCAGAGAAATTTTCTGTCTTTTTGGGTCAAAGATGTTAATGGTTGAGCAATACTAGAGAAATTCTCAATGAAGCGTCTGTAGTACCCAGCTAATCCTAGGAACTGTCGTATTTCTGTCGGGGTTTTGGGGGCTTCCCATTTCTTGATTGCCTCGATCTTAGCTGGATCTACATGAATTCCTCTTTCGCCGATCACATGACCAAGGAAATGTACTTCCCGAATCCAAAATTCACACTTAGTGAACTTGGCATACAATTTCTGCTCCTTCAACAGCTCCAACACTAGCTTCAGATGTCTCTCATGATCTTCTTTGGTTTGTGAGTAAACAAGTATGTCATCGATAAATACAATTACAAACTTGTCTAGGTATGGTCTACAGAACCTATTCATCAAATCCATGAAATCAGCGGGTGCGTTCGTTAGTCCAAAAGGCATGACTAAGAACTCATAATGTCCATAACGGGTTCTAAATGCTGTTTTGTGAATGTCTCCTTCGTGAACTCTTAGTTGATGGTATCCTGATCGGAGGTCGATCTTTGAGAAGTATGAAGCGCCCTGTAACTGATCGAACAAGTCATCTATTCGAGGGAGAGGATATCGATTCTTGATTGTCAACTTGTTCAGTTCTCTATAATCAATACACATTCGGAATGACCCGTCTTTCTTTTTGACGAATAACACTGGAGCTCCCCAAGGTGAAGAACTTGGTCGTATGAACCCTTTGTCTAGAAGTTCTTGAAGTTGTCCGGACAGTTCTTGCATCTCGGATGGCGCGAGGCGATATGGTGCTTTTGCTACCGGTGCCGCTCCGGGAATTAAGTCTATCCGAAATTCGACCTGTCTGTGAGGGGGTAGACCGGGTAATTCCTCCGGAAACACTTTGGGATAGTTTTGAACCACCGGGATCTCCTTGAGTTGCTTAGCTTCAGGTTCTCTTTCTATCACGTGGGCCATGAATGCAATACAATCCTTTTTCAGGTACTTATGAATCTTTATGCTCGATACAATGTTTAAACTTCTTCCTGGCTTCTCACCGTGTATGATAAGGGTTTCTCCATTAGGGAGAGGTATCCTAATGACTTTCTCGTAACAACCAATGTCCACTCTATTCTTGGATAACCAATCCATTCCTACTATTACATCAAAACTACCTAGCTCGATAGGAATTAGGTCAATGCTAAAGAGTTTATCTGCTAAATTCAGAGTACAGCCAGGAATTATTTCATTAGCCCTAATTTCATACCCATCAGCAAGTTCAATAGTATGAGTATTCCTCATCTTTCTTGATTTCAAGTCGAGTACCGGTCTAAATGTTAAAGAAACGAAACTCCTATCTGCTCCCGCATCAAATATTACCGATGCAAAATGGTTGTTCAGGAGAAACGTACCTGTTATCACTTCAGGGTTCTGACGAGCTTCTTCTGCACCAATCACAAAGGCTACACCTCTTGGCCGTCCAACTTGATTTCCTTGAAAGTTTTGCCTGGCTTGGCCTTGTCCATTGTTACCAGGTCCATTGTTCAGTTTGGGACATGCTCTACGGAGATGATCAGTACTCCCGCACTCGTAACATGTCCTTTTTCCCTCCTTATTCACCTTACAATACTTCGAGTAGTGGCCTGTTTGCTTACAGTTTTGGCACACTGGGCAAGCTCCCTTGTGATGGAAGTTACACTTATTGCACTTCGGAAGCGGCCCTGAGTACTGCTTTCGCTCCTGCACTTCCCGTTCTTGAGTTTTCACTGGTTCTTGCTCCTGGGCTCTTACCATAAAGTTTCTTGAGACTTTCTGCTTCCTCCCTGACTTGCCTCCATACTTCTTCTCTCCCTGATCTGCTGGCTTCCTCTTGCTACTAGAGCTTTCCTTTGTCGATGCTCCCATCCTTATCACATCATTGGTTAGTCGATTTGCTAGACTTACTGCACTTTGAATGGTAGTTGGGTTTGCTGAGGTAACCATTCCCCGAATCTCTGGTGCCAGACCCCAGATGTAACGATCTATCCGTTTCTCCTCAGGAGTAACCATGTGAGGTACCAGTTTTGCTAGTTCATGAAATCGGACTGTGTACTTCTCTATTTGTGTTCCAACCATAGAATGGTTCCAGAATTCAGATTCAAGCTTCTGAAGTTCATCCTTGGGACAATACTCCTCTATCAGCAGCTTCTTTAGGTCTTCCCAAGTTAGCTGATATGCCGCTGTACGGCCTCGGGTTTGCACTAGAGTATTCCACCAGGTCAATGCCCTATCTTGGAATAGGCAAGATGCATACTCAACTTTGTTGCGCTCGAGGCATTTGCTAATGTGAAGGACCGACTCCATGCTGTCAATCCATTTCAGCAACCCGACCGCACCTTCCTTTCCATGGAACTCCTTAGGTTTACAGGCCATAAAAGACTTGTAGTTGCATTCTCTTTCACTGTTTCCCCGATTTCCTCCACTACTTCCTTGGTTAGCATTAAGACCCGCAGTTACTTGAGTAACAATGTTTGGGATTGCTTCCATGAGTTGTTGTGCTACAATTTGAGCAACATCGGGTGTTTCGTTCTGTGGGCGCCCGCGATTAGGCCTTCCTGACATGGTTCTATTACACAGGAGAAGAAATACGTATAAATACATAAAATAATGTATAATATTTAGTTCACTACTATTTTGAAAACCGTAAGTGTTGTCAAATCATTGGTTTGCATTAATACTAGGCATATATATTTTAGAAAGAAAGAAAAGAAAAATCTCTTTATTCGACCATTTACCAATTAAATTCTAGGGTTTGACCTCATAGTAAAAGTTTTCAAACATAAAATAAAATTCTTCATTACCATTTGAAATTGTCTTAAAACCAAACCAATACATCAATCCAAAATAAAGTTTTAAATGTCTTTCCCAAAAGACACCCAACATGGGTTTTCATTTCATGACAAAATAAAATAAAATACTGAAATCAGAACCAAACACTAATCGCTATCCCAACAAGAATCATCAGCACCACAATCAGTAACAGCCCAACAAGCACATAATATGCCGTCATCGCATGACCTGCCTCTCGTCTAGCAGCACTAGCAGTGTCAGCAGTCTCCATCGAATGCTGAAACAGGATTTCCATCCTTGTCAAGACTTCATCCAAAACTTCCCGATGCCCAGCTATCACAGCGAGACTGTGACGTAGGCCCGCTGCCATCGACTGCAATCTCCGGGACTCCTCCGAGGTCATACCTGGCTGCCTGACAGGTATCCCTATGACTTGCTGTGGTGTGGGTGCTCTCGGTCCTGCAACGCTGGGTCCTACCCCGCTAGGTCCCGCCGTGCCAAGTCCTGCTGTACTGGTTGCTATCCTTCCTGGGATAGGGACACTCTTCCTTGCTGCCCTCCGAATACGAAGCCCATAAAGTGGTGGCTGTGGCAACACTGATGTAGGTGATGCCTCGCGTCGTTGACTTGGGGCGTTGTCATTGCTGATCTCCACCGAGTTCCCTGTATCTTCCGTATCCTCTGATGGGTCTTCTTCTACCGAGGCGGGGGGATTTCGTCGAGGGATAATAGTGACGTAGCCGGACTCATCGGCTGAGGCGGCAGCGTGAGAAGATGACGATGTCGACATAGTGGACTGAGACATAGATTCAATGAGATATGAAATAAATGACAATGCATGCCTATAATATGCAATGCTTACACACACCAAAATTAACCTTTTTGAATTTTTGAAATAAAGTTTTCTCTAAAATTTTGTTGAACATATTCCCATTATAATTAGCTCAAGCTTTGTATAAATCTTTCCTTAATTAAACATAGGTGATCAGGCTATGTTTAATTGAGGTCCAACGATACAATTCCCGACCTAATTATATTAGTAATATGTTTGATGTAAAAAGAAATTTTTTTTTATAAGTTTTGGTTATAGGTTGTGTTTTCTTAAAGGAAAACTGATGTTCTCTATAACTTTAGCTCTGATACCACTTCTGTCACACCCCGCTAAAGCGGAAACGCAAGATATGACAGCGATAACGGTTTCATTGCAAAAGATAAAGATACATCATCATAGCAGTATTTAAAAGTTTACAACCCATAGCTTAAAAGAAACAAAGTACAAGTTTTTCCAAAACAACATTTTTCAAAATATAACTTCATAATAGCTTCAACACGATGCAGCATGCTCTATGATGATAAATCCTTACATCCACTTACTAATTATTTCCTGAAAAAGCATGTAACACGAGCGTCAACTATGAAAATAGTTGGTGAGTTCACAAGTATATAAAATCGTGCTTGAAATAAAGTTTTTCGTAATTACAAGTACATTGCTTTAATGATAAACCAAGTTGATTGCTATTAATGAATACAAGTTTATTGCTATAACGAGAAACGAGTTTGTATGTGTATGAGCAAACAATGAGTCTCAACCAAACCTATGACTGAAGCCCTATCGAGATCTATGCTTATCGTTCCATAGATGAATATGGTATCATGCACTCCAGCAATAGGGCGAGTGAGGAGTTGTCAATTCCTAATAGCGCTATCCATAATGACCATTGGCTCAAAGAGTTAATGGTTAGAGATAAGGGAAGGGCCTTAGTACGATAAGTTCTCATGTTCCGTGTTGCATAGACATACATAAAGAAACATAGCAATACAATAGCAATCGTGTTTGATACAATTCAATTTAAATACAACATGCAAATAATAGTTTTTCTGGACATGCTTTTCCACCCCAAGACATAAAACTGAAAATAGGGGAGTGCGTGAATACTCACAATGTTTCGAGTAGGTACAAGTGGTACTTCGGAATGCACCAACGTCTTACTACCGGGATCCTACGACATCAAACACACACTAGTGAGTTTCCATGTCGAAATCTAATGATAATATACTAAATTCTATATATAGTGAAATGCCAATTTATGTTTTAGTATTTGATTTTATATTAATTGGTTACACTTTTTCTGAAATAATGAAATTCTATAAATCGTGCGATTAATTACAACATTGGAATATAAATTTTCCAAATTTTTAAGTCCTTATTACATCATAAATTCACGGAAATAGCATTCAAAGGATAAAAATTATCAAACTTTTTATTTAACTGTTATTACACAATACTAAGCTGGGAAAATTATAAAAATGGATTTCCAAGCTGTTTAATTATATTTTATGATTTTTGAGCATTTATTCCAATAAAAATTGAAATAAATAGAAAACAGTTTCCAAAATTACCCAAACTTTTTATTTAACTGTTATTATACATAAATAGGCTGGGAAAAATATAAAAGATATTTTTCAGTGGGTATTTCTATTTTTCCTTGTTTTATTCCTTTAAATAATCTTTAATTGAAGAAATAATATTAAACAGTTAAAATAAATTACCAAAAATTTTTGTAAGATCATTTACAGTATAAATAACCTGAGAAAAATATTAAAAGTGGTCTTCATATTATATAATCCGGTTTTGGGTATTTATGTGCATTTAAGTGTAATTAACTTTAGAAATTAAGAGAAAAATAGTTTACAGTGGAGAAAAATCCTTAAAATTTTTATGTGACCTCCTACTGCAAAACATGATGTTCTGGTAAATTTTCATTAATTTTGGATAATCAGAACTATTTTCCTATTTTTAAACCATTATAATTACCAAAAATTGGGAAAAATAGCAACGCATGATGAAAAATTCTGAAATTATGTTTCTGAGTCACCCACCACAGGTAAGGGCTGCGAAAATTGTTAGATACAATTTTCACACTCTCTAAAGTGGTTTTGTGATTTATTATACCCAAACAAAAAGAAAATCGGAAATCATACCAAACAGCAACAAAAATCGATGAAATTTAGTGAGGGGTCATTATTCACCATAGGGGTCATCCATGAATTTATTCCGGATTTATAGACCTCTGGAAGTATTTTAGGTGATTTATGCCCTTGTTTTCTTGCAATAATAAATCAAAGAAATGATAAAAGCTTTTGGTATTTTACAGATTATCACATGCATGTGAGGGATTTCAAAAGGAAAAATGTTCGAAATTTATTCAGAAGGGAAATAGGGGTATTGAACCCAAACAAGTTAAGAAATGTTGCATGCAATGGTGCATGAGATATAAATGTGGCTGAAGTTTATGAATTTATGTAGCCCATTCAGTGGGGTTTTAAGCCACGAAATTTCAACCATCATTCACTGCATATGTTAAGTTTCTAAAGTATTTTTCCCCAGATTTATGGTTGGGTTTAAGGCCATTGATAATGCAAGGCAAAAATGGTGATCATAGAAAAAGAGCTGTTTGCGCAACCATTTTGTAAAAATTGCCAAAAATCGGATATTTAATATTTTACAGTAAGACCAGTTGGGTTTGAAAGTTAACTCATGAAATTATCCCATACAAAAAGAATATCATGATTTGGTTAAAAAATGACCGAGTTATGGTCGTTTAAAGTTGAACAAAGTAATATGGCAGATTGCATGTTTGCTTTGAGTGCATCCTTAGGGCATTTTGACAAGAACATCATGCATGCCTTTGATAAGGTCCGATTTATAGCACATGCATGGAGTGAATGAGCATCCAAGATGTACTAGAAATGGTTTAAATGCTTTTTACCATGCAAGAACACAAAAGAAATGGAGAAGAAGATGTAATACTTGTTTTTGAAGTCACATGAACATATGTGCATCATTTTCACTCCTTGCATGGGTTTGATCCCGGATTTTCACCATCTCAAACACATACATTGTGTTATGGTGAGAATCTACAAACCACAAGGGAAAAGTAAGGATTTCTAGCCATGGAAGGGCATAGAATCCGAAAAGTAGAGAAAATCATGAAGAAGAGGAAGTAAAATCATGAAACCATGAGGGAGGATTGTGTTGTTTACCTTGGTTTTGATCTTGAGAGAAGCAAGAACACTTCAAGACCTCCTTAATCTCGAAATTATGGCAGCAAATGGAGGATTTTCGTGAGTTAGAGAGAGAGGAAGAGAGTTGGAAAGGTGGAGTGTGAGAGGAAATGAAGAGAGAAGTGGAAGAGTGAAGGGGAAGTTGAAGTGTAAGAGAGGGATAAAATGATTAAGATTTTTGGGGAAAAGGAGTGTCTTGGAGGAGGGGGGGCCGATTTTATGAGTGAGAGAGGCTCCCTCTCTCTTAAAATTCAAATTATATGCATTCCCTCTTCAATTTTTATAAAAATCTAATTTTTATAAAAGTGATTCTTTAAGAAATTTGATTTATTTAAAAGTCTTGTTTTTAACTAATTAATTATGATTAATGCATGATAAATTATATTTCTATTTCATTGGTATAATCCATAATTTGATTAATAAAAATTTGATATTAGGAAGTTTATAGCCAAATTTTATAAAGTTTTTAAGCTTTATGATTTATAAATTTGGATTTTTAGCTCTCTTAGGGTTTTTGGAATATTGTTTGATATTCATCATCATAATGAAATATAATTAGAATATTTTAATTTATTTTTAGGGTTTTATACCCTTTTTCAATTATAACAAAGCTTGAAAGTTTCATTCTAATTATAGCATTGGCATTTCCTATTGTAGTTAAGCAACTTACTAGAATCGTAAGTGTCAAGTATATTAGTCCTAGATCTTAGATGGATCCTAGTTTATGTAAGATTTTGACCTAATTTTTATACTACTAGGCCGTGGCATGATGTGCATGAATGGTTATTATAAAGATGCATGAGTCCGAGAATGACCTGAATTGACGGTTGTCACAATTTCTCACAATTCGAACTATGAAAAGGGATGCCATAATCATACTCGAATTTGAGAACACAATTATCACAACTGCTAACTATAATGATATCAATCAATCCTTTAAAATCTACTAGCGAAAGTGTTTCCTCACAATCATTTTCATGACTTAGATAAACTTCTTGCCACTTAGATTTTATGGTGTATGTGTTCATATCTATGTGAATTTGTCATTTCCAACCACCATCATAAGACAAGGTTAATGACAAATTCAAACTCATATGGACTGAACTTGCTTAATCTTAATTTCTTGCCTTCTGGTAGCACAAGGTCCTACTAGTGCTTCCAAGTTATTGAGCAGCTCACCCATACTGATCAATGTACTTTCACTGATCAAGGTGCTTTGCCTTATGCAATTAAATGAGAACTCGTAGAACTCACACACATAGTCAACACGATAGGTTATCAACCTTAGGTCGTGTGCTAGTCATAACTAAAACGTTTATTCTTGATTAGCTCCTGAAACTATTCAAGATCAACAAGAATCCCACTGACTTCTTGACATATAAGATTCTCTGTCAAGGAAAATTCCTCGACAAACTAATATTCAAGAGTTAGTGAGGTTTCTTATAAAAAAAACACTTCATTTAACTGGTCTTAGTTGATCTTTGTTTTAACCAAAAACATCACAACTACCAATTTCAAATGTGCAAGAGCAGGAAACATTTCCACTCCACATTTCGTGAGGCGTTATAAACCTACTATGAACATGTTACTCAAGGTACAACTTGGAGTAACTACAGTATAACTCTAAATCTTGATTTTGGAACGAAGTATGACTTATCCCTTTGATTTAACCGTTTCAACAATACCCGATTCCTCTTCTTAGTCATATAAATGCACTAAGGTGTCCTTAGAGGATCAATTGTGACGTGGTTTCAAAATCTTTAGGATGATCATAAAACATGATACTAAAGTACTCTTCTTTCCTTTCGGATTGAAGAAACTTTTATCTTTCTGACCAATGGATTCTTCTTACTCGTTCTGCTACACCTTGAAACTTTTCAAGGTATCAGAATTATACTTAATCTTGTAAGCATAACCATATTTACTGAATCAACAGTAAATCATGACGGATAGACTTTATCGTCCTTTGTGGTGGATGTGACAAGTTCACATCAATGTGTACTAGATCCTTTAGTCCTTCACTTGACTCATATATACATGTGAATAAGAAATTAGTCTTAATTTCCTAAAGACCAAGATTCTCATACATCACACAATACAAATTGCATGATTCCAAGTTTCTGTCCAATTGAAACTTGGGTGATGAGAATCCTTCTTCACTTGGTAAATTATGACACTACCACAAGCGATATAACTAAGAATCTAATCCATTTTTAACATTATTAACAATAGAAATACAAACACCAATTTTCATAAATGACATTGCAAGGGAACGTAAAATAAGATAAAATCAAAATTTATTTTATTGATAAAATGTGGAAAACTTGTCCTTACAATGAAAATACATATGAAAACTATGTTTCTAAATATTCCTAAGTAAACTATCATAACTCCTAAGTAGCAGCTCCATATTCCGATCTTTTGAACCATGTGACTGAAATCCATTTCTTTAGATCAGAATCAACCTTTACTTCCTCTTAACCTTCCTTTATTTTCTTTGATCCTACAAAACATCAAAATGTGATTAACACATCATGTAATAAGAATCTATAAACAAGAACTTAATAGAGTTAGATAGTGGATGTACCTGAAGTAGAGTCATACATTTTGACTTTACCATCTCTAAGATCTCTCAGGTAGTCAGGGCAGCTTCGCTTCCAATGCCCCTTCGGTTGACAATAGAAACAGATGGACTCTTTAGGAGTGACACGTGAAACTATCACAAAACTGGCCTTTCTCTTATGGTCAATCTTTTTGACCCTGGTCAATTTCTCTCTCTTAGGAGAAGAAATCATTTCTGGACTATCAACATTGTCATTGCCTATGTCCATGGAAGTTTGGGAGGTAGATCTTCCAAAAAAATTTGCTTGACCAGTGCGCCAAAGCATTGCTCCTTCAACAACAATTAGCAAATATGTCAAATCGATTAGGGTCACATCGTGGTCTGTCATATAGTAGTCCTTAACGAACTGACTGTATGACTCAGGAAGTGATTGAAGATCCAAGTCAACAACCAGCTTCCTTGGGAAAACGACACCCAACATTCCCAGTCTGTCAATGTGTAGCTTCATCTTCAGAACGTATACACACACAAAACTTCCATTTCGATGCTTGCATACCAATAAGGCTTGAATGACCTTGAACTTTTCAAGTCGACGAAAGCGTGGGTCAGGGAGAATCACTGGAGGAGGTGGAGGAAGAGAAGTATGGCTTCCAGTTCCACCAATGCACGAAGAAAGGATTAATCTTTCACCTCGATCGACACATGGAATATCATCTTCATGAGGAAAGCTTTTTTCCAAAAGGACGAGGAAGACCATAGTTGTCATAATCAGACATCTACAAAAAGGGAGAAAATTCAAATAAGTTGATTTAATCCTTAATATATCACCCAAATGAAATATTAAGGCTAGGAACCAACACAATAATTCACAATTCGGAAGAGGGATGCCGTAATCCAATTGAAAATTATTTGAAGGTAGGTAAATGACGATTTACCAATTCCACCACGAAAACGAAATTTTAAACGAATTAGGTTTTAAATGAAATTCCTATATCTTTTGAGATTCATTGAACTTTTCAATGGCATGTTTAATCTCGATTACGCCCTTCAAGTTTGTGACTGGGATACCGAGGATCACAAACAAGGTGTGAATAACCATGCAAATTAGCTTGGTACTCTCGATGTCATTTATCACCTAATCAATGTGCCGGTTAACCACACACGTTCCATCGATCTATGCTAATTTACGACTTACCCATTCTCATCCTTCATTAGTCCACATTAGTGTGCCGGTTAACCACACACGCTCCACTAACTGACCAATAAGGTGCAATGTGCAATTTCATGGATTAGCATTAAATTCACATTTTCCCTAAAGTAACTAAGATTTGGGAATTTATAAAAGCATTTAGTTACTTTGTATTTACATTATACTTTTAATGAGATTTAATGTCTTATCAAACCCGTTCGGCTAACGACCCTCCACTAGTCAAGCGTATGGTGGGTAATAGTGGATACCCAATGACGGTCATTTTACAGGCCGTTTCCTTAAACACCCTTAGACCAGCTTCGTAAATGAGGCGTACTAACGGTAAGACTGACTTTTTTCTTATACATATACAAATTAAACTTTTAATATTATAATAGTATACATTTAAAATACTAGGGTTTAATCATTTAATAAATTAAAATTTTAATTTAATTAATTTTAAACCTATCTATGGATTTATTAAATGTCTCTTTTAATTAAACACTTAATTAATTTTATTAATAAAATCCATGAGGGTGTATTTTAAAACTATTCAAAAATACCACGGTTCTAAAATTTAAGATTTCAAAATTAAAACTATTTAATCAAAATTTAAATTATAAAACCAAAGGGTGTATTTTAAAATTTTTCAAAATACTAGGTTAAATCTTTGAATCATAATAATCTTATATTATCCAAATTTAACCAAATCCTTTAATTTTGATAAGGATATCATGTTAACATTCAGAAAAATTGATTTTAGGCAATAAAAACGAGTTATGGTAATTATCCTATTCAAAATCTGATCTGAAAATCGAAAATTTTGGTACCAGACGAGTCAACTCGTCGAGTTGGCAAGTGAACTCGTTGAGTTCATGCAACTCGTTGAGTTCATGCAACTCGTAGAGTTTATGTTCCAGACAGTAAGTTTCGACTTTCTTGTTCTTTGGACAATTCACTATTGCATCAATTCAATTGAAAAACATCCTAGGCTCTGATACCTCTGATGAGTTTTGAGCATATTTAAATTCATATGTGATCATGCAACCCAAATTGCTTTGGATCTAAGTTTTTCTCTATTGAACATGCAAATTGAATACCAAAGCAATAACCCTAGATCTAGTATACAATTTTCGAAATTCATATGAAATTAGGGTTAGAAGATTACCTCACTTGTTATGTGACAATAACAAGAACAATCCTTGAAGATCCTTGACTCTTGAAAGCTTAGTGCCCCAAGTGTTGCACCTCTAATGGAGTCACAAACACTCAATGCAAAGGATGAGAGGAGAGACAGTTAGAAATCAGCTAGGGTTTCTTTCTTTCAAGCATAGTCCGAAATTCCAAGTGCTTAGGGGTCTTTATATAGCTGTGGGCTGCTAGGTTTCTGGAGGAAACCCTAATTCCTGCTTAAGGCTTAAGCAGCCTATAGACTCCTCCTTATGAGGCATTGGGCGAAATCTATAAGGCCTTCCTATAGGATTTCGTTCACTCCTAATTAAGGAGTCCATCAGCCCAGTTTTGCAACTATCAATGATTTGCAAAACAACCCCTCCATTATTAATCAGTTCCTTTAATCCCAAAATTAATTGCAGATTATTTTCTGACTAATTACTAATTAATAATATGATTACCAAATAATATATTAATCTTGTAATATATTAATAAAATCATCTTGAGTACCAATTTATTATTTCAAATAATAAATTCTACTCTCTCTCCACTAGTCATCCTGTCAAGTTGAATGAGTGAAGGCAACCCAAAAGGACCATGCTACAATCAAATCAAGTACATACCAATTATAGTTATGGGCTTAGACACCTAATCCAACAATATCACCAGGTCTTCGGGTCTTGGAGTTTTGGATTCTGATCGGAGATCCGGGTGTGATGTTGTCTGTGAATTCCCGACTTGATACCTAGAAAGAGTCACAACCGATCATTAGAGCTGCCCCAGGGCCTTAGTGCCGAGAGCAAGCTCCAACGATCAAGTCAGATCGATGTTGAGGATGAACGAGTTTCTCCTAGCCGGAGAGAACCACTTTGGTGTGTGGGGTGTGAGTTTAGCCATGACGTTTGGATAGAGGCTCAGAGACTAAGGGCAAGTCCCCAAGGTTTAGATCTAGGTTTTAGAAGATGCCCCATCAAGGAGAATGATTTGTTCTATTTATAGGGGACAATTAGGTCTAGGGAGAGTTAGGTTAGGCCTTGGGCCGACCTAACTCAGGCCCAACTAGCAAGGAGCTGGGTAAGGCCTCCTGGGATCATCAGGCGAGCACCAGGAGCGGGCGCTAGGCGAGCGCTAGACGCGGGCACTAGACAAGGCTGGCATGCCAATTCTTGGCGTCTGGACCATGCTAATGGACCATACATTAACAAGTCCCCCCAGTATTATGTGACTGGTGAGCGACCAATGACATTGGACTAGATATAGTTAAAGTGATAATGCATTAAAGAAATAAATGGAACGATCGAACCTCGACCATGAGAGACGTGGTGTTGCGTGATGGGCTTATGCAACACTGGTTGGATTGATACTCCTTTCTCCTCAAGAGTATGATCTGATCGATGCGATACAACATGGTTGTTGCTGATAATGTGATGCAGGGCAGTGCTGTTAATGATGATATGCGGAGCTGGGCTGCTATGTGATAATGGTGTTGATAAGATGTTGGGCCAAGGTAGCTAGGAAGCGTGACCTTGCCATACGGTTTTGGATATTGTTGTTTGGAGCGGCTGTTGTACCAAGCTTCAAAGTTCGTAAAGAAACTGCGACGTACTCGATCCACGATTCCTGCCTCCTAGACACGCCCAAAAGTTTTCCATAGAAACACCGTTGAGGAAAACTCGCATGTTTCGGCGAAGGGGGATGAGATCCACGGCCAACAGTGCACATTTCGCGAGTACGCTGTAAATGTTTTTCATACCGATATTTGCTCTGTGAGTGTGATATGCGGGAGGTTCCTTTGAGCTTTCTCATAGTTAACTTTGGGTGTCTAGGCTGACAACACTTGTGCTTTGCTCAATCTGCTCAATCTGCGAGTTTCTTAAAGTTGATGACCTCGAAAGCATGTACTTAGTAATTAAGAGCGAATTCTTAGGCTTGATGGTATGTCTCTGATCGTCGTGACACTAGAACGATTATCCGAAGAGACAACACGATCAAATTATAAGTCGATTCAAATTTTCTGTCGTGATTGCTTCGAAACGATTCGCGGAGTAGCAGTAGTAGTGTATTGCTCTTCCCCCCCCCAATTTTCTTCAAAAACCAAGTGGACCGAGCTGCAGCGCTTATTCTAAAAGCGTATCTTGTTTAGCGGGGTCGTGGTGCGTGAACGGTTGAGAGAGGTTGATTTTTGTCTTGCGGAGTTAGTGAGTTGTTTGTTTTCTTGAACTTGCTTGCTTTGGTCCTGGACGGTTTATGCTGGTTTGGTTTCTTCTCCAAGGATAATGTTGGTCCACGAGATTTAATTTTTTCATGTTTTTCCCATCGGAGGTATTTCTTTCGAAAGGTTTGTGTTAGCCTTAGGAATTGAATTGGAGTGAATCCTACTTGCTCTGTGGGGTGTTAAGATTCGAAGGATTCTCTCTTTTTGCTAAGTGAGAGTTTATGTGTACTCAACCAAAGTTCTTTGGCTTTGCCCCAGGAGTTCGCACTCGCAAGCTCGGGGCTCGTCTTTCCTTCGAGTCCTTAGAATGTGTTTTCAGGCCGAGACCTTGGCTGGTCCCGTCTTATGAACCTTAACTGGTCCATTATGCTAGGGTACTCTTTTTAGCTAGAGTTTTCTGGTTACCCTCTTTAAGACTTTGCTCTAAGTCTTGGGCCAAGGAGTGTCGCACTCCTGGCCTAATCATCTAAATTAAGCCGAGATCGTCACCTCGAGGCGTTTAGCAGTTAGGTATTTTTATATAAAAGGAAAGGTTATGAGCCTTTAAAGCCTTTGTTCATGTCATGGGAAAAGGTAGTGGGCCTTTAGGTTATACTGGTATGTTTAGGGAAAGGTTATTAGCCTTTAACGCCTATGGTTGCATCCTTGCATCGATTTCGCTCGAGTGATGTGGATGATCAGAACTTGTTACCACTCGGTAAATGTGCACAACCTCTTAAAAGCATAAAGGGTTGCTTAACCCTTGCCTCACTGGGCCTACCTTACCAAGGCCCAAATCCAACTAGTCCAAAAAGTCATTCCAAGCCCAACTACAAGGCCCTTAAGGCCAAATATGGACCAAGAGCACCAAAAATGGCCTAAAGCCCAAAAATGTCCTGCTACAATAGGTGGTCCTGAGGCCCAAACCTAAATAAGTCAAAAGCCCAAAAAAACTCGACCCCAAAAATTTCATAAGCTCATAGACTGCGTACGCACAACGTAAATGACTCGTACGCCCGACGTACACTGATGACCGGAATCGGGGCACTGGCCCAATACGCCCGACATATTGGTCAGTCAACCCATAATTGCTCCCATGTCTTAATATATAAAGCTTGAACGTCCAAAACTTAGATCAAAGCTCATAAAAGTGTCTTAAGCCATAATGTTGAAAACTTTATGCTCTTGCATGCCATATTGGGACCCAAACCATGAATTAAGACTTCTATATCTCTTAAGTGGTCACCAACTCATGCATGGTTGAGTGTTAACCTTCAAGATGCGATTTTTATGACTTCATGCACTCCCACAAGTCCAAAAGGATAACTCAAATGGCCTGGAGTAACCCATACTCCAAAAGACCAAGTTGGGGACCAAAAGATGCTAAAATCTTCCGTAAACCTAGATCTAAGCTTAGAATGAACAAGTTTTAGACTTTACACCTTCAATAAGCTAGAAATGATGCACAAACTCTGGATCCACAAGCTCCTTCTTCTCCTTTGTTTCTCCTTAAGCTTCATTTTTTCTTCAAAACCACAAAAGAATACCCAAGAACTCTATGTAAGCTCAAAAATGCACTCAAGATGGCTAGGGTTTTGAGATTAGCACTAAAAGGAAATGGGGATTGAAAGGGTGATGCACTTGAAGGACTTAAGGATTTTAAATAGGGTGCAAACCCTAAAAATTAGGGTTTGCCCCTGGCTTGATTACGCCTAGCGTACGCATGGGTACGCCCGACATACGCCGGGATCACCCCGATAACGCGCATGCAAGGAGTACGCCGTGCGTACCTAGTGTACGCCCAACGTACTCACGAACCCTCCACTTCTTTTTAATTTGAATAATTAGATTAGTTTCATACCTAGCGACTTGGGCGCTACAATTCTCCCCCAATTGAATCAGACTTCGTCCTCGAAGTCCGCTACTGAAAATAACTCTGGGTAATGCTCCCTCATATCGTCCTATGGATCCCACATCCATTCTAAACCCTTGCGGTGCTGCTACTGCACCTTTACCAACCCAACAAACTTGTTCCTCAAGGTTTTCATCTTCCTGTCGAGGATCGCTACCAGTGTCTCTATATAGTTCAGGCGGTCATCCACCTGAATATCCTCCAATGGAACCACTGCAGAATCATCAACCGAACACTTCCACAGCTGAGAGACATGAAAAGTACTATGAATCTGACTGATTTCCTCTAGAAGATCCTACCGATACGCTACCCTGACCACCTGGGCTACAACCTGAAAGGACCGATATACATGGGGCCCAGCTTGCCCTGCTTCTTGAATCGGATGACACCTTTACAAGGTGACACCTTCAGGAGAACCATATCCCCAACCTGAAGCTCTAGGTCTGATCGGCGCTTGTTGGCATAGATCTTGTTCCGAATCTGAGCTATCTGAAGTCTACTCCGAACCTGCTGAATCAACTCGGCAGTCTTGACTACCACCTCGGTACTCCCCATGACTCGTTGACTGACCTCACCCCAACATATCGGGGTCCTGCATTTCCTCCTATAGAGTATCTCAAAAGGAGGTCGATCGATGCTGGTGTGATAACGATTGTTATACGAAAATTCCGCTAACGGAAGATACATATCCCAGCTACCGCCAAAATCCATAACACATTCCCGCATCATATCCTCCAATGTCTGGATGGTCCGCTCGCTCTGACCATCCGTTTGTGGGTGAAAGGCTGTGCTGAAATGCAGACGAGTACCCAAATCCTCGTGGAAGCTCTTCCAAAACCTGGAAGTAAACCGAACATCCCTGTTTGAAACCACCAAAACTGGCACCCCATGTCGTGCCACGACCTCCCTAATATATATGTCAGCCAAATTCTCTATAGAGATACTCTCCTGAATTGTAATAAAGTGTGTGCTCTTGGTCAATCGATCCACGATGACCCAAATAGAAGCCACTCCGCGCGCTGTCCGATGCAACTTCGTAATGAAATCCATGGTAATCTGTTCCCATTTCCAAACGGGAATGTCTAACAGTTGCATCTTGTCGTGAGGTCACTGATGTTCGGCCTTGACTTTCCTACAAGTCAAGCACCTCTCCACATACCAAGCTACGTCCCGTTTTATACAAGGCCACCAATATTCAGGACGAAGATGTCTATACATCTTTGTCGCCCCTGGGTGAATGGAGAATCTAGATTTGTGCACCTCCTCCATCAGAACCTGTTGCGTACCACCCCAATAAGGGACCCACACCCTCCGATGGAGAGCCAATAAACCCCAAATATCATAATCGAAGGAAGCCACCTGACCAACTATGCACTCACTCTTTCAGTGCTATTCCTTCATAGCCTCAAACCGAGCCTCTCGAATCTGCTCCAAGAGTGGAGTAATCGCTGTCATCCTCATACAGATATCCCTAATCAGAGTCGTGACTGCCTTGAGGCTGAGAGCATCGACCACCACATTAGCCTTCCCCGGATGGTAAAGGATCTCACAATCTTAATCCTTCACCACATCTAACAACCGATGTTGCCTCGTATTCAGATTCGGCTACTCCATCAAGTACCTCAGGCTCTTTTGATCCTTGTAAATAGTACAAAGGACCCCATATAGGTAATGTCGCCAAATCTTGAGGGAAAAAACCATAGCTCCCAACTCCAAATCATGTGTCAGATAGTTCGCCTCATGAGGCTTCAGTTGCCTCGAAGCGTAAGCAATAACGCGACCCCTCTGCATCAGAACTGCACCCAAACCCGTGATTGACGCATCACAATAAACCACGAAATCCTCAACACTCTTCAGCAGGGTCAGAATCGATGCCTCACACAATCTCTGTCTCAGGGTCTCAAACGCTGCCTGCTGCTCGGGCCCCCAGCAAAAAGTGGCAGTCTTCTTCATCAGTCGAGTCAGAAGAACCGCTATCTTGGAGAAATCCTGAATGAATCTCCGATAATAACCTTCCAACCCAAGGAAACTTCGAATCTCATATGGAGACCTCAGAACCTCCCACCTCATCATGACTTTGACCTTGGCCGGATCGACTAGAATACTATTTTGGTTGACAGGGTGCCCCAGAAACTGCACCTCGCGCAACCAGAACTCACATTTGGAGAACTTCGCATACAGTCTATCCATCCTCAGGGTCTCCAATACCTCCCTCAAGTGCTCCTCATGTAGCTCCTGCGTCTTGGAATAGACCATGATGTCGTCGATGAATACAATCACAGACCAATCGAACATCGGTCGACATACGCGGTTCATGAGACCCATGAACGCGGTTAGAGCATTGGTGAGCCCAAATGGCATGACCACAAACTCGTAATGACCATAACGAGTCCGGAAGGCCGTCTTCTGCACATCGTCCTCTCTGATCCTCATTTTATGATAACCCGAACGAAGATCAATCTTGGAAAACCAAGATGCACCCTGAAGCTGGTCAAACAAATCATCAATCCGCGGGAGTGGATAACGGTTCTTTACCGTTTGCTTATTCAACTCCCGGTAGTCAATACACGATGCGACCCATCCTTATTCTTCACAAATAGGATCAGCCCTACCCAAGGCGAAATACTTGGTCGAATGAACCCCTTGTCTAACAGCTCATGCAGCTGTGTAGACAACTCCTGCATCTCTGGACGAGCTAACCGATACGGTGCTTTGGTTATCGGAGCCGCCCCAGGAACTAGGGATGTTATTCGGGCCGGAACCGGACCGAACCGACCCGAAACAGAATAACTCGAAAACCGAATAAGGGTAATTGCATGAGCCGGAAACCGAACCGATTAACCAATACGAGTTCGGTTCGGTTCGGGCATTAAACGGTTCAGGTCAGTTATTACCCGAATAACATGTACACGATGATTAATGACCTAATATAACCGAAAAAAACGAATAAACCGTATTAGGATTCTATAACCCGAATAACCCGAATAACCCGAATAACCCGAATAATAGAATAACAATGTACTTTTATACATCAACATAAAATATTCAAAAACTATCATAACACAATAACACATTGAAAGAATAACATTTACATAGTAGATTAACATAATGATAATTAATTTCTTACTTCAGTTTCTTGAGTTGGAGCCCAATTTTCCATGACTAGACAAAGTAAGAATTTGTGAATCCCTAAAGACAGTAGGAAGGGTCGATTATTGAAAGTTTGAAACAAGAGGAAGGATCGACATAAGTGATTTTGAGTTTGTAAATAGATAAAAAGATTGGTCGATTTTGAAACGACGAGAAAGAGCATAGGTTTTTTTTCTATTATGAACGACGAGGACAAAAGTATGAATCATGATTTTTATTTCCATCGATCAGAGAAAGGGGAGGAGGAATGCTTATTCGGGTCGGGTATTTAGAACCGAACAAGCTCTTATTTGGGTAACCCGAACCGAATAACCTGAGAACCGAATAAGCATAATATAGATACCCGAAACCCGAATTGAATTGCTTATTCGGGCCTAACTCAGTTCGGTTCGGTTTAGCTTTCGGTTCGGTTCGGGTTTTCGGTCCAAATTCTCATCCCTACCAGGAACCAAGTCAATCCGGAACTCCACTTGCCCTCCTGGCGGCACTCCAGGAAAATCCTCCGAAAACACATCCGGGTACTCCCGTACAATCGGCACATCATCTACGGTCGCCTTACCCTTCTCCCGAATCTCCATAACATAGGCGACGTAACCTGAACAACCCTGATGAAGGTAGTGCTTGGCCCTAGTTGTTGAACATAGAACTGGACCGTGCTGAACACCCTATCCCTGGACCACCAACTCTCCCCCACTTGAGGTCTAAACACGCACCATCTGACGCTCACAATCAATCACTGCCTCATTGGGGCTCAGCCAATCCATCCCCACTATAACCTTGTTCCCGCACAAGGGAATGGGAACCAAATCGATCGGATACTGCTCGCTGAACATCTCTAGAACACAATCCCAATGAACCCTCGATACCCAGAAAGATCGATCATCTTCAATCTCAACCTCTAATGGATGATCCAGCTCTCCCGAAGCTTCGACAAACCTCTTGTTGAGTGCAAGAGACAAGAAAGACCGGGTAGCCCCCGAATCAAACAAATCAAAGCAGAGATGTCGTTCACAAGGAATGATCTTAACACAAACACACAGATATAAGCAGATAAATCAACATAAATAAAGAGTTATGGAGAAGAGACATACCCGTCACCACATTCGGTGCATCACATGCCTCCTCAACTGTCAACTGAAAAGCCCTGCTCCTCACAACATGCACATCCACCTTGCCCTGGCGGCCATCAGTAATCCAGAGGGTTACTGGGGCAGGTGCTACTATTGGTACTCTTGATTCTAAACTTAGGCTGTTGGACTTCTTGTGACCCTTCTGATTATAATGAAAGCAAATCAGATCCGATGTCTGGGTGGTGGTGATAACAGCAGTGCAATCCTTGCTAAAGTGTCCCATCTTGTTGCACTTGTAGCTGCTCGAACCACCCGCTCTGCAAACCCCATCATGCGACCTACCACATTGGCCACAACGGCTCCGGCCCTGCTGGCCCTTCGACCTAGAGTTGAAACCCTTGGGTTTATTTGCTGAAACCCTAACCGTCTGCCCATGCTCCACCTTCCTCTTCCCTATGTGCTCCATATCAATCTCTCGTTCCTGTGTCCTGGATATCATGTCATCCAGATTCAGGCAGATATAAAAACTAACAAACTCCCTGATGTCAGATCTCAACATATCATGGTATCGGGTCTTCCTCATCTCATCATCTTCCGCATACTGGGGTACCAACAAAGCTTTCTCTCTTAACATAGCGGTGATCTCCGCCATAGTCTCAAGTCTAGAAACTCCCTAGCTAACTGTTGCACCTCAACATCTGTTGCAAACTCCACTCGAAACCAAGTCACAAAATCTGACCAGGTTATGGCCTCAATGATTGGGGCTCCCAAAGTATAGCCGACCTCCTCCCACCAATCTCAGGCTCCCTCCCTCAGACATCCTGCAACGAACCTCATCTTCGACCCCTCGGGGAAAAAGCTCGTCATCTGGGCACACTCAATGTCAGCTATCCAACGCCTGGCTGCAATGGGGTCCTTCACCCCAAAGAAATTTGGTGCCCTATATCCCCTGAAATCCTTGAAGGAGAGAGTGCGGGCCCTAGACTGACTAGTGGCCAGATCGGCCCTAAAGATCTGAAGGTGATCCTCCATCAGCTCGATGATACCCTCCTGGATTGACCCGAACATCACTGGGGTCACATCAAGGATGCCTCTAGTAACCTCAGATGCAATGAACTCGCGTAGCCTCTCATCAATCGGTTCGGTGCTCGTGCCCGAACCAGATCCAGATCATGAACCCCTTGCTCCATGACGTGTCACCACCATACTGAAACATAACCACATAAACAATTAGCAAACACACGAGAAGCTTCACACTCTCGAGGTCCCTAGATTCATCGTGGTCTTCCTGGTCTCAGGTATAAATCCTGTGCTTTCAGTAGTACGGGCCCAAATACTACCTTCCACACGTATTTATACCCTCCTCAAGGACTACCCCGACTCCTCCAAGTCGCTCTTCCCAACTAGTACATTCCTCATACTATAAGGCGTCCTACACACAAATGCATCTCTCAGGGATATCCAAGGACTCCCTTCCTCACCTCTCTCTGCTATCAGCCGCAGAAGGAACTTCCACTAATACCACCTAACTACCACGTAAACATAATTACATACTACCAATACTAGATAATTCTTCGAATGACATGTCCCACACTACAGCGGTTGAACTCAAACAAGAGCTGCGCAATAGAGTTAAACCTATCCTTCTAAAATTATCCAACCACAATAATATGTAACCCAAAGCATTCATCCACTTGTTAGTTAGTACCAACATAATGTCACACCCCCAAACCAGACGGCGTAAACGTCCGGGGGTGGAGGACTTTAATTGTAGTATCACAACACATGCATCATAGTAATCAAAGTACAAACAACCATTGTATTTAAAAAGTATAAGTATTTACATGTGTTCAATCATTGTATATTGAACTAAAATAGTTATACAAAAGAAGATATGACTCAAAATAGATCTATCTTCTCAAAAAGCTCGGGGAGTACCTGTGTATTATTTCCCTGAGAATACAAGTAATTTGAAAAGAGAGTATCAACATAAAGTTGAGTGAGTGCATAAGTGTTTATGTTTAAAAGGGTGTCTCTGTATCTTGCATATGTAAACTGTTCCAAAAAATCCTATATTTTATGTTGTTTATGAAAAGTAGTTTTATTCCCATAAAACTGTTCTATTTGTAAACCAATGTTCTGTATTTGTAAAACTTGTAACTGAGAGTATGCCTAGCTTCACCAGTTGTTATTGAAAACTGTATTGAACGATTGTAGTTTGTATTCTGTAAAATGGTACTTTGAAGGTGTACTTTCGTTTAGTTGATTATACATTAATGTATTGTTAATATCTTTTTAATGAGTTCTTATAACCATACTATGACTGGATGGCCTGAAACAAACACTTGTAGGCGTTTAAACTGTTGATAACAATTGTCACTCATTGGCGTGTATGTCTAACTGTAGCTAGCAGTCTGAGTGTGGGGTTGTCAATCCCAACATAGATCTACACACAACTTGTTTCGATCCCCTGGATGGAGATTCTGGTTATAATGTCAGGACTTTACCTTGGTTGTCTAAATGAATTAAATAACCTGAATTTAATGACTCATAAAAACCATATAAACGTTACATGTATATTAGTCATGAAAACCCAATCATTAAGAAATAAATGATTGATAGTATGTTCTTGAATTAGTATTCCGAACATGTATTTGACAGTTGTAAACCCTTGATTTGTTTTGAATAAAAACTCTTGTTTCTTGTAAAACAGTGTATTCTAGTATACTTGAATCATGAATTATTGTTCTATGTATCATAAATTACACCTGTTATAATTTATATGTACTTTCTGAATCGGTATTTAACTATGTTTGCATCTAATCCCTTGCTCAACATGTTACAAGGGTATTTGAACTGATGAAATAACTTTTATATTTATATACATATACAATTTTATATATAAGTAAAATTTAAACGACACTCGGACAAATAACCGGTACTATAAGCCTACATCCAAACAAGGAAAAGGACCCAGAATAAATTATCAGTCCTAAGCCTTTTAAATCTTATTTATATACATATATATATACAAATATGAATTTTGGGGAAAAATATAAGTTTACAAAAGAGTTTAATGTTTTGAGTATATTTTGATGATTTAACGTCGTTTTATCATGATTTGAAATCATGTATTTATAACACAAAGTTCTTGTGTTATACTTGTATTCCCCCCTTAAAACAGTAGAAATTATGAAAATACGGGGGTATGAACTCACATGATAGGTGGTGATTCGGACAGCGTTTCGTTTCCCGGAAAAGAGTTTATTTGATGAAAAACCGGCTCAAATCGGGCAGAGTTTCGACTGGAGAGAGGTTAACTTCTCGGGAATATCGGGGCTTCGAGGCTTGGTTAGGGTTTGAAATAGGATACCGGGGATTTGGGGATTGTTAATATGCTTGTGGGGGTAGAAAGTGTGAAGAAAGATGAATTTTGGGGTGAAATATGTGTGAAATCCGAGAGATCTCGCACCCTTTATATAGGGTGCGAGGGGCGGTCCGAAGGAAGAGTCAGCAACACACGCGTCTGTCATGCGAAGGGGACACAGGGCGAGGCTTGGACAGGTGGCTCGGAGGTGTTGGCTTCGGACTGGACCGGACTTCGGTCCAACGGGAAGATGGCATGTGTCCGAGGGGGTGTCCGAGGGGTGTCCGGGGTGTCTCCTGCGAAGGTTGTCGGCTGCTTATTGGACCTCGGTCTCGGTCCAATCATATGGTGACACGGCAAACTTTGGTCCAATCCGATGGTGACACGTGGAAGCCTCGCATGCGAGGGTGACGTGGCCGAAGGTCAGCCTTGCAAAATTGCCCGATTTTCAATATTTCTTGATTTTTGTGCCAAAAACTTGCGAAAATCATAACTTTCGCATACGAGCTCCGTTTTCGATGTTCTGTATGTGCACGAGTAGGTAAATTTATACTCTACGACTTTTGTTTAGACTTCGTTGGCTGATTTTGAGTTTATTTTTAATATTATTATTTTTAACAGACCGGGACAGGAAATCCGTTAAAAATTCATAACTTCTTCATCCGACGTCCGTTTTTGTCTGTCTTTTTACCGTTGTACTACTATTGACGAGACCTTCAATTCTCATTTAGGTTGTGTCGGCTAAAAATCACTCGATCTTTATTTCGAGTTTTTAGTTGTACACTGCTACACTGAAACTTAGAAAAATCGTAACTTCCTCATACGAAGTCAGATTTTGCCGTTCTTTTTATGAAAGTTCTCGGTTTAACATAAAATACAACTTTCATTTAGATTGTTAAGGCTAAAAAGCCTTTTATTGAAAATTCAGTTTTTACACTGAACAGTGTTTTGCCGGTTTTGTCGCGGATCTTCGATTGGTCATAACTTCTTCGTTATAACTCGGATTTTAGTGTTCTTTATGTTTTTGGAAACCTTGTTACAATCTCTATCACTTGGTTCATCCCAGTCGAGATTGTTTAATAATTTATTTTTGAGGGTCAATTATGTAAATATACACAATATGCTAAAATTTCTCTTTATTATTTTAAAAAGAAATACAAATTGACCTAAATTATTACATAGGTTTGAAATAACGGTTTGTTACATTATCCCCTCGTTAGAGAGAATTTCGTCCCAAAATTAGCATTACAGATAGACTAGGGAAAAAGATGTGGATATTTTTGTTGCATTTGATCCTACCGTTCCCAAGTGAATTCAGGCCCCCGTTTTGCATTCCAGCGAACCTTCACTATCGGGATACGACTTTGTTTAGTTTTATTAACTTCCCTGTCTAGAATCTCTACGGGTTCTTCCACAAAGTTGAGACTCTCGTTTAACTCGATTTCCTCGATTGGGATCACAAGAGTCTCGTCGGATAGACACTTTTTCAAGTTCGAAACGTGGAAGGTAGGATGAATGTTACTTAGTTCTTGGGGTAGTCGAAGTTTATAAGCTATAGGACCGATTCTGGCAAGAATCTTGAATGGTCCTATGTACCTTGGATTTAATTTGTCACGCTTTCCAAAGCGTATCATGCCCTTCCAGGGTGAGACCTTTAACAAGACGCGGTCACCAACCTGGAATTCCAAGGGTTTTCTCCTTTTGTCAGCGTAGCTTTTTTGTCTATCTCTGGAAGCTTTAAGTCGCTCCCGGATTTGTACGATTTTCTCCGTAGTTTCGCGAATGATTTCCGGACCAGTGAGAGCACCGTCGGGAACTTGACTTCTAGCTAGCTGCATGTCACCCACTTCAGCCCAACACAGAGGTGATCTGCACTTGCGGCCATAGAGGGCTTAGAAAGGAGCAGCCTTTATGCTAGTGTGATAACTGTTGTTGTAAGAGAATTCGACAAGGGGTAAATGAGTATCCCATGCCTTTCCAAAGTCTATCACGCAAGCTCGCAACATATCTTCCAGAGTTTGAATCGTCCTCTCACTTTGTCCGTCGGTTTGTGGATGGTAGGTTATACTCATGTCCAACCTAGTTCCCAGAGAGTTTTGTAAAGACTGCCAAAAACGAGAGGTGAATCTACTATCTCGGTCTAAAATAATAGATATTGGCACACCATGCAGTCTAACAATCTCCTTGAGGTAAGTTCTTGTTAGCTTCTCCATCTTATCGGTCTCTTTGATTGGTAAGAAGTGTGCGGATTTGGTTAATCTGTCGACGATTACCCAAATAGTATCATAACCACCCGAAGTCTTGGGTAACTTAGTTATGAAATCCATTGTAATCCGCTCCCACTTCCATTCAGGGATTTCAGGTTGTTGTAGTAAACCTGAAGGTTTCTGGTACTCTACCTTGACTTTGGCACAAGTAAGGCACTTGCCCACAAAGGTAGCGATTTCGGCCTTCATGTTAGGCCACCAGTATAGTTTCTTGAGGTCTAGATACATCTTGTGTGAACCTGGATGAATGGATTATCGGGTTTTGTGTGCTTCATTCATAACCACGTCTCTGTAACCACCGAACTTTGGTGTCCAGATCCGGTTCATGAAATAATAGACTCTATCATCCCTGACTTCGAAGTTCTTATCCATTCCTCTCAGAGTTTCACCTGCCACGTATTCGGGTTTCAAGGCTTCAAGTTGAGCTTTTTTGATATGTGTGGACAGATGTGAATGGATTGTCATGGTCAACGAATTTACTCGGCGTCCCGAGTATTCTTTTCTGCTAAGGGCGTCAGCTACTACGTTAGCTTTACCAGGGTGATAAAGGATCTCACAATCATAGTCGTTCAGTAGCTCCACCCATCGTCGTTGTCTCATGTCCAACTCTTTCTGATCGAAGATATGCTGGAGACTTTTATGGTCCGTGAATACTGTGCATTTCGTGCTATATAAGTAATGCCTGCAGATCTTCAGAGCAAATACCACTGCTCCTAGTTCAAGGTCATGTGTTGTATAGTTGACCTCATGTGTCTTAAGTTGTCTTGAGGCGTAGGATATAACCTTTCCTCTTTGCATAAGAACACACCCAAGCCCTTGATTAGAAGCATCACAGTACACTACGAAGTCCTCTGTCCCTTCGGGTAGAGACAAGACTGATGCACTGCACAAAGCTCGCTTCAGCGTTTGGAACGCCGTTTCTTGCTTTTCTCCCTAGCTAAAAGTTACACCTTTTTGCGTCAGGGTGGTAAGAGGCTTAGCTATTCGAGAGAAATTCTGGATGAATCTGCGATAGTAGCCAGCAAGACCTAAGAACTGACGGATTTCTGTAGGTGTTTTGGGTGCTCACCAGTTTTCAAATGCCTTTCTTTTGGAAGGGTCAACATGTATTCCTTTTGAACTGACCACGTGACCTAGGAATTCAACCTTCCTAATCCAAAACTCACACTTTGAAAACTTCGCAAAGAGTTTTTCTGTTCTAAGGGTTTGTAATATTTGACGAAGATGTTGGCCATGTTCCTCTTTGCTTTTTGAGTAGATAAGGATGTCGTCAATGAAGACTATGACGAATTTGTCCAGGAATGGATGACACACTTTGTTCATTAAGTCCATGAACAAAGCAGGTGCATTCATCAATCCAAATGGCATCACCATAAACTCGTAATGACCATAACGAGTTCTAAACGCGGTCTTGGGAATGTCTTCCTCCAAAATCCGTAATTGGTGATACCCGGATCTTAAGTCTATTTTCAATAAGTAGTTCGCACCTTGAAGTTGGTGGAACAGATCGTCAATGCAAGGCAAAGGATATCGATTCTTGATGGTAAGTTTATTCAGCTCGCGGTAGTCTATGCACATGCGGAATGATCCATCCTTCTTCTTTACGAACAAAACCGGTGCTCCCCAAGGTGAGAAGCTTGGTCTTATGAAACCTTTGCTAAGGAGTTCGTTAAGCTGGCTGGATAATTCTTGCATTTCAGAAGGTGCAAGACGATAGGGGGATTTGGCTACAGGGGTAGCTCCAGGGATTAAGTCGATTCGGAATTCGACTTGAAGTTCGGGAGGTACTCCTAGAAGATCATCGGGAAAGTTGCAGACCTCAGGAATGCTCGCGATATCTTTCACTTCTTGCTTTTTGTCTACCACGTGAGCTAAGAAAGCACAGTACTCTTTGTGAAGGTACTTCTGTGCCTTGATGCAAGAAATGATCCGAAGGTTCATTCCGGGTTTGTCGCCATAGATAATAAGAGTTTCATTAGTTGGCAAGTTCAAACGAATAACTCTTTCATAACATAGGATGTCGGCATGGTTGGGGCACAACCAATACATACCTATTATGATGTCAAAACTTTTGATAGAGACCGGCATAAGGTCTATTGGGAAAGACAAGTCATTCAAGGTAAGGATACATCCTATGTATATATCGTTGGTGGATTTAGATTTCCCGTTAGCCATTTCTACTGTGAAAGTGTCATTTAGTGGTTGGGAGTTTTGATTTAGTAGATGTTTAAAATTATGGCTCACGAAGCTCCTCTCAGCACCACAATCAAATAAAGGGAATGCATAAGTATTGTTGAGAAGGAACGTACCCGTGACCACTGCAGGGTCTGCCACCGCTTCTTCATGACCCAGTGGTAGAATCCTCCCAACTCCACCGACATTTCTAGCTTTTGGACAATCTTTCTTGAAATGCCCCACATCACCGCATTGGTAGCATGTTCGGCCTACTCCAGCGGCAGGTACTTGGTTAAGTGGTTGGGGTGGTATTCTACAGAATCATGCAGTATGCCCTTTCATGTTGCAGTTACGACACTGCATTTCTTGGCAATTTCCATTGTGGTGAAAATTGCACTTGTTGCATTTAGGGAGGTTACCAGCATAGGGCTTAGTTGGTGAAAGGTTATTAGGGACAGCAGCAAGTACAATAGCGGTTATGGTAGCAGGTACAGTAGTATCATGGACTGCCACTACTTGTTGCTTCTTTGCAGGTTCCAGAGGAGATTTTCCCTTCCTCTTGTTCCAACCCTTCTTTTTGCTGTTGTTGTTGTTGTTGTTCTCCTTGGGTTGTTCTGGAGCAGAAACCACAGAGTTTTGACGGGCTCCGTGGTCAATAAGAGATTGTGCCAGCTCTTTGGCACTGTCAAAAGTCATAGGCTTCGAAGCTAAAACACTTGACTGAATTTGGGGCGACATACCCCAAATATATCTCTCAATCTTTTTGCTCTCCATAGGAACCATATCGGACAAAGAATTGCCAGATCATAGAACCTACTGGTATAGGTTGATATGTCAGAACCAACCATTGTAAGACCCCATAGTTCTTGCTCCAGTTTCTGTATTTCCCCTGGTGGACAATATTCCCGCATTAACATGGATTTTAGGCTCTCCCAGCTGATAGAGTTAGCCACTACCAGAGTAAGTGACTTAATGTGGCTATTCCACCACGTTAGGGCCCTATCTTAAAAAGTACAAGCAGCAAATTTAACTTTGCTACCCTCCGGACAGGAGCAAATTTCGAAAATTGCTTCTGTCTTCTCTATCCACTGCCTTAGTGCCATAACTCCCCCAGTCCCGTTAAAGGTCCTGGGTTTGGCATTAGAAAAATCCTTATAAGTGCACTCTCGCGAATGCCCATGACTTTCGCCATGGTTAGAAGGATGTGCACCAACTCCCGACCCACTAACACCAGGAGTGTGGATATGAGACATGGCAGCAGCTACAACTGCCGTGACCGCCGCTTAGAACATAGCGGGGTCGAATTGAAGAGGTGGTGGGGGTGGCATCGGTGCTTCATTGACATTGATATGTCTTGGATTTCTACGAGGAGGCATCTTTTTCTATAAAAGTCAATAGATAAAAAGATATTGAGATATCAAGAATGAATATGAATTTGATATCTCTGAACTAAACACTTAATTCAACATGAATCTTGTAAAGAATTGGAAATAAAAATCCACTGCAAGTACAACTTGCAACAGGATAATATGAAATTGAGTGGTTATTTTTCAAAGAGTATGGAAGTACATGTCGACTGTATTGGTATATTAAGTACATAAGGTCCGGAAAACTTGACCTTAAAGCAGGTCTATAATATACCACAATACTGAGAAAGTGTCGACATCAAACCGACCTACCGGAAATAAAATTTTCGCTGTCGTATTGAAAGCATGAAAAATAACACTGGAACATTTCTGTAAACCAAAACTTTGGAATAGAATGTTTATGAGAATTGTAATAACTCTTGTTGAAGTAAAGTGCTTATTGTTTTATTGATACTCGGTTTTGTACATATCATGAAAAGTAGTTTATACATTCGATATAGAAAGTAGAAAGTAGAAGTAGTACGAACACTACTTGCGGCGGTTGCTACGACGGTTGCTGGGTTCCACTTCGTCTTGTGCTTTCCAACGCCTTTCTTGGACAGCTTGATGCTCCCTCAATTCTCTTATCTCTGATTGAGCAGCATTGAGTTGCCTTTGAAGGGCTTCAGTATGGTGCTGGGTGTCATCCTGCATTTCGTCAAGACGAAGGATATCTGCAGTGTTAGCCTGCGCAACCGTATTCACTTGAAGGATTCGATTAATCGAAATCCTTGATTGATCGAATTGTCGGGCTATTCGGTTTACTATAACTGGAAGAGCTCTATTAGCTGTTCCTCCTCTAGAGACGTTATAGAAACCTCGTGCCATTCCGTAAGGAGGGCGTTGGCCGTCTTGTCGACTCCAATGGTTTATGTATTGGCCCCACTCGGGTATGGGTTCTGCTTCATCCTGCCTCAGGGGACGCTCCCCAGGGTTGCAGACTTGTGGCTCTGTATCCGTACCACTTGATTTGCTGTCTTCATAGGGTTATTCATCTGAGTCTGAGATCCAACCTGCATTTTGTGGATTGTAGGGGTCCCCAGGTAAATTGTGTTCAACCATAGGTTCTGTATTAGAAGTAAGGTTAGTAAAATACTCTCCGTAGTATTTTAATCTTTGTGTTCTGTTCTATAGTTCTTCTGAATAGGTATGGTAAGTTTTAGATATGTCGCAACACCACTATCACTCCCAAACACATGTTGGTCATATCTCAAATCAATATAGTTGATCAGGCTATATTAATTCCAAATATGATTACATAATTGCCCAGGTTTGACTATAGTGTTCAACATTAAAATACTTTTAGGTTCTTATGATTGTGATACTGTACTTGTAGGTATGAGTGTTAGTATACTTCTTGTAAAAATACTTAAATCTTTAAAAAGTATACTTGTAGTCAGAGCTCCTAGCCCCGATGTATTTATAGTTTGTATATCTTTTATGGATTGATATACTGAGTTCACTATAAACAATGCTCTGATACCAATCTGTCACACCCCCAAACCAGACGGCGGAAACGTCCAGGGGTGGATGACTTTAATTGTAGTATCACAACACATGCATCATAGTAATCAAAGTACAAACAACCATTGTATTTAAAAAGTATAAGTATTTACATGTGTTCAATCATTGTATATTGAACCAAAATAGTTATACAAAAGAAGATATGACTCAAAATAGCTCCATCTTCTCAAAAACCTCGGGGAGTACCTGTGTATTATTTCCCTGAGAATACAAGTAATTTGAAAAGAGAGTATCAACATAAAGTTGAGTGAGTGCATAAGTGTTTATGTTTAAAAGGGTGTCTCTATATCTTGCATATGTAAACTGTTCCAAAAAATCCTATATTTTCTGTTGTTTATGAAAAGTAGTTTTATTCCCATAAAACTGTTCTATTTGTGAACCAATGTTCTATATTTGTAAAACTTGTAACTGAGAGTATGCCTGGCTTCACCAGCTGTTATTGAAAACTGTATTGAACCATTGTAGTTTGTATTCTGTAAAATGGTACTTTGAAGGTGTACTTTCGTTTAGTTGATTATACATTAACGTATTGTTAATATCTTTTTAATGAGTTCTTATAACCATACTATGACTGGATGGCCTGAAACAAACGCTTGTAGGCGTTAAAACTGTTGATAACAATTGTCACTCATTGGCGTGTATGCCTGACTGTAGCTAGCAGTCTGAGTGTGGGGTTGTCAATCCCAACATAGATCTACACACAACTTGTTTCGATCCCCTGGCTGGAGATTCTGGTTATAATGTCAGAACTTTAACTTTACCTTGGTTGTCTAAATGAATTAAACAACCTGAATTGAATGACTCATAAAAAGCATATAAACGTTACATGTATATTAGTCATGAAAACCCAATCACTCTGAAATAAATGATTGATAGTATGTTCTTGAATTAGTATTCCGAACATGTATTTGACAGTTGTAAACCCTTGATTTGTTTTGAATCAAAATAAAACAGTACATTCTAGTATACTTGAATCATGAATTATTGTTCTATGCATCATAAATTACACCTATTATAATTTATATGTAATTTCTGAATCGGTATTTAACTATGTTTGCATGTAATCCCTTGCTCAACATGTTACAAAGGTATTTGAACTGATGAAATAACTTTTATATTTATATACATATACAATTTTATTTATAAGTAAAATTTAAACGACACTCGGACAAATAACCGGTACTATAAGCCCACATCCAAACAAGGAAAATGACCCAGAATGAATTATCAGTCCTAAGCCTTTTAAATCTTATTATATATATATATATATATATATATATATATATATATATATATATATATATATATATATATATATATATATATATACAAATATGAATTTTGGGGAAAAATATAAGTTTACAAAAGAGTTTAATGTTTTGAGTATATTTTGATGATTTAACGTCGTTTTATCATGATTTGAAATCATGTATTTATAAAACAAAGTTCTTGTGTTATACTTGTATTCCCCCCTTAAAACAGTTGAAATTATGAAAATACGGGGGTATGAACTCACATAATAGGTGGTGATTCGGACAGCGTTTTGTTTCCCGGAAAGGAGTTTATTTGACGAAAAACCGACGCAAATCGGGCAGAGTTTCGACTGGAGAGAGGTTAACTTCTCGGGAATCTCGGGGCTTCGAGGCTTGCTTAGGGTTTGAAATAGGATACCGGGGATTTGGGGATTGTTAATATGCTTGTGGGGGTAGAAAGTGTGAAGAAAGATGAATTTTGGGGTGAAATATGTGTGAAATCCGAGAGATCTCGCACCCTTTATATAGGGTGCGAGGGGCGGTCCGAAGGAAGAGTCAGCAACACACGCGTCGGTCATGCGAAGGGGACACGGGGCGAGGCTCGGACAGGTGGCTCGGAGGTGTTGGCTTCGGAAATGACCGGACTTCGGTTCAATGGGAAGAAGGCATGTGTCCGAGGGGTGTCCGGGGGTGTCTCCTGCGAAGGTTGTCGACTACTTATTGGACCTCGGTCTCGGTCCAATCAAATGGTGACACAACGAACTTCGGTCCAATCCGATGATGACACATGGAAGCCTCGCATGCGAGGGTAACGTGGCCGAAGTTCAGCCTTGCGAAATTGCCCGGTTTTCAATATTTCTTGATTTTTGTGCCAAAAATTTGCAAAAATCATAACTTTCGCATACGAGCTCTGTTTTCGACGTTCTTTATATGCACGCGTAGGTAAAATTATACTCTACAACTTTCGTTTAGACTACGTCGGCTGATTTTGAATTTATTTTTAATATTATTATTTTTAACAGACCGGGACAGAAAATCTGTTAAAAATTCATAACTTCTTCATCCGACGTCCGTTTTTGTCTGTCTTTTTACCGTTGTACTACTATTGACGAGACCTTCAATTCTCATTTAGGTTGTGTCGGCTAAAAATCACTCGATCTTTATTTCGAGTTTTTAGCTGTACACTGCTACACTGAAACTTAGAAAAATCGTAACTTCCTCATACGAAGTCAGATTTTTCCGTTCTTTTTATGAAAGTTCTTGGTTTAACATAAACTACAAATTTCATTTAGATTGTTAAGGCTAAAAAGCCTTTTATTGAAAATTCAGTTTTTACACTGAACAGTGTTTTGCCGGTTTTGTCGCGGATCTTCGATTGGTCATAACTTCTTCGTTATAACTCGGATTTTAGTGTTCTTTATGTTTTTGGAAACCTTGTTACAATCTCTATCACTTGGTTCATCCCAATCGAGATTGTTTAATAATTTATTTTTGAGGGTCAATTATGTAAATATACACAGTATGCTAAAATTTCTCTTTATTATTTTAAAAAGAAATACAAATTGACCTACATTATTACATAGGTTTGAAATAACGGTTTGTTACACATAATTCCCTAAAGCACAAAGCATGCAACATTCGAGCATCAGGCAATTCAACTCAGAACATAACCTATACTTGTCATCCTATCAAGGAACTGATCTGATACTAGCATGCGAATCTATAAGCTCATACAAATAGGTACATAAAGGCATCTCTCCTAGAATTCTATCATGCAATTATGAGAAGGTCCTTATCCCTAATATAGCATGCAATTGTCATATCATAGCATAAAACATATAACATGTATGGGTATTTTGGGAAGACTTAATTGAGCTCGGTTGATTGCACGCATCGCAACCTTTTTATTTTATTAAAATCCTTTGATTAAAATGTTTCTTTTTATGGAAAATCTACCAAACCCTCGATTTGAGTCCAGGCACACCCGAGAGTATGCCTGAATCCCTCAAACCAAGGCTCTGACACCAACTTGTAACATCCAAAAAATACAGATAAAAATTTTTATTTTTAAATTCATTTAAAACATACGATACTTATATCAAATCAGTCAAAAGTGTATCATAGCAACATGTTATCAGAGTACAAATTCCCAAAATCTCAAAATGCGGAAATCATAGGGTGATGCGGTGTGATCAGGCCGGGCCCTCCCCCTTCGAACTGGAAGTACCTGAAACATAAACTTAAAACTGTAAGCACAAAGCTTAGTGAATTCCCCCAAAATACCCCACACCATACAAACATAAAACCAAGCATATCTGGGTGCTTGCAATCCCCTTCGGTCTATTTCAACCGGATACTGTCAAGCATATCTAGGTGCTTGCAATTCCCTTCGATTTATTTCAACCGGATACTATCAAGCATATCTGGGTGCTTGCAATCCCCTTCGGTCTATTTCAACGGGATATTTGGTCTATTTCACCCCTACCACTACCATATAATATCATAACAAAGAATCACAGAGTCATCAAGCAACACATGCATAACTAACAGTTGTCACGAAGTCAACCATCATACTACAATATAAACTAGGGGGCAACATTCATGCCTTCGACCCATATATAAAGGGAAGGTAACTCACCTCAGACTGAAGGTATTAAATAACACTCAGCGGCTGACTCGCGAAATCCTCTCCCTGAGGCACACGTATAAAACCCTAATTATAAATTAGTCCAATATTCTAACCCGAGGGTCCAAACCCTAACTCTTGTCTTAAAAGCAGAAACGGTTGCTTAAACCTTGCCTCATTGGGCCTGACCTACCAAGGACCAAATCCAACTAGTCCAAAAAGGCATTCCAAGCCCAACTACAAGGCCTTAAGGCCCAATATGGCCCAAGAGCACCCAAAGTGGCCTAAAGCCCAAAAATGTCCTGCTACAACAGGTGGGTCTGAGGCCCAAACCTAAACAAGTCAAAAGCCCAACAAAACTCGAGCCTAAAAATCTCATAAGCCCACAGAATGCGTACGCGCGGTGTACATGGCTCGTATGCCCAATGTACGCTGATGATCCGGAATCGAGGCACTGGCCCACTACGCCCATCATACTCTAGAGTACACCCAACGTACTGGTCAGTGAGCCCATAATTGCTCCCATGTCTTAATCCATTAAGCTTTAACGTCCAAAACTTAGATCCAAGCTCATAAAAGTGTCTTAAGCCATAACATTACAAACTTTATGCTCTTGCATGCCTTATTGGGACCCAAGCCATGAATTAAGCCTTCTATCTCTCTTAAGTGGTCACCAACTCATGCATTGTTGAGTTTTAACCTTCAAGATGCGATTTTTATCACTTCATGCACTCCCAAGAGTCCAAAAGGACAACTCAAATGGCCTGGAGTAACTTATACTACAAAGACGTTTGGGACCAAAAGATGCTAATATCTTCCCTAAACCTAGATCTAAGCTTAGAATGAACAAGTTTTAGACTTTATACCTTCAATAAGCTAGAAATGATGCACAAAATCTGGATCTACAAGCTCCTTCTTCTCCTTTGCTTATCCTCAAGCTTCTTTCTTATTCAAAACCACAAAATAACACCCAAAAACTCTATGTAAGCTAAAAAAATGCACTCAAGATGGCTAGGGTTTCGTGATTAGCACTAAAAGGCAATGGGGGCTGAAAGGGTGATGCACTTGAAGGACTTAAGGATCTTAAATAGGGTGAAAACCCTAAAAATTAGGGTTTGCACCTGGCTTGAGTACGCCCAGCGTATGCCGGGATCACCCCATCGTGCGTACCTAGTGTACGCCCAACGTACTCACGAACCCTCCACTACTTTTTAATTTAAATAATTAGATTAGTTTCATACCTAGCGACTCGGGCGCTACATCAGATCTACGGATCTGAACGTTTGGTAGATGGATCTGGTCAGATCTTGGTGAGAGCCAAATGGATCTGAAGATGACGGTAGAATTGAGAAGATCTGAGCGGATCTGAGGCGAAGAAGAGGTTGAGACCAAGAGACGATAACTATTCGTTATGGGTCCCACAAATGGCACCAAATGTTACGACATATCACCAGTTCTTCGAGTCTTGGACTCTTGGATACAGATCGGAGATCTGGTGTAATGACGTCTGCAAATTCCCGACTTGATACCTAGAAAGAGTCACAATAGATCCTTAGAGGCCCAGGAGCAGGCTTCGACAATCAATTCAGATCGGTGTTGAGGATGAACGAGTTTCTCCTAGCCGGAGAGAACCACTTTGGTATGTAGGATGTGAGTTTAGCCATGACGGCTGGATAGAGGCTAAGAGACTAAGAGGAAGTCCCCAAGGTTTAGATCTAGGTTTTAGAAGACGCCCCATCAAGGAGAAGGACTTATTCTATTTATAGGGGACAATTAGGTCTAGGAAGAGTTAGTTCAGGCCTTGGGCCGGCCCAACTCAGGCCCAACTAGCAAGGAGCCGGGTAAGGCCTCCAGGGATCACTAGACGAGCACTAGGAGCGGGCACTAGGCGAGCGCTAGACGCGGGCGCTAGATAAGGCTGACACGCCAAGTCTTGATGTCTGGACCATGCTAATGGACCATAAGTTAACAAAAACAATGTCAAAAAATATGGAACACCGGTGGATGCGATGCAATCATGTCGATCTCTTCCCTTTGGAACAGGAAGTACCTTAAACATAATCATAAACCATAAGAATAAATCTTAATGAGTTTCTTAAGATACCACATACCATACATGTATCGGGCCCCGCCCGACATCGGGCCCCTCCCAGTATTACATAATGGTCCCTGTCCGACATACATACAAACACATGTAAGTGTCACAAAGACAACTAGCATCATACATACATAATCCATTGGGCCGACATTGGTGCCTTCGACTTACAAGTTCACAACTTACAAGAAGGAATTAGGATTAGGGTTTCTGAAGCTTGAGGGTGATGGAGGCTGAGGATGAATAAACCCTAGCCTCAACATACCTTTAAATTGGGTGCAAAGCCCAAAAATTTGGGTTTCATTAAAATCAGTTGTCACGTTGTGGCAGGTCTTTAAATCCCGCGTTCCTTGAAAATATCGCCACGCCGTGGTCACCCAAAATGAAGACTTAAAAAATACAATGGATTAGCTCATACCTGAAATGGGTGTTACAAAAATGAATAAACTTGAAACTGTTTTAACCCACTAATGGTCATTTTCCAAATCATGAAAAGACTAAAACAACCATAGAAGGAAAAATAGCTACAACCTTTGAAGACTTTGATTCCTCTCGGGAGGTTGGAAGTTGATGAAGATAACAAAAACTCCAAAGTAAAAACTCTCTATATGTATCCACTAAGAAATAGTAAACCACTTCAAGATGCTTGCATTAAGCACTTCTTAAGCCATTAATAACTAATACCAAATTAGTCTTAAGAAAAAGCAACTTATAAATGCTCTAATCATGCACCAAATTGCAAGACAAAGAGAAAGGAAATAGAGCACAAAGCTCTCGGATTTGTGAGATGAAAAAGAGAGAAGAAGAAGTGAAAAAAACTAACTAGTTTTTGTTCCTTACACCTCTTTATATACTTAGACACAAGTTCTAATTGACCATACCTTCCAACCAAGTCAAAGCATGTCCTTTAAAAAAGTATGCGATGGAAGAGGAAAGACAACACTCAATCTCTTTGGCCATGATCACAAGGATGTGATGGCGGTGTGTGTTTTACTCCAAATTATTAACTAACATGTGCACTCTTTTATAATATAAACCACCTTTATATAAATAAACTTCTATAAGTCCAAACGGATGTACATAACATATAAATCACACTATATGAGTTAGTAGTTATTTTTTCCTCTTAGAAAATACTATTTCCATAAATAATAATTTTCCAATTTGAAATATTATTTTCATAGAATATTAAATTTCCAATTTAAATACAAGTGTTGATTATATTTATTAATAATCAAATTACTCTAATAAATAATCAATAAGTAGTAACTTGTTATAAAGTGTGACCTTACAAGATCATATGTCATTAGAAAATATAATTCTATAGTGATTCTTAGACATAAAGATATTTCGTAAGAATTGGACGATTTTGGGCTAAGGAGTAAAAAAGGTGTTGGGATAAGTTGTGGGCTAGTTTGGAAGGCTTATGGGACAAAATGTAACAACCCAAATTTCCAATAAAAATTTTCATTTTTAAATAACCAAAACATTCCCATAAAATATGAAATCCCAATAACATTTGTTTTCAAAATCCATAATATCAAACATTTTATTCATAATATCAAAGTGTCCCCAAATAATATGTTAGAGAGTGCATGTCGTGCCATCAAGCCGGGCCCTTGCCCTTAGGCTCTGAAGTACCTGAAACAATCCAACAAACTGTAAGCTAATGTTTAGTGAGTTCCCCAGAGCATACCCCACACAATCCACATAATCACATAATCCATACTAGTTATATCAGCTACATAAACCACATAATCCATGCATACAAACATATAAGGACGCCATGGAAACCCTCCAAGGTTTTATACCCGAGTGCCACTGGAACCCCAGGTGGTCTTACTACCTTCCATGGGAACCCCCACATGGTCTACCTGCCATGTGAACCTCCACATGGTCTTCACTAATTGCCATGAAAACCCCCACATGGTCTTCACTAACTGCCATGGGAACCCCCACATGGTATTAGCTAACCAAAGAAATATCATACAAGCTAAACATGCAAACATAATAGGATGCCATGGAAACCCTCCAAGGTCTTATGACCAACGCCATGGGAACCCCCACATAGTCTTAATCTACTGCCACAGGAACCCCCGGGGTCTTCCATGCAAATGTCATATCATCATAACACATAATCAACTAACAATCAAGATATCATATAATAGGTCGGCCTTGGTGCCTTAGACCTATTGGTATGGTGAGGAGACTCACCTATCAAGAAATGCTTAACTGATAAGATAAATCCCAACGCGCAGCTCTAACTTAACTGCCTACAACCATCATGTGACTAACTTTGTCAAAATCATGAAATACCAAAAATACCCTCAAAGTCAAACTTGGTCAACCATGATCAAAGTCAAGGTCAACAGTCCATGTTGACCCAACTCGTCGAGTGCATCTAGTAACTTGTCAAGTTCCTTCAGTGTTTAGAAAACCGGGAAAACCCCTAGCCAACTCATCGTGTTCGCTCAATATCCAGAAAGCGGAAAAACCCGATCCAACTCGTCGAGTTGTCAGGGTAACTCGTCGAGTTTTCCCAGTCTTAACATATTCAACCCCTTCCAGTCGAATCTAAAGGCCCAAACTACAGATCTGGTCCCCTAGGGTTAAGATACCACGCAAAGTTGCTAACTTTACATCCATGTAAGGCATCAAAGGGCTAAAAGCACTTACACAAAGCTTATCAAGGGACTATGAGCATGAAGGATGTTGAGAGAAAAACTTGAGACACACTTGAACAAACGTTAGAACAAGTATAGTTGCAGAATAGTTTATCTCAAACGATCTAAAAGCTCAACAATAATAATAAGTTAACGAGTTACATAATTAGAGAGTTAGTTGCGGAAATGTAAGGAAATATAAATGACAGCAGGTGTTATATCAAGTATACACATAATTTGATTCTTAACAAGGAATGCATTCAGACCAAGTTAGCAAGTGAGATCAAACTTAGTGATTAAGTCACGAATGACTTGCTCCGAAGAGAAATAGTATTCAGTTATATTCAAGTGAACTTTGAGAGTAAGATGGAGAGTCTTCAAGATGCGTAATTAGATAGATGTAAGAGATGTAATTGATGTCATGGAAGTGTTTGAATAAGAAAGATTGAGCTCTATATATAGAGACTCAAGAATTACATTGGATCAATTCTCTAAGCGTAGCCATGCAAGGCATACTGGACAATAGAGAGTATTCTAATAAAGTAGATAAAAAGTTAAACTAAAAAAGTTAAAGTTGCTATTGATGATGACTTCAGATGGGGTTGCTGACCGAGTTGACTGCGGATCTTCAATGACTGCGGTAGATCAATTTAAAGAGCGTCACTTTTATGATTCAACAATTTCCCCCTAAGTGACCTCTTTAACTTCTCTTCAGTTACCAAGTTTTAGGAACTTGATGAGAATCCACCAAAACTTTCTGACATTCTCCAACCAGGTGATCCTCCTTAAGATTTCGAACTTGACTTCGGCAGTTGTGTGTTTTGACTTTTGAACTGCGGTTCGACAAATTTCAATTTGATTCCTTGTGAGACGATTCATGGCAGTCATAGGAATGAAGTATTTGGTTTCATTGAGCTTTCGCTTAAAGATGACTCCAAGATCAGGGAAGTTTGTTGCACCCAAAGATCTTTCTTGATAACCTTCAGTAAGCATCGGTGCAGGATGAAGTGGTGATAGATCGAACTTTTTGGCAAGGACAGGGTGAATATCTGCATCAATCTTTGCGAAGTCACAGACAGTTTACCTTAGGAATGCGCTTGCCCTTTCAAATGTTATCTTCATCTTAGGATACTTCTAAGATTTGTTTTGGAACACCTTACCTATCAGGAAGACTTCTTCCGGATTCATGCATGGGAAGTCAGCTTGGGTGCGGACGTAGTCCTGATTCCTTCTTGTAAGAGTATACTGGATGAAGTCAGCTTTCATGAATTTCCGGGGCTTAAAGTTCTTGACTGCGGATGGTCTATCATTAGACCAGATTTTTTCTATGGAAGAAGCATGTTTGGCATAGAATCGATTGAGTCTTTTGAACTCCATGGGCAGTCTCTTGTGATCAGGTAGGCTGCGGTCAAACTGCTCAAATACAGTGAAGTATTTAGCATTTGGGGAGATTGGAACATCGCAGTAACCGTCAGAAGGGGGTTCAGCAAAGGTAAGATAGGGTTTATAGTCATCATCCAGCAGTCTTCTGTGGGGATTGATCCAGAAATTGACTAAGGATTCATCCATGGTGATGTCGAATCCGTTTTCTCTCAAGATGAGTTCAGCTAATTTGACTGCTTTCCAATCTGCTTTCTTCTGTTTCGTTGCGGGAGAGTCATTGGAATGTTCGGATGACATGTTGGAGGCTAGATTCTTGAAGTGGGGAGGAGTCTTCGGTCACTCAGGAGAAGTTTCTTGAATGATTTTCTGTTGCGGTGGAGATTGATGTTGCGGTGGTGTCTGATGTTGCGGTGGTGTCTGATGTTGCGGTGGTGTCTGATGTTGCGGTGGTGTCTGATGACTTGGATTCTTGTGAGGAGATGGTTGCGGAGAGGGAATTTTTTCATTGATGACAGGGGGGCTCCTATGTTGAGAGACGTTGTTTGAATGATGGTCTTCATCACTTCCCCCTCTTGAGGAATGCAAAACCGGAGCATCCTCAAGCCATTGCTTAAGACCATCGACTTTGGCACACACCTACTGGAATTGAGCTTTGAGAGCATCAGCTAGTTGCTGATTGTCTGGGATGGCGGTGTTGAAGAGTAGTTGATGAATCTCCTTGGTAAGTTGAAGAATCTCAGGACCATGAAAGTTTGAAGACAGGGAGCGTTGAAGTCTATTGATGGTAGATTGAAGAACCGAGATGGTGGACGCATAGGCAGTGTGAGTTTCAGCTATCAGCTTCTGTGAGTGAGTTGACTGGTCCACAATGGCTGTTTGTAAATCTGCCTTGATTGCGGATACCTCAGAGATGAGGCGCTCTGCATCAGCTATAAACTGCTTATGATCAGCCTGGCGACTTGTATTTAGGGATCGAATTCCCATTTCAACTTTTAAAGAAATTCGCTCAGCAGCTAGGCGTTCATGAGTTTCCAATCATTCGATTCTTTCAATGAGTGACTGCGGTCCTGGTAAGTCTTCAGGTTGCGGTTGAGTGGGCTTAACAGCAGCAAGAATCTGATCTACTTTGGCTTGTAGACTCAGAAATTCTTTTCTGGACACAGCGATCTTCTTTTTCTTCTTTTTCTCTTTCGGCTTGGAGGTTGAGTGTTGAGAACCACTCGAAGCTTCTTCCTCATCAAAAATCATTAAATCGTCATCAGAAGGGTTAGGCTGATTTACCTCATTGAGATCAAAGTCATCGAATCCGAAGGTAGGAGCGGAGCTAACTTCTATTGCGGTGCCATCGTCTTGAGAATCTCTAACAGTTGGAGTTGGAGCTGGAGCTGGAGGGAGTTTTGATGTACCTTCACCACCACGATTGGACTGAGCATTGTGGATTGTTTCAGCCATTGTGGACATCCACTCTTGTACTTTCAGAATGGTGGCTACGGTATTGGCGTTATTGATGGCGTCCGCCCAATACTTGGCTACAGATTGAATCTCTTGTTGTTTCTGTTGAAGTTGCTTGATTTGATGGTCCTTCCTTGCTTGAAATGCCCTACGGAAAGCGGCATATTTCTTGATATCGGATTCGGAGACCGGATTGTAGTGTAACCATGAATCATTTGATTCGTCACCGTCAAATCCTTGGAATCGCACCGAGGTGTCCCTCGGGTCCACGGATCCTTGCACAATGCTGCTCACCGTGCCTAAACCACCTGTAAAAGATGTAAGTAGAGTAGGATTTCCTGAGCTTCCTCGGTCTCCTTGACCCGTGGTCAAGTCTGGCCTCGGCTCAATTCTGGCAAGGGCGGAAGAATTGCTCTGCGATTGGGAAGGTGTTTGCAGTGTTTTGGTTACAGACAAAGGGATGGAGTTCAACTCCTCGGGAGAAAAGAAATGTAGACGGGAAGCCCTGGAGACCTTAGGGCGAGAACCAGTTCCATCCCCTTGGGAGTGAGCTGGGGGTGAGTCTCCACGTTCAGTTGAAACATACACATTTTGTGTGTCTGAGTGGAATTCGATGGTGGTATTGAATGGGTCTGCGGCCACCCCAAGGACTACCGGAGCCTTTTGAGAGGCTGCGGCATCAGTCCGGTCACACATTTGTTCTGTGGGATTGGTCTTTCTTTTCTTGAGGATAAAGATGGGATGTGCATCCTCATCAGAATCACTCACAGAGGGAGAGTGGGATCGATTTTCAGTTGATTCGTCATCTGAGGACACAGTTTGTTTGAGTTTCCTTTTCTTTGATGGTTCAGTTTGTTTGGGAGCATCTTTCTTCTTCGGGGTTCCATGTTTCTTGGTGATGTTGCGGGGGCCTTGGTGGACTGAGGCTAACTGCTTGCGTCTTTTTGATAAAGACAAGTTGGATAGAGTGGTGGAGGATGGGACTGCGGTACTACCAGGGATGGTGAGTGCAAATGTGGCTTGTTTAGGTAGAGGCGGGGTAGGAAGGTATGGGTCAATACCTTCCATAGCCTCTATATGGTCTGTGACATCAATGGTTTCAAGTCCACGGGTAGACAGAATGTGGACTGGTAGCCGTCTAATGGGTCCAAAAACAGATTGATCCGTAGAGGGATTGTACCTTTTTAGATCGTTAGTGATGAAGAGGTTGACATCGTTGCCCATGCTAAGTCCTGCATCTGCATGAAGATCTGAGATGCATAGAGACCAGAATCTAGCAAAGGTGAGCTCGGTAGGGTTTTCTCTTGGACTTTCCTTGGGAATGTACTGCAAGAAGTCATCCCACAAGATCTGTCCGTAGTTGACATCGTGGCCAGTGAAAATACTCCATACTAACTCTAACAGCTTGAGTCCCATGTTATCAGTGCCTCCAGTTCTGCCAGACAGGCTGCGGATCACGAAGTGGCAAACGAACTGCCACACCGCAGGCAACTGATTTTTCTTGAACTCGCCTATGCCTTTAAGCTTCTTTTGGTAACCCATTTGGTAGAGTGCAGAAAGAATTTCCGCCATGCTTGGAGTGAAGACCTTGGTTGAAGGATGAACTAACAGGTTGATGGAATTGAGGAATTTTTCTTTGGTCAGAATAACCAAAGAATCATTCACCAGATTTAGATGCACTTCTTGAAGATTTTCGAGGGGTCGATATGCAGAGAAGGCACATTTGAAGAGGGTTGATAGAGGAACCACATCTGTGAAGGAATCGAAGGGACCAAACAGTGGGTGATTGGACATGAACTTGATCATCAACTTGATCGGAGCATTATAAGAGGAATGCTCTTCGAACACAGCCCTAAAATTGCTTGAAGCAATTGATGGCATTTGGTTTCTTGAGGAAGAGTCTAAACCAGTTGGGTGTGCTGAGGCAGATGCCTTGGAATGTTTCTTCGAGATACCGGATTTCACCATTTTTTGAGGAGTTGAAGAACTTGCATGAAAACAGAGTGCAAGAAGATGAAGGAGAAGAAGTTCGTCGAGTTTACAGAAAGCGTAAAACTTTCTTGGGGAAGAAGAAGGGGGTTTTATAGTGGCGGATTTGAAATAGTTATTGTTTTCACCCTAAGTCAAATTGAATAAGGTAAAAACGTTTGGGTTGTTTTCTTTGATTAGGAAAGGAAATCTCAGCCACCGATAATAAAAGGTTTAATTTATTTTTTTGAGATTTTCCAAAAGGGGTTAGCATTTAATGAAATGTCAGTCCCTAAAACATCACGTCTGAAGAACGTGTGGTGAAGGGGGGGGGGGGTTAATCCGTTGTATAAAAGGGGAAGATGTAACAGATTTGACGTTTTGGGATAATAGGAAGAGACAGTTTAAAAGGAATTTTTTTATGAAAAACCGTTCTTTTTGTCATCATACCCAAAATAGGTCTGACACAAGGTTTATTCAAAAAGTGGAAATGAGACAGTGATATGGTACACAAGGAATGCTTTTTGAATATTTTTCTTATTTAATGAAGGATCATTAAATAGCACATCACGTTTCAAGAATTTATGAAACAGTTGAGAAATCAATCAATGTGATTGCGGATTGAGACTTCATTGCGGATGGATCTTTTGTCATTGTGGATGGATCTTTTGTCATTGCGGATGGATGGTTAGATGACTGCAGTAGAGGAACTGAGGAGAACACTTGAACAAAATTAGTAACAACAAACAATAAGGACCATTGAAAGATAAATATGATATATATTTGCGGTACATAGAGTATACTACGGTACACAGGATATACCAAAACTATCTATCATAAATAACTTGAATTAGGCCACAACAAAGACCAAGGATGGTCTGCGGTACCTATCAATTCAAAAAGAATTGTGGGTCCGGATTCATCATTCCTAACATTTGTAAGAAACTGTTGAGTTTTGTAGAGTCAAGTGCCTTTGTGAATACATTAGCAATATCTTTATGAGTATGTACAAAAATTAGTTCAATGTTACCTTTCAGGATGTGGTCTTTGATGAAGTGATACTATAGTTCAATATGCTTTGTCCTAGAGTGCTGAATTGGATTGTGAGAAATCGCTATAGCACTCTCAGAGTCACAATAAATTGGTATCCGCAGCATTCTGTATCCGTAGTCCATAAGTTGTGTTTTCATCCATAAGACTTGTGAACAACAGCTGGCTGCAACCACATATTTAGCTTCTGCGGTAGACAGTGATACACAATTTTGTTTTCTTGATGACCAGCTGACGAGTCTTCCACCTAGAAATTGACATCCACCGAAGGTGCTTTTTCGATCTAGTCTGCATCCGGCATGATCCGCATCAGTGAATGCTTGTAGGCTAAAGTCATTCCCTGCGGGGTACCATAAACCAAGAGTCTTGCTACCCTTTAAGTATCTTAGAATCTGCTTGGCTGCGGTCATGTGTGACATTTTTGGATCAGCCTGGTAACTTGCGCATACACCTGTTGCAAAGACAATGTTTGGTCGGCTTGCGGTGAGGTACATCAATGAGCCAATTATACCTCTATAAGTCTTGTGATCCACTGATTCGCCTGAGGGATCAGCAGATATGTTATATCCGAAGGCCATGGGGACCTTAGCCGAAGAACAGTTGTCCATTGAATATTTCTTTAACAGTTCAGTGGTGTATTTCTCCTGATAGATGAATATCCCTTGAGGGACTCGTTTCACTTGAAGTCCTAGAAATAAGTTAATCTCTCTATTCATGCTCATTTGGAACTTGTTGGTCATGAGCTTAGCAAATTCATCCACCATTTTTTGATCAGTTGATCCGAAGATGATATCATCTACATATATTTGTACAAGCATAAGGTGATTTCCATTTGCTTTTCTAAATAAAGTGGGATCAATCACTCCTCTTTTGTATCCTGACGAGACAAGAAATTCAGAGAGAGTCTCGTACCACGCTCTTGGGGCTTGCTTTAGACCGTAGACTGCTTTTTCAAGCTTGTAGCAGTAGTTTGGGAATTCAAGACTTTCAAAGCCCGGAGGTTGCTGAAGATAAACCTCCTCTTTTAATTCACCGTTGAGAAAAGCACTTTTCACATCCATTTGATGTACCTTGATGTTCTTATGAGCTGCGTATGCTAAGAAGGTTTGGATGACTTCCATTCGTGCTACCGGAGCATACGTTTCATCATAGTCAATACCTTCAAGGTGACTATATACCTTGGCAACTAGCCTTGCTGTAACGCCCGTGTTTCTAGGCTAGGCATTAATATTGACATAATGGTCTAGGTTAAACTTTGTAACTCATTTTGAAGAAATGAAAGGGATTTATGTGAATATTATGTGAATTATGTGTTTTATGCTTAATTATTAGGGTTTAATTAATTAAGAATAAAAATGAGCGTCAAAATTAAATTTTAGATAAAGCCGATATCTATTAAGAAACTTGTAGTGGGCGTGACAAGGATTACGGATATATAAAGAATGCCGAAATCCGAGTTATAACGAAGAAGTTATGACCTGTCGAAGTTTCGCGACAAAACCGGCACGGGGCCGAATGTCGTAAAAAGTGATTTTTTGATAAACTACTTTTTAGCCTTAGTGATCTAAAAGAAATTCGTAGTGTTCGTTAAACCGAGAGTATGTATAAAAAGAACGCCCAAATCTGACTTCGTATGAGAAAGTTATGATTTTTCGAAGTTTCAGCATAGCAGTAGACAGCTAAAAACTCAAATTTTAGATCGAGTGATTTTTAGCCGACACGACCTAAACGAGAATTGAAGGTCTTGTCAATAGTAGCACAACGGTAAAAAAACAGACGAAAACGGACGTCGGATGAAGAAGTTATGAATTTTTAACGGATTTCCTGTCCCGTGCTGTTAAAAATAATAATTAAAAAATTAAAGTAAAATTTAGCCGACGAAGTCTAAACAAAAGTTGTAGAGCGTAATTTTACCTACGCGTGCATATAAAGAACGTAAAAAACGGAGCTCGTATGCGAAAGTTATGGATTTTAGAAGTTTTGGCGCGAAAATCGAGAAATTTCGCATGAATAGTGCCAGCCACGTTATCCTTCGCATGCAGCCTCCACGTGGCGTCTTCTGATTGGACCGCAGCCTCGTATGGCACCCGCTGATTGGTCCGAAGTCGTCATCCTCCTTCCCCATTGGACCGAAGTTCGGTCCACTTAGAAGCCTCCACCTGTCCGAGCTTCGCACGTGGCCTTCGCAGGAGCTGACCCGTGTCCGACCTTGCTGAGTCATCCGAAGTGTGGCATGTCCGAAGACCGACGCGTGTCTGCTGACTCCTCGCATCCGAAGCCACCTGCCCCCCTCGGTCCGAAGCCTCCCCCTATAAATAGAGGGGTGCGAGACTTCCCGGGTAATTTTGGGATTTTGCCCTTTTTCACCCCTAAACTCATATTTTTAGTATTTTGACCTCCCCCGATGCCTCGAGATCATTTCCAACGCCCGGAACACGTCCCGGAGTACCCGTGAAGCCCGGGAAATTTATTTTTCGGTTTTGAAGCCCGACCCTCGCAGAGCCCGGTTTCTCAATAAAACTCCCGGTTTTATTAGAAACGATCATTCTAGGCAACGAAGTGCTACCCGATTATCGTTAAAACATGTGAGTGTGTAGTTACTTTCACCTTACACATATATATGAAGTATTTTCTTTAAAATATGTGCTATGTGTAATTATATTGATTGTTTAATTAAGGTGACTGTTGAATAGATGTTTTATACAAGTTTTAAACTGTATATATATATATATATATATATATATATATATATATATATATATATACATATATATATATATATATATATATATATATATATATATATATATATATATATATATATATATATATATTTATCTACAAATATGTTGGGTAAAACATGGGTAGATGAATTAGATGATGTGTGATGAAATAAAAGTGATGAGAGGTATCGATGTTTAAGATGATCTAGTCATCTAGCAGAGTATAGACAACGGCCACAGACTATTTTAGATAGTCCAGTGGAACGTTAGTAGACTTGTAATCGGTACGTATGTTTGAACTATATGTTCATAAAGTGTTCTTGAACTATATGTTCATTAGGTGTTTTTGAACTATGTGTTCATCCGTTAGTTCTTTTTTTTGACACTATTACGTGTCGGGGTACGGGAGCGTACGGGAGTACTTTATCAGTATTTTCCCTATACTTTTATTTGGAAGAGCTTTGGAGTCTTTGTTCTTTTATGAAGTGATCGGACGAGCTTCATGAGTTAGTGATATAGATCATGAGTTAAATAGTGGGTGTGTGATGAAAGGTGAGTTGGATAGATGAGATGATCAGTGATATAGATCATGAGTTGAGAGTGAGTGGTGAAATATGAGAAAAGCCCTTACCTAAACGTTGGCGTGAGTGGTGCAATATGAGAAAATCCCTTACCCAAACGTTGACCCCCGTCATTCAGCAGAGTATGAATGACAACCATGGACTGTTCTAGACGGTCTGTGGAACAATAGCAGGCTCGCAACCTGTAGGTGTTAATGGACTCGAGTGTTCATTCGATGTACTCTATTCCCCTCATGAGTGCCTTTAGGGCATGTATGGATGGGGAAACCCCTTAGTATGTTCATCAGTTGTATGGAAAACCCATTGACATGTATTGCGGGGGGAACACCTGTGGGAAATACTGTCGATGAATAAGAGCTATGGACTCAGCTGTATGGAAAACCCATTGACATGTATTGCGGGGGGAAAACCCGTGGGAAATACCATCGATGAATAAGAGCTATGGACTTAGCATATGGAAAACCCGTTGACATGTATTGCGGGGGGGGGGGGAGAGAAACACCCGTGGGAAATACCGTCGATGAATAAGAGCTATGGACTAGCACATGGCGACGATGTGACTTCGTGCCTATTTGACATAAATTGCTGAAGGAAAGCAATGTTGTGACCCCGGTGTTTGTCTTATTTGACATATATTGCAGAGGGAAGCAATGTTGTCATCTTGTTGATTGTTTTATGTTAGGATGTCTTGTTTGACATAAATTGCTGAGGAAAGCAATGCTGTCACCCCTTGTGAAAATCCTTAGGCTAGGTCCCTTGTGATAGTTGTTTTAGGGACGTAAAGTGAGGATAATGGGAATGGGTAATTAGGGTTATTTGGTTGATGGAATTAATAAATTTATTGTTGATTGAGAACTTAATAAGTTTATTATTTATTGTGGGTTGAAAACCCTATATGCTCACCAGGCTCCCAAGCCTGACCCACTCAGTTTAATTGTATCACAGGTATCGATACGAAGTTGCTTTACACTGAGAGATTAAAAGAGAAGTAGATCACTAGTGTAAATGATGTAAGTTTCGTTTATGCTTATGTTTTTGTATTGACAATGACATCCCAATGGTTTAAGTGAATAAAATACATTTCTTCGGAAATGATTTGATAACATAGTTATCATGTTTATCTGGGAACAAATTCCGCAACACTTTTAATCAAATGATTACTCTGAAATTATTTTAAAAGCAAAAATTAAATCGGTCTTTTCTGGCCGTGAAATTGGGTATGTCACACTTGCCTTGTTTCTGACGACCGCACCGGATTCATCCAACTTATTCTTGTACACCCATCTAGTACCAACAATAGTGTGACCTTGCGGCTTCGGAACGAGCTGCCATACTTTGTTTCTTTTGAATTCTTCTAGCTCTTCTTGCATTGCGGATATCCAGTCTAGTTCTAGTAATGCTTCTCTGATTGTTCGGGGCTCGACCGAGGACATAAACGCTGCGTAGTGACAGTGATCAGATAAATCATTGGAAGATCGAGTCTGGATACCTGCAGATGGGTTGCCTATGATTTGACCTGGTGGATGGTCCTTCATCCATACGTGTAGACGGGGTTGCAGATGATTAGCAGCTGCGGTAGAGGGAATGTCTTCAATATCGGAAGACTCTGCAGTTGGAGATGGCAGTTCCCCCTGGAATTGAGAACATCCTGCTGAATTGTCTTGAACTGGAAAGGTGGGATCAGAGTTTTCTTGGGCAGATGGTGAAGGTTCCCCCTGGATTGCAGACGGGAGTTCCCCTTGAACCTGAGAAGGTTCCCCCTGGATTGCGGATGGGAGTGTGATAATCCTCGAGTCTGTTCTTGTGTCAATGTTCTCTATGTTTTCATCATCCGAGTCCGAAGAGACGTTTGATGGTTGAAATCCTCTGCGGATAGGGATTGGAGCTGCATCTTCTAGTACTGGAACCTCGATGGTTGTTTTATGGTCCGGAGTTGAGTTTTCCCCCTCAACCGGCGAGGTGGAAGTATTTAGTGATACCTCATCGGATGGTGTAGGACCAGATATGTCAGCATGCTACTATAGAGCTTCCGAGGACACAAGAACTTCGGATAACTTGGCTGTTTCTACAGGGTCGAAGAGATCGTCATAGTTTACTTCAACTAGGTTTAGTGGACCCGAAGAAGCAGGAATATCACTTTCTAGGATTGTTGTGGTTTCGGTTGATGGAGCGGTGTTGCGGATGTGATAGTCATCAAATTTCACATCAAAGCTTTCAATTATTAGCCTTGTGCGTCTAATGAGAACCCTATAATCAACTTTCTTTGTGGAGTATCTAAGGAAGATGCATTCATCAGACTTCGGTACGAATTTATTAAGGTGGTCTCTGTTGTTGATTACAAAACATCTACACCCAAATATATGGAAGAATCAGACATTTGGCTTGCGGTTGTTAAGGCCCTCATAAGGAGTTTTACTGAGACGCTTGCATACAATGCTTCAGTTCTGTACAAAACATGTTGTGGCCACTGCTTCAGCCCAAAAGTAGAGAGGAAGGTGGGCAAAGTTGAGCATAGATCTGGCTGCTTCTACCAGAGTGCGGTTCCGTCGCTCTACTACCCCATTTTGTTGCGGTGTGTATGGAGCTAAGAAGTTGTGAGTGATGCCCTTTGAAACCAAGAAACTATTTAGGAGATGGTTAGTAAACTCGGTTCTATTATCACTTCGGATGCGTCGTACTGGTAACTTGATCTGAATTTCAATTTCCTTGATGAAATTGATCAGCATCTGTGGAGTTTCTGATTTGAGTCTTAAGAAAGAAACCCAGGTGAACCGTGTGAAGTCATCAACTATAACCAGTATGTATTTCTTGTGATGAAGACTGGCTACGGTAGATGGACCGCAGAGATCAATGTGCAAGAGTTCCAGTGGTTCAGAAATTGAGGAGTCAATCACCATGGGGTGACTTACTTTGGATTGCTTTCCACATTCACATGCAGGACAGAGAGTATCATTGCTGAACTTGAGGATTGGAAGACCTCTAACTAGTTCTCCGGTGACCAAATTTTTGATGTATCTGAAGTTGAGATGAGCTAGCTTGCGGTGCCATAGCCAGCTGACTTCGGATATTGCTTTGGATAGGAAGCATAACTGCGGTTTGCCTATGATCATAGACACGTCCAGAGGATACATAGTACCTTCGGATCGGGACTTGATCAGACACGTGCTCCTATCGCTTGTCATTACATAGCAAAATTAGTCATCAAATTCAACTCGATGGCCTGCCTTACATAGTTGACCAACACTGATGAGATTGTGTTTAAGGCTTTCTACATAAGCAACCTTTTGAATAGATAAGTTTCCCGTAGTAAGAACACCATAACCTTGGATTATCCCATTCGCATTGTTGCCGAATGTGACATTTCCACCGTTGCAAATTGGCCTGAAATCCCGAAGGTATTCTAACCTTCCGGTCATGTGCAAGGAGCAGGCACTATCGATTAACCACTCTTCTTCTTGTTCCTCCTTACACAAGGCATGAGAATTACACGATTAGTTTAGGCATCCAAACTAGTTTGGAGCATGGGACAAAAGATGAGTTTCTGATTGATGCATGAACCGAGGTTGCAGGGACTGGTTTCGTGTCAACTTTTAATCCTAGTCCTGGGTGTTTGTGAGTTTTTGGAGTGTTGCGATTTTTAGAAAAGTTATGAGGTTTCTGAAAAGGACCAGATTTGACATGAGATGAACCATTTTGACAACTACATTGACATTGACATGCTGAAATTTTGTCTTTTGCTCTGACACTTTGTTTGGTCAGCGGTCTAAATGATGAGGTAGGCTTGTGACCGGTCTGAGGGTGGTAAGCGCTGACATTGGTGCTGTTGGAATTTGAAAAAGTTTGTTTCGAAAAAGATTTAGCACGTGGAGATTTTTTGAACCTTTTTGTGGGGTTTGGTAAATTCCCTTCCACTTGTTAAAATTTTGCTTTGATTTTAAAAGTGTTGGAGTGGGTAAGATACCCTTCCATTTTGGATCATCTGAGGAATAGATTTGAAAACCATTGCGTCGAAAATACCTTTCTTTCTTTTGTGCTGTGTCAGATGAGTTTGGAATGACTGTTGACACTGTACATTCTTTTTTGTATGTTTTCTTGATGGGAGAGTTTTTTGAAAAATAGTGCGAGAAAACAAACTTTTCTGGACTCTTAGATTTTGGAAATCTGATATGTCTTTTGGTTTTAGAAAAGATTTGTCGATTTGTCCCTCGGGATCGAATTTCCTCTTTGAAGGCCTTTTTAGCTAAGGTTTTTGGAGAACCGCAGTCATTGGTGTTCAGATGCGGTTTCATGGAAACCTTTGAAATTTTTTGAAAACGAGGGCTAGATTCATCCGAACTTGAAGATTCAGGGTTTTGAGAGCATTGACCCACTTCAAAGTTTTCTATGGGTAATTCATAATGAATTGGCTGAAGAGTCACAGAGCTTTTTATTGAGGACTACGGTAAGGATGATTTGACTACTGCAGAGTAAGACTGAGTTGGGACTTCAGTGGGACTTTTGTGGGACTTCTGCGGCTCATGACTATAGCGAGAGACACTGCGGTCTGAGGGCAGAGATGGGAAGTCCTGTGAGACTTCGGGACTCTCTATGATAATTTCTTCATCAACCACTGATGAAGTCTGAGAATTTGGATAGATTGTACCACAGATAGGAGTTTGATCACTTGTGTGACCCGAAACCTCAGGCACAATTTCCTCTATGACACAGTTATTACTTAGATTATGAAGTCTACCGAAGTGTGTTCTGATGTCTTCGGGAAAAGTTTTGTCATTGACTGGGAAATGAAATTCTCGGTCCGGAGGGACATACAGTTGATCTTTGTTAAACCGGGGTGAGGAACCCTTTGTGGTAGGATATCCATTGGACCAACCCGAATTGTATGTATTGTCCACAATTCCATTATTCACCAAATTTTCAATAGCTTCACTTTCATTGAACAGTTTTTCTATTAATAGATTTAAATGTACAATCTCACTCTGAGCTAAATCTCTTTGGTTCAAAGCTATCTCTAGTTGTGTTTCACTCAACATTCTTGCATCTTTTTCTAACTCTAAGTCCTTTTCTAACATAGCCATTTTGAGTCTTTTGTTGTCCAGTCGTCCTCTTACATGAAACATCTCTTGGGACGCTATGTTCTTCTCATCTAAAGCTTTGTTATAGTCTGTAAGGACGGCAGCACATGTGTCATTAAGATTGTCTATGAAGGGTTGACCATCATGCATGCTATAGTTTAGAGTTTGAATCATGAGTTTTACCTGTTCGACGATGCTTAGAGTTCCATCCTGTGCCATGTAGCAGTAGTTCTTTTCCAGCTTTGTAGACCCGTCATCATCCGCAGTTGCCAGCATGCAGATTTTGCCTTTTCCTTTGACATTGCTGATGGCTTCTTCTTCATCTCCGGATGACAAAACTTGATGGTCTCTTTTGACATGGGCTACGTATGCCCTAGCCTTTTCCTTTTCTTCCAATTCTTGAGCCATTCTTAGGTAGAATTCTCTGTCTTTCACTACATTTGCCTTGCAATCTTTTGCAAAATGATTCTCTTGTTGCACTTGTGAGAAATCACAACATCACTTTTGTCTTCTGAGGGAGTACCGGAGTCAGTGGTTTGGATGGACTGCGGTGCCTCCTTTGGTTGAGTATTTTGAGATTGCGGTGGTGGATGAGAACTTTTGGGATATCGAGAATGGTTATTCTGCGGGTTGAAGTTACGGTTGAATGGAGGTTTGTTGAACTGCTGATTCTTACGAAAAGAAGGAGGTGGTAGCCGGTTGAACTGTTGACTAACAAGAGCAATAGCCTTCTGAAATTCTTCTTCATCATCATACTCTGAGTCGGCTTCGTATGAATGCGGAGTAGTGTCATACGAGGGAGAGTAGGATTGATTATGTGGAGCTTGTGCTATAAGAGCAAGTGGTCCTCCGAAGTCAGCACAATCTTTGAGTACGGTGGATTCTTGTGCTTGCAGTTCCCCGTAGAGCTTGTAGAGAGACAAAGAATGAATCTTTCTATCCCCTTGAACTATCATCTTAGCAGTAGTCCAATGTCTTCCCAAACCATTGAGAAACTGAAGGTTTGTTTCATGGTTACTGCGGATGGTGCCAACATTCGATAACTTGGTGACTATCAGGTTGAACCTTTTGAAGGAGTCTTCAAAACTTTTGCCAGTATGAGCTTTGAAATTGTTGAACTCATTGAGTGCAGTTGTGAGCTTCTTATCTTGAGCTTGTTCTGAGCCTTCGTACAAATTCTTGAGAACTTCCCAGATCTCTTTTGTTGATTTGCAGTTTATGATAATGTCAAAGTTGCCAGGAGCAACTCCACAAGAGATTTCATAAAAAGCAACAGCATCATTTTCCATTTTATCGAGGTCATCTTTAGTGGGACGGTTCATGCTTGGTTGACATCCTCCTAGTCTGGCTGTGGCACCATCAGTTTGAGCTGGTGTAAGAACAGGGACATGTGGTCCTTCTTCTACGGACCGCCATACATCTCTACCAAGTCTCCTTAAGTATCTTTCCATTCTTTGAGACCAGTGATGATATTCATTTGCCACCAATATTGGGGCTCGGTTTGAACCACCAACACTGTTGGAAACATTCAGAGATAATGCTTGTGCCATTTTTCCTTGTTTTTTTTTTTTGAAAAGTTTTTTTAAGAAATGAGCTTCAGTGGTATAGAATGCCTTTTGAAAATCAGAGTTTTGTTTTTCAAAAAGCAACCACTATGGCTCTGATACCAATTGTTGAGAGAAAAACTTGAGACACACTTGAACAAACTTTAGAACAAATATAGTTGCGGAATAGTTTATCTCAAAGGATCTAAAAGCTCAACAATAATAATAAGTTAACGAGTTAGATAACTAGAGAGTTAGTTGCGGAAATGTAAGGAAATATAAATGACAGCAGGTGTTATATCAAGTATACACATAAGTTGATTCTTAACAAGGAATGCATTCAGAACAAGTTAGCAAGTGAGATCAAACTTAGTGATTAAGTCACGAATGACTTGCTCCGAAGAGAAATAATATGCAGTTATATTTAAGTGAACTTTGAGAGTAAGAAGGAGAGTATTCAAGATGCATAATTAGATAGATGTAAGAGATGTAATTGATGTCATGGAAGTGTTTGAATAAGAAAGATTGAGCTCTATATATAGAGACTCAAGAATTGCATTGGATCAATTCTCTAAGCGTAGCCATGCAAGGCATACTGGACAATAGAGAGTATTCTAATAAAGTAGATAAAAAGTTAAACTAAGAAAGTTAAAGCTGCTGATGATGATCACTTCGGATGGGGTTGCTGACCGAGTTGACTGTGGATCTTCAATGACTGCGGTAGATCAAGTTAAAGAGGGTCACTTTTATGATTCAACAAAGGAGGGCCAAGACTTGATAAAGTTGGCAAATTTAAGTCCACAAAGGCCCTGAGATGTCCAGATCTGAAGCCATATCTTTATAACATGCTCAAATGTAAGAATGGTCCCAAACTAGGATAATAATGGCCATAAATTTTCAAAGAAGAAGATCTAAGCAATAAAAGGCCAAGTTTTCGACTTTATACCTTAAAATGGATGTCACAACATAGTAAACATCGGATCTACAGCCTCTTCCTGCAGCTATGCACCAACCACTTCAAGATCCTTCACTTAAACACCAAAAAGATACTCCTTGAGCTCTCACACACTCAAAATGGTAGGAAAAGCATAGACTAGGGTTTCTATGGACAAAGGGGGCGATAAGGGAGGCTAATAATGAGGCTTAAGGCCTTTAAATATGGTACAAGCCCTGAAAATTAGGGTTTTCCTTTCCAGCGTCTACTCGTTGACTTGGGGCCTTCCAACTCGTCGAGTAGACCCTTAATCCCGTGTCCAAAATGATCCCTACACGACGAGTTGGAGCTCCCCAACTCGTCGAGTTCCAGTCCAAAACCCTAAAATTTTGAGAAATAAATGATACCTGAATCAAGCGTTACAAATCTCCCCCACTTGAACTAGACTTTGTCCTCGAAGTCTGTGGACGCAAACAAATCTAGGTAATGATCCCGCATCTCATCCTCCGACTCCCATGTCCATTCCGAGCCCTTCCTGTGCTGCCATTGCACCTTCACTAACTTCACCTCTTTGTTACGGAGAAACTTAGTTTTCCTATCCAAGACCGCAACGGGCCTCTCAATGTAGTTCAGGCTCTCATCCACCTGAATGTCGTCCAAAGAAATAAGCATAGCCTCGTCAGTGACACACTTCCGAAGCTGAGACACATGTAAGGTGTTGTGAATCTGGCTAAGCTCGTCCGACAGATCCAAACGGTAAGCGACCTTGCCCACCCGGGCAGAAATCTTGAACGATCCAATATATCGAGGCCCTAACTTGCCCATCTTCCGAAACCTAATGACACCCTTCCGTGGTGACACTTTCAGCAACACAAAGTCCCCCACCTACAATTCGAGATCCGAGCGATGCCGATCAACATAACTTTTTTGTCGACTCTATGTGGCCCGCAGCCTGTCACGCACTTGGTGGATCAACACGGTAGTCTTAAGCACCATCTAGGTGCTTCCCATGACTCGGTGCCTAACCTCACCCCAACAAACTGGGGTCCTACACCTCCGACCATACAAAATCTCAATCGGGGGTCGATCGATACTAGCATGATAACTATTGTTATATGAAAACTCTGCTAGTGGGAGGTATGTATCCCAACTCCCTCCGAAATCCAGTACGCATGCCCGAAGCATATCCTCGAGCATCTGGATCGTCCTCTCGCTCTGGCCATCTGTCTGGGGGTGGTACTCAGTGCTGAAGTGAAACTGTGTGCCCAGTTCCTCGTGGAACTTCCTCCAGAATCTGGAGGTGAATCGAACATCACGGTCCGAGACCACCGATATTGGCACTCCGTGCCTGACCACCACCCCTCGCACATAGATATCTGCCAATTTCTCGGCAGAAATACTCTCGGGGATCGGAATAAAATGGGCAATCTTCGTTAATCTATCCACAATGACACAAATGGAGTCCACACCCCTTGTCGTCCTCGGTAACTTCGTGATGAAGTCCATGGTGATCTCTTCCCATTTCCACACAGGAATGGGTAACGGCTGAACCTTGCCGTGAGGCCTCTGATGTTCAGCCTTGACCTTCCTGCAGGTCAAGCACCGCTCCACTAACCATGCAATCTCCCGCTTCATGCAGGGCCACCGGTAACTCAACCTCTAATCCCTATACATCTTTAGCTGCCTCGAGGCATACGCGATCACATGCCCCCTATGCATCAAAACAACGCCTAACCCTGTGATAGACGCATCACAATACACCACCAAATCATCCAACCCATCGAGTAGTGCTAAAATCGGGGCCTCACATAACCTCTGCCTCAAGGTCTTGAAAGCCAACTGCTGATCCGGGCCCTACCGAAAAGTCACGTTCTTCTTGGTCAAACGTGTCAAAGGTACGACGATCTTGGAGAAATCCTGGACGAATCTCTGATAGTACCCCGCTAGACCCAAGAAGCTACGAATCTCAGATGCATTATTCGGTACTTCCCACCACATCACTGCCTCAATCTTGGCTGGATCAACCAAAATACCCTCTTGGTTGACGATGTGCCCCAAAAACTGCACCTCTCGCAACCAGAAATCACACTTTGAGAACATGGCATAGAGCCTTTCCGTCCTCAGTGTCTCCAATACCTCCCTCAGATGTTGTTCATGCTGCTCCTTGGTCTTAGAATAGACCAAGATATCATCGATAAAAACGATCACATACAGATCCAACATTGGCCTACACACCCTGTTCATGAGATCCATGAACGTTGCTGGGGCATTGGTGAGCCCGAATGGCATCACCACAAACTCATAGTTTCCGTACCGAGTCCTGAAAGCTGTCTCCGATATATCCTCATCCCTAATCCTCATCTGATGGTACCCCGACCGAAGATCAATCTTGGAAAACCAAGACGCACCCTGCAGCTGATCAAACAAATCATCGATCCTCGGGAGTGGATAACAGTTTTTCACAGTTATCTTGTTCAGCTCTAGATAATCAATACATATCCTGTGTGACCTGTCCTTCTTCTTTACGAACAGGATCTCTGCTCCCCATGGGGAACTTCTCGGACGAATAAACCCTCGGTCTAGCAGCTCCTGAAGCTGCGTAGATAGCTCCTGCATCTCGGGCGGAGCTAGCCGGTACGGTGCCTTGGCTATCGGAGCGGCACCCGATACCAAATCAGTGTGAAACTCTAGTTGCCTCTCCGGAGGCACCCCATGCAACTCCTCGGGAAAGACATCCCAAAAATCCTGTACAATCGGCACACTGCCCAAATCTGTCGAGGTCTCAACCCTCGTATCCGAGATATATGCCAAGATTCCCGAACAACCCTGATGGAGAAGTCTCCTATCCCTCGCAGCTGAATAGAGGGATGACCCTACGAGGCCCTCTACCCATGAATAACCAATTCTCCCCCACTTGGGTTTCGAACTCTCACCAGCTGGCGCTCGCAATCTATCATGGCCCCATTGGCCCCCAACCAGTCCATCCTAATGATCACCTTCAGTCCTTGCAATAGTATCGGAACTAGATCGACACGGAACCTCTCCCCAAACACATTTAGGACCCAGTCCTAATATACTCTCGCACCACTCATGGTGCGATCGTCTGCAATCTCAACCTCAAGCGGGGAATCCAAAATTCCCGGAGCATCCCATAACTTCTTGCTAAGCGCAAGAGATACAAACGATCGGGTAGGTCCCGAATCGAAAAGAACATGAGCCAACATACCATTGACCAAAAAGGTCCATATACAAGAGCACATATATACACATAAGCAATACGAATCAATATCAAGCATGAAAAATAAAATACGTACCAGCCACGACGTCTGGCGCTGCCCGAGCCTCCTCGATGGTCAACTGAAAAGCGCGACTCTTCACCGCGGGAGCATCTGCTTTGGCAGGGCGGCCATCAATGATCCTCATTGTGGCGGTCGCATGTGCTGCCACTGCTCCTCCTCCTCCCTGCAACCTTGGACAATCGCCCTTTTTATGGTCGGTCTGGTTGCAGTGAAAACAAATCAAGCCATTCTTGGGCCAATCCCTGCTCACGTGACCCGACTGACCACACGTATAACACACCGGGCCCGACACCCGACAAACCCCACCATGCGATCTCCCACATTTGGCACACCGCCACGGCCCTGCTGGCCCCTACTAAAAGAATCATAGGTCTTAGGCTTTTTAGCCTGACCTATAACTATCTGAACCTGCTCTGGCTTCCGCTTGGTGCAAAGCGCCAACTCCATCTCCTGCTCTCGGGCCTTCTCCACCATCTCATTCAGGGTTTTGCACCCCGTAAAGCTCACGAACTCACGAATATCATCCCTCAGTATGGAATGATACCTCGTCCACCTCATGTCCTCATCCGCAACATACTACGAGATCAACAATGCTCGCTCCTGAAACTTGGCGGTGATCTCCGCCACAGTCTCGGTGGTCTGCTGGAGCTTCTGGAACTCCATCATTAACCATTTCACCTCAATAGATGGTGCAAACTCCAGATCAAAGCGCCTGACAAACTCCCCCCATGACATCTCAGCCACACCGGTTGATCCCACGTAGCTAGTGACCTCCTCCCACCAATCCCTGGATCGGTCCCTCAACATACACGAGGCAAACCCCACCTTTGCCACCTCGGGGTAAATGCTCGTGCGTTGGGCATTCTCCATGTCTGCCACCCAGCGTCGACTAGCAATGGGGTCCCTGACCCCGAATAACTCAGGCGCTCCGTACGCCTTGAACTCCCGGAACGAGGGAGTTTGGGCCCGAACCTGGCCCACAATAATCTCGGCTCGGAAAGACCTGAGCTGCTCCTCCATGATCTCCATCATCCCTTCCTTGACTGTCCCAAAAATCATTGGGGTAGCGTTAAGGATGCCCCTCGTAACCTAGGCTGCAATAAGCTTGCACAACCTCTCATCAATGGGCTCAGTACCGCCGCCCGACCCAGATCCAGATCCTGATCCCCCTGCTCCATGACGTGTCACCACCATTCTGATCTGAAATACCATAAGAAATACTGATCAAGATATCAAAATAAGGGGATCCTCCCACACCAGTTCTCCTTAGAGCTTTCAGATCTAACATTAGTTTGGGTACAGGTCTTGTGCTTTCAGTAGTACGGGCCCAATACTACCTTCCACACCTACTTGTACCTTCCCCAAGGCTCTACCTGATAACTCTAATTCGACCTAGAACAAAACATATCTCACAAACTATTGCATACTCAAATCCTAGGCTATCCTAAGATTTGCTCCATCCACATCAAACCAGAACTCAGATAAATCATAACAGGCTGACCTATGCATGTAAATTATACAAAGAACAGGATCAAATAGACTTTCGAATAACAGACTCTACCCTAGGACCACAACCAGACAAGGAACAGGAAATAAGGCCAAGTCAATCATTCTAAGGCTACAAGATCCTAACCGTATACATTTTTAAAGCATACACATAGCAGAATCCATCCGACTATCATATTCTAAATATCAGTATAACATGGCTAACGTATTGGGGAACCACTTACTTGAGCTCGGCTGATTACGCGCATTGCACTCTCCCTTTTTCAGCCTTAAGAAGTTTTAACTTTGATTTTTGAAAACAATTTTACAATTTCCTTAGTTTGACTCCTGACACAGCCGAGAGTGTGCCCAAATCCCTCAAACCAAGGCTCTGATACCAACTTGTAACATCCCAAATTTCCAATAAAATTTTTCATTTTTAAATAACCAAAACATTCCCATAAAATATGAAATCCCAATAAAAATTGTTTTCAAAATCCATAATATCAAACATTTTATTCATAATATCAGAGTGTCCCCAAATAATATGTCGGAGAGTGCATGCCATGCCATCAAGCCGGGCCCTTGCCCTTAGGCTCTGAAGTACCTGAAACAATCCAATAAACTGTAACCTAATGCTTAGTGAGTTCCCCAGAGCATACCCCACATAATCGACATAATCACATAATCCATACTAGCTATATCATCTAAATAAACCACATAAGCCATGCATACAAACATATAAGGACGCCATGAAAACTCTCCAAGGTCTTATACCGAGTGCCACTGAAACCCCCACGTGGTCTTACTACCTGCCATGGGAACCCTCACATGGTCTACCTGCCATAGGAACCTCCACATGGTCTTCACTAACTCCCATGGGAACCCCCACATGGTCTTCACTAACTGCCATGGGAACCCCCACATAATCTCAGCTAACCAAAGAAATATCATACAAGCTAAACATGCAAACATACTAGGATGCCATGGAAACCCTCCAAGGTCTTATACCAAACGCCATGGGAAACCCCACAGTCTTAATCTACTGCCACGAGAACCCGCCGGGGTCTTCCATGAAAATGTCATATCATCATAACACATAATCAACTAACAATCCACATATCATATAATGGGCCGGCCTTGGTGCCTTATACCCATTGGTATGGTGAGGAGACTCACCTCTAAAGAAAATTTGAACTGATAAGATAAATCCCAACTCGCAGCTCCAACTTAACTGCCTACAACCATCATGTGACTAACTTTGTCAAAATCATGAAATACCAAAAATACCCTCAAAGTCAAACTTGGTCAACCATGGTCAAAGTCAAGGTCAACAGTCCATGTTGACCCAACTCGTTGAGTGCATCTAGCAACTTGTCAAGTTCCTTCAGTGTTTAGAAAACCGGGAAAACCCCTATCCAACTCGCCGAGTTATCTTATCAACTCACCGAGTTCGCTCAGTATCCAGAAAGCAGAAAAACCCGATCTAACTCGTCGATTTGTCAGGGTAACTCGTCGAGTTTTCCCAGTCTTAACGTATTCAGCCCCTTCCAGTCGAATCTAAAGGCCCAAACTACAGATCTGGTCCCCTAGGGTTAAGATACCACGTAAAGTTACTAACTTTACATCCATGCAAGACATCAAAGGGCTAAAAACACTTACACAAAGCTTATCAAGGTACTTAGAGAATGAAGGAGGGCCATGACTTGATAAAGTTGGCAACTTTAAGTCCACAAAGGCCCTGAGATGTCTAGATCTGAAGCCATATCTTCATAACATGCTCAAATCCAAGAATGGTCCCAAACTAGGCTAATAATGGCCATAAAATTTCATAGAAGAAGATCTAAGAAGTTAAAGGCCAAGGTTTTGACTTTATACCTTAAAATGGATGTCACAGCAGAGTAAACACCGGATCTATAGCCTCTTCCTGCAGCTATGCACCAACCACTTCAGGCTCCTTCACTTAAACACCAAAAAGACACTCTGTGAGCTCTCACACACTCAAAATGGTAGGAAAATCACGAACTAGGGTTTCTCTGGACAAAGGGGGTGATAAGGGAGGCTATAATGAGGCTTAAGGCATTTAAATAGGGTACAAGCCTGAAAATTTGGGTTTTCCTTTCCAGCGTCTACGCGTCGAGTTGGGGCCTTCCAAATCGTCGAGTAGACCCTCAATCCCGCGTCCAAAATGATCCCTACACGACGAGTTGGATCTCCCCAACTCGTCGAGTTCCAGTCCAAAACCCTAAAATTTTGAGAAATAAATAATACCTGAATCATGCGTTACACAAAATTCGCAACATCCCAAAAATCATGACCAAAAATTTTCTTTTAAATCATTAAATAAAACCATAGTTATCAAATCATTTCATCAAAGCATAGTCAAAATATTTGAAAACGTTATTATCAGAGTATCAAAACATCAGAGTAAACTTCCCAGGCTAAAACATATTGGTGTGTGCAATGCTGTCATCTCGAGCTCTTCTCTCTGCAACTGGAAATACCTGAAACCAAAACTGAAAACCCTAAGCACGAAGTTTAGTGAGTTCCCCAACCTACGACATACCATACAAATAATCACATATACTGGGCCCCCGCCCCTACATCAGGCCCCTCCCGACATCGGACCATGTCAGGCATCAGGCCCCGCCTGGCATAGAGTCCCGCTCGGTATACAGATCTGTTTCTTCGAGGCCCGCCTGTCTCTGGGCCCCGCCCGATATACACATACAACAATATCATAACATAACATACTAGCACGTAAACAATCATACACAATACTATATGCTCCAGTACTAAGGCCTCGCCTATCTTGGGCCCCACCGCTACTCCACTAATGATAAGATATGGAACCCCGTCCATACTCAGCTAATGATGAGATACGGGACCCCGCCCACACTTACCTCCCTACCAGGCACATACGAGTATCACAAAGACAAAAAGTATAACTAAACATGCATAACTTCCTCGGGAACTGCCCGACATCGAACCGTAGTCCGGAAACATACATAGAAACATTCCTCGGGCCCCGCCCGACATTGGACTGAAGTCCAGAAACATTCCTCGGGCTTACCCCGACATCAGACTGAAGTCCGAAAACATACAAAACAAGCACATGCAAGAATCACAAAGACATCAAGCTCACAAACATTCCTCGGGCTTTCCCCGGCATCGGACCGTAGTTCGAAACATATAATCATACATGCATACATATACGGGCCAACATTAGTGCTTTAGACCCCTTCACACAAAGGGAAACTCACCTCGCACTGCTGAATCACATGAATAATCCTCTGGTTGCTAGCTGGCAGATCCCCGAACTGCTGATCTCTCGACTCCCCGAGTTATCATTACCAAAATAACACTTAGTCCAAAAGCCAATAATCCTCCTTAGGGTAAAATGATAATTTTACCCTTGATCTAATTTGGTCCAAACCTAAGGCCCAAAACTATAATATGAAAGGCCCGATACTAGGTAGACTTCCCAAGCCCACTAGTGGCCCACTAATGGCTCAATTTGCTAAATTGGGCCCAACCCCTTTAATAGGCCTTAACCTAAAGCCCAAACATAATCTTAGCCCAGAATATCTTACTTATGATGGCCCACTAAGGCCCAAAGAAACAAAGTCCAATGTATGGCCCAATCCGAGGCCCAAAACACGCAAAGCCCACATCTATTGAGTACGCGGGGCGTACTCCTTTGTACGCTAAGCGTACAGCTGTATGACCTGTACGCTGTGCGTACATGCATGTACGCCCAACATATTTCTCTGTTAAGTCACTTCTCCCATTAACCACTTAATACTCTATTCCAAAGGGCATAATCATAGATCCAAGTCCTCTTCAACGTCTTAATCCGTAAAGTCACGGACTTGGTGACTTTACATGTCCCACATAAGCTCAAACTCCAAAAATGGTAATCCACTTCCATGAAAATGGTCTTAACTCTTGCATGAACCCATTAAGACCTTAAAGATGACAACTTTCTATCTTAGGGAATCATTTAGCACTGAGAGTGGCAACTCTAAAACTAGGAATCAGATTTGAACCATAAAGCTCCATCCTTGGGACCAAAAAGGTCCCCAAAATAATAGATATAAGAATTCAAGAGGCAAGTTCAAGACTTTATACCTCAAGATGGTCTGAAATGAAGAACCAATCTCAGATCTACAACTTCTCTTTTGAACCACCACCTTGCTTTGCTCTTCACTTGCTTGGAAAATAGATCCACAACACCAAAATGATCTCTAATGGCCTTCTAAGCTCCAAGAACACTCAAAGAAGGATTAGGGATTCATGGTGGCTGTCTAAGGGTGAAATGGAGGCTGGCCATTGAGGCATATTATTCCTTTTATAGTGGCATACCCTAATATTTAGGGTTTTAGTCTGAAGGGAGTACGCCCCGCGTACCTCTTTGTACGCCTGACGTACTCACATATCACCTGCGAACCTTTAACCTTATACGCTAGGTGTAACCCAACTTACGTTGGGCATTCCCAGCCAGACACGTGCATGCATGGGACTTATCCGCCAAGCTTCTCCATGTAGGGGCTAATTCTGCCAAAACCTTTCAAGTGCTATAACTTCTTCGTTCTAAGTCCGTTTCCGACGAACTTTATATTCACGAAAAGGTGGCGGGAAGGCCTATGCTCCTAGCTACACCCCAAACCTAAAACCTTCCGAATAAGACCCAAGACCCATAAAAGACCGAATCGTCACATTACGCCTATGCCCTTGGCCTCCGAAGCCACAATCGAGTATTTTCAAAACCGGGTGTTACAACTCTCCCCCACTTAAATTGGATTTCGTCCTCGAAATCGCTCCTTACTAACACACGTATCCAAACTCATGATCTGAGGAACGCAACTGATGGTTCTACGCGTAATCCATTCTTCTCAAGACAATCGCAATCCCAAACAGAGTTTCCATCCCGAAGAAAACCAACCCTGAACTTCTGAAAGAAACCAATTTACCTCTCTGAAACCGGAACTCCGCATCAGTCTGACTTCCCGATAGACCACCCATGCTGAGCTTTAAGATACTTATTCCTCCTCGAATGCCCGGCCAAACGCACACTTCCAATCCTGATTATCTCGATGCTACCCTCAGAAACAAGATCCTTGTCCGTAACCATCTGTAGAATACTTATACTCGACAGAAGGCTCAGATAATCCTTCGAGTAGAAGATTCATCCCTGAAACGGTTAGACTGAGACAAGAGTTGCGCAACAGGGTCAAATCCATTACTCTGAGATTATTCAATCCAGCTACAAGTGACTTAGCACCTTCGATCGGCGAGCTACTCCCCACACAAGAACCCTCACATTACTACTTATGCTCGAACATCATGCTACCTCTTGCCCACTTTCCGAACGAACCGTGAGCATCCTGGTCCCAACCTATCTACCACTATCTGGAGTATCGGATTCCCACCCGGTTGCTGAACCAAGGAACACCCTCTCAGTCCCTCCCAACGAATTCCGAAGAAAACTTTGGCGATCAAAAACTACTCTATCCACATTGCCACTCATGGCTTTATAACTAGGAGATACGGGCCTCACCCACACTCTTCTAACTAGGATATACGGGCCCTCGCCCACACTCTGCTGGCTAGGAGATACGGGCCTCCGCCCATACTCCGCTGACTAGGAGATATGGGCCTCGCCCATACTCCGCTAACTAGGAGTATGTAAGGTCCTCAAAAGGATCTTTACCAGTAATCAAGCAACAAACAATCACAATAGAACAAGGAGATGAAAAGAAATCGAGCTTGCACACGTTTATATCAGAAAAACATCAGGTACAACTCGATGGAATACATTGTAAATACTTATGGCATCGACAACCACACATATACCTATACCTCCGCTATTTATACTAGACTGGACCGCAAACTGGGTTTACGACCGTAAACAGGGTTTACGGCCGTAAACTCTGTTTACGGTCGTAAACACACTTTCCAACAGTAAACACCTAAACAACTCTCAAAATGTATTACAGACTCATACTGAACTATTACATTGAAAGCCTAGACCAAACCACATTAACTGGACCTTTCAATCTCCCCCTTGGTTTGGTACTAGCTTGGACTCAGCTTTTGTCGACCACCATCACATTAGATTTTCCCATAGCACCGTTCCACATCTCCTTCTCGAAAATCTGAGCAACCATCGAAGTGTATTCCTTTGCAACGGACTCAAAAATGTCTTCAGCCACTATGATCTGATGAACGGAGAGCTGATGTATGTCCCACTTACCAAATTGAAGCAAATCCCTCTTGTCATACAAGCGGATACAATTGTCTTTAAGCTTGATGACAGCAGCAGTTGTGGATTCATCATACACCCAATATAGCATGGATGCGAGAGATCCATCTGGGTAATTTTGAAGAACGGGAACCTGCTTTACTTGAGCAGTAGCGAGCCACATCACTGATCGAAGTGGCTGACTTGTTTTGGGATCAATGACGCTAGGATAAACCTTGACGATAGACTCTGCAGTCTTCATTGAAGGGAAGCCCTTAGCCACTTGATCTTCCAAAAATGCCTTGAACTGAGTCGCCCTGGGATTGTTTGATGGATTTGAGAAAGGAGCCTTGGACAACTCCGTAAGATCAATCCTCGTGAAAGAATGAAAATCATGAGCATCTTTGTATAATTCAGTATTGCCGCTCTTTCTTCTCACCATAAACATATTCATAGTGTCATGGAATCCCCACGAAATGATTCCTGACCTATCACCATAAACGTCTCTGAAACGATGTTCGCCCAGATCTGTAACGGTGATCTTTTGTTGATCCCAGGGGGCATTATGTTCTGAGCTCCTTTTGAATAAAAGTTGACCCTTTTCAGCTGATTGGGCCAATTTAGCGCGTTTCAATGCCATTATACTTGGAGCTTGAGTCGGTTCCTTTTCAAAACGGTCAACAACGGTGGTTGTTCTTGTAGGTCGTGGAGCTATGGGAGCATCTTGGTCGGGAAGATAGATCTTTGGCTCGTCAACGGATGACTTGAATTTGTCGCCAAATTCTTCTTCCAGCTTCTTCTTTAGATCGTAGTAGCTGGCGGTCAGTAAGCCAAAATGTGTCTGAAGATCCGTAATCTGTTTCGCCTTCAGAGCTTTATCTTCGATAAGTTCGGCCACTTGAATATTGAGCTTTGTATTTTCAGTTTGAAGGTCTGCGACCTTGATATCCAGCTCAATATTTCTCTGATCTAAATCAACATTTTTCTGATTCAGAGCATCGATCTCTTTCTGGAGTCCAAGAAGTGAAGGATTCTCTTCTCCTGAGCTGCCACCCCCAACAGAAATTCCTTTGCCGCGTGAGGGAGGCGTTGTAAATTATTCTTCGTCCAATATCCTTGCTAGCCTCAGAGAAGCAGCATCATGCTCTGTCCTGGGAGGAGAGAAACCTATTGGGAAGGAAGATCCACCAGCTTCATAGAAGGTACTAGGACCTTCACTGATAGGTTCAGATGAGACGATAACAGGAGTTGTTGTTGGTGGAGTTGTAAAACTTTGAAGTAAACTTGAATCAAGAATTCCCTGTCTAGGGTCAAGTCTTCGTCTTTTTGTTGGAGGAGGAGAGGCTTGTGTAGTTGTATGATCACTTTCCAATGGCTCAGAAGTAGGTAAAACAACATCAAGGGGAGGAATCCCTGATACTGTCACCATAGGAATTGCTATTTCCGCCGTTGGATTGGTAGGAGGAGGCGTGGCTTCGAGAACATCTTCATTTTCCCTTGTCTCTGTTGTTGGATGAGCAACTTCATCGACATTTTCAAGCAGTGTGTTGAGGTTTACACCAGTCATGAAGTCTTCATTACTACCGAAATTGAGAGGAATTTCATCGTTATCGAATCCTGTGAGGTCGAGGCCTTCGTACAAATCAGTCTCCGTTCCAGACCCCTCATTGTAATCTCCTTGTACCTGAACAGATGTCAATTCGTGTTCCTCAGCTACTTGAGCATTAGCAGCTGGAGTTTCTTCTTCATCATGATCTGAAACTGTGATGACATCTTCAGAAACAACTCTCTCAGAGGAAGTGGGCTCAGATGATATCTTGTCTGACGTTCCATGAGATTCGGAAGATTCATTAATCTAAGCAAAATTTCCGAATTTCACCAGAGGATGTAATCCTTGGAAGACTACTTTGCCCTTTCGATTCAGCTTAATGAGACCAATCGTGTGTGGGCCTAATGACTTTATATCCAGCTTGTCACCATCTTTGATCATCTCCGGGAATTGGTTGTCGATGAACAGCTGAATAAATCTCGGATACAGCAAGAATGCATCTCTGGTCTCCCGGCTTATAGCGTTGATATTTACCAAGAACTCATCTAGAATGAACTTCGAGAAGTTGAATTTGATGCCAGCAGCCAGTGAAACGATTGCCCCTGAGTTCCTGAGAGAGATTTCATCAGCTCCTGATCTCCTCCCCGAGATACAGCTCACGAACACATGCGCCAAAAATCTCCAGTAGGGAGGCAGAAGCTTCTTCACCGTGGGAGGGTAGATGCCCTCATATCCCATCCTTATGAGAATCTTTTGAACATCATCAATCCCAATTTCAGTAGGAAAATCGGGTTGATCATTGATCAGCAATGTTTCTCTGGCAATGTTCTGATAAATGACTGGATTCACAGTGATGGCACAAGCCAGGCAGCATTCTCTTAGTCTGTAGATCATTGATTTGAAATCTCCATGAGCAACAGGAGGTTCATCCAACACAATTGCCAGGTTATGCATGTCAGCAAACTTAAGACTCGCCATTGATCTGCACTAAACTAGGCCAAGTAAGAAAACAAAGTATTTAAACAGTTAGAGCTTTAAGTTTTCTTAATTAAACAATTTTATTTTGGCCTTAAAAATTATTTTGATCAAAAATTTGGAGTTTACGGTCAAACATGGTCAAAAATTGAGTTTACGGTCAATATTGGTCAAACTGAGTTTACGGTCCAAATTGGGTTTACGACCGTAAACCCATTGCAGTGGTCACGTGACCGTAAACTGAGTTTACGGTCGTAAGCCCAAAAGGAGTTTACGGTCCTTGAATCTCCCTAAACCGTAAACGCCGACGAACACATAAACGACGATTAATCCTCCAGTTTCAGTCGAATCGATGAACAAATAGCTTTTCCCCAGTCGGTTTTAGCATACCATCGAAGTGGAGTAACTGATTTCGCAAAATCTCACAGAAAAAAATTCGAGGATGAGAGAGAGTAAAGAGAGATTACGACCGCAAAGAGAAAAGAGAAGGTGAAAAGGGTTTACAGCAGTAAACTCCACCTTTTATACCTCCCTTGAAGTTTATCTGTCTCCCACACAGTATTATGCACAGTCCAAATCCCAATTAAATTTTCAAAAATAAAACCTTTCGAGGATATTAAAATAAAAGTAAAATTAAAATTAAACTAAAAATAAAATAAACTAATTTCTAAAATTTAAGAATTAAAAGAATTAAAAATTAAATTTTTGACAATTATAAAAATAAAATAAAAAATAAAAATAAAAATAAAAATAAAATTAAGAATAAACACAGACAGAATTTATCTTAAGAATCACTACAAATTATCTTGTGATACTGGGATCAAAGTTGTTAGACAGCCTTAATCCACTTGTCGGTACCTTCTATCTTCACGTCTTTGTCTGGTCAATCGCCGGTATTGTTGTCCACTTAAACACGAAAAATTGTGACAGAATTAGGACATACTATTAGTTATAAGACAAAGTGATCCTAAGTTCCTAGAAACTATTTCTTAAGGACCATTCAGCTGACGACGACCAGGGATATTGTTGTCCACCTAAATTGAGCAGCGTGATCTATAGACAATCTGTAAGTGTTCAATTTTTAATTGTACTAGAACATAGTTCCCGCTTCCTGATATGCTCCAGTAATCAAGGACTTCCAGAATACTCCTTACATCGGGTGAGTAGACAATTATTAAGAGAGAAGATAGATTTAGAATGCATATGCTATACACCCAGGTCGGATCTCTTTCAATCACGCAGAGGGTGAAACATATGACTAACTGAAGTTTTTAGAGGGATTGAGAAGTAGAATGGTGCATATACTGTGTACCAGGTCGGATTGTGAGTCACGCAAAGGAGACAGTATATGGCTAACAGATAGAAAGAATTGCATAGATAGAAGATGCAGAGAAATAGAATTGCATATGTTACAGTCCAGGTCGGATTTTGAGTCACGCAGAGGAGGTAACATATGACTAACAGACAGATAGAGAAAGAAAACAATTTTCTACAGACCTAATTTATCGGAATTCACCAGTCGCCCCATCAATACCGGAATTAAGGACAGAATCCGCACATCGAGTAAAAGTTAATCCACGGTTCCAAGTACAGGTTCTTTAGTGTGACCAGTAGATTCCCATATATATCTCCCTGCTCAACCTATCAAAGCGTCGTATGGTCAGGCTAAACTGGTCTAACTAGGTCAAGATTTGTCAAGTCTATGAATTCCTTAAGTTCAACTCTGCCTAGTCATGTCCATTTAGAATCTTTCGTGCCTACCAACGCATCAAACCCAGAGCATAGACCCTTCAATTTTGGGTACGTTACGCAGACTCAGATTGCCTGTTATCACTTGATAATATCACTTCCCAGTACTATATCAACAAGCAAAACTATAAGCGACAATATTTTTGATTTTTCTGAATTTTTTTTTTAATGTTTTTGGATTTTTTTATTTTTCAAATTTTTGTTTGATTTTTGTTTATTTCTCCCCCTAAATTTGTGCATGGGTGAGAATGAAATGACTAAAATGCGCAAATTTAAAACTAACCTAACCAAAAAAACAAAATTTAATCCTCAAAACGAATCATTTTCAAAAATCCCACAAGCACATCGAATCGAGCTTTGTTAATAGGCTTGGTGAACAGATCCGCCACATTATTGGCAGTGGGAACCTGTTCTAGCCGGATGAACGAGCACTCATAACAATCTCTGATAAAATGAACTTTGATATCAATGTGCTTGGTTTTGGAATGTTGGACAGGATATTTAGTAATCTGAATTGCGGCCTCATTATCACAGTGAATGGGGGTTTCTAGATAGTTCAAACCGTAGTCCAACAGCTGATGTTGGATCCAGATAACTTGAGAACAGCAAGCAGATGCAGCAACGTATTCCGCTTCTGCTGTTGAGGTAGAGACGGTATGCAGTTTCTTGCACTGCCACGATACCAGCCTGTCTCCAAGGAATTGGCACCCTCCTGATGTTGATTTCCTGTGAAGCTCACAGCCTCCATAATTACTGTTAGCAAAAGCATATAAATCAAATTCAGAATTCTTCGGATACCAAAGACCCAATTTTGGGCTGCCTTTGATATACCGAAAAATCCTTTTGATAGCAATAAGATGTGAAAGTTTAGGATTAGCCTGATATCGAGCGCACTGACAAACTGCAAACATGATGTCGGGACGACTTGCAGTAAGATACATCAACGATCCGATCATCGATCTGTAGTGTGTCTGATCTACGGATTTGCCATCAATATCTGGATTCAGCAGGGGTCTTTCAACCATTGGTGTCGATGCAGGTTTTGCGTCTTGAAACCCGAACTTCTCAAGAATATCCTCCACATACTTAGCTTGATGTATCAGGATTCCGGTTGAATTTTGTTTGACCTGAAGCCCCAGAAACATGGTCATTTCACCCAATGAACTCATCTCGAACCGCTTTTTCATCACGCCTTCAAAGTCTTTACAAAGCTGTGGACTGGTAGACCCGAAGATAATGTCGTCAACGTAGATCTGGACTAGTATCTGATCATTACCAACATGCTTGATGAATAAAGTTTGATCAATAGTGCCGCAAGAGTATCCATGCTCGAGCAAGTGCTTTGTTAGAGTCGCATACCATGCTCGAGGAGCTTGATGTAACCCATACAACGCCTTGTCCAACTTGTAGACATGATTAGGAAACTTTGAGTTAACGAACCCAGGGGGTTGATCAACATAAATTTCTTCCTTCACCTTTCCATACAAGAAGGCAGTCTTGACATCCATTTGGTAGACCGTGAAGTTCATGTAGGAAGCATATGCGAGAAAGATACGAATAGCCTCCAATCGAGCCACGGGAGCATAAGCCTCAGTATAATCAAGACCCTCAACTTGTCGAAACCCGCGAACCACCAACCTTGCTTTATTGCGCACTATTACACCAGAATCGTCCTGCTTGTTACGATAGACCCAACGCGTGTCAAGAGACCTTTTGCCCTTTGGTAACTCAACCAATTTCCAAACCCCGAGCTTTTCAAACTGATTTAGCTCTTCATGCATCGCATCTACCCAGCTGGGCTCATTCAAAGCCATGTCAACGTTCTTGGGCTCTATTTGAGATATGAAGCAAGAGTAGAGACATTCATTGACATCTCCACTCTGACTTCTAGTTTTAACTCCGTCACCCAGCTGGCCAATGACGTTATCGATCGGATGATCACGTTGAATTCTTGAGGGTATGTCTTGGCTGATATCATTGAGTGAAACAGGAAGAGTGTGGATGTTGAAACCTCCATCATTTGCTGATTGATCCACATTGGATGAATCTGCGACAAACTCATTAGCAATTTCTTCAGGAAAGAGTAGCTCCATAAAAGTTGGATTGACAGCGGAAGCATCTCTAGACATGAACTCTCTTTCAATAGGAGTAAGCGGTGTAGTATCAGCATCAGGAGCTCCATCTTGAACTTTAGACTCTGGACTATCAAGTCGATTAGATGACTCCCCCTGAGGTGGAGCAGAGGACTCCCCCTCAGATGGAGCAGAGGACTCCCCCTCGACCGTTGGAGGTCTGTAAACAACTTCTTCGTCTTCGTCTTCAGAAACAATCCTCGAACCAGAAGAGGATCCATTTGAGCCATCTGAAGACACATTTAAGGATTTGAAAAACGATGTGTAATCAAATAACCAGTCAGGACCCACTCGAGTGTTTGTTTCATTCTCCTCCAACCAGCGCACGTCATAGGATTCAACAATCTGCTTAGTCTTCTTGTTGTAAACCCTATATGCGGTGCGCGCAGCATACCCTATAAAGTAACAATCATTGGCTTTGGCATTGAATTTAGGGTTGGATTCCAGATGAAGAAGGGTGCAAGGGCAGCCAAATACACGGAAATGGCTGACTGAAAGCTTGTGTCCATAGAGAATCTCGTACGGTGTCTTCATCTGAGCTTTGTTGATTAGAACACGATTCTGCACGTAGCAAGCAGTGTTAATCGCCTCGGCCCAAAAGAAAACAGGTAATTTTGAATCACAAAGCATTGTCCTTGCAGCGTCTTTTAAAGTTCTATTTCTCCTTTCAGCAACGCCATTTTGTTGAGATGTGTGAGCAGAGCTGTATTGACGCACGATCCCCTTTTCTGCGCAAAAATGATCAAGAACCGCATTCTTGAACTCAGTTCCATTGTCAGTACGAAGCGCCTTCACCTGGTTGTTGGTTTGCTTCTCAATCATCACAATAAACTTCTTTATCAGATCAGCAACTCCAGCTTTGTTGGATAAAAAGAAGACCCACGTAAAACGAGAGAAATCATCGATCACAACTAGACAGTACGAGCTTCTGTTGATGCTCAGGACGTTGATCGGACCAAATAAGTTTGTATGCAATAATTGGAGCACCTGACTGATTGAGTTGACTTGCTTAGGCAGGTGTGGTTTTTTATGATGTTTTCCTTGGGCGCAGGACACACACTTCTCAAAAGTAATAAAGTCTCTGACAGGTAAGCCTCTGACCATCTCATTCTTAGCAAGGCGATTTAGGTTTTTCGCGTTAGCATGACCGAGTCGTCGGTGCCACAACATTGCATTTTGTTCGGAGACTTTTGAAAATAGGCAAGTGACTTGTTCAGGGATGTTACTGTTCATGTCAATAATGTAAGCATTCCCATCCCGTTTAGATTTGACGAGAATCCACTCTTCCGGGATGAAAATGCCTGGCTTGAGAATCATGCATTCTTTATCGGTAAAATGGGTAGAATAGCCTTTGTCGCAAATTTGGGAAACACTCAACAAGCTGTGCTTTAACTCGGGAGTAAAGTTGACATTCTCAATTCTTAGCACTCCATTTGTAACGGTTCCTCTCTGAGTGATCTTACCACCATCTCCGCCCGCGAAGGAAACATACCCCCATTAAAAGATTGAATGTCGCTCAATTGGGTGATGTCTCCTGTCATATGCCGGGAGCAGCCGCTGTCGACGTACCAAGGACGGACGACATTCCTCCGCAACTGTCCCTGCAAAATGAGCGGGATCATTTAGATTTGGGAACCCAGGTCATCACTGTCCTGGGTTTCCTTTTCGCTTTCTCTGATTTATCCTTTAATGATTTGAAATTAGGATCCTCATTCCTAATCACTTCAGAGGATGTAGATGATGGATTGGAAATTGATTTGGGCATCCAATGATATTTAGGTTTTACAACATTCTCAGGTGGTTTTGAAATATGTTTCTTATGAGTTTGCACTGAGCCTCTGGATGTTCTACCAGAAGTAGTTGAAGATCCAGAATTGCTTTTTGACGAAACCGATCTAGGCGGAGCCTTGTTCGGTTTTGGCAAACTATTGTGAGCTTTGTTAGTGAAAACCTTTTTATTCTTTTGAAAAACAGCCCTTTTTCTGCTTCTCTCATTTTTCCAATCATCATTTTGAGAACGAGTTCTTGAGGATTTTCTAATTAAAGACCTTCCTCGAGATTCGTTCTCTCCTCTTGGTGACATATAGTTCACAAAGATCCTATTTTGACAATTCCTAGCTATATGACCAGCAACACCACAATTAAAACAAATCTGTTTATTATTTGAACTTGTACTACATTTCTCAGATTTATTTTCTTGACAGACACTCTTACTCTTCTCAGAAGAACATGCATGAGAAATAGGTTGTGAGATAAGTGAGGGTGCCTTAGAAGGTGTGACTTGTGGAATTGATGGGTTTTCATGAGAATCACAAGCATCAGAATTACCAAACAATTCATCAAACATATCAAAGAAATTAAGTTCAACAGTAGAAGATGTGGAAACATCACACGAAACATTATCAGTCTTAACATCAGAAACAAAAACTTTTTCATTTGAAACAGAAATATCAGAATTAGAAACAGAAACAGAAACAGAATCTCCAGCTTCACGCTTTGCCTGATCTAATGGTTGATCTGCAGGGGAAGTAGAAATGTTAGTACTTTCAATATTAATAAATCCGCCTGAAACGAAACCAGAAGGCTTGCCATAAACCATAAACGGTTCATTGGCAATCTCATCCTTGGATATGGGTTGATATTGATATGTATGATTATAAGGAGGAGGTACACTATCATATCCTAAACCCTTTGACTGATTTCGTTTGAACTGCAATTGAGTTTCAAATAAGGACTCGACTGTATTACTTGACGCAGTATAATTTTTGAAACTAACATCTGTTTTTCCACATTTAATTTTCAAAGAGTCAAGTTCTTCAGTTACGGAATCAAGTTGTCTTTTAATATGATCATACAGTTCACATTTTTCACTATATTCTGTTTGAATTCTCTTAAAGTCCTTTATTTTTGTTTCTAACTGGGCTTTAAGAGGTTTATGTCCCTTCCTAAGCTGATAGCCCTCATATCTAAGGTCCTCTACTTCTCTACGTAATAATTGAATTTCATCATGAAGAAGTTTAACATATTCATTACATGCCTGAGAACAAGACGGTAAATTTACCTCACATTTCCTAGGCTCGGAAGTAGAAGACACGATCAGAGCAAACTGCAGCTCCATCATTTCTGCTTCAAGGTCAGCTGCATCATTCTTCAGAGGATCGTCATCAATTTGTGCTAGGTGAGCGTTTTCTGGCCCTGAAATATTCAAAGCCTGAATCTGGTCCTCCCAGTCAAAGGACTGAGCAACCATAGCAGTTTCACCATTTACCGCAGCACCTGCACGATTATTTCCCACTGCAACCATTGTCCTGTTGTTGTTTATCCTGCGATCTGGCTTTGGACACTCACGAGCAAAATGACTCAGCTCGTGGCAGTTGTAACATCGCAGCATGCCCTTGTTGAATCCCGCCTTGTCAGCATTCATGCCCCAGTTGCTCTTCCCTGTCTTCTTAGCAAACTGCTTGGCCCTGAAAACAGCCATAGCAATCTGCCATGTGATGTCCATCTCTTCCACGTCTTCAGGACGAATCTGATCCAGGTCAGCAAATGACAGCTGAGGTGGAAGATCTCCAGCTACAAAAGCATTGTAGCAGTTAACAAGCCCAGTGTCTAGAGCCAAATTTTCATCAGTGTCTTTCGTGTTTGAGGAAGAGGCTACAACTGGCACATTTGGAGGGGAAACAGCTTGTGGAGTGACAAATAGCTGGTTTTGAGGATGAAGAATGGATGATGCAGCAGTGAAGGTCTGAATCTGAGGTTGTTGAGCAGCAAATACTTGACCTGAGGAAGTCATGATTGATGAGAGAGCATTGTTGGATGGGATTCCAAGATTCGCAGTGGAGTACGAGTTCACATGGTTAATTTCTCTCTGTTTGTCATCAATATCACAAGCTTTGATGATTGCCATGATTTCAGCAAGAGTGAGGCGATTTAGATCCTTGGTCTTCTTAATCACAGCAACATTCATGTCCCATGATCTGAGGAGAGCATTCAGAAGCTTCTTGTTAATTTCTGACTTGGTCAAGAAAATCCCAGATATATTCATGTCAGTGGTGAGAGTTGTGAACCGCTGCAGTTGTGCCTCAAGAGTCCCTCCTGGAATGTAGTTGAACATATTGAACTTTTGTCTCAACATGTCCTGGCGACTCTCCTTCATATCTTCATTGCCCTCATATACCTCAATTAGGGCTTCCCATAAATCCTTAGCTGAAGTATACTCTCGGAAACCCTGAGCAATATTAGGAGATAATGCCATGGTTAGAGTGGCTAAAGCCCTTTCCTGCTCTTCAACTTTCTCAAACTCCTCATCAGTGTAGTTTTCAACAGCCTTGTTAATCACTTCGCCTCCGATGTCATAGTGATTCTAACAGGGCCTCTAAGAATGCTTCTCCAGACTTTGAAATCCTTCATTTTAATATATTTTTCAATTCTGTACTTCCACTCAGAAAACCATCTGCAGACATTAATCTTGGAATACGCGTAGTAGTGCCCATTACAGTATCAAGTTCATGAAAATGATTTTGACTTTGAGATTCCATTTGAAATTAAAGCAAATTAAAGTCACAAAATAGTTTACGGTTGATGATGATGAGATTACGATCATAAACTGAGTTTACGGTTATTGAGTTTACGACCGTAAACTTGGTTTACGGTTGAGCCGTTTACGACCGTAAAGTGGGTTTACGGTTGAGGTGTTTACGATCATAAACTATGTTTACGGTATGGATGTTCACGGTTTAAGCGTTTACGGTTCTTGAAACTTTGTTTACGGTTGTTGAAGATTCACAGTTTACGGTTGGCAGTAAACTCCCAGAAGGTCTTCAAAAACACGTTTTTGCAGTAGATTCAGTTCCCTTAACCACGAAAACACTAAAACCAGGTTCGAACAATTTTAAGAGTGTTAGTCTAAACAGCCCAAAAATCGATTGAATGAAGCTTTGACACCGGTTATTGCTCTGATACCAATTGTAAGGTCCTCAAAAGGATCTTTACCAGTAATCAAGCAACAAACAATCACAATAGAACAAGGAGATGAAAAGAAATCGAGCTTGCACACGTTTATATCAGAAAAACGTTAGGTACAACTCGATGGAATACACTGTAAACAGTTATGGCATCGACAACCACACATATACCTATACCTCCGCTATTTATACTAGACTGGACCGCAAACTGGGTTTACGACCGTAAACAGGGTTTACGACCGTAAACGTGTTTACGGCCGTAAACTCTGTTTACGGTCGTAAACACACTTTCCAACAGTAAACACCTAAACAACTCTCAAAATGTATTACAAACTCATACTGAACTATTACATTGAAAGCCTAGACCAAACCACATTAACTGGACCTTTCAGAGTACACAGGTCCAACTCCACCTCGAATCCCATCGACCTATCCCTTCCCGATTCCAACCACGCTAACTAGGAGATACGGGCCTCGCCCACACTCCACTAACTAGGAGATACGAGCCTCCGCCCACACTCCGCTAACTATGAGATACGGGCCTCCGCCCATACTCTGCTGGCTAGGAGATATGGGCCTCCGCCCACACTCCGTTACTAGCCGCTAATGAATGCTACAACTATCTCGCAGTCTTACAACACTTTCCACGCTGTCTGGCTGCTGGTGAATTCTACAACCATCCCACAGTCTTACAACACTTTCCACGTTGTCTCAACCGCTGATTACCGACCCGTACATCCATCGTCGAGCATGCATATGACCTAACATCCTGGCTGAACTCGCGTCCTGACAGGAATTCCCCAACCTGGTTTCCCCAAAACCAGCTATCATACACCAAAAAGACGTGAACCCTATGGTGGGAAGTTTCCCGAACTCACAACTCACAGACTTCTAAATCTAATCAGCCACTTGGGCCGCCTTCCATCCTGATGGAAATGCGAACTCCTCCTAGTTTCGCACTTACTTCTATTCCTGAACACTCGGGGGATTCTCCCCCACTCTGATTCAACTACATCTTTCAACACACAAGACTGAAAGGATTCCCGATTCTTCTTACCATCCAATGATCGATCTGTTGGCAGTCTACCCTTACCACTATTAGTGATCCAGAACTAACCAATACTAAAACAGTACTACCTATCGAAGACTAGCGGAACACTTCCCGGGTTCCAATCACACCTGCTACAGCTACCGCATCCTAAGAACCCACTAGAGAAGGAGACGATCTCACACTACTACTCTACGATTCATGTTATGCAGATGGCATATAACTCGAACATAAGCAGAAAGTATATCCCCAAAACACACTTACTCATACTGATGCAATACAATAGCAATAAAATCATAAATAAAAACTGATAGGAGAGCAAAAGATACACACCTGTAATATCGGAAGCTGGCCGTGCCTCCTCTGTAGTCATCTGGAAAGCCCTGCTCCTCGCCGCAGGCACCTCTACTCGACCCTGACGGCCGTCGGTGATCCTCAATGTCGCAGGGGCAGGTGCCAACACCTGTCCCACCGTTGTCAAACTCGGACATTGGGCCTTTTTGTGGCCCTGCTGACTGCAATGAAAGCACATCAGGTCTGATCCCTGGGTGGTGGTAGCAGTACAATCCCTGCTATAATGACCAATCCGGCCGCACTTGAAGCAGCCAGAATCACCACCACTACCATTCCTACACGCACCCTCGTGTGTCCTGCCACACTTGCCACAACTGCTATGGTCCTGATGACCCCTCGATCTAGAATCCGATGTCTTCGGCCTCTTGCCCGATCCTGTGGATGTCTGAACCTCGTCTGCCTTTCTCTTCCTCTCCGCCTCTAGGTCGATCTCCCTCTCCCTGGATCGAGCGATCATATCCTCCAGCGTCTTACAGCTGGACCGGCTCACAAACTGTCTGATATCGCTCCTTAGCATCTCGTGGTACCGAGCCTTGTTCATCTCCTCGTCCGCAACATACTGCGGAACAAGAAGGGGCCTCTCCCTAAACTTAGCGGTGATCTCCGCCACCGTCTCAATAGTCTGTTGGAGGTCCTGGAACTCTCGTGCCAGCTGCTACACCTCAATCACTGGTGCAAACTCAGCCCTGAACCTGGCCGATAAGTCACTCCATCTCATCGCGTCCAACGCGGCATCATCCCCAATAGCATGTCCAACCTCCTCCCACCAGTCATGTGCTCTGTCCTTTAGAAGACAGGAGGCGAGTCGGACCTTGTCCCCCTAGGGACACCGGCTAGAACAAAAGGCGTTGGCGACATCTGTCAACCACCGGCTGATAGCAATGGGGTCCTTAGCCCCATGATAGTCTAGAGCTCCACAAGCTCTGAACTCCCTGAACGTCAATGTGTGCGCCCCCATCATGGCCGCCATCTCGGTGCGGAACGCACCCAACCTCTCGTCCATAATCTCCAAAATGCCCTCCTTGACCGTACTAAAGATCACATGAGTCTGGTCAATGATACTACGTGTAACCTCAACTGTAAACTATCTCATCTGCTCATCGAGCTGCCCAACCCCAGAGCTCGAGCCTGATCCCTCACAGGCGCCAGAACTGCCAACTGGTCTAGTACGTAGCATCACCATGCTGCAACATATCATAACAACCATCAGAATACTCATCACTACTGAGGGATCACACACACTACAAGTTCCCTGGTTTCATCTCAGCCCTCCTTGACTTGAGTACGGATCCTCTACTTTCAGTAGTATGAGCCTATGCTACCTTCCACATCTATCCATACTTTCCTCAAGAATTGCGTCGACTCCACCAAGTCCCTTTCACTACTACCATTATTCCCAGTACGAATCTCATCCTAGGTTTACCCTAGGGTAATCTCCGACCCACTCTCCGCCATCAGCTGCATAAGAAGTCCCTGCTATCTCTCCCTAACTAGCTTGCAAATATCGTTACATATTACAAAGGCCAAATAATTCTTCGAATGAGTGGTCTCTTCCTACAACGGTTAGACTCAAACGAGAGCTATGAAATAGGGCTAAACCTAACCTTCTAAAATTACTTAGTCTTCCTAATATGTAACTTAACATATTCGTTTACTAGTTAGTTAAAGATAACTAGAACTCCTAAAAGCACAAAGCAAGCATAATTCGAGCATTGAGTAACCAAAACCAAGCATATCCTAATCAGGCCATCATATTACTGACTAAACAGTACTAGCATATAGTTCAATAAGCTCATACAGCAGGCATATAAGGTATCCTTCCTAGATCCTTAGCCCTAAACTAGCATGCAGTTCTCTTACACATATAACAGGCATACAAGGCATCATTCCTAGATCCTTATCCCTAATCTAGCATGCAGTTCTCATAATCATATTATAACATAAAAAACTTGTATGGGTAATTTGGGAGAACTTACTTGAGCTCGGCTGATTGCATGCACCACACCCTTTTCTCTTTTCAAAATCCTTTTTATGAAAATGGTTTTTCTTTTAAAAATTTTATACCAAGTCCTCAGTTTGAGTTCAAACACACCTGAGAGTGTGCCCAAATACCTTAAACCAAGGCTCTAATACCAACTTGAAACATCCCAAAAATCATGACCAAAAATTTCGTTTTAAATCATTAAATAAAACCATAGTTATCAAATCATTTCATCAAAGCATAGTCAAAATACCTCAAAACATTATTATCAGAGTATCAAATCATCATAGTAAACATCCCAGGCTAAAACATCTTGGTGTGTGCAATGCAGTCATCCCGAGCTCTTCTCTCTCCAACTGGAAATACCTGAAACCAAAACTGAAAACCCTAAGCACGAAGCTTAGTGAGTTCCCCAACCTACCACATACCATACACATAATAACATATATTGGGCCCCCGCCACTACAACGGGCCCCACCCGACATCGGACCATGTCCGACATCAGGCCCTGCCTGGCGTCGACCCCGCTCGGTATACATATTTGTTTCTTCCAGGCCCCGCCTATCTTTGGGCCCCTCCCACTATACACATACAACAATATCATAACATAACATACTAGCACGTAAAGAATCATACAAAGTACTATATGCTCCAGTCCTAAGGCCTCGCCTATCTTGGGCCCCGCCCCTACTCTGCTAATGATGAGATATGGAACCCCGTCCATAATCAGCTAATGATGAGATACAGGACCCTGCCCACACTCACCTCCCTATCAGGCACATACGAGTATCATAAAGACAACAAGTATAACTAAACATGCATACCTTCCTCGGGTACTGCCCGATATTGGACCGTAGTCCGGAAATATATATATAAACATTCCTCGGGCCCGCCCGACATCGGACCGAAGTCTGGAAACATTCCTCGGGCTTGCCCCGGCATCAGACCGAAGTCCGGAAACATACAAAACAAGCACATGCAAGAATCACAAAGACATCAAGCATACATACATTCCTTTCCCCGGCATAGAACCGTAGTCCGGAACATATAGTTATACATGCATACATATACGGGCCGACATTGGTGCCTTAGACCCGTTCACACAAAGGGAAACTCACCTCGCACTGCTGAATCACACGAATAATCCTTTGGCTGCTAGCTGGCAGATCCCCAAACTGCTGATCTCTCGACTCCTCGAGCTATCATTACCAAAATAACACTTAGTCCAAAAGCCAATAATCTTCCTTAGGGTAAAATGACCATTTTACCCCTGATCTAATTTGGTCCAAACCTAAGGCCCAAAACCATAATTTGAAAGGCCCGATACTAGGTAAACTTCCCAAGCCTACTAGTGGCCCACTAATGGCCCAATTTGCTAAATTCGGACCAACCCCTCTAATGAGCCTTACCCTAAAGCCCAAACATAATCTTAGCCCAGAATATCTGACTTCTGATGGCCCACCAAGGCCCAAAGAAACAAAGTCCAATGTATGGCCCAATCCGAGGCCCAAAACACGCAAAGCCCACATCTGTTAAGTACGCGGGGCGTACTCCTTTATACGCTAAGTGTACAGCTGTATGACTTGTACGTTGCGTGTACATGCATGTATGCCCAACGTACTGCTCTGTTAAGTCACTTCTCCCATTAAGCACTTAATACTCTATTCCAAAGGCTATAATCACAGATCCAAGTCCTCTTCAACGTCTTAATCCATAAAGTCACGGACTTGGTGACTTTGCATGTCCCACATAAGCTCAAACTCCAAAAATGGTAATCCACTTCCATGAAAATTGTCTAAAATCTTGCATGAACCCATTAAGACCTTAAAGATAACAACTTTCTATCTTAGGGAATCATTTAGCACTGAGAGTGGCAACTCTAAGCCTAGGAATCAGATTTGAACCATAAAGCTCAATCCTTGGGACCAAAAAGGTCCAAAAACTTAAAATAATAGATCTAAGCATTCTAGAGGCAAGTTCAAGAATTTATACCTTAAGATGGTCTGAAATGAAGCAACAATCTCAGATCTACAACTTCTCCTTTGAACCACCACCTTGCTTTGCTCTTCACTTGCTTGGAAAGTAGATCCACAACACCAAAATGCTCTCTAATGGCCTTCTAAGCTACAAGAACACTCAAAGAAAGATTAGGGTTTCGTGGTGGCTGTCTAAGGGTGAAATGGAGGCTGACCATTAAGGCATATTATTCCTCTTATAGTGGCATACTGTGACAACTAGAAGATTTTGGGTCAAACCAATTCTAAGGGGTCTTGTGTATAAGTGTATCCACAATGTAAGATGTAACCTTATTGTAATAAAACATTTGAAAGCCATGTGGGCATTGATTTTATAATCTATCATATATATATAAATAAGTATATATCAGCCTTGAGGAACCATGTTGTGATTAGCCTTGACAAGTCAACAAGAAGGCACACATTAAATAATTTTCGATTTATATCATAATACCCCACTAAGGCCGAAAAAACTTTGTGGGGACAAGTTAGAACCGTAAACTCCTTCCATGGGGGACCTCAAGACCGAAATCATCCTCAAAACTAAGCACCTTGGCCGAAAACTACCCTAATGGATCAAGGTTTGGTCGTAAACTACCTTAATGGAGCAAGGTTTGGCCTGTAAACCACCTTAATGGATTATAGTTGGTCGAACACTCTATAAAAGGCCACTAAGGCCGAAATCATACTAGAATATTTTATGGTTTGCAGTCTAAATTAAGGAAAAATCAAGTATGGTTAACTTTAGGATGTGATAACTTAACCCTTTCCAATCACAGTAAACCACGTAATAACCACCAAATAACAATGCATTAACCTCCAGTAATCCAAGTAAGTATCATGTCAACCTCCTTTCTTTTATTATGGACGAGAACCCTTCCTCCCATACCACAATTACCCTTTCACTTACTGTGAAGTTCCAAATTTACTCTCAAGAGTTCAAGCTTCAAGCTTTAAGAAGACTTATTTCTTCAAGCATTCCCTAGACCCTCGTAAGTATTTCGAGTTTGGCTAGTGATTCTACACATTATCTTGTTGATTTCATCCTATTTACACATAATATTATGTTTTGACAACTTTAGGGTATTATAATCTTCAAGAGTTCATCAAACACTCCAAGTTTTTTAGGCTTAAAACCTCCATCTCATCACTTCAACTACACACATCAACCACTCAAGGTGAGCTTCATACCCGCCAAGTTTTCGTGTTTTCATGCTTTTAGGGGGGGAATACAAGTCAAAATATGTTTATCTTATGAATATTGGCTAGTTTCATCTTTATTACATGAATGTGAAATAATATTTGCATAAGATATGCTTAACACTATTTTATCTACACAAAAATCGTGTATATAAGTTGATTTACAAAAATAAAACTCATTATGTGATACAAGTACCAACATGAAAATATGAGTTGTAAAACTACAAGTTTTGGTAACTCTTTTTGCTAAAAAATGCTTTTCTAAGTAAAAGTGGTCATATTTTAGTGATTACTGTTTTGGTGGGTTAAAACCCAAGAATATTATGTTTAACAAACATATATTACTACTAGTCAAGATTTCAACTCGATATTTATATAAAGTTTATATAAATAGTTTACACAAAAACATAAAAGACAAATTTTTGATAGTATAGTTTGTGTGTCATGAAACTCATGTCATAAGTGCAATTACGTTATTATAAAAGAAAAAGGGAGTCGAAGTTCACGTAAATCCGTTAATGATCTTGTGAGACGTTCCTTCACCGTACCTATCTAGCGTACACCTTAAATCCTGCATTATAACCAGAGTCTCCTTGAGGGAGAGCGAGACCGTTGTGTATAGATCTATACGGGATTGAAAACTCCACACCTCAGTTGTTCGCTACAGTTAGACTGGCAAGCCTAGGGTGACAAATGTCTTACCAGCTCCGACGCCTGAAGAATTTCGTTTCAGGCATATCAGTCATATTAGCATGGTTATAATAACTCACATAGGGATTAACAAAACTATATTGGTTTATGGGAAGCTTACACTTCACTTACTTTATAAAATATAAAACTACATACTACTTTTCAATATACTATTCCGGTCTTAGAATTTAAGACTACAACTTTTCACACATCAGAAAATATTGGATTTTCTGGGAACTTACATTTACAAGATACAAAGTACACACATACATACATTCTAGTCTTTGGTACAAGGCATACAACAATTTTTATAGAAAATATCGGATTTTCTGTAACATACAAAACCCTTCAAACAAAGTTGTTACAAATCGTTTTCATACAAAAATGCTTATGAACTCACCAAATTTGTAGTTGACGCTTTTCAAAAGGACTTGTATTCTCAGGGAACCAGTAAGCAGGTACTTAAGTCATTGAGAACTGGATTTTGCTGCATTATGGAAATTTTACTTTTCTGTCTTGGTTATGTACTTTTGAACAAATACATTATGTAAACTATGTAAGTTCGTAATCTTAATGTATGTTGTGTGGGTTTCTATGTTTCATTTATATTTAATTGTTATGATACTATACAATGACGTCATTCGCCCCCGGACGTTTCCGCCGTCCTGTTTCGGGGGTGTGACACATACCCTAAAATTTAGGGTTTTGGTCTGAGAGGAGTACGCCCTACGTACCTCTTTGTACGCCCGACGTACTCACATATCACCCGCGACCCTTTAACCTTATACGCTGGGCGTAACCCAACTTACGATGGGCGTTCCCAGCCAGACACGTGTTGGGTTTTATGTACTCTAACATTCCTATAGTTCACATACAATCCTAATGCTTTGGATCTAAGTTTTCTCTAATTATACATGCAACATTGTTTTCCAAAGCATGAAGCCTAAACTAGCATACAAAACTTAACATATGAATCATAAAATTGGTTAGAAGATTACCTCTTTATGTAGCTAGTAAGACTTTGGCCTTATGAAAACTTAGCACCCCAAGTGTTGTGCCTCAAACAAGTCACAAACACCAATAAACAACTAGATGGATATGAGAGAGATTTAGGAGACTAGAAATCAGATTCTACTTCTTGGAATGCAAGGTGGTAACCGATTTTAGCTTATGTATACATACATATATATACATATATATATATATATATATATATATATATATATATATATATATATATGTGTGTGTGTGTGTGTGTGTGTGTGTGTGTGTGTGTGTGTGTGCGTGTAGAATATCAAGGGTCATGTGTAACCCTAATCCATACCCATAAGCTTATGATCCGCCCATTTGATTTGGATAAATACTTCATGGATTAACCCATAAGCCCATCACAAATCAAACTATGGATCATTAGCCCAACTCATATGGATCAATTTAATTAGTCTCTTTTGATCACTAAATTAATTCTAAATTAATTCTTGATCATTACTAATTAAATAATATGATTCCTCAATTAATATATTATACTTATAATATATTAATAAATCATAAATAATCTTTTACTCAAATATCCATTTATCAAATTGTTCTGGTGAAGGCAACCCGAAATGGACCATGCTACTATCGGTTCAAGTACATACCAATTATAGTTATGGGCTTCGACACCTAATCCAACAGTCTCCCACTTGGATAAGTCTAATAACTATAATTGCCAATGCAACTTAAAATCCGATTAGCAATCGTAGCTCTAAAAAAACCGTTGTCATACTATGATGTGACCATTAGATAAGTGATCATATAATCCTCTGTTTTACAAGATATCGTGTGGACAAAGACATGGAATAAAGTCATACTCATTGTCCAACAGTTTGTTTCCCGATTTCTGAATGGAGGAATATATGATCCCTTATCTAATGGACGCGTCCGAGTTCGATAGCGGCTTTTGAGAGCTATGATTGCTAGTCGGGTTTTAAGTCGTACTTGCAGTTATAGTTATTAGACTTATCCAAGTGGGAGACTATTGGATTAGGTGTCTAAGCCCATAACTATAATTGGTATGTACTTGACCCGAGAGTAGCATGGTCCATTTCGGGTTGCCTTCACCAGAACAATTTGATAGGATGGATATTTGAGAAAGAGGTTATTTGTGATTTATTAATATATTATATGTATAATATATTAATTGAGAAATCATATTATTTAATTAGTATTGATCAAGAATTAATCTGGAATTAATTTAGTGATCAAAAGAGACTAATTAAATTAACGGGGACTAATTATGTAAATTTGTGATACATATTGTTTGGGCTATTGATCCATGATGGACTAAGTTTATGTGAGAGTCCATATGAGTTATTAGATCATAAGCCTAAATGTAAGAATTAGGGTTTACATATGACTCTTGGAATTCTACACTATATATGTATTCCCTAAACCCTAAAATCGGCACAAGTGTATTCCATGAAGAGTATAGCCTATTTTTAGTGTGCCTAACCTCTCTCTCATTATCCTCCACTTGTGCATGGTGTTTGTGACTTGTTTGAGGCATCACACTTGAGGTGCTAAGCTCTTGAAAGGCCAAATTCCACAAGCTACAATATAGAGGTATTCATCTAACTTGATTTTATGTTTCAAATATCAAATTGTATGCTAGTTGTAGGATTCATGCTTTGGAAAAATTTTATTGCATGTATAACTAGAGAAAACTTAGGTCCAAAGCATTAGGGTTGTATGTGCACGATAGGGATGTTAGAGTATATAAAACCCAACAAATACATCGCTCACTTCGAGGTTCGAGCTTGTCATGAGTTTCTTTTCTCATAAAATCCTCGCAACCCCAAACCTTGATGTGTGCTAACGAGGGAACCTTCCCTGTCCACATCTCGTGAGGTGTTTTGGAAACCTTTTTAGTTGGGACTAGATTAAGGATATGGGCGGCAGTCTCTAAGGCATACCCCAGTGCTCCACATCCCTACTTCTTTTTAGACCCTGCAAATCAGAACAAATGTGTAAGCCACATCCTGTATCAAGGACCCAAGAATTAGCATGTGATGAGTTATTAGACAGAATAGTATAAATATCTATGAAGGAGGGTTTGATCTTCCCATCCTTTATGTCCTGTAAGTATTTGGGGCAGCTTTGCTTCCAGTGCCCTTTTTTATGACAATGGAAGCACTCTGCTTCCTTTGGGTTTGAGGAGGGTGTAGCAGGACCACCTTTGGACCCACTAGAAGTGGATCCAACATGGGACTTTACCTTGTGGCTCTTTGAGGAAGCTTTCCTCTTCTTTCCCTTCCCATGTCCAATCGCCAAGAAAGGGGCAGTAGCAGTAGGAGTAGAAACAACAGATTTCCCTTCCCGTGAGGCGTTTTGGAAACCTTTTCAGTTGGGACTAGATTAAGGATATGGGCGACAGTCTCTAATGCATACCCCCAGAGTGAGATAGGTAACGAAGCTCGACTCATCATAGAACGAACCATGTCCAGCAAGGTTCAATTGCGCCTCTCAGCTACACCATTAAGTTGTGGTGTCCTAGGCGGCGTCAATTGTGAAACAATTCCACATTCCTTAAGATAGTCGTGGAACTCGATACTAAGATACTATCCTCCTCGATCGGATCGAAGCATCTTTATCTTCCTGCCCAATTGATTCTCCACTTCTTGCTTAAACTCTTTTAACTTTTCAAAGGTTTCTGACTTATGCTTGATTAAGTAGACATACCCATATCTACTATAATCATCAGTAAAAGTCACATAGAAGCGGTTAGCATCCCTTGTGGCGGTTCTGAAGGGTCCACACACATCGGTGTGTACGAGATCCAACAGACCCTCACCCCTTGCACAAGTGCCAGTGAAGGGTGACTTGGTCATCTTTCCAAGCAAACAAGATTCACAAGTGTCATCCGACTTTAAGTCAAATGACTCCAAGACTCCGTCCTTTTGGAGTTGGGCTATGTGCTTCTTGTTAACATGTCCAAGACGACAATGCCATAAGCATGCTTTATCCAAATCATTGGATGAATCGATATGCAACACATTATTTCCTAAGTTATCTACAACCATCACAGTTTCATATATATCATTGCAAGGTAATGCTTCAAAATAAAATACACCATTAAAATAAGCATTTATTGAACCAATTTCATTATTAAAAGAAAAAGGTAATACCTTGTTCATAAAAGTTGTGAAAGGAAATAATATTTCTCGCCATATCAGACGAGTAGCAACAATTATTCAAATCTAATTTTAAACCATTACTAAGCAATAAAGAGTAAACTCCAATCTTGGTGACATGTGACTTTCCTCTATTCCCCATGATTAAGTTCATTTTCCCGTGCTCCACATCCCTACTTCTTTTTAGACCCTGCAAATCAGAACAAATGTGTAAGCCACATCCTGTATCAAGGACCCAAGAATTAGCATGTGATGAGTTATTAGACAGAATAGTATAAATACCTGCGAAGGAGGGTTTGATCTTCCCATCCTTTATGTCCTGCAAGTATTTGGGCCAGCTTCGCTTCCAGTGCCCTTTTTCATAACAATGGAAGCACTCTGCTTCCTTTGGGTTTGAGGAGGGTGTAGCACGACCACCTATTCTATGATGAGTCGAGCTTCGTTACCTATCTCATTCTCGGGGTATGCCTTAGAGACTACCGCAAGTATTTCGGGCAGCTTCGTCTCCAGTGCCCTTGTTCATGGCAATGGAAGCACTCGGCTTCCTTTGGGTTGGAAGAGGGTGTGACAGAACCAACTTTGGTTCCATTGGAAGAGGATCCAACGTGGGACTTTCCCTTATGACTCTTGGAAGGAGTCTTCCTCTTCTTTCCCTTTCCATGTCCAATTTCCAGGACAGGGGCAGTTGCAGTAAGAGTAGGTACAATAGATTTGCCTTTCAAACTGCTTTCAGCAGTCCTTAAAAGACCTTGAAGCTTGCTTAGAGTCACCTCCTCCTTATTCATATGATAATTCATACGAAACTGATCATAACAAGGAGGTAAAGAGTGTAATATAATGTCAATTGCCAATTCTTTGTCGCAATTGACATTCAGCTTTAGCAAGTGGTCCACAAACCTTTGCATCTTTTACAAGTGGACCGTGATGGACTCTCCATCCTTCATTTTGGTAGTAATCATGGAGGCTATGATTTCATACCTCTCCTGCCGAGCACTTTGATGGTACATTTCCATCAAATCCCGATGCATTTCATAGGACCAAAAGTCCTCATAGGACTTCTGAAGCTCAGCAGTCATGGTAGCAATCATAATACATGAAACCTTTGTCGCGTCCCTCTCATGGGTCTTGAACTCAGCAATCTGTTTGGGAGTAGCGGTAGATTCATCAATCTCCTTCAGCTCTTTATCTAGGACATATTCTTTGTCATCATAGCGAATGGCCATTTGGATGTTTTGAATCCAATCATTGAAGTTCGATCCATCAAATATGACCCCTCCCACATAGGTTCATGAGGGAGAAAGAGCCTGAAGGGCTTAGGTTTGAAGCAGTGTTGGAAGACATCTGAAAAGAAAGACAAAGTTTAGATTAGATAATGATCCTTAATATAGCACCCAAATGGAATATTAAGGCTAGGACCCAACACAATATTTTACAATTCGGAAGAGGGATGTCGTAATCCAATTGCAAATTATTTGAAGGTAGGTAAATGACGATTTACCAATTTCCACCATGAAAAATGAAATAGATTATTAAGTTTTAAATGAACTGAAATTCCTAGATTCTTTTGAGATTCATTGAACTTTTCAATGGCATGTTTAAATCTTGATTGTGCCCTTCAAGTTTGTGACTGGGATACCGAGGATCACAAACAAGGTGTGAATAACCATGCAAATGTGCTTGGTACACTTAATGTTATAAATCACCTAATTAATGTGATGGTTAACCACACACAATCCATTGATCCATGATTAACATCAAGCTACCCTTTGTAACACATTGTCAGTCCCAAATTAGTGTGTCGGTTAACCACACACGCTCCACTAACGACTTAACAAGGTGCAAAGTGCAATTTCATTATATGCATTTTTTTCACATATTTCCTAAAGTAACTAATATTTGGGAATTTATAAAAGTTTAGTTACTTTAATAATTTCATTATACTTATTAATGAGAATTAATATCCTATCCTACCCGTTCGGCTAACGACCCTCCACCAGTCAAGGAAGCGGTGGGTGAGAGTGGACACCCATTAAACTCCCATTTTATAGGCAGTAACCTTATACCCCCTTATAGACCAACTTCGTGAATGAGGCCTACTAACGGTAAGACTGACTTGTCTTATACATATATATAATTATTAAACTTTAATATTATAATAGTATAAGGGTTGAATTTTAAACTTTTAAAATTCTAGGGTTTGAAATTAAAGTTTCATTAATGTAACTTTTCATGTTCCAAAACTTGAGGGCGAGTTTTGTAACTTGTCAAGACTTTTGAAATTCATAACTTATGGATTTTTATGTTCCATGAATGAGACTTTTCCAATTCCAAACTTGTGTACAAGTTATGAAACCTTTCAAGACTCTTTGAATTCTATAACTTACATTAGTTAATGGTTTCATAAATAAAGACTTTTCATATTCCATAACTTGAGGACAAGATATGGAGCTTTTCAAGAACACATAGATCAAATTAAACTAATCCAATTATCATATAATTCATCATTTACCAATTTGACCTAGTTAATATTCAAGATAGTTTCAAATTTTACCAATAATTAGTTTTTCATAAAATCAAGTAATTATCTTAAAATTTGATAACCTTCATAGTTTTAGATGGGGATAAACATTACTATACTAATAAAATCAAATTTTATGAACCAAAACAGTTTGTGGTAATGATCCTAATCCAAAACAGGCCAAAACTCAAAGATTATGTCATCAGATGCACCAACTCGTCGAGTGCCATAAAGGACTCATCGAGTTCAAGGCAAACATCATCCAACTCGTTGAGTTCAATGATGGACTCGGCGAGTTGGCCCTGGCAGAATCCCGAAATGCAATTTTTTCAGCTTTGAAAATTACACAATTGCATCAATACAATAGAAAACACCCATGGCTTTGATACCATTGTTGGGTTTTATGTACTCTAACATTCCTATGGTGCATATACAACCCTAATGCTTTGGATCTAAGTTTTCTCTAATTATACATGCAACATTGTTTTCCAAAGCATGAAGCCTAAACTAGCATATAAAATTTAACATATGAATCATAAAATTGGTTAAAAGATTACCTCTTTATGTAGCTAGTAAGACTTTGGCCTTATGAGAACTTAGCACCCAAGTGTTGTGCCTCAAACAAGTCACAAACACCAATAAACAACTAGATGGATATGAGAGAGATTTAGGAGACTAGAAATCGGATTCTACTTCTTGGAATGTAAGGTGGTAACCGATTTTAGCTTTCATATATATATATATATATATATATATATATATATATATATGTGTGTGTGTGTGTGTGTGTGTGTGTGTGTAGAATATCAAGGGTCATGTGTAACCCTAATCCATACCCATAAGCTTATGATCCACCCATTTAATTGGATAAATACTTCATGGATTAACCCATAAGCCCATCACAAATCAAACCATGGATCATTAGCCCAACTCATATGTATCAATTTAACTAGTCTCTTTTGATCACTAAATTAATTCTTGATCAATACTAATTAAATAATATGATTCCTCAATTAATATATTATACTTATAATATATTAATAAATCATAAATAACCTCTTACTCAAATATTCATCTATCAAATTGTTCTGGTGAAGGCAACCCGAAATGGACCATGTTACTATCGGGTCAAGTACATACCAATTATAGTTATGGGCTTAGACACCTAATCCAACAACATGTGCATGCATTCCCTTGCATGCATGGCACTTATCCGCCAAGCTTCTCCATGCATGGGCTAATTATGCCAAAACCTTTAAAGTGTTATAACTTCTTCGTGTTAAGTCCGTTTCCACCGAACTTTATATTCACGAAAAGGTGGCGGGAAGCCCTACGCTCCTAGCTACACCCCAAGCCTAAAACCTTCCAAATAAGACTCGAGACCCATAAAAGACCGAATCGTCACATTACGCCTATACCCTTGGCCTCCGAAGCCACAACCGAGTATTTTCAAAACCGGGTGTTACAAACTTATAGACCCTTGTATTGCTAGAAAGGCTAGAAGTGAAGACAAAGGAGATTAACATGAAAATGACACTTGAATGAGATATGATGATATTTCACCACACAAACACGGTTTCTACATCCGATCACAATGCCTTGATGCCATGAACCTCAGAGGCCCTCTTTAACACTCTAAACCTAATATATTTTTTATTAGATGAAGAGAAGAATATACAATATTTTGATCCAAAATAATCCCTTATTTACACTAACAAGTTACAATGCATGAAGTTGAGACTTGGAACGAACTGAATCAACTACAAAATTAAACTAAAAGCTAAAGTTCTTAATTAAATCAAGAGGAAAATTCCCAAATTCGACATTCATGAAAAGTTCATGAATGAATCAAATCAAGGATGGTAGAGGAGAAAAGGAGGAAGACAAAGGAGATGCGGATGATGGTGGTGGCGGTGTTGGGGATTTTACGTCACCGAAAATGGAGGTAGTGTCAGTAGATATGATATAGAGGGGACAAAGAGTAAGAAAAATGGCGTGGGTGGGTGGGTGGGTGGGGGGGGGGGAGTTTGAGGTGGTCTATGTTAAGGTCCTTGGTCGTAACACTTTTGTTGGAGGTTGAGGTGGTATTTGTAGAGGTGGCAACGTTGAACCAGAGCGAGGAGGTTAGAAATGGATTTTCAATTAGATTGGGGTGTTAGGGTTATTAGGCTTATTTTCAATTTTTATTGAAATGAACGGTGAATGAAAATAGAAATGTCAAAATACCATAAAGGACAAAACAAGGGCATTTGTGTCATTTGAGGGAGTTTAGCTATAGAGTATTGACGGTGCAAGGACCACACATTTTTTGAAACTACATGGATGCGTCATCATAATATTTGGAAAACTAGACTAAAACTATAGATGTGTGTAAACCAAGGGACCAAAACTATAATTCACTATAAAATTTATGAAAACAAAGAGCAAGTCACGTGAAGAAAACATGAGCTTGTTGCATATATATCCATGGAGACCATGACACTGGAATCCTTATTTTATCAAAATAAACAATTAAAAAATGAGTGTCACGTGTGCGAACAGTCCACCCCAATGCTTGAAAAACGTGTCGGCAGCTCTATACATTCTTACATAAATACCCCCTCAGCTATTCGCAAATCTTCACTTTCTCCCGTTTTGTTTTATACTTTTTCTACAATTACATGTTTCATAATTCCTACATAGCTTATGTTAGTTTTAAACAAGTATAATTCTCATTTATTAAACTAAATTGAGTTTAAAGCTTAAACAGTCATGGACATTAATGGCTCGATTAATTTTTTCTCACAATGAAGTTTATGCAAAATGAAGGGGCCATTTAAGTAAATAACTATAAATATCCACTATACCAGCGACCACCGTTTATTATAACTTATCCGGAGTTATGGAGTGAATATTTATTTATTACTATTTTTTATAGGTTTTGTTTTCTTTTGTCTCAGTATGTTATAAATATTTTTTTGACATGCGTACAATATCGTTTTTTTTTTAATCAAGACTTGTTGACATATAACGAAAGTCTTTCAAGTTTCAACCCATATGTTATATTTAATATTTATATATACACAATTTTTTTTATGTAAAAATAGAAATATAAAAGTTAAACTTTGTATTTATGAGATGTTAAATTTGGTAGTTTGAATTTTTTATTTTGGTGGGGACGGATTGAAACATGAGTACACGCTGACACAAACCCACTCACTCCAGCTCACAATGTACCGCCACTGCAACAATTTCAAATACCCATTCTTCACCTTCACTTTCATTTCAACCCAAATTCACCACCACCAACGGTGGCCGGAAAATTTAAATCTCTTCCATGGCTTACTTCCACTTCTTACTTTACATTTTTCTTCTTATCCTCACTGTTTCTGCTACAGACCAACAACGCCAAACCACATTCATTGTTCGAGTTCAGAACGACGCTAAACCTTCAATATTCCCGACTCATAAACACTGGTACGACTCTACCCTCGCTGCTCTTTACGACCGGAGTCTTCCTTCTTCTCGCATTATTCACACGTACGACACCGTATTCCATGGCTTCTCAGCTAAGCTTTCTGCTGTAGAGGCTTCCAAGCTTGAATCTGCTTTTGGGGTTCTCTCGGTTATTCCTGAACAAGTTCGTCATCTTCATACCACGCGTTCGCCGGAGTTTCTAGGGCTTAAGACGTCGGATAGTGCAGGGTTGTTGAAGGAGTCGGATTTCGGGTCCGATCTGGTTATTGGAGTTTTGGATACTGGGATTTGGCCTGAGAGGGAGAGTTTTAACGATAGGGGGTTAGGTCCGGTGCCGGTTAAGTGGAAGGGAAGTTGTGTTGCCTCCGGAGGTTTCCCGGCGACGTCTTGTAATCGGAAGCTCATCGGAGCTAAGTACTTCTCTGCCGGATACGAATCAACAAATGGGAAGATGAACGAAACGGTGGAGCATCGGTCGCCGCGAGATTCCGATGGTCATGGTACTCATACAGCTTCAATCGCCGCTGGTAGGTATGTTTTTCCGGCGTCAACTCTCGGTTACGCCCGTGGTGTCGCTGCTGGAATGGCGCCGAAAGCTCGTCTCGCTGCTTACAAGGTCTGCTGGAGCGCGGGTTGCTTCGACTCAGACATCCTCGCGGCCTTTGATTCCGCAGTCAACGACGGCGTAGACGTTATATCCCTTAGTGTTGGTGGCGTCGTTGTGCCCTACTACCTCGATGCAATTGCAATCGGTGCTTTTGGCGCCTCCGATCACGGCGTTTTTGTCTCTGCTTCTGCCGGAAACGGTGGTCCTGGTGGGCTAACAGTCACAAACATTGCACCATGGGTTACTACAGTCGGAGCAGGAGCAATTGACCGTGACTTCCCCGCCGACGTAAAGCTTGGAAACGGTAAATTAATCCCAGGCGTTAGCGTCTACGGTGGCCCCGCATTGGCGCACCACCGTCTCTACCCACTAATTTACGCCGGAAACGAAGGTGGCGACGGTTACTCTGCATCCTTATGTCTAGAAGGCTCTCTAGACCCTAATTCCGTCCGAGGCAAAATCGTCTTATGCGACAGAGGAATCAATTCACGAGCTCAAAAAGGGGAAGTTGTTAAGAAAGCCGGCGGCATGGGGATGATATTAGCAAACGGCGTCTTCGATGGTGAAGGTTTAGTCGCAGATTGCCACGTATTACCTGCTACCTCCGTCGGTGCATCCTCCGGCGACGAGATAAGACGATACATCACGTCAGCTTCAAAATCCAAGTCTCCCCCAAAAGCCACAATCATCTTCAAAGGAACCAGAATCAACGTCCGCCCTGCACCCGTCGTCGCCTCATTTTCAGCCCGTGGACCAAACCCCGAGTCGCCGGAAATTCTGAAACCAGACCTTATCGCTCCAGGACTCAACATTCTCGCAGCATGGCCGGACAAAGTCGGCCCCTCCGGCCTCGCATCAGACAACCGGAAAACAGAATTCAACATTTTATCCGGCACATCCATGGCTTGCCCTCATGTTTCCGGACTCGCCGCCCTGTTAAAGGCAGCCCACCCAGGATGGAGCCCAGCTGCGATAAAATCGGCATTGATAACAACAGCTTACACACTCGACAACCGTGGGGAAACGATGATAGATGAATCCACCGGAAACTCATCCACAGCGATGGATTTTGGGGCTGGACACGTTCACCCACAAAAAGCCATGGATCCAGGATTAGTCTACGACATCAGTTCATACGATTACATTGATTTCCTCTGTAATTCCAATTACACAACCAAAAACATCCAAGTGATTACCAGGAAGCACGCCGATTGCAGTCGGGCAAAAAAAGCAGGACACACCGGAAACCTAAATTTTCCGTCAATGACTGCTGTGTTCCAACTATACGGGAAGCGGAAAATGTCGACACATTTCATCAGAACAGTGACGAACGTGGGTGAAGCAAAATCTGTTTACACTGTGAGCATAAAGCCACCAAGAGGGATGAACGTGACAGTGGAGCCGATGAAGCTTGCTTTCAGGAGGGAGGGGCAGAAACTGAACTTTCTGGTTAGGGTGAAAGTGGTGGCGATGAAGCTGTCGGCCGGAAGTTCCATTACAAAGAGTGGATCGATAGAGTGGTCGGACGGGAAGCATGTTGTTAGGAGTCCGCTGGTTGTGACAATGCAAGAACCCCTGTGAAAAACGATGGTGGTTGTAGTAGTTGTAAGTTTTAAATGGTATGAAGTTTTCTACTCCGTATTTCAAAAAGCAAGATGTGAAATAGTTTGGAAGAAGAAGGGTGAAAATGTAATGTAAAAAAGGAGCCAAATATATATTTGGTTTGTAAACGAATGGAATTATGGCAGTGAGTCAACTAGTCAAGTGCTGACTTGGCACTTGGCATTGTTTGTTACATTATGTGAGTAGTAGTAAGAGTTTAAATTCAGAATTTTACAACATATTTTTTTGTGCTCAATTTTAGCCTCTTAACATTTTTTTATTCCATAGGACCCATTTAGGAAAATGTTTCACTTCTTAACTTGGAATTTCACAACATATTTTTGATATAAAATATGTTCGTTGATGTGACATGCCGAGTAGGTTTGACACGTCATGTATAATAAGACCGGAGGTCATGTATAATAAGACTCGAGGGAGTGGTGTCATAAAAATTGCATTCTTTTCACCGCCATGTAGCGACAGGTCATCATTTACTACAAAAGTGTGGTTTCATGCCACACTTGATTTTTTTTCATTTTAATTAAATAAAAACTATATTTTTAATAAAAAAACATTTATTTTATTACTTCAAAATAGTGCAGCAAACGAACCGAACGTTCAACGAACTGTTCGTGAGCCGTTCGGCGGGAAATTCGCTTATATTCGTTTATTTAATAAATGAACGAACATGAACACAAATCCTCGTTTGTTTAGTTAAACAAACGAACATAAACAATGATATTGTTCGTTTAATTATGTTCGTGAACGTTCGTTTTGTATTGTGCGTTTACATTTGTTTATGTTCGTTCATCTAAGTTCTTTTAATGTTCATATATGTTTAACTGTATATGATTACAATACTATATTATATGTTTATTTATGTTCATATATGTTCATATATGTTTGAATTATGTTTGTTTATCTTTGTTCATTTATGTTCGTTTAGCATGTTCACGAACATAAACGAACAAACATGAACAATGCAATTTGTTAAACGAACGAACATGAACAAGAAAACTCGTTCGTTTATCCGTTCGTATTCGTTCATTTGTTCGGCTAACTTAAACAAACGAATATGAACAAGCCTCGTTCGTGTTCGTTCGGTTCATTTACAACCCTACTTCAAAATAAAAATAACATTACATTCAATTGCTTAAAAAAAGAATCCTAAAAATTTCAAAAAAAAGAACACTAGATATTTAAACCTACAAACTTAAAAAAAACATACATCAAACAATTAAAAATAAAACACACTACATGAAGTCGTCCTCTGAGAACTCGTCTTCCGGGTCATCTTCCGGATTCAAATTGAGGTTAATGTGTTGAATCCCGTAAATGTGTTCCACCAAGTCCATACGAAAATTGTGAAATGTTTCATTGGAACGAACCTCTGCTCTCTTTTCAATGTACTTGTCGCCCCCAATTTCTATTGCTTGTGTCGCGAGAATGGTTTCCTCTTCATCATACTCACATATCGCTCTTCCTTCATTTTCGATAATCATATTATGCAGTATTATAGCTGCATACATGACTTCATGCATTTTTTCCTCGCTGAAAAAAATTGCTGGTTTTTCAATATAAACCATCGTTTCTTGAGAGCTCCAAAAGCCCGCTCGACATCATTCCTAGCTCTTTCTTGAGCTCTCTTGAATTTTTTCCGACGAGTATCATTCGGACACGTAAACGATTTAACAAAAACTGCATACTCAGGATAGATCCCATCAACTAGATAATAACCATATGAATATGGTGTTCCATGCAATTGGAAAGAAGAATCTGATGCAGATCTGTCGTATATGTTGTTAAATATAGGTGAATGATTAAGAACGTTAATGTCGTTAAGGGATCCAGGAGAACCAAAAAAAGCATGCCAAACTCACTGATCCTGTGATGCCACCGCTTCAAGTATGACCGTTGGATGCCCATGATCACCTCGGGTAAATTAACCATGGTGTGAGGTAGGGCAATTTTCCCATGCCCAATGTAGACAATCTAAACTTCCTAACATTTCAGGAAAGCCATGTACGCTAGCATGATGAGATTGCAATTTCATGATGTCATTGCATGTAGGCTTACGTAAATATTTTGGACCATAAAACTGAATAATAGTTTTGCAAAAATAGTGTAGACTATCTCGTGCAGTCCTAGTTGACATCCTAAAACTCTCGTCCAACGCATCAGGAGGGTTGCCATATGCTAATTGACGAAGTGCATCTGTGTATTTTTTGTAAAGGGGTGAAACCGGGTGTACCTCTAGCATAGGGCCATTGCTTGAAAAAATCAAACTCCCTCATTTGATCTTCGACTATACGTTCGTACAATGGTTTGAACATTTTGAAGCGCCTTCTGAAGTAGTATCCTTAAAAAGTGGCATTTTCTTGAAAGTAGTCTTGTATTAGATGTTGGTTTGCATCTTCACGATTTCTACAAATAAATCTTCGGGTTCTCTGTTCAGCCCTGCCGGATGCCCTTACTGCATGCCGCTTCATACGTTTGTTCCGCAAATTAAGCAGCAGCGACAAAAACATCGAACATAACATCAAATTCTTTAGAAGAATCGGACGAAGACATGTTTTTTAATTTTTTGAGAGGTAATGTAATAGAAAGATAACAAAATGAAGAGTTGAGAGGCTTAAATAGATGTTAAAGGTTAAAAGGAAAAAAAAAATTAAAAACCCAAATTATGATTGTTTGCAAACGTCAAAATGGCTGATTAATCAAAATGAACCAAGGAACGCTCCCTCCGAAAGCCGTATCGCGGCCTCAGCCACACCTGGACCGAACCCAGGGGCGATGTTTGTGCTTATGTGGCAAGGGGAGTGCAGCCTCAACCGCAGCCACTCCGCCTGGTCTGACAATGCTGGAAAAATTTAACCTTGAAAAGCATCAAATTATGATTAGGTCAAAACTATAAATACTATCAAGTTAAAAAGCACCAAGTGTAGAACTGTCAATACTATTTGGTTAAAAAGCATTTTAATCTGTTAACAGAGTTAATCTTTCAAGTGTAGAGGGGTATTATGGTTCGAATATCACAATGAAAACCTGGACATTTGAAAATAAACAATCTAATACCAGGGGTAAAAAATGTATAAAATGACATCTATCAACGTTTCTTACTATTTTTTTTAAAGTTGTTATATTTAAGTTGCTATACTAAGTAACTTCTTTTAGATTTGTGTATACAATATGGTATATCTTTTGATTTTATATGAATATTTAGGTTTTCAAAACCAAGTGTTTTATATATAACATACATAAAATATGGTCTCAAAAATTTCGTTTTTAAATTATTAAATAAACATCATTGTCAAAACAACCAATCATGATCATAAAACAAAGTATCCATATCAATAACATCAGAGTAACATCCCAGGTAAAACATCATCATGGTGTGTGTAATGCAGTCATCCCAAGCTCTTCCCCTAGCTACCGGAAGTACCTGAAATCAAAACTGACAACCGTAAGCACGAAGCTTAGTGAATTTCCCCAAACTACCATATACCATACACATAATTACATATGGTGGGCCCCGCCCTGCATCAGACTATATTCGGCATCGGGTCCCCCCGGCATCGGGCCCCGCCCGGCATCGAGCTGAGCTCGACATGCATATAGCACATATCAAATATACACATACAATAATCACATAGATACATTCATAAACATAATCATCAAGCACCGCTCGGCATCGGACCTTAGTCCGAAAGCATACAAGTACAGACACATGCAGGAGTCACGAAGGCACAAAGCATACAACTATTCCTCGGGCACGGCCCGACATCAGACCGTAATCCGGAAGGCATATACATAACCATTAGGCACAGCTCGACATCAGACCCTAGTCCGGAACATACAAACATAAACACGAGCCGACATTGGTGCCTTCGACCCGTGCAATCCAGGAGGAAACTAACCTAAAGTGTCGACTGATAGCTAAAAATGCCTCTGCTCCAGAATTAGCTATGCTTAACCCCTAAACAGAACAACCCCTTAGATACCGATCCATACTCATAACCCCTTAAGGTTCAATTTGGTCAAAGTCAAAGTCAAAGTCAACATCCAAGTCAAGTCAATGCTCCGAGTTGACCCAAATCGTCGAGTTACCATTCAACTCGCCGAGTTTCCATCAATCACAGAATCGTGATATTTCGATCCAAATCGCCGAGTTTCCCTCAAATCGTCGAGTGCCTCATTTTTCAACAGAATTGGGACAATCCCAAACCAACTCGCCGAGTTCCCCTATGAACTCGTCGAGTTCATCAGTCTGCCAACCCACTTAATGCATTAAGCCACTAATCTTCAAACCAAAGCCCTATCTTCCAGAACTAGGCTGAAAATACGTCCAGAAGGGTAAGGTTTCCAACTTTACCCATTAAGAACCACCCCAAAGGCATTAAGCTCAAACCCTAATCCAAAAAGGCTTATGCCTTAAATCAAAAATCATCATATCATCAAGATAATGCTCATGAACATAGATCTGGACCTTAAAAGCTAAAAGGCCACGTAAAGTATTCAACTTTACTCCCATGCAAGGCCATTTGAAGCTTAAGAGGCCAAAATAAGGGCTTAGAAGGTGCATGGGGCTCTTAGGGCCATAAAGTTGGCACCTTTTGAAGGGTTTTGAGCATTCTAACACTCCTATGGTGTACATGCAACCCTAGAAACCTTGGATCTATGTTTTCTCTATTAAACATGCAAATATTCATTTTCCAAGGTTCTCATCCTAACTAGCATATCATGGGCTACTTATAACATAAAATCTAGTAGAATGACATACCTTTTTCTTGTGGTTGATTGCTTGGAGTTTTGAGAGCCTAGCACCAATAATGTGGATGCCTCAAGTGGAATCACAAATCACCACAACAACTTGGAAAACTTGAGAGAATATAAAACACTCTTGAAATCGGCTGTGCTTTCTTATCTCACACACTAGTACCAATTTCAAGTGCCAAGAACTCCTTTATATAGTATGGTGGATTAGGGTTACATCTATGTAAACCCTAATACCCATGACCTTTCATTTCCATAGGATCCATGGGTTAAAAGCTCTATGGACTATCCATGGACTTCCATGCAAGCTTAGCCCATCCTAAATGAACATTGGCCCATTCTATATATATAAGAGTCCATATTTAATTAGTTTCCTTTTGATCACTAAATTAATTCCAAATTAATTCTTGATCAATACTAATTAAATAATATGATTTCATACTAATATATTACAGCTTATAATATATTAATAAACCATAAATATACTATTATCAAAAGACTATCCATACAAATTGTTCCGGTGAAGTGCAACCCAAATGGACCATGCCGGGTCGGGTCAAGTACATACCAAATATAGTTATGGACTTAGACACCTTATCCAACAGTCTCTCACTTGGATAAGTCTAATAACTATAGTTGCAAGTATGACTTCAGGAACTGACCAACAATCGTAGCTCTTGAAACTCTGTCGAACTATGAAGTGCCATTTTAGATAAGTGATCATATACTCCTCTGTTCAAGATATCAGCTGGACAAATACATGGAACAATGTCGTACTTATTGTCCAACAGTTTGTTTCCCGATTTCCGATTTGTTTGACATAGAACCAAATTAAACACATCAATTAGGTTCTGACCGGGTCCGGTACATAGGTCAAAACAAAATCATCGAGGGGCCCAAATATCACTTTTAATCCTCCAAGGACTAAAAGGAACAGATAAACTTCGACTCATATGCTTATACTAACCACTTGTTGAATCATACACAAGAGCACGTTTTATAACATCAAGTTACTGATGCGTTTTCATACAATCAATGTACAACCAACTCATAGTCAACAACTCATATCTCTAGGTTTGAAGACTTATATGATATTACCGTCTCACGATCACTCGAGATAAATTCCATGAAGTGATACAAGTGAGCGTGGGTTTAATCCAATACTCAGAACTTATGAGCACTCATGAATGTTGCAACAAATTTTTCTGTGTCTAAAACCCCTTAGACATCTACAAGCCTAATTCATGACAGTCTTGATTCATACCTACTTCCAAAGTATGATTGACTGTGGAGAGTTTGAATAAAATAATTATTCTGGAAGTCAAAACATGCAAAGTTGAAACAATATTAAACGAGTGACACAACATAGTAACACTTTACTCATAAACAAATAACAACTTTTATTTAATCACCAAATGTCAATTACATTTTACAAGTTTCAGAAATAGCTATCTAATTATTAAAACTAATATCGTCCTTCAGCCCGATGCTCCTCGCATCCTGCAAATGCTTAACCCTAGTCAGTACCTTCGTGAGGGGATCTGTTGGGTTATCTTCTGACGATACCCTCTTTGCCACGAGGAGTCCTTTTGTCATCTTGTGTCTTATGAAGTGATATTTTCTATCAATGTTTCTGGATCTACCATGATCTCTCGGTTCCTTGGCTAAGGCAATCACACTATTGCTGTCACAGAAAATCTCCATAGGCTCCTTTATAGCTGGTACAACTCCAAGGTCTCCGATGAAGTTCTTTAGCCATATCACCTCCTTCGCCGCTTCACTCGCTGCTATGTACTCTGATTCGCAAGTTAAATCAGCTACCGTCTCCTGCTTGGAACTTTTCCAAGTAATCGCTCCTCCATTCAGGGTAAAGACCCAGCCTGACTGAGAGCGGAAATTATCTCTGTCGGTTTGAAAACTGGCGTCACTGTACCCTATCACTCTCAAGTCATCACTCCCACCGAAGTTAAGGACCCAGTCCTTTGTCCTTTGCAGGTACTTGAGAATGTTCTTTACCGCAGTCCAATGGGCTTTGCCAGGGTTCCCCTGATATCTGCTGACCATGCTCAAAGCAAAGGCCACATCAGGGCGAGTACAAGTCATAACATACATAATCGAGCCAACAGCGGAAGCATATGGTAACCGACTCATCTCAGCTATCTCAGCCTTTGTACTCGGACTCTGAGTCTTACTCAGTTTGGCATTACTCTGGATCGGTAAGTCTCCTTTCTTGGAATTCTATATGTTGAACCTCTTCAACACCTTATCCAAGTAAGTACTCTGACTAAGTCCAATTAGTCTTTTACTCCTATCTCTCAATATCCTTATCCCTAGGATATAGGCAGCTTCTCCAAGGTCCTTCATAGCGAAACATTTCCCAAGCCAGGACTTAATCTCCTGCAAAGTTGGGATGTCATTTCCTATGAGTAGTATGTCATACACATACAGTACCAAAAAGCTAACTATAATCCCACTAGCTCTGACATATACACAGGACTCATTTTCGCTTCTCGAAAAACCAAACTCTTTGACTTTCTCGTCAAAACAAAGATTCCAGCTGCGAGATGCTTGTTTCAATCCATAAATGGATTTCTCAAGCTTGCACACTCTATCAGGGTACTCTGCATTGACAAAACCCTCTGGCTGACTCATGTAAACATCACCAGCCAACTTTCCATTAATGAAAGTGGTTTTGACATCCATTTTCCATATTTCATAATCATGAAATTCAGCAATGGCTAGCATAACCCTAATAGATAAAATTTTCGCTACTGGTGAGAAGGTTTCATCATAGTCAACTCCCTGAGTTTGGGTGAAGCCCTTCGCAACCAATCGCGCCTTATAAGTGTGTACTTTCCCATCCATGTCGGTCTTATTCTTGAAGATCCATTTGTACCAAACTGTCTTACGACCCGATACATTGTCAACCAAGTTCCAAACTTGATTGCCATACATGGATTGGATCTCGCTGTCCATAGCCTCTTTCCATTTAGCAGACTCAGGGCCTGCCATGACTTCCCTATAGACGTTTGGTTCATCCAGATTTACCAGTGTACTATCACTGATAAATGTATCACCTTCCGCAGTAATATGGAAACCATAATAATGCTTAGGTGCATTCCTAACTCTAGTGGAATGTCTTAGAGGTACGGGCTCGTCAGTTGATTCAACAGGAGATTCCTCCTCAGGTTGATTGCTAGGGTTTGAGGTTCCTTCACCGCTTGACTCTTAAAGCTCTTCAAGGTCAATTTGCCTCCCACTGTTTCCTTGGCTTATGAATTCTCTCTCGCGAAAGACTCCTCTCCTTGCCACAAAGACCACATTCTCACTGGGTCTGTAGAAGAGGTAACCAAAGGATTTCTGTGGGTAGTCGATGAAAATACACCGCTCACTTCGAGGTTCGAGCTTGTTGTGAGTCTCGCGCCTCACGAAAGCCTCGCAACCCCAAATTTTTATGTTGTCTAAAGTGGGAACTTTCCCAGTCCACATCTCGTGAGGTGTTTTGGCAACCTTCTTGGTAGGGACTAGATTAAGGATATGGGCGACAGTCTCTAAGGCATACCCCCAAAATGAGATTGGTAACGAAGCTCGACTCATCATGGAACGAACCATGTCCAACAAGATTCGATTGCACCTCTCAACCATACCATTCAGCTGTGGTGTCCTGGGAGGTGTCAATTGTGAAACAATTCCACATTCCTTAAGATAGTCAAGGAATTATGTACTAAGATACTCACCACCTCGATCAGATCGAAGCATCTTAATGTTCCTGCCCAGCCGATTCTCCACTTCCTGTTTAAACTCTTTGAACTTTTCAAAGGTTTCTGACTTATGCTTGATTAAGTAGATATAACCATATCTACTATAATCATCAGTAAAAGTCATATAGAAGCGGTTAGCATCCCTTGTGGTGGTTTTGAAGGGCCCACACACATCTGTGTGTATGAGATCCAACAAACCCTCACCCCTTGCACAAGTACCAGTGAAGGGTGACTTTGTCATTTTTCCAAGTAAACAAGACTCACAACTATCATATGACTTTAAGTGAAATGACTCCAAGACTCCAGCCTTCTGGAGTTGGCCTATGCGCTTCTTGTTGACATGTCCAAGACGACTATGCCACAAGGATGCCTTATCCAAACTAGTGGAAGAATCAATATGCAACACATTATTTCCTAATTTATCTACAACATTCACAGCTTCATATGCACCATTGCAAGGTAATGCTTTAAAATAAAACACATCATTATAAAAAACATTAATAGCACCACATTCATTATCAAATGAAAAACTATAACCTTGTCTGTACAAGCCATGAAAAGAAATAATTTTTCTCGCCATTTCAGACGAGTAACAACATTTATTCAAATCTAATGTTAACCCACTACTTAGCAATAAAGAGTAAACTCCAATCTTGGTGACAGGTGATGCTTTCCTATTCTCCATGATTAAGTTTATCTTCCCGTGCTCCACTTCCTCACTTTCTCTTAGTCCCTACAAATCAAAACAAATGTGAATTCCACACCATGTATCAAGGACCCAAGAATTAGTATGTGGTGAGTTATTAGACAATATAGTGTAAATACCTGCAAAGGAGGTCTTGATCTTCCCATCCTTTATATCCTGCAAGTACTTGGGGCAGCTTCGCTTCCAGTGCCCTTTTTCCTGACAGTAGAAGCACTGTGCATCCTTTGGGTTGGAAGAGGGAGTAGCAGAACCACCTTTGGTTCCACTTGAAGAGGTGCCTTCAAGAGACTTTCCCTTGGTACCCTTCGAAGGGGTTTTCCTCTTTTTCCCTTTTCCATGCCCGATTGCCAGAACAGGGGCAGTGGTAGGAGTAGAAACAACATTTTTCCCTTTGAGGTTTCTTTCAGCAATCCTCAAAAATCCATGAAGCTTGATCAAGGTGACATCCTCCTTATTCATATGATAGGTCATGCGGAACTGATCATAACAGGGAGGTAAGGAGTGCAACATGATGTCAATAGCCAGCTCCTCATCAAAGTTCACATTCAGTTTGAGCAGACGGTCCACAAATCTTTGCATTTTTTTGTAGGTGGCTCGTGATGGACTCTCCATCCTTCATCTTAGTTGTTATCATGGAGGCGATTATTTCATACCTCTCTTGACGTGCACTCTGATGGTACCTTTCCATTAGATCCTGGTACATCTCAAAAGGGTAGAAGTCCTCATAGGACTTTTGGAGTTCAGGTGCCATAGTAGCAAGCATGATACAAGCTACCTTGGTGGCATCTTTCTCATGTGCCCTAAAATCAACAACCTCCTGTGGAGTAGCAGACGACTCATCAAGTTCCTTAAGCTCCTTGTCAAGGACATATTCCTTGTCCTCATAACGTGTGACCATTCTGATGTTCCTAATCCAGTCATTGAAATTAGTTCCATCAAAAAGGACCCTCCCACAAAGGTTCATGAGAGAGAAGGAGCCGGTAGGGTTTGAGCCTAAAGCATTGTTGGAAGACATCTGAAAAGGAAGAAAGACAAGTTTAAATTAGATAAAGAATCCTTAATAAGACACCCAAATGTAATATTAAGGCTAGGACCCAACACAATATTTTATAACTTAGAAGAGGGATGCCGTAATCCAAGCTATAAAATATTTGAAGGTAGGTGAATGACGATTCACCAATTTCCACCATGAAAAACGAAATAAATTATTAAGTTTTAATGAATTGAAATTCTTAGATTCTTTTGAGATTCATTGAACTTTTCAATGGCATGTTTAAATCTCGATTGTGCCCTTCAAGTTTGTGACTGGGATGCCGAGGATCACAAAACAATGTGTGAATAACCATGCAAATTAACTTGGTACCCTTAATTTTATCACCTAATCGATGTGCCGGTTAACCACACGCGCTCCACCGATCTATGATAAACATTAAGGTACCCTTTGCCACACTTACTAGTCCATGTTAGTGTGTCGGTTAACCACACACGCTCCGCTAACGACTAGGTAAGGTACATAGTGTAATTTCATGGGCTAGCACCAAATTCACATTTTCCTAAGTAACTAAGATTGAGAATTTATAAAAGGTTTAGTTACTTTATATTTATCATTATACTTTTAATGAGAATTATAGTCCTTGTCCTACCCGTTCGGCTAACGACCCTCCACCAGTCAAGGAAGCGGTGGGTGAGAGTGGACACCCATTAAGCTGCCATCTTATAGGCAACAATCTTATACCCCCTTATAGACCGGCTTCGTGAATGAGGCCTACTAACGGTAAGACTGACTTGATCTTATACACACACGTATATATATATATATATATATATATATATATATATATATATATATATAAACTTATAATATTATAAAGTATAAGGGTTGAATTTTATGCTTTTAAAACTCTAGGGTTTGGAATTAAAGTGTGTGTGAGACTTTACAAATTCCAAAACTTGAGGGAAATGTTTGAAACTATTCAAAAACTTTTCATTTCTATAACCTATGAGTTTTAATGGTTTTAAAGAAAAGACTTTTGGAATTCCATAACTTGAGGACAAGTTATGGAGTCCATTAATTGGCATTTAGATCAAGAATTACACTAACAAACAATTTGCAAATAATGCCTATGATCTACTAAAACTCATAAGCATGAACATTCATATCAACAAATTTCAAGAATCATATAAACATATATAAAACTTGAAACTTTGATAAATATCATTGAAATTGGATTAGCATAATCATTACCACATCATAAACAGATTTTACAAGTCCAAAACAGTTTAGGGTAATGATTCTAGTCCAATTCCAGCAACAAAACTCGAAAATCTGCACACAGGGCCTCTTACTCGCTGAGTGCAAGAACCTACTCGACGAGTAGGATGAAGTTTCACTTGGACTCGTCGAGTCCCCCCATGGACTCGGCTACTTCACTAAACAGTGAGCAGAATTTCGACATTTTTCTAGCAGTTTGCATCAAGTATAATGAAAACAAGCCTAGGCTCTGATACCACTGAAGGGTTTTGAGCATTCTAACACTCCTATGGTATACATGCAACCCTAGAAACCTTGGATCTATGTTTTCTCTATTATACATGCAAATATTCATTTTCCAAGGTTCTCATCCTAACTAGCATATCATGGGGTACTTGTAACATAAAATCTAGTAGAATGGCATACCTTTTTCTTGTGGTTGATTGCTTGGAGTTTTGAGAGCCTAGCACCAATAATGTGGATGCCTCAAGTGGAATCACAAATCACCACATCAACTTGGAAAACTTGAGAGAATATAAAACACTCTTGAAATCGACTATGCTTTCTTATCTCACACACTAGTACCAATTTCAAGTGCCAAGAACTCCTTTATATAGTATGGTGGATTAGGGTTACATCCATGTAAACCCTAATACCCATGACCTTTCATTTCCACAGGATCCATGGGTTAAAAGCTCCATGGACTATCCATGGACTTCCATGCAAGCTTAGCCCATCCTAAATGAACATTGGCCCATTCTATATATATATATATATATATATATATATATATATATATATATATATATATATATATATACAAGTCCATATTTAATTAGTTTCCTTTTGATCACCAAATTAATTCCAAATTAGTTCTTGATCAATACTAATTAAATAATATAATTTCATATTAATATATTACAGCTTATAATATATTAATAAACCATAAATATACTATTATCAAAAGACTATCTATACAAATTGTTCTAGTGAAGTGCAACCCAAATGGACCATGCCAGGTCGGGTCAAATACATACCAAATATAGTTATGGACTTAGACACCTTATCCAACACCTTTATGCCATAAAAGCTCCTTAAGACCCTAGATCTGAAAGGGTTTGTCCATATGGGATGTCCAACTCCCAATGACCACTTCATTTGGACAAAAACAAGCAAAAGAACACTAAGATGAAGATCTAAGTAACCACAAAGCAAGGTTGAGACTTTTTACCAGAAGATGTCGAAAATGAAGCAATGATTCTGGATCTAGTAGCTCCTTCTTGTATCTCCTAAGCTTCCCTTTCTTCCAATGGATTCAAACACACACAACACACTAAAAAATGGATCACAAACTCTCAAAAGTTCCTTAGGTTTTCGAGGTTAGGGTTTAGGGCAGTGGAGGCTGGAAATGAGGCCAACCTATGAGGCTTAAGTTGTTTAAATAGGGTGCAAAACCCCGGAATTAGGGTTTCATTTCTTTCAGCCAACTCGTCGAGTTGAGACCTCCCAACTCGTCGAGTTGGTCACTTATAAAGATGCGGTCCATAACATTTCAACACGACGAGTCTGGGGCTACCAACTAATCGATTTGCTCTATAAAATTGAATAAATTATAAGTTTAAATACATACCAGGAATCAAGAGTTACATTATAACTACTTAAAAATGATTTCTATAGGAGGGACATAAAAAAATGTTTATGGTGTATACACTCCTTTCTTATCAAATGGCTGTCAAATGAAATAAAAAAAAGACATGCCTATTGATAGGTATACTACTATACTTAATGTTTTGATGTTGTAAAAGATATTCAATACTTAAATAAAGTGCATGGAGGGAAAGAGGATGTCAATCGATTTCTTACGTTGTTGTTGTTGTTGTTTTTTTTTAAATTATTTTTTTTATTTTTTATTTTTTAAGTTAAGATTAAAGTAAAATATGATGATGTGAAGAGATACAATCAAAAGCCGTTGGTAAAAAGCTATATAGAAAAAAAGAAAGACATATTATACATTAAAGACTTGTGAGGTCTCAATTGTTGATTTTATAATATTGACTTCATTGTTGTGTCATTGAAATTTGTTTCATTGATAAAATCACATTAAAAACCGACAAAGTTGTAAGTAGAAATTTGGTTGGAAAAAGATAGTTGAACACTTGAATTCGATATCAATTTAAAAAAAAAGTTGTTATTGCCATTTTCTAATATGCATGAATAAATTATTAGTTATATTATATATGTCAATGATATTATAGGACACCTGCACAGGTTTGAGGCAACAAATTGAAGGTCAACATTCCTAGATTTCCAAGGCGAGAAATTGGGGCAAGGAAACACAGCTCGGACGGCGGGAACACCCCTCGTAGACATGCTGTTGGCGGAAGATTACGAGATAAGAGAACCTTTGTTGAAGTGGTGGCTCCGATGGTACATTCCAAAACTCAAAAATCCCACGATCAAACCCTCCCCCCTCCGCCGCCTTTAATACATCTAAACCCGGTTCCTGCTATGACGGGGTGGCTTCGTAAAAGCACCCTTATTGGTGAATCCCCAACCCTAGAACATCTATGCCAACTTCCCTCACTACCGAGTATTTACAACGATGATGATATAGACATCAAATATATCGGGGGTCTTAAGGTGGCGCTCCACTTTGATAATTCAATAGCAGCTCGGAGTTTCTTGGATAATAAAGATAGATGGAAAGAGCTCTTTGTTTGGCTTAAAACAGGGGAGACAACGGAACCAGAGTTTGACAGGGTAGCATGGGTCAGACTCTTTGGCCTTCCCTTAAAACTTTGGGGAGAAGAAAACTTTGCTGCGATTGTTCAGAGATACGTGAGGATCATCTCACCCTTTGATGAGATCCCATCACGTAATGACTAGTCTTGTGTAAAAATAGGGATCCTAACCAAAGAAAAAAGTCTGATAAATGATGTAGTAAACATAATTTCCCAAGGAGCTATCAGTAGCATCTCAATTGTCGAAATGGAGGATGATTGGTTCCCACTTAAGTTTGATCAACCCAATGAATCTTACAACTATGTGGATGATGTAGAAGATTATGGGGATGATGAGGACGATGAGGCTGAGGGTGTGTCAGACACATGGATGAATAATGTAGACGATACAGAAATTGAGGATGGTGAAATCATTCCGGAGGGGAAGGATGTCGACACTAGAAAATCGAACTTGGTTCAGTCCGGTGACAATTCCGGTAGAATATCAAGCGACGCGGATGCTCTTGGGAACAAACCGTTGGGGGAACGAAACGGTGCATGGGGACCTCAATTCGCAGGAACAAAATTTTAATGCAATTAATGTGGACGGTGATAATTTAAATGTTGGAATGGGGACCCACCTGGGGTACTTGTCTTGCATCTGGTACAATCAATAACGCCAGGCCTAATGCGCATAATGGCCTTATTGAATCTCTAGTAGAGAATGGTTGTTTTGGGCCGTTCCCATCTACTGGGCCGAATAGAGCTAACTTTTTTGCAACAAAAGGTGATTCAAGGTTTGTTTCCCCAAAAGAGAATGACAACTTAATCAGGAAGAAACGTCGTGTGATCTCCCCTCCAAGGAATCAGGCATCACAAAATTTCCCTATTTCTACCCACAATTCTGCTCCTATCCCCACTATGCCGGTGGCTGTTGGATCCAAATCTACTCCCATTGACCTAAATGTTTCAGTTATTTCGACGCCTCAGGAGGATTCAAGCACCGACTGCTTCTCCTATTCTAAGGAAAAGGAACTAACAGTTGAAATTGGACAAAAAGTAGGTTTTGAGATCAATACAGATGATCCAATCCTCAATGAAGTCATGGGTGAGTCTGGAGAGGGCTTGGGGCTTATAATGAATTGCATCACTCTAAATGTGCGAGGTCTGGGGGAAGACTACAAGGTGAATTGGATCCAAAGACTTAAGTACAGATATAAAATCTCGTTTCTGGAATTCAAGAGACCCAAATGTCAAACGTTGAGGAGATTGATGTTGCTGGGTGCTGGGGTTCCAATGGGTTTGAGCATGCAGGAGTTAATGCAGTTGGAAGATCGGGGGGCCTCCTAAGTATATGGGATAAGAAGCTTTTCTCGCTCGTTGAGATTGTCAAATCTCGATACTTTCTTATTGTTTCAGGGCGTTGGTCCGACATTTCAATCCCGATTAATTTTGCTAATATTTATGGTCCTCAGAAGGTCTCTGATAAAGCTAAATTGTGGGATGACTTGATTACTATTAAAAATAGCAAAGCTGGAGCTTGGGTTTTTCTAGGAGACTTCAATGCAGTCCGCAGACCTGATGAAAGAATGTTCTCTCAATTTTGTCCAATCACAGCAACAAGATTCAATAACTTCATTGCCGAGGCGGGTCTTATCGATCTAAAAATAGGAGGCTATAAGTTTACATACTCTTGTACGAGGGAACCAAAACTTAGCAAACTGGTCCGTTTTCTCTGTTGCTCAAACTTCATTGATTCTTTTCCCTCCTTATCCGTGACGGCTTTAGACAAGGAATTATCTGATCATTCTCCGGTCCTGCTTTCCTCAGTTGTCTTGGATTTTGGTCCATTACCTTTTAGATTTTTTAATTATTGGATGGATCGATATGGTTTCAAACAAGTAATTACCTCAGCTTGTGCCAACTTCAAGGGGTTCGGGAGTCCAGACTCCTTCTTTGCCGCCAAACTCAGGCATTTGAAAAATCCAATCAAAGAATGGAGAAGGAAGGAATTTGGGAAAGAACAGGAGAATCTTAACCAAATTAAAAACAGAGTGTGGGAACTCGATACTTTGGCCGAGACTAGGCCTTTAACCGAGGCTGAAATTGGCGAACGGAGAGAGGGATTCCAGAAAATCAGAGATATGGAAAAGGAATTAGTTAAGGATCTGAACCAGAAATCTCGTATTAGATGGGCTGTGGATGGGGACGAAAACAAAAAATTCTTCCATGCATATGTTATTAATAAAAACAGGAAAAATCAAATTACAGGATTGATGATTAATGGGCGCTGGTCTACCAACCCGGATGAAATTAAATCGGAGGCCTTTTGTTTCTTTAGTTCTAAATTCCATGAGACGCATCCTTCCCATCCCAAACTTTCAAGCAGTCGGTTTGCACGACTATCTCTTGCTGATGCTCAATTCCTTGAATCTCCATTTTCTCCTGAAGAAATCAAAGCTGCTGTGTGGGCCTGCGGTAGTGACAAAGCACCAGGGCCCGATGGATTTACTTTTAAATTCATTAAATCCCATTGGGACCTCCTTGAGGCGGATATAATTAATTATGTGAAACACTTCGAACATGTGGGTGCACTATCTCTAGGTTGTAACAATTCATTGATTTCTTTGGTCCCAAAAACCAAGGATCCCCTGAAGATGAACGATTACAGACCCATTAGTTTGATCGGATGCCTCTATAAGATCGTTTTTAAACTCTTGGCGACTAGGTTAAAGCAAGTGGTCGGTGCTACCATAGGAGAGGCTCAGTCAGCATATGTGGCTGGGAGGAACATCCTTGTTAGGCCTCTCATTGCCAACGAGGTGTGTTCCTGGGCAAAGAAATTGAAGAAGCAAATTCTGCTGTTCAAAGTTGACTTTGATAAAGCCTTCGACTCCATCAACTAGGACTACATCGATTCGACACTTGATCAAATGGGTTTCAGGATGAAGTGGTGATCATGGATTCATGGTTGTTTATCCTCTGCTAAAGCCTCAATCTTGGTCAATGGGAGTCCCACATAAGAGTTCAAAATCACGGAAGGTGTAAGGCAAGGCGACCCCCTGTCACCTTTTATCTTCATTATTGTTGTGGAAGGGCTGAATGTGGTGATGAAGGAAGCATGTGAGCAAGGCATCTTCAAAGGTGTGAACCTCCATGAAAATGGCCCCTGTATATCTCATCTCTTTTATTGTGATGATGCGCTCTTCATTGGTGAATGGTCAAAGGCAAATATAAGTAACCTGGCTCGCATCCTTCGTTGCTTTCATGCTTCTTCGAGGCTAAAAGTAAATTTCAACAAATCTCGGGTTTTCGGCACTGGTGCATCGCAACTACAAGTAAATAGATGGGCGCGTCTTCTTGGGTGTGAGCCATCTTCCCTCCCGTTTATATACTTATGGGTGCCGGTGGGTGCTAACATGAAGTTAAAGAAACATTGGAGTCCGATCGTAGACAAATTCAATGCAAAGTTATCAGATTGGAAAGCTAGAAACCTGTCTTTTGGAGGGAGACTTACTCTTATCAAGTCGGTGCTGTCACTCTTACGTTAATATTATTTTTCTCTTTTTGTAGCTCCAGTTGAAATTCTTAATGAATTGGAGAGGATTAGAAAAAGGTTCTTATGGGGTGGCTCGAAGGACTTGAGAAAAATCTGTTGGGTGGGCTGGGACAAGGTAACGGCTACGAAGGAAAAGGGAGGTCTTGATATTGGCTCCTTAAAAGAATTCAACATTGCCTTATGTTGTAAATGGTGGTGGCGGCTAAAAACAAAACCAAACTCATTCTGGGCCAAGGTGATTCGCGTTATTCACAGGATTGACAACAAACCATATGACTTTCTTGCTAGTAGATCGAGGTCAGGTGTCTGGTGCTCCATCGCTAAGATAAAACTCGATCTGGTCAAGCACAATATTCCTTTTAATACTGTCGTAAGAAGAGGTGTAAACTCAAGGGAGGCTAATTGGGTGTCTGATTTGGCTAATGGAGGGCGATACACGGTGTTGAGCATGAGGCAGGCGATCGATAATTCAATCTCCACTACCATCTTGGGTCCTTTCCAGTGGACTAAAGTTGTTCCCCTGAAACTATCATGTTTTGCTTGGCGCGCAAACTTAGATCGGATCCCTTCAGCAGTTAATCTTCATAGACGGGGAATTAGCAGTGTGGATAAGAATTAAAGCTACTGTGGTGTAATGGATGAGACTACCGATCACTTATTATGTAGATGTCATGCTGCGTGTTCCATACTGGATCAGGTGTTTAGATGGTGTGGAATCCAACATTCTAGTTTCTCGTGTGTTTCTAAGATTCTAGACTTTGCCTCCAGTTGGGGAACTTGTCCAAAGAGAAGGAGGATGTTAATCAGCATTTGCTATGGCAAGTTTTGGTGTACATGGAGAGCTCGTAATGACAGGGTGTTCAACAACATAAAAACATTTCCAGAAAGAGTGGTGGATATCATTAAATCCATATTGTATTTATGGTTTAAACATAAGAGGAAAAACGGAGTCTGTAATTGGATTGATTGGACTGTCTGCCCTTTCTCTTGCATTTGAAAGGGCTATTTTGCTTCTTTTCTTGTACTCTTTCTGGTGGGTTGCTGCCTAGCCCCTTTTTTATTTAATATATTTGCCGGTTCCAAAAAAAAAGTTATATTATATCTATAGACTTATTGTCATTATTGGACCCTCGGTTTACTTGCTTATAATTTTACTGTAGGCTAATATTTGAATTTTGTATAGGGTATTATGATTTTAAAAATATTTACCTATTCGTAGTATTTTTTAGATTTATTTACCAAATCATAGTAAAAATTAATTTAATTGTGGATCCCATCTCTTTTATACCAAACATAAAAGAAAATTAAATAGGCTCGTATCGGTTCTGCATTTTTCTCCAATAATGCAAAATAATTCCAAAACATTGAAAAAATAATCTTCTTTTGTTAGCTTGCTCGCCAGAAAATGAGAACAAACATGATTTGAATATACTAACAAAATTTTTCTTTAATTTTGCTCGTCAGAATATATGAAAACAACCAAAATCAATTTGGAAATCGGAAAGGGTAATGTTGGAATTGCACAACGTTCATCGATAATGTTCCAAACACTTATTGTATTGTTTCAAACACGGGTCGTTCAGAAGTAGAGGGTTTTGTCCCCATTGTGTTTAGGAGAGTTCAACAATGCTTTAAAGTTGACGGTGGGGGACGTCATTCGTGTGACGGATGTTTTGCGACACTCTACAGCAAATACACTAGGCGTTACTTGCGATGCTTGTGGGGAAGAAAGCTAGAAACCAGTAGACATGTTTTGTTAGTGTAAGGAGTTCGTTTTCTTCTTGAAATATTCATGTAAGAAAAAGATTAGTAGACAAAAATGTGGTTGAGGCTCGAGTTGGACTCGATTCCCTTAAACAGACTCGTCGTCTGTTCCCAGGGTACAACAACTTTATCAGTGTGTGTATTGCCGGATATTTCCACTTGCCTGAAAGAGTTGCCGGAAGCAGGTGTACAGAGAAGGAGGAGGAAGAATAGTATTTTCATTCGTGGTTGAATGAGATGGTAGAGGTCTCATTTTATAGTTGAATACGTAATGGAAATAAATCAATTCGATATTAAGGAATCGATTGAGCATTGCATGCCAATAAATGTCATTAATTACATAATTAATGCATCCGTTACAAAATTCAAAATAGTGACCAAAACTGTCAAGTTTAGCAAAAACCCCTAGTTTTCGGAGCAGCCTTTGTGTCCGCAGGTCGCGCCCATGCACAAGTTCGGTGTTTTTGGTCTACATAATCCAAGATTTGCTCCCCCCTGCGCGCATGTAAGAATTGTAGTAAAACCATATACACAAGCTTGTAAGCCTTTCATGCATTAAAGCTTATAAACCTTGTTGAGTTTGGTCTTTCTACCAATGTGGGACTCATTCCCACATTCATCTCTTTTGCTAAATTTATTCTTAAATACCCATCTTTGAGTATCGATATCTCATTCACATATACTCCATTTTGGACATATAATATATCGTTTCGAAGTTCTCACGGAGAACACAAACCCACTTAGAATTAATTATATATACAACATATGTATATATTCATATATGTCAAAAGTTAGTAAAAATATAAATATTTATATACTAAATTTTCCAATAATCCCCCACACGAATGGAGATCGATCTCTGCACATCCAATTTCCAAACAAAATTTTCAACAGTTGAATCCTGCATAGGATAGGTAGGTATTACCCTTTGAACCCTCCCTTAAGAATTACACTTAATATCCGAGCAGTTAGTATATCTCAATGTCTTTGAACTGAGCTGCCATTTGTGTAGACGACAATGTAATTCTCACAGGACTCTCCCTGACAATGTCATATCCTCATAGACGTGTTCGTTTTGGTCATGAACACTAACCTGGTTCTGCAAGAGCTTTAGGAATTGTGCCCCCATAATTCCCTTCGAAGCGACCCCACTTCTCTCTCACATAGGTGAATCCAAGAATCATTAAAAACCATATATTTAGCCTAATTTTGTCACTACATATAGGAATGGACTAGGAAGTAATATTAACCCCCTCCCCCCCACAGTGACCTGCCTCACTCATATAATTAGGTTATCCTTTTGAACCCAGATCTTGGGATCTCCATTATTTTGGGTAAGGTTTCCTTCGTATGAAATTATTCATTCATGGGCTTTAGTTAACTCCCCCCACAGTGACCTGCCTCACTCATACAATGTTATCCTTTGACTTCACCTAGTCAACCGTGATAACCCCCGTAGAGATTAGTTGTCGTATCGTTTTATGTGTACGTCTAATGGTTATCACAATGTATACATATGGACGTTACCGGATTAGGCCATTCGGGAATGTCCTCTACAAATTGACGTAGCCACTCCGCCTCTTCAGCACAAATATCTAAGGAGATAAATTCAGATTCCATCGTGGATCTGGATATAACTGTTTGCTTGGATGATTTCCAGGCTACAACAGCACCTCCAATTTAAACACATATCCTCTTGTAGATCTGAAATATTTTATGTCAGATATCCAATTTGCATATGTGTATCCTTCGATAACTGTTGGATGTCTGCCATAATTGTTGGATAAGGTGTCTAAGTCCATAACTATTTCTGGTATGTACTTGACCCGACCCGGCATGGTCCATTTGGGTTGCATGGCACCATGCAATTGGATAAACTAAAATGAGAGAAATAACACTTATGGTTTATTAATATATTATAAGTTCTAATATATTAATAATATTATTTAATTAGTTTGATCAAGAATTAATTTAGAATTAATTAAGTGATCAAAAGATAACTAATTAAATATATGGGTAGATTATGTAAATCTTCCATATCTTATATAGTGGGCTAAGAGGCTCCATGGATTATCAAGTTGGGTTCCACCCATAGGATGCTCCATGGATGCTCCATGGGAGTTACAAACCCATGGGTCATGGAAATGAAGAGTCATGACACATTAGGGTTTACATGGTGTAACCCTAGATGTGTCAACACTATATAAGAAACCCATTCTCCACCAAAATAGGCTACACATAAGAAACAAGAGGGCTAGAGCCGATTTTGCAAGTGTAAGATTCTCTCAAAGTTTACTCCTTTGCATTTGGTGTTGTGTGAAGCATTTGAGGCATCACACTTGGGGTGCTAGGCTCATAAGGTTTCAAGGATCATAATCAACAACAAGGTAAGTTATTATATCTTTCATTCAAGTTAAAAATGTTCCCCATGTATGCTAGATAGGAATATAACCTTGGAATTCAACTTTGCATGATTATTAGACAAACATAGATCCAAGGTTATTAGGGTTGCATGTACACTTAGGAAGTGTTAGAATGCTCAAAACCCATCAGTGATATCAGAGCCTAGGTTTGTTTGTTGTTTTTTTTTTGTGTGCAAACAGCTTGAAAAAAAATCGTTTTTCTGTTTTCTGCTCATATGAAAGTTTGCACATTTGTTGCTGGAAATGGACTAGAAACATTACCCTAAACTGTTTTGATGTTTTAAAGCTTGTTTTAGATGGTGTAATGTTTATGCTAATCCATTTACAATGGCAATTATTAAAATTACAAGTTTTTTTAAGTGTAATTTTTTGATTCTTGAAAGTGTTCATATTCATGTTCTTGAACTTATGAAGATTAGATGATCATAGGAATTGTTTGTAACCTTCATGGTAGTTTAATTCATGATCATAATGTGTTTTAATGGAGTCCATAACTTGTCCTCAAGTTATGGAAAACCAAAAGTCTCACTTTTATTAAAGCCATTAAAAGAACACAAGAGTTATAAAAATGAAGAGTCTTCATTTTTATTACTCAATTAATTCATAAGTTATAAGATATGAAAAGTTTTGGAAGTTTACAAAACTTGCCCTCAAGTTTTGGAACATGTAAAGTCTTGATTAAAACTTTAGTTCCAACCCTTAGTATTTTAAAAGTTAAAATTCAACCCTTATACTTTATAATATTATAAGTTACTAATATATATATATATATATATATATATATATATATATATATATATATATATATATATATATATATATATATATATATATATATGTATAACAACAAGTCGTCTTACCGCTAGTACGCCTCATTCACGAAGCCGGTCTATAAGGGGGGTATAAGGTTGTTACCTATAAAATGGCAACTTAATGGGTGTCCACTCTCACCCACCGCTTCCTTGATCGGTGGAGGGTCGTTAGCCGAACGGGTAGGACAAGGACTTATAAATTCTCATTAAAAGTATGATGAATATTATAAAGTAACTAAATGCTTTTATTAAATTCCCAATCTTAGTTACTTTAGGAAAATGTGAATAAGGTGCTAATCCATGAAATTACACTTTACACTTTGTTTAAGTCGTTAGTGGAGCTCGTGTGGTTAATCGGCACACTAACTTGGACTTAACAAGGTAGGTAAAGGGTGACTTAAAGTTTATTATAGGTCGGTGGAGCTCGTGTGGTTAACCGGCACATCGATTGAGTAATAAACATTGAGTGTACCAAGTGATTTGCATGGTTACTTCACACCTCGTTTTGTGATCCTCGGTATCCCAGTCACAAAACTTGGAGGGCACACTCGAGATTGAAACATGCCTTTGAAAAGTTCATTGAATCTCAAAAGAATCTAGGAATTTCTAAGAACCAATTAAGAACCTAATATTTATATTTCGTTTTTCATGGTGGAAATTGGTGAATCGTCATTCACCTACCTTTCAAATATGTTATAGCTTGGATTACGGCATACCTCTTCTAAGTTATAATATATTGTGATTGGATCCTAGCCTTAAAATTACATTTGGGTGTTTTATTAAGGACTCTCTTAATATCTAAACTAATATTGTTCTCTTCTGTCAGATGTCTTCAAACAATGTTGCTTCTGGCTCTAATCCTAATGGCTCCTTTACCCTTATGAACTTGTGTGGGAAAGTCACTTTTGATGGATCCAACTTCAATGAATGGATCAGAAACATCAGGATGATTACCCGCTACGAGGACAAAGACTATGTCCTTGACAAGGAGCTTAAGGAGATTGATGAGACCACTGCAACTCCCCAGGAGATCGCTGACTTCCGGGCACATGAAAGGGATGCTACAAAGGTGGCATGCATCATGTTGGCCACCATGACAGCGGAACTCCAAAAGTCCTATGAGGACTTCTACCCTTTTGAAATGCACCAAGATCTGATGGAAAGATACCATCAAAGTGCACGACAAGAGAGGTATGAAATCATATGCTCTATCATAACAACCATGATGAAGGACGGGGAATCCGTCATGAGCCACATGCAGAAAATGCAAAGGTATGTGGATCGGTTGCTGAAGCTTAATGTGAACTTCCCTGAGGAGCTTGCAATAGATATCATTTTGCATTCCTTACCATCGTGCTATGATCAAATCCGCATGACATATCACATGAATAAGGAAGAGGTCACACTCAGCAAACTTCAGGGACTCCTCAAGACCGCAGAAACAGGTCTTAAGGGTAAGTCGGTTGTTAACACTCCTACTCCAAACTCCGCCCCGGTTTTGGCAATCGGGAAAGGTAGAGGGAAGAAGAGGAAGAGCTCTCCGAAGGGTACCAAGGCTAGGACCCTTGATGACTCTTCTTCAAGTGGAACCAAGAAAGGTTTTGTCACTCCTTCTTCTGACCCTAAAGAGGCTGAATGCTTCTATTGCCATGAAAAGTCACATTGGAAGCGGAACTGCCCAAAGTACCAGCAAGATGTGAAGGATGGGAAAGTTAAACCCAACCATGCAGGTATTTACACTATCTTATCTAATAACTCACCCCATTCTAACTCTTGGGTCCTTGATACCGGTTGTGGTATTCATATCTGTTCTGATTTGTAAGGACTAAGAAGAAGTGAGAATGTGGAGCATGGAAAAATAAAATTAATCATGGGGAATAGGAAAACTTTACCTGTCACCAAGATTGGAGTTTATACTTTATCGCTAAGTAGTGGGTTTAGTTTAGATTTGAATAAATGTTGTTATTCGCCAAAAATGGCAAGAAATATTATTTCCTCTCATGCATTGTATAAACAAGGTTTCACCTTTTCATTTGATAATGAAGTTGGTTCGATTAATGCTTTCTTTAATAATGTTCTTTATTTTAAAGCATTACCTTGTGATGGTGTGTATGAAACTGTATCTGTGGTTGATAACTTAGGAAATAATGTATTGTGTATTGATTCTGTTAATGATAATAACTTGGATAAAGCATCATTATGGCATTGTCGTCTTGGACATATAAGCAAGAAACGCATAGGCCAACTCCAAAAGGATGGAGTATTAGAGTCATTTGACCTAAAGTCAGATGATAGTTGCGAATCATGCTTACTTGGAAAAATGACAAAGTCACCCTTCACAGGTTCTTGTGAGAGGGGTGAAGGTTTGTTGGATCTTATACACACGGATGTGTGTGGGCCCTTCAAACATGCCACAAGGGATGCTAATCGTTATTATTTGACTTTTACTGATGATTACAGTAGATATGGATATGTCTACTTAATCAAGCATAAGTCAGAGACTTTTGAGAGGTTTAAAGAGTTTAAACAGGAAGTCGGGAATCAATTGGGCAGGAACATTAAGATGCTTCGATCCGATCGAGGTGGTGAGTATCTTAGTTCAGAGTTCCTCAACTATCTTAGGGAATGTGGGATTGTCTCACAATTGACACCTCCCAGGACACCGCAGTTGAATGGTGTAGTTGAGAGGCGTAATCGAACCTTGTTGGATATGGTTCGTTCCATGATGAGTCGAGCTTCGCTACCAATCTCATTTTGGGGGTATGCCTTAGAGACTGCCGCCCATATCCTTAATCTAGTTCCCACAAAGAAAGTTGCCAAAACTCCTCATGAGATGTGGACTGGTAAAGTACCCAAACTAGACCACATTAAGATTTGGGGTTGCGAGGCTTTCATGAGACGCGAGACTCATGATAAGCTCGAACCTCGAAGTGAGAGGTGTATTTTCATCGGCTACCCACATAAATCCTTTGGTTACCTCTTCTACAGACCTAGTGAGAATGTGGTCTTTGTAGCTAGGAGGGCTTTCTTTCGAGAGAGAGAGTTCATAAGCCAAGGAGACAGTGGGAGGCAAGTTGACCTTGAAGAAATTCAAGAGTCAAGTAGTGAAGGAACTTCAAACCCTAGCACTCAACTTGAGGAGGAAACTTTTGTTGAGCCAATTGACAAGTCTGTACCTCTGAGGCGTTCCACAAGGGTTAGGAATGCAACTGAGCATTACTATGGATTCCATATTACTGCGGAAGGTGATACATTTATCAGTGAGGAGACACTGATAGGTCTGGATGAACCTAACAGTTACGCGGAAGCCATGGCAGGCCCTGAGTCAGCCAAGTGGAAAGAGGCAATGGACAGCGAGATACAGTCCATGTATGACAATCAAGTTTGGAACTTGGTTGAGAATGTACCAGGTCGTAAGACTATAGGGTGCAAATGGATCTTCAAGAAGAAGACCGACATGGATGGTAATGTACACACTTATAAGGCACGACTCGAGATTGAAACATGCCTTTGAAAAGTTCATTGAATCTCAAAAGAATCTAGGAATTTCTAAGAACCAATTAAAAACCTAATATTTATATTTCATTTTTCATGGTGGAAATTGGTGAATCGTCATTCACCTACCTTTCAAATATGTTATAGCTTGGATTACGGCATACCTCTTCTAAGTTATAATATATTGTGATTGGATCCTAGCCTTAATATTACATTTGGGTGTTTTATTAAGGAATCTCTTAATATCTAAACTAATCTTGTTCTCTTCTTTCAGATGTCTTCAAACAATGCTGCTTCTGGCTCTAATCCTAATGGCTCCTTTACCCTTATGAACTTGTATGTGAAAGTCACTTTTGATGGATCCAACTTCAATGAATGGATCAGAAACATCAGGATGATTACCCGCTACGAGGACAAAGAATATGTCCTTGACAAGGAGCTTAAGGAGATTGATGAGACCACTGCAACTCCCCAGGAGATCGCTGACTTCCGGGCACATGAAAGGGATGCTACAAAAGTGGCATGCATCATGTTGGCCACCATGACAACGGAACTCCAAAAGTCCTATGAGGACTTCTACCCTTTTGAAATGCACCAAGATCTGATGGAAAGATACCATCAAAGTGCACGACAAGAGAGGTATGAAATCATATGCTCTATCATAACAACCATGATGAAGGACGGGGAATCCATCACAGGTTCTTGTGAGAGGGGTGAAGGTTTGTTGGATCTTATACACACGGATGTGTGAGGGCCCTTCAAACATGCCACAAGGGATGCTAATCGTTATTATTTGACTTTTACTGATGATTATAGTAGATATGGATATGTCTACTTAATCAAGCATAAGTCAGAGACTTTTGAGAGGTTTAAAGAGTTTAAACAGGAAGTCGAGAATCAATTGGGCAGGAACATTAAGATGCTTCGATCCGATCGAGGTGGTGAGTATCTTAGTTCGGAGTTCCTCGACTATCTTAGGGAATGTGGGATTGTCTCACAATTGACACCTCCCAGGACACCGCAGTTGAATGGTGTAGCTGAGAGGCGTAATCGAACCTTGTTGGATATGGTTCGTTCCATGATGAGTCGAGCTTCGCTACCAATCTCATTTTGGGGGTATGCCTTAGAGACTGCCGCCCATATCCTTAATCTAGTTCCCACAAAGAAAGTTGCCAAAACTCCTCATGAGATGTGGACTGGTAAAGTACCCAAACTAGACCACATTAAGATTTGGGGTTGCAAGGCTTTCGTGAGACGCGAGACTCATGATAAGCTCGAACCTCGAAGTGAGAGGTGTATTTTCATCGGCTACCCACATAAATCCTTTGGTTACCTCTTCTACAGACCTAGTAAGAATGTGGTCTTTGTAGCTAGGAGGGCTTTCTTTCGAGAGAGAGAGTTCATAAGCCAAGGAGACAGTGGGAGGCAAGTTGACCTTGAAGAAATTCAAGAGTCAAGTGGTGAAGGAACTTCAAACCCTAGCACTCAACTTGAGGAGGAAACTCCTGTTGAGCCAATTGACAAGTCTGTACCTCTGAGGCGTTCCACAAGGGTTAGGAATGCACCTGAGCATTACTATGGATTCCATATTACTGCGGAAGGTGATACACTTATCAGTGATGAGACACTGATAGGTCTAGATGAACCTAACAGTTACGCGGAAGCCATGGCAGGCCATGAGTCAGCCAAGTGGAGAGAGGCAATGGACAGCGAGATACAGTCCATGTATGACAATCAAGTTTGGAACTTGGTTGAGAATGTACCAGGTCGTAAGACTATAGGGTGCAAATGGATCTTCAAGAAGAAGACCGACATGGATGGTAATGTACACACTTATAAGGCACGACTGGTTGCAAAGGGTTTCTCACAAACTCCGGGAGTTGATTATGATGAGACCTTTTCTCCAGTGGCCAAGATTAAGTCTATTAGGTTCTATTAGCATTTCATGACTATGAAATATGGCAAATGGATGTCAAAACCGCTTTCCTTAATGGAAAGTTGACTGAGGATGTTTACATGAGTCATCCAGAGGGTTTTGTCAATACAGAGTACCCTAATAAAGTGTGTAAGCTTGGGAAATCCATTTATGGGTTAAAGCAAGCGCCTCGCAGATGGAATCTTTGCTTTGATGAGAAAGTCAAAGAATTTGGCTTTTCTAGGACTGAAGATGAATCTTGTGTATATGTCAAGACTAGTGGGAGTATAGTTAGCTTTTTGGTATTGTATGTGGATGACATACTACTCATAGGAAATGACATCCCAACTCTGCAGGAAGTTAAGTCCTGGCTTGGGAAGTGTTTCTCTATGAAGGACCTAGGAGAAGCTGCCTATATTCTAGGGATAAGGATCTTGAGAGACCAGAGTAAAAGACTAATTGGACTTAGTCAGAGTACTTACTTGGATAAGGTGTTGAAGAGATTCGGCATGCAGGACTCCAAGAAAGGAGAGTTACCCATCCAGAGTAATGCCAGATTGAGTAAGACACAAAGCCCTAGTACTGAGACTGAGATAGCAGAAATGAGTCGAATACCTTATGCTTCGGCTGTAGGATCGATCATGTATGCTATGACGTGTACTCGACCTGATGTAGCCTTTGCTTTGAGCATGGTTAGCAGGTATCAGGGGAACCATGGCAAGGCACACTGGACTGCGGTAAAGAATATCCTCAAGTACCTACGGAGGACTAAGGACTGGGTCCTTACCCTCGGTGGGAGTGAAGACTTGAGAGTTGTAGGGTATAGTGATGCTAGCTTTCAGACTGATAGGGATAATTTCCGCTCTCAGTCAGGCTGGGTCTTTACCTTAAATGGAGGAGCAATTTCTTGGAAGAGTTCCAAGCAAGAGACAGTGGCTGATTCAACTTGCGAATCAGAGTATATAGCAGCTAGCGAGGCAGCAAAGGAGGCGATATGGCTGAAGAACTTCATTGGAGACCTTGGAGTTGTACCAGCTATTAAAGAGCCAATGGAAATTTTCTGTGATAGTGAAAGTGCAGTTGCCTTAGCCAAGGAACCAAGGGATCACGGGAGATCCAGACATATCGACAGAAAATACCATTTCATCAGACATCGAATTGAAGAAGGACTCCTCGTGTCAAAGAGGGTATCATCGGATGAGAATCCAGCAGATCCCCTCACGAAAGGACTGACTCGGGTTAAGCATCTCCAGCATGCTCGGAGCATAGGGCTGAAGGATGATATTAGATTTAGTAGTTAGATAACCTTGAAATTTTTAAAGTGTAATTGACATTAGATGATGAATAAAAGGTGTTTTATTTATGAGTAAAGTGTTGCTATCTCTTGTCGATCGTTTACTATATTTCTTTTGCATGTTTTGACTTCCAGAATAATTATGTTTGGTATATCATATTATTCGAACCTCCACAGTCGGTCATATGTCGGAAGTAGGTATGAATCAAGACTGTCATGATTGGTTGCAGAGGTCTAAGTTGTTGGACATGGCTACAACACTCATGAGTGCTCATAAGTTTTGAGCATTGGACTCAACCCACGCTCACTAGAATCACTTCATGGAATTTATCTCGAGTGATCGTGAGACGATAATATCATATAAGTCTTCAAACCTAGATATATGATTTGTTACTTATGAGTTGGTTATGCATTGATTGTACGAAAACGCATTGGTAACTCGATGTTATAAAACGTGCTCTTGTGTATAATTCAATGAGTAGTAGAACAAACATATGAGTCGAAGTTTATCTGTTCCTTCTTGGATTAGAAGCTGATATATGGGCCCCTCGATGATTTTGTTTTGACCTATGTACCGGGCCCGGTCAGAACTAAGTTGATGTGTTCAATTGAGTTCTATGTCAAACAAATCGGAAATCGGGAAACAAACTGCTGGACACAAAGTAAGACACTGTTCCATGTATTTGTCCGGCTGATATCTAGAATAGAGGATTATATGATCACTTATCTTAAATGGCGTATCATCATCTTCTCAGTTCCGAGAGATCTTGAAAGAGCTACGATTGCCGATCGGTTCCTGAAGTATTGCGTTATAGTTATTAGACTTATCCAATTGGGAGACTGTTGGATAAGGTGTCTAAGTCCATAACTATTTCTGGTATGTACTTGACCCGACCCGGCATGGTCCATTTGGGTTGCATGGCACCATGCAATTGGATAAACTAAAATGAGAGAAATAACACTTATGGTTTATTAATATATTATAAGTTCTAATATATTAATAATATTATTTAATTAGTTTGATCAAGAATTAATTTAGAATTAATTAAGTGATCAAAAGATAACTAATTAAATATATGGGTAGATTATGTAAATCTTCCATATCTTATATAGTGGGCTAAGAGGCTCCATGGATTATCAAGTTGGGTTCCACCCATAGGATGCTCCATGGATGCTCCATGGGAGTTACAAACCCATGGGTCATGGAAATGAAGAGTCATGACACATTAGGGTTTACATGGTGTAACCCTAGATGTGTCAACACTATATAAGAAACCCATTCTCCACCAAAATAGGCTACACATAAGAAACAAGAGGGCTAGAGCCGATTTTGCAAGTGTAAGATTCTCTCAAAGTTTACTCCTTTGCATTTGGTGTTGTGTGAAGCATTTGAGGCATCACACTTGGGGTGCTAGGCTCACAAGGTTTCAAGGATTATAATCAACAACAAGGTAAGTTATTCTATCTTTCATTCAAGTTAAAAATGTTCCCCATGTATGCTAGATAGGAATATAACCTTGGAATTCAACTTTGCATGATTATTAGACAAACATAGATCCAAGGTTATTAGGGTTGCATGTACACTTAGGAAGTGTTAGAATGCTCAAAACCCATCAATAATGCAATCCATATTCTCACATGTATCTCGTATACCTTAACAACCTAGTAATACTCTTCCAGTGTTCAGAACTGGGTTTGCTAGTGTATATACTTATTCTGCTCACAACATATGCTAAGTCAGGTCTGGTACAACTCATTAGATACATCATACTGCCAATAATTCTTGAATATTCCACTTGATTAACACTATCACCTCTATTTTTACGTAGATGTTGACTAGTGTCAATTGGAGTTCTAGCTATGCTAGTATCTCCCTTAGCAAATTTTCAAGAATCTTATCCACATAGTGTGTTTGACTTAAAATCAAACCACTTTGGGTTCTTGTGATCTTGACTCCAAGAATCACATCCGCTAAACCCATATCTTTCATGTCGAACCTAGATTTCAACATATCCTTCGTGGATCTTATTATCTTGTCATCACTACCAATGATAAGCATATCATCAACATATAAACACAAGATGACATAACCATGAGTGGTGTTTTTCACATAGATACACTTATCACACTCATTGATTCTAAAGCCACTTTTCACCATGACTTGATCAAACTGTTGATGCCATTGTTTTGGAGCTTGTTTTAATCCATATAGGGATTTAACAAGTTTACACACCTTGTTCTCCTGTCCCGAGGCAATGAAGCCCTCAGGTTGCTCCATATGAATTTCTTCTTCCAACTCTCCATTTAGGAAAGCAGTTTTCACATCCATTTGATGAACTTGCAGGTTTCTAATAGCTGCAATGGCAAGAACTAATATAATGGATGTTATTCGCGTTACCGACGAATACGTATCAAAGTAATCTAGACCTTCCTTTTGTCTATAACCTTTGATTACTAGTATTTCCTTGTATTTATCAATACTGCAATTAGGTTTCATCTTTCTCTTAAAAATCCAATGGTAACCCAGTGGCTTGCTACTTCGAGGTTGATCCACTAGTTCCCACGTATGATTTTGTAAGATAGATTCTACCTCATTTTTGATGGCTTCTTACAAAGTTCAGGAACATACAAAACATCCCTAAGTTTCACATCTTTCCCCGAAGTCATTTTTAGAATGACATCACCAACACCTTTGATATCCGCGGTAGCTGCATTTCCTATGTAGAACTTTTCACCATCTTCAACTTCCTTGTAGGTGTTGAAAACACTCTTATCATGACATACATGACGAGTAGCCTCCGTTTCAATCCACCACTCCTTTGAATTTGTATTCATGAGATCACTTCAGAAACCATAGCCTTGAGATCAGTTATCATGGCCACCAACTCCATGTTTGCTTGACGGTTTTCTCGCTTAGGTTGCGGGCACTCCGAAGCCTTGTGACCCGGTTGGCCACAGTTGTAGCACTTGAACTTCTTCTTGAAAGTTCCTGCCTTGGGGCCTAAGTTTTTCCCATGTAGAGCTTTTTACCATCTTCAACTTCCTTGTAGGTGTTGAAAACACTCTTATCATGACACACATGACGAGTAGCCCCCGTTTCAATCCACCGCTCCTTTGAATTTGTATTCATGAGATTCACTTCAGAAACCATAGCCGTGAGATCAGTTATCATGGCCACTAACTCCATGTTTTCTTGACGGTTTTCCATCTTAGGTTCCGGGCACTCCGAAGCCTTGTGACCCAGTTGGCCACAGTTGTAGAACTTGAACTTCTTCTTGAAAGTTCCTGCCTTGGGACCTAAGTTTTTCCCATGTAGAGCTTTTCACCATCTTCAACTTCCTTGTAGGTGTTGAAAACACTCTTATCATGACACACATGACGAGTAGCCCCCGTTTCAATCCACCACTCATTTGAATTTGTATTCATGAGATTCACTTCAGAAACCATAGCTTTGAGATCAGTTATCATGGCCACCAACTCCATGTTTGCTTGACGGTTTTCCCGGTTAGGTTGCGGGCGCTCCGAAGCCTTATGACCCGGTTGGCCACAATTGTAGCACTTGAACTTATTCTTGAAAGTTCCTGCCTTGGGGGCTAAGTCGGAGCTGCATTCGTTTCCGCAGGTCGTGCCCATGCGCAAGTTCGGTGTTTTTGGTCTACGAAATCCAAGATTTGCACCCCCCTGCGCGCGGGTAGGAATTGTAGTAAAACCATAGACATAAGCTTGTAAGCCTTTCATGCATTCAATCTTATAAATCTTGTTGAGTTTGGTCTTTCTACCAACGTGGGACTCATTCCCACATTCATCTCTTTTGCTAAATTTATTCTCAGATACCCATCTTTGAGTATCGATATATCATTCACATATACTCCATTTTGGACATATAATATATCGTTTCGAAGTTCTCACAGAGGAGAACACAAACCCACTTAGAGTTAATTATATATACAACATATGTATATATTTATATATGTCCAAAGTTAGTAAAAATATAAATATTTATACTAAATTTTCCAACATGTTTGAATTTTAAACTCTAGGTGAAGTGAACCTCATTATCTTAAATCGTTAAAGCATGGAAAAAAGTTTCTAAGATAGCTTCCATGTGTATGCAACCATTCCCTAATGAGAGGAGAGTAGAGTTTATAGTGTTGCTAAGGACCGTCGATGGTTTCTAAGAAAAGCGAACCACAAAAGATGATTAAAATGATATTTTTTAAATTTAAAATAAAAAATAAAAATAAAATTAATTGGTAAATAAATTTAAAAGTATGCTATTATGATAAATACTTTTCTTATTTGCTATATTGTTATAAAAAACTGATAGTATTTTTAGTTTTTAGATTTGTGATCAAGGAAATCTTTGCCTTTATATTCATTAAAAATAGCTATAGGTGCGTTTAGTTGTGGAAAAATGAGCCGTTTTCCGGGAAATTTTTTTCAAGAAAAATGAGAATTTTGAAAACGCGTTTAGTTCGTCTATTTTTCTAAAATTTCACGGAAAATGAAAATTTTATGTTTTCTAAAATTACAAAAAAGTTGGAAATTTTTGGAAAACCAATAATCATTGTTTTCCACATTTTTATAATTCCAAATTTTTTCTAAAATATAAATACACACTCACTCCCACCTCTACCTACCTCTACCTACCTTCACCTCTACACCTCCAACCTACCACACCCCTACCTACTCACACCCACTCGCTTCCAAGCTCACCCCTACAAACACACAAACACACACACACACACACACACATACAAACACAAAGCCATCCCCACAAACACACACACACACACACATACACACCCACCCCAACCCCCACTCACACCTACACCCACCTACATCCACACCCCCCACACACACACAAACACACACCCATACCCACCCCTATAAACACACATACACACACACACCCCCAACACCACTACCACAACCACTGACCTACCATCACCACCACCACTACCCCATCACTAGCATCACCACCGCCACCGTAATCACCACCTCCACCGCCGCCATCACCACTGGTTGTCATCACCACCGCCGCCACAACCACCACCACCACCGTCGCCATCATCGACATCACCATTGCACCCCGCCGCTGCCCCCATCCCCATCCTACCACCGCTACCTTTTTCTAAAAATGAAAACCGATAGAAATATACACATCTAAATGCGTTTTCTAATTTTCTAAAACTGAAAATGAAAAATTAATAAGTTTTAACTAAACGTGTTTTCTAAATTTTCCAATGAAAACTAAAAACAAAAAACGAAAACTGAAAAGGAAAAACGAAAAACGGAAAATGAAAACTGTTTTTCCGTAACTAAACGCAACCTATATATGTCAAATTATTTTCTGAAATGAATCAATATAATAGAATAACTATCTTCTATTTTTTAAATACTATAGTTTTATAATTATTGATTTTAAAATATGTAAATCGTTTTTATTAGTATAGATTGAAGTACTTATTCATTATTTCGGTCGTATTTATTTTGAAACTTTAAAAAGTTTAACTTGTGTAGTATACATGTCTCACAACTAGTAAATAATAAATAATATTGGAGCTAACTACAAATAAAGACATAGATAACTGTAACACCATGATTTTTCACATTTTTTTTATTTTATTAGAAAACATTATTTAAAAAATTTAAGCAACGGAAGTCGTAATTTTTGAAAAGAAAACATCACTAGTATTGCTTTAAAAAACAATCCATCAAAAATCTAAAGTTGCAAACCAATACCAAAACAAGTACCAAAACCAAGTATAGATGAAACATCGCCGCAAGTCTCACTCTGGTATCATCTTTAAATAACAGAAATAAAACTACCCCAAAGATCCCAACCTCATCGGGCCATCAATATCAAACTACCTATACAAATGCTAACCTCAACAACAAGAAAATAAATAAGTGTCAACATCAGCACAACGAGTCAATCCCAAACACATGGATGGGAAAATAAACATACTTCATACAAGATGTTTAGTCATATCAATCAACATTCATCGTTTGTTATTATTAATAAATACTGCATATATTAATCTGGACATTCTTTCATAGTAGTAATTATTATTTATTTTCTTCCCTATAATTACTTTTAATGTCCCTCGCTATATGGGTCTAAAACATTGCAAAAATCCTTAAAGGAAGATCCCGTTCGCTGTTAACGTTAATTAGCGACCTAGTGCACCAAATGGGGTGCGACTCCCACCCGTAACACTATCCCTGGTTCTTCAAGTTCATTACTTCGACTTTGCATGCACGGAAATGATGCGTTGTCGTTCGAGGGTGGTAAACGGTACTTCCAAACACATACCTACACCCAAACGTGATGCTTGATCTGACGTCTCCGAGTAGCCAACACCACTCCAGTCCCCGTACACCATGTGGACTAGAACCATGTTTCAAAATGGTTACCTAGAAAACCACTCCACATCGACTTGGCTTAAGCTCTTTCCTTGAACGGTATCCTTCCACCACGATATCCTATAGTACATGCACCTAAGTTTAGGTTTTTACCCTTTTACCCCCGCTAAATGTATTCCCCTTTATTTTAATTAATTTTATGATTAATTAATCCACTCACATTGGGCATACACACACCTCACCAAACACATTATGTAATCACGCTTGTATATTACTATTATTATTATTCAAGGCATATTACATCTCACATCATAAAATAAAGGTATACTTTCAAAATTACCACATGGCATCATTTTCTAGCAAGTAATGAATTACACATTTTAACAACCAACTTCTAGCATGCATTTCTTAGTTTCATTCAAGTGTGACAAAACAGAAAATAACATAAAAAACATCATATTTTAACAAAATGAATCATCACTATTAGCATGGTCCTAACTCCCTCTTTTTGCTTCACATAATCAATTTAAGAATTCTAGCATACCAAAGATATCGTAAATCAATTATTCTTCAAATACAACACAATTTCAGATTGCATACATTTCACATTTTTAGATTTTAGCATCACACAAAATTAACTAGACCAAATATGTGTACAAGAGCATGCAATTTTACAAACTTGTGCCTAAACAATTGCAAAAATTAACTCACCTCTAGTCTAAGTTATGTGAAGCTATGAACATAGGAAAAGAACCTTCAATCAAGCAATATAACAACCCTAAAAGATTACACAAAGAGCTTATAAAAAACAAAACATAAAATAAAAACGATTTTGTTTAGACAAGATCCACATCGTGGCAAAGAGGGTACCACGTCGTGGTCCGAGCATCCGTTGAAATCAATTCTCGTCGCCACATCGTGGAAATTAGATGTCCATGTCGTGGTTTGAGCATCACTCATGATTCGAGTCGATCAAATCCCCACCGCCATGTCATGAAAACTGGATGTCCACGTTGTGGGGACTGGCAATTACAAAAACTAAAAATTGATTGAATTCCTTCTCTCACTCAGTTTAGGTCCAATTAAAACCACCTTTGGGATGATCATAACCCCTCAACACCATATCTAAGTGTCTAGAATGATTATGAAATGAATGAGACCAACCAACACACTTAAGCTAAAAATTTTGCATCATCCAAAGTGTCCTCTTGTGTGTGGTTTTAAGGACATCAAAATGAACTAATGAAAGAGGTTCTTACCTTCTGGAAAATCCAGAAATGAATCCACCAAGATAATTGATAGAAGAAAGGCTTCAAGAATACCACCAAAATATCAAAAACTTCACTTCTTCTCCACTTGCTTCACAACCACACTTCAAGGAAGGAAAAAAAATCCAAGAACACACTTCAAAGTAGAGAGGAAGCTGCCAAGTAGGGATGCGATTTAGAACCGAAAAACCGGACCGGAACCGGAACCGTTTGAACCAGAATATGTAGAATCGGTCTGGGTCCTGGGTTTAAATAATGGCTTTATCCGAATTCCGGGTCCTTCGGGTCCGGGTAAACCATGTTTAAGAACCGGAACCATGTTAGGAACCGGATCCAGTTTTAGGGGCCGGAACCAGTTTCTATGAAAAGTTTAAAACATGCATATCTCATTCGTTTGAAGTTGGATTGACATGAGGTTTTTTTTTCTTTCCAAAATGTAGTTTATGGTTTGTATATGATTTTAGACTATAATTTTGACATTTTTGAGTTAATATTCATTGACTTACATCCCCTCAAATTCGAGATATCAAAGCCGAACATTTTATGTTTTTCAGATTTTTTTTGTATTATATGAACGTTTGAAAACATGCATATCTAATTCGTTTGAAGTCGGAATAACAAGCGGTTTTTTCCAAAGTGTATTATAGAGTTTGTACATGATTTTAGACCATAATATTGTCATTTTTCATTTCATACTCATTGAATTACAGTCCCCCAAAGTTGAGATATCAAAGCTGTGAATTTTCTGTTTTTAAGCTTTATTTTTATATTTTGTGAAAATTTAAAAGCACATATCTAATTCGTTTGACGTCGGATTATCATGAGGCAATTTGAAACTTATAGTTTAGAGTTTGTACATGATTTTAGACTATAATTTTGTCATTTTTGGTTTCATATTCATTGACTTACAGTCTCCCAAAGTCGGGATATCAATGTTGTGAATATATTCTGCTTTTCAGCTTTATTTTTATATTTTGTGAAACTTTAAAATTGCATATCTAATTCTTTTGAAGTCGGATTATCATGATGTTTTTTTCAACATGTAGTTTAGAGTTTGTACATGATTTTAGACTATAATTTTGTCATTTTTGGTTTAATATTCAATTACTTACTGTCCCCCAAAGTTGGGATATCAAAGTTGAAAATTTTAAAAATTCAACCACTAAGTAATTACCAAAACATTTCGAATTGTCTGGGTTTTCCGGTTCTAGATCCACTTTACTCGGTTCCACCCGACCCACTTTAATGTTTTCGGGTTTTCTGGTTCTAGACCCACTTTACCCGGTACCATACCCGGAACCGATTCCTATATACCGATCCGGTTTCCGGTCTTACAAAATCCCATTAACCGGTTTTCGGGTTTTCCGGGTCTGGGTCTACCGGTCCGGGTTTGGACCCACTCTCATCCCTATTGCCAAGTAGGGTGTAATCCCAGATTCTAGGTTTACAGTAGCTTAAATACTTCATAACTTTCAATTTAGGCCCCTTAAGCGTGAGAAAATGACCCTATGACCCATGTATATGACCAAGCATCATTTTCTTGCACTTTATCCCCTAGAAGTTAACTTTAACCTTGACAAAAGTAATTTAACAATAATACATAACGGAAAACTAACCTCAATGATGGAATAGGAAAGTTTGGGTCGTTATAATAATGATTTCTATGAAATTTACTTTTGAAAAGTCATTTGAAAATTTATTTTAGTGAAAAAACAATATAAAGTAATTGTTTTTCTATTTTTGGTAAATCCTTATTTGTAGGTTACCATTTCAAATACTTACCATAATGCCCCATTTATAGTTTAGAATGCTTAGTATCGGGTGAATCTCTTCTTATTGCTTATAACATGTAGTATTTTGCAAGGTTGTAAAAGTCGTTAGGTGTTACTAAGTCGTTCGACTAGCGACTAGGGATTAGTCGGTGACTAGTCGAAGACCCTAAATTGTAAATTCGTTATATTTTAAAAAATTAAATTTGACTAATATAATAACAAAGTTAGTAAATACCACTAATATTATAACAAAACTAGTTATTATGATTAATACAACACTAATCATTCCTCAAATATTTTCTATTGAGATAAAACCTCTTCAAAGTGATACAAATTCATCGGCTTTTATAACTCCCCTCGTTGTCGAGGCAATGATTAATCCTAGGCACCTTCTAGTAAGACGAGTAGTGCCTATGAAATAATTAGTGATTAATCGGGCTTTGTCGGGTTTTTTTACAACAATGGTATTTTGTAATGTGCTAGCTTTCGTTAGCTTCCTGATTTTCATTATGAAATTATGTTGTTGATGGTCTCTACATGTGTTTATGCTAATGGTCACAACGTATCACTTGAAGACCTGACAGTGTATGAAGACAAACTCTTGGACCGAAATTGGTTCGGTTTGTTAAACTAAAAAGGTCTAATAAAAAAAGTAATGGTGTATAGTGGTAAATGGTTGAATCCACGAAGATTGGTTCGGTTTGTTAAACTAAAAAGGTCTAATAAAAAAAGTAATGGTGTAACGCCCATTAAATTAAAAAAAAAACTTTTTTTAGTTGTTGATTGTAAAACTAAACTCGACTAAAAACAAGTAAACTGCAAGTGAATAAAAATAGCGTTGATGTACATCAAATAAGATGGGAATTTCATCACATGAACATTTAACAAGTTTATCATTAGAAGTAATGATGCAATACTTATAACTTAACCCAATTGGTCTATAACAATTTAAAATCTTAAATCATCTTAGATTCTTCTCAATTGATATGGTGGTTAGAGAAGCTATTAACACACATTTTTAATCAAATTGATGAATCAAATAAGCATCTAATTCATGAAAGGCGATTAGCATTAAGATTAAAGAATTACCAAATCCAAAAGGAGTCTAAAGCTTTCACTATCATTTTGGAGAGTACAAATCCATGGCATAAAATGAAATGAAAACATACATTCAAACAATTTGTTGCTAGTTAATTTGAAGAGTCATTACCTAATCAAGAAATGAATCAACTAATCATCATCCAAACATTTAAACTCATGACAAAAAAAAACATAAGAATGATATAGAAGTTCGAATGAGAAGATGCATGCAAAGAAAGTAACCATAAGTTCACAAAAACTTCAAAACAATCCAAAATCCATGGATAACTTCTGGTATCAACTAAATGTGTTTAGCCACACATGCTTAAGATTAAGAAAAAGAGTTTAGAAGTACCAAACATTAACAAGAATACAAGATGAAACAATGCCTTTAAAATCTCTTCAAGAACACCCAAAATCACCATAAATCTACTTCTTATCTTCATGGTTTGAGATATGCAAAAGAGACACACAAACCTTCTCAAAATAGTTGCTTAAAGCGAAATGATAAAAATGCTCATGTATGACTCACATAGACTGCATGAGTGAATTCTAAAAAGTAGGGATGAGCGCGGTGCGGTTCGGTGCGGTTATTAGCCAAAACCTCACTACTAACCGCAAATGCGGTTAATCCATTTTCAAAACCGCTTGGTGCGGTTATTTTTACGGTACGATTAGGCGGTTATTTTTGCGGTGCGGTTTTGTTTTTTCTGTGTTGCGGTTATTAACCGCATGCATTTGGTGCGGTTATTTTGTGTGGTTTTTAACCACAGTTTACAACTCAAACGGTTTTAAGAGTTCAAACATATTACTTGTAATAAAAAAAAATCATTAGGTATAAGACAATTAACTTAAATCACAAACAACTAATATCTTAAAAACGTCAAATCAATAGTAATTAACAAAAAATATCTTAAAATTGTCTAATTTCACCATTTTTCAAAGTTAAACATAATAAAAAACCAATACTTTTGTCTTCTAGTATTTTATCCATCCTTCATCCATGAAACTTGTTTTATTTTTACTATTTAATATATTAATAATTAATTAAAAAAATTGTATATAATATATGCGGTTCAGTGCGGTTTTTTTGCGGTTTTTGAAAACTAATAACCGCACCGCACTGTAAATTTTACGGTTTTTGAAAAACAGAAAACCTCACCATCGGTTTTTATTGCGGTTGCGGTTTATCGGTTGCGGTTTATGCGGTTTATTTTAGCTGCGGTGCGGTTTTTGCTCACCCCTACTAAAAAGGCATGCCGACTGTGTGAACCGGTAAGCAACACCATTGACTTGCATGCATATGTCCTTTTCACCAAGATATCTATTGTCTCTTTTTTTCGATCTTCTAGCACATTAGGGATCTAAATTTGGGAAATTGTCAGAAAAGTCCCAATATTTTTGGAAAAGTTACACTTTAGTCCCAAGTTTTTTTTAAACATAAAAGTCCCGATTATTTGTAAAATACGATAATTTGTCATTTCCTGTTAAAAGAAAAAAAAGACCTTTTTGTTAATTTGAGCCAAAATGAAATAATCGGGAATTTTATGTTCAAAAAAAAACTTAAGACTAAAGTGTAACTTTTCCGAAAATATTGACACTTTCCTGACAATTTCCCTCTAAATTTTAGTCCAACATATCTCCCAAGAGACCCAACCATCATCTTCAAACTCTTTAGCCCAATTTATGTTCCAATTCTCCATCAACTCAACATCATCTTCTTCAATATAAGCTTTGCCTTTAATTCCACAAGAAGTCCCACAAATCTCTCGATCACTCCGTGATAGTCCTTTTAAAAATCTACAATTAAACACAAAGACTAGAAAGTACCTGTCATAGATATAAAACAAATAAAAAGAAAATATGCATGATGATTAACTAGAAATGAATGAAAATATACTAAAATAAATTATAAAAAGAAGTAAATAAAATGAACCTATCAATTTTCATCCCCAATCCTAGAACAAATGTCCTCCATTTGATGAAACCAATTTCATCTTGTAGTTAAGCAAGATCATGATAATTCTTGAAACGTTAGACTGTAACAGGTTGAACATTCTAACTAATGGTCCATATATTTCCATAAGAACTATTGTCGAAGGTGACACTCTTCCTAGAACCGTGCGTGCTCCACTGGCTCAATGGACCAAAGATGATAAAAAGAAAGTAAATCCAGATGTTAGAGTAAGAGTAGCTATTTGAAATGCCCTGCCATATGAAGTCTATCATATGGTTAAAATTGTGATTCTGCTAAGGAGATGCTTGACACGTTGAAAATATATTATAAAGACATGGAAGACGTTTGTGCAAACCAAGAACGAAGTTTGGATAAATGGTATGGATACTTCTTCTCCTGAAATAATGAATCATTAACTCGTACGTTTAATCGATTTATCTATTTGATCATTGATATGAGATAACTTATGATGACAAGTCAGTGTTAGTTCTCAACTTTCTTGATTATCTTGATGAGAGTTGGGAACACCATGTCGATATTTTAAAAAATAGTTAGAAAATTAATACTATGAACCTGCAAAGTGTTAAGTGTGGAGACTGAGTTGGAGTTGTTACTTATGCTTGGAGCAGTACCAGTCAACATGCAATCCATAGGAGTAGTCGACAGCTGCTTATGCCTGGAGTTAGAGTAGTCAACAATTGCTTATACTTGGAGCAGAATGAACCGTATGCTGAATGAGAGAGGAAATAGCACAAGACAACTTGAAACTGATTTATTCAAAAAAAAAAAAAAATACATAATAAAAATTTACGTCAAAGACAATTCAAGTTATTTATGTTGAATTTTTATATCAAGACATCGTAATTTTTAAAATCTACCAAACATCATAATACTTTTATTTTTAAATGAAAAAAAACAACATACTTTTATTTTTAACAAAAAACAACATGTTTATATTGCTGCACCATCTATGCCTCTAAATCACAAACCATAAATCTTAAACTATAAGGCTGGAGTGAGTTCATCACTCCCAACCCACATGCCATGTAGGGTTGGATTAGTATTTCTATCACCTCTTAGTCTCTCGCTTCCAACCCTACCACCATAAACACGTAAAAGTCCAAGACTCTGGATCCACATACTTTGATATAAGTATACAGTCACAACTTACAACTAACCAAGCCTTAGGCTTAGGGATGGAACTGGTTATATGTTAAATTTATGAAAAGAATTAAAAAATAAAAAGTTATTATATTAGATGAATAGAAAATTGATGTCCTTTTTTAATCGTTGGCCTTATAAATATTGAGATAATGTTGAAAGGAATGGAAGTAAAGAGAAACATAGATTTCATCAATGTTCGAGAGGCCTGATTTAGTGTCGCAGGCGGACCACACCTCTCAGCTCGTCCCCCTTTGGGACCATATTTAAGTTTTCCCGAAAATTAATGCAACACGGGTGCCCTCTCCTTTGTCTATTTTCGTTTCCAAAAATACATAACTAAACAAAATAATAATAATAATAATAATAATAATAATAATAAACAAACAAACAAACAAATACACATCTATCTCAACGTTTTTTTTATTTATCGCTTTATTTCATTAGTGGTATAAATGATATTTAGTAACTGAAACAAAAATAGAAATAGTCAGATCAATAATTTGCAAAAGTTTGAGACAAAAGGAATTGCACTATAAGAGGTGTAACAAATCACACATTCATATGTTAATTAGTGTCTCTCGCATATTAATAATTCCTAACAATCTAATGAAGTTTGATTGGAACTCATGACTTTTGATTCATGATCATAAATAAAAATATTTTAAATGTGTTTACCCTTTAATGTTTAATCTTCTATATAAAACCATATCAAAGTTACATTTAATTCCATCTGCCAGGTTTTTGTCTAAAGCACATTTTATACATCAATTAAAAACGAAGTATTCACTCACTAGTCACAAATGACAGGCTTTGTGGGCTTTGCAAAAGATTTTGGGCTTGGGCTTCTTTCGAGAAAATTGTCACTGATTTTTTTTTATCTGTGTTGTTTTGTTTGTATAACGATCATGAATTCATGTGATTATGATTATAAAAAACGTACACCATTTTATGCTATTGTCCTTAAAATTGACAAAAAATGAGTGAAGATCGAGGAGTTTAACTGATTAAATTAAAGCAAATCATGAATACGATCAATTATCAGGTAGATTTAGTTGTGAAATATAACACCAATTAATTGAGAATAATTGAAGTATATTAATAAAAAAAATCAAATTATAAAGTCTATAAAAAAGAAAGATGATCCACGCTATCTACTTTAAAGTATTAACACTATAAAGCACCAACATACTTTGTTAATCCCATTAGAATGGGATAGGTGTAAGGTAGATGTCGAAACTCGAAAGTCATATAGATGACCTACATTAGGGAAACGCAACTGCATCATATAGATGACCTCCAAAATGTGCAAAAACTTACTTATAGATGATCCAGACAAAGGGAGAGTAAGTCTAAGCGAACACCAAGACATAAATACGAGTGAAATAATAAAAGAAGTTTATGGATCCGAGAACTTGTAAATATTTCTCCTTATGCTTATATTGTAATTTTCTCTTGTGTTTGTTTTATTATGCCGATAACTTACTTTCCCCTTGTTTAATGTTTGTTTAATGTTTTACAATGGGAGAGTAAAACATTAAACAAGGGAAAATTGTAAAACATTATGCTTATATTGTAAAACATTAAACAAGGGGAGAGTAAGTTATCGTCATAATAAAACATTAAACAAGGGATAGTTTTCTCCTTATGCTTATATTGTAAAACATTAAACAAGGGGAGAGTAAGTTATCGGCATAATAAAACATACACAAAAGAAAAGTACAATATAAGCATAAGGAGCAAGAAGCAGACAACAACAATAAAGATCATACACAAAACATATAAGGAGTCTATGCCACTCATTAACCCTGAAATTTAGCCTGCACACTCCTATATGGAGTCATCTCCTCAGAGATAGAAAGCTCATCCATTTCGAACCTTAAGTATCCTCTTACTTTCTTCGAGGATGTACTCTCCCCCTTTTACCATTAGTGTGACTCTACTATCCATATCGTCGATGATGGTAGCTTATTTTGGACATGTCTATACCATCTAAATTGTTATTCTCTCAATTTTTTGGTGCATAATTCCACACCCAATGAATCATTGATAAGTATGTTTGGTGTCCTATCTAGCAAACTTTACCATAGGTCTATATCAACATCCTCATTTTTGCTACCTCCATCTTCCTCTCATGTTCCTTATTGCTCGACCAAAATTATGAACTCTATATCATGGCAGGCCTAACCTCTAGTCTGTAAAAGTTCTCCTTTAGTTTCAACGTGACCTTCTTGTCATATAAAACTCCAGATGTTACCCTTCACTTTAACCAACATGCATTTATGCGATGAATGATATATAGCTACACCCATCCCTTATGCATCATAGACCCCAAATACTTGAATATCTTTTTCGGGAAAAAAATTGTTCCTATATACTTACTTGTACTCCTTCATCATTTGACTCCCCACTAAAATTATAACATATATACTTTGTTTTCACAATCTTGATTCGTAGCCCTTTCTCTATTATCGTCTTTGTCCATGTGTCTAACCAAGCATTTAACTCGACCCTAGACTTGTTACCAACACAATAACATTGGCAAAGAGCATACACCAAGGAACTTCCCCATGGATCTTGTGAGATAGATCATATAAGATCAAGGCAAAGAAATACATGTTGAGAGCCAAAGATGATGAAATCCAATTTCTACGGACAACTGATTTGTTTCTATGACTGGGGTCCGAAAGTAGGTCATAGACTAACAATACATATCACGAATAGGCAAAACAGATTCCATTGGGATCTCTCTAGCTTCCAAGGTCCTCCAAATCGCATCACGGTGTACATTATCATACAATTTCTCCAGTTAGATGAAAATCATACGAAAATCCTTATTTTTCGCTATTTGGATGTCAAACCAACAAATGAAGGGATATAATAATAACAATTAAACATAAATCACTGCTACTATATACTATGTGATAATATAGAGCAAGCATGGTCGGTCCACAGGGATACGAGATTTAATGTTTAGCCATATATATACACATTTATACATAATCATTTGATAAAATGAGGGTTTTGTTTGTAAAATTCAATTTCAATAATAAACAACTTAAAAACTAAACAAATTAAAAACTAGAACTCAAGATTTAAAACACATTTTCAATTCTGATTCCGATTCCTTTTCGTGTGTCGTGCTGTAAGATGTAGTATGGCTTCAATTCATGTTTATTCTGGGTTGGTGATCAATATATTGATAAGATCTAATATCTAAGTTAACAAAAATATTTTACTCAAAACATGATCTTTAAGTAAAACTTCATCTAGTTGATTTAACACAAACAAGCTCTTGAATTAAATCACTAGAAGACTTTGAGTTCATGTAACAATTACTAACAATGTTTAATACTCTTAAGATGATTAAGAATGTAAAAACATATAATCTTTGATTACACTAAGTTTGATCTGTTTGAAATCAGTTAAGTGCTTGTTTCCAACATCAAATCATAAAACATATACAAATTTTACAATTTGATTAACTAGAATAATAAGAACCCTAATTCCATTAATCAAGTGAAATTGAGTACAAATCAAACATTTTAATGAATATCAAACCAAAGATTACTAACTAGAAACATGAAATCAAGTGCAAATCACAATCTAGACAACAAATACATAAAAATCTAGAATCGGAAATGATAGAAAAGTTAGCCACACATGGCTAAATCAAGTATAAATTCAACAAGTTTTGATCTTCAAACAAACTTAAAAATTTGAAATATAAGTGTTTCAAAAGTTCTAAGTAGTGAAACGATCTCCCAAAATAGCCTCCTTAAAGTCTATGGTCAAAGTCCCCTTGAATAATCCCATAAAACTCTCTTTAATCGGAAGTTGTATGTCAAAAAACCGTCAGACCTCGTTACACCGCCCGTGTAACGTACGCCTTGCCGTTACACGGCCGTATAATGGTCCTGATGTGCTGAAAAGCTTCCAAAGCGTGCCCACATAATGTATGCCTTGCCAAAGCGCGGGCCGTGTAATAAACTGCAAAATGGCCAATTTCCGATTTTCCAATTTCTTCAATTTAGCTCCGAAAATTCCGAAACTTCACCGAGAGCTTCCCTCGAACATCCTAGGCATACTCCAATATTTAAATTATCCTTAAACATCCACAAAAATGTTGAAAAATAGATAGATCCTCAATAATGTCTGAATATGAAAAACGCATGTAAAATTATACTAAAATGCAATGCAATGCTATAAATAAACATTAGATAAAGATGTGTAAAGATGCAATTCATGCACCTAACAAATCTCCTCAAGCTTGAACCTTTTCTTGTCCTTAAGAAAACAAAACTCGAATCAACCTCGGGAAAGATAACATGAAAATGAAAATGTAAACGAAAACAAGAAAAAAAAAACCCCTCAGGTTATTTATGCCGACAACATAATCATGATTAAAGACTTGTCAACCTATACCCAATATACACGCAAATGTACTGCATTCCAAATCAGGACAGTAGAAGGCATGGAACACAAATATTTTCCAATCACTCGACTTAAATGTATAGAACCATTGTATAAGGCATCTCCTAGTTACTTTTACTGACAAGGTAGGTGCATCTCAATCTACATGACGTATTTACTGAAGCACTCAACTCGTATATGCATTCATTTCACAAGATGTGTGAACTCACTCCTATCAAAGAATCTACACTCGTTATATAAGGTGGAGGGCACTCAGGCGTCGGTAAGGCATATCCCATTCTTCTTAGTCTTCTCTCCATGCTCTTCAACAGCTTGCGGTTACACAATCTTCATATACTCTTCCAAATCCCTGTCAACTCTCGGCAATCCATAATAGGAGATAAATCCATAAACAATAACAAGGGCACAAAAGAAATATATACAAACATCAAATATACAAAGCAAACAAAGTGGAACCGTACAACATGGTTGTTGGCTTCAACTAAACTATGAATGCTAAACGAGCCAACAAAATTAAACACAAATGATTTTCCTGTGAAAATATCATCATGATAAATCTGGAAATGCTTGGTTCGGTTCTTTTTTTTTTTTTTTGATTTTTTTACTAGAAAGCAGCAAATGCATGTACATAAACTCAACTTAAATATTTATAAAAGAAATGAAAAACTAACATAAGCTAAAACTTTATACAAAAACTTAAATACAAAACACAACAAATTGATTTTCTGAAGAACTTTTTTTAAAGGCACACAAACTTGTAAAGATTTGGCTTTGAAATCCGCCTTTGTATGGCTTTGCGGTTTTGACTTAAAGGAACAAGTTGGTTCAAAATAACAACAAACTTCTAAATATTTACAACTAATAAACTTTAAAAAAAAATGAACAACTTCAACAACTATCTTTTGGAAAATTGGCTTAACTTCTAAATACACAAATATAAGTATTGAAAAAGTTGCATAAATCATATTTATTTTATTTTATTATATTTTATTTTTGTTTATTTTTTTTGTTTTTTTAACCAATCTTTTTGAACCAAGCGAAGAAGATATATATAATTCAACAAAAATCAGGTACTCTAAACTAAACAATACAAAACAAAGCAAAAACAAACATATATATACAAGTGACTAACAAAATAAAATCAAGAATGAAACTAGAAAACTGAATGAACTTCTACGCCATACCATGCCTTAACGATTCACACAATAACGTACTCATGGGTATTTTAAAACGTCCTATATTTGATTATCACCTGTTGTGACTCCAACTATTTAAGAGGTGATGTTTTTCTAAAAACACCTCAATGCACCGCCACTAAGTGACTTAGCAAATAAGTGTGTTCTCAATAGTTCTAAGGTTTCACAAATTTGTGACACCACATGTATACGGGGTATAAGTAGAACAAAACTTTGAACTTGACCGTGTATTGTGACAAAAAGTTAAAGGGATTCTAGAGACGAGAAGAAGTAGGACAAAAAATGCACGAAAATGACCCTAAAAACCCAAACGAGAAGGAGAAATATTTTTGTATTTTTATGTTTTGTAATTTTTTTTATAAAAATGTTTTTTTATGCAATGAAATTGATTTTTTTATACAATGTTTTTTTTATTAATGCAATGAATGAATGCAATGGAATGCAAAATTCACCCTTCCCCAAGCTTAAAAATGTGCATCGTCCTCGATGCTTGAGAAGAGAGCGGGACCGATTACTGAGAAGTGTAACACCTGTTCCAAGTATTATTTAATTTTTAAAATTTTAGGGTTTTGTGCTAGGACTCGAAGAGTTGGGGAGCTCCAACTTGTCGAGTAGAGGTCATTTATGAGGACGCGGGACTCCGGATCTACTCGACGAGTCGGAAGGCCCCGACTCGACAAGTAGGCACTGTAAAGGGAAACCCTAATTTTCAGGGGTTTGTACCCTATTTAAAGAACTTATGGCTCATTTGCAGCCTCTTCCATCGTTCTTATAGCCCAAAGAAACCCTAGTTCGAGCCTTGCACCTTCTTGAGTGAGAGAGAAAGCGTTTGAGAGTGATTTTGGTGTGGTTGTGAAGGATTTTGGAGCTTGAAGAAGAAGGAGAAAAGAAAGAAGCAGTAGATCTGACATCTACTCTGTATTGGCGACCATCTTGAGGTATAAAGTCACTATGTTAACCTTTAGTTGCTTAGATCTCATCTCTTGGAAGTAAATGGTCACTTTTGGTGCCAAAAGGGTGTCATTCTCGGATTTGGACTTATCCCAAGGATATGGTTCCAGATCTGGATACCTCTAGGTCTTCAATGACATAAAGTTGATCACTTTATCCACCTTAGGCCCTTTCCAGGCACTAAAGCCTTGTAGGAACCATAGTTTTAGTGTTTTAGCCTTGTAAGGCCTTGCATGCACGTAAAGTTTGCAACTTTACGTGGTAACTACGCTAGAAGGATTTGGATCTAAATTTTGGTACCTTGGATCCCACTGGAAAGGGCTGAACACAAAAAGGGCTGAAGGGACTCGACGAGTTGCTTAGCCAACTCGACGAGTCGGGTAGGGTTTACCCATTTTCGAGATTCAGAGTGAGTTCAGTGAAGGATTAGAGTTTTTGGTCTGCATGAGTTTTCGGTCTTCTGGACAATGAAGGAACTCGATGAGTTACTCAGGTGACTCGATGAGTTAACTCGGGATTTCGGTATTATGGACTCTGAAGGAACTCGACGAGTTGCTGGATGCATTCGACGAGTTGAGGTCAACATGGACTGTTGACCTTGACTCTTGACCTTGACTTTGACTAGGGTTGATTTTGAGGGTATTTATGGTATTTCGGGATTGTGACAAGTTAATCACATGATGCTTATAGGCAGTTGATTTGGAGCTGTGCGTTGGATTTGTTGGATCTTATCTTGTCAGTTCAGCATTCATGAGAGGTGAGTCTTCTCACCATACCGATGGGTCTAAGGCACCAAGGCCGACCCATTTTATGATATGTGGATTGTCGATTGATTATGAGTTATGTTAGTATGACATTTGCATGGAAGACCCCGGGGGGTTCCAGTGGCAGTAGATTAAGACCATGTGGGGGTTCCCATGGCATTTGGTGTAAGACCTTGGAGAGTTTCCATGGCATCCTAATATATTTGCATGTTTAGTTTGTATGATATTTACTTGGTAGTGAAGACCATGTGTTGGTTCCCGTGGCAGTTAGTGAAGACCATGTGGGGGTTCCCATGGCAGGAAGTTAAGACCACGTGGGGGTTCCAGTGGCACTAGGTGCAAGAGTCTGGAGGGTTTCCATGGCTTCCCTACATGTTTGTATGCATGGCTTATGTGGTTTATGTTGATTTTATAGCTAATATGTTTATGTGATTATGTGGGTTGTGTGGGGTATGCTCTGGGAACTCACTAACCATTAGCTTACAGTTTGTGGATTTGTTTCAGGTACATATGAGCCTTAGGGAAAGGGCAAGGCTTGACGACGCGACATGCACTCTCTCTCAGGCGTTTTTATGGGACACTCTGATGATTGGAATAATATTGTTATTGTTATGAATTTGAGAGCAAATGTATTGGTGATTTTATGGTTTATGAAAAACGCTTTTGGCTATTTAAAAATGAAAAATTTCTTTTGAAAATTGGGTCGTTACAAGTTGGTATCAGAGCCTTGGTTTGAGGGATTCGGGCATACTCTCGGGTGTGTCAGGACTCAAACTAAGGAAATGGTAAAATTGTTTTCAAAAATAGAAGTTAAAAACTTTTAACTGGAAAAGAGGAGAGTGCAATGCGCGTGATCGGCCAAGCTAAGTAAGTAGCTCCCCAATAGGTTAGCCATGTTATACTGATAGTTGAGTTATGATAATCGTATGGATTTTGCTAGGTGTATGCTTTTACAATTATAAACGGTTTGGAGCTTATAGCCTTAGAATGATTGATTTGGCCTTATTTCCTGTTCCTTGTCTGGTTGTGGTCCTAGGGTAGAATGTATTATTCAAAAGTCTATTTGATCCTTTTCTGTGTATAATTTGCATGCATAAAGGCAACCTGTTATGATTGGTCTGATTTCGGGTTTGATGTAGGTAGAGAAAATCTTAGGATAACCTAGGATTTGAGTGATGTTGTAGCTTGTGGGATATGTTTTGTTCTGGGTCGAATTAGAGTTATCAGTTAGAACCTTGGGGAAGGTACAGGTAGGTGTGGAAGGTAGTATTGGGCCCGTACTACTGAAAGCACAGGACATGTACCCGAACTGATGTTAGATCTGAATGCTCTAAGGAGAACTAGTGTGGGAGGATCCCCTCTTGGGACGAATTGATCAACATAATTTATGACATTGCAGTTCAGTATGGCGGTGACACGACATGGAGCTGGGGGATTAGGATCAGGATCCGGATCTGGGTCGGGCGACGGTACCGAACCCATTGATGAAAGGCTGCACGAGCTCATAGCAACCGAGGTTACGAGGGGCATCCTTGACACTACCCTAGTGATTTTTAGGACGGTCAAGGAGGGTATGATGGAGATCATGGAGGAGAGGCTCAGGGCATTCTGAGCCGAGGTTGCTACGGGCCAGGTCAGGGCCCGAACTCCCTCTTTCCGCGAGTTCAAGGCGTATGGGGCGCCGAAGTTTTTCGGGGGCAAGGACCCCATTGTTAGCCGACGCTGGGTGGCGGACATAGGGAACACCCAACGCATGAGTTCTTGCCGTGATGTGGCAAAGGTGGGTTTTGCTTCATGTATGCTGAAAGATCGAGCCCGAGACTGGTGGGGAGAGGTGACTAGCCAGGTGGGGGCAGCTGGTGTGGAAGAGATGACATGGGACGAGTTTGTCAGATGTTTTGATCTGGAGTTTGCACCACCTATTAAGGTGCAACGGTTAGTGAGGGAGTTCCAAGAGCTCCAGCAGACCACCAAGATGGTGGCGGAGATCACCGCCAAGTTTCGGGAACGAGCATTGTTGATCCCACAGTATGCTAGATATGAGGACATGAGGAGGATGAGGTATCATGCCATGTTGAGGGATGATATCCGGGTGTTTGTGAGCTTCACAGGGTGCAAAACCCTGAATAAGATGGTGGAGAAGGCCCGTGAGCAGGAGATGGAGTTGGACTTCCGCACCAAGCGGAAGCCTGAGCAGGCACATACAACAGTAGGTCAGGCTAAAAATCCTAAGACCTCAGATTCATCTAGTAGGGTCCAGTAGGGAAGTGGACGGTGTGCTAAGTATGGGAGATCTCATGAGGGAGTTTGTCGGGGAACGGGCCCGGTATGTTATACGTGTGGTCAGCCGGGCCACGTGAGCAGGGATTGCCCCAAGAAGGGCTTGATTTGTTTCCACTGCAACCAGAATGGCCATAAAAAGGCTGATTGTCCGAGGTTGCAGGGAGGGGGAGGAGTAGTGGTGTAATGCCCGTGTTTCTAGGCTACGCATTAATATTGACATGATAATCTAGGTTAACCTTTGTGACTCATTTTGAATAAATGAAAAAGAATTATGTGAATATTATGTGTTTTATGCTTAATTATTAGGGTTTAATTAATTAAGAATAAAAATGAGCGTCAAAAATTAAATTTTAGATAAAGCCGATATCTATTAAGAAATTTGTAGTGGTCGTGACAAGGATTACAGATATATAAAGAATGCCGAAATCCGACTTATAACGAAGAAGTTATGACATGTCGAAGTTTCGCGACAAACCGGCACGGTGCCGAATGTTGTAAAAAGTGAGTTTTTTATAAACTACTTTTTAGCCTTAGTAATCTAAACGAAACTCGTAGTATTCGTTAAACCGAGAAGTTCGATAAAAAGAACGCCCAAATCTGACTTCGTATGAGGAAGTTATGATTTTTCGAAGTTTCAGCTTAGCAGTAGACAGCTAAAAACTCGAATTTTAGATTGAGTGAGTTTTAGCCAACACGACCTAAACGAGAATCGAAGGTCTCGTCATTAGTAGCACAACGGTAAAAAGTCTGACGAAAACGGACGTCGGATGAAGAAGTTATGAATTTTTAACGAATTTCCTGTCCCGATCTGTTAAAAATAATAATATAAAAATTAAAGTAAAAATTAGCCGACGAAGTCTAAACGAAAGTTGTAGAGCGTAATTTTACCTATGCGTGCATATAAAGAACGTAAAAAACGGAGCTCGTATGTGAAAGTTATGGATTTTAAAAGTTTTGGCGCGAAAATCGAGAAAAATCCCCAAAACCGAGGAATTTCGCACACGTGGACTTCGGCCACGTGTCCTCGCTTCGCATCCGACGCGTGTCCGGAACCTGCTGAGTCACCGAGGCCAGCTGGAGAGGCGTGTCGCACCCTTCTCGAGTCCGAGGTTCGGTCCAGTAGACGTGCGACGCGTGCCTCTTCCCTCGTGCGTCCGAACCCTCGCAGGTGCCACAAACCATCCCTACTTCGGACTAGACCGTGGTCCACTAAGAGGCTGCCAGCAAACCCTTCGCACGTGCAACCCTCGTACGAGCCCTCTCCTGTGAGCTTCAGATCTTCGCCATCTGGAGGCTTCTCAGCCGTTGGATCAGGAGGCTCGCCCCTATGCATAGGAGGGTGCGAGACCTCCCGGGTATACTTTGAAAACTTGTCATTTTTAGCCCTTTTTTCAATATTTCTTTCATTTCAACTTCCCTCGAAGCCCCGGTATCAATTATAACCCCCGGAATACGCCACGAAGTGCCCGAGAAGCCCGGAAAATTTATCTTTTCGGTTTCGAAGCCCGACCCTCGCAGAGCCCGATTTCTTAATAAAACTCCCAGTTTTATTAGAAACGATCGTTTTAGGAAACGAATTGCTGCCCAATTTTTATTAAATCAGGTGAGTGTGTAGTTACTTTCACCTTACACATAGATATGAAGTATTTTACATAAAATACGTGCTGTGGGAATATATATTGTTTGTTTATTTGAGATGGATGTTGAACGAATGATTTATACATGTTTTTAAATAATTTAAACTGTATATGTATTTTTATCTACGAAAAATGTTGGGTAAAACATGGGTAGATGAAATAGTGGGTGTGATGAAAGGTGAGTTGGATAAAGGAGATGATCAGTAATATTGATCATGAGTTGAGGGTGAGTGGTGAAATTTGAGAGAATCACTTACCCAAAATGTTGGCCCCTGTCATTCAGCAGAGTATGGACGACAACCATGGACTATTCTAGACAGTCTGTGGAACACTAGCAGACCCGCAAACTGTAGGTGTAATGAACTATATGTTCATTTGTTGTACTCTAAAAACCCATTGACATGTATTGCAGGGGGGGGGGGGAATACCTGTAAATAATACTGTCGATAAATGAGAGCTATGAACTTAGCATATGTTGAATAAACCTTGGCAGCTATGGACTTAGTGCCCGTTGTATAAACCCCGGTGACGAGGTGACTTTGTGTGTATTCCTTAGGATGAATCCTTAGGAAGGAGTGATAGTTGATTCTTAGGGTAAACCCTTAAGAAATAAATAAGATAATGGGGTTGGGGTAATTCGGTTGATTGATTGATGTTTAAGCATATTAAATTATGTATAGTGGGTTGAAAACCCTATATGCTCACCAGGCTTCCAAGCCTGACCCACTCAGCTTTTTATATTACAGGTAGTGGACCCCGATCATAGTCGGATGGTGATGATGAGTGATTTTTGGATTATAGGCCAGTAGTTATAAATAACTGTTGTAAGGCTTATAATGTCTTGTTTATGCTTTTGATATGTATCGGAACATGACATCCCGAGGTTTTATTATAAAAGGAAATTTTATATTTCTTAACGAAAGGTTTTGACAAACTTTTATCATGTTTTGTTTTGGGAACAAATTCCGCAACATCTTTTAAAAAGATTTCTCTGATTTTATTTTAAAAAGCATAAATTAAATCGGTCTTTTTTGGCCGAGAAATTAGGGGATGTCAGAGTTGGTATCAAAACATTAGTTTAAGCGAACTAAGAAATTGTAGGATTTCTAGACTTAAACTTAGAATGCTAAGTGATGATTGTGAGATGAGTGACTGCCATATTTTAGACACGAGCACTAGTTTATTTTAGGAAAGATGCCTAAAATGCTTTTATGTGCTAAATGATATATGTTTGTCATATATGCCATTATTTGTTCGGATCTATGGTCTGTTGCCGACCGAATCTAGAAACCTTATGTGTGTAGGATTCTAAATGTATGATTACGATATTAGAACTAACATATAAACGTTTCGGAGTAATAACGAAGATTTAACGTCTATCGAAAATAAAGATCTAAAATCACCTACGATTGGTGTATAGGTCGAAATGGCAAGTACGCAAAGTGAATCCGGAAATGATAATCCGCAGCCTGATTCAATCACGATGGCTGGGGTGCAGGAAATGGTGCGTACGATGTTAGATGAATAGATGGAAGAAACAAAACGTTTACTTCAACAAAGTAAGGATGAACTTACTGTGCCAGTATGTCAGGCATCTGTTCTTGAGGCAACTATTAGGGTTGCTAAGTCTATTGAAGAAATGATCAATGACAGGACCGCCAACAAGGTTGAAGTTGACAAAAAGAGGAAACTTGAGGGGTCTTCAAGGCCCAACAAGAGAAACATATCCTCAAAGTCTGGCAAAAGAAGAGATAAAAGGAAAATGGTGCGGGAAGTGCAAAAATAAACACTCTGGGAATTGTGACGGGAAGGTGAAGTGCTTTAGGTGTGGAGAAATAGGGCATTACGCCAATCAGTGTACGATTATCAAGGGGGTGTGTTATATATGTAAAGAAGAAGGCCACATTTCTAAGAATTGTCCGAGGAACAATGAAGTAACAAGGCTAAGTGCACCGCCAACGCCAAGGGAATTTTAGAATATCCTTGACGAAGCGATTAATAACGCTAGGAAGTAGAAGTAAAGCGTTGATACTTGAAGATCAAGTTACGAAGTAGTAATGTGAATAGTAACAAGTGGTTTAGCCTATTAGAGGCATAGTATAGGGTAAACTTGAACCTTTGTGTAATCGTTTCAAGGAAATAATATAAACCCTGGTTTTATCATCTGATGAATGGAATGGTTGGTGTAATTCTTGAAGTTGTCCCATCGTCTGGAATTTCCATCACCAACCAAGTTGAAGTAGAATTGATCATTGAAGATACGCATGGAAAAAGTCCTAGTAGAGTCTACGAAAATTTTATGATTAATTGGACACATTCGTATGTGTTAAATTGTTTTGTGATTTTAGGACTTGGGGACTGCGAGACCGTACTTGGGACGAGTATGAGTAGGTGTGAATAGTAGTAGAGATCTATACTACGGGAAGCACACGACTCACACTTGGATCAGGAAAAGTCACAAGGTTACCAAGGAACTACTAATTGATTCCGTCTTATTCAAGTCTGTCGTTACCATCGTTCCGGTAATGACTAATAAGATGATTGTTATTCCGACCCTAGTGGTCATATCAAATTGAGTCCGACTACGATGAGTTTGTTACGTGGTTCCGAGAACCAAGTTCAATGTAGCATTTGACTTAAGCCAGATGATTGAAGTAAAGGGTGATCAAAGCGATCAACAGAAGTATCGCACTCATTATTGAAGAAGTTGATAGTTAGAAATGATACATGTTGACCTGTGATTGTATCACATTAGAACATGAAGGTAGGTATAGTTTGTTCTGAAATTTGTCCCTAGGAGATCTGAGTCTAAGTAGTGTATTATACAATGAGAGATCATTAGAACATGACCCATCGGTCCGTTACTATAAATGAAGGAAAATACTTATTCTAAGAAGAAGAAGGAGTCCTCAACAAGGATTTACTTTGTAACTCGAAGGTTACAATTGAAATTCCTACGGAGATCTGAAGCTTTTTAGGATTAGCAGGATATTACCGAAGGTTTATCCAAGGCTTTTCTTCGATCGCGACTCCATTAACAGCTTTGACCCACAAAGGAGCTGTTTATACTTGGAATGAGAAGCATAAGGAAGTTTTGAGAAGTTAAAGAAGACGTTGTGCGAAGCACCGATTCTTTCGTTACCTGAAGGAGTTGATGACTTCACATTTTATAGTGATGCCTCTGGAGTTGGGTTAGGTTGTGTTCTGACCCAAAGGGATAAAATGATAGCGAATGCATCGAGACAATTGAAGGAGCATGAAAAGAACTACCCTACTCATGATCTGGAGTTGGCAGCGGTAGTATTCGCCTTAAAGATATGGAGGAATTATCTTTATGGTACTAAGTGTAAACTTCTCACTGATCATAAGAGTCTTCAATATCTCTTCAATCAGAAGGAATTGAACATGAGGCAACGACGCTGGCTAGAATTACTCAAGGACTACGACTGTGAGATACTTTACCACCTTGGTAAAACAAATGTTGTTGCTGATGATCTCAGTCGGAAGGTAAATCTTGAAAAGAAAAGGCCAAGAGCGTTGAGGATTGAAGTTGTCTCGACAATTGTGGAAAGTATAAAGAAAGCTCAAGAGGAAGCTTTAGAGAGAAATGACCGAAAGGAGGAACGTTTGGGTGAAACGTTGGTGTTTTATACAAATGGTCAAGGACTGAAGGTATTCAAAGATAGGATTTGGGTACCTAAGACGGGAGGAGTAAGAGGTCTTCTGATGGAAGAAGCTCACAAAACCATGTACTCGATTCATCCCGGCAGTGCGAAAATATATAGGGATCTAAAACCCTATTACTGGTGGCCGACGATGAAGCTCGATGTTGCTAAGTATGTGGCCGAGTGTGTAACGTGTGCTAGGGTTAAGGCACAACATCAGAAACCGTATGGGATTTTAGAACCTTTACATATACCCATGGGTAAATGGGAGGACATTACCATGGATTTTGTGACTAAACTGCCCAAAACAAGGAACGGTCATGACATGATTTGGGTGGTCGTTGATCGCTTCACTAAGAGTGCACATTTCATAGCAGCCAACGGGAAATGGTCTATGGATAAACTTGCGAATTCTTACGTAAAGAGAATTATGAGGCTTCACGGTGTTCTGATAATGATTGTATCTGATCGTGACAACCATTTTACCTCAAGGTTTTGGAGAAGTCTGCAAGAGGAATTGGGTACCAAGTTGTGTTTGAATTCAGCTTACCATCCACAAATCGATGGTCAGAGCAAACGAACAATTCAAACATTGGAGGATATGCTGAGAGCATGTACCCTGGAATTCCAAGGTAACTGGGGTAAACACTTACCTCTGATAGAATTTTCCTATAATGATAGTTTCCACTCGAACATCTAGATGGCACCTTATCACGCTTTGTATGGGGAAAAGTGTCGAACGCCGTCATGTTGGCTGGAAGCTGGGGAAAAGCAGTTTATGGGAATTGAAATAGTCCATCAGACTGCTGAAAAGTTGAAAGTGATTAGGGAAATGATGTTAGCTGCTCAAGAGAGCCATGTTGACAATAAAAGACAACCGATATCGTTTGAAGTTGGAGATTCGGTTTTACTTAAAGTCTCGCCGTGGAAGGGACTTATAAGATTTGGTAGAAGGGGAAAGTTGAGTCCAAAGTTTATTGGACCATTTAAAGTTCTTCTGAGGATCGGGAATCAAGCTTACAAGCTAGAATTACCGGAAGAACTAAAGGGTATTCATAACACCTTTCGTGTGTGTTATTTGAGAAAATTCACGGGAGGAGTGCCCGACATAATTCCCATTTCTGAATTAAGGTTGGATGAAAACAGGAGGTTAATGGAAAAACCTGAGGCAATCGTTGACCGTAAGACTAAGAAGTTGTAACGTAAGATAGTCGATTTAGTGCTTGTGCGTTGGAAACATACGAATGGGCCAAATCTCACCGGGGGAAATGGAGAGTGACATGGTGAGTCGCTACCCGTATTTGTTTGCTGATGTGTGATTCCGGGGACGGAATCATTCTATGTGGGAGAGAATTGTAATGCCCGTGTTTCTAGGCTAGGCATTAATATTGACATGATAATCTAGGTTAACCTTTGTGACTCATTTTGAAGAAATGAAAAGGAATTATGTGAATATTATGTGTTTTATGTGTTTTATGCTTAATTATTAGGGTTTAATTAATTAAGAATAAAAATGAGCGTCAAAAATTAAATTTTAGATAAAGCCGATATCTATTAAGAAAGTTGTAGTGGTCGTGACAAGGATTACGGATATATAAAGAATGCCGAAATCCGAGTTATAACGAAGAAGTTATGACATGTCGAAGTTTCGCGACAAACCGGCACGGTGCCGAATGTCGTAAAAATTGAGTTTTTGATAAACTACTTTTTATCCTTAGTAATCTAAAAGAAACTCGTAGTATTCGTTAAACCGAGAAGTTCGATAAAAAGAACGCCCAAATCTGACTTCGTATGAGGAAGTAATGATTTTTTGAAGTTTCAGCTTAGCAGTAGATAGCTAAAAAATCGAATTTTAGATTGAGTGATTTTTAGCCAACGCGACCTAAACGAGAATCGAAGGCCTCGTCATTAGTAGCACAACGGTAAAAAGTCTGACGAAAACGGACGTCGGATGAAGAAGTTATGAATTTTTAACGGATTTCTTGTCCCGATCTGTTAAAAATAATAATATAAAAATTAAAGTCAAACTTAGCCGACAAAGTCAAAACAAAAGTTGTAGAGCGTAATTTTACCTACGCGTGCATATAAAGAACGTCAAAAACGGAGCTCGTATGCGAAAGTTATGGATTTTAGAAGTTTTGGCGCGAAAATCGAAAAAAATCGCCAAAACCGAGGAATTTCGCACACGTGGACTTCGGCCACGTGTCCTCGCTTCACATCCGACGCGTGTCCGGAACCTGCTGAGTCACCGAGGCCAGCTGGCGAGGAGTGTCGCACCCTTCTCGAGTCAGAGGTTCGGTCCAGTAGACGTGCGACGCATGCCTCTTCGCTCGTGCGTCCGAACCCTCGCAGGTGCCACGAACCATCCCTACTTCGGACTGGACCGCGGTCCACTAAGAGGCTGCCAGCAGAACCTTCGCACGTGCAACCCTCGTGCGAGCCCTCTCCTGCGAGCTTCAGATCTTCGCCATCTGGAGGCTTCTCAGCCGTTGGATCAGGAGGCTCGCCCCTATAAATAGGAGGGTGTGAGACCTCCCGGGTAAACTTTGAAAACTTGTCATTTTTAGCCATTTTTTCAATATTTCTTTCATTTCAACTTCCCTCGAAGCCCCGGTATCAATTATAACCCGCAGAATACGCCACGAAGTGCCCGAGAAGCCCGGAAAATTTATCTTTTCGGTTTCGAAGCCCGACCCTCGTAGAGCCCGGTTTCTCAATAAAACTCCCGATTTTATTAGAAACGATCGTTTTAGGAAACAAATTGCTGCCCGATTTTCATTAAATCAGGTGAGTGTGTAGTTACTTTCACCTTACACATAGATATGAAGTATTTTACATAAAATACGTGCTGTGTGAATATATATTGTTTGTTTATTTGAGATGGGTGTTGAAGGAATGATTTATACAGGTTTTTAAATAATTTAAACTGTATATGTATTTTTATCTACGAAAAATGTTGGGTAAAACATGGGTAGATGAAATAGTGGGTGTGATGAAAGGTGAGTTGGATAAAGGAGATGATCAGTAATATTGATCATGAGTTGAGGGTGAGTGGTGAAATTTGAGAGAATCACTTACCCAAAATGTTGGCCCCTGTCATTCAGCAGAGTATGGACGACAACCATGGACTATTCTAGACAGTCTGTGGAACACTAGCAGGCCCGCAAACTGTAGGTGTAATGAACTATATGTTCATTTGCTATACTCTAAAAACCCATTGACATGTATTGCAGGGGGGGGGAATACTTGTAAATAATACTGTCGATAAATGAGAGCTATGAACTTAGCATATGTTGAATAAACCTTGGCAGCTATGGACTTAGTGCCCGTTGTATAAACCCCGGTGACGAGGTGACTTTGTGTCTATTCCTTAGGATGAATCCTTAGGAAGGAGTGATAGTTGATTCTTAGGGTAAACGCTTAAGAAATAAATAAGATAATGGGGTTGGGGTAATTCGGTTGATTGATTGATGTTTAAGCATATTAAATTATGTATTGTGGGTTGAAAACCCTATATGCTCACCAGGCTTCCAAGCCTGACCCACTCAGCTTTTTATATTACAGGTAGTGGACCCCGAGCATAGTCGGATGATGATGATGAGTGATTTTTGGATTATAGGCCAGTGGGTATAAATAACTGTTGTAAGGCTTATAATGTCTTGTTTATGCTTTTGATCTGTATCGGAACATGACATCCTGAGGTTTTGTTATAAAAGGAAATTTTATATTTCTTAAAGAAAGGTTTTAACATACTTTTATCATATTTTGTTTTGGGAACAAATTCCGCAACATCTTTTAAAAAGATTTCTCTGATTTTATTTTAAAAAGCATAAAGTAAATCGGTCTTTTCTGGCCGAGAAATTAGGGGATGTCACAAGTGGCGGTGCCTGCGCTGGCCACAATGAGGCACCAATGGCCGCCCTGCTAAGGCGAATGCTCCTGCGGTGAAGAGCCGCACATTTCAGTTGACCACCAAGGAGGCTCGGGCAGCGCCAGACGTTGTGGCTGGTACGTATTCTATCGTCCTGCTCTATATTTATTTGCCTTGCTTATGTGTATATTGTGCTTATGTATAGGGACCTTCTTGGTCAATGGTATGTCGGCTCACGTTTTATTCGATTTGGGAGTTACCTGATCATTTGTATCTCTTTCACTAAGAAAGAAATTTTGGGATGCGCCGGGGACTTTGGGTTCCCCGCTTGAGGTTGAGATTGCAGACGACCGCACTGTGAGTGTTGCGAGGGTGTATCAGAACTGTGTCCTGAATGTGCTTGGGGAGAGGTTTCGAGTTGATTTAGTCCCGATACCATTGCGTGGGCTGAAGGTGATCATAGGAATGGACCGATTGGGGGCCAATGGGGACATGATCGATTGTGAGCGCCAGTTGGTGAGGGTTCGAAACCCAAGTGGGGGAGAATTGGTTATTCATAGAGAGAGGGCCTTATAGGGGCCATCCCTCTCTTCAACTGCGAGGGCTAGGAGATTTCTGCTGCATGGTTGTACAAGATTTCTGGCATATATCTCGGATACGAAGGTTGAGAACCCAATGGATTTGGGCAGTGTACCGGTTATACAGGAGTTTCGGGTTGTCTTTCCCGAGGAGTTACCTGGAGTTCCTTCGGAGAGTCAAGTGGAGTTTCGCATTGATTTGGTGCCGGGTGCCGCTCCGATAGCCAAGACACCATACCGGCTAGCTCCGCCCAAGATGCAGGAGCTGTCTACGTAGCTTCAAGGGCTGCTAGATCAAGGGTTTATCCGTCCCAGAAGTTCCCCGTGGGGAGCTCCGATCCTGTTCGTGAAAAAGAAGGACGGGTCATACAGGATGTGTATCGATTATCGAGAGCAGAACAAACTAACGGTGAAAACTGTTATCCATTACCGAGGATCGACGATTTGTTCGATCAGCTGCAGGGAGTAATCGATAAATTGTAAGCTCGAAGGCTTAGTGAGTTACCCCCAAAATACCAACGCCATACATATATAACCATATCATATAAACATATAAGCAAACAACATGCATAATGAGCCATCAGTCTGACTGGACCGAATCCCGATCCTCAGTCTATCTGGACCGCTCCCGAGCCTTCGACATGTCTGGACCGCCTCACAGGGCCTACAGCCTGTCCGGACCGCTCGCTAGGCCTTCAGTCTGACTGACATACCCTTCTGGGTCTGTAGTCTATCCGGACCGCCCTGGGCATGTTAGCCTACAACACACAGCAAGACCGCCTCAACCCAACCGCCAATCAAACAAACATGTGCACATAAATATCATACGCTAGAATTCATAACAGTCAAACCGATCTAACAGATCAAATAGCATAACAACATCCTATAACCAGGATACCGATCTAACCGAAATCTAACATAGCAACCATCCTAAACCATGATGAAACCTAGCATATCAATAACATAACAACCATCCTAAACCAGGATGTAATCTAGCATATCAATAACATAGCAACCATCCTAAACCAGGATGTAAACCATCAAGGGTCGGCCTTGGTGTCGTAGACCCTGTTGATATAGTAAGGACGAGCTGTAGCAGATGAAGGAATTCCCGGAGCCATAGAAACGATCAATTCGGGGTGGCGACCAATGACCGGAGCCATAGAAACGATCCATAAGGTGGCGGCACGAGCTGTAGCAGATGAAGGAATTCCCGCCGGTGGTCGTTGTCATTATCGGCGAAGAAGTAGTAGCAGTGCACCATCTTGCCGACGTCAATAGTTTGCGGTGGAGGCTTTGGTGGTTGGCGACTTCAGCGGAGGTTGAAGCAACGGAGAAGCTCGACGGAGGTTGCGACTTCGACAACAGGAAGGGTAGCGGTAGTCTTAGCCGGCCGGAGAACCAAAGTGAGTGGGTGGTGCGGCGGCTGGAAGAGGGAGGCACAAGGGTGGCGGCTGAGAGGGTGTTTAGGGTTAGGGTTACGGGGTGAACAACTATATACCCGACCCCCCTCAAACTTTTCGCCATAATGCCAAGATCAGCCCTTCCTTTCTCTTTTTCTTTCAAACCAAGGCCGTAATTTACTCTTCCCACCCCTGATCACATAATTCCTTTCATATTTAGTCCTACAGTTACCATTCCGCCCCTTACTTCAAGATTTTAATTCAAATTAAATCCAGAATTTACCAAATCACCCTCAACCTCCAAAATTCTTTACAAACTAATCCGTGAATTACATTTTAACCCCCAACGTCTATAATTGTGACTTTTAACTCCTCGAAACCAACACCGTGCTCAATATTATTTATTTTAGGGCTTCTATACGTTTATTAATTTATTTACTTATTAAATAAATAAACGAGGTGTTACAACTCTCCCCCACTTAAATTAGATTTCGTCCTCGAAATCAATCCTTACCATCCTTACGCACCCAACCACTCTAGTAACATGGTCACCATCCTGGGCACACCCTAGCCTTCCGAGGGTAGCCATGACCAATCATCGCAAAGCCTTAAAATCCATAGGTGAACGAATTCCTCGCAACTAGTTCACATCTACTCTGTCTGAAATCTGTTGTCTTGAGGTGGTCTGATTCCCTGACAGACCACTCATACTGAATCATTATCGTTGGATCTAGTCTGTTTATCCCTCAACTTCTGATAACTTGAGTCTCCTACTAGAATACTGAAATCACAGACCCAATTATCCCCGCAGGTCATTTAGCTTAACCCAAGCCATCATTTATTCCGTCCAAACTTGCAACCCTAAACACAAATACTAATATTGCCAATCGCTGAGACTGTCCGAACATTGAACTGCATGAAGCAGTATGCTGCCACATGGCTGCTTCCCAACATCTACCGAGACCTACCTGGTCTCAATTTGTTCGCTAATCATCTGAAATACCGGGTTCCAGCCCGGTCGCTGAGCTAAAGGGCTCCCACATAGTCGTCCCACACGACTTCTGGACGAAATCCTTCTCTGAAACTAGTTTCCACTAGTTATCATGCCACTGCGACTCTAACAATTTTTGATCCAACCGATCGGATCCATGTGTTGAATCCCATCGTTACCAAATCCACGGCTAAAGCGATTGCTACATGACCAATGGTAGCCTTACGTCAAATGCAACCTTAAGCAATCCATTGCTTCCTTGATCTCATAACTGTAGTAACGTTCCTACAGTCTTATCACTGGATTAACCAGGTCTAATCCCTCTGGGGAAACCCATAAACCCATCCGTGGATTTCCATATCCTCACTGCTACACGCGAACTGCTGGTTACTACTGTCCCTTCCGCGTACTAACAACGCGCTCATGCTATCTATCAACCTAGTGAATGTGGCGGCTACACCCCCAGACTTACATCACTCTAGCACTATCTGCTTCTAGTGAATGCTACGGCTACCCCCGCAGTCTTACAACACTTTCCATACTACTTGGTCGCTAGTGAATGCTACGGCTACCCCCGCAGTCTTACAACACTTTCCATACCGGTCGACACGCACTCGTCCTAACACACAACTGAACTTAATTCATGGCTAGAATCCCAACCTGATTTCCCAAATTCTGCTATCAAGCACCGAGAAGACGCGATTCACATGCTGGGGATTTTTACCGAACTCCCAACTCACACAACACTCAAACCAAGCAGCCACTAGGGTTGTCTTCCTTCCCGAAAACGATGTGTAACTTATCCCAGTTTCAAAACCGATCCTGCTTCCGCATTTCGGGACGATTCTCCCCCACTTAGTGTCAACTAAGTCTTCACAATACATGAAAATTTGAGAATTCCCAATCCTTCTCACTTTCCAACGATCGATCTGATGACAACCAGACCTTTCCAACTAGTACTCCTTTACTATCTAACGACAAGTGATCACACACTTCCAAGAACTAGCTGAACACTTCCTGAATCCCAGTGAAACCGACGGTCCCTAATTCTGGAATGATTCCACACTCAAATCTTGAAGTCCAAAAGATAGATGCTCCAACTAACATCTCAGCAACGAGCTACTTCCCTTGGCGTTTTCCTCCGCTAACCAATAACGGTTACTGAACTACTGAATCCTGAAAATGGTGAATAACCATCCTGTAGGACCCTGTCCGCAGACCTCCCACATAATACCCTTCTTCCCAAAGTGTTCCAACAATCCTCCCGCTCTCGACTCTAGAACTCATATCATTCAGGGCCTCGCACCCTGACTCACTCACCAGCTCAATCGTCCACAGCTGAACTGCAGTAGCTGAAACAACCTTTTCCCTATATCAGGCTACAAACTACTCCCAAGGCATAGTCTCCAATCCCAAAAGTTCAATAGATCGTACAATCAATCGTTACCGCCTGATACAAGAGATCCAAGGCGAATCGGACCTAACAAAATACTTAAGCCACATCGACCCACCCGCGCTCACCAGCGCTGAACTACTGTCGCCAATCCCGGCGACCAACTGACCCCGAGCTGGATTACAACCTGATCCTGGGGTCCCAAGTCTGCTCACTTCTTCGAGCTCGAAAACTGAAAGGGCACAATCCTTGCCCTAGAAAACGACATCTCAATCCATCAATTAACCATTCTACTTTCAGCTGCGAAACCCCAGTTGAACATAATAATCACTTCTTTCTGGAGTCCCCACGACTCGCATTTCGGCCTCGAGCAAAACCCTCGAAGCCTCAATCTAGAAACTCATGTGCTAGCCTCTCCCACTCAACCCGTAGAATGTAACGAGAACAAAAAATCTCTCTGATCACAAATAACTACAACCCTCTGCTCATCATAATATGTCCCAATAACAAGTCTCGGTACTGGAAAGCTCGACCAGCTCCTCCCCTTACCGTAGTTACAGCTGATATAGCTGCCGCGAGAACCGTATCGGCAATGGCCGCATAACGCTCGTCGAAATACTCAACCATGGCGTTCTTAATAGACCGAAACATCCCCGGAAACTGTCCCCAGACAAACTCGATCACCTCTTCCCGGATGATCCCACTGACACAGTCCTCTGACAATGCTGGCCTATCCTGGCTGCCAGCTCCCGATCCTAACCTGGATCCGATCTCAAGACGTCTCGTAACCACCATTATGGTAAAACACCAGAAGGATCACTGACAACCCATATAGATACAGGGAACCAACTCGCAACCCAACCCTAGGGGTTGTGACTTCCTTGCTACACGTATGGGTCCTGTGCTTTTAGCAGTATGGGCCCCTACTACCTTCCACACCTACCCATATTTGTCTCAAGTATCACCACAACACCCTAACACTATACATACACCTGGTGGTCGCTCAAACTCACTCCTAGAGGAAGGCTAACTGTCTCACAATTGACCTACCGATCTCACACAACCCACCCATCCATGAAACTTCCACCAACCCTGCAGTACTAGTGTATGCTAGCCATACATAACGCTGGACCCTATAGACTTTTGAATATCTAATCCTACCCTAAGCTCCCAATCAAACAAGAACAGAACATAAGGCCAAATCAAACATTCTCAGGCTATAAGATCTTAATTATGTATAATTGTCATGCATACAGTAACCAACTACAATAATGATGTCAATCTCATATAAAAGAAACCCTAGGCTAGCAAGCATCCTGTAATCAGGAAATTCTCTCATGCAATTCCTGTAGATCCCTAGCCTAGCACTAGCATGCTGTTCTAACATATCACATAATCAAATAACTGTATGATATTTTGGGGTCTACTTATTGGCTTCAGCTGATCATACACCCTGCATCCTCCTTTACTTATTTTGAAAACCATTTGAAAATCTTTTCCTTGATTTGAGACTGGATTCACACGAGTGCTCCTCCAATTCACTCAAACCAAGGCTCTGATACCAACTTGTAACACCCATAAAAGTCGAGCTAATTTAAAACTTTTTAAATCATTTAAAACCATTAAGTTATTACAGTTTACTTTCAAAATAATTTAAACATCAGAGTATCCCCAGAATCAATCATGAAAATGTAAGGAGGTGCACGATCACGCCTTCGCCTTCCCGCGATCATCCGAATACCTGAAACAATAATCGATAAATGTAAGCTCGAAGGCTTAGTGAGTTACCCCCAAAATACCAACACCATACATATATAACAATATCATATAAACATATAAGCAAACAGCATGCATAATGATCCATCAGTCTGACTGGACCGAATCCCGGTCCTCAGTCTATCTGGACCGCTCCCAAGCCTTCGGCATGTCTGTACCGCCTTGCAGGGCCTACAGCCTGTCCGGATCGCTCGCTGGGCCTTCGGTCTGACTGACATACCCTCCTGCATCTGTAGTCTATCCGGATCTCCCTGGGTATGTTAGCTTACAACACACAGCAGGACCACCTCAACCCATCCCCCAATCAAACAAAAATGTGCACATAAATATCATATGCAAGCATTAATAACAGTCAAACCGATCTAACAAATCAAATAGCATAACAACATCCTATAACCAGGATACCGATCTAACCGAAATCTAACATAGCAACCATCCTAAACCAGGATGAAACCTAGCATATCAATAACATAACAACCATCCTAAACCAGGATGTAATCTAGCATATCAATAACATAGCAACCATCCAAAACCAGAATGTAAACCATAAAGGGTCGGCCTTGGTGCCGTAGACCCTGTTGATATAGTGAGGATAACTCACCTGGCACTACTGAAGTCCCACAGATAAAACTCCAGCTGCTGGTTGACAGCTTCCCGAACTGTCAACATCAAACAATACCCAATTAATAATTGGTTCCAAGTCCAAGGTCCAACTCACACTCCAAAGACCCAAAAAGTCAAGTAATGGGCCAAAGTCCAACATATGGCCCACTATCACATAATCATAAAGGCCCAAATATGGCCCATCAATGGCCTAATTTTCCAAATTGGGCCCAAGACTCTCACATGAGCCTTATCCTAAAACCCATATAATTATTTAGTCCATTTGCTTAATCTTGGAAGCCCATTAATAGTCCAATCACCAAAGCCCAATAGGAAGGCTCGACTCAAGGCCCAAGTGAAATTAGGGCTTTCACATGAAATGATGATTAGGGTTAAGTGTTTCTTACTTAACCCATTAAGGACTTAATCCATTAAGTCAATTATTGCCTTAAGCTAGTTTGCCAATGATTATTAATTATTATTTTAGGTTTACTAATTAATTCTCGTGTGTGTCCCAAATGATTCCCACAATTAGGGTTTTATGCCCTTAGGGTTTTCCAAACCCTAATTAGGGTTATCCAACCCAATACTAGCTCATCAATCAATTGGTTGGGCTTTTAGGTCACCTTGGGCCTCATTGGGCCCATTAGGGTTTTATTTGGTCAATTAGGGTTTCCTTGGGCCCATTAGGGTTTCATGCATCCCAACGAATCAACACCACAAGGCAAAGCACACCGCCACCCGACACGGCGGCCAGTGGCGGCAGCCACACCCTATAGTGGTGGTTTGAGATTTCTATTATTATTATTGGCACGATTACAATGTACAACTCGATAAAACACACACATACACTAATAATAATAACACACACGCACACACACAACCACCCTTGTGGTGGCCGGTGGTGGTAAGTGGTGGCAGCCACCATGGTGGTTTTTCCATGGTTTCCATCCAAGAATCACACCCCCACCTGATTAGCAACACTAAAACACGCAACCACATGGGCTGAACACGAAAGAAACACACCCCAATGGAATTCTCGTGGCGGCAGATGGCGACATCAATGGTTTTGGGATGACAGCCACCACCTCACGGTGGTGGCGGCGATTTCTTCTGGTTATCAGGAAAGCAGTCCCACACCAGCAGCCCTTTATCAGAAAGGGAACCCAACACCTACCTGTGGTGGGCGACGATGACATCAGCAACCTAGGAAGGCGGTAGCAGCGGCGGAACAGCAACGCTTACGACGGCTGAAACAGCGTCACTCGAACACGATAGCCCCTTCGGGGTGGTGACCACTGACCGGAGCCATAGAAACGATCCATACGGTGACGACGTGAGCTGTAGCAGATGAAGGAATTCCCGCCGACGGTTGTGGTCATTATCGGCGAAGAAGTAGTAGCAGTGCACCGTCTCGCCGGCGTCAACAGTTTGCGGTGGAGGCTTTGGTGGTTGGCGACTTCAGCGGAGGTTGAAGCAACGGAGAAGCTCGGTGGAGGCTGCGACTTCGACAACAGGAGGGGTAGCAGTGGTCTTAGCCAGCCGGAGAACCAAAGTGAGTGGGTGGTGCGGCGGATGGAAGATGGAGACACAAGGGTGGCGGCTGAGAGGGTGTTTAGGGTTAGGGTTACGGGGTGAACAAGTATATACCCGAACCCCCTAAAACTTTTCGCCATAATGCCAAGATCAGCCCCTCCTTTCTCTTTTTCTTTCAAACCAAGGCCGTAATTTAATCTTCCCACCCCTGCTCACATAATTCCATTCATATTTAGTCCCACAGTTACCATTCAGCCCCTTACTTCAAGATTTTAATTCAAATTAAATCCAGAATTTACCAAATCACCCTCAACCTCCAAAATTCTTTACAAACTAATCCGTGAATTACATTTTAACCCCCAACTTCTATAATTGTGACTTTTAACTCCTCTAAACCAACACCTTGCTCAATATTATTCATTTTAGGGCTTCTATACATTTATTAAGTTATTTACTTATTAAATAAATAAACGGGGTGTTACAGAAAGGCTTTATGCCAAGTTCTCCAAGTGTGATTTTTGGCTGTGAGAGGTATAATTTTTGGGGCACATCATTAACCAGGAGGGTATTTCGGTGGATCCAGCCAAGGTTGAGGCAGTGACGCGGTGGGAAGTACCGAAGAATGCATCCGAGATTCGTAGCTTCTTGGGTCTAGCAGGGTATGATTGGAGATTCATCCAGGATTTCTCCAAGACCGCTGTGCCTTTGACTCATTTGACCAAAAAGAATGTGATATTTCGATGGGGCCCAGACCAATAGTTGGCTTTCGAGACCCTCAGGTAGAAGTTATGTGAGGCACCGATTCTAGTGCTACCGGAGGGGCTGGATGATTTGGTGGTGTATTGTGATGCATCGATATCAGAGTTAGGGGCGGTACTGATGCAGAGGGGGCATGTGATTGCTTATGCTTCGAGGCAGTTGAAGCCTCATGAGGCGAATTACCCCACTCACAACCTGGAATTGGGGGCAGTGGTGTTTGCCCTCAAGATTTGGAGGCACTACTTCTATGGAGTACGGTGCACTATTTATACTGATCATAAGATTTTGAAGTATTTGATGGACCAGCAGAACCTCAACATGCGACAGAGGAGGTGGTGGGATGTGCTGAAAGATTATTTCTGTGAGATCTTATACCATCTAGGGAAGGCCAACATGGTGGCTGATGCTTTGAGCCGAAAGACGGCAGTTTCCCCGATTAGAAACGTTTGCTTGAGGATGACGGTAATCTCTCCGATGTTAGATATGATCAAACAAGCTCAGGTCGAGGGTGTGAAGAAAAAGAATGGGAAGATATAGCGGATTGGGGGTCAGTATCCCTTGTTTTTTCGGGATAGCCGAGGTCTTCTGACACAGTGTGGCTGGGTATGGGTATCGGTAACTGGGGATATGAGACAGAAGATATTGGAGGAGGCACACAAGTCGAAATTCTCTATACATTCGGGGGCTACAAAGATATATTGAGACTTGATATTGAGCTATTGGTGGCCCTGGATGAAGTGGGAGATCGCTTGGTTCGTGGAGCGGTGCTTGACTTGCAGGAAGGTCAAGGCCGAACATCAGCAGCCTCACAACAAGGTTCAACTGTTACCCATTCCTATGTGGAAGTGGGAAGAGATCATTATGGACTTCATCACAAAGTTACCAAGGACAACGAGAGGTGTGGATGCCATATGGGTGATTGTGGACAGGTTGATGAAGAGTGCCCACTTTATTCCAATCTCTAAGAGTATATCCGCTGAGAAATTGGCAGATATTTATGTGCGAGAGGTGGTGGCTAGACACGGGGTTCCAGTGTCGGTAGTCTCTGACAGAGATGTTCGATTTACATCTAGATTCTGGAAGAAGTTCCACGAGGAACTGGGCACTCAGTTGCATTTCAGCACGACGTACCACCCCCAGACAGATGGCCAGAGTGAGAGGACGATCCAGACACTTGAAGATATGCTCCGTGCATGCGTGTTGGATTTTGGAGGGAGTTGGGATTCATACCTCCCACTAGAAGAGTTTTCATATAACAATAGTTACCATGCCAGTATCGACCGACCTCCGTTTGAGATGTTGTATGGTCATAGATGTAGGACCCCGGTTTGTTGGGGTGAGGTTGGATGCCGAGTCATGGGGAGCACCGAGGTAGTGCTCAAGACTACCAGATTGATTGAGCAGGTGCGCGACCGGCTGTGAGTCGCACAGAGCCATCAGAAAAGATATGCTGACCGGCGGCGGTTGGATCTTGAGTTCCAGGTGGAGGACTTTGTGTTACTAAAAGTGTCGCCATGGAAGAGAGTCATAAGGTTTTGGAAGAGAGGTAAGTTGGGGCGGCGACATATTGGCCCGTTTAGGATTTCAGCCCGAGTGGGCAAGGTGGCTTACCGCTTGGATCTGCCGGACGAGCTCAACTAGATACACAACACCTTCCATGTGTCTCAGCTTTGGAAGTGTGTCACAGACGAGGCCGTGATTGTTTCACTGGATGACATTCAGGTGAACGAGAGCCTGAACTACATTGATAGGCCCGCTGCAATTTTGGATAGGAAGACCAAGGCCCTTCGGAACAAGGATGTGAAGTTAGTAAAGGTGCAATGGCAGCACCAAAGGGGCTCCGAATGGACATGGGAGCCGGAAGAGGAGATGAGAGATCACTATACCGAGTTATTTACGTCAGCAGACTTCGAGGACAAAGTCTAGTTCAAGTGGGGGAGATTTGTAACACCGGTTCCAGGTATTATTTAATTTTCTAAATTTTAGGGTTTTGTGCTAGGACTCGATGAGTTGGGGAGCTCCAAATTGTCGAGTAGAGGTCATTTATGAGGATGCGGGACTCTGGATCTACTCGATGAGTCGGAAGGCCCTGAATCAACGAGTAGGCACTGTAAAGGGAAACCCTAATTTTTTGGGGTTTGTACCCTATTTAGAGAACTTATGGCTCATTTTCAGCCTCTTCCATCATTCTTACAACCCAAAGAAACCCTAGTTCGAGCCTTGCACCTTCTTGAGTGAGAGAGAAAGCTTTTGAGATTGATTTTGGTGTGGTTGTGAAGGGTTTTAGAGCTTGAAGAAGAAGGAGCAAAGAAAGAAGCATTAGATCTGACATCTACTCTGTATTGGCGACCATCTTGAGGTATAAAGTCACTATCTAGACCTTTAGGTTCTTAGATCTCATCTCTTGAGAGTAAATGGTCACTTTTGGTGCCAAAAGGGTGTCATTCTTGGATTTGGACTTATCACACGGATATGGTTCCAGATCTGGACACCTCTAGGTCTTCAATGACATAAAGTTGATTACTTTATCCACCTTAGGCCCTTTCCAGGCACTAAAGCCTTGTAGAAACCATAGTTTTAGTGTTTTAGCCTTGTGAGGCCTTGCATGTACGTAAAGTTTGCAACTTTACATGGTAACTACGCTAGAAGGATTTAGATCTAAAGTTTGGTACCTTGGATCCCACTGTAAAGGACCAAACACAAAAAGTTCTGAAGGGACTCGACGAGTTGCTGAGCCAACTCGACGAGTCGGGTAGGGTTTACCCGTTTTCGAGATTCCACCTTAGGCCCTTTCCAGGCACTAAAGCCTTGTAGAAACCATAGTTTTAGTGTTTTAGCCTTGTGAGGCCTTGCATGCACGTAAAGTTTTCAACTGTACATGGTAAGTACGCTAGAAGGATTTGGATCTAAAGTTTGGTACCTTGGATCCCACTGTAAAGGACCAAACACAAAAAGTTCTGAAGGGACTCGACGAGTCGGGTAGGGTTTACCCGTTTTCGAGATTCTGAGTGAGTTCAGTGAAGGATTAGAGTTTTTGGTCTGCATGAGTTTTTGGTCTTCTGGACAATGAAGGAACTCGACGAGTTACTTAGGTGACTCGATGAGTTGACTCGGGATTTCGGTTGTATGGACTCTGAAGGAACTCGACTAGTTGCTGGATGCACTCGACGAGTTGAGGTCAACATGGACTGTTGACCTTGACTATGACTAGGGTTGACCAGAGTTGATTTTGAGGGTATTTATGGTATTTCGGGATTGTGACAAGTTAATCACATGATGCTTATAGACAGTTGATTTGGAGCTGTGCATTGGACTTATCAGATCTTATCTTGTCAGTTTAGATTCACGAGAGGTAAGTCTTTTCACCATACCAATGGGTCTAAGGCACCAAGGCCGGCCTATTTTATGATATGTGGATTGTCGATTGATTATGCGTTATGTTAGTATGACATTTGCATGGAAGACCCCGGGGTTTCCCGTGGTAGTAGATTGAGACCACGTGGGGGGTTTCCATGGCATTTGGTGTAAGACCTTGGAGGGCTTCTGTGGCATCCTAGTATATTTGCATGTTTAGTTTGTATGATATTTGCTTGGTAGTGAAGACCATGTGTTGGTTGCCATGGAATTTAGTGAAGACCATGTGGGGGTTCGCATGGCTGGAAGTTAAGACCATGTGGGGGTTCCAGTGGCACTAGGTGTAAGACCCTGGAGGGTTTCCATGGCTTCCCTATATGTTTGTATGAATGGCTTATGTGGTTTATGTAGCTTTTATAGCTAATATGTTTATGTGATTATGTGGATTGTGTGGGGTATGCTTTGGGGAACTCACTAAGCATTAGCTTACAGTTTGTGGATTTGTTTTAGGTACATATGAGCCGAAGGGCAAGGGCAAGGCTTGACGATGCGACATGCACTCTCTCTCAGGCGTTTTTATGGGACATTCTGATGATTGGAATAATATTGTTATTTTTGTGAATTTGAGAACAAATGTATTGGAGATTTTATGGTTTATGGAAAATGGTTTTGACTATTTAAAAATGAAAATTTTCTTTTGAAAATTGGGTCGTTACAAGAAGGATCTTGAGGCGGAAATGGGGTGGATATTGCAGAGGATATTGTTGTGGATTGTCTGGTGCAGGGTTGTGTGGATATTGAGGGAAATAAGGTATTCGTGTGGGTTGACCACCCAAATAGAGCACCATATTCATGTCAGTCAGAAGGGTATCCATGTGATGGTTGTGTGCTTGTTGATTCTCTTTAAAGGTATAGAACTCTTCTCTAAACTACACCATCTCAGTATTTATCTCACAAGCACTGTCATAAAGTTTAGAATAGTCACGATGCAAATGCCTATTATCCTCATACAACCTTTGAAACTTTTGCATGTACATGTCATGATAGGGATGCATGACAGGATCTTGCTTCACTGGCGCAACAAAATCAGGAATGGAAGCATTAGGAATGTGATCATCCTTATCAGAATTAGAACCAGGCTCGGGCATCGGGACACCTAAATTGGACCTAAGGCGCCAAATAGTTTTGTGTACGGGATTAGACAAACCAAGAAGCCATGTATTTTGATGATCAATACGGAGGTAATCACGTCTATCAACAACCGAATAAACATTTTGTGATATATCATCTATGCGGAACAAATGCATATTTTGTTAGATGTTTGTTGTTAGATGAACATCGAGACTAGGTGTAAAACTAATGGCAAGAGATGGGTGTTTGAGGATAACTGTGATCATGCCCCCGCAAAGTAATATACCACTAGTGCTGCGGGATAACTTCAACAATTTTAAGATGATCCATAATCCAAAATCGGGAAGTCGATTTAGGTTGTGGATCATACACCATGTAAGCTCTAATTCTTTTTGGACAACCTTGCTTATCTCATTTTGTGGAAAGACAACAGAAGCAAGGATGCGATGGGTGGCCTTAAGAATAGGGTGAATGATACTTGATGCCTTGGGCGTTCTTGAAAAATAGTTCAATCCTGAAATTCTTGCCCAAAAATCTTTAGAATCCTCTTGAAATGGATAATTTACTATGTGAAATGGATTGTAAGTATTGGAAATTAGAGCACAAATGAGTTCATAAAACTGATTTTTTTGCAACTGATAGTTACAGCTGAAAGCACAAAATGAGAGAGTAGGTTTGAGATAACCACCATCATGCAATGACAACAACCCTTCCTACCTAATATTTGTAAAAAAAACATAGAATTGGTCATGCATATGGAGGGAATGGAGAGTGGGCATGTCTGTGAATTTCTATGCTACACGCCTACGTTCAAGGAAATTATAAAACCTAGCTTCTTGTTGAGAATCTAAGAATGCCAAATCACCAGAATTTTGGCATGGAGGATTTTGGCCACATTGACTAACACTAGAGTCAACGACTCTAGAACGCTTGGAATGCCCCTTTTTACCACCCCCACGAGATGATGAAGCCATGAGATATACACAAAGTTTTACTATTAAGAACAATGAACAACGAATTCAAGGAAATAAAACACAATTAACACTCAAATTCACAATTGAAGCTCAAAGATTCAAGCTTTTATGATTAACAATACAAAGTCAAGAAATTGGAAAGAGAATAATCGATTTGGAGCTTGAAAGTCGAAATTACTCCTTGAAAGAAGTTGTAATCTCTTTCACAATGCCTCCCAAAGCTTATCCTACAAAGAAATTAAGCCAAAATTTCCGGACCCCATTTTCTAGGGGTTTTGATAAATATCAAAAATCACCATTAAAATGATGTTTTAAAGCTTCTTGATTTTAGGGAAGAAGAAGAAGGATGAAATACCATACCTTGTTTGCTTAAATCCATGGAAAAATCAAAGTTATGAGTGTGTTGTGTATGTTTCGACGAGAGCAAAGAGAGAAAACAGTGGGAGTTGACGAAAAAAATGAGAAAAAGAGAGCTGTATATGTTCATTTAAGTGATAAGGATAATGTTTTTACCAGGTAGCGTTACACGGCGCATGTAATGGTAAGGGTATCAGAACGTGGCCGTGTTTGAAGTTTTCCTGATCTAAATCAGTGTTACACAAACGTGTAATGGTAAGGCATGTATTACACGACTCGTGTAATAAACTGTGAAACACTTGATTTTTTTTTTAATTTTCACATCCGCTCTCTTTTGCTCCTCATAAAAATTATTTCTAGACTCCCCTAATTATTCTAAGAACCTTGGAACACAAAAACTTGAAAGAAAATTTTCCTACGAAAATTTTACAAAAATGACTATTGGATTAGGTGTCTAAGCCCATAACTATAATTGGTATGTACTTGACCCGACAGTAGCATGGTCCATTTTGGGTTGCATTCGCCGAAGCAATTTGATAGGAAGGATATTTGAGAAAGAGATTATTTGTGATTTATTAATATATTATAAGTATAATATATTAAATTGAGAAATCATATTATTTAATTGGTATTGATCAAGAATTAATCTGGAATTAATTTAATGATCAAAAGAGACTGATTAAATTAATAAGGGCTGATTATGTAAATCAATGATACATATTGTTTGGGCTAATGATCCATGATTTATTAGTAATGGACTAAGTTTATATGGAGTCCATGAAGTGTTATTGGATTAAAAAGCCTAAGTGTATGAATTAGGGTTTACAAGTGACCCTTGGAATTCTACACTATATATGTAACCCCTAAGCCCTAAAAATCGGATAACACAAGTAATTCTAAGAAGAGTATAGCTGACTTTTGGTGTCTCCAAGGTCTCTCTCATTGTCCTCCAATTGTTTTTGGTGTTTTGTGACTTAATCGAGGCATCACATTTGAGGTTCTAAGCTCTTGTAAGGCCAAGTTCTACAAGCTACAACAAAGAGGTAATCATCCAACTTGTTTTATGTTTCAATTATAAAAGTTGTATGCTAGTTAGGCTTCATGCTTTGGAAAAATGAAATTGCATGTATAATTAGAGAAAACTTAGATCCAAAGCATTAGGGTTGTATCTGCACCATAGGGTGTTTTCTGTTATATTGATGCAACTGTTTGTTTTTCAAAGCTGAAAAAATGCGATTTTTGGCTACTGACTGCTGGACCCGTCGAGTCCCATAAGGGAACTCGACGAGTTGGATCATATGGTGATGAACTCGACGAGTCCATAGCCTGGCTCGACGAGTTGGATCATCAGATGTCGGATTTTCGGGTTTCTTGGCCAGAATTGGATTAGGAACATTGCCATAAACTGTTTGTATCATAAAATTTGTTTTTTTGATATGGTGATGATTATCCTCATCCAATTAAAAGACAATTATCAAATTTTAAGATAATAAGTTGATTACTTGTATTATTTGATTTGAATTGTCTTGCTATGTGAGTTGAATTAGGTCAAATTAGTAAGAGATAAAATATGTGGTTATTTTACTTGTTTAAAATTTGATCTAAATGGCTTTGAAGGGTTACAAAACTTGCCATCAAGTTTTGGAATTCAAAAGGTCTTTAAGATTTACGAAACTCGCCATCAAGTTTTGGAGCTCAAAAGGGTTTGAACAGTTTCATAACTTGCCCTCAAGTTGTGGAATTTGAAAAGTCTCATTTATGAAATATTCAATTCTAAAATTCAAGAGGTTTTGAAGAGTTTCAAAACTTGCCCTCAAGTTTTGGAAATTGAAAAAGGCTCATTTATGAAACATTAAATCCTAAACCCTAGGATTTTAAAAGGTTTAAAATTCAACCCTTATACTATTATAATTTTAATTTTCACATCCGCTCTCTTTTGCTCCTCATAAAAATTATTTCTAGACTCCCCTAATTATTCTAAGAACCTTGGAACACAAAAACTTGAAAGAAAATTTTCCTACTAAAGTTTTACAAAAATGACTATTGGATTAGGTGTCTAAGCCCATAACTATAATTGGTATGTACTTGACCCGACAGTAGCATGATCCATTTTGGGTTGCATTCACCGAAGCAATTTGATAGGAAGGATATTTGAGAAAGAGATTATTTGTGATTTATTAATATATTATAAGTATAATATATTAAATTGAGAAATCATATTATTTAATTGGTATTGATCAAGAATTAATCTGGAATTGATTTAATGATCAAAAGAGACTGATTAAATTAATAAGGGCTGATTATGTAAATCAATGATACATATTGTTTGGGCTAATGATCCATGATTTATTAGTAATGGACTAAGTTTATATGGAGTCCATGAAGTGTTATGGGATTAAAAAGTTAGTCTTACCATTAGTAGGCCTCACTCACGAAGCTGGTCTATAAGGGGGGTATAAGGAAATTGCCTATAAAATGGTGATTGAATGGGTGTCCACTCTCACCCACCACTTCCTTGACTGGTGGAGGGTCGTTAGCCGAATGGGTAGGATAGGACATTAATTCTCATTAATAAGTATAATGATATTATAAAGTAACTAAACTTTTATAAATTCCCAATCTTAGTTACTTTAGGAAAAATGTGAAATTGGTGCTATTCCATGAAATTGCACTTTGCACCTTGCCAAGTCGTTAGTGGAGCGTGTGTGGTTAACCGACACACTAATTTAGACTAGCAAGGGTAGCAAAGGGTAGTTTGATGTTTATCATAGATCAGTGGAGCGTATGTGGTTAACCGGCACATTGATTAGGTGATAAATGACATCGAGAGTACCAATCACATTTGCATGGTTATTCACACCTTATTTTTAATCATCGGTATCCCAGTCACAAACTTGAAGGGCATAATCGAGATTTAAACATGCCATTGAAAAGTTCAATGAATCTCAAAAGAATCTAGGAATTTCAATTCATTTAAAACTTAATCCTCAATTTCGTTTTTCATGGTGGAAATTGGTAAATCGTCATTTACCTACCTTCAAATATTTTGCAATTGGATTACGGCATCCCTCTTCCGAATTGTGAAATATTGTGTTGGGTCCTAGCCTTAATATTTCACTTGGGTTTTATATTAAGGATTCTTATCTAATCTAAACTTTGTCTTTCTTTTCAGACGTTTACCCCAAACGCTGCTGGCTCCAACCCTTCCGGCTCTTTCTCTCTCATGAACTTATGTGGGAGGGTGATTTTCGATGGGTCGAATTTCAATGACTAGATTTGAAACATACGGATGGTCACTCTTTACGAGGATAAGGAATATGTCCTCGATAACTATCTAAAGGAGGTTGATGAAGCGACTGCTACTCCTGAAGAAATTGCTGAATATAGGGCTCATGAGAAAGATGCAACAAAGGTGTCGTGCGTCATGCTTGCCACTATGACAGTAGAACTCCAAAAGTCCTATGAGGACTACTATCCTTTCGAGATTCACCAAGACTTGATGGAAAGGTACCATCAACATGCTCGACAGGAAAGGTATAAAATCATTTCCTCCATGATAACAACAAAAATGAAGGATGGAGAGTCCATCACGGCCCACTTACAAAAAATGCAAAGGTTTGTGGACCGCTTGCTGAAATTGAATGTCAACTTCGATGAAGAGTTGACTATTGACATTATCCTACACTCTTTACCTTCTTGTTATGATCAGTTCCGTATGACTTATCATATGAACAAGGAGGAAGTCACTCTTAGCAAGCTTCAATGCCTTCTGCGAACTGTTGAAAGTAGTTTAAAAGGAAAATCTTTTGTACCCACTCCTACCACTACTGCCCCAGTCCTGGCAATTGGACATGGTAAAGGGAAGAAAAGGAAAGCTCCTTCAAAGAATCACAAGGGAAAGTCTCGTGATGGATCCTATTCTAGTGGGTCCAAAGGTGGTTCTGCTGCTCCCTCTTCCAATCCAAAAGAAGAAGAGTGCTTCTACTGTCATGAAAAAGGGCACTGGAAACGAATCTGTCGCAAATACTTGCAGGACATTAAAGATGGGAAGATAAAGCCCACCTTCGCAGGTATTTATACTATTCTATCTAATAACTCATCACATGCTAATTCTTGGGTCCTTGATACAGGATGTGGTTTTCACATTTGTTCTGATTTGCCGGGTCTAAAAATAAGTAGGGATATGGAGCACGGGAAGATGAACCTGATCATGGAGAATAGGAAAGCGTCGCCTGTCACCAAGATTGGAGTGTATTCTTTATTGCTTAGTAGTGGGTTAGAATTCGATTTGATTAATTGTTGCTACTCATCAGATATGGCGATAAACATTATTTCTTTTTATGGTTTGTATAAAGAAGGTTTTAGATTTTCATTTAATAATGAAATTGGTTCTATAAATGCTTTTTATATGGTATCTTTTATTTTGAAGCATTGCCTTGTAATGGTATATATGAAACTGTGATGGTTGTAGACAACTTAGGAAATAATATATTGCATATTGATTTGTCCAATGGTTTGGACAAATCATGCTTGTGGCATTGTCGTCTTGGACATGTTAACAAGAAGCACATTGCCCAACTCTAAATGGATGGAGTGTTGGAGTCATTTGACTTAAAGTCGGATGACACATGTGAATCTTGTTTTCTTGGAAAGATGACCAAGTCACCTTTCATTGGTACTTGTGAAATAAGTGAGGGTTTGTTGGATCTCTTACACACCGATGTATGTGGGCCCTTCAGATCCGCTACAAGGGATGCTAACCGCTTCTATATGACTTTTACCAATGATTATAGCAGATATGGGTATATCTACTTAATCAAGCATAAGTTAGAAAACATTGAAAAGTTCAAAGAGTTTAAACAAGAAGTGGAGAATCAGCTGGGCAGGAAGATAAAGATGCTCCGATACGATCGAGGTGGTGAGTATCTTAGTATTGAGTTCCACGACTATGTTAAGGGATGTGGAATTGTTTCACAATTGACGCCACCTAGGACACCGCAACTTAATGGTGTGTCTGAGAGGCGCAATCGAACCTTGTTAGACATGTTTCGTTCCATGATGAGTTAAGCTTCGTTACCTATCTCGTTATGGGTGTATGCCTTAGAGACTGTCGCCCATATCCTTAATCTAGTCCTAACTAAGAAGGTTTCCAAAACACCTCACGAAATATGGACGGGGAAGGTTCCATCGTTGGCACATATCAAGGTTTGGGGTTGCGAGGCTTTCGTAAGACGAGAGACTCACGGCAGGCTCCAACCTCGTAGTGAGCGTTGTATTTTCATTTGTCACACCCGAAAACCGGAACGTCAGAATCGTTTAGGGGTGGAGGACGTCATGTTTAGTATCACGAGATATGTATATGGTAAGCAAGTAATGAACAACCATTTCATTTTGAAAGAAAGTGTTTACAATGTGCGTGTTCACAAAACATAGAATTCATACACAAATAACAAAACAAGACTTGAAGCTATAATGCTTCATCTTCTGAATCCCCAGCACGAGCACCTGTCTAATAGTCTCCTGAGAATACAAGTTATTTGAAAGAGTTGATCAGCAATTAAGCTGGTGAGTTCTTAAGAGTTTAGTGATATAAGTAAATTGTAAAGTGTTGTTAAAATGTATATGTAAAAATGGTGTAAGTTGTAAGTTCTGTTTTGAAAAGTTCGCCTGTTCCTCTAGAAAATCATATATTTCCTACTTTGATGGAAGTTTAAGTAAAATGACACTACAACCCATTCTATGGGTACTAAGTGGGTACAAGTTATATAAGACTCAGAGTAAACAAATAATCGATTGTGCGCATCTGCCTCAAGCTCACAACCAAACGAGGAACATAAATTAAGGCGGATAGCACACATCCCATTGTTTGTTAGATCGTCGTCATATATAACCCTGGTGTATTCACTTGTTACTCATGGAGTTAGTTGTGATGGTTCCTTTGTATCTAATGAAAAGTTCTTTAAGAAAACCCTTATTTCTTATAATAAAAAGGTGACCACAGTGACTACTTTTATAATAGCTTAATTTATACTGATATACATAATCTAATATCGGGTAGAAAGTTAATTGAGTGAATCTGCCCTAAGCCCACAACCAAACAAGGAACAGGAAGTAAGGCGGAAAGCACACATCCAACTACCTACTGGGTATTAGTTTTATATATAAACATGATGTATAAACTAAGGTATTATAGAGTTACTCACCTAAGGTCTTTTAAATTGTACTGGTTTAATAAAATGGATTAAACCCTTTACCGAGAAGTTTCTAGTTTTGTATACCAAAATTACTGAAAGTATGTTTTGTACTAGAAAGACTGTGCTTTGACTCTGTGTCCTATAACCTGACCCATACCCGGTACCCTTATGATGACTTAATGTATACTAAGCATACATATATATATATATATATATATATATAGAATCGGATAGAAAATAGATTGGGTGAATTTGTTCCAAGCCCACAACCAAACAAGGAACAGGAAATGAAGCGGAGAGCACACATCCTATTACCTGTCGGACCCTATTGGTATATATATCCTGTTATGTATACATTAAGGAATCATAAGACTAGCATTATGGTCCTAACCTTTACTCGTATCCTTCTACCAAGGCATCTTCTGTCATGTGCTAGAATCGACTGTTTCGTTTGTCGTTTGTAAGAATGTATATTTTCCCTAGTTTATAACTATCTTGACTCGAAAATAGTTTGGGTTGGACTTTCAAGTGGTATCATCACTTTATGAAAGAAAGGGAAGTGTAAGTACACAGTTGTCGTTTATAATGACATGCGGATGTACTAATAACCTAAAAACATATTTGTTTTATTACGGTTATAATGTGAAGGCTATAACCCTTACTATACGCTCTCCCTGTCAGGAGATTAGGGAACTAGACACGACCTCTGCAAACTCTTGCAAGCCATGTAATTCACATTAAAGTATATGATCATGTATACCCAATATAACTATCACCTTTTGTTTAAAACAATGAGTTAGTGATTCATTGGTATAATTAGATCCTGTATGTGTGTTCTCATGCTATAGCAACCTAACTTGTTTGTTTTGTACTGTATCTTGTACTATCTCTCTGTATGGTATTGTTTGATTTTCTTCTCTATATGTTCTGTATGGTATTGTTTGATTCATGTAAGAACTGACTCTTTATGTGCTTCATTGTACTAGAAGTAATGAATAGCATTCTCCTAAACTATACCTATTATAGTTTACTAATGTTTTACTTGGACTGTTACTGAAAAGACTCGTTTATCTACTAAGTTATGCTTGTACTTTAAAACAAAGTTTTGTATAACTAGAAAGTAACATAACTTTTAAAAGAGTTTTGAAATGTTTTGACAACTTATAAATGACATAAGTAACATTTTGAAAGATGTTTATAACAAACATTTACACAATTATCATCGTGTTCAACTTGTATCCCCCCTTAAAACAGTTAAAACAGTTAAAATATTCATTTCGGGGTATGAACTCACCTGATGTGGGTGATTCAAACCGGTATGCGTGTAAGGATTAGAAGTTCCACGAATGAAGTCCCGAGACACAATAGGTCCTAAATGACATACAATGACACATATTGACATGAATATAGTGTTTATAAACAACTATATGAAAGGAAACACCTTCCGGGACTAGGAAACACCTTGATCAAGTGTTATAAGTACTAAGGATTGTATCTAAGGGTTGTAGGGCCTTGCATTTGAGTTTAGGGTCCAAGGGTAAACTCTTTTGGAGTTTACGGTTTTAGGACCAACTCCCTTGGAGTTTACGGTCGTAAACCCATGAGTTTACGGCCGTAAACTCATGGTAACTCCACCATTTTGTGTTTTGAAGTCCTAAAAGTCATAATGAAGCATTCCTACTTCAAGTCTAAGCCTTAGGAAGTGACTGTGGCATCATTTCACCCCTTTATGGAGTTTACGGTCCTTGGACCATTTGTCTTTGGGTTTACGGCCGTAAACCCAAATGGTTTATGGTCATTTTGATGTTTCAAGCCCCTAACACATCAAGGATGGTATCTAGACTAGTTTCCAAGGCTTTGTAAGGGACTAGGGCACACTTTGGCCCCTTTGTTAGGGTTTACGGTCTAAGAACATCTTGGACCGTAAACTCCTTTGATCTTGTGTTTCCTTGGTGTTTTCTTGATGATTAGAAGTGTAACAAGTCTTACAATACACTAGGGTAGGAGTACTTACTAGATAGAAGCTTGAAAAGGTGCTAAAAGTCCAAGAACACTAGTATGTGTTCTTGGTGAAACTAAGAACACTTGAAGATCTACACAAATGGAATGTTTTCACGGATGGAATCATGTAAGATCACTAGATTAAGTAAGATATCAACTTATTAGGGCAAGAAACACTTACAAAGTTGAAGATCAAGAAGGAAAATCGGATGATACTTGAGAGGACACCGCAACTTAATGGTGTGTCTGAGAGGCGCAATCGAACCTTGTTAGACATGTTTCGTTCCATGATGAGTTAAGCTTCGTTACCTATCTCGTTATGGGTGTATGCCTTAGAGACTGTCGCCCATATCCTTAATCTAGTCCTAACTAAGAAGGTTTCCAAAACACCTCACGAAATATGGACGGGGAAGGTTCCATCGTTGGCACATATCAAGGTTTGGGGTTGCGAGGCTTTCGTAAGACGAGAGACTCACGGCAGGCTCCAACCTCGTAGTGAGCGTTGTATTTTCATTTGTCACACCCGAAAACCGGAACGTCGGAATCGTTTAGGGGTGGAGGACGTCATGTTTAGTATCACGAGATATGTATATGGTAAGCAAGTAATGAACAACCATTTCATTTTGAAAGAAAGTGTTTACAATGTGTGTGTTCACAAAACATAGAATTCATACACAAATAACAAAACAAGACTTGAAGCTATAATGCTTCATCTTCTGAATCCCCAGCACGAGCACCTGTCTAATAGTCTCCTGAGAATACAAGTTATTTGAAAGAGTTGATCAGCAATTAAGCTGGTGAGTTCTTAAGAGTTTAGTGATATAAGTAAATTGTAAAGTGTTGTTAAAATGTATATGTAAAAATGGTGTAAGTTGTAAGTTCTGTTTTGAAAAGTTCGCCTGTTCCTCTAGAAAATCATATATTTCCTACTTTGATGGAAGTTTAAGTAAAATGACACTACAACCCATTCTATGGGTACTAAGTGGGTACAAGTTATATAAGACTCAGAGTAAACAAATAATCGATTGTGCGCATCTGCCTCAAGCTAACAACCAAACGAGGAACATAAATTAAGGCGGATAGCACACATCCCATTGTTTGTTAGATCGTCGTCATATATAACCCTGGTGTATTCACTTGTTACTCATGGAGTTAGTTGTGATGGTTCCTTTGTATCTAATGAAAAGTTCTTTAAGAAAACCCTTATTTATTATAATAAAAAGGTGACCACAGTGACTACTTTTATAATAGCTTAATTTATACTGATATACATAATCTAATATCGGGTAGAAAGTTAATTGAGTGAATCTGCCCTAAGCCCACAACCAAACAAGGAACAGGAAGTAAGGCGGAAAGCACACATCCAACTACCTACTGGGTATTAGTTTTATATATAAACATGATGTATAAACTAAGGTATTATAGAGTTACTCACCTAAGGTCTTTTAAATTGTACTGGTTTAATAAAATGGATTAAACCCTTTACCGAGAAGTTTCTAGTTTTGTATACCAAAATTACTGAAAGTATGTTTTGTACTAGAAAGACTGTGCTTTGACTCTGTGTCCTATAACCTGACCCATACCCGGTACCCTTATGATGACTTAATGTATACTAAGCATACATATATATATATATATATATAGAATCGGATAGAAAATAGATTGGGTGAATTTGTTCCAAGCCCACAACCAAACAAGGAACAGGAAATGAAGCGGAGAGCACACATCCTATTACCTGTCGGACCCTATTGGTATATATATCCTGTTATGTATACATTAAGGAATCATAAGACTAGCATTATGGTCCTAACCTTTACTCGTATCCTTCTACCAAGGCATCTTCTGTCATGTGCTAGAATCGACTGTTTCGTTTGTCGTTTGTAAGAATGTATATTTTCCCTAGTTTATAACTATCTTGACTCGAAAATAGTTTGGGTTGGACTTTCAAGTGGTATCATCACTTTATGAAAGAAAGGGAAGTGTAAGTACACAGTTGTCGTTTATAATGACATGCGGATGTACTAATAACCTAAAAACATATTTGTTTTATTACGGTTATAATGTGAAGGCTATAACCCTTACTATACGCTCTCCCTGTCAGGAGATTAGGGAACTAGACACGACCTCTGCAAACTCTTGCAAGCCATGTAATTCACATTAAAGTATATGATCATGTATACCCAATATAACTATCACCTTTTGTTTAAAACAATGAGTTAGTGATTCATTGGTATAATTAGATCCTGTATGTGTGTTCTCATGCTATAGCAACCTAACTTGTTTGTTTTGTACTGTATCTTGTACTATCTCTCTGTATGGTATTGTTTGATTTTCTTCTCTATATGTTCTGTATGGTATTGTTTGATTCATGTAAGAACTGACTCTTTATGTGCTTCATTGTACTAGAAGTAATGAATAGCATTCTCCTAAACTATACCTATTATAGTTTACTAATGTTTTACTTGGACTGTTACTGAAAAGACTCGTTTATCTACTAAGTTATGCTTGTACTTTAAAACAAAGTTTTGTATAACTAGAAAGTAACATAACTTTTAAAAGAGTTTTGAAATGTTTTGACAACTTATAAATGACATAAGTAACATTTTGAAAGATGTTTATAACAAACATTTACACAATTATCATCGTGTTCAACTTGTATCCCCCCTTAAAACAGTTAAAACAGTTAAAATATTCATTTCGGGGTATGAACTCACCTGATGTGGGTGATTCAAACCGGTATGCGTGTAAGGATTAGAAGTTCCACGAATGAAGTCCCGAGACACAATAGGTCCTAAATGACATACAATGACACATATTGACATGAATATAGTGTTTATAAACAACTATATGAAAGGAAACACCTTCCGGGACTAGGAAACACCTTGATCAAGTGTTATAAGTACTAAGGATTGTATCTAAGGGTTGTAGGGCCTTGCATTTGAGTTTAGGGTCCAAGGGTAAACTCTTTTGGAGTTTACGGTTTTAGGACCAACTCCCTTGGAGTTTACGGTCGTAAACCCATGAGTTTACGGCCGTAAACTCATGGTAACTCCACCATTTTGTGTTTTGAAGTCCTAAAAGTCATAATGAAGCATTCCTACTTCAAGTCTAAGCCTTAGGAAGTGACTGTGGCATCATTTCACCCCTTTATGGAGTTTACGGTCCTTGGACCATTTGTCTTTGGGTTTACGGCCGTAAACCCAAATGGTTTATGGTCATTTTGATGTTTCAAGCCCCTAACACATCAAGGATGGTATCTAGACTAGTTTCCAAGGCTTTGTAAGGGACTAGGGCACACTTTGGCCCCTTTGTTAGGGTTTACGGTCTAAGAACATCTTGGACCGTAAACTCCTTTGATCTTGTGTTTCCTTGGTGTTTTCTTGATGATTAGAAGTGTAACAAGTCTTACAATACACTAGGGTAGGAGTACTTACTAGATAGAAGCTTGAAAAGGTGCTAAAAGTCCAAGAACACTAGTATGTGTTCTTGGTGAAACTAAGAACACTTGAAGATCTACACAAATGGAATGTTTTCACGGATGGAATCATGTAAGATCACTAGATTAAGTAAGATATCAACTTATTAGGGCAAGAAACACTTACAAAGTTGAAGATCAAGAAGGAAAATCGGATGATACTTGAGAGGATCTTGAGTTCTAGTCTTGAAAAGGTGAAAAAGTGTATAAAATGACTAAGTGTCATATTTATACCCCTTGGGGTTTACGGCCGTAAACACCATGTTTAGGCCATAAAATCCAAACTCTTGGAGTTTTGGGACTTTATTGTTGCACAATAAACCCTAGGGCATCCTCTCTCCAGTTATCTCTTGAAGTACTAACTTTAAAACACTCAAACTGATTCCTAAAAGCTTGAAAGTTAGCAGAAACAGTTCTGACTTCTATTGAAGTGAATGGTTGTACAGAATAGAAATTTTGGGTTGTCACATCATTGGCTACCCACAGAAGTCCGTTGGATATCTCTTCTATAGACCTAGTGACAATGTTGTCTTCGTTGCGAGGAGAGGGGTTTTCCATGAAAGAGAACTCATATTTCAAGAGGACAATGGGAGGCAAATTGACCTTGAAGAGCTTCAAGAGTTAAGTGATGAAGGAACCTCAAACACTAGAACTCAACCCGAGGAGGAAACTTCTGTTGAACCAGTTGACGAGTCATTACCTCTTCGACATTCCTATCGATTTGGGATGGCACCGAAGTTTTATAGTTTTCATATTACTACGAAAGGTGATACGTTTTTTAGTGATAGTACACTGGTAAATTTGTATGATCCATCTAACTACAAGGAAGCCATGGCGGGCCTGAGTCTGCTAAGTGGAAAGAGGCGATAGACAGCGAGATTCAATCCATGTATGACAATCAAGTTTGGAACTTGGTTGAAAAAGTACCTGGCCGTAAGACAGTCGGGTGCAAGTGGATCTTCAAGAAGAAGACCGACATCGATGGGAAAGTACACACATATAAGGTGCGATTGGTTGCGAAGGGCTTTACTCAAACTCCTGGAGTTGACTATGACGACACCTTCTCACCAGTAGCGAAGATCAAATCTATAAGGGTTATGCTAGCCATAGCTGCATTTCATGATTTTGAAATACGGCAGATGGATGTCAAAACCACTTTCCTTAATGGAAAGTTTGCTGAAGATGTTTACATGACTCAGCCAGAGGGTTTCATCAATGCAAAGTACCCTAATAGACTGTGTAAGCTTGAGAAATCCATTTATGGATTGAAACAAGCATCTCGCAAATGGAATCTTTGTTTCGATGAGAAAGTCAAAGAGTTTGGTTTTCCGAGAAGCGAGGACGAGTCCTGCGTATATGCCAAAGATAGTTGGAGTATAGTTAGCATTCTTGTGTTGTATGTAAATGACATACTACTCATAAGAAACGACATTCTAACCTTGCAGGAGGTTAAGTCCTGGCTTGGAAAGTGTTTCGATATGAAGGACCTTGGGGAAGTTTCTTACATTCTAGGGATAAGGATATTGAGAAATAGGAGTAAAAGACTAATAGGACTTAGTCAAAATACCTACTTGGACAAGGTGTTGAAACGTTTCAACATGGAGAACTCCAAGAAAGGAGAATTACCTATCCTGAGCAATACCAAATTGAGTAAGACTGAAAGCTGGAGTACAGATGCCGAGATAGTAGAGATGAGCCGAGTACCATATGCTTCTGCAGTTGGCTCGATCATGTATGCTATGACATGTACTCTCCCTGATGTGGCCTTTTCTTTGTGCATGGTCAGCAAATATCAAGGGAATCCTGGTAAAGCTCACTGGACTGCGGTAAAGAACATTCTCAAGTACCTCCGAAGGACAAAGGACCGGGTCCTTACTCTCGGTGGGATTGATGACTTGAGAGTGATAGAGTATAGTGACGCCAGCTTTCATACCGACAGAGATAATTTCCGATCTCATTCGGGTGGGGTATTTACCCTAAATGGAGGAGCAGTAACTTGGAAAAGTTCTAAACAGGAGACTGTAGCTGATTCAACGTGCGAATCAGAGTACATAGCAGCAAGTGAAGCATCAAAGGTGGCGATATGGATAAAGAACTTCATCGGAGACCTTGGAGTTGTACCAGCTGTAAAGGAGCCTATGGAGATTTTCTGTGATAACGAAAGTGTGGTCGCCTTAACCAAGGAACCAAGGGATCATGGTAGATCCAGGCACATTGACAGAAAATATCACTTCATAAGACATTGGATAGAAGAAGGACCCCTCGTAGTAAAGAGGGTATCGTCAGAGGAGAACCCAACAGATCCCCTTATGAAGGGACTGAGTAGGGTTAAGCACTTGCAGCATGCTAGGAGTATGGGGCTGAAAGAAGATATTATTTTTAGTGATTAGATTGCTATTTAGAAACTTATAATATATAAAATGTAATTGATATTTGATGATTGAATAAAAGGAGTTTTATTTATAAGTAAAGTCAATATCTTTTGTCAATTGTTTACAATTGTTTCACATTTTGCATGTTTTGACTTCCAGAATAATAAGATTATTCAAACTATCCACATTCGATCATACCTTGGAAGTAGGTTAGGAGACTTGACTGTCATGAATGGGTTTGTAAGATTGTCTAAGGTGTTAGACATAGCAAAAGTTTGCTACAACATTCATGAGTGCTCTTGAAATAAGATTTGAGTATTGGATTAAACCCACTCTCACATTAATCACTTCATGGAATTTATCACGAGTGATTATGAGATGATAATATCGTATTGTCTTCAAACCGAGATATATGAGTTGTTGATTACGAGTTGGTTGTGCATTGATAATGTGTAAACGCATCACTAACTTGATGTTATAAAACGTGCTGTTGTGTATAATTTAACAAGTAATTCATACAAGCATATAAGTCGAAGTTTATCTGTTCCTTTTATCCTAAGAGGAATAAAAGAGATATCTTGGGACCCTCGATGATTTTGTTCTGACTTACGTGTTGGGCCCGGTCAGGACTCAATTGATGTGTTCAATTAAGTTCTATGTCAAACAAATTAGAAACCGGGAAACAGACAGCTGGACAATGACTATGACTTTATTCCATGTCTTTGTCCACATGATATCTTGAAGAACAGAAGATTATATGATCCCTTATCTAATGGACACGTCAGAGTTCGACAACGGCTTTTGAGAGCTACGATTGCTAGTCGGTTTTTGAAGTCGTACTTGCAGTTATAGTGATTATACTTATCCAAGTGGGAGACTGTTGGATTAGGTGTTTAAGCCCATAACTGTAATTGGTATGTACTTGACCCGATAGTAGCATGGTCCATTTTGGGTTGCATTCACCGAAGCAATTTGATAGGAAGGATATTTGAGAAAGAGTTTATTTGTGATTTATAAATATATTATAAGTATAATATATTAAATTGAGAAATCATATTATTTAATTGGTATTGATCAAGAATTAATTTGAAATTAATTTAATGATCAAAAGAGACTGATTAAATTAACAGGGGCTGATTATGTAAATCAATGATACATATTGTTTGGGCTAATGATCCATGATTGATTAGTAATTGACTAAGTTTATATGGAGTCCATGAAGTGTTATTGGAATAAAAAGCCTAAGTGTATGAATTAGGGTTTACATGTGACCCTTGGAATTCTACACTATATATGTAACCCCTAAGCCCTAAAAATCGGACAACACAAGTAATTCTAAGAAGAGTATAGCCGATTTTTGGTGTCTCCAAGCTCTCTCTCATTGTCCTCCAATTGTTGGTGGTGTTTTTGTTGGGTTTTACGTACTATAACACTCCTATGGTGCACATACAACTCTAATGCTTTGGATCTATGTTTTCTCTAGTTATACATGCAACAAAAATATCCAAAGCATGAAACCTATTACTAGCATACAACTTGACATTTGAAACATAAAAATAAGTTAGACAATTACCTATTTGTTGTAGTTTTTAGAGTTTTGGCCTTTCAAGAGCTTAGCACCCCAAATATGGTGCTTCAAACAAGTCACAAACACCATGAACAAGTGGAGGATAATGAGATAGAGGCTAGGAGCACACAAAAACGGCTAGGTTTACACCTTGGAATACTAGTGGCCGATTTTGCAAGCTCAGGGACCCTATTTATAGTTTGGAATCTTAGGGTTTAAACTTGTAAACCTTAATTCACTTGGGCTTTTAATCCATTAACTAATTAGCCTTATGGACTAACTCTTCATGGACTCTCACAAAGGTTTAGTCCATTTCTAATTAACATGGATCATTAGTCCACCCTATGAATATCACTGATTTACATAACCAGTCCCCACATATTTAATTAGTCTCTTTTGATCACTAAATTAGATCCAAATTAATTCTTGACCAATACTAATTAAATAATATGTTTTCATATTTAATATATTATACTTATAATATATTAATAAATCACAAATAACCTCTTTCTCAAATATCCATTCTGTCAAATTGTCCTGATGATGGCAACCCGAAATAGACCATGCTGTTCTCGGGTCAAGTACATACCAATTATAGTTATGGGCTTAGACACCTAATCCAATAGTCTCCCACTTGGATAAGTCTAATAACTATAACTGCAAGTACGACTTAAAAACCGACCAACAATCGTAGCTCTCAAAAAAACCGCTGTCGAACTATGACGCGTCCATTAGATAAAGGATCATATATTCCTCTGTTCTACAAGATATCGTATGAACTGAGACATGGATTATAATCATTCTCTCTGTTCATGTGTTGTTTCCCGATTTCCGATTTATGATGACTGACTAATTGAACAAATCAAATCAGTCCAGGCTTGGCCAAGCGCTTAGGGTGTCATCACTAAATCATGGAGGGCCCCACAGATATTGCTTTTATCCCCTTAGGATAAAGGGAACGGATAAACTTCGACTCATATGCTTTCTCTATTTATTCATCAAATCACACACAACAATACGTTTTATAACACCAAGTTACTGTTACGTTTACGTATGATCAATGTGCAACCGACTTATAAACTACAACTATATGTCTCCGTTTGAAGAATATAAGATATTATCGTCTCACAATCACTCGTGATAAAATCCATGAAGTGATTAAGTGAGCGTAGGTTTAATCCAACACTAAAATCTTATTACATGAGTACTCATGAACACTGCAGCAAACTCGCGCCATGTCAAAACACCTTAGACAATCTACCGTTCGATTCATGACATTCTTGCCTCAATACCTACTTCCAAAGTATGATCAACTGTGGATGGTTTGAATAATCTTATTATTCGGGAAGTCAAAACATGTGAAGTGAAACACAAGAATAATCGAATCCAATATGGTCTCAAAACTTTTGAATATAAATAAAACACCTTTTATTTAATCACCATATTGATTACACATTATACATTGTATAATGTTTCGATTAATCAATTTAATACTCGAATTAAAACAATAGTTATCCCATGCTCCAAGCATGCACACTATGTTTATATATGGTCCTTACTTTGTGAAATAGATCAATTGAAACCATTTCAATGATGCTCATTTCATAAATCCAAATCCTTATTACTTAGTGTAAGAATACCTAATTCTTGCCACTATAAGAATGTTTTAGATTCTAAACAATCATGCAATGTATCTTTTGTAATGTCGAGGTACCAAAGTCACAAAGACTTTGCCAAAGATATTACAAAACTTTCCAGTGGAGGTTGATAACAAAATAATTCCAAGGAAGCGAAGACTGAAATTCAAACTACATTCCTTTGAACATCCTTCTTGCATAAAAGTTTCTAACTTTCACCTAGATTCTTAGTACCCAACTCCCATTATGAAAACATTTCCATATTTTCCATATGACAATGCATTATTAATAGAATTATGTCTATTCATAATAATGTCAATATGGTCCATCCATTACTATATTTCCAATTGTCCTTAAGCAACCAATCCTTAGCGAACCTTAGATTGTCCTTGATAGTTGTTTAACCACTTTAGTCATATCCGATTCTAGTCCTTTTCCCTCTTAATGCCCTAGGCATTTGGAAAATTAGAACATGTGAATATTATAGCATATGCAATCGATCCTATATCCGAAGCATATGGGACACGATTCATAATGTTTTACATAAAGACATGATACTTGACCAGTCTTTTGCTATAATATTTCCATATATAGAATTTCCAATGTTGAAATATTTCAACCTGGTATTCATATATATCCATGACTAAGTTTGATTAATACTTCAATCTAAACTTTTAGATTCGAAATAAAGTATGAGTTCCTCTCCCTTAATTATAGCAAAACAACTTTTCAAACTCTGCAACTTTGCGAATTGAAACTTTTGTTTTTCTATAATTAACATTGTGAACTCGCAACACTTAACGTAATAATTGTGCTCCCACTAGCATAAAAATTACATTCTTATTAGCATAACACTTATGCTCCCACTAGCTTTGACATGTACCCAGAAATCAGCTGGACTTCTAGAAATCAATACTTGTTGACTTTCTTACCAAAGTTCAGATTTCTGATACAAGATGCTTCGACATGACTTTATCTAGGCTTTTGAAATTCATATACCTTTCCTTAGAAAGCTCATATGTGTGTCTAAACAATTTCAGAACTTATAGCAATAAGTCCCAAATGTTTAAACCTTTTTCCATTTCTCACAATTCGAACTATGAAGAGGGATGCCATAATCATAATCGAATTTGAGAACACAATTAACACAACTGCTAACTCTTAAAAAAACTACTTAGTGAAGATGTTTCCTCACAATCATTTTCATGAAATGGAGAGAAACCTTTGTCACTTAGATTAATGGTGTATGTGTTCCTATCCATGTGAATTTGTCATAACCATAATCACAAGACAAGGTTAGTGACAAATCCAAACTCATATGGACTAAACTTGTTCAATCTTAATTTCTTGCCACTTGGCAGCACAAGGGCCTACCATGTTTTCCATGTTGTTGATCAGATCACCCTAAGTCATCAATGAACTTTCACTGATCAAGGTGCTTTGCCTTATGCAAACAACTTGAGAACTCATAGAACTCACATGCATAGTCAACTTTAACTGGAATGGGCACAGAAACAAGAATATGTCAACACGATAGGTTACACACCTCAAGCCGTGAGCTAGTGATACATAATAGGTTTATTCTTGACTAGTTCCTGAAAATTTTCAAGATCTTTAAGACTCCCACTGACCTCTTGACATATAAGATTCTCTTGTCAAGAAACATTCTTTGACAAACAAATATCCAAGAGTTAGTACGGATTCTTATCAAGACAACACTTCATACAATTGGTCTTTAGTTGGTCTTTGTCTTATCCAAGACATCACAACTATCATTTACAAATGTTTTATAAACCTTCTTAAGATTATGTCACTCAAGTCACAATCTTGGAGTATGACTCTAAGACTTGATACTGGAACGAAGTATGACTCATCCTTTTGATTTTAACCATTTTAACAATTCCCGATACTTCTCCTTAGTCATCTAAATGCACTAAGGTATCCTTAGAGGATCAATTGAGACATGGTTCCATAATCATAAGGATGATCATAAAACATGATACTAAAGTACTCTCCTTTCCTTTCAGATTGGAGAAACTTTCATCTTTCTGCCTAATTGATTCTTCTTATTCGTTCTGCTATACATTGAAACTTTTCAAGGTATTAGAATTACACTTAAACTTGTAAGCATAACCATATTTACTAAACCATTAGTAAATCATGACGAATAGCCTTTATCATCCTTTGTGGTGGACCTGACCAGTATACATCAATGTGTACTAGATCCTTTCATCTTCCACTTGACTTACATACATATGTAAACAAGAAATTAGTCTTAATTTCCCAAGTACCAAGATTTTCATACATCATATGATTCCAGGTTTCTATCCAATTGAAACTTGGGCGATGAGAATCTTTCCTTACTTAGAAAATTACGACACTACCAGAATTGATAAAACTAAGAATCAAAACCATTTTCATTATTGCTATTAATAAAAACATATAAACAACAATTTTTTTCACAAATTCCATTGCAAGGAAATATAAAACAAGACAAAAACAATTTTTTTCTTTAGTTATAAAATATGCGGATAAACTTGTCCTTACAATGAAAATACAAATGAAAAATATGTTGTTATCAATTCCTAAACAATCTATCATAACTCCTAAGCAGCAGCTCAAAAAATCTAATCATCGAACCATGCGATTGAAATCCATCTCTTCGTGATCAGAATAAACTTACTCTTCTTTCAAGCTTCCTTTCTCTTCTTTGATCCTACAAAACATCAAAATGCAATTATTAGATCTCTCAGGTAGTCAGGGCAGCTTCACAACTAATGCCCCTTCTCTTGGCAATAGAAACAAACAGACTCTCATGGAGTGGTACATGGGACAATCACAGACTTAGCCTTTCTCTTTACCATGTGGTCAAACGGTTTGACCTTGGCCAATCCCTTTGCATTAAGAAGAGAAAGCTTTTCTGGACTTCCAATGTTTCTATTGTCAATGTCCATAGAGGTGTGGGAAGTAGATCTTCCAATCAAATTTGCTTTACCAGTGCGCCAAATCATTGTCGATTCAACATCAATAAGCAAATAAGTAAGATCGATAAGGGTCACGTCGTGGTCTGTCATGTAGTAGTCTTTAACAAACTCATTATATGAATTAGGAAGCGAATGAAGAACCAAGTCAACAACCAGCTTCCTTGGGAACATGACACCCAACATTCCCAGCCTGTCAATATGCAGCTTTATGTCCAAGATGTGAGCACATACAAACTTTCCATCTTCATGTTTGCTTGCCAATAGGGCCTGAGTGACCTTGAACTTTTCAAGTCGACGAACATGTGGGTCAGGGAGAATAATTGGAGGAGGTGGAGGAAGAGAAGTTCCACTACAACACGAAGAAGGGATTAATCTTTCACCTCGATCGTCTTGTGGAATATCATCTTTATAAGGAAAGCTTTTTCCAAAAGGATAAGGTAGACCATAGTTGTCAGAAGTAGACATCTACAAAAGGAGGAATTCAAGATAATTGATTTAAGTCCTTAATATAACACTCAAATAAAATATTAAGGCTAGGACCCATCACAATATTCTACAATTCGGAAGAGGGATGCCATAATCCAATTATAAAATATTTGAAGGTAGGTAAATGACGATTTACCAATTTCCACCATGAAAAACGAAAATGAATATTAGGTTTTAAATGAATTGAAATTCCTAGATTCTTCTGAGATTCATTTAACTTTTCAATGCATGTTTAAACTCGATTATGCCCTTCAAGTTTGTGACTGGGATACCGAGGATCACAAACAATGTGTGAATAACCATGCAAATTAGCTTGGTACTCTCGATGTCATTAATCACCTAATCAATGTGCCGGTTAACCACACACGCTCCATTGATCAATGATAATTTACGAGAAACCCATTTCCATCCTTCATTAGTCCACATTAGTGTGCCGGTTAACCACGCATGCTCCACTAACTGACCAATAAGGTGCAATGTGCAATTTCATGGGTTAGCATCAAATTCACATTTTTCCTAAAGTAACTAAGATTGAGAATTTATAAAAGGTTTAGTTACTTTATATTTCATTATACTTTTAATGAGGATTTAAATGTCCTGTCAAAACCGTTCGACTAACTACCCTCCACTGGTGAAGGGTGCGATGGGTAAGAATGGATACCCAATGGCGGTCATTTTACACGCCGCTTTCTTAAAAACCCCTTATACATATATAATATATTAAACTTTTAATTTTATATAGTATAAGGGTGTATTTTATACATTTAAAATACTAGGTGGTTTAATCTATTAATTAAACTAGACCTTTAATTTAATTAAACTCAAACCATATAATTATGGATTTATTAATATTCTTTTAATTAATCTTTTAATTAATTATCAACAAAGCCATAATTAAACTTTTAAGTCTAAATTTAAGTTATGAAGCCAAAAGGTTTAGAATTTAATATTTCGCAATTAAAACTTTTAATTAAATTTTAAATTCCAAAACTTGAGGGAAAGCTTTGAAACTCTTCAAAACCTTTTAGATTCCTAAACTTGATGGCAAGTTTTGTAACCTTTCAAGACTCTTGAATTCCATAACTTAAGGAGTTAATTTGTTTCATGAATGAGAATTTCAAGTGCCATAACTTGAGGATAGGTTATGAAACTGTTCAAGAAACATTTAGATCAAACTTTAAACTAATAAAATAATCATATCATTTTATCTTTTACGAAATTGGTCTAATTCAACTCTTGTAGCAAAATGATTCAGATTTTACAAATAATTAGTTTTTCACAAAATCAAGTAATTATCTTAAAATTTGGAAATCATCATGTTATTGGATGGGGTTAATCGTTACTATATCAACAAAATCAAATTTTATGAACCAAAGCAGTGTAATGATCCTATTCCAAAACAGGACAAAAAACCCGAAAAACTGCAAACAGACTGTCTGACTCGTCGAGCCAACTTATGGACTCGTCGAGTTCACTATGAACTCGTCGAGTTCATGTATGGACTCGTCGAGTCCTTCTGTCAGAGTGCAATTTTCGACTTGCATCAACTTTAAACAATTAACCATGCATCAATATAACAGAAAACAACCCATAGCTCTGATACCACTGTTGGGTTTTATGTACTATAACACTCCTATGGTGCACATAGAACCCTAATGCGTTGGATCTAAGTTTTCTCTAGTTATACATGCAAAAAAATATCCAAATCATGAAACCTATAACTAGCATACAACTTGATATTTGAAACACAAAAATAAGTTAGACAATTACATCTTTGTTGTAGCTTGTAGAGTTTTGGCCTTTCAAGATCTTAGCACCCCAAGTGTGATGCCTCAAACAAGTCACAAATACCATGAACAAGTGGAGGATAATGAAAGAGAGGCTAGGAGCACAAAAAAATGGCTAGGTTTACACCTTGGAGTACTAGTGGCCGATTTTGCATGCTTAGGGACCCTATTTATAGTATGGAATCTTTAGGGTTTAAACTTGTAAACCTTAATTCACTTGGGATTTTAATCCATTAACTCATTAGCCTTATGGACTAACTCTTCATGGAATCTCACAAAGGTTTAGTCCATTTCTAATTAACATGGATCATTAACCCACACTATAAATATAACTGATTTACATAATCAGTCCCTGCATATTTAATTAGTCTCTTTTGATCACTAAAACTCCAAATTAATTCTTGACCAATACTAATTAAATAATATGTTTTCACAATTAATATATTATACTTATAATATATATTAATAAATCACAAATAACCTCTTTCTCAAATATCCATCTTGTCAAATTTTCCTGGTGAAGGCAACCCGAAATGGACCATGCTGCTCTCGGGTCAAGTACATACCAATTATAGTTATGGGCTTAGACACCTAATCCAAAATTTTTGTGACTTAATTGAGGCATCACATTTGAGGTGCTAAGCTCTTGTAAGGCCAAGTTCTACAAGATACAACATAGAGGTAATCATCCAACTTGTTTTATGTTTCAATTATCAAAGTTGTATGCTAGTTAGGCTTCATGCTTTGGAAAAATGAAATTGCATGTATAATTAGAGAAAACTTAGATCCAAAGCATTAGGGTTGTATGTGCACCAAAGGGATGTTATAGTGCTTAAAACCCAACAATGACCCCGAGTTTCCTCTCGTGTAGTTGCCCTTGTTTAAAGTCGATGGCTCGACATGGACCCCAATGATTGGTCAATCTTGGTACTTTGGATCTGCGACTTCCTCCACTTCCTCCACTTCCTCGTTCTTGACTTCAAATCCTTCATAATAAGGCTTTGAGGATGCATGTTTACCTTAAAATTTTTCCCGGTTTTCTCACTTGTGATTTCTATTGCACCATGCTCAAAAACATTAGTGACAACAAATGGTCCCACACAATGGGTCCTTAATTTAACAGGAATCAATTTGAAAAGAGAGTGGTAAAGCAATACCTTTTGACCTTTTTCAAATACCTTGCGAGAAATCATCTTGTCATGGTATACTTTTTTCTTTTCTTTGTAAAGAACTTCATGCTCATAAGCTTCATTGGTGATATCCTCAAGCTCTTGTATGTCAAGCTTTCTGTTCTTTCCCGATTCATCTATGTCCATATTGAATTTCTTGCCTGCCCAATAAGCCCTATGTTCCAACTTCATGGGTAATCAAAATGGATTCCCAAAAACAATACAGTATAGAGACATTCCAATTGGAGTCTTGAATGCAGTGTCGTATGCCCACAAAGCATGTCGAGATGGGTAATCCAATCTTTGCTTGTTGTATTAACAGTTTTCTCCAAAATACCATTGACTTACCGATTGCTCACTTCGGCTTGTATATTCGTTTTTCGATGGTATGCTGTGGAGACTTTATGTGTAACACCATACTTCTTCAACACACTTCCAAGCGTACAATTGCAAAAATGCGAACCACGGTCACTGATTAAGGCTTTTGGAACTCCAAATCTAGAAAAGATGTTAGCCTTCACTAAATCTATCACAACTTTTGAATCGTTAATACGGGTGGCTTTAACTTCCACCCACTTAGAGACATAATCCACAACCAAAATAATGTAAGTAAAAACCAAAGATGATGGGAAAGGACCCATGAACTCAATACCCCAAACATCGGAAATTTCACAAACTAAAATGGGGTTAAGGGGAATTTGATTCTTTGAGCTTAAAGAACCCATCTTTTGACATTTATCACAACTTGCACAAAAAACATAAGTGTCATGGAAGATACTTGGATAATAAAATCCACTCTCTAAGATTTTTCTTGTAGTTCTTTGAGGACCAAAATACCCTGGACAAGCCTAAGAGTGACAAAATGCTAAGATAGAAGATACCTCATGTTGTTCAACACATCGTCTGATCATTTGGTCAGCACAATATCTCCATAAGTATGGCTCATGGCATACACACCTCTTCGATTTTTTCTTGATTTTTTCTTTTTTCCATCGAGTCAAATCTGGTGGAAATTGATTTGTGACGATGTAGTTCATAATATCGGCATACCTCATGCCAAATTTTGCTGAAAACAAATTTTCATCCGGAAATATGTCATGGATGGAGTTGGGTCATTGGGAGAGATAATCCTACTAAGATGATCAGTCACAAGGTTTTCTTTTCCTCTCTTGTCCCTGATTTCAATGTCAAAATCTTGTAAGAGAAAAATCTATCGGATGAGTCTAGGCTTCGAATCCTTGTTTGCAAGTAGGTACCTTGAGCTGCATGATCATAATAAACAATCACATTAGAACCTAACAAATATTGACATAATTTATCTATAGCAAAGCTAATAGATAAAAATTCTTTCTCAGTTGCCGAGCAATTGGCTTGTGCACTATCAAGTGTCTTTGAGGCATAATAAATGACATAAGGAACTAGATATTTTCTTTGCCCCAGCACTGCACCAACCACATGATTGCTAGCATCACACATGATTTCAAATGGCAAACTCCAATCTGGTGATTGAAGTATTGGTGCTAAAATCCTTGATGAATCTTCTATAAAAACTTGCATGGCCAAGAAACGAGCATACCTCACGAACACAAGTGGGATAAGGTAAAGACTTAATGATATCAATTTTTGCTTTGTCCACCTCTAGACACTTAGAAGACACAACATGACCAAGTATGAGACCTTTATCAACCATAAAATGACACTTTTCATAATTCAAAACAAGGTTGGTCTCAATACATCTTTGCAAAATCTTCTTTAAATTATCCAAACATTCATTGGAAGAATTACCCTAAACAGTGAAGTCATCCATAAACTCTTCAATGATTTCCTCAACATACTCCGAAAAGATACTTACCATGTACCTTTAAAAAGTGGCTGGAGCATTGCAAAGTCCAAAAGGCATTCGCCTATGTGCAAATGTTCCGAAGGGACATGTGAAGGTAGTCGTTTCTTTATCCTCGGGTGCTACGAGTATTTGGTGAAAACTGGAATACCCATCCAAGCAACACTAGTGTGATTTTCCCACTAACCTTTCCAACATTGATCGATAAAAAGAAGTGGGAAATTATCATTTCGGGTCGAGGCATTGAGTCTTCTATAGTCTATGCAAACTCTCCACGCATTTTGCACATGGGTGGGGATTAATTCACATTGATCATTCTTTGTAACGGTAATATCTGTCTTCTTTGGTACAACTTGGACCGGGCTTACCCACTTGCTATCCGATATAGGATAGGTCATTCCCGCATTCAACAACTTCATAATTTCTTTCTTCACAACCTCCATCATTGGAAGGTTCAAACGCATTTGACCTTCTCGGGAAGGCTTGTAGTCTTCTTCCATAAGGATCTTATACATGAAAAGTGAAGGACTTAGCCCTTTTATGTCGCCTATAGTCCACCCAATAGCTTCCTTATATTCCTTAAAAGTGGAGACAAGCTCTTATTCTTCCTTGGTTGTCCATTTGGTGGAAATTATCACGGGTAAAGTCACTTTCTAAGATAAGCATACTTGAGATGCTCCAGTAAAGTCTTCAGATCCAATTTGGGTGCCTACACAATAAAAAGAACAAGTTTTTCATTAGGCATAGATAATTTCATCTTTGGAACATCAAACCTCATTTTCTTATTTTGATCCATGCAAGATACATCTTCCATAATTTCTTCATAAATCTTGAACTTTTTGGAAAGTTTCTCCACTCCATCTTTTAAAGATTCATGTCTAGAACTAAGGCTAAAACATCGATATTAGATAAATCAAAACACTCTTCAGTTAATGGTTCAATGGCATCCACAAAGTTCAAATATGAACCATCACTTGGATATCACATGGCATCATAAATATGAAAATTAATCACCTCACCATCAAACTTCACGGACAATGTACAATCACAAACATCAATTTTTGTCTGGGCTATTTTCTGAAAGGGCCTTCCTAGAAGGATTGACCTCAAATTTGGTGATTCATCATCGTCCATGTCAAGAACATAAAAATCTACTAGAAATACTAGTTCATTCACTTGAACTAACATATCCTCTAGTACACCTTTTAGATGTACTAAAGATCGATCAGCCAATTGAATGATCACCATGGTCTTGTTTAATAAGCCAATATTTAATGTTTTGAAAATAGAATAAGGAAAAATATTGATAGAAGCTCCAAGGTCTAGCATAGCTCGTAGAACATGAAGATTACCAAACTTGTAAGGAACCGTGAAGACACTCGGATCCTTACATTTTCGTGGTAATCTTTTCTGTAACACCATAGAAAATTCTCACTTATTTTGACAGTTTCATTCCCTTTTAACTTTCTCTTAGATGTGCATATTTTGTTAAGGAATTTATCATACCTAGGAACTTGTTTAATGACATCAATGAGAGGAATATTTACCTGAAATTTTCTTTACATCTCCATGATTTCATTATCTTCTCTCTCTCTTTCTCTCTCTCTCTCTCTCTCTCTCGCTTTGATTTATTCAATCTTGTAGGAGAAAGAGGTGGAGTAACTTTCACTTCAACGGGTATTGGCTTTGACGATGCTTTTGACTTCTCATATTCTTTCTCTAACTCGATCTCTTCATCTTCTTCAACCATCTTGGAACCTTCATATTCGTTTCTACTCCTCAAAGTTATGACACATGCACTATGCTTTGTATTTTTCTCAGTTTGTGTGGGTAGTTTGCCTTGTGACTCAAATTTACTCACAAAAGTGGCGAGTTGAGTCATTTTTTGATCCAAAGTTTTGATACTCTCCTTGGTTTCATTTTGAAATGATTGAGTGCTTGTGGCTAAACTCTCGACAATCTCTTCCAAATACATTCCTGAACCGCTTGAACTACTTCCTTGTTGCATGTTTTGAGGTTGGAATTAAGATTGATGAGGAGGTTGATTGGGTAAGTAATTTGGTTGGTGATGCATTTGGTTTTGAGATTGAGGTCTAGGTTGATAAGGTGGTGGCCTTGGCTAAAAACTAGCATTGGTTTGGTGCTAATTTGGATTGGTTCTTGGTGAGAAATTGCCTTGCTGTTGACTGGAAAATCCCATGGCTTGAACTTTTTCCATGTCTTCTTGTAACATAGGACACATATCAGTGGGGTATCCTACTTGGGTACAAATACCGCAAGGTCTAACTTCCGCTTGCACACTCTTATCTTTAGCAAGCCTCATCACAAATTTGGTCAACTTGGAAAGTTGACTCTCAATGTTTGGTGTGGAAATTTATTTCACTCTTCTTGGTGTGTCAGTGTACCATTCTTCTTCTTGAGTTGTATGTTTGGATTCTTCAGCCATATACTTGATAAGAACTCTGATTTCTGTAGGAGTCTTATCCGCTATTGATCCACCACTAGATGCATTGAGCAATCTTCTATCCCAAGATGACATCCCTTCACAAAAATACTGCAATAACTGATACTCTGAAATCCCATGTTTTGGACATCTTGAACATAATTTCTTGAGCTGTTCCTAGTAAGTGTCAAAGGCTTCTGTTTTTTGTTGCTTGATACCAATGATTTACCTGCATAAAGCCGAAGCTCTCACACTTGGAAAATACTTGTCCAAAAACATCCGTGCAAGTTCATTCCATGTTGTGACTGACCCCGGTGGTAAGTCACCACTCCTTGGATGAATCTTGTAAAGCAAAGGGGAATTCCTTTAACTTAATTTGGTCTTCATTGACTTCTTGTGGCTTCATCCCCACACAAACAACATGAAATTCCTTTAGGAATTTGTGTGGGTCTTCATTCTCAATACCGGAGAATGAAGGCAACAAGTGAATGAGTCCGAATTTAAGTTCAAAGTTTATTGTTGCAGGATAATTGATGCACAAAGGTTGTTAGGTAACATCTGGGGTGGCCCATTGTTTAAAGGCTTGTTTAGGAGGTGGATCTGGAGGATCGTGATTGCTTCCACGGTTGTCTCCCATGGTAGGAGTAGGGATGAAAGTTTCAAGCTCGGGTGAAGGTGAACATGGAGTGGAATTTTTGGATGTTGGTGAAGATGTGGTTGAAAGATTTGATGAAGAACTTCCATATTGTTGTTTCTTTAGAAGTCTAGCTTGTTCTGTCTTTTCTTCACGTATTTATCTATCTCCAAATAAACTAGTAAAGGTGTACCTGTGCGAAAAGATCTTGGCATAAATAGTTAGTACTACCGTATCCTCGGCAACGGTGCCAATAAGTTTGGATGTCAAACCAACAAATGAAGGGATATAATAATAACAATTAAACATAAATCACTGCTACCATATACTATGTGATAATATAGAGCAAGCAGGGTCAGTCCATAGGGATACGAGATTTAATGTTTAGCTCTATATACACATTTACATATAATCATTTTATACAATGGGGATTTTGTTTGTAAAATTCAATTTCAATAATAAACAAATTAAAAACTAGAATTCAAGATTTAAAAAACATTTCCGATTCTGATTCCTTTTCGTGTATCGTGTTGAAGGATGTAGTATGACTTCAATTCATGTTCATTATAGGTTGTTAATCAAGATATCAATAAGCTCTAATATCTAAGTTAACAAAATTATTTTACTCAAAATATGATCTTTAAGTAAAACTTCATCTTGTTGATTCAACACAAACAAGCTCTTGAATTAAATCACTAGAAGACTTTGAGTTCATGTAACAATTACCAACAATGTTCAATACTCTTCATATGATTGAGAATGTAAAAACATCTAATCTTTGATTACACTAATTTTGATCTATTTGATATCAATTAAGTGCTTGTTAGCAACATCAGATCATAAAACATATACAAATTTTACAATTTGATTAACTAGAATAATAAGAACCCTAATTCCATTGATCAAGTGAAATTGAGTAAAAATCAAACATTTTTATGAAGATCAAACCAAAGATTATTAGATAGAAACACGAAATCAAGTGCAAATCAGAATCTAGACAACAAACACATAAGAATTTAGAACCATAAATGATAGAAAAGTAAGCCACACATGGCTAAATCAAAGCATAAATTCAATAAGTTTTGATCTTCAAACAAACTTACAAATTCGAAATCTAAGTGTTTCCAAAGTGCTAAGTAGTTATGGTCGAAGTCCCCTTGAATAATCCGAAAAAACTCTCTTTAATCGGAAGTTCTAAGTCAAAAAACCGTCAGACCTCGATACACGGCCCGTGTATCGTAAGCCTTGCCAGTACATGGCCGTGTAATGGTACTGATTTGTTGAAAAGCTTCCAAAGCACGCTCGCGCAAAGTATGCCTTGGCAAAGCGCCGACCGTGTAATAAACTACAAAATGGCCAATTTTCGATTTTCCAATTTCTTCAATTTAGCTTCGAACATCCTAAGCATACTCCAATCTTTAAATCATCCTGAAACATCCACAAAAAATGGTGACAATAGATACATCCTCAATAATGTCCGAATATGAAAAATGCGTGTAAAATTATACTAAAATGCAATGCAATGTTATATATAAACATGAGATAAACATGTGAAAAGATGCAATTTATGCACCTAACAATCACCTCAGTCGTGGAACTCCCAGATAAGAACCCAAGTTGGTTTTCTGAAATTGTTGTGATGCTACACAACTTATTCTCCAATACTCTCTCATACAGTTTCATGATAATTTTTGTAGTCTTCATGAATATATGTAGAAAAATTATATATGCTTACAGGAAATTGAAGTTTATTTGTATGCGAAAAGAAAATTATTTATTGAAAAGTTATTCTATAAAATAACAATAACTAGAAAATGGGCATATGCTTCGCATGGGTCATGAGTTTTCCATGTAGAATTCCAAGAAGATACAATAACATCCATATGTTGGACCTATTCAATTAATCTAATAAAGAATAACATCTAAATTGTAAGAAACCACAACCTCCTATCATATATATGTTCATTGAAATAGCAATAAAAAAGTAGCTGAAATCATATTCATATTTCTTGTATAAGCTCTATAACATACTGTGAAAATAAAGTGACAGAAGCAAAAATAAGGTTATGAAGAAAGTGAAACAAAAGTTAGAATATATTTGTAGTATGAAGTGAAAGACATACAACAATAACTCCAATCACTTTCATAAGGAAGGGTCCAACTGATGGGTTTTATAGGTTATTACAAACATGTACTTACGGAAAATCATTTAACAATTAAATGGAACATGCAACCTATAAAGATCTACGTCATCACAATTTGAAGGCAACATACTATGAATAAAAAAATGTAACATGAACCCTAATGTAATCGAAAATACCAAGTTAGGGTTACATACCTTTGATTTGTTGTAGTAAACAAATCACTTCAATTCCTTGTAGTTGTTGGTATAGTAAAACTTAGCACCAAAAGTATGATGTCTCTAATGGCTCATACCTATCCCTGGAACTAGATGACAAGAGAGGATAGAGGAAGAGTAAGGAGAAAATCATATTTTTCTTGGGAATAATGCATGTCGAAAATCAAAGGGTTACAACTCCTTATATAGCTGCTAAAAAACCCTAGAAACCCTAAATTTAAACATATAAAAATATATTTCAAATCTAGTAATTATCTAGTTTCCTAATATCAAATAGAGGCTTCCAGAAACCCTAAAGTAGGTTACCAAAACCGTCTATACGATGATAGGTTCCGGATCCTCTTATTTGTTCAAATATTGAACAATTACAACTTTACCCGTGCACCTTTAATTAATTATAATTAATTATGGATTAATTCTAATTAATAATTAATTAATTATTATTGATTTCATATTAAATTATTAATCATATAAATTAACAATCAATTAGATAACTATTAATCTCATATTAATTTATTAATCACATAATAAATTAACAAATCAACTATCTATTTCCAGTTAACATATTAACAAATTATTTGTTATAATTTACTAATCATATAATAATCTAATAAATTTTCATCTCTCTACAAATGTAATTCTAACCAAGTTCTAGTTACGAGGGTAACCCAAAAAAGACTTTGCTTTTAATTACAAGAATATACCAATTCAGTTATGAGCTTAGACACCTTAATCCAACAGTCTCCCACTTAGATAAGTCTATAACTACAAGTGCAAGTATAACCTTGAACCAAACAGCAAAGAGTGCTTTCCAAAGCCACTGCTGAACTTTGATTCAAATTAAATGTTGGCTCTAAGATAAGTGATCAACTATTCCTTCGTTTTACAAGATATCGTATGAACAAAGACATGGATTAAATGATAAACCCCATGTTTATTTGTTTGTTTCGATTTTATGATCAAATTCAGACTACAAAATCTAACACAACAATTTAGTCTGGACCAAAAAGTTCAAGTCAAATCACCGAGGGGACTAAAGATATCACTTTTCTTGTTAGGGAAAAATGAATGAATAATCTTTTACTATATAATCATACATTTTACTCACCAAATCATGCCCAAAAATACACTTTATAACACCCAGTTACGAGATGCGTTGGGGTAAACCAATGTACAATTGATTTGCAAAATATGATTTATGTGTCTTTGTTCGAAGAATAAAATATATTCTCGTCTTAGAATTACTTATGATTGAATCCATGAAGTAATCTCTAAGCATGGGTTTATCCGATACTTAAAATTTTCATTTTCCAAGTACTCATGAATATTGCGGCAATCTGTATGCAATGCCCAATCCCTATGGACAATCCCAAATAATTCATGACAGTCTTAATTCGCTACTTAATTCCAAAAGTATGAACAACTATTGATTTTTTTGGAATAATATTGAAATTACTCAGGGAAGTAAAAATGCAAAGTGAAACACAATAATAAGCTAATTAACTATGGTATCATAAATATTGAATATAAATAAATCGCTATTATCTAATCACCATATTGAATATAAATAAATCCCTATTAACTATGGGTTATCAAAGCCAAACTTAAAGGAATAGATGAATTCAAGAAGGGAAAATTTCCAGCTGTATAACAGTACGTCTGTCATTATGTGATTCAATGCTTATCAGGAAGAACTGGTGGAACAGACATCATGCCGAAACAACTGTTGGATATTGTCTGGAGTATCTTCACCGGCGAGGCTTTTGATTATGGAACCATCCTCTGGGATGATGTCATTCAGTACATTGGCAAAAAATATCCCAAGGAAGGACTCACTGAACTAACTTCTGCAAGGTTCTGGTCACTCTGCTTGGTGGACCTTCATAAAGATGCCGAAATCAGTCTAGGAAATGAACTCAACTGCTTTTCATGTCGAGATCTCAAGAGGTATTCTCTTCCTAAATACCAATCTATTTTCAGTCCCATTCGACAGTTGCCAATACACATCGTGGACATTACTGCGCAAATTGACCATGCGGTCACTGATCATATCAAGGCTACGAATGATAGAGCGTCATATCGTTCTACCCCGCCTAGCCCCATAACACAGACCACTGGTCTAGTCCCAGAGCCCAAATCAAAGAAGGTCCAGTTAATATCCAAAAGAATGACTCCGACGAAGACTGTATCCAAAGGAGTCGGATCCTCCAATAAAAGAAAGATTGTCACTGAAAACCCCATAGTGACCGAAGACCCTGTGATGACTAAAGACCAAATCCAAATCGAAGAGCTCTTGAATGTCCTTGAAGAAGAAGCCGAGGCAACATATATGTCTGAGGATTTGTTCTGAAAGAAGATGCCAAAAGCATCCGACATTAGATACCAGAGACTCTCAAAAGTATGAAGTAGTTCTTCGATTCAATGTTGAATCACCTGCTCGAACCCCATCCTTCCACTCCGCTATAGCAAGTGTAACGGTTTAGATCATGATCACGGAAACAAGGCCCAATCCGGATTCACTTTGAATCCTAATGTTGATAAAACTCCTAAGGTATCATGCAGAACTCATTTTCACATTTTTACTCCCAAGGAGCTACACTTCATCTTTCATTCATTAACACATACACTGCAAACACCTCATACACTCCATCGATATTACAACCAAGCGGCATAGCCATGATTAGAACCAATATCCAAGGATCCATGAACCCGGGGGACACCTCGATGGTGACTGAAACTAACCTCATTGCAGATGATAAGCGACCAATTACCAGCCCTCCACGGACTCCAAAAAAAGATGATTTGTAGCTATCAAAAAGGCTAATAGAGTAAAGAAGGAAAGGAAAACAATGCAACAACGAAAGAAGGAAGAGTAGCATATTTGGCCGATTGGATCATTAATTTGAAGACCATCCATGATTTTCAGACTGCCCAAAAATGGATTGATGATATACAAGAAACAATACAAAAGGAGGAAGTTCAATGAAGAGGAGGAAGTTTAGAAACAAGGTCAATTTGAGGACTTTGATATTTTTTTGAATATGAAGAATGTAGTGGATCTCGGTACTCCACTTCCAAACCGAAGCAAAAGAAGAAGAAGAAGGCTGTAGTCTCACGGACAGAATTGATGAATCTCAAAAACCAGATCAATCAAATTCTCACTATTGTGTCTTCTCAACAACCACCGCAGACTCCTTCCATTCAAACTCTTCAGTATTTCGAAGAGAGGCTCCATGAAATTCAAGGAAAATAAAAACTCACTTATAACATGATCTTGTTACGAATTAAGATAGGGATCAGACAACTTGATCAGCAAAGACAAGCCGATCACAAAGAGTTTATCAAAAAGGCTTAAGACATTATTTCTAACAACAAGGAGAAAAAGGATCAATTGATCAAGATGAACAATGAATGAGAGGCGAAATCAGAATTCATGATCGACAAGACACACAAGGCACACGAAGTTGGTTACTCTGAACTTCAAGAAACCATCCGCAGTCTCTGTCGATTAGTCTCTACCAACAAAAGAGTTGATGAAATTCTCACAATCTCAAAATACATCTATAATTATCTCATCCATCCTCAAATGCCAACCAACAATGACCTCAATGGCCAAATTTTGATTCAATTTGGTAAAACCTTCGAAAAGCTAAATGAGCTGAAGGCATTGTTTGAGGAGAAGGGTAGTCCTTCTTCCTCAAAAGGAGGAAACTATATGGAATTTGAAGTAGATGAAAGCTCAAGCTCCTCCTCGGACTCTGACAGACTGAAGTCTTCCCCTCTGAGGAAAATATATAAAGCTAAATGCAGTGCATTCTCGTCCACGATCTCCTCCCAAGAACAAAACTCCAACTCCTATATCCTCTCCAAAGCAGTCTTCTCCCATCCAAGAAAAGAAACTGGATCCCTCTATGTCTGATGATAACTCCTTCGATTCCCCAAAGACAAGGCAAAAGAAAGCGGACTGGAGAGCAACCAAGCTAGTTGAGTATATTTTCTAAACTCAAGGTTTTGAAATGAGAATGGATGAATCTCTTATGAATTCTTAGGTTAATATGATGTGTAGACTCTTGGAATTTGACTATGTCACTCATCTTACCCACTCTAAGTCCTCTGGAGCCTATTGGGATATTTCTCTCTTACCCAATGTTATATACTACTTAGTGTTTAAGCTGTTTGATCAAAATATACCTGATGAGAAGAGGCTACACATGGAGTTTGAAAAATTAAACTTGTTTCATAACAATAATGGAAAATCAATTCGGAAAATCTGGACGTGTGACATACCTGATGTTGTGACAACATATAAGCCAAGTTCTTTCAAAGGAAAATGCACTATCAATACACTCTTTCATGCTACATCAAGGAATACCATAGAACTCAAGCATACTTCATCTACATGAATCCTAAAGAAGTCTTTCTGATTGCAAGGGTCTTCCAGCTCAAAACGCTAAAACATACGAAGATAGAAGATGCATATATTAGGGTTACTGATTTCCTAAGAGCTTATGTATGTGATTTCGGAAAAATCGATACTGAAATCAATTCTTCCCATGCAGAAAAGATGAACTTCCCTCCATTTGAACACCCCAATTACATTACCAAAGGGATTCATGTTTTGAACCTTGAAGCAACAACCTTTCTAGAACTTGGCATTGTATTCAAACTCTCCAGAGATAGTGAAAAGTTCTTTCCACCAGCCACTGCATTTCATCGACATTTTCCCAAACAACTTGATGGAACTCTCTCCATGGCTCAGAATACTAAAAAAAATCTAAAGAGGTGAAGTATGAAATCGCCAGGAGGATCAAACAGATTAAAGATAAGGTATATCAGTCCAAGCGTGGAAAGCATGGCAACCTTACTTTGAAGTGTTTTATTATTTATCAAGTAACGAATTCTACTATATATAGATGACCATGTTGATCGATCTTAGCAACACTTCTCAGACTTTCTTTGTATTACTCTTTTATTGAATAAAAGTCTTCATTATCTTCACTATTTTTTACTTATGTTGTTCATCATTTACTAACTTGTGTTTGAATGCAAACCTTGTTACGATTCAACTAAGTATTTCTATTTACTTATAATTACTGATTAATCTTGTTGTTATACTCTTCCTTATTATTCTGCAAATTTAATATTGTTGAGCTTTCTGAAAGATCCATTGAGATTAACTTACATTTCTGCAAATCAATCTTAAAGTTTTTTCTCTCAACAACTTTGGTAGTAATCCTTGAATGTTTGATTAATCTAGATGAATTTCATGAACTTGTTCGTGAGTCTTTATGAAAGTGTTTTGTAGTTTAAGATATTATTGCTATTTATATGTCTTTAGTCATGAGTTTAGATGTTTATGTAGTGATTAGTTTGCTAATTTATTGATTAATTAATGGATCTTCAAATTAGCAAGCAACAAATGGTTCATGTGTAAGTTTTCACTTCACACAACTATAAAAACATTTCCTCCTAAATGGTAGTGAAAGCATTTGACTCCTCTTAGATTTGGTGACCTTTTGGTTCTTAATGCTAGTTAACTTTCACTAATTAATTCCTTATTGGAAATTGTGAGTTTAGGCAAGGAAATATGTTATGAGCTTCTCTATCTATTTTATTAACTAAGAAAAGTCTATGTATTCTCAAGCTTCTTGGATTGCTATAGCGAAGTTAGAAATTTCTGACAAGTATTGCACCTTGAGTTCTAATGATTTATTGACCAATGTTCAAGTGATGAAACATTATGTCAACCATTCTTCTCTCATTGATTTTACATCAAACCTTTGTATTTGTTGAATTGTTAATTCCAAGTCTTAGTTTAATTTCAATTTATTTAAAAAAACAAAAGATTTAAACCCCCATTTTTGTTTTTATTTTAGTTTCACAAGTATTTGTACAACAAGATTTTCATAGAGTCATAATATGAACCAATCTCTATGGATACGATCCCTTTAACAATATACACTATTCTAGTGTGTAATATTTAGTGTATTTATGTTGTTGGCCTCAAGAATGACCAAATATTTGTATAGAAAACACGGGTTATTACAATTGGTATTAGAGCCATAGTTTAAGTGAATTAGCTTTGGTATGCCCATTCCTAGACATAAATTATGGGAGATGAAAGAGGAACAAAGACTATGACCTATTTTGTGATGAACCATGCTATAAGATTAAGTACACAATTGTATATATGTGTAGATAAAGAAATAAAGAGTATGAGTTTAGTAGATTGACCAACCAACATGGTTTGGGCCTAGTATGTCAAGAAGAAAGAAAGATAGGTTATTTTGTGAAATGACATAAGAATAGGATCGCTACTTAAGGAAATTCCAAGAGTATGTAGAAAAGAATGATAATGTGATTATAATGAAAGAAAAATGTGTTAGAAATAACGTGTTCTAGTAGATGGAGAACTGATAACGTATGTCTCCCAAAAGAAGAAGAGATAGCGAAGATAAGAGAATGGGGGCAAAACAAGATAGAAATAGAAATGTGAAGAAAGAATGGCAATAAATTGGACAGAAAGAGTAGAAAGAAAAAGAGGGTTTGTATACCTAGAGAGAGAGAGAGAGAGAGAGAGAGAGAGAGAAAGAGAGAGAGAGAGATAGATAGAGAGAGAGAGAGAGAGTCTATCTTAGAAAGACCCTCTGGTCAAGGGGTCAAAGAAGTGTACTTATCAATACAAAAGTAGATTTGGAAATGCTTGAGAAAAAGTATCCAAAAATATAAGAAAGTCCGTTGTTAAATGGAAACTATGTGAGACATGGAGAGTACATCTTGCACCATGTCAATGATGCTATAGTGATAGCACATACTAGAGATAGATTAGAAAAGAAAGTAGATAGATGTGTAGATAGAGAGAAATAGGTGCAACAAAGGTCATGGTTATTATTTAAGAGAAAGTAAGAATGTTTCAGTGTTGCCATGTTAGGAACTGAGGAACTTGATAAAACAGGTCAATACTTCTGTGGAAGTAAGAGGTAGAGTTTGTAGAGAAAGAGGAAACCTTGGTGGTATGTTAACAAGATGGAAACAATATGAGGTGTGACTCCTAGGGTGAGAAGGGATAGACTTGTGAGATTGTGTAGATATGTATGGGTATGTAACAGTTACTTGTAAGTAACTTTTAAAGGAAGAAGATAGATTAAGCCTTATATATAACAAGGGATAGTTAGAAGGAGAGTAATAAGTGGCAAAGGGAAATGGGAAAAATAGTGGACTCATGAGAAAATTCTAAGGTTGGGTATAAAGTCACAGGAGAGAATATGATGACCAACTTTCATATAAAAGTGAAAAGTTAGAAACATTGGGAGTGTGTGACTTCTAGATGTAAGAGATGAGTAAGTATATTAAAATACATCTGGTAGATGTATCAATAAAAGAGTAGGTAAGAAGAAGCAAGGAAGTCAAATCAGTTGGCTTACAAGCAATTGAGGACTACAAATGATGAATACCCAAGAAATTTCATGTTGAAAGTTTAGGTTAAGAGAAAGGAGATAGAGTAGTTGAGAATCAGGTGATGAAGTTGTAATATTTAAACTAGATAAGTATGATGTGCATGTAGTGTATGGGCGTTGCAAACACATGGTACATATTATGATTCAATAGAGCCATTAAGTTACCTGAGGATCAAGTGGTTTGAGAAGATAAGTGATATCATTTTAAGATGAAAAAAATACCATGTAAGAAATGAGACTTGTGAATCGGGGAATGGAATGGATAAAGTGGAATCTAGATAAGTATGGTCTGTATGTAGTGTATGGGCGCTACAAAAACATTTCACTTATTGTGGTTCAATGGAACCATTAATCTACCTTACAATAAAGTACTTGGACAAGAAGTGTTAACATGATACTTGGAAGAATGTGTCATGTCTAGTTTGAGACTCAGGGTCTCGAGAATAGAAGAGAGGTAGATGTAAAAGTTGGTGCATGAGCACTAATAGATTGTTGATAAAGAGAGTTGTAGTTAGATACAAAACACTATAATGAAAAGTGAAGTGATTAGACATTCATTAAAAAGGAAATCATACATCATAGTGCATAGTTCCTTAATAATTATTTTCTCTTTAAATTAGTGAAAATATCATTTGTAATCTTTTTTATATAAATAAGATCCAAATATATAAGATAAACTACATTATTTGCCTTCAAATATCCCTTTCTTGAAGTTGGAATATGTGTATTTCATTTCTATAATAAAGATAACAATGACTTAGGTAAGTTTGATTTAAAACAAGTTTAAGTCAAAAGTTTTGCATATTGAACTTGTCATTTAGAGAACATTGATATTTACTTAATAATTCTGTTATGAGATCTAGTTTCATAAATAGAACTTAATCATTTTAGATTATGAATATTATCATTATGAAAAATGATTAAGTAAATAATCAACTTTTATTAATTAACTATGACATGTATTTAGACAGGCTAAATTTAAAACATAAATTGTTCCAAAGCAAATATTGATTTACATTACAAGTATTTTATGTTCTAAGCATAAATAATAAACTAAACTCCGAGAGTGTAGTTCCAACTTGCTTGTGATCAGCTGGTTACTCTTCTATAAATATATGCAAGACATTAACAAATACTATTCTAACATTTAAGTACCAAGTAATTGAGTGTTATTTGAAAAGTATAAGTTTTATCTATTAGTTACCTAAAGTACTAGTCTGTTCTAAGCTTTCTTTTTTAGATCAAGGAGCAGTTCCTTTTCCAGTATCATGTTTATGAAAGATATTGTATGCCCAAGAGTCATTATATAATGATATTGCAAATAACATATGATCCTATAGGGTCACACTAACAACAACTTGATGAAAATATATTATTAATAAGAATTTGATTCTTGACAAATAAATATATATCTTGTAACTAATTGGGAATTATTTATTTCATGTAAATATTAATTTTCAATGTTAAGTATCAAAATATATCATAAGGTATGGTTTATTATGTCATGTATATCTTTTTGGACCAAAAGGGATTTTTCTTATATGGATTTATATGTTTTATAAGTTAAAAAAATTAGAAGGGTTTTGATAGAAAAACTAGCTTCTTCTTTTTATAAAATATTGAAGGAGACAATAAAGGGAAAAGAATGCATGCTTTCATTTATTTAATCATAAAGCCATGTTCTTACACTTGTAGCCTTTTGTTGCTAGATGCATGGTGTATTAAAGCATCAAGACTCAATGGGTAAGGACTTGGATTAAGACGATTAAAAGGCTTGCATGTATTTCTTATTTTACTAGCTAAAAGCCACAAAATTTTGTGCTTTCTATCTCCATATTCTCTTTAGTTTTTGTCCCTTAAAGTGTTAATAACATAAAGATGAAGATGATACTTGAATACTCTCTTTGAAGACAAACTAGTTTCTCTGTCTTAAGAGCTTAAGAGATTCTTTTATTACAAGAAGAATAGTAGCATATTATCAAGTTGAATTATTGTTGGTGTATATCTCTAGAGAACTTCTACCTTGAAGTTTCATGCCCTACTTCATCAACTTTCAATCTCCCATGAGAATCAAAGTCTTCAAAGGAAGTAACACTCTTCTTTCTATAGTTGTTTTTTTTATATTTCTAAGTCTTGCAAAAGATCCTTGGTGGGTTAAAATGGTTTTAGTTTTATTCAACAATTTTAAAGCTTCCGTTTCCGTTTTTACCGTTTGTGAAACCAGATTTTTGAATAAAAACCAAACAATTGGTATCAGAGCCATTTTTTCAAGATTAGTTATATTATTTGTTTAGTTGATGAAATCTTCTTTTTGGAAAACATGTATGGTTTTCTCTTTGCAAGAAAAATCTATACACATTTTCTATGACAACTTTAAAATGTTTATAATTGTTGTTTTTGACCAAAAGTTTACATGCATCTTTTTGGTCATAAAAGTTATCTTTGAAAAACAAAGAGTTGTTATATATATATATATATATATATATATATATATATATATATATATATATATATATATATAACAACTTGTAGCCTTTTGTTGAAGGAGACAATAAAGGGAAAAGAATGCATGCTTTCATTTATTTAATCATAAAGCCATGTTCTTACACTTGTAGCCTTTTGTTGCTAGATGCGTGGTGTATTAAAGCATCAAGACTCAATGGGTAAGGACTTGGATTAAGACGATTAAAAGGCTTGCATGTATTTCTTATTTTACTAGCTAAAAGCCACAAAATTTTGTGCTTTCTATCTCCATATTCTCTTTAGTTTTTGTCTCTTAAAGTGTTAAGAACATAAAGATGAAGATGATACTTGAATACTCTCTTTGAAGACAAACTAGTTTCTCTGTCTTAAGAGCTTAAGAGATTCTTTTATTACAAGAAGAATAGTAGCATATTATCAAGTTGAATTATTGTTGGTGTATATCTCTAGAGAACTTCTACCTTGAAGTTTCATGCCATACTTCATCAACTTTCAATCTCCCATGAGAATCAAAGTCTTCAAAGGTTGTAACACTCTTCTTTCTATAGTTGTTTTTTTTATATTTCTAAGTCTTGCAAAAGATCCTTGGTGGGTTAAAATGGTTTTAGTTTTATTCAACAATTTTAAAGCTTCCGTTTCCGTTTTTACCGTTTGTGAAACCAGATTTTTGAATAAAAACCAAACAATTGGTATCAGAGCCATTTTTTCAAGATTAGTTATATTATTTGTTTAGTTGATGAATCTTCTTTTTGGAAAACATGTATGGTTTTCTCTTTGCAAGAAAAATCTATATACATTTTCTATGACAACTTTAAAATGTTTATAATTGTTGTTTTTGACCAAAAGTTTACATGCATCTTTTTGGTCATAAAAGTTATCTTTGAAAAACAAAGAGTTGTTATATATATATATATATATATATATATATATATATATATATATATATATATATATATATATATATATATATATATATATAACAACTTGTAGCCTTTTGTTGAAGGAGACAATAAAGGGAAAAGAATGCATGCTTTCATTTATTTAATCATAAAGCCATGTTCTTACACTTGTAGCCTTTTGTTGCTAGATGCATGGTGTATTAAAGCATCAAGACTCAATGGGTAAGGACTTGGATTAAGACGATTAAAAGGCTTGCATGTATTTCTTATTTTACTAGCTAAAAGCCACAAAATTTTGTGCTTTCTATCTCCATATGCTCTTTAGTTTTTGTCCCTTAAAGTGTTAAGAACATAAAGATGAAGATGATACTTGAATACTCTCTTTGAAGACAAACTAGTTTCTCTGTCTTAAGAGCTTAAGAGATTCTTTTATTACAAGAAGAATAGTAGCATATTATCAAGTTGAATTATTGTTGGTGTATATCTCTAGAGAACTTCTACCTTGAAGTTTCATGCCATACTTCATCAACTTTCAATCTCCCATGAGAATCAAAGTCTTCAAAGGTTGTAACACTCTTCTTTCTATAGTTGTTTTTTTTATATTTCTAAGTCTTGCAAAAGATCCTTGGTGGGTTAAAATGGTTTTAGTTTTATTCAACAATTTTAAAGCTTCCGTTTCCGTTTTTACCGTTTGTGAAACCAGATTTTTGAATAAAAACCAAACAATTGGTATCAGAGCCATTTTTTCAAGATTAGTTATATTATTTGTTTAGTTGATGAAATCTTCTTTTTGGAAAACATGTATGGTTTTCTCTTTGCAAGAAAAATCTATACACATTTTCTATGACAACTTTAAAATGTTTATAATTGTTGTTTTTAACCAAAAGTTTACATGCATCTTTTTGGTCATAAAAGTTATCTTTGAAAAACAAAGAGTTGTTATATATATATATATATATATATATATATATATATATATATATATATATATATATATATATATATATATATATATATATATATATAACAACTTGTAGCCTTTTGTTGAAGGAGACAATAAAGGGAAAAGAATGCATGCTTTCATTTATTTAATCATAAAGCCATGTTCTTACACTTGTAGCCTTTTGTTGCTAGATGCGTGGTGTATTAAAGCATCAAGACTCAATGGGTAAGGACTTGGATTAAGACGATTAAAAGGCTTGCATGTATTTCTTATTTTACTAGCTAAAAGCCACAAAATTTTGTGCTTTCTATCTCCATATTCTCTTTAGTTTTTGTCTCTTAAAGTGTTAAGAACATAAAGATGAAGATGATACTTGAATACTCTCTTTGAAGACAAACTAGTTTCTCTGTCTTAAGAGCTTAAGAGATTCTTTTATTACAAGAAGAATAGTAGCATATTATCAAGTTGAATTATTGTTGGTGTATATCTCTAGAGAACTTCTACCTTGAAGTTTCATGCCATACTTCATCAACTTTCAATCTCCCATGAGAATCAAAGTCTTCAAAGGTTGTAACACTCTTCTTTCTATAGTTGTTTTTTTTTATATTTCTAAGTCTTGCAAAAGATCCTTGGTGGGTTAAAATGGTTTTAGTTTTATTCAACAATTTTAAAGCTTCCGTTTCCGTTTTTACCGTTTGTGAAACCAGATTTTTGAATAAAAACCAAACAATTGGTATCAGAGCCATTTTTTCAAGATTAGTTATATTATTTGTTTAGTTGATGAATCTTCTTTTTGGAAAACATGTATGGTTTTCTCTTTGCAAGAAAAATCTATATACATTTTCTATGACAACTTTAAAATGTTTATAATTGTTGTTTTTGACCAAAAGTTTACATGCATCTTTTTGGTCATAAAAGTTATCTTTGAAAAACAAAGAGTTGTTATATATATATATATATATATATATATATATATATATATATATATATATATATATATATATATATATATATATATATAACAACTTGTAGCCTTTTGTTGAAGGAGACAATAAAGGGAAAAGAATGCATGCTTTCATTTATTTAATCATAAAGCCATGTTCTTACACTTGTAGCCTTTTGTTGCTAGATGCGTGGTGTATTAAAGCATCAAGACTCAATGGGTAAGGACTTGGATTAAGACGATTAAAAGGCTTGCATGTATTTCTTATTTTACTAGCTAAAAGCCACAAAATTTTGTGCTTTCTATCTCCATATTCTCTTTAGTTTTTGTCTCTTAAAGTGTTAAGAACATAAAGATGAAGATGATACTTGAATACTCTCTTTGAAGACAAACTAGTTTCTCTGTCTTAAGAGCTTAAGATATTCTTTTATTACAAGAAGAATAGTAGCATATTATCAAGTTGAATTATTGTTGGTGTATATCTCTAGAGAACTTCTACCTTGAAGTTTCATGCCATACTTCATCAACTTTCAATCTCCCATGAGAATCAAAGTCTTCAAAGGTTGTAACACTCTTCTTTCTATAGTTGTTTTTTTTTATATTTCTAAGTCTTGCAAAAGATCCTTGGTGGGTTAAAATGGTTTTAGTTTTATTCAACAATTTTAAAGCTTCCGTTTCCGTTTTTACCGTTTGTGAAACCAGATTTTTGAATAAAAACCAAACAATTGGTATCAGAGCCATTTTTTCAAGATTAGTTATATTATTTGTTTAGTTGATGAATCTTCTTTTTGGAAAACATGTATGGTTTTCTCTTTGCAAGAAAAATCTATATACATTTTCTATGACAACTTTAAAATGTTTATAATTGTTGTTTTTGACCAAAAGTTTACATGCATCTTTTTGGTCATAAAAGTTATCTTTGAAAAACAAAGAGTTGTTATATATATATATATATATATATATATATATATATATATATATATATATATATATATATATATATATAACAACTTGTAGCCTTTTGTTGAAGGAGACAATAAAGGGAAAAGAATGCATGCTTTCATTTATTTAATCATAAAGCCATGTTCTTACACTTGTAGCCTTTTGTTGCTAGATGCATGGTGTATTAAAGCATCAAGACTCAATGGGTAAGGACTTGGATTAAGACGATTAAAAGGCTTGCATGTATTTCTTATTTTACTAGCTAAAAGCCACAAAATTTTGTGCTTTCTATCTCCATATTCTCTTTAGTTTTTGTCCCTTAAAGTGTTAAGAACATAAAGATGAAGATGATACTTGAATACTCTCTTTGAAGACAAACTAGTTTCTCTGTCTTAAGAGCTTAAGAGATTCTTTTATTACAAGAAGAATAGTAGCATATTATCAAGTTGAATTATTGTTGGTGTATATCTCTAGAGAACTTCTACCTTGAAGTTTCATGCCATACTTCATCAACTTTCAATCTCCCATGAGAATCAAAGTCTTCAAAGGTTGTTACACTCTTCTTTCTATAGTTGTTTTTTTTATATTTCTAAGTCTTGCAAAAGATCCTTGGTGGGTTAAAATGGTTTTAGTTTTATTCAACAATTTTAAAGCTTCCGTTTCCGTTTTTACCGTTTGTGAAACCAGATTTTTGAATAAAAACCAAACAATTGGTATCAGAGCCATTTTTTCAAGATTAGTTATATTATTTGTTTAGTTGATGAAATCTTCTTTTTGGAAAACATGTATGGTTTTCTCTTTGCAAGAAAAATCTATACACATTTTCTATGACAACTTTAAAATGTTTATAATTGTTGTTTTTGACCAAAAGTTTACATGCATCTTTTTGGTCATAAAAGTTATCTTTGAAAAACAAAGAGTTGTTATATATATATATATATATATATATATATATATATATATATATATATATATATATATATATATATATATATATAACAACTTGTAGCCTTTTGTTGAAGGAGACAATAAAGGGAAAAGAATGCATGCTTTCATTTATTTAATCATAAAGCCATGTTCTTACACTTGTAGCCTTTTGTTGCTAGATGCGTGGTGTATTAAAGCATCAAAACTCAATGGGTAAGGACTTGGATTAAGACGATTAAAAGGCTTGCATGTATTTCTTATTTTACTAGCTAAAAGCCACAAAATTTTGTGCTTTCTATCTCCATATTCTCTTTAGTTTTTGTCTCTTAAAGTGTTAAGAACATAAAGATGAAGATGATACTTGAATACTCTCTTTGAAGACAAACTAGTTTCTCTGTCTTAAGAGCTTAAGATATTCTTTTAATACAAGAAGAATAGTAGCATATTATCAAGTTGAATTATTGTTGGTGTATATCTCTAGAGAACTTCTACCTTGAAGTTTCATGCCATACTTCATCAACTTTCAATCTCCCATGAGAATCAAAGTCTTCAAAGGTTGTAACACTCTTCTTTCTATAGTTGTTTTTTTTTATATTTCTAAGTCTTGCAAAAGATCCTTGGTGGGTTAAAATGGTTTTAGTTTTATTCAACAATTTTAAAGCTTCCGTTTCCGTTTTTACCGTTTGTGAAACCAGATTTTTGAATAAAAACCAAACAATTGGTATCAGAGCCATTTTTTCAAGATTAGTTATATTATTTGTTTAGTTGATGAAATCTTCTTTTTGGAAAACATGTATGGTTTTCTCTTTGCAAGAAAAATCTATACACATTTTCTATGACAACTTTAAAATGTTTATAATTGTTGTTTTTGACCAAAAGTTTACATGCATCTTTTTGGTCATAAAAGTTATCTTTGAAAAACAAAGAGTTGTTATATATATATATATATATATATATATATATATATATATATATATATATATATATATATATATATATATATATATATATATATATAACAACTTGTAGCCTTTTGTTGAAGGAGACAATAAAGGGAAAAGAATGCATGCTTTCATTTATTTAATCATAAAGCCATGTTCTTACACTTGTAGCCTTTTGTTGCTAGATGCGTGGTGTATTAAAGCATCAAGACTCAATGGGTAAGGACTTGGATTAAGACGATTAAAAGGCTTGCATGTATTTCTTATTTTACTAGCTAAAAGCCACAAAATTTTGTGCTTTCTATCTCCATATTCTCTTTAGTTTTTGTCTCTTAAAGTGTTAAGAACATAAAGATGAAGATGATACTTGAATACTCTCTTTGAAGACAAACTAGTTTCTCTGTCTTAAGAGCTTAAGATATTCTTTTATTACAAGAAGAATAGTAGCATATTATCAAGTTGAATTATTGTTGGTGTATATCTCTAGAGAACTTCTACCTTGAAGTTTCATGCCATACTTCATCAACTTTCAATCTCCCATGAGAATCAAAGTCTTCAAAGGAAGTAACACTCTTCTTTCTATAGTTGTTTTTTTTATATTTCTAAGTCTTGCAAAAGATCCTTGGTGGGTTAAAATGGTTTTAGTTTTATTCAACAATTTTAAAGCTTCCGTTTCCGTTTTTACCGTTTGTGAAACCAGATTTTTGAATAAAAACCAAACAATTGGTATCAGAGCCATTTTTTCAAGATTAGTTATATTATTTGTTTAGTTGATGAAATCTTCTTTTTGGAAAACATGTATGGTTTTCTCTTTGCAAGAAAAATCTATACACATTTTCTATGACAACTTTAAAATGTTTATAATTGTTGTTTTTGACCAAAAGTTTACATGCATCTTTTTGGTCATAAAAGTTATCTTTGAAAAACAAAGAGTTGTTATATATATATATATATATATATATATATATATATATATAACAACTTGTAGCCTTTTGTTGAAGGAGACAATAAAGGGAAAAGAATGCATGCTTTCATTTATTTAATCATAAAGCCATGTTCTTACACTTGTAGCCTTTTGTTGCTAGATGCGTGGTGTATTAAAGCATCAAGACTCAATGGGTAAGGACTTGGATTAAGACGATTAAAAGGCTTGCATGTATTTCTTATTTTACTAGCTAAAAGCCACAAAATTTTGTGCTTTCTATCTCCATATTCTCTTTAGTTTTTGTCTCTTAAAGTGTTAAGAACATAAAGATGAAGATGATACTTGAATACTCTCTTTGAAGACAAACTAGTTTCTCTGTCTTAAGAGCTTAAGATATTCTTTTATTACAAGAAGAATAGTAGCATATTATCAAGTTGAATTATTGTTGGTGTATATCTCTAGAGAACTTCTACCTTGAAGTTTCATGCCATACTTCATCAACTTTCAATCTCCCATGAGAATCAAAGTCTTCAAAGGTTGTAACACTCTTCTTTCTATAGTTGTTTTTTTTATATTTCTAAGTCTTGCAAAAGATCCTTGGTGGGTTAAAATGGTTTTAGTTTTATTCAACAATTTTAAAGCTTCCGTTTCCGTTTTTACCGTTTGTGAAACCAGATTTTTGAATAAAAACCAAACAATTGGTATCAGAGCCATTTTTTCAAGATTAGTTATATTATTTGTTTAGTTGATGAAATCTTCTTTTTGGAAAACATGTATGGTTTTCTCTTTGCAAGAAAAATCTATACACATTTTCTATGACAACTTTAAAATGTTTATAATTGTTGTTTTTGACCAAAAGTTTACAAGCATCTTTTTGGTCATAAAAGTTATCTTTGAAAAACAAAGAGTTGTTATATATATATATATATATATATATATATATATATATATATATATATATATATATATATATATATAACAACTTGTAGCCTTTTGTTGAAGGAGACAATAAAGGGAAAAGAATGCATGCTTTCATTTATTTAATCATAAAGCCATGTTCTTACACTTGTAGCCTTTTGTTGCTAGATGCGTGGTGTATTAAAGCATCAAGACTCAATGGGTAAGGACTTGGATTAAGACGATTAAAAGGCTTGCATGTATTTCTTATTTTACTAGCTAAAAGCCACAAAATTTTGTGCTTTCTATCTCCATATTCTCTTTAGTTTTTGTCTCTTAAAGTGTTAAGAACATAAAGATGAAGATGATACTTGAATACTCTTTTTGAAGACAAACTAGTTTCTCTGTCTTAAGAGCTTAAGATATTCTTTTATTACAAGAAGAATAGTAGCATATTATCAAGTTGAATTATTGTTGGTGTATATCTCTAGAGAACTTCTACCTTGAAGTTTCATGCCATACTTCATCAACTTTCAATCTCCCATGAGAATCAAAGTCTTCAAAGGAAGTAACACTCTTCTTTCTATAGTTGTTTTTTTTATATTTCTAAGTCTTGCAAAAGATCCTTGGTGGGTTAAAATGGTTTTAGTTTTATTCAACAATTTTAAAGCTTCCGTTTCCGTTTTTACCGTTTGTGAAACCAGATTTTTGAATAAAAACCAAACAATTGGTATCAGAGCCATTTTTTCAAGATTAGTTATATTATTTGTTTAGTTGATGAAATCTTCTTTTTGGAAAACATGTATGGTTTTCTCTTTGCAAGAAAAATCTATACACATTTTCTATGACAACTTTAAAATGTTTATAATTGTTGTTTTTGACCAAAAGTTTACATGCATCTTTTTGGTCATAAAAGTTATCTTTGAAAAACAAAGAGTTGTTATATATATATATATATATATATATATATATATATATATATATATATATATATAACAACTTGTAGCCTTTTGTTGAAGGAGACAATAAAGGAAAAAGAATGCATGCTTTCATTTATTTAATCATAAAGCCATGTTCTTACACTTGTAGCCTTTTGTTGCTAGATGCGTGGTGTATTAAAGCATCAAGACTCAATGGGTAAGGACTTGGATTAAGACGATTAAAAGGCTTGCATGTATTTCTTATTTTACTAGCTAAAAGCCACAAAATTTTGTGCTTTCTATCTCCATATTCTCTTTAGTTTTTGTCTCTTAAAGTGTTAAGAACATAAAGATGAAGATGATACTTGAATACTCTCTTTGAAGACAAACTAGTTTCTCTGTCTTAAGAGCTTAAGATATTCTTTTATTACAAGAAGAATAGTAGCATATTATCAAGTTGAATTATTGTTGGTGTATATCTCTAGAGAACTTCTACCTTGAAGTTTCATGCCATACTTCATCAACTTTCAATCTCCCATGAGAATCAAAGTCTTCAAAGGTTGTAACACTCTTCTTTCTATAGTTGTTTTTTTTTATATTTCTAAGTCTTCCAAAAGATCCTTGGTGGGTTAAAATGGTTTTAGTTTTATTCAACAATTTTAAAGCTTCCGTTTCCGTTTTTACCGTTTGTGAAACCAGATTTTTGAATAAAAACCAAACAATTGGTATCAGAGCCATTTTTTCAAGATTAGTTATATTATTTGTTTAGTTGATGAAATCTTCTTTTTGGAAAACATGTATGGTTTTCTCTTTGCAAGAAAAATCTATACACATTTTCTATGACAACTTTAAAATGTTTATAATTGTTGTTTTTGACCAAAAGTTTACATGCATCTTTTTGGTCATAAAAGTTATCTTTGAAAAACAAAGAGTTGTTATATATATATATATATATATATATATATATATATATATAACAACTTGTAGCCTTTTGTTGAAGGAGACAATAAAGGGAAAAGAATGCATGCTTTCATTTATTTAATCATAAAGCCATGTTCTTACACTTGTAGCCTTTTGTTGCTAGATGCGTGGTGTATTAAAGCATCAAGACTCAATGGGTAAGGACTTGGATTAAGACGATTAAAAGGCTTGCATGTATTTCTTATTTTACTAGCTAAAAGCCACAAAATTTTGTGCTTTCTATCTCCATATTCTCTTTAGTTTTTGTCTCTTAAAGTGTTAAGAACATAAAGATGAAGATGATACTTGAATACTCTCTTTGAAGACAAACTAGTTTCTCTGTCTTAAGAGCTTAAGATATTCTTTTATTACAAGAAGAATAGTAGCATATTATCAAGTTGAATTATTGTTGGTGTATATCTCTAGAGAACTTCTACCTTGAAGTTTCATGCCATACTTCATCAACTTTCAATCTCCCATGAGAATCAAAGTCTTCAAAGGAAGTAACACTCTTCTTTCTATAGTTGTTTTTTTTATATTTCTAAGTCTTGCAAAAGATCCTTGGTGGGTTAAAATGGTTTTAGTTTTATTCAACAATTTTAAAGCTTCCGTTTCCGTTTTTACCGTTTGTGAAACCAGATTTTTGAATAAAAACCAAACAATTGGTATCAGAGCCATTTTTTCAAGATTAGTTATATTATTTGTTTAGTTGATGAAATCTTCTTTTTGGAAAACATGTATGGTTTTCTCTTTGCAAGAAAAATCTATACACATTTTCTATGACAACTTTAAAATGTTTATAATTGTTGTTTTTGACCAAAAGTTTACATGCATCTTTTTGGTCATAAAAGTTATCTTTGAAAAACAAAGAGTTGTTATATATATATATATATATATATATATATATATATATATATATATATATATATATATATATAACAACTTGTAGCCTTTTGTTGAAGGAGACAATAAAGGGAAAAGAATGCATGCTTTCATTTATTTAATCATAAAGCCATGTTCTTACACTTGTAGCCTTTTGTTGCTAGATGCGTGGTGTATTAAAGCATCAAGACTCAATGGGTAAGGACTTGGATTAAGACGATTAAAAGGCTTGCATGTATTTCTTATTTTACTAGCTAAAAGCCACAAAATTTTGTGCTTTCTATCTCCATATTCTCTTTAGTTTTTGTCTCTTAAAGTGTTAAGAACATAAAGATGAAGATGATACTTGAATACTCTCTTTGAAGACAAGCTAGTTTCTCTGTCTTAAGAGCTTAAGATATTCTTTTATTACAAGAAGAATAGTAGCATATTATCAAGTTGAATTATTGTTGGTGTATATCTCTAGAGAACTTCTACCTTGAAGTTTCATGCCATACTTCATCAACTTTCAATCTCCCATGAGAATCAAAGTCTTCAAAGGTTGTAACACTCTTCTTTCTATAGTTGTTTTTTTTTATATTTCTAAGTCTTGCAAAAGATCCTTGGTGGGTTAAAATGGTTTTAGTTTTATTCAACAATTTTAAAGCTTCCGTTTCCGTTTTTACCGTTTGTGAAACCAGATTTTTGAATAAAAACCAAACAATTGGTATCAGAGCCATTTTTTCAAGATTAGTTATATTATTTGTTTAGTTGATGAAATCTTCTTTTTGGAAAACATGTATGGTTTTCTCTTTGCAAGAAAAATCTATACACATTTTCTATGACAACTTTAAAATGTTTATAATTGTTGTTTTTGACCAAAAGTTTACATGCATCTTTTTGGTCATAAAAGTTATCTTTGAAAAACAAAGAGTTGTTATATATATATATATATATATATATATATATATATATATATATATATATATATATATATATATATATATATATATATATATATATATATATATATATATATATATATATAACAACTTGTAGCCTTTTGTTGAAGGAGACAATAAAGGGAAAAGAATGCATGCTTTCATTTATTTAATCATAAAGCCATGTTCTTACACTTGTAGCCTTTTGTTGCTAGATGCGTGGTGTATTAAAGCATCAAGACTCAATGGGTAAGGACTTGGATTAAGACGATTAAAAGGCTTGCATGTATTTCTTATTTTACTAGCTAAAAGCCACAAAATTTTGTGCTTTCTATCTCCATATTCTCTTTAGTTTTTGTCTCTTAAAGTGTTAAGAACATAAAGATGAAGATGATACTTGAATACTCTCTTTGAAGACAAACTAGTTTCTCTGTCTTAAGAGCTTAAGATATTCTTTTATTACAAGAAGAATAGTAGCATATTATCAAGTTGAATTATTGTTGGTGTATATCTCTAGAGAACTTCTACCTTGAAGTTTCATGCCATACTTCATCAACTTTCAATCTCCCATGAGAATCAAAGTCTTCAAAGGTTGTAACACTCTTCTTTCTATAGTTGTTTTTTTTATATTTCTAAGTCTTGCAAAAGATCCTTGGTGGGTTAAAATGGTTTTAGTTTTATTCAACAATTTTAAAGCTTCCGTTTCCGTTTTTACCGTTTGTGAAACCAGATTTTTGAATAAAAACCAAACAATTGGTATCAGAGCCATTTTTTCAAGATTAGTTATATTATTTGTTTAGTTGATGAAATCTTCTTTTTGGAAAACATGTATGGTTTTCTCTTTGCAAGAAAAATCTATACACATTTTCTATGACAACTTTAAAATGTTTATAATTGTTGTTTTTGACCAAAAGTTTACATGCATCTTTTTGGTCATAAAAGTTATCTTTGAAAAACAAAGAGTTGTTATATATATATATATATATATATATATATATATATATATATATATATATATATATATATATATATATATATATATAACAACTTGTAGCCTTTTGTTGAAGGAGACAATAAAGGGAAAAGAATGCATGCTTTCATTTATTTAATCATAAAGCCATGTTCTTACACTTGTAGCCTTTTGTTGCTAGATGCGTGGTGTATTAAAGCATCAAGACTCAATGGGTAAGGACTTGGATTAAGACGATTAAAAGGCTTGCATGTATTTCTTATTTTACTAGCTAAAAGCCACAAAATTTTGTGCTTTCTATCTCCATATTCTCTTTAGTTTTTGTCTCTTAAAGTGTTAAGAACATAAAGATGAAGATGATACTTGAATACTCTCTTTGAAGACAAACTAGTTTCTCTGTCTTAAGAGCTTAAGAGATTCTTTTATTACAAGAAGAATAGTAGCATATTATCAAGTTGAATTATTGTTGGTGTATATCTCTAAAGACCTTCTACCTTGAAGTTTCATGCCATACTTCATCAACTTTCAATCTCCCATGAGAATCAAAGTCTTCAAAGGTTGTAACACTCTTCTTTCTATAGTTGTTTTTTTTATATTTCTAAGTCTTGCAAAAGATCCTTGGTGGGTTAAAATGGTTTTAGTTTTATTCAACCATTTTAAAGCTTCCGTTTCCGTTTTTACCGTTTGTGAAACCAGATTTTTGAATAAAAACCAAACAATTGGTATTAGAGCCATTTTTTCAAGATTAGTTATATTATTTGTTTATTTGATGAAATCTTCTTTTTGGAAAACATGTATGGTTTTCTCTTTGCAAGAAAAATCTATACACATTTTCTATGACAACTTTAAAATGTTTATAACTGTTGTTTTTGACCAAAAGTTTACATGCATCTTTTTGGTCATAAAAGTTATCTTTGAAAAACAAAGAGTTGTTATATATATATATATATATATATATATATATATATATATATAACAACTTGTAGCCTTTTGTTGAAGGAGACAATAAAGGGAAAAGAATGCATGCTTTCATTTATTTAATCATAAAGCCATGTTCTTACACTTGTAGCCTTTTGTTGCTAGATGCGTGGTGTATTAAAGCATCAAGACTCAATGGGTAAGGACTTGGATTAAGACGATTAAAAGGCTTGCATGTATTTCTTATTTTACTAGCTAAAAGCCACAAAATTTTGTGCTTTCTATCTCCATATTCTCTTTAGTTTTTGTCTCTTAAAGTGTTAAGAACATAAAGATGAAGATGATACTTGAATACTCTCTTTGAAGACAAACTAGTTTCTCTGTCTTAAGAGCTTAAGATATTCTTTTATTACAAGAAGAATAGTAGCATATTATCAAGTTGAATTATTGTTGGTGTATATCTCTAGAGAACTTCTACCTTGAAGTTTCATGCCATACTTCATCAACTTTCAATCTCCCATGAGAATCAAAGTCTTCAAAGGTTGTAACACTCTTCTTTCTATAGTTGTTTTTTTTATATTTCTAAGTCTTGCAAAAGATCCTTGGTGGGTTAAAATGGTTTTAGTTTTATTCAACAATTTTAAAGCTTCCGTTTCCGTTTTTACCGTTTGTGAAACCAGATTTTTGAATAAAAACCAAACAATTGGTATCAGAGCCATTTTTTCAAGATTAGTTATATTATTTGTTTAGTTGATGAAATCTTCTTTTTGGAAAACATGTATGGTTTTCTCTTTGCAAGAAAAATCTATACACATTTTCTATGACAACTTTAAAATGTTTATAATTGTTGTTTTTGACCAAAAGTTTACATGCATCTTTTTGGTCATAAAAGTTATCTTTGAAAAACAAAGAGTTGTTATATATATATATATATATATATATATATATATATATATATAACAACTTGTAGCCTTTTGTTGAAGGAGACAATAAAGGGAAAAGAATGCATGCTTTCATTTATTTAATCATAAAGCCATGTTCTTACACTTGTAGCCTTTTGTTGCTAGATGCGTGGTGTATTAAAGCATCAAGACTCAATGGGTAAGGACTTGGATTAAGACGATTAAAAGGCTTGCATGTATTTCTTATTTTACTAGCTAAAAGCCACAAAATTTTGTGCTTTCTATCTCCATATTCTCTTTAGTTTTTGTCTCTTAAAGTGTTAAGAACATAAAGATGAAGATGATACTTGAATACTCTCTTTGAAGACAAACTAGTTTCTCTGTCTTAAGAGCTTAAGAGATTCTTTTATTACAAGAAGAATAGTAGCATATTATCAAGTTGAATTATTGTTGGTGTATATCTCTAGAGACCTTCTACCTTGAAGTTTCATGCCATACTTCATCAACTTTCAATCTCCCATGAGAATCAAAGTCTTCAAAGGTTGTAACACTCTTCTTTCTATAGTTGTTTTTTTTATATTTCTAAGTCTTGCAAAAGATCCTTGGTGGGTTAAAATGGTTTTAGTTTTATTCAACCATTTTAAAGCTTCCGTTTCCGTTTTTACCGTTTGTGAAACCAGATTTTTGAATAAAAACCAAACAATTGGTATTAGAGCCATTTTTTCAAGATTAGTTATATTATTTGTTTATTTGATGAAATCTTCTTTTTGGAAAACATGTATGGTTTTCTCTTTGCAAGAAAAATCTATACACATTTTCTATGACAACTTTAAAATGTTTATAATTGTTGTTTTTGACCAAAAGTTTACATGCATCTTTTTGGTCATAAAAGTTATCTTTGAAAAACAAAGAGTTGTTATATATATATATATATATATATATATATATATATATATATATATATATATATATATATATATATAACAACTTGTAGCCTTTTGTTGAAGGAGACAATAAAGGGAAAAGAATGCATGCTTTCATTTATTTAATCATAAAGCCATGTTCTTACACTTGTAGCCTTTTGTTGCTAGATGCGTGGTGTATTAAAGCATCAAGACTCAATGGGTAAGGACTTGGATTAAGACGATTAAAAGGCTTGCATGTATTTCTTATTTTACTAGCTAAAAGCCACAAAATTTTGTGCTTTCTATCTCCATATTCTCTTTAGTTTTTGTCTCTTAAAGTGTTAAGAACATAAAGATGAAGATGATACTTGAATACTCTCTTTGAAGACAAACTAGTTTCTCTGTCTTAAGAGCTTAAGATATTCTTTTATTACAAGAAGAATAGTAGCATATTATCAAGTTGAATTATTGTTGGTGTATATCTCTAGAGAACTTCTACCTTGAAGTTTCATGCCATACTTCATCAACTTTCAATCTCCCATGAGAATCAAAGTCTTCAAAGGTTGTAACACTCTTCTTTCTATAGTTGTTTTTTTTTATATTTCTAAGTCTTGCAAAAGATCCTTGGTGGGTTAAAATGGTTTTAGTTTTATTCAACAATTTTAAAGCTTCCGTTTCCGTTTTTACCGTTTGTGAAACCAGATTTTTGAATAAAAACCAAACAATTGGTATCAGAGCCATTTTTTCAAGATTAGTTATATTATTTGTTTAGTTGATGAAATCTTCTTTTTGGAAAACATGTATGGTTTTCTCTTTGCAAGAAAAATCTATACACATTTTCTATGACAACTTTAAAATGTTTATAATTGTTGTTTTTGACCAAAAGTTTACATGCATCTTTTTGGTCATAAAAGTTATCTTTGAAAAACAAAGAGTTGTTATATATATATATATATATATATATATATATATATATATATATATAACAACTTGTAGCCTTTTGTTGAAGGAGACAATAAAGGGAAAAGAATGCATGCTTTCATTTATTTAATCATAAAGCCATGTTCTTACACTTGTAGCCTTTTGTTGCTAGATGCGTGGTGTATTAAAGCATCAAGACTCAATGGGTAAGGACTTGGATTAAGACGATTAAAAGGCTTGCATGTATTTCTTATTTTACTAGCTAAAAGCCACAAAATTTTGTGCTTTCTATCTCCATATTCTCTTTAGTTTTTGTCTCTTAAAGTGTTAAGAACATAAAGATGAAGATGATACTTGAATACTCTCTTTGAAGACAAACTAGTTTCTCTGTCTTAAGAGCTTAAGATATTCTTTTATTACAAGAAGAATAGTAGCATATTATCAAGTTGAATTATTGTTTGTGTATATCTCTAGAGAACTTCTACCTTGAAGTTTCATGCCATACTTCATCAACTTTCAATCTCCCATGAGAATCAAAGTCTTCAAAGGTTGTAACACTCTTCTTTCTATAGTTGTTTTTTTTATATTTCTAAGTCTTGCAAAAGATCCTTGGTGGGTTAAAATGGTTTTAGTTTTATTCAACAATTTTAAAGCTTCCGTTTCCGTTTTTACCGTTTGTGAAACCAGATTTTTGAATAAAAACCAAACAATTGGTATCAGAGCCATTTTTTCAAGATTAGTTATATTATTTGTTTAGTTGATGAAATCTTCTTTTTGGAAAACATGTATGGTTTTCTCTTTGCAAGAAAAATCTATACACATTTTCTATGACAACTTTAAAATGTTTATAATTGTTGTTTTTGACCAAAAGTTTACATGCATCTTTTTGGTCATAAAAGTTATCTTTGAAAAACAAAGAGTTGTTATATATATATATATATATATATATATATATATATATATATATAACAACTTGTAGCCTTTTGTTGAAGGAGACAATAAAGGGAAAAGAATGCATGCTTTCATTTATTTAATCATAAAGCCATGTTCTTACACTTGTAGCCTTTTGTTGCTAGATGCGTGGTGTATTAAAGCATCAAGACTCAATGGGTAAGGACTTGGATTAAGACGATTAAAAGGCTTGCATGTATTTCTTATTTTACTAGCTAAAAGCCACAAAATTTTGTGCTTTCTATCTCCATATTCTCTTTAGTTTTTGTCTCTTAAAGTGTTAAGAACATAAAGATGAAGATGATACTTGAATACTCTCTTTGAAGACAAACTAGTTTCTCTGTCTTAAGAGCTTAAGAGATTCTTTTATTACAAGAAGAATAGTAGCATATTATCAAGTTGAATTATTGTTGGTGTATATCTCTAGAGACCTTCTACCTTGAAGTTTCATGCCATACTTCATCAACTTTCAATCTCCCATGAGAATCAAAGTCTTCAAAGGTTGTAACACTCTTCTTTCTATAGTTGTTTTTTTTATATTTCTAAGTCTTGCAAAAGATCCTTGGTGGGTTAAAATGGTTTTAGTTTTATTCAACCATTTTAAAGCTTCCGTTTCCGTTTTTACCGTTTGTGAAACCAGATTTTTGAATAAAAACCAAACAATTGGTATTAGAGCCATTTTTTCAAGATTAGTTATATTATTTGTTTATTTGATGAAATCTTCTTTTTGGAAAACATGTATGGTTTTCTCTTTGCAAGAAAAATCTATACGCATTTTCTATGACAACTTTAAAATGTTTATAATTGTTGTTTTTGACCAAAAGCTTACATGCATCTTTTTGGTCATAAAAGTTATCTTTGAAAAACAAAGAGTTGTTATATATATATATATATATATATATATATATATATATATATATATATATATATATATATATATATATATATATATATAAAACAACTTGTAGCCTTTTGTTGCTAGATGCATGGTGTATTAAAGCATCAAGACTCAATGGGTAAGGACTTGGATTAAGACGATTAAAAGGCTTGCATGTATTTCTTATTTTACTAGCTAAAAGCCACAAAATTTTGTGCTTTCGATCTCCATATTCTCTTTAGTTTTTGTCTCTTAAAGTGTTAAGAACATAAAGATGAAGATGATACTTGAATACTCTCTTTGAAGACAAACTAGTTTCTCTGTCTTAAGAGCTTAAGAGATTCTTTTATTACAAGAAGAATAGTAGCATATTATCAAGTTGAATTATTGTTGGTGTATATCTCTAGAGAACTTCTACCTTGAAGTTTCATGCCATACTTCATCAACTTTCAATCTCCCATGAGAATCAAAGTCTTCAAAGGTTGTAACACTCTTCTTTCTATAGTTGTTTTTTTTATATTTCTAAGTCTTGCAAAAGATCCTTGGTGGGTTAAAATGGTTTTAGTTTTATTCAACAATTTTAAAGCTTTCGTTTCCGTTTTTACCGTTTGTGAAACCAGATTTTTGAATAAAAACCAAACAATTGGTATCAGAGCCATTTTTTCAAGATTAGTTATATTATTTGTTTAGTTGATGAAATCTTCTTTTTGGAAAACATGTATGGTTTTCTCTTTGCAAGAAAAATCTATACACATTTTCTATGACAACTTTAAAATGTTTATAATTGTTGTTTTTGACCAAAAGTTTACATGCATCTTTTTGGTCATAAAAGTTATCTTTGAAAAACAAAGAGTTGTTATATATATATATATATATATATATATATATATATATATATATATATATATATATATATATATATATATATATATATATATTATATAACAACTTGTAGCCTTTTGTTGAAGGAGACAATAAAGGGAAAAGAATGCATGCTTTCATTTATTTAATCATAAAGCCATGTTCTTACACTTGTAGCCTTTTGTTGCTAGATGCGTGGTGTATTAAAGCATCAAGACTCAATGGGTAAGGACTTGGATTAAGACGATTAAAAGGCTTGCATGTATTTCTTATTTTACTAGCTAAAAGCCACAAAATTTTGTGCTTTCTATCTCCATATTCTCTTTAGTTTTTGTCTCTTAAAGTGTTAAGAACATAAAGATGAAGATGATACTTGAATACTCTCTTTGAAGACAAACTAGTTTCTCTGTCTTAAGAGCTTAAGAGATTCTTTTATTACAAGAAGAATAGTAGCATATTATCAAGTTGAATTATTGTTGGTGTATATCTCTAGAGACCTTCTACCTTGAAGTTTCATGCCATACTTCATCAACTTTCAATCTCCCATGAGAATCAAAGTCTTCAAAGGTTGTAACACTCTTCTTTCTATAGTTGTTTTTTTTATATTTCTAAGTCTTGCAAAAGATCCTTGGTGGGTTAAAATGGTTTTAGTTTTATTCAACCATTTTAAAGCTTCCGTTTCCGTTTTTACCGTTTGTGAAACCAGATTTTTGAATAAAAACCAAACAATTGGTATTAGAGCCATTTTTTCAAGATTAGTTATATTATTTGTTTATTTGATGAAATCTTCTTTTTGGAAAACATGTATGGTTTTCTCTTTGCAAGAAAAATCTATACGCATTTTCTATGACAACTTTAAAATGTTTATAATTGTTGTTTTTGACCAAAAGCTTACATGCATCTTTTTGGTCATAAAAGTTATCTTTGAAAAACAAAGAGTTGTTATATATATATATATATATATATATATATATATATATATATATATATATATATATATATATATATATATATATATATATATATATATATATATATATATATAAAACAACTTGTAGCCTTTTGTTGCTAGATGCATGGTGTATTAAAGCATCAAGACTCAATGGGTAAGGACTTGGATTAAGACGATTAAAAGGCTTGCATGTATTTCTTATTTTACTAGCTAAAAGCCACAAAATTTTGTGCTTTCGATCTCCATATTCTCTTTAGTTTTTGTCTCTTAAAGTGTTAAGAACATAAAGATGAAGATGATACTTGAATACTCTCTTTGAAGACAAACTAGTTTCTCTGTCTTAAGAGCTTAAGAGATTCTTTTATTACAAGAAGAATAGTAGCATATTATCAAGTTGAATTATTGTTGGTGTATATCTCTAGAGAACTTCTACCTTGAAGTTTCATGCCATACTTCATCAACTTTCAATCTCCCATGAGAATCAAAGTCTTCAAAGGTTGTAACACTCTTCTTTCTATAGTTGTTTTTTTTATATTTCTAAGTCTTGCAAAAGATCCTTGGTGGGTTAAAATGGTTTTAGTTTTATTCAACAATTTTAAAGCTTTCGTTTCCGTTTTTACCGTTTGTGAAACCAGATTTTTGAATAAAAACCAAACAATTGGTATCAGAGCCATTTTTTCAAGATTAGTTATATTATTTGTTTAGTTGATGAAATCTTCTTTTTGGAAAACATGTATGGTTTTCTCTTTGCAAGAAAAATCTATACACATTTTCTATGACAACTTTAAAATGTTTATAATTGTTGTTTTTGACCAAAAGTTTACATGCATCTTTTTGGTCATAAAAGTTATCTTTGAAAAACAAAGAGTTGTTATATATATATATATATATATATATATATATATATATATATATATATATATAACAACTTGTAGCCTTTTGTTGAAGGAGACAATAAAGGGAAAAGAATGCATGCTTTCATTTATTTAATCATAAAGCCATGTTCTTACACTTGTAGCCTTTTGTTGCTAGATGCGTGGTGTATTAAAGCATCAAGACTCAATGGGTAAGGACTTGGATTAAGACGATTAAAAGGCTTGCATGTATTTCTTATTTTACTAGCTAAAAGCCACAAAATTTTGTGCTTTCTATCTCCATATTCTCTTTAGTTTTTGTCTCTTAAAGTGTTAAGAACATAAAGATGAAGATGATACTTGAATACTCTCTTTGAAGACAAACTAGTTTCTCTGTCTTAAGAGCTTAAGAGATTCTTTTATTACAAGAAGAATAGTAGCATATTATCAAGTTGAATTATTGTTGGTGTATATCTCTAGAGACCTTCTACCTTGAAGTTTCATGCCATACTTCATCAACTTTCAATCTCCCATGAGAATCAAAGTCTTCAAAGGTTGTAACACTCTTCTTTCTATAGTTGTTTTTTTTATATTTCTAAGTCTTGCAAAAGATCCTTGGTGGGTTAAAATGGTTTTAGTTTTATTCAACCATTTTAAAGCTTCCGTTTCCGTTTTTACCGTTTGTGAAACCAGATTTTTGAATAAAAACCAAACAATTGGTATTAGAGCCATTTTTTCAAGATTAGTTATATTATTTGTTTATTTGATGAAATCTTCTTTTTGGAAAACATGTATGGTTTTCTCTTTGCAAGAAAAATCTATACGCATTTTCTATGACAACTTTAAAATGTTTATAATTGTTGTTTTTGACCAAAAGCTTACATGCATCTTTTTGGTCATAAAAGTTATCTTTGAAAAACAAAGAGTTGTTATATATATATATATATATATATATATATATATATATATATATATATATATATATATATAAAACAACTTGTAGCCTTTTGTTGCTAGATGCATGGTGTATTAAAGCATCAAGACTCAATGGGTAAGGACTTGGATTAAGACGATTAAAAGGCTTGCATGTATTTCTTATTTTACTAGCTAAAAGCCACAAAATTTTGTGCTTTCGATCTCCATATTCTCTTTAGTTTTTGTCTCTTAAAGTGTTAAGAACATAAAGATGAAGATGATACTTGAATACTCTCTTTGAAGACAAACTAGTTTCTCTGTCTTAAGAGCTTAAGAGATTCTTTTATTACAAGAAGAATAGTAGCATATTATCAAGTTGAATTATTGTTGGTGTATATCTCTAGAGAACTTCTACCTTGAAGTTTCATGCCATACTTCATCAACTTTCAATCTCCCATGAGAATCAAAGTCTTCAAAGGTTGTAACACTCTTCTTTCTATAGTTGTTTTTTTATATTTCTAAGTCTTGCAAAAGGTCCTTGGTGGGTTAAAATGGTTTTAGTTTTATTCAACAATTTTAAAGCTTCCGTTTCCATTTTTACCGTTTGTGAAACCAGATTTTTGAATAAAAACCAAACAATTGGTATCAGAGCCATTTTTGCAAGATTAGTTATATTATTTGTTTAGTTGATGAAATCTTCTTTTTGGAAAACATGTATGGTTTTCTCTTTGCAAGAAAAATCTATACACATTTTCTGTGACAACTTTAAAATGTTTATAATTGTTGTTTTTGACCAAAAGTTTACATGCATCTTTTTGGTCATAAAAGTTATCTTTGAAAAACAAAGAGTTATTATATATATATATATATATATATATATATATATATATATATATATATATATATATATATACATATATAACAACTTGTAGCCTTTTGTTGAAGGAGACAATAAAGGGAAAAGAATGCATGCTTTCATTTATTTAATCATAAAGCCATGTTCTTACACTTGTAGCCTTTTGTTGCTAGATGCGTGGTGTATTAAAGCATCAAGACTCAATGGGTAAGGACTTGGATTAAGACGATTAAAAAGCTTGCATGTATTTCTTATTTTACTAGCTAAAAGCCACAAAATTTTGTGCTTTCTATCTCCATATTCTCTTTAGTTTTTGTCTCTTAAAGTGTTAAGAACATAAAGATGAAGATGATACTTGAATACTCTCTTTGAAGACAAACTAGTTTCTCTGTCTTAAGAGCTTAAGATATTCTTTTATTACAAGAAGAATAGTAGCATATTATCAAGTTGAATTATTGTTGGTGTATATCTCTAGAGAACTTCTACCTTGAAGTTTCATGCCATACTTCATCAACTTTCAATCTCCCATGAGAATCAAAGTCTTCAAAGGTTGTAACACTCTTCTTTCTATAGTTGTTTTTTTTATATTTCTAAGTCTTGCGAAAGATCCTTGGTGGGTTAAAATGGTTTTAGTTTTATTCAACAATTTTAAAGCTTCCGTTTCCGTTTTTACCGTTTGTGAAACCAGATTTTTGAATAAAAACCAAACAATTGGTATCAGAGCCATTTTTTCAAGATTAGTTATATTATTTGTTTAGTTGATGAAATCTTCTTTTTGGAAAACATGTATGGTTTTCTCTTTGCAAGAAAAATCTATACACATTTTCTATGACAACTTTAAAATGTTTATAATTGTTGTTTTTGACCAAAAGTTTACATGCATCTTTTTGGTCATAAAAGTTATCTTTGAAAAACAAAGAGTTGTTATATATATATATATATATATATATATATATATATATATATATATATATATATATATATATATATATATATAACAACTTGTAGCCTTTTGTTGAAGGAGACAATAAAGGGAAAAGAATGCATGCTTTCATTTATTTAATCATAAAGCCATGTTCTTACACTTGTAGCCTTTTGTTGCTAGATGCGTGGTGTATTAAAGCATCAAGACTCAATGGGTAAGGACTTGGATTAAGACGATTAAAAGGCTTGCATGTATTTCTTATTTTACTAGCTAAAAGCCACAAAATTTTGTGCTTTCTATCTCCATATTCTCTTTAGTTTTTGTCTCTTAAAGTGTTAAGAACATAAAGATGAAGATGATACTTGAATACTCTCTTTGAAGACAAACTAGTTTCTCTGTCTTAAGAGCTTAAGATATTCTTTTATTACAAGAAGAATAGTAGCATATTATCAAGTTGAATTATTGTTGGTGTATATCTCTAGAGAACTTCTACCTTGAAGTTTCATGCCATACTTCATCAACTTTCAATCTCCCATGAGAATCAAAGTCTTCAAAGGTTGTAACACTCTTCTTTCTATAGTTGTTTTTTTTATATTTCTAAGTCTTGCAAAAGATCCTTGGTGGGTTAAAATGGTTTTAGTTTTATTCAACAATTTTAAAGCTTCCGTTTCCGTTTTTACCGTTTGTGAAACCAGATTTTTGAATAAAAACCAAACAATTGGTATCAGAGCCATTTTTTCAAGATTAGTTATATTATTTGTTTAGTTGATGAAATCTTCTTTTTGGAAATCATGTATGGTTTTCTCTTTGCAAGAAAAATCTATACACATTTTCTGTGACAACTTTAAAATGTTTATAATTGTTGTTTTTGACCAAAAGTTTACATGCATCTTTTTGGTCATAAAAGTTATCTTTGAAAAACAAAGAGTTGTTATATATATATATATATATATATATATATATATATATATATATATATATATATATATATATATATAAAACAACTTGTAGCCTTTTGTTGCTAGATGCATGGTGTATTAAAGCATCAAGACTCAATGGGTAAGGACTTGGATTAAGACGATTAAAAGGCTTGCATGTATTTCTTATTTTACTAGCTAAAAGCCACAAAATTTTGTGCTTTCGATCTCCATATTCTCTTTAGTTTTTGTCTCTTAAAGTGTTAAGAACATAAAGATGAAGATGATACTTAAATACTCTCTTTGAAGACAAACTAGTTTCTCTGTCTTAAGAGCTTAAGAGATTCTTTTATTACAAGAAGAATAGTAGCATATTATCAAGTTGAATTATTGTTGGTGTATATCTCTAGAGACCTTCTACCTTGAAGTTTCATGCCATACTTCATCAACTTTCAATCTCCCATGAGAATCAAAGTCTTCAAAGGTTGTAACACTCTTCTTTCTATAGTTGTTTTTTTTATATTTCTAAGTCTTGCAAAAGATCCTTGGTGGGTTAAAATGGTTTTAGTTTTATTCAACAATTTTAAAGCTTCCGTTTCCGTTTTTACCGTTTGTGAAACCAGATTTTTGAATAAAAACCAAACAATTGGTATTAGAGCCATTTTTTCAAGATTAGTTATATTATTTGTTTATTTGATGAAATCTTCTTTTTGGAAAACATGTATGGTTTTCTCTTTGCAAGAAAAATCTATACGCATTTTCTATGACAACTTTAAAATGTTTATAATTGTTGTTTTTGACCAAAAGCTTACATGCATCTTTTTGGTCATAAAAGTTATCTTTGAAAAACAAAGAGTTGTTATATATATATATATATATATATATATATATATATATATATATATATATATATATATATATATATATATATAAAACAACTTGTAGCCTTTTGTTGCTAGATGCATGGTGTATTAAAGCATCAAGACTCAATGGGTAAGGACTTGGATTAAGACGATTAAAAGGCTTGCATGTATTTCTTATTTTACTAGCTAAAAGCCACAAAATTTTGTGCTTTCGATCTCCATATTCTCTTTAGTTTTTGTCTCTTAAAGTGTTAAGAACATAAAGATGAAGATGATACTTGAATACTCTCTTTGAAGACAAACTAGTTTCTCTGTCTTAAGAGCTTAAGAGATTCTTTTATTACAAGAAGAATAGTAGCATATTATCAAGTTGAATTATTGTTGGTGTATATCTCTAGAGAACTTCTACCTTGAAGTTTCATGCCATACTTCATCAACTTTCAATCTCCCATGAAAATCAAAGTCTTCAAAGGTTGTAACACTCTTCTTTCTATAGTTGTTTTTTTTATATTTCTAAGTCTTGCAAAAGGTCCTTGGTGGGTTAAAATGGTTTTAGTTTTATTCAACAATTTTAAAGCTTCCGTTTCCGTTTTTACCGTTTGTGAAACCAGATTTTTGAATAAAAACCAAACAATTGGTATCAGAGCCATTTTTGCAAGATTAGTTATATTATTTGTTTAGTTGATGAAATCTTCTTTTTGGAAATCATGTATGGTTTTCTCTTTGCAAGAAAAATCTATACACATTTTCTGTGACAACTTTAAAATGTTTATAATTGTTGTTTTTGACCAAAAGTTTACATGCATCTTTTTGGTCATAAAAGTTATCTTTGAAAAACAAAGAGTTGTTATATATATATATATATATATATATATATATATATATATATATATATATATATATATATATATATATATACATATATAACAACTTGTAGCCTTTTGTTGAAGGAGACAATAAAGGGAAAAGAATGCATGCTTTCATTTATTTAATCATAAAGCCATGTTCTTACACTTGTAGCCTTTTGTTGCTAGATGCGTGGTGTATTAAAGCATCAAGACTCAATGGGTAAGGACTTGGATTAAGACGATTAAAAAGCTTGCATGTATTTCTTATTTTACTAGCTAAAAGCCACAAAATTTTGTGCTTTCTATCTCCATATTCTCTTTAGTTTTTGTCTCTTAAAGTGTTAAGAACATAAAGATGAAGATGATACTTGAATACTCTCTTTGAAGACAAACTAGTTTCTCTGTCTTAAGAGCTTAAGAGATTCTTTTATTACAAGAAGAATAGTAGCATATTATCAAGTTGAATTATTGTTGGTGTATATCTCTAGAGAACTTCTACCTTGAAGTTTCATGCCATACTTCATCAACTTTCAATCTCCCATGAGAATCAAAGTCTTCAAAGGTTGTAACACTCTTCTTTCTATAGTTGTTTTTTTTATATTTCTAAGTCTTGCAAAAGATCCTTGGTGGGTTAAAATGGTTTTAGTTTTATTCAACAATTTTAAAGCTTTCGTTTCCGTTTTTACCGTTTGTGAAACCAGATTTTAGAATAAAAACCAAACAATTGGTATCAGAGTCATTTTTGCAAGATTAGTTATATTATTTGTTTAGTTGATGAAATCTTCTTTTTGGAAAACATGTATGGTTTTCTCTTTGCAAGAAAAATCTATACACATTTTCTATGACAACTTTAAAATGTTTATAATTCTTGTTTTTAACCAAAAGTTTACATGCATCTTTTTGGTCATAAAAGTTATCTTTGAAAAACAAAGAGTTGTTATATATATATATATATATATATATATATAACAACTTGTAGCCTTTTGTTGAAGGAGACAATAAAGGGAAAAGAATGCATGCTTTCATTTATTTAATCATAAAGCCATGTTCTTACACTTGTAGCCTTTTGTTGCTAGATGCATGGTGTATTAAAGCATCAAGACTCAATGGGTAAGGACTTGGATTAAGACGATTAAAAGGCTTGCATGTATTTTTTATTTTACTAGCTAAAAGCCACAAAATTTTGTGCTTTCTATCTCCATATTCTCTTTAGTTTTTGTCTCTTAAAGTGTTAAGAACATAAAGATGAAGATGATACTTGAATACTCTCTTTGAAGACAAACTAGTTTCTCTGTCTTAAGAGCTTAAGAGATTCTTTTATTACAAGAAGAATAGTAGCATATTATCAAGTTGAATTATTGTTGGTGTATATCTCTAGAGAACTTCTACCTTGAAGTTTCATGCCATACTTCATCAACATTCAATCTCCCATGAGAATCAAAGTCTTCAAAGGTTGTAACACTCTTCTTTCTATAGTTGTTTTTTTTTTATATTTCTAAGTCTTGCAAAAGATCCTTGGTGGGTTAAAATGGTTTTAGTTTTATTCAACAATTTTAAAGCTTCCGTTTCCGTTTTTACCGTTTGTGAAACTAGATTTTTGAATAAAAACCAAACAATTGGTATCAGAGCCATTTTTCCAAGATTAGTTATATTATTTGTTTAGTTGATGAAATATTCTTTTTGGAAAACATGTATGGTTTTCTCTTTGCAAGAAAAATCTATACACATTTTCTGTAACAACTTTAAAATGTTTATAATTGTTGTTTTTGACCAAAAGTTTACATGCATCTTTTTGGTCATAAAAGTTATCTTTGAAAAACAAAGAGTTCTTATATATATATATATATATATATATATATATATATATATATATATATATATATATATATATATATATATATATATATATATATATATATATATATATGTATCATGTGCATAAACAAGCCATGGACCTTTGTGTTGTTGAATGTTTTGATTTATTTAAAATGATTGTAATTATTTATTTATTCATATGGTATGTAATAATTAAATAGATAGTTTTCATTTGTTAATTTTTGTAAGTAATAGATTAGTTTTAGAAATAGTTTACTTTATAAAAATGTAACAAGAATGAAGATGGTGACCATTTTGAAGATTAAAAGTTTATAAACTTGATTTTATTAAAGTTTCTTAAACTTTATAAAATTATTTTTATAAACTTGCTACAAAGTGTTGAAGCAAGTGGGAGCACATGAAGACTTTACAAGATAAAGGTCCCTTATGTCCCTTTAGGAAGGGACTTGATAATTTTGTGATGGCTCGCAAAATTATTACTAGTTTATGCCTTGGTTTATGCACATATGTTATAATTGTTATGCATGCTTGTGTTGTTTTATATTTATGTTATTATTATGTTATGGTTGATAAACTAGTTTTCACATGATAAATAATATTTTCAACATAAATAAACATCACAAGGAGTTTGGTTTTAATGAAATTTACCTTTTAACATAAGATGCTAAAAATAGTTTTAAAATAAAACAAGCTTTATCGTTAAAACTAGTAACCAGTAAAATTTTAAGATTAAAATTGTATAAGTTTAAAATAGAGATTTGTAAACTTATCAACCTCTAAACCTTATTTTATAAAAGAAAGTTTTATTAAAAGGTTTCCAAATGTTCTAAAACGCTCAAACGATATAACTTAATACTAGTTAATAATTTAAAACTTTGATCGCGTCAATTATATAAAACCGGGTTTAATATATAGACCAATGTTAAAAATGTGATTTTACATGAAATAATTTTTTTAAAGTATACCATGGTTTATTGAATGCATGCAATAACCATGATATAAAATGTTTTTTTAAACTAGAATTATAAAAACATCAAATACCCCTTACAAATCTCAAATCTATGCAATCCTTTTTAAAGAAAACTCGCACGTCTCTTGTATGCACTAGTGGGATAAATGATACCTAACCGTTTAGTTTTATCTGTTGATGGCCGGGGTGTTTTCACGATTTCTATAACCAAGTTATAGGCCGATTACACAAGTTTTAAAATTGGATCATTTGATCGGAAATCTCTTTGATAAAGGATACCTAAACAAGAGGGTTCTGAGGCATAGATGAGATCAAACATGTCTAATTAAATTTGTTATTAGCGATCCCATAAATCTAGGAATTATATGGTAAGATATAATTGATAATCGATATCTACCGGGCTGAATTCGGATGAATGAGATAAATGATACCTAACCATTCATTTGTTTTGCAACTTGGATCCTAGACTTTGATAATTAATATTTTTAGAAACTAAAAGGGTATTAATTATTAAAGATTAAATATTGAAAATACTAAATGAATTTTGTTAAAATTTTGTACATACATAATCCACTCTCATAACCATGAATTGTCATTTCTCTTTAAGTGACTTAATAAAACAATAACATTCAATAGATACAATTTCAGTGAATGGGTTCATGTCTTACGAGACAATCTCGTGAGAGATGTGAAATTGTATACACTTAAAGGACCTATTCCTAAACAAATTGCCTTGAGCAATAGACCTGAATATGATACCTAGTAAATGCATCACAGTGATGCTCAAGATGCTTCTAACATCATACTAGGAACAAATCTAAAATGACTTCTAGGAAGTTTTGGATAATTTATATATATATATATATATATATATATATATATATATATATATATATATATATATATATATATATATATATATAACAGGTTAAACAGTATTCCAATAAATATAGTGATATTTTATTGGAATAGTGCAAGGCTAAAAGAGTCACCATGTGTGATCTAAAAGGCCCATGTTTTATAGACTAAACACCTTTTAAGCCCAATAAATCCAATATGGACCATATAGATGGATCTTGTTTCTTTTGTGAAGAAACTAGACACTAGTAGAGGAACTACTCCTCTTATCTAGAAAGAAAGTCTGGAAGTGAATAGTACTTCATGTATCTACAGGATAGAACTCATACTTTTCGTATAACACTCAAGTACTTGGTACTTAAATGTTAATCTAATATTTGTAACTTGATTGCAGATATTTACAGAAGAGTAACTAGCTGAGCACAAGCAAGTTGGAACTATACTCTTGAAGTTTAGTTTATTATTTATGCTTAGAACATAAATTGCTTGTAATATAAAACAATGTTTGTTATGGAACAATGTATGTTTTAAATTTAGCATGTCTAAATATTTATGTCTCAGTTATTTATTTAAATGCTTGATTATTTACTAGATTGTTTTTCATAACGATAATACTTATATTCTGAAATGATTGACTTATATTTCTGAGACTAGATCTCTTAATAGAATTACTAAGTAAATATCAACATTTTATAAATAAAATTAAGTTCTATATGTAAGAACTTTTGACTTAAACTTGTTTTAAATCAAGCTTATCAATGACATTATTATCCTTATTGTATAAATGAAATCCACATATTCCAACTTCAAGAAAAGGATCTTTGAGGGCAAATAATTTAGTTTATTTGACATATATGAATCTTATTTATATATAAAATATTTCTAATAATATTTTCACTAAAGTGTAGAGAAAATAATTATTAAGGAACTATGCACTTTGGTGTATGACTTCCTTTCTAATGAATGTCTATGATTAAGCACAAGATATAACCTAATAATACCATCTAAAGCCTTCGTGATGACAAAGGGTGAATTAAACATTACTTGATATAGTTTACTTTCTAATCGGTAGAGATGTCTTCCTTTTAACCTTTTTGGGATTATACTTCAATCACTATTAATTGTATCTAGAATACAAACACCAACTAATTACATAATTGTAGAGTATTCTAAAAGGGCATTTATATTATTATATACAAACCCACTAAGAATAAGTTCCTTTATTCGTCTGAAAGTTGTGTTAGCATAAATAAAGATTCTAATGACAAAGCAAGTGGGAGGCACATGGAAGTTGAAGTAGTTAAAGAATCATAGCCTGATGTACCAATTGTTGGCACTAGTTTTAACAAGAAATTGTTAAACATGAATAATACCTATTCATAAACACAAATTGTTCACAATAATGATAGAAACCATCTATGACTTGAGAAATGTCGAATCTCTCTTTGATGAGTTCTTGATGGTTTCTAGTTAAACCATCAACTATCAAAATGTTATATCAGATCTTGAATCTGACAAATGACTTAGAGTCATGAACACTAAGATGTAATCCATGTTTAATAATTAAGTATGAGCTTGATTAATCTTCTTCTCTGTAGCAAGGCTGGAAGGAGTATGAGATTCTTCTAGAAAGAATACGTACATGGATACATATATATATATATATATATATATATATATATATATATATATATATATATATATGTATATATATATACACACACACACACATTTAGTAATACTTGTTATATAAGGATTTTATCACCCTCATGTCATTGACTATGGTCCTTATCATACTCATGACATTGACTATGATCAAAACTTTTCACAAGTAGTTATGATTAGATCAACAAGGACATTATTTACTATAACTTCATATTCTTAATATGAGATATGACAAATAGATTTCAGGAAAGACCACTTTTCTTAATAGACATATACTAGAAAATATCTATATAGCTTAGCCTGGATGTTTTCTTAACCCATGTTATCCTAACCAAATGTGTAAGGCTTAAGATCCACTTGTGGATATAAAGCAAACATCTCAAGGTTGGAATAGTCATTTTAATATAAAGATAGAAGGTATTCTTTTATATAAAAATGAAAAGAAAGTGTGTGTGTCTTTACTAAGAACAAGTGGGAGTATAGTGATATTCCTAATCTTGTATGCATGAGACATATTTAATCATTTGAAATAGCATTCCGACTATGCAAGGTTGTTTTCAGCTTGACTCAGAAAGTATTTGTAAAATGAAAGACTTAGGAATGACAAGATACATTCTTGGAATGTAAAATCTACAGAATAGATAAATATGAGTGTTGAAAGTTATAAACTCTTTTTCATGAATTAACAATATCTCGAATGAGGTCAAGATACAAGATTCCTTTGGATGATTCTTTGCATTGTTACATGACACCTTTTTGAGTCTGTCTTAAAGGACCAAGCACATAGGTTTAAGCTAGATGAAATGATTTATATTTTGTATGTTTGGAAAATGAATTCGTCATTTATGTAATATCATGAGATACAAAATTGAATACATGGTTAAGTCACTAGATGACTGTGAGAACATTCTAATAGTACTTAAGAAGAGCTAAGAGAATGTATATGACATAATTACTTTAGAATAAAATCTTAATGTAAAAAGCTACATATGATTTTCATTTCTTAATAAATATAGATAATTATGAATTATGATTGGATTATGACTGTAACATTCATAAAAATCATGCCAAATTCAAAAATTTTAAAAATATTCCAAAACCATTGATTATTACAAAACTTGTTTCCAAAATAGTTTAGTGTTAAAATATCCTAGAATCAAATCATAAACAACAGGAGGTGTACGATCATGTGTTCGCCTTCCCGCGATCATCAAAAGTACCTGAAACAAAATCAACAACTGTATGCCTGAAGCTTAGTGAGTTCCCCCAAAATACTCATACACACATCAACATACATATAACACAAGCATTATATTATGGGTCCAATCAACCATCGGGTTGGAATACCCCAGGCCCTCAACCATCGGGTTGTAATGTCAATCATGATATAGGTCCAGTCATCCTCGGGATGGAATATCCCAGGCCCACAACCATCGGGTTGGAATACCCTCATACTACGAGTCCAATCATCCTCGGGATGGAATACTCATGGCCCACAACCATCGGGTTGGAATACCTAGGTCTATTGGCTCTCGCACAAAGCAGATGAGCTTCAACCACCAATCAACATATGCACATATATCAGATAATCACATAACAGCTCATTGACAAACAAATCGTTCTAACCGATCATACTAGCATAACATCATCCTATCTACCAGGATATTGATCTAAAAATCAAAGCAACATAATACCATTCTATCTACCAGGATACTAATCTAACAGCTCATACTAGCATAACATATCAGAATACCAATAAAAAAGGGTCGGCCTTGGTGCCTTAGACCCTTGAGTATAGTGAGGAAAACTCACCGCACAACTGTCGGACTGAAGTGATAAGCTCAAACTATCGAACCACAGCCACAAAATCCACCACCTATATCTACCATAAGACCATTTCAATAAATTTCCAAGTTTCCAAAATACCCCCAGAAGTCAACTAGTCAAACCTTGGTCAAATTCAAGGTCAACGGTCAAGGTCAACAGTCCATATTGACACAACTCTTCGAGTGCAGATCACTGACTCGACGAGTCCTTCCAGAACTCGAGAAGTCGTGAAACCTCCCAGTTGACTCATCGAGTTTCCAGACAACTCGTCGAGTCCATGCGTGTTCACAGTCAAGGAAAACCTAATTGGCTCGTCGAGTCATCCTGCTGACTCACCGAGTTCATGCAGAAACCCTCAAGGCTAATCTTCATCGGACTCGCCGAGTTGGCCATGGAAATCATCGAGTCTCTTCAGTCCTTTATCCATTGAGATGCTTATATGCCACCCCAAAGCTCCATATTGCAGATCTGAGTTCCTAGATCATACTTCCTACGTAAAGTTTCAAACTTTACGTACATGCAAGGTGTTAATGGCCAAAATCAAGCTAGAGAAGAGGTTCTAAGTGAGGGAAATGCATTATCCTGTTAAAGGCTGAAACTTTATGACCATAAGAACCAAGACGAGCCTAGATCTGAAGTTGTGACTTCAGATCTTGCCCAATACCCGAAATGAATCACCAATCATGCTAGAATAGCCCTAATCTCAAGCATGAAGAGATCTAGATAGAAGGAAGTTCAAGGTAACGACTTTTTACCTTCAAGTGATGCTAAAATGGAGTAGAGTTCAGATCCACAACTATTCCTTTCTCAAAGCTTCTTGATCTTTAAGCTCCTTTCACCAAGATCCACCTTCCAAACTTAAAAACACACAAATATGGAGAGAAAATGCGATTTAGGGTTTTTGGGCTCAAAGGGGGCTGTAAGGGAGGCTAATGACCCTTTAAATAGGGTGCAAAACCCCGAAAATTAGGGTTTCATCCTCCAGCTCTAACTCATCAAGTCGGTCCTGCAACTCGTCGAGTTTGTCACTTAAAACACGCGACCAAATCCGTGCCTACTCGATGAGTGAGGGCATCCAACTCGTCGAGTCGACCTTTCAAATGGAAATATAAGACTGAGAAGTTTATACCTGAGAGTCGGGGTGCTACAATTCTCCCCCACTTGAACTAGACTTCATCCTCGAAGTGCGCTGCGGTGAACAACTCCGGATAATGCTCCCGCATTTCAGCCTCCAGCTCCCAAGTCCACTCAGATCCCATCCAGTGTTCCCATTGTACCTTTACCAAATTACTTCATTATTCCGTAGAACCTTCACTTTCCTTTCCAGAATGGCCAATGGCCTCTCTACGTAATTTAGGTGCTCGTCGACCTGTATGTCATCCAAGGACACCACTGCCTCCTCATCTAATACACACTTCCGTAACTGTGACACATGGAAAGTGCTATGGATCTGACTAAGCTCCTCTGGTAGCTCTAATCTATACGCCACCTTGCCAACTCTGGTAATGATCCTAAATGGTCTAATGGATCGGGGACCCAATTTCCCCCTCTTCCCGAAGCGGATCACACCCTTCCAAGGCGAGACCTTCAGGAGTACCATGTCACCGACCTGAGACTCCAACTCAGATCGGTGCCTGTCAGCGTGTCACACCCCCAAACCGGAACGACGGAAACATTCGGTGGCGGAGGATGTCATGTACAGTATCATAACAATGCATAATAGTAAAACAAGCAACAACATCACCCATTGCATTAATAATATAACTTAATACAAGTGTGTTCTGCATAGTTTGAAAGACACCAAAATAAGAATCAAAATAAAAGACGAGTCTTGAACGTGTTCCGTCTTCTCAAAACCTTCTCATCGGTACCTGTCTACTAATGACCTAAGAATACAAGTTATTTTGAAAGCGTAGATCAGCATTTAAGCTGGTGAGTTCATAATTATTTTAGAGTCGATGTTTGTATAAGTTTGATGAAAGTCTTTGTATGTATTTGATGTCAAGTTTGTAAGTGTTTGATGTAAATGTTTGTATACTTCCTAGAAAATCCTATATTTCCTACTAAAGTAGTCTTCTACCAAGGCCCGACTATTCTTTGTATTTGTTCTTTTGTAAAAGTGAGTGTTATTCCCAAGAATTACTATCATTATCAGATTATAGTTTACATTACCATTTATGTGAGAAGATCATTATATGAATGTAATGAGAAAATTACGAAGTACAGTAGTATTGTATATAGTATCTACAGATGTACTAATTAACATAAACCAATTGTTTAATTAAGGTAAAATGTGATGAGATTATAACCATACTATATTCATTATTGAAGCAGGAAGTTCGGAGACGTCGAAATGGTATGACATTCGTCACCCGTAGACCTGCATGTCCCACTATAGCTAGCAGCAAGGTGTAGGATAGTCAATCCCATATAGATCTATACACAACCTCACGCTCTCCCTCCAGGAGACTCTGGTTACAAAACGTGACACAACAGTATATTGCCATGCCATGAAGTAGTGGCTCACATTAATTTTATCTTGTATATAGTTAGAGTATAGTATGTTCCGTCTGTTTTAGTGTGTAGCATGTTTCTTCTGTTCTAGTGTATAGTATGTTGCTTCTGTTCTAGTGTATAGTATGTTCCTTCTGTTCTAGTTATAGTATGTTCCTTCTGTTCTAGTGTATAGTATGTTCCTTCTGTTCTAGTTATAGTATTAGTATGTTTGAACCGACTCATGTATGTACTGACTCTTGTAAGTTTCATTGTTCTAGAAATAGTAAGTAGTAACTTCCTAAACTTTACCTATTATAGTTTACTAGTATTGTTGTTTGAATGACTGATCATGTTTGTACACCTTTACTACCCAAAGGTACTGAAGTAATTGGAAGAACTTTTATATCTACATACATATACATAATATATAACTAAGATTCAAACGACACTCGGACAAACAACCGATACCCTAAGTCCACAACCAAACAAGGAACATGAAATAAAGCGAGTTATCAGTCCTAAGCTTTTTCAACCTTATTTATATAAGTATACCTATATAGACATGATTTGGACAATATATAAGTTCAAAAGAGTTTTGTAAAACGATAAAGAGTTTAACATATAAAAGATTTTTAACCATTTGAATGGTTATTGACGACTTGATGTTAGTTTATAAAACGATTTGAAACAGTTTATTTGATAATACAGTTTTGAAGTATAAGAAATCCTCTTGTTTGATAGTTATAAATCACATGTGATTGATACAATAACTATAATGTTTTCTACTTGTATTCCCCCCATAAAAGCATTTAAAATCATTTAAAAGGTAAGTTAGGGGTATGAACTCACCTGTAGTGAGTGATTCGAATGTAAGATCGATTAGGATGCGAAGTGTCAAGTGAAGTCTTGAGCACAAACGGATCCTATTAAGCATATAATGACACATATATGTATATAATTAGTGTATATAACAACTAATCACGATAGGGAACAACCTTAGGGAGTAGGAAACACTTGGAATGAAGTGTTACAATCAGATATGATTGTTCTAAAGGAGTTCACGGCTAAACAAAGGGATGTTCACGACCTTAGGAGGGTTCACGGCCAATGAACACATGATGTGTTCACGGCCCAACCTTGATTCTACGAGGTGTTCACGGCCATGTCAAGATCCTATGAAGGGTTCACGGCCCAATGAATGGTTCACGGCCGTGAACTCTTGAAGATCTTGCAATTTGGTGCTTGTTTCATGGATGAAATCAAGTGATTTAATGGACAACAAGCTAATGGAAGAGATACTCACTTTTTGGTAGCTTTGAGTAGTGTTCACGGTTGAAGAAGTTGAGAGAGAATGAGGAGTGTTCACGGCTAGGATTGAAGGATTTGAAAAAGTGTAGAAAATGAGCCAAATTTGTTTATATAGGGGACTTGATCACGACCAGGAGTCTAGATGTGGCCATGAACCCCTTTTGATGGAGTTTCCGGCTCAATTGCAACTCAAAAAACCCGATCTAACACATCCTAACACACAAACCTTGAGTGTACTAGGCTTAAAACTCTCAAACAGACTCTTAACAATGCTAAAATATAACAAAAACAAGTCTGACTTTTGATTGATTTGATTGAATTTACAAGATAGAAATTTCGGGTTGTCACATCATCCCCCCGTTAAAGGCAATTTCGTCCCGAAATTAGAGTTTAAGCAAATACAGATAACTAAAGGAAAAGATGAGGATATTTCAGTTTCATTTGATCCTCGCGCTCCCAAGTGAATTCAGGTCCCCGCTTGGCATTCCAGCGAACCTTCACTATCGGGATACAGCTTTGCTTCGTTTGCTTGACCACTCGGTCCATGATCTCTACTCGTTCTTCCACGAAGTTGATGCTCTCGTTGATGTCGATCTCGTCGAATGGGATTACAAGAGTCTCTTCGGACAGACACTTTTTCAAGTTCGAAACGTGGAAAGTAGGGCGTACGTTACTAATTTTGTGAGGTTGTTTGATTTTATAACCTACAGGGCCGATTCTAGCGAGAATCTCGAAAGGCCCTACGTATATGGGATTTAGCTTTCCACGCTTTCCGAAGCGTATCAAGCTCTTCCAGGGTGAGACCTTCAATAGACCGTGGTCACCAACCTGGAATTCCAAAGGTTTCCTTCTCTTGTCTGCGTAGCTTTTATGTCGGTCTCTAGAGGCTTTCAATCATTCACGAATATGAACGATCTTCTATGTTGTTTCCCGTATGATCTCTGGACCTATAAGAGTGGTGTCAGGAACTCGTCCTTTAGCTAACTGTGTGTCACCCACCTCAGCCCATCATAGAGGGGATCTGCACTTTCGGCCATAGATGGCTTCAAATGGAGCAGCCTTTATGCTCGTGTGATAACTGTTATTGTAAGAGAACTCAACAAGGGGTAAATGAGTATCCCATGCCTTCCCAAAGTCTATCACACAGGCTCGCAACATATCTTTCAAAGTTTGAATAGTCCTCTCACTTTGACCGTCGGTTTGCGGATGGTAGGCTGTACTAATGTCCAGCCTAGTTCCTAGGGAACCTTGTAGCGACTTCCAGAACCTTGAAGTGAATCTACTATCTCTATCAGAGATAATGGATATGGGAACACCATGCAGTCGTACAACCTCCCTAATGTAGGTTCTTGTTAGTTTCTTCATCTTGTCAGTTTCTTTGATAGGCAGGAAGTGTGCGGACTTTGTTAACCTGTCTACGATCACCCATATGATATCGAGACCACCCGATGTCTTCGGAAACTTGGTTATGAAGTCCATCGTGATCCGCTCCCACTTCCATTCAGGTATCTCCGATTGTTGAAGCAAACCTGAGGATTTCTAGTATTCAACCTTAACCTTGGCGCAAGTAAGGCACTTGCACACGAAGGTAGCAATATCTGCTTTAATGTTAGGCCACCAGTATAACTTTTTAAGATCCAGATACATCTTATCTAAACCTGGGTGGACGGAATATCGAGTGTTGTGCGCTTCGGTCATGACCAAGTCTCTGAAACCACCATACCTTGTTGTCCAGATCCTATCCATGAGATATAAGGCTCCACCACCCTTGACTTCCAAGTTTTTATCCATCCCTCTCATGGATTCACCCACCACATTTTCAGGTTTCAAGGCTTCAAGTTGAGCCTCCTTAATTTGTGTGGACAGATGTGAATGGATAGTTATAGTCAATGATTTGACTCTACGACCAGAGTATTTTTTCCGACTTAGGGAGCCAGCTACTACGTTGGCTTTGCCGGGATGATAACGAATTTCGCATTTGTAGTCACTGAGTAGCTCGACCCACCATCGTTGTCTTATATTGAGCTCCTTCTGATCGAAGATATGTTGAAGGCTCTTGTGGTCTGTAAAGATAGTGCTTTTTGTACCATACAGGTAGTGTCTCCAGATCTTCAGAGCAAATACCACTGCTCCTAACTCAAGATCATGTGTGGTGTAGTTGACTTCGTGTGTCTTTAGCTGTCTTGAGGCATATGCGATGGCCTTACCTCGTTGCATAAGAACACAGCCAAGCCCTTGGTTGGATGCATCGCAATAAACCACAAAGTATTCTATCCCTTCGGGGAGGGATAGTATCGATGCGCTACATAAGGCTTGCTTTAGGGTTTGGAACACGTTTTCTTGTTTCTCTTCCTAGTCAAAGGCCACGCCTTTCTGGGTCAATGTAGTAATCGGTTTTGCGATCCTAGAGAAGTTCTGAATGAACCTGCGATAGTAGCCAGCGAGGCCTAGAAATTGACGAATTTTTGTAGGCGTCTTTGGAGCTGACGAGTTCTCAATGGCCTTCATTTTGGAAGGGTCCACGTAAATTCCCTCTTCGCTAACCACGTGACCCAAGAATTCGACTCTTCGGATCCAAAACTCACATTTAGAGAACTTCGCATAGAGCTTTTCCGATCGTAGCGTTTCTAAGACCTGACGCAGGTGTTAACTATGCTCCTACTTACTACGAGAGTATATAAGTATGTCATCGATGAATACAATGACGAACTGATCCAAGTAAGGACGACACACCCTATTCATTAAGTCCATGAATACTGCGGGCGCATTGGTCAATCCGAAGGGCATCACTACAAACTCGTAGTGTCCATAAGGAGTTCGGAAGGCTGTCTTCGGAACATCCTCCTCTAACACTCGTAACTAGTGATACTGGGATCTCAGGTCTATCTTTGAAGAGTAATTCGCCCCTTGCAGTTGGTCGAACAAGTCGTCTATGCGAGGTACAGGGTAACGATTTTTGACGATTAGTTTGTTTAGTTCTCTATAGTCGATGTACATACGGAACGATCCGTATTTCTTCTTCACGAACAAGACCGGTGCTCCTTAGGGTGAGAAGCTTGATCTAATAAAGCCCCTGCTGAGCAGTTCGTTAAGTTGACCAGACAACTCCTGCATCTCGGCTGGTGCTAGACGATAAGGCGATTTGGCTACTGGGGTAGCCCCTCGAAGAAAGTCGATTCTGAACTCGACTTGACGCTGCGGAGGTAATCCTTTTAGTTCTTCTGGAAAGATGTTGGGAAATTCGCGTACTTGTGGGATGTTCTTTATGTCTTCCGTCTCTTGGCTCATATCGACAACATGAGCAACGAATGCATGACATTCCTTTCGTAAGTACTTCTGGGCTTGTATGCTCGAGATGATACGAAGGTTCGTGCCTGGTTTTTCGCCGTAGATAACTAGGGTTTCATTAGACAGTAGATTAAGACGAACGGCTTTCTCATAACACATGATGTCGGCATGATGAGAACTCAACCAATCCATGCCGATAATGACGTCGAAACTTTTAATTGAGACCGGAATGAGGTCGATTAGAAATGAATGGCTATCTAGAGTTAGTGTACATCCTATGTATATGCAGATAGTGCTCTCAGTCTTTCCATTAGCCATTTCTACAGTGAATGGTTCTTTAAGTGCACGTGGTTTTTGTTTAAGTAAGTGTGCAAATTTCCGGTTCACAAAACTCCTCTCCGCTCCACTATCAAATAGTATGCATGCATATGAGTTATCGAGGAGAAACGTACCAGTGACTACTGTTGGGTCGGCTACTGCTTCCTCGTGACCTATAGCCAAAAGTCTTCCCACTCCGCCAGCATTTCCTGCCTTTGGGCAGTTCCTCTTGTAGTGACCCACCACGCCACATCCGCAGCAAGCCTGGCCCACACCAACGCCGGGGAGTTGGGTGATTGGCCTAGCCGGAGCTTTACAGAATCGGGTAGTGTGGCCTTTCCTGTTGCAGTTAGAGCACTGCATTTCCCGACAGGGTCCATTATGGTGGAAGCTGCACTTGTTGCACTTGGGCAAGCTTCCAGCATACAGCTTCATTGTCGCAGTAACAGTAGGTGTTATCACAGCATGAACAACCACGACCTGTTGCTTTTTGGCAGCGTTCTGCACGACATTCTTCTTCTTGTTATCCCAGAACTTCCGCTTGTTGTCAGCGGCTTTGGAGGGTTCTGGGATGGACAGGGTTGTTTTCGTTGTCGGAGTGCGGACTCCGTGATCAATGAGCCGCTGTGCTAATCGCTTGGCACTGTCGAAGGTATTGGGGTTTGAAGCTAAGACATTCCCCTGAAATGGAGGCACCAGCCCCCAAATGTACCTCTCAATCTTCTTTCCCTCAGTAGGGACCATTCCCGGACATAGTGCCACCAAATCGCTGAACCTGGCAGTGTAGGCGACTCTGTCGGAGCCCTTCATGGTTAGGCTCCACAGTTCCTGTTCAAGTTTCTGAACCTCGCCCCTGTGGTAGTATTCTTCTATTATGAGCTCCTTCAGAGCTTCCCAGCCCATTGAATTTTCCACTATAAGGGTTAGTGACTTGACATGGCTATTCCACCATGCCAGGGCTCTGTCCGCGAAGGAGCAGGTAGTAAATTTAACTTTGCTCCCTTCCGGACAGGAGCAGATCTCGAAGATCGACTCCGTTTTCTCGAACCATTGCGAGAGGGAAATGATTCTACCAGTCCCTTTTAAGGTCCTGGGCTTGCAGTTGGTGAAGTCCTTATACGAGCACTCTCTAGAGCGCACTAGAGAATCAACTTGAGTGGAATGAACAGTTGTTCCACTCTCACTAGTTCTAGTAGCACTGAATTGAGCTAGGGCTGCCATAACAACCACATTTACTTCAGCTTGGATAGCTTCTAGATTGTATTGTGGAAGAGGTGGTGGTTGTTGTGTTGGAGTTATCGGAGTTGTGCACATGTTTGATCTACGAGGAGGCATCTTGTAGCTATAAATTCACAAAGATGAAGATATTGGTAAGCATTTAATAGAGAGAATGATGAGAGTGAATCATGGACTAACTCTCCATTGCCCAACAAACAGATGAGAGTATGATTGAAATAGAAGTCTAGTAATAGAAAGACGAAAGCATTTGGATATAGATTTTCCCAAAAGATTAGGTGTCTGTCAATAAGATTGGCATTAAAGATGTAACGAGTTCGGGAAAATGACCTTGAAGTAGGTCTTACATCAAACCAAAATAAGAAGATTTTGACAGCACAAAGACCTAACAAGATAGAAGTTCAAGGTCTTAACATAATAGGAAGAGTACAGGGAAAAATGCTACTTAGAGGATAGATAAGAAGGCTGTTCCTTAATCAAAAGAAAGGATGAGTAGAGCATCACATACTAACGACGGGCACCTCTCGGTCGAACGCTCAATTTAGCCAGCTGACGCTCCATATCAAGAAGGTGTCTCTGATGTACCCTTTGGCGTGCTCGGAGCTCTATGACTTCAGCTCGTGTTGCAACTAGCTCTTGCTGCAAAGCCTCATTATCTCTCATAGCTCTCCTATGAGCAACTTCAAGATGGTGAATGTGGACTGTATTGACTCCCGCATCGGCATCAACTTCCATGACTCGGTTGATGGCTGTCCTACCCTGCTCGTCATTTCGAGCAATCATGCGAACTAGAATAGGCAGGACTCTGTCTGCTGAGCCTCCCTCGCTCAGGTTGTACAAGCTTCGGTCTCCGTTGTATGGTATGGGTTGACCCTTCTCTTGACTCCATCTTCTCAAGTTTTCTGCCCACAGAGGCGTCGGGCCTTGAAAAGTCGGACGAGGGTTAGGATTTGGGATTGGAGCTACCAGGGGTAGATCATTGACTTTTGGTTCTGAGTCAGAATCCTCTGGAAAGTTTTCTGCGAAGTCGCATCTAGAGGAATTGCATGATTCTCTTCTGGATCTGCATCGAGCCATCCACCATTTCCTTGGTTGGGGAAGTACGGATCTCCATGAGGATGAAATCCTACCATGATATCTACGCGAGAATAGTGGTAAAAGAGATAGTTAATAAACGTACTACTTAAGATAATTACAACATGATTCTTACCAGTTACTCCAACATTTGCGTAGTGCATACCAGTCATATGTAACCAAAAAAGGATAGACCTTCGAGTAAGTGATCCTAACTCTAAGTCCACAACCAAACAAGGAACAAGAAGTAAAGCAAAGATCACAGATTCTAAGTCTATGACACCCAAGTCACATATAACCTTAGCGTATCCACTCAGCAACTATTGACATACTAGTAAAGACCTTTTAGTCTGCACATAAGTAACTATAGTACCACAAAATACTCCTATAGTATTTTAAGTTTATGTTCTGTTCTAAAGTTTTCATTGTAGTAGTGTTGGTAAGTTTTTAGACTTGCTGCAACACCACAACCATTCCTAGGCACATGCTAATCACTTCTTAGAAAGGTATAGTTGATCAGGCTATATCACTCCCAGATCTGGTTATATGTCCCCATGACTACTTGTGCTGTCCAACAACCGCAATACTTTTGTTCTGTTCTAGTATGACACTGATCCTATTATGAATGTTTGTAAGTATACTTTAGTAAAATATTTTATTATTTGAAAGTATAAACTCTTGGTCAGAGTGTTTTAATCTCGTTGTATTTATAGTTGTATATCTTTTATGGGTTGATATACTCAATTCACTATAGACAATGCTCTGATACCAAAATGTCACACCCCCAAATCGGAACGACGGAAACGTTCGGGGGCGGAGGACGTCATGTATAGTATCATAACAATGAATAATAGTAAAACAAGCAACAACATCATCCATTGCATTAATAATGTAATTTAATTCAAGTGTGTTTTGCATAGTTTGAAAGACACCAAAATAAGAATCAAATCAAAATAAAAGACGAGTCTTGAACGTGCTCCGTCTTCTCAAAACCTGGTCATCGGTATCTGTCTAATGGTGACCTGAGAATACAAGTTATTTTGAAAGCGTAGATCAGCATTTAAGCTGGTGAGTTCATAAGTATTTTAGTGTTGATGTTTGTATAAGTTTGATGAAAGTGTTTGTATGTATTTGATGTAAGGTTTGTAAGTGTTTGGTGTAAATGTTTGTATACTTTCTAGAAAATACTATATTTCCTACTAAAGTAGTCTTCTACCAAGACCAGACTATTCTTTGTATTTGTTCTTTTGTAAAAGTGAGTGTTTTTCCCAAGAATGACTATCATTATCAGATTATAGTTTACATTACCGTTTATGTAAAAAGATCATTATATGAATGTAATGGGAAAATGACGAAGTACAGTAGTATTGTATATAGTATCTACAGATGTACTAACTACCTTAAACCAATTGTTTAATTAAGGTAAAATGTGATGAGATTATAACCATACTCGATTGACTAGTGAAACACGACGTTCGTAGACGTCGAAATGGTATGACATTCGTCACCCGTAGACCTGCATGTCCCACTATAGCTAGCAGCAAGGTGTAGGATGGTCAATCCTGTATAGATCTATACACAAACTCACGCTCTCCCTCCAGGAGACTCTGGTTACAAAACGTGACACAACAGTATATTTCCATTCCATGAAGTAGTGGCTCACATTAATTTTATCTTGTATATAGTTATAGTATAGTATGTTCCGTTTGTTTTAGTGTATATCATGTTTCTTCTGTTCTAGTGTATAGCATGTTCCTTCTGTTCTAGTGTATAGTATATTCCTTCTGTTCTAGTTATAGTATGTTCCTTCTGTTCTAGTGTATAGTATGTTCCTTCTGTTCCAGTTATAGTATTAGTATGTTTGAACCGACTCATGTATGTACTGACTCTTGTAAGTTTCATTGTTCTAGAAATAGTAAGTAGTAACTTCCTAAACTATACCTATTATAGTTTACTAGTACTGTTGTTTGAATGACTGATCATGTTTGTACACCTTTGCTACCCAAATGTATTGAACTGATTGGAAGAACTTTTATATCTAGATACATATACATAATACATAACTAAGATTCAAACGGCACTCAGACAAACAACCGATACCTACGTCCACAACCAAACAAGGAACAAGAAATAAAACGAGTTATAAGTCCTAAGCCTTTTCAACCTTATTTATATAACTATATCTATATAGACATGATTTGGACAATATATAAGTTTAAAAGAGTTTTGTAAAACGATAAAGAGTTTAACATATAAAAGAGTTTTAACCATTTGAATGGTTATTGACGACTTGATGTCAGTTTATAAAACGATTTGAAACAGTTTATTTGATAATACAATTTTGAAGTGTAAGAAATCCTCTTGTTTGACAGTTATAAATCACATGTGATTGATACAATAAATATAATGTTTTCTACTTGTATTCCCCCCATAAAAGCATTTAAAATCATTTAAAGGTAAGTTAGGGGTATGAACTCACTTGTAGTTAGTGATTCGAATGTAAGATCGATTAGGATACGAAGTGTCAAGTGAAGTCTCGAGCACAAACGGATCCTATTAAGCATATAATGACACACATATGTATATAATTAGTGTATATAACAACTAGTCATGATAGGGAGCAACCTTAGGTACTAGGAAACACTTGGAATGAAGTGTTACAATCACATATGAATGTTCTAAAGGAGTTCACGGCTAAACAAAGGGATGTTCACGGCCTTAGGATGGTTCACGGCCAATGAACACATGATGTGTTCACGACCCAACCTTGATTATATGAGGTGTTGACGACCATGTTAAGATCCTATGAAGGGTTCACAGCCCAATGAAGGGTTCACGGCCGTGAACTCTTGAAGATCTTGCAATTTGGTGCTTGTTTCATGGATGAAATCAAGTGATTTAATGGACAACAAGCTAATGGAAGAGATACTCACTTTTTCGTAGCTTTGAGTAGTGTTCACGGTTGAAGAAGTTGAGAGAGAATGAGGAGTGATCACGGTTAGGGTTGAAGGATTTGAAAAAGTGTAGAAAATGAGCCAAATTTGTTTATATAGGCGACTTGTTCACGACCAGGAGTCTAGATGTGGCTGTGAACCCCTTTTGATGGAGTTTCCGGCTCAATTGCAACTCAAAGAACCCGAGCTAACTCATCCTAACACAAAAACCTTGAGTGTACTAGGCTTAAAACTCTCAAACAGACTCTTAACAATGCTAAAATATAACAGAAACAAGTCTGACTTTTGATTGAATTGATTGACTTTACAAGATAGAAATTTCGGGTTGTCACACAGCGTAACTCTTCTGCCGAGCCTGTGCGGTATGCAACCGCTATCTGATCTGCTGAATCCTTTCGGTAGTCTGTAGAACCACCTCGGTCCGTCCCATCACCCTGTGACCGATCTCACCCCAAGAGACTGGGGTGCGACATCTCCGTCCATACAACAGCTCATATGGTGGGGCACTGATACTATAATGAAGGTTATTGTTGTAGGAGAACTCCGCGAGGGGTAGGTAGGAGTCCCAGCTCCCACCAAAGTCAATTACGCATGCTTTCAACATATCCTCGAGAGTCTGTATGGCCAGCTCACTCTGTCCGTCCGTCTATGGGGGATAGGTTGTGCTGAAATGTAGACGCGTGCCCGATTTCCTTGTGGAACTTCTGCCAGAAACGGGAGGTGAACCGAACATCGCGGTCCGAAACGATAGAGACCGGAACCTCATGGCGAGAAATGATCTCGCCGATATACAAGTCGGTTAACTTCTCGGCCGATGAGCTCTCCCGTATCGATAAAAAGTGGGCACTCTTGGTGAATCGATCCACGATGACCCAAATAGCGTTGAAGCCCTTCACTGTTCTCCGCAGTTTGGTGATAAAATCCATCGTGATCTGTTCCCACTTCCACATGGGAACCTCTAGATGCTACAACTTTCCATGCGGTCTCTGGTGCTCGGACGCGACCATCCTGCAGGTTAGGCACCTCTCCACGTACCAAGCGATTTATCCTTTCATGCACGGCCACCAGTAACTCAATCACAGATCCCGATACATCTTAGTGGCCCCTGGGTGAATATAGAAGCGAGACTTATGAGCCTCCTACAAAATTCTTTGTATGACCCCACCAGACATCGGAACCCAGACCCGACCGCAACGGGTCAATAATCCCCGACTATCCTGCACAAACTGGGTGTTCTCACCCCTAATCCTTTCAAGTTTCTAGTTCTCCTGATGCATATCTTTAGTCTGGGCTTCCTTGATCAAGCGCACAAGTGGAGAATCCACTGAAATCCTCATGCATGTCACTGGAGTAGATGATCCAGCTGACTTGTGGCTCATAGCATCCGCAACCACATTCTCTTTACTTGGGTGGTAAAGGATCTCATAGTCGTAGTACTTGACTACATCTAGCCATCTGCGTTGTCTCATGTTCAGGTTCAGCTGATCCATGATGTGTCTAAGGCTCTTGTGGCCCGTGTAGATGGTACAACGGACCCCATATTGGTAATGTCTCCAAATCTTGAGAGCGAATACCACCGCTCCCAACTCCAGATCATGACTAGGGTTTCTCGTCTCGTGCGGCTTCAACTGCCGCGATGCGTATGCTCTCACCCATCCTCTCTGCATAAGGACCGCTCCCAGTCCCGTGATGGATGCATCACAGAACACCACAAAACCCTTAACTTCCTCCGGGAGAGTCAAGACTAGAGCCTCGCATAGTCGCTGTCGGAGGGTCTCAAACGGCCTCTGCTGCTTGGGGCCCCACGCGAAATCCACCTCTTACTCTTCAGACAAGTGAGGGGTACTGCAATCTTGAATAAATCCTGTATTAATCTCCGATAGTACCCTGCTAATCCCAAGAAGCTCTTAATGTATGAGGGAGATTTCAGAACCTTCCACTGCATAACTGCCTCTGTTTTGGCTGGATCGACCAAAATCCCCTCCTGGTTAACGAGATGTCCAAAGAACTGAACCTCTCATGACCATAAGTCGCACTTCCAGAACTTGGCATAAAGCCGTTCTCGCCTCATAACTCCCAATAACTCCCGTAGATGCTCTTCATGCTGATCTCGGGTCTTGGATTACACCAAGATATCGTCTATGAAAACTATGACCGAGCGGTCAAGCATCGGCCTGCAGACCCAATTCATCAAGTTCATAAATACCGCTGGCATGTTAGTGAGCCCAAAAGGCATCACCACGAACTCGTAATGTCCATAACGAGTTCGGAATGTGGTATTCTCCACGTCCTCCTCCCTAACTCTAGCCTGATGGTATCCAGACCTCAAGTCTATCTTGGAGAACCAGAATGCTCCCTGATGGTATCCAGACCTCAAGTCTATCTTCACCGTCAACTTGTTCAACTCCCGGTAGTCAATGCACATCCGGTGTGAACCATCCTTCTTCCTGACGAAGAGAATCGGTGCTCCCCATGGAGAACTGCTCGGACAAATGAATTGTTGGATTAGATGTCTAAGCCCATAAATATTATTGGTATGTACTCGACCCGAGAGTAGCATGGTCCATTTGGGTTGCACTTCACCGAAAGAATTTGTATGGATAATCTTTTGAGAATAGTATATTTATGATTTATTAATATATTATAAGTTATAATATATTAATATGAAATCATATTATTTAATTAGTATTGATCAAGAATTAATTTGGTGATCAAAAGAAATTAATTAAATATGGACTCTTATATATATATATATATATATATATATATATATATATATATATATATATATATATATATATATATATATATAGAGAGAGAGAGAGAGAGAGAGAAAGAGAGAGAGAATGGGCCAATGTTCATTTAGGATGGGCTAAGCTTGCATGGATAGTCCATGGGGTTTTTAACCCATGGATCCTACGGAAATGAAAGGTCATGTGTATTAGGGTTTACATGGATGTAACCCTAATCCACCATAGTATATAAAGAGGGCTTTGGCACATGAAATGGCACTAGTGTGTGAGTGAACAAGAGTGGGCCGATTTCTAGTGTGCTTACTATTCTCTCAAGTTTTCTAACTTATTTTGGTGATTTGTGATTCCACTTGAGGCATCCACATTATTGGTGTTAGGATCTTGAAGCTCCAAGGGATCAAGCACAAGAAAAAGGTATGTCATCCTACTAAGTTTTATATTACAAGTACCCCATAGTATGCTAGTTAGGATGAGAACCTTGGTAAAATCACATTTGCATGTATAATAGAGAAAACATAGATCCAAGGTTTCTAGGGTTGCATGTACACCATAGGAGTGTTAGAATGCTCAAAACCCATCAGTGGTATTAGAGCCTAGACTTGTTTTCATTATACTTGATGCAAAATGATTTAAGAAGTCAAAAAACTGTTCAGTGGACTCACTGAGTCCATGGGGGGACTCGACGAGTCCAAGTGTAAACTCATCCTACTCGTCGAGTAGGTTCTTGCACTCGGCGAGTAGGAGGCCTGTGTGCAGATTTTCGAGTTTTGCTGCTGGAAATGGACTAGAATCATTACCATAAACTGTTTTGGACTTATAAAACCTGTTTTTAGTATGGTAATGATTATGCAAATCCATTTTCAATGGTTATTATCAAATTTTCAAGTTTTGTATATGTTTATATGATTCTTGATATTGTTGATATGAATGTTCATACTTATGAGTTTTAGTAGATCATAGGAATTATTTGTAGATTGTTTGTTAGTGTAATTCTTGATTTAAATGCAAATTAATGGACTCCATAACTTGTCCTCAAGTTATGGAATTCCAAAAGTTTTTCTTTAAAAGTTTTTAAATAGTGTCAAAACTTGCCCTCAAGTTTTGGGATTTGTAAAGTCTCACACAAACTTTAATTCCAAACCCTAGAGTTTTAAAAGTTAAAATTCAACCCTTATACTTTATAGTATTATAAGTTAATAATATATATATATATATATATATATGTATATATATATATATATATATATATATATATATATATATATATATATATATATATATATATATATGTATAAGAGCAAGTCAGTCTTACCGTTAGTAGGCCTCATTCACGAAGTCGGTCTATAAGGGGGGGTATAAGGTTGTTGCCTATAAAATTGCAGCTTAATGGGTGTCCACTCTCACCCACCGCTTCCTTTACTGGTGGAGGGTCGTTAGCCAAACGAGTAGGACAAGGACTATAATTCTCATTAAAAGTATAATGATAAATATAAAGTAACTAAACCTTTTATAAATTCCCAATCTTAGTTACTTTAGGAAAATGTGAAATTGGTGCTAACCCATGAAATTACACTTTGTACCTTACCAAGTCGTTGGTGGAGCATGTGTAGGTAACCGACACACTAACATGGACTAGTAAGAGTGGAAAAGGGTGACTTAATGTTTATCATAGATCGGTGGGTGATAAAATTAAGGGTACCAAGTTAATTTGCGTGGTTATTCACACCTTGTTTGTGATCCTCGGCATCCAAGTCACAAACTTGAGAGGGCACAATCGAGATTTAAACATGCCATTGAAAAGTTCAATGAATCTCAAAAGATCTAGGAGTTTCAATCAAATTAAAACCTAATACCTATTTCGTTTTTCATGGTGGAAATTGGTGAATCGTCATTCGCCTACTTTCAAATATTTTGTAGCTTGGATTACGGCATCCCTCTTCCAAGTTATAAAATATTGTGTTGGGTCCTAGCCTTAATATTTCATAATGGGTGTTCTATTAAGGACTTAAATCAACTAACTTGAATTTCTCCCATTGTAGATGTCTGGTTTAGACAATTATGGTCTTCCCAAATCCCTTGGAACAAGCTTTCCTAATGAAGATGATGTCCCGTGATTGGATCAAGGAAATCTTACTTCTCTTCCTCCACCTCCTCCAATTATTCTCCCTGACCCACAAGCTCAAAGACTTGAAAAATTCAAGGTCACTCAAGCCCTACTTGCAATGAAACATGAAGATGGAAGGCCTGTGTGTTCTCATGTCTTGGAGATGAAGTCACATATCGACAGGCTGAGAGTGTTGGGTGTTGAAGTCTCAAGGAAGTTGGTTGTTGAATGGGTTCTTCAATCACTTCCTGAGTCGTATAGTGAGTTCATTAAGGACTACTATGTGACAGACCACGACATGACCCTTGTTGATCTTACTTATTTGCTTGTTGCTGCTGAATCAGAAATGTTTTGGCGCATTAGAAAAGTAAATTTAGGTGGAATATCTACTTCTCAAACTTCCAGGGACATTGACAATGGTAACATTGGAAGTCCGGAAAAGTTTTCTCTTCCCAATGGAAAGGGATTGGCCATGGTCAACTCGGTTGACCAAATGGTAGAGAGAAAGGCTAAATCTGTGATAGTCCCATGTACTATTCCCAAAGAGTCTGTATGTTTTTGCTCTCAAGAGAAGGGGCATTGGAAGCGAAGTTGCCCTAACTATCTGAAAGATCTAAAAGAAAGTAGAAACAAAATGTTTGACTTTGCTTCAGGTAAGTACACTATCTAACTCTGTTAAGTTTCTAATTGTTTATTATTAATATATGATGTGACTAGGTTTCATTTTGATGTTTTGTAGGATCAAGCAAAGGGAAGGAAACTTAAAAGAAGAGTATGTTGAATCTGATCGCGAAGATGGATTTCAATCGCATTGTTCGAAGATCGGATTTTTTAGCTACTACTTAGGAGTTGTGATAGATTGCTAGGAAATGTGTAATAACATAGTTTTCACTTGTAAGTGCATTGTAAGGAAAAGTTTTTCCGCATTTTATAAATAAATAAAATTTTGTTTTGTTTTATTTTATATCTCCTTGCAATGACATTTATGAAAAATTGATGTTTGTATGTTTCTAGCAATATTAGAAATATGAATTTGATTTTTTATTTGTGGTAGTGTCTAAATTTACCAAATAAGGAAAGATTCTCATCACCCAAGTTTCAATTGGACAGGAACTTGGAATCATGCAAGTTGTATTGTATTATGAATGATAATCTTCATCTTTGGAAAATTAAGACTAATTCCTTGTTCACATGTATATGTGAGTCAAGTGAAGGACTAAGGGACCGAGTACACATTCTTGTGCGCTAGTCAAGTCCACCACAAAGATCGATAAGACTATTCGTCATGATTTACTAAAGTTTAGTAAATATGGTTATACTTACAAGTTTAAATATAATTCTGAAACATTGGAAAAGTTTCAATGTATGGCAGAACGAATGAGAAGAATCAAATTAGGCAGAAAGATAAAAGTTTCTCAAATCTGAAAAGATGGGAGAGTACTTTAGTATCATATTTTATGATCATCTTAATGATTAAAAAACCATATCACAATTGATCCTCTAAGGACATCTTAGTGCATTCCTGTGGCTAAGAAGAGGAATCATGAATTGTTGAAATGGTTAAATCAAGAAGATGAGTCATACTTCGTTCCAAAACAATTCTTAGAGTCATACTCCAAGATTGTAACTTGAGTGACATATCTTAAAGAAGGTTTATAACACTTGTCAAATGTAGAGTAAAATGTTTTCTACTCTTGTACATTTGAAATTGGTAAGTTGTGATGTTTTGGATAAAACAAAGACCAACTAAGCCCAATTATGTGAAGTGTTTGTCTTGATAAGAATCTGCACTATCTCTTGAATATTTGTTTGTCAAGGAATGGTTCTTAGCAAGAGAGTCTTATATGTCAAGAGGACAGTGGGAGTCTTAAAGATCCTGAAAGAGTTTCAAGAACTAATCAAGAATAAAACCTGTAGTTTATCACTAGCACACGACTTGAGGTTTATAACCTATCATGCTGACATAATTCTTGTTTCTATGCCCATTCCGGTTAAATTTGACTATGCATGTGAGTTCTCGGTTGCTTGCATAACAACTTGGAAGACATGGTAGGCCCTTGTGTTGCCATGTGGCAAGAAATTAAGATTGAACAAGTTCGGTCCATATGAGTTTGAATTTGTCACTAACCTTGTTTTGTGATTATGTTTTTGACAAATTCACATGGATTGGAACACATACACCATAAAATCTAAGTATCATTAGGTTTCTCTCCGATTCATGAAAATGATGGTGAGGAAACGCTTTCACTAAGTAGATTTTAAGTAGATAGCAATTGTGATATTTGCATCCTCAAAGTCATTAGTGGAGCGTGTGTGGTTAACCGACATACTAACATGGACTTGTGAGAAATGGCAAAGGTCTAAAAATTGAGACTATGATTACGACATCCCTTTTCATCGTTCTAAAAATTATTTAGACACACATGTGAGCTATCTAAGAAAAAGGTGTATGATTTTGATAAAGTCTTATTAAAGCATCTCGTATCAGAAATCTGAACTTTGGTAAAAAAAAGTCAATAAAGTATTGATTTCTGGAAGTCCAGTTAATTTCTGGATACATGTCAAAGCTAGTGGAGGCATAAGTGTTATGATAATCATTATCATGTTAGTGGGAGCATGATTATTATGTTAGGTGTTGCAAGTTAGCAATGTTAATTATAGAAAACAAAAGTTTCAATTTGCAAAATGTACTTTGCAGGGTTTGAAAAGTTGTTTTGCTATAGTTAAGGGAGAGGAAATTATACTTCATTTCAAATATAGAAGCTTAGATTGTGAGATTTTAATTAAATTTGGTCATGATTACATTATTTGCGTTCTAAAATTTGATTATGATTACGACATCCCTTTTCATAATCTGAATTATGAGAACATGACAAATAGAAATAGAAATATTATAGTAAAAGACTAGTCTAGTATTATGTCTTCATGTGAGACATCATGAATCGTGTCCCATATGCTTCAGATATAGGATCGATTACATGTGTTGTAATATTCATCTGTTCTAAATTTTTCCAAATGCATTGGGGAATTAAGAGGGAAAAAGTACTAGAACTGGGCATGACTAAAATGATTAAGCAATTGTCGAGGACAATCTGAGGTTTACCAAAGATTGGTTGCTCATGGACAATTGAAAGTATAGTGTTAATTTTGGAAGGAACATATTGACATATTCTGAAAGGAGGCACCTCTTTTTCAGAAGTGATAGTCAAAATGGAATTGTGGAATTGTTTCCATAAGTGGAAGTTATTCATTAAATCTGTGTAAGATTAGAATGTAAGATTAGAAGGAGGCACCTCTTGTTCAAAAAGGAATGTACTTTGAATGTGAGACTTCGGTTCCATGGAATTTCTCTCCATTAGAATACCTTGTAAATGTCTGTTTCCAAGTCTTTATGACTTCTGTGCATAGTCATTACAAGAGGATCAATGCATATAAAATTAGAATCTAACAGATTTCAGTAAATGGCAAAAAATCTTGTATTCTTACATTTATGGTAAGGATTTGGGATTGTGAAATGAGCATCATTGGAATCATGTTAAATTGGTCTATTTCACAAATTAAGGATCATAGACAAACATGGTGTGCATACTTGGAGTATGGCATAACTATTGTTTGGACAAACATAGTGTGCATGCTTGGAGCATGGCATGACTATGGTTTCAGTTCAAGTATTAAGGTGATTATTTAAAACATTATGCAATGAATAATGTGTAATCAATATGGTGATTAAATAAAAGGTGTTTTATTTATAATCATAAGTTCTAAGACCATATTGGATTCGATTGTTCTTGTGTTTTACTTTGCATGTTTTGACTTCCCGAATAACTAGGTTGTTCAAACTCTCCACGGTCAATCATATTTTGGAAGTAGGTATGAATCAAGACTGTCATGAATTGGGCTTGTAGATGTCTAAAGTGTTTAGACATAGCAAAAGTTGTTGCAACATTCATGAGTGCTCCTGGAATGAGATTCGAGTATTGGATTAAACCCAAGCTCATTTGAATCAATTCAAGGATTTTATCACGAGTGATCATGAGATGATAATATCTTATATTCTTCAAACGGAGACATGTGAGTTGTAGTTGCGCGTTGGTTGCTCATTGACATATGTAAATACAACCAGTAACTTGGTTGTTATAAAACATATCGTTGTGTGTAATTTGATGAGTAAGTACAAGCGAACATTTGGGTCGAAGTTTATCCATTCCTTTTACCCTTGGAGGGATAAAAGCGATATATGTGGGCCCCTCGATGATTTAGTGATGACACCCCTATGTGCTTGGCCAAGCCTGGACTGATTTGATTTGTTCAATTAGTGAGTCGTCATAAATCAGAAATCGGGAAACAACAAATGGGCAGAGAGAATGATTATAATCCATGTCTCAGTCCATATGATATCTAGAATGGAGGAATATATGATCCCTTATCTAATGGACATGTCATTTGACTAGTTTAGAGTTCGACAGCGGCTTTAAGAGCTACGATTTCTAGTCGGGATCTTGGAGTCATACTTGAATAATAGTTTTAGACTTATCCAAGTGGGAGACTATTGGATTAGATGTCTAAGCCCATAACTATCATTGGTATGTACTCGACCCGAGAGTAGCATGGTCCATTTGGGTTGCAATTCACCGAAACAATTTGTATGGATAATGTTTTGAGAATATTATATTTATGATTTATTAATATATTATAAGTTATAATATATTAATATGAAATCATATTATTTAATTAGTATTGATCAAGAATTAATTTGGTGATCAAAAGAGACTAATTAAATATGGACTCTTATATATATATATATATATATATATATATATATATATATATATATATATATATATATATATATATATATATATATATATAATGGGCCAATGTTCATTTAGGATGGGCTAAGCTTGCATGGATAGTCCATGGGGTTTTTAACCCATGGATCCTATGGAAATGAAAGGTCATGGGTATTAGGGTTTACATGGATGTAACCCTAATCCACCATACTATATAAAGAGGTCTTTAGCACATGAAATGGCACTAGTGTGTGAGTGAACAAGAGTGAGCCAATTTCTAGTGTGCTTACTATTCTCTCAACTTTTCCAAGTTGTTTTGGTGATTTGTGATTCAACTTGAGGCATCCACATTATTGGTGCTAGGCTCTTGAAGCTCCAAGGGATCAACCACAAGAAAAATATATGTCATCCTACTAAGTTTTATATTACAAGTACCCCATGGTATGCTAGTTAGGATGAAAACCTTGGAAAAATAATATTCTCATGTATAATAGAGAAAACATAGATCCAAGGTTTATAGGGTTGCATGTACACCATAGGAGTGTTAGAATGCTCAAAACCCATCATGAACTGCTTGGCTAGCAGTTCCTGCAGTTATGATGACAGCTCCTGCATCTCTGGTGTTGCCAACCAGTACGACGCCTTGGCGATAGGGGCTGCACCTGGAACTAGGTCGATCCTAAACTCGACCTGCCTCTCCGGAGGCACTCCTGGTAACTCCTCCGGGAACACGTCAGCAAACTCCCTGACCATCGGAACCTCTGAAACTGAAACCTGATCCCTGAGCCGCGTATCTACCACATACGCTAGATAACCCGCACACCCATGCTGAAAGTACTGTCGGTCCCTGACAGCTAAACAAAACCCTAATCCCAATCTGGTACCCTCGCCATAGACAATCAGTTCTCCCCCACTTGGGGTTCGAACCACAACTCGCTGACCCTCGCAATCGATCATAACTTCGAAGCGACTAAGCCCGTTTATACCCACGATCACACACGCGTCCCCCATGGTAATCGGAATCAAGTCTATCGGGAAAGACACTCCGAAGATCTCCAATATGCAACCCCGATAGACCGAAGAAGCGGAAACCCCGTGTTCGTTGGCGATGGAGACTCGCAACGGACACTCTAACTCTCCCACTGGCAACCCGAACTCCCTACTGAAAGACTGAGAAACAAACAACCAAATCGCCCTCTGAGTCAAATTATACCAAAGCAGGTAAAGAGTTCACTAAAAACGTACCTAATCACAGGTACAAACATGTAAGCATAAAACAGATATAATCAGTAAGAGAAGGGATAGAAACATACCAGCAACCACATCTGGTGTTGCCCTGGCCTCCTCTGATGTAAGATGGAGGGCGTGTCCCTGAGCCCTCGGGGGCACTGCTCGACCCTGACTCTCATCAGTAATCCTCAGTGTAGCCAGCGTAGGGGCCTGCGCCGGCTTGGCGGCTCCGAAGGATTCTTTTTTTCAGCTATAAAACGTCATTTCCTCATTCCAATAGAAATCAATATAAAATGTCGTTTAAAAAATTCGAAGTAGATATATATTACTTTTTAGCCAAAGTAATCATCATTAACATGTAGGAAACATCAATATGATTTTTGTAGATACATAGAACGTCCGAACCTGATTTTTTATGAAGAAGTTATTCTTCTTCGAAGTTTCACGATTAAACCGACACGGCTATGCACGTCATAAAATATGAATTAGAGATAGATTACTTATTATCCTATGAAATCTACAAGAAAGTCATAGAAATCGTAAACCAGAGAGCATGTGTATAGAGAACGTCTAAATCTGACTTCATAAGAGAAAGTTATGATTTTTAGAAGTTGCAGTGCAGAAGTGCGCGACACAGAAACTTAAATTAGGATTGGTTGATTGTTACGAAAAACAATCTAAACTAGAATTCAAGATCTCATCGATACCTATCTGTCGATATAAAGATAGTCGAAAATGGATGTTGCATGAGAGAGTTATGATTTTTATATGGGCTTTTAACAGTCTAAGTTTGTTAAAAATATAACTTTAAAAATATATTGATAACTAGCCGACAGAGTCTAAACGAAAGTTGTAGATTTCGTCGATAGCTACGCGTGAATATAGAGAACGTCGAAAATAGAGTTCGTATGAAGAAGATACAGGGTTTTTAAAAATATTAGGTTTTTGCACGGGCTGACAACCCGCACAACACACAAAGAATAGTCGTTGTTATGGATATATATATATATATATATATATATATATATATATATATATAAGGTTTATCAGTAATTCCAGCTCTAATGTTGATTGATCAACTTACGATAGAGGTGTCTAGAATGGTCATGTTGGCTTCGTTGTTTGATTTCAGAATGCTTATATGTCGAAATGGCCATGTGTCACAAGTGTCCGGCCTGGCTGATCCTAATTTGATAGAAAACTCGGTATTCAGTGGGATTATTTAAACATCTAACTTTCAAAACCAGATTGTCATAGAGATTAATAAGTCATTGTATTGTAGGTTAATACTTGTTAGGTGCGTACCCATCAATTGGATCGTCAGTAGCATTATCCAGATAGCTGTCAATCGTCAGAATAATTGTCCACGTGGGTTTTCTAACTATATTATGTTCTCTATTGTATATCCTATATCTGTTAGAATATAGTTGCATTATAGTATGCAATTAGGCCACTTTACTAGTTTAGTTAGTTGACTGAGCTGTTTGTCTGTTATATATATATATATATATATATATATATATATATATATATATATATATATATATATATATATATATATATATATATATATATATATATATTATCTGGAGAGTTGAGGGCGGCCTAGCCTCGGGCTGAAGGCCAATAGACTCGGGCGGACTAGAATTATGCAAAACACTAAAGTGCGGACCGGATATATGTTGTAGGTGAAAAGGACAGACCATCTTCGTGCTTAAGGCTAAGGGCGAATCAGCTCTATGCTTAAGGCCATTATGTGTATGCATTGTATGTATAATGTGGTATATGACATTTTGGGGAACTCACTAATGTGACAAAAGAGAAATTCCCGTCATTAGAAATTAGCATCAACAAAAGGTAACAATAGATTTTTCATATTTCAGGACTATATGATCGGATATATTATGATTTTTAAGTAAGAAAAATGTTAATAGGGTTAAAATGAGTGACCAAAAGGTTATATAGATAGTAATAGTGGTTAGTGTATTTGGATATTACATGGTAACTTGATTATCAGGATATAAACTTTGTAAAAATCTGACTCCGATTGGAGGAGTTATTATTTTATAAAAAGTAAAAATCAACCACATTAATAACTGTATTAACGTCAAAATGGTATAAAGAAATCGGTTGAGTTTTGACTAACGTCACTAAAAGGAAAATCGTAGTACTCCGAGAGATAATAACTTCAAAAGGAAAAAGGTCAAAAACGGATTTTGTATAAAGAAGATATGATTTTTAGAAAAATATAAAATACGCGTTAAATATAAAAGTTAAAATTTGGCAACACAACCTTATGGAAAGTTGTATTATGTCAAACCCCCAAACCGGCACAGCGGAAACGTTCGGAGGTGGAGGACGTCATGTCAAGTATCACAACACATGCATTATAGTAATCAAAGTAACAACAACCATTGTATTGATAATATAATATTTACATTATGTTCGAAACATTACTTGAAATACATAAAAAGTACAACAAAAGTCAAGACGTAAAGCTCTGTCTTCGCAAAACCTGGGAGAGAGTACCTGTCTACTAACGACCCTGAGAATACAAGTGGTTTGAAAAAGTGTCAACATTAAAGTTGGTGAGTTCATAAGTATTTTTTTTATAGAAAGTGTATCCTTTATTCTTTTGTAAAGTTCGCCGGTTCCTTCAGAAAATCCTATATTTTCTGCTGTTAAATGTTAAGTAAAACAACTTAAGATTGTTCCTTCTACGAGTACTTAGTGAATACAAGTCATATACATTTAGATCGAACAAATAGTTGACTGTGTGGTTCTGCCCCAAGCCCACAACCAAACAAGGAACAGGAAATGAGGCGGATTCCACACATCCCACTATTTGTCGGATCTTCATGTATCTAACCCTGACGTATTCACTAAGTACGTTTAACATTAAGTTTAATGATCCTTTAATTTGAAAACGTTCCTGAAGAAAATCCTATATTTTCTTAATAAGTAAAATGACTGAAGTTAATCCTTCTGTAATCATTCGGTGGATACTAATTATAGATAATACAAATCGATTAGACAGTTGAATGTGTGAATCTGCCCTAAGACCACAACCAAACAAGGAACAAGAAATGAGGCGGAAGTCACACATTCCACTGTCTACCGGATCTTTATTATATATAATCGTAATGTATTCATCAAGTAATTACATAATTAACAAATCTCTAGTAAAATGGTAACCACAATAGTTCCTTCTATAATTAATTAGTTTATACTACCTATATATAACCTAATATCGAACGGACAGTTGAATGTGTGAACCTGCCCTAAGACCACAACCAAACAAGGAACATGTAATGAGGCGGAGGTCACACATTCCACTGCCTATCGGATATTATTTATATATAATTTGAATGTATAAACTAAAGAATTATAGAATTAACCATAAAGCTCCTTTATGTCATACTAGTTTAATAATAAATATTAAACCTTTTGTAAATAAGTTTATCTTCCAAAATAACGATGTACACAGTAGAAAAACCTATATTTTCTATAAAACCGATTTGTAGTCTTTAACGCTCCAAGACCGAGAAGCACAAGTATAATTCCTATACTTAGCTTAATGATACCCAATTTTGTTTATCAGTAACCCTATCTAAACATGTAATTACCCTGAAAACTCGACGTGACGATACTACCCTCCTATGATCACTTAGTACACATGAATTGTATAATACTAAGATCGAATAGACAGTTGAATGGGTGAATCTGACCTAAGCCCACAACCAAACAAGGAACATGGAATGAGGCGGAAGTCACACATTCCACTGTCTATCAGACTTCAGTTTTATCTAACCCTATTGCATATACTGAGAAATCATATAGTTAGTATTCCTTGGGAAAACTTAGGAAAAGCATATCTTTATGTAAATAATTAGTTAATACTATTGTGAATATTCATTATAACCATACTAATACAAAGTTAGTCCCGTATAGATCTATACACCAACTCGCGTTCTCCCTTATGAAGACTCTGGTTATAATTAAGATTCAAACGGGTACCCTGAGTGGTACATCTAGAGGTTCACAATCCTGTATTAATTATTTACATAAAGTGTAAAACATTTTTATAAATAACAAGAAATTTTGTAAAAATTTTTCCTTATGTTTCATAAACTATACTTATAATAGTTTATAAGTTCATTTTCATGTTTTAACCTGGATTTTTGTAAAATAGTTTTTATGATACATAAACCATACATGTTATAGTTTATAAGTTGATTTTATCAAGTTTCAAGTTCAATTACATTTAAACAGTAAGAAAACATAATAAGTAAATTATGTTTTAAACACAAGCAATCTTGTGTTTTATTTGTATCCCCCCCCCCCCTTTCAAACATTAAAAAACTTAAGAAATATGGGGGTATGAATTCACCTTATTTGAGGGAGTCATATAGAATATTTGGTATAGATTGGTATGTTTCCCGAGTGAAATCCCGAAGCACAAACGAGTCCTATTTAGTATATTATGACACATATATGTATATAGTTAGTGAATATAACTACAAAGGTGTTTAGGAAACAACATTAGGAACTAGTAAACACTCTCAATGGAGTGTAAGAATCACATGAGATTGGATGAAAGGTGTTCACGGACAAACTCTAGGAGTTCACGGTCTTGGGAGGGTATACGACCCAAGATCCTATGAAGGGTTTACGGCCGTAAACCCTTTAAGATCTTGAAGATGATGATGAAAGGTGATAAATAAAGGCTAGAACAAAGGGGTTTCTAAGCATGAACAAGAATAGGGATGATATGCTTACGTTTTGGAGTGAAAAGTGAGCCTTCACTTGATGATACTTGAGAGAGAATGGGTAGTTCACGGCTAGACTTTGTAGAAATGAAGAGAAAATGCAGCAATCACTTATTTATGGAGAGTGGTTCACGGCCAGAAGAGTGTTCACGGTCGTGAACCTCGTTTGCGGTTCAATGGCGGTTTGCCATTTTGCGGTCCAAAGTTGATCACGGGTGTGAGGCATGTTTACGGCTCCGAAGTTGTTCACGGTTGGAGCTTCGTTCATGGCCGTGAACCAATGGTTCACGGTCCGAAGTTGTTTGTGGCCATGCGAAGCTTCTCAATTCCTTTTTCTTTTCTCTTCAAAACTATGACACACTTATTTAACTAGGCTTCAACACTTATAACCCATCAAATTTTAAGAATCCTGGAAGGAACAAGTTTGACCAAAGAAAAAAAAATTCAAGAAGAAACTTTTCGGGTTGTCACATTATCCCCCTGTTAAAGGGAATTTCGTCCAAAAAATCATAATTCTAAGTGGTTACTCATGAATTTTGGAAAATGATGGGTACTTTGGTTCTATCTGATCTTTTGTTCTAAATGGTAGAGAGTGTGCGGATTTGGCTTACTTGACTACGTTTATCCAACTGGTAGGATATCCACTTGTAGTTCTAGACAGCTTTGTCCTGAAGTTCATGGTAAGACTCATACTTGGTTCATCCATCATCGTATTGTGTATAGAAGTTGTATATAATTAAGATTTGTAAGATGGTCGGATGTGCGACTCTGCCCCAGGTCCACAACCAAACAAGGAATAGGAGATAGGGCGGAAACACACATCCTATGTCTATAGAATCTTAATTATATACCACTCTCGCGTATACACTTAACAATGATAGGTTAACCGTATTTGTCGCTAGCCTCTGTGCTTGAACTTGACTTGTTGTATAAGTGGTGTTCCTAACAGATCTATTGGAAATACTTCAGAAGAATTATGAACTTTCAGAATATCCTTAGTGTGTCTCTCTTTAAGTTCCTTGTCTACGGAGTAAACTAGAAAGATGTGATACCCCTCGCATGGGTACTTCTGAATTTTGAAACGAGAGACGTTACGAAGGTTCGTGTCAAGTTTGTTGTCATAGATTGAAAGGATTTTGATATGCGGTTGATTAAAGTGAAGGGTCTTCATGTAACACAAGAAATTAGTAGGGTAAGCATGAAACCAATATATTTCTAAAGACGACATCGGAACTTCTTATCGTGACGGTTATTAAGTCGAATAGAACGACATACTATTCTATGTATGTGCTTTTAGTGCCCTCCGGTTTATCCTTGTTATTATTACTGCGAAAAATCAGTACAGCATTAAGCGAGTACTAGCAGTTTGAATGTTCTGATATTCGAGACTGATTAATTTTGATAAGATAATACCTAACAGATCTCTCTATAATCGCTTGGTGTATACAAGTCATGTATAATTAAGATTGGAAAGACAGTTGACTGAGCAATTCTGCCCTAAATCCAAAACCAAACAAGGAACAGGAAATAAGGCAGAATTACTCACTCTAAGCCTACAAATCTTAATTATAAATGACCCTAATGTATACACTAAGCCATCACAGCTTATCTACAAAGGGTTCTTAGTTTCTTTTATGAATGATGTATTTTGTTCAATTATTTATAAAAAGTCTTAAGTTTTAAAAATATTTTTATTGGGAAAATGTACCACTGTTCATAGGGGTTCTGGGACAGTCTCTCTTACGGTAATCATCAGAACTCTTCCATCCCTGCCAGTATTCTTAATTATTGGGCAATCCCTCTTGAAGTGTCCAATTTCACCGCACTGGTAACAAGCCGACTTTACTCCAATATCGGGGACTTGGTTAAGGGGTGGTGCTGGTGCCCTACATAAATGGGCAGTGTGCTCCTTTCTGTTACAATTTCTATAGTATAACTCTCTGCAGGCTCCAGAATGATGAAATTTACACTTATTGCATTTTGGGCGATTCCCCGCATATTGTCGTGCTGGCGTTGGCGTGTCAGGTGTTGTAACAGTATGAACAACTACAATTTGTTGTCTTTTTTGAGACCTCTTGTGTTGAGAATCCTTTCTTCTTTCTCCTAGACTATCTCTTATTGTTGCCCTCTTTTGTTGGCTCGGGAACCCTGGGTCATTATTCCTTCGCGGATCCCATGGTCCACGAGACTCTATGCCAATTGTTTGGAACTATCGAAAGTAGTTGATTTGGAGGCTAAAACACTTCCTTGAATTTGGGAAGATAATCCCTAGATGTACCTCTCTATCTTCTTGTTCTTTGGGGTAACCATTTCGGGGTATAGTACTGCTAGGTTACTAAATCTATTAGTGTAGGCCACTATGTCTGAGCCCGTCATGGTGAGACCCCAAAGTTCTTCCTCTAGCTTTTGTATTTCGCCTCTCGGGCAATATTCTTTCATCATTATTGTCTTTAAGTTCTCCCAGCCCATCGAATTAGCCACTGCAAGGGTTATTTACTTGACATGGCCATTCCACCATGTCAGGGCTCTATCGGAGAATGTGCAGGCAACAAATTTGACTTTGCTCCCTTCGGGGCACATGCAAATTTCGAAAACTGACTCCGTTTTCTTGAACCATCGCATCAAAGCAATGACTCCTCTATTTCCACTAAAGGATTTGGGTTTGCAATTCATGAAGTCTTTATACGTACACTCCCTAAGGAGTCCGTGGATATTTCCGTAGTTAGACGGGTTGGCACCACTTCCAGTTCCACTGGTACCACTTGCGTGGATATGACACATGGTGTCTGTTACTGCGGCAGTCATCGCAGCTTGGAACATAATAGGATCATACTGTGGAGGTGGTGGCAGAGGATTTGTGGTTGCATTGTTATTACGCCTGATATTTCTACGAGGCGGCATCTTTCTGTCATAAAGTTTAAAATTGGAAGATTGGCAAGATATTGGTAGGATAAATCGAATGATATAATACCAGAATATTGATGTTCCGAAAGTGTTTTGAAATCAATTCATAATAGAAGTCTATGTGAACATAAACTTATGAATTTTTCAATAATGAATACCATTACTGAAGTTTCGTGACTTGATTTGCAAGTACTAGTTGTGATGAAATACGTGATAAACTTAACACCTGATGTGAGCAGTGTAATCACTAGCTCATTAAGTTAAATTAGTTTCTTTCTTATTAGTATGATGTATACGGTACTTTCTAGTTTATTCCTGATAAGGTAAGGTTTGATAATGATTTCTCTAGGACCTTTCTCTTCGTCCGATCCTTTGTCGGAATTCTCCCTGTAAACCCTCTTTTGGTTCTGTCTCGACTCCTCTGTTGGCTGATTGCGAGGTCTAGTTTTATCGGTTGTGTGAGAATAGATGTGTCTAAAGAATGTACGAGATTAATAAACCACTTTTATTAAAAATAGATTCTTATGAGGATGATCCTTACTAGGTCTTTCTATAATCACTTAGTGTATACAGATTATATGTATTCCAAATCAAATATACCTTCGAATAAGTGATCCTACCCTAAAACCACATCCAAACAAGGAAAAGGAAGTAGAGTGAAAATCACCAATTCTAAGTCTATAAAATCTCAATTATATAACCGTATGTATACACTCAGTAATTATAACCTTACTAGTAGAGATCTTTTAGTTTTCACACAAGTTATTTATTATATCTAAAATACTCCTATACTATTTTATGTCTGATTCTAGGATTCCTTTGTGTATAGGGTTGGTAAGTTTTAGACTTGCTGCAACACCACTATCACTCCCAAACACATGTTGGTCATATCTCAAATAAATATAGTTGATCAGGCTATATTGATCCCAGATATGATTACATAACTGTCCAGGTTTGATAGTTGTGTCCAGCATCCAAATACTTTTGTTTTGTTCTTCTTGTGATACTTGTTCTAGTATATATATACTTTTATAAAATATTGTTATATTTTAAAGTATAATTCTTGGTCAGAGTGTTTTAGTCCCATTATATTTATAGTTGTATATATTTTATAGGTTGATATACTTAGTTCACTATAAACAATGCTCTGATACCAATCTGTCACACCCCCAAACCGGAACGGCGGAAACGTTCGGGGGTGGAGGACGTCATGTCAAGTATCACAACACATGCACTATAGTAATTAAAGTAACAACAACCATCGTATTGATAATATAATATTTACATTATGTTCGAAACATTACTTGAAATACATAAAAAGTACAACAAAAGTTAAGACGTAAAGCTCTGTCTTTGCAACACCTGGGAGAGAGTACCTGTCTACTAACGACCCTGAGAATACAAGTGGTTTGAAAAAGTGTCAACATTAAAGTTGGTGAGTTCATAAGTATTTTTTTATAGAAAGTGTATCCTTTATTCTTTTGAAAAGTTCGCCGGTTCCTCCAGAAAATCCTATATTTTCTGCTGTTAAATGATAAGTAAAACAACTCAAGATTGTTCCTTCTACGAGTACTTAGTGAATACAAGTCATATACATTTAGATCGAACAAATAGTCGACTGTGTGGTTTTGCCCAAAGCCCACAACCAAACAAGGAACAGGAAATGAGGCGGATTCCACACATCCCACTATTTGTCGGATCTTCATGTATCTAACCCTGACGTATTCACTAAGTACATTTAACATTAAGTTTAATGATCCTTTAATTTGAAAACGTTCCTGAAGAAAATCCTATATTTTCTTAATAAGTAAAATGACTGAAGTTAATCCTTCTGTAATCATTCGGTGGATACTAATTATATATAATACAAATCGATTAGACAGTTGAATGTGTGAATCTGCCCTAAGCCCACAACCAAACAAGGAACAAGAAATGAGGCGGAAGTCACACATTCCACTGTCTACCGAATCTTTATTATATATAATCGTAATGTATTCATCAAGTAATTACATAATTAACGAATCTCTGGTAAAATGGTAACCACAATAGTTCCTTCTATAATTAATTAGTTTATACTAACTATATATAACCTAATATCGAAAGGATAGTTTAATGTGTGAATCTGACCTAAGACCACAACCAAACAAGGAACAGGTAATGAGGCAGAAGCCACATATTCCACTGCCTATCAGATATTATTTATATATAATTTGCATGTATAAACTAAAGAATTATAGAATTAACCATAAAGGTCCTTTATGTAATACTAGTTTAATAAGAAATAGTAAACTTTTTGTAAATAAGTTTATCTTCCAAAATAACGATGTAAACCATAGAAATTCCTATATTTTCTATAAAACCAATTTGTAGTCTTTAATGTTCCAAGACCGAGAAGCACATGTATAATTACCATACTTAGCTTAATGATACCCAGTTTTGTTTATCAGTAACCCTATCTAAACATGTAATTACCCTGAAAACTCGACGTGACGATACTACTTTCCTATGATCACTTAGTACACACGAGTTGTATAATACCGAGATCGAATAGACAGTTGAATGGGTGAATCTGCCCTAAGCCCACAACCAAACAAGGAACATGGAATGAGGCGGAAGTCACACATTCCACTGTCTATCGGACTTCAATTTTATCTAACCCTATTGTATATATTCAGATATCATATAGTTAGTATTCCTTGGGAAAGTTTAGGAAAAGCATATCTTTATGTAAATAATTAGTTAATACTATTGTGAATATTCATTATAACCATACTAATACAAAGTTAGTCCCGTATAGATCTATACACCAACTCGCGTTCTCCCTTATGAAGACTCTGGTTATAATTAAGATTCAAACGGGTACCCTGAGTGGTACATCTAGAGGTTCACAATCATGTATTAATTATTTACATAAAGTGTAAAACCTTTTTATAAATAACAAGAAATTTTGTAAAAATTTTTCCTTTTGTTTCATAATCTATACTTTTAATAGTTTATAAGTTCATTTTCATGTTTTAACCTGGATTTTTGTAAAATAGTTTTATGATCCATAAACCATACCTGTTATAGTTTATAAGTTGATTTTATCAAGTTTCAAGTTCAATTACATTTAAACAGTAAGAAAACATAATAAGTAAATTATGTTTTAAACACAAGCAATCTTGTGTTTTATTTGTATTCCCCCCCCCCCCTTTAAAACATTAAAAAACTTGAAAAATATGGCGGTATGAACTCACCTTATTTGAGGGAGTTAAATAGAATATTTGGTATAGATTGGTATGTTTCCCGAGTGAAATCCCGAAGCACAAACGAGTCCTATTTAGTATATTATGACACATATATGTATATAGTTAGTGAATATAACTACAAAGGTGTTTAGGAAACAACCTTAGGAACTAGGAAACACTATCAATGGAGTGTTAGAATCACATGTGATTGGATGAAAGGAGTTCACGGCCAAACTCTATGAGTTCACGGCCTTGGGAGGGTTTATGGCCCAAGATCCTATGAAGGGTTTATGGCACTTATGAAGGGTTTACGGCAGTAAACCCTTGAAGATCTTGAAGATGATGATGAAAGGTGTTGAATCAAGGTTAGAACAAAGGAGTTTCTAAGCATGAAAAATAATAGGGATGAGATGCTTACGTTTTAGAGTGAAAAGTGAGCCTTCACTTGATGATACTTGAGAGAGATTGGGTAGTTCACGGCTGGAATTTGGAGAAATGAAGAAAAAATGAAGCAATATCTTATTTATGGAGAGTGGTTTACGGCCAGAAGAGTGTTCACGGTCGTGAACCTCGTTTGCGGTTCAATGGCGGTTTGCGAGTTTGCGGTCCAAAGTTGATCACGGCTGCGAGGCATGTTTACGGCTCCGAAGTTGTTCACGGTTGGAGCGTCGTTCACGACCGTGAACCGAGGGTTCACGATCCGAAGTTGTTTGTGGCCATGCGAAGCTTCTCAATTCCTTTTTCTTTTCTCTCCCAAACTATAACACACTTATTTAACTAGGCTTCAACACTTATAACCCATTAAATTTTAAGAATCCTGGAAGAAATAAGTTTGACCAAAGAGAAATTTTTTTCATGAAAAAAACATATGAATTTTTATAGAAAATTTAGTGTTGCACGCCAGGTACATGCAATGCTCGATGCGCACATCTGACATCCAGATTCATTGAGATTGGAGAGACGTGGACCATTAGGAGTGTGACACGTGCCAAGCTCTGTATGGATCCACGATTTATGTGTACGACGTGCGTGAAGTGTGTCGCACACATATGCACTATAAATAGAGGTGCTCACCTTCTAAATATTCATACGCAAAAATCCTCCCCTTTCTCTTGATCTATCTCAAAAGTTCTCCTAATGGCGCAAAGCTTCGGGTGCAGGTAGCAAGGATATCTCCGATCACGCTACTAGCGTGAGTTCACGACCTAAATTTACTATTTTAAATGTTTTACGGGGGGAGGGGGGGTACATGTTTATCAGACTGCTTTATATATATATATATATATATATATATATATATATATATATATATATATATATATATATATATATATATATATATATATATATATATATACAGTAAGTCATATAAAGCACGAAACCTTAGGATAATGTAGCCAAAGATACCATACCTACTAGTAAGCTATAATATTATGGCTAAGAATTATGATGCCCGATGGTCTAAGAAGAGATGTTACGTAGATGTTATAATGACCAATTTCCTAAGATAACATAGTACTTATAAGTAATTTTGGTCAATTATAGGAATATAAACTGTACCTAGTCGTTATTCTTCCCAAATAACATGTTTTCAAATTAATCATAATTAGGGTATATATGTATGGAAAAAATAATATATATATATATATATATATATATATATATATATATATATATATATATATATATATTCAAGATAATTATGAGATATAAAAATTATAATTATCAAATATAAAGTAAAAGATTTATATTATGATAGTTATAGGAACTTACTAAGTAAGAAAGTTAAAAGATAAAAGACCTAAGGTTAATATGTTAGTGAGTTGTTATTATTCATCCATATCCTTATTAAGTTCGGCTACCCCAGACCTATAATCGTTAATCTTGTGTGTGCCAGAAAGATATGTATAGATCTATACAAGGTTTCACATCCCCACCTGCGAGTTCTAGCTACAATCCCGACATGATAAATTTCTTTATATAAGTTTTATTCGACGAATGATGAAGCGTCGTGCGGGGAAGTTATTAGTCTACAACATCGATTATGGGGGCTCATGCTAATATATTCTGACAACGTAAGAGATCTGACTACCTAGAGGGATTCCTTTAAGTAGTTAATAAAATAAGTTATGATTAATAAAATATCCTAAGATATAAGGTAGTAAGATAGGATTAGTAAAATATCCTATAAAGATTGTAAGATAGAATTAGTAAAATATCCTCGAAGTATTGTAAGTTAGGATTGGTAAAATATCCCATAAACTTAGTAAGTTAAAACTGATAAAATATCCTAGGCATATATTTTAAACTAGGAAAAGAATACATAAGCATAATATTTAAAAGTATTCGAAAAACCTATAAGATTCAAGATACAAGGAACTATAGGAGATACAATATAGTAAAACCTAGGAAACAAGGAATATATGAAGCATGATCTTAATCATTACTAAAAATGTTTTCAAAATAGTTTACTTGACATTTATTTAAACCTATGAATTCACCAGTATTAAGCTGACGTTTTCAAAACTGCATGTATTCCTAGGATGGAGTGAGGATAAACGCCAGAAAGGACAATCATCTTGAAGATAGATAGCTTTCATTTATTCCTTTTAATAGACAACATTGATTTATAAAAAGGTAATTATGGTTTCTGCTCTGTAATTTAGGTAATCTATGTAACCACCGTCACCACTCGGTGTTTTCACCAACGGTCGGGGCTCGGGAGAGGTGTGACTATTAAGCTTCATGCTTACCCAATTGAATATAAATGTTCTTCAGGTACTTTCTAGATCTGTGAGAAGGGAAAGGTTAGACTGTACACACGTGCATTCGCAACATATTTTCGCATAATGTAATTATACTATGATTTATTTCAATAAATAAAAACGAAAATTTTGAGTTAAAAATCGGGACGTTAAGAGTTAGTATCAGTGCCCTAGTTTGAGAGAATTGGATGAATATTCGTGTGATTCTAGACTCAAACTGAGGATATGAATATCTTAACAAATACTATTAAGAAAAAGAACTTTATTCAAAAGAAAAAAATGTGATGTGTATAGTCAGCCAAAGCTTAGAAAGGAAAGTGATTCACAAAATATCCATGTTTATTATGATTGTTGATATGTGAAATGTCCATATTTGCCTAATACATAAGATGCCTTATGATCCGATGAGTCAAACATATTACATGCTATCCACCAACTCCATCGCTAGCAGCAACTTAATTAGTGACAGTGTGATCCCATGATCTTAGCGATCATTGGTATATTAGTTAGATATACTCTGCATATATTGAACATATATATTATTTGTAATCTGAGTGATTAGGATCAGACATTTACATAGATTAGTATACATCCACAAAATAGTAGGATCTCTATTTATGTAATCGTATATATTGTACTATTAGGGTTAAACCCTAATAGAGCTTTGTGCCTCACTTTGTGCGACTGTTCTCTTTATGAGAACCTTTTCATAGTGAAAGTATATTTGTCATCATCTTGTTCTTCTATTCTTTGTTGTTCTTTATCATTTATACTTGAGTGTTTCCGATCGACCCAAACCTTCAATTTGATTGTTATTTGCTGCTTAGAACCTATATTAATATTAATTAGTTATTTAACAAATACGTTAGGCTGCATGTTCCCAGAATTAAATAGTTTTAGGTTCCTTGATTTGGTGTTAATGCACAACTCTCGTCTGAGAGTAACCGTCATAATGTCGGATCTTTCAGTCACCAAACAGTTTGGTTTTAGAGGCATATTATAATAGTATTTGTTCGATAATTAGTTAATATTTGTAGTGAAACGTCTCAAAATACTAAGTAAAAATTTCATTTTTAATTAACCAAAACCAACAACCATTCGTTAGAATAAAAGATAACCAGAGTATTATAATGTATCCTAAAAACATCAATGAAAAATCAAAAAGATACTGCGAAATAAACTCTAGAGTATGAAATGCAACCAGGTAGAGCTCTTCCCTTCCGAACTGGAGGTACCTGTATCATGTAAACACTAAACAGTAAGCACAAAGCTTAATGAGTTCCCAAAACACCACTTACCATATAAGAACGTGCCCAGCCCAACCTACACATTTGAGCCTAACCCATATAATCAGGACCAACCCATATTATCAAGCCCAACCCATATTATCAAGCCCAACCCATGTACTTGGGCCCATCCTATCAAACACATGTTAACATGCAAGAGACACAAAGACAGCTAGCAATCCTACACTGTATAGTGAGAAGACTCACCTTGCAAAGATAGTCATAATCCAACATATCACACATACACAAACGAGGTTCCACCTAATCAATCATACAAGATGAGTCCTTAATTCACCTTCTAAGCTAGGAATTTTGACCCATAAGTCAACCCAGGTCAAAGTCAACAGTCAACATCTAAGTCAAAGTAAATAATTGATCATCAGAAAGCCTCTAATTCGTGGTCTTCCTTTGGTCACATCGTGGCTGCGAAAAATACAAAACACACAGGCTGATCCCCAGTCGCCATGTTGTCATAGCCTAAAGGCCACAATATGCGAACTGGGTCTAAATAGCCTAACGAGTTAAGTTCTTTTCTCCCAATTCCAAGATCTCCATAGCTTATATCTGATCCTTCCCAACGTCTTGATGGATAAAATTTCCAACTTTATCCATTAAGACATTCCAAAAATAGAAGATCTCTAAACCTAGGTTCTTAAAGTCATCAACAAGAAATGACCTATCCATTAAGCTCTTAATCACCAAACACACTCATCCATGCTTTTCAGAAGGCTTTCCTTCAGCTAACGAATCATAAAGATGGGTGCTTTATGGAGATGCATGTCCAATGCATGTCTCTTTCATTTTACGTCAAAATACGGGAGAAATAAATCACAACATATGTATGGTACCAAAATAGTCCATGAAACTCCAAATCTAGGACATATAACCTCAAAGGGACGTCAAGGATCCATAAATTTGCCAAATTTATGGAATCCCTTCAATCAAGCTTCTACAATAAAGAAGTAAATGGATAAGAAAGCCAGATCTATAAGCTTATAACCAAAAAGCTTGGGTCTTGGACACTTACAAGGATCCAGAGAATGCACAAGAGGATGATGAGGATGCTTGCTTACTGAACCAACACACTAGGACACATTCTTCTTCTTTTTCTTCTTCTTCAAGCTATCAAGATCATAAAAATGAGCCAAGAATCACCAAGAGAGATTAGGGTTAGGGTTTCAGAGGTTTGAGAGTGGTGGAGATTGAGGGTGAGCAAACCCTAGCCCTCTCATTCCTTTAAATACTCGAAAATTAGGGTTTTTTCCATCATGTGGTCGCCACACCGTGGCTTATAAATTTCCACATCATGGATATCAAAGTGAAGTTCACGATTCTGCCAGCCATGCCACATCGTGGTGGTGCCTCCACCACGTCGTGGTAATGAAAAATTATGAATTTTTAAATTAAATAAAATATCTCTAAGATTTGAATGTTAAAACTCTCCCCTACTTGAATCAGAGTTCATCCTCGAAACCCATCGCTGCAAATAATTTGGGGCAATTCTCTTTCATCCACTCCTCGGGTTCCTATGTCCATTTGGAACCCTTCTAGTGTTGTCATTGCACCTTCACTAATTCTACTACCTTGTTGTGTAAGGTCTTCGTCTTCTTGGCGCGGATTACAACTAGTCTCTTCACATAGTTCAGACGCTCATCAACCTAAATTCCATCCAACAAAACCACTTCAGAATCATCGACTAAACACTTCTGTAGCTGAGAGATATGAAAAGTATTGTGGATCTGACTAAACTCATCGGGCAGACCCAACTGATACGCCACCTTGCCCACCCCATTAGTGACCCTGAAAGGACCAATATACATGGGGGCCAACTTGTCCCGCTTCTTAAACCAGATGACGCATTTCCATGGTGTCACCTTCAGGAGCACAATATCCATGACCTAAAACTCAAGGTCAGAACATCACCAATATGCGTAACTCTTTTGGAGACTTTGCGCAATCTGTAGCCGATCGTGCACTTGTTGCATTAACACAGTAGTCTTAAGTACTAGCTCAGTACTCCTCATAACTCGTTTTCTGACTTCGTCACAATAAATCGGGGTCCGACACTTCCTCCCATAAAGCATCTTGAAGGACGTCGTTCAATGTTGGTGTGGTAGATGTTGTTGTATGAGAACTTGTCTAATGGGACATACATATCCCAACTCCTACTAAAATCCAATACACATACACGAAGCATGTCCTCGAGTCTTTGAATCATTCGCTCACTCTGTCCGTCATTCTATGGGTGATAAGTCGTACTTAAATGTAACCAAGTACCCAACTCCTCATGAAACCTCTTCTAAAATATAGAAGTGAAAAGAACATCCCGATCTAAAATCACTGACACTGGAACCCCGTGTCGTGAAACAACCTCCCAAATATAGATATCTGCCAACTTTTCCACAAAGATACTCTCCTGAATAGGACTTAAATGTGCACTCTTGGTCAATAGATCCACAATGACCCATATCAAATCTACTCCACGCGTCATCCATGGTAACTTCATGATGAAGTCCATGGTGATCTCTTCCCATTTCCATACGGGAACGCCTAGCGGTTTCATCTTGCTATGAGGCCGCTAATGTTTGGCTTTGAATTTCCTGCATGTCAAGCACCGCCCCACGTACAAAGTTACATCCCATTTCATGCAGGGCCACTAATAGTCAAGTCTGAGATCCTGATACATCTTCGTTGCACCAGGGTGAATCAAAAACCTTGGTTTGTGCGCCTCCTCCATTAGTACATGTCGTGCACCTCCCAAATAAGGAACCTAAATCCTCTGTTGCAAGGTCATCAATCCTCGGATGTCATAATAAAAAGATGAGACTTAGCCTGAAATAAATTTCGATTCTCTCAAAGAACTAGGAACTAGGTCAATCGGGTATCTCTCCCCGAACATCTCAAGAATCCAATTTCGATGAACCCTCGAAGTACTCATTGTCCGATAATCAACGATATCCACCTCCACGTGATAATCCAAAGCTCTTGGAGCGTCACCAAACTTCTTGCTAAGTTCAAGAGACACAAAAGATCGGGTAGCTCCCGAATCAAATAGAAAAAGTGCAGGTAACCCATTCACCATAAACCTCCCTAAACATCACAACATATGACATAAGCATACTCAATAAGAAAAGGAAAAAAAATAATAAATGGAACATACTTGTGACCACATCAAGTGTAGCATGTGCCTCCTCGGCTGTCAGCTGAAATGCTCGGCTCTTCACCACTAGAGTCTCTGCCTGGCCCTAGCGGCCATCTGTGATCCTCAACATAGTCTGGGTAGGTGCCCTCACCGACCCACTAGGAAAACTCAGACAATTGGCCTTCTTGTGGCCCATCTGATTTCAATGAAAGCAAATCAGACCCGACCTGTGGGGACAATCCCTGATAAAATGACCAGTCTTGCTGCACATGAAGCAGTCATCGCCCTTCTCTCGATATTTCCCCATGTTTTCCAAATCGCCCACAGCCCTATCGGTCTCTAGATCTCGAATCAAATATCTTGGGTCTCTTTGTGGGACCCTTAGCTGACTGAACCTGAACCGACTTCCGTTTATACAAAAGCTACAAATCAATCTTCTGCTCACGGGCTCTCCCAATCGTATCCTCCAAGTTTTTGCAATCTAAAATGCTTATAAACTCATGTTGTGGTATTGGGTCTTCTTCGTCTCTCCATCTGCAACATACTACGGAACCAACAATGCCCTCTCCCTAAACTTGCTGGTAATCTCCGCCATAGACTCTGTCTTCTACCTGAGATCTTGGAACTCCCTCGTTACATGTTGCACCTCAATAGTTGGTGGAAACTCCAATCTACATCTAGCCAAAAAAATCAGGTTAGATCTTGGCCTCCACAGCCGGTGCTCCCATAGCATGGTCGACCTCCTCCCACTAATCTCGGGCTCGATCCCTCAACAAACAGGCAACAAACCTCACCTTCGACCCCTCAAGGCAGAAGCTCATCATCCGGGCACTCTCTGTGTTTGCAATTCACTGCCTACTGACAATGAGGTCCTTATTCCTAAAGAACTCTGACGCATCGCAGCTCGGAAATCCTTGAACGTGAGCGTGCGTGCACCAGGCATACTGGCGGCCACTTTCCCACAAAATAATCGCAAGCACTCCTCCATCAACTCAACAATTCCCTCCTTGATCATCCTGAACATCACAAGGGTTGCATCAAGGATACCTCATGAAATCTCTAACACTATCAACTCTCATAATCCCCCATCCATAGGTTCAAAAAGGGCACGCGTCGGACTCCTATTGGACCGCACTTCGGATGCGAGGGAATGCGACACGCCTTGCCAGCTGGCCTCAGTGTCCCACCATGCGAAATTTCTCGGATTTAGCATTTTTTTTCTCGATTTTTGTGCCAAAATTTCTAAAATCCATAACTTTCGCATACGGGCTCCGTTTTTGACATTCTTTATATGCACACGTACGTAAAATTACGCTCTACAACTTTCGTTTAGACTTTGTCAGCTAATTTTGAATTTAATTTTAATATTATTATTTTTAACAGACCGGGACAGGAAATCCGTTAAAAATTCATAACTTCTTCATCCGACGTCCGTTTTCGTCTGTCTTTTTACCGTTGTACTACTATTGACGAGAACTTTGATTCTCGTTTAGGTTGTGTCGGCTAAAAATCACTCGATCTAAAATTCGAGTTTTTAGCTGTCTACTGCTAAGCTGAAACTTAGAAAAATCATACCTTCCGCATACGAAGTCAGATTTGGGCGTTCTTTTTATGCATACTCTCGGTTTAACGAACACTACAAATTTCGTTTAGATCACTAAGGCTAAAAAGTAGTTTATCAAAAACTCACTTTTTACGTCATTCGGCACAATGCCGGTTTTGTCGCGAAACTTCGACAGGTTATAACTTCTTCGTTATAACTCGGATTTCGGTATTCTTTATATATCCATAATCCTTGTCACGACCACTACAACTTTCTTAATAGATATCGGCTTTATCTAATATTTATTTTCGACGCTCATTTTATTCTTAATTAATTAAATCCTAATAATTAAGCATAAAACACATAATTCACATAATATTCACATAATTCCTTTTCATTTCTTCAAAATGAGTTACAAAGGTTAACCTAGACTATTACGTCAATATGAATGTCTAGCCTAGAAACATGGGCGTTACACCGAACCTGAGCATAAACCAGATGCCCCTGCCTGGGTGGTCACCATATTGAAAGTTAAACACAAAACTATCAGAACATACTCAAGAAATTTCACACTCTACATGATCCTTATAATCCTTAGGACTTTCCTTGGTTCGAGTACGGATCAAGTGCTTTCAGTAGTATGCGCCCAATACTACCTTCCACACCTATCCAAACTTTCTTCAAGGACAATCCACAATCCTCCAAGTTACATCCAAAAATATTTCGAAAACCTTTCTAACCGACGTACTTATAGAAATAAATATTTTCTAGACCCTCCTAGGATTCCATATCCTTGTCTCCGCTATCAGCTGCAGAAAAAACTTCCACCAATGTCTACTAACTACCTCACGGACACAATCACATAAAAAAACTTTAAAAAAATATTTCGATTGAGAGGTCTTACACTACAACAGTTGGACTCAAACAAGAGTTGTGCAATAGAGCTTAACCTAACATTCTAACATTATTTAATCCTTGTAGCATGTAACATAACTTATTTACTTAATAGTTAATCGACATCATTAAAAGTTTCACATAGTACAAAGCAAGCATCATTTGAATATTGACATCAAACAACCAAGTATCAGACAATCAGATAGTCCTATCTCATAACTCATGAAGTTCCCTAATCACTAGCATGCATCACTACCAGATCACAAATCAGACATGATGCATCTCCCCTAAACATGCATCCTATCATGCAATCCTGAGCAGATCCTTGGCCCTATTCTAGCATGCAATCCATATATAGCATACTTGACATATCATTATACATGGGTGTTTTGGCGAACACTTACTTGATCTCGACTGATTGCATGCTTCGTACCCTTTTTATTATATAAAACCTTTTTAAAAATTTGTTTTTTCTTTGAAAGATTTACCAATTTCTTCAGTTTGAGTTCAAGCATAATCGAGAGTGTGCCTGAATCCCTTAAACCAAGGCTCTGATACCAAATTGAAACATCCTAAAATACTAAGTAAAATTTTCATTTTTAATTAACCAAAACCAATATCCATTCATTCGAATAAAAGATAATCAGAGTATTATAATGTATCCTCGAAATATGAATGATAAATTAGAAAGATAGTGTGGAATAAACTTTGGGGTAGATAATGCGATCAGTTCGAGCTCTTCCCTTTTGAACTAGAAGTACGTATAGCATATAAACAAAAAAAACTGTAAGAACAAAGCTTAGTGAGTTCCCAAAATACCACACACCCTATAAGAAATGGCCCAACCCAACATACATGCTTTCAGGACCAGGCCACAAATTCGGGCCCAACCAATATAATCAAGCCCAGCCCATCAAACACACGTAAACATGCAAGAGTCACAAAGACAGCTAGCAATCCTACGTCGTGTAGGGAAAATAGTCACCTCGCAAAGTTAGTCAAAATCCAACATCTCACTAACACACAAATGAGGAATAGGTACTAAATGCCACCTAATATATCATACAAGATGAAACCTTAACTCACCTTCAAAACTAGCAATTTTGAACCAAAAGTCAACCCAAGTCAAAGTCAACGGTTAACGTCCACGTCAAAGTTAATATGTAATCATCAATAAACATTCACGTCATGGCCTCCCTTTGGCCAGGCCGTGGTCGCAAAAAGACAAAACAAATGGGTTGATCCCCAGTCGCCATGTTGTGGGACCTGAAAGGCCACGACGTCCAAGTCAAAGTCAATAATTAACGAGTTAAGTTGTTTCTCCTAATTCCAAGAGCTCCAAAGCTCATATATGATCATTCCCAATGTCTTGATGGACAAAGTTTATAACTTTATCCATTAAGACATTCCAAAAAGACAAGATCTCTAAACCTAGGTTCTTAAAGTCATCAAGAAGCAATGACTTATCCGGTAAGCTCTAAATCACCAAAGGCACTTATCAATGCTTTCCAGATGGCTTTCCTTCACCTAATGGATCAAAAAGATGGGTGCTTTATGGAAATGCATGTGCAATGCATGTTTCTTCCATTTTAGGTCAAAATATGGGAGAAATGAATCACAACTTATGTATGGTACCAAAATACTCCAAGAAACTCCAGATCTATGACATATAACCTCAAAGGGACCTCAAGGATCCATAAAGTTGCCAACTTTATGGAATCCCTTCAATCAAGCTTCAACAATCAAGAAGAAAAGGGACAAGAATGCTAGATCTATAAGCTTAGAACCAAAAAGATTGGGCATTGGTCACTTACAAGGGTCCAGAGAATGCACAAGAGGATGATGAGGATGCTTGCTTGCTAAACCAACACACTAGGGCACCTTTTTATTCTTTTCTTTCTTCTTCAAGATATCAAGAGCATAGAAATGAGCCAAGAATCACCATGAGAGATTAGGTTTATGTCACACCAGTCAAATTTAGGTCAAAAATAAATTGATCAATAATCATAATTGGGATGAAACAAGTGGTAGACACTGTAACAAGGTTTCCAAAAATATAAAGAACACTGAAATCCGAGTTATAACGAAGAAGTTATGACCAATCAAAAATCCGCGAAAAACCGGCAAAACACTGTTCAGTGTAAAAAGTGAAATTTCGATAAAAGGCTTTTTAGCCTTAACAATCTAAATGAAAGTTGTCAAATATGTTAAACCGAGTACGTTCATAAAAAGAACGTAAAAATCTGACTTCGTATGAGGAAGTTATGATTTTTGTAAGTTTCGGTTTAGCAGTAGACAGCTAAAAATTCGAAATATAAATCAATCGATATTTAGCCGACACAAATTAAACGAGAATCGAAGGTCTCGTCAAAAGTAGTACAACGGTAAAAATACAAACGAAAACGGATGTCGGATGAAGAAGTTATGAATTTTTAACGGATTTCCTGTCCCGGTCTGTTAAAAATAATAATATTAAAAATAAAATCAAAACTAGCCAAGGAAGTCTAAACGAAATTCGTAGAGTATAAATTTACCTACGCGTGGATATAAAGAATGCCAAAAACGGAGCTCTTATGCGAAAGTTATGAATTTCGCAAGTTTTCGGCACGAAAATCAAGAAATGTTGCAAACCGGGAATTTTCGCATGGACCCTCTTCGGCCACGTCACCCTCGCATGCGAGGCTTCCACGTGTCTGCTATGTGGCATCTTATGATTGGACCGCAGTCTCGCGTGTGACCCGCTGATTGGTCCGAAGTCGTCACAGGCGTCTCCTGATTGGACCGAAGTCCGGTCCTCTCCTGGTCCGACACGCATCTGAGGCTGCCACCCTTCTCGCTTCTCCTTCTGACGCGTGGCTGCTAACTCACCTTCGCATGAGCCAGGTGTCCGAACCGAGGCTACCCCCTCGCCACCTGTCCGAGACACGCGTCTCCTTCCCCTTGCCTCGGATCCGAAGCTTCGGACTATAAATAGCCCGCGAGACTCTCCAGATTTTTACACTTTTTCACCCCATTTTTCGTCCTTTTTCACCCCTTTCACTTCCATAAACTCCCAAACAACGCCCAAGGCCCCGCTATCGTATCTAAAACCCGAAGCAAGCCCCAGAGCCCCAGAATTCTCGAGAAGATAACCTCTTTCCAATCGAAGTGCTGCCCGCATAAAGCCAGTTTTTAATAAAAAACTCACGGTTTCTTCGAGAAAGAGCATCTATAGAAACGAAACGCTGCCTGAATCACCGCTTATCAAAGTGAGTTCATACCCCTATAATTTACCTTTTTAATGGTTTTTAAATGCTTTTTAGGGGGGAATACAAGTTTAACACAATATAAATTGTGTTAATAATTGTATGTGATAATAATCACACAAATGGTTTCTTTATGTTTTTAAAGATTATCAAATACATCGAAAATGACTTAAAGCCATGTTAAATCTTTAAAGTCATGTAAACTCCGTTAAATTCTTTGAAAAAGGTTTTATAAACTATTTCAAATTATAATTGCCAAAATCAGGTTTATATATGTATAAATATATAAATAAGATTTGAAGGGCTTAGGACTAATGAATTATCGATTCCTTTTCCTTGTTTGGATGTGGAATTAAGGTGATGTTATTTGTCTGAAGGTCGTTTCCTTCTATATATATATATATATATATATATATATATATATATATATATATATATATATATATTATACATATATGAACATAAAAGGTTACTCCATTCGGTATCATTACCTTTGTATCATGCTAAGCAAAGGTGTTCATCCATGAGAAATCATGCTAATCAGATAGAACATATAAATTATAATAGGTATAATTTATGATTCAAAACTAAATATACAAGTATGATTCACATTCCAAGGAAAGTACCAAAATTCAATTAACTATACCAGGATATGTATAATATCTTTAATATATGAACAACATATTAAAGAGGTAATAATACATCATACCGGGATTGCATTAACAAAGGTACGATACAGAGTACCAGGGTTAGCAATCACGGGGTAATAATACATCATAGCGGGTTGGCATTAACAAAGGTACAAATACAACGTACCAGGGTTAGCAAACACGGGGGTAATAATACATCCTACCGGGTTTGCATTAACAAAGGTACAATACAGAGTACCAGGGTTAGCAATCACGGGGTAATAATACATCGTAAATCTCGTTGAAACAATAAATTTGTGAGACTCTTCATGGTGTACTTATCTAAGTACGACCTTAAGTCCAGACTTATTAACGAGAATCTCTTGTAGGGAGAGCGTGAATTTGTGTATACATCTATATGGGATTGACAATCCTGCACCTTTGATGTTCGCTACAGTTTGGCCGGCAGGCCTAGGGTTTCAAATATCATACCGTTTCTGACGCCTGAAAAACGTCGCATCAGGCATATCAGTCATATTAGTATGGTTAATAGAACTCACATGGATAAAACAACGAGTAAATTACTAAGTAGTATACATCTCTTAAAACAGTAAGAAAAGATAATTACATCCTGTCCAAATATACCTTCTGTTAGTTTTTACTTACAGTAAAAACTATATATCATGGAATCAAGTATGGTAAATATACTTGTACTTCTGGTTTTGGAAAATTTAAAACCACAAGGCAGTATTATGGATAATATAATATTTTCCAGGATTAATACTAATGTTTTACTGTAGAACGGATAAAATTAAGAATACTTTTACAAATGTAACGGTTTATGGAATTATACCACTTTTACAAATGAAACGGTTTATGGGATTAAACCACTTTTACAAATGAAACGGTTTATGGGATTAAACCACTTTTACAAATGAAACGGTTTATGGGATTAAACCACTTATACAAATGAAACGGTTTATGGGATTAAACCACATTTACAAATGAAACGGTTTATGGAATTAAACTACTTATCAAATGGAACTTAGTCATTCAATCTCTTTAAACTAGTATAACACAAAGGACCTTTAGTGGTTAATTCTATAATTCCTTAGTTTCTACATCAAAGTTATACATAAGTAATATCCGATTGAAAGTGAAATGTGTGACTTCCGCCTTACTTCCTGTTCCTTGTTTGGTTGTAGGCTTAGGGTAGATACACCCATTTAACTGTCCATTCGATATTAGGTTATATATAATTAGTATAAACTAAGTAATTACAGAGGGAAACTATTGAGGTTGTCAGTTTATCACCTCAGGAAATATAGGATTTTCTAGAGGAACCAGTGAACTTTTCCAAAGAACCTAGATTATACTTAACAGAACTAAAATACTTATGAACTCACCAGCTTAAATGTTGATCTACTGTTTCCAAATAACTTGTATTCTTAAGAATCCAGTAGACAGGTACACTCCTGAAGCTTTTGAGAAGACTACCTAGAACTGTACCGCGTCTCTTGTCTTCTACTGTACCTACTTTGGTGTTTGAATATGTAATGTTTAAACACTTATGTAAAACTTATACTTATTAATGCAATGGTTGTTTGTACTTTTATTACTATATTGCATGTGTTGTGATACTTACCTGAAGTCCTCTGCCCCTGAACGTTTCCACCGTTCTGGTTTGGGCGTGTGACAGTTTAGGGTTTCAGAGGTTTGAGAGTGGTGGAGGTTGAGGGTGAGCAATCCTTATCCCTCTCATTCCATTAAATACTCGAAAAATTAGGGTTTTTGACCTCGGGTGGTCGTCACGCATTGGGCAATAAATTGCCATATCGTGGGGGATCAAAATGAAGTTTGTGATCCTTCCAGCCATGCCACGTCGTGATGGTGCTTCCACCACGTCGTGACAACCCAAAATTATGAATTTTCAATTAAATAAAATACCTCTAAGATTGGATGTTACAGGTAGAAGTTCTTTCTCAGCTAATAGGAAGGAGAAATGGAAAGAAATACTGGAATGAGATTCAAATATATGCTAGATAGGGTATATATTCGATGATAAGCATCCGTTAAGATGAAAGCCCTAGCGGAATATAGGAAAACCCATTGTATATGCTCATGGGAGACATACATATATATGGTTAGCGATCATCGTGCATAGTATTGGAACTGACATGGAAACTGCAAGACAATTTTTTGGACAAGTATGATTAGGTATGAAACATAGTAAAGGCCTATACTACCAGAAGCACATGACTCACACTTGGATCAGGAAAAGTGACAAGCTTACTAAGTCACTCTTGGTTGATTTTTTTTGTTTGTATCCGTCATTACCATCGTTTCGGTGATGACTAGTTCGTTATACATTCATGCGTCGTGCAGTAGAAGGTCATTGACTAGTAGGGACAAGAGTCTAGTTCGTTATACATTCATGCGTCATGCAGTAGAAGGTCATTAGAATATGACCATTGTTATGGTTATATGCCGACCTCCCACAGTCATAGGAGAAAGGATCGGGTTATTAATACGAGAAGGATAAGATAGATGAGCTATGCCATAAGCGTTAGATTCACATAAACAAAGATTTAGTACTCTAGGACCTTTTGCAGTAAAAGGTAATCAAAATAAGTGGAAATGTGTCCTGTTTATATAATGTCGACTACACGTCATGAAGTAGAGAGCTTTGGGGTTTGCATTGACAATGCATCCCTACATGATTGGATTGTCATTGAGATCTCGCAAACCTTACTAGAAGAAGTACTTGTCATCATTAAATGGGTTATTGATAGGTTAATCTCCAGTGTTAAGGTGTAGATTACCGCCTTTCAAGCTATTGATGAAATTATAAGGACCGCTCGAGAATGAGAGCTCGAAAAGAGGAAACAAGCGCAAGACCCAAGTCTACCAGCAACAGTCAAAATATTTAAGCATGCAAATTCAAGTTCTGAAGGACAGAAGGATCCTCAATGTAGAAAGTGTAGGAAATCCCAGGAGGAAAATTGTCATGCTTTAGTATGCTTCAGGTGCGGCGATGAGGGAACTACAACCGAGACAATAAGTATGAAACACAGGGGCTGTGCATTTGCTTCCACTATAACCAAAAGGGCCACATCAAGGCCAAATGCCCCCTCCTAAAAAAACAGGTGCAGTGCAGGCTCCAACACTGCAACTTTTAAGAAAATCAATGGATGTCTGGGGGAAAGAGACCCCACAATAACTAAAGAAGTTATACTGTTTCCGATCATGGAAGAATAAGTGAAACTGGTAGGAATTATTCGATAGTTTGCTACTATGTCTATTTTCGGTAGTATATATTAGTATGCAACCCACCAATCTTCGTTATTTCACGTAAAATTCTATTACGTAATAAAATCCTCTTTCTCATGCATGTACGTTAGTGTGTTTTTAGACAACATTGTTCTTGTCACGACCTTATCATCTCTGGTCATTCTATGTGAGAAAATCACTTAAAGTAGGCATAATCAGTAGTACCATGATAAGAATGTCGAAGGTCATTGGATATGACAAACATGAGTTTCTTCAAAAAGGAACCAAAAATTTTTGTAGGCAATTCCAGCTTAGACTTCGGCTAATTACGAGCAGCAACAAGCAATATGTCGAACCTAAGTAGGGAGAGTCGAACCTTAAGGAGAAATTACGAAAAGTAGTCTGACTTTCGATTTCGATGTCAAGGTCCAGAAGAGCAACGCCACGAGAAGGCGGAGGATTGTTAGTTTCGGTTTCGTTAAGCGGGTAATAGAAGAAGGAATTCTTCTGCTAGAATACCCGTAGGGCACGAGTTTCTTGCTTCTCAAGGAAAGGTTGGTATTTCCTTCCAAACGTCTGATAAGATTTAGGAATTAGCCAAACTCCCAGGTACAACTTAGATAACCAAGAGAACCATCTAGTTTTGTACCTTCACGGATGAAGGATATATCCTTGTAGGAGAGGAAAAGGAACACAATAGGTGGCGCTGTTTTCCGTAGACAGCGTCGAGTACTCAATACGTACACCAAACTTAGATATTTGATTTCAATCATAGTAAAGTATTTAGTTAATCCATGCAAAAGGATTTTAGCAGTAGGATCAACGTCGAGGGAGAGAGTGTTTTTGTAAGTACGATTAGAAAACCATATGTGGAGACCATTCGAAAAAGACTATGCCCATTAAGCATATTGTAATATTGCAATGTTACTTTAGGAATGAGGATAGACTATGCGTTTAGTTTAGCTATTCCTTTAATCGATAAGCATAATAATTAATAGAAATCTAGGATCGGATTTCAACTTCATAGGTTAACATAGGACGAAAGTTAGACTTTAGCACTCGTACAGTGTATATTAAGGACCTCTAATTAGTCACGGCCTCAAACATTTAAAAAGCAAGGACTTGTTGTTATAATTGAATATCAAGGAAGGATGACGATTAGGAGAGACGGATAATGGTTATGAGTCTATAAGACCACCGAAGGGTTGATTGTGAGTCTTCAGGCCCGAGGGGGTGTTGACAAGAGAGATCTGGCATCATAATCCCAATAGTTAGATCTGTATCATGATGTATCGTCAACAAATTGCTTGAATAATAGTTGTACCTCGATGTAGTTAATATAGTTAGATCCTTGCAAGATGGCTATTAGGCAACCTAGTGTTCATTATAATCTAGGAGGCTGTAAGATAAGCAAGCCTTATTATGAGTCCATCGCCAATATTTTAGTATTGGTTCTAGTGTTTCCAAGCCAGTAAACATGTTATAGTAGTTTTGGTTAAAATTCAGGATGTTGGAACACCTAAACTAGGTAAAGAAGCTATTTATAATCTAGGTTTGTGTGGGTTTTAAGGATATAACATAAGCCTCTTAGTGGCGTGTTCCTAAAAATGGATTCCATTAGGATGTCGTAGATAAATTTCCATAGTTAATCACTTCATAACCAGTCGATGGTATCGAGAGTTTACGTTTGAAGGCGATCGTCAAACTTAGCGTATAAATTTTGAAAGTACTGACCAACGAATTTATGGTTTTGGAAGACTTCATGAGGAGTTCGGGAGTATGTATGTGGTAGAAAACGAAGTTCTATAGCTAAATAAGTACAGATAAGGTGAATTTGATGTGGCAACGTCAACTAAATCATGAGTTTATCTCAATGACTCCAAAAAGCTAACATCTAGGAACGCAAGGAGTGGGATTTCGGGGATGAAATATATGTAAGTGTGGGAGAATTGTAACACTAATTTAATATAAACCATCGTTTCTAAAATTCGAAGTAGAGATATATTACTTTTTAGCCAAGTAATCGCCATAAACATGTAGTGAACATCAATATGATTTCCATAGTTATATAGAACGACTGAATCTGACTTCATATGAAGAAGTTGATGGGTTTCGAGCATATCTACAATCTTATGTGATCATGCAACCCTAATTGCTTTGGATCTAAGTTTTTCACTAAGCGAACATGCAAATTGAATACCAAAGCAATAAACCTAAAACTAGCATACAATTTCGAAAATCATATATAAATTAGGGTTAAAAGATTAACTTGTTATATAGTAATAACAAGACAATATTGAAGATCCTTGACTCTTGAAAGCTTAGTGCCCCAAATGTTACACCTCTAATGGTTCACAAACACCCAATACAAGAGGATGAGAGAAGAGAGGAAGGAAGGCTCTTAGATTTTCAGCTAGGGTTTAAATCAAGAGTTCCTAGGCCGAAAATCCTAAGCCTAGGGGTTACTTATATAGCTGAGGGCTGCTAGGGTTTCTGGCGGAAACCCTAATTTCCTGCTTAAGGCTTAAGCAACCCATGGACCCCTTACCAGTAGGCCTTGGAAGAAATCTATAGGGCCTCCCTATAGCATTTCGTCCACTCCTAATTAAGAAGTCCATCAACCCAGTTTTTCAACTATCAATTATTTGCAAAACAACCCCTCCATTATTTATCAGTTCCTTTAATCCCAAAATTAATATCAAATTAATTCCTGATTAAATACTAATTAATAATATGATTTCCAAATAATATATTAGTCTTTTAATATATTAATAAAATCATTTTTGAGTACTAATTTATTATTTCACATAACAAATTCTACTCTATCTCCACTAGTCATCCTTTCAAGTTGCATGAGTGAAGGCAACCCAAAAGGACCATGCTACAATCAAATAAAGTACATACCAATTATAGTTATGGGCTTAGACACCTAATCCAATAGTCTACCTAATAACTATTATTGCAAGTATGACTTCAAAATTTGACCATCAATCGTAGCTTTCAAAAGCCGTTGTCAAACTCTGTTTTAATCAATGATGCGTCCTTTAGATATGCGATCAAATACTCCTCCGTTCTACAAGATATCGTATGGACATGAGACATGGATTATAATCAATCTCTGACCAAGAGTTGTTTCCCGATTTCTGATTTATGACGACTGACTACAATTGAACACATCAATTTTGTCCACGCTTGGTCAAGCGCATCATATGTCATCACTAAATCATCGAGGGCCCATAGATATCGCTTTTATCCCATTTAGGGTAAAAGTAACGGATAAACTTCGACTCATATGCTTGCACTATTTACTCATCAAATCACACACAACAATACATTTTATAACATCATGTTACTGATGCGTTTATGCATTCTCAATGCACAACCGACTCGTAAACAACAAATCATATGTTTCCGTTTCAAGAATATAAGATATTATCGTCTTAGAATTACTCGTGATAAGATCCATGAAGTAGTTCACTGAGCATGGGTTTAATCCAATACTCAAATCCTATTTTAGGAGTACTCATGAACGTTGCAGCAAACATTTGTAATGTCTAAACACTTAGACAATCTACAAGACAATTCACGTCAGTCTTACTTCATTACTTACTTCCAAAGTATGATCGACTGTGGATAGTTTTAATAATCCAATTATCCGGGAAGTAAAACATGTGAAGTGAAACACAAGGATAACCTAATTAACTATGGTCTCAAATTATTTGAATATAAAGAAAAGCACTTTTATTTAATCACCATATTGATTAGACTTTACTCATTGTATAATGTTTTGAGTAGTCAACTTAATACTTGAATTAAAACATTTGTCATGCCATGCACAAAACACGCATACTATGTTTATCTATGGTCCTTTCTTTGTGAACCAAATCAATTGAACACATTTCCAATGATGCTCATTTCACAATTCCAAAATCCTTATTTCAAGTGTAAGAATACCCAATTCTTGCCACTACTAGAATGTGTTAGAGTCTAACCTTTCATGTAATGATCCTTTTGTAATGTCGAGGCTCCAAGGTCACAGAGACTTGGCCAATGATATTACAAATAATTCCACTGGAGATTGGTTACAAAAACAATTCCATGGAAATGAAGTCTCACATTCAAAGAGCATTCATTGAACATCCTTTTTGCATTAAGGTTGCTAACCATACACATATATCGTAATAACCAACTCCCACTATGGAAACATATCCATATTCCTATATGACTATCAACTCTGAACAAGAGTTACATCTACTCAGAACATGTCAATATGGTCCTTCCAAAATTATATTATACTTTCAACTGTCTACAAGAAACCAATCTTTAGTAAACCTCAGATTGTCCTTGACAGTTGTATAACAACTTTAGTCATCTCAATTTCTAGTCCTTTTTCCCTCTTAATGCCTTAGGCATTTTTAAAAATTAGAACAAGTGAATATTATAGCACATGGAATCGATCCTATACCAGAAACATATGGGATTCGATTCATCATGTCCTACATGAAGACATGATACTTGATAAGTCTCTTGCTATAATACTTCCATATATTGAATTTCCTATGTTGAATCACTTCAGCATGATATTCATATACGTTCATGACTAAGTTCCGTTAAAACTTTAATCTAAGCATTTAGATTCGAAATGAAGTATAAGTATCTTCTCCCTTAAAACTTTCTATAGCCAAATAACTTCCAAACTTGCAACTTTTCAAACTTGTAACTTTGTTTTCTATAAACAGTATTGCTAACTTGCAACACTTAATCATAATGATCATGCTCCCACTAGCATAACAATTATGTTTTTTGTTTACTAGCATAACAATTATCTCTTGCTAGCATAACAATTATGCTCCCACTAGATTTGACATGTACCCATAAATCATTTGGACTTCTAGAAATCAATACCTATTGACCTTCTTACCAAAGTTCAGATTTCTGATACGTGGTGCTTCGACAAGTCATTATCTAGACTTCTCAATCTCATACACCTTTCACTAGATAGCTTATGTGTGTTTCTAAACCCTTTCAGAACTTACAGCAATAAGCCCCGAATCATACTCGAATTTGAGAACGCAATTATCATAACTACTAACTCTAATGATATTAATCAATCCTTTAAAATCTACAAGTGAAAGAGTTTCCTCACAATCATTTTCATGAAGTAGAGAGAAACATCTTGCCACTTAGATTTTATGGTGTATGTGTTCCTATCCATGTGAATTTGTCATTTCTAGCCACTATCATAAGACAAGGTTTATGACGAATTCAAACTCATATGGACTGAACTTGCTTAATCTTAATTTCTCGCCCTCAGGTAGCACAAGGGCCCACCAGTGCTCCCAAGTTATTGTGCGGCTCACCCATATAGATCAATGTGCTTTCACCGATCAAGATGCTTTGCCTTATGCAATCAAATGAGAACTCATAGAACTCACACACATAGTTAACTTAACTGGAATGGGCACAGAAACAAGAATATGTAAACACAATAGGTTATCAACCTTAGGTCGTGTGCTAGTGATAACTAAAAGGTTCATTCTTGATTGATTCCTGAAACTATTCAAGACCATTTAGACTCCCATTGACCTCTTGACATATGAGATTCTTTGTCAATGAACATTCCTTGACAAACAAATATTCAAGAGTAAGTGGTCGTTTGATGTTCGTCTGACTCAGGGTGGGTCATCGAATTGGGCTAAATCGGTCAGCTAGAGTCGTTTGATGCGTCGTTCAGTCGGTAAGATGTCTGACTCGTTTCGCTTTCTCGGCCAGCTTCAGCCATTTGCTGAATGGAAAAAAAGACGGACAATGCCCTCTTTTTATTTCTTACGTCCCTTTGGCTGTGTGAGCTAAAAAAATGACTTTTCTTCCGCCTCCATCGACATCACCCCATTGACGCACCAACACAGAGGCTGCCAATCGCCAGACCTCTACCTGCCTTCGCTCGCATCTCCGCCTCCTCGGTCAGGCCTCCTTCTTTTCCGACCAGTGCTCCGTCAAGACCAACGAACAAGGACAGGTAAGCAAAATTTTCCTTTTGCTGTGTAGAAGCTATGAAATTAATGGAATAAGTTGTTTACATTTCATTTGTATGGATTTTTGTTTCAATACTTTTCATATGTCAACCAAGGGAATAAATTGTTTTAAATAACGAGTTGTTGAATTTTGTTTCAAAAGTATCGTTTCAACAGCTTACCCGATCTACATATTGGATGGATTTTTGATTCACTCTATATGATAAATATAGAAAACAAAAGATAGAAAACTATGGATTTTTGTTTCAATAAATAGTGGTGTTTGTGTTGGGTTTTGAGCATTACAACATTCCTATGTGTACATGCAACCCTAATTGCTTTGGATCTAAGTTTTTCTCTAGTTATACATAGAAATAGAAATTACAAAGCAAAAACCCTAATACTAACATACAACACTCGAAATATATATAGAACTAGGGTTAAGATGTTACCTTTCTTGTTATCTAGTAATAACAAGTAATCCTTCTTCAATTCCTTGACCTTCGAAAGCCTAGTACCCCAAGCGTTGCACCACTAATGGAGTAACAAACACCACAAGCAAAGAATGAGGGAGAAGGAGGTAGAAATCGGCTAGGTTTTCACTTGGGAAGCAGGTAGGCCGATTTCTAAAGGTTGGGGTTCCTTTTATAGTTGAGGCTACTAGGGTTTTCAGCTAGAAACCCTAATTTCCTTGCTTAGGCCCTAAGAAGTCTATGGACCCCCATATGATAGGCCTTGGACGAAAACTCTATGGAGCTTGCCATAGATTTTCGTTCACTCCCTTTCAATAGAGTCCATCGGCCTTAAAATGCAACTATCACTGATTTACATAATCAGTCCCCGTTCCATTAATCAGTTCCTTTAACCACTAAATTAATTCCAAATTAATTTATGATTAAACACTAATTAAATAATATGATTTCTAATTAATATATTATTCTCATAATATATTAATAAACCATTTATCAACCTCTTTCTCCAAAACTCATCCTATCCAGTTGCTATGGTGAAGGCAACCTAAAAGGACCATGCTCTAATCAAATCAAGTACATACCAAGTATAGTTATGGGCTTAGACACCTAATCCAACAGTCTCCCACTTGGATAAGTCTAATAACTATAATTGCAAGTATGACTTCAGAATCTGATCAACAATTGTAGCTGTAACACCCGGAATCCATGAGGCCAAGTTGGGGAAAGATAAACCCTGAGTCAATGAGTCAACTCGTCGAGTCCAAGAAAGAACTCGACGAGTCGGAGCGAGTTTCGTGTCGCGGATTAAGTAGCCGGCTCGGCGAGTCGGGGGACTGACTCGGCGAGTCTGGTCTGGGTTGGGAAACCCTAATTTCTGGACTTGGTGTCCTATTTAAGCATCATGTTCTTATTCCCTCAGGCTCATCTTCAGCCCCCAGACCCCAAACCCTCACCCACGAAACCCTAGTGTATCTTGTGAGTGTTTGAGCCACCTTGGTGTGATTTGTGTGCTATTGAAGAGGAAGAGGAAGAAGAAGGAAGTTGGAGGTTCAAGAAAGAGTAAGTAGATCCAGAAGACACACTCCATTTGCTGCATTTCTTGGTAATCAAGTCTTCATCTTGGCTTTTGGTTTATTAGATCTCCTTATAGCCCCTTTTTGGAAGGTTTTTGGTCCAAGAATGGTTGTCTTTGAGTTTTGGACATCCCCCAAGCATGATCCTTTTAGATCTGGAAGTAATTGGGGTGGTTAAGGCATAAAGGTGCAAGCTTTATGCCATTAGGAAGTCCCATGCAAGCTTAAAGAGATTATTATGGCCTTTTGGAGCCCTAAAGGCCATGTAAGGAAGTAAAGCCTAGTACTTTACGTGGTTATTGGATGTCTAGAGTCTAGATCTTGTTTTCCCTGCCTTGGTTTGGTGTAACAAGGGTTTTGGACGATGGAGTTATGTCTTATTGAGCTAGGGTTTTGTCTAAACCCATTAAGAAGGACTTGGGATGGGTAAAGCTGGAAACTTTACCCTTAATAAGTCATTTCCAGAGTGTTTATGAAGTTTGGAGTTCAGATTTGAAGTGTAGGGGCTTAAACTGTTAAGATGGCCCAATCAGACAGAGGGACTCAGCGAGTCCAAGGAGGAACTCGACGAGTCGAAGTGTATTGTCCCGTTTCGGTTCTAGCTAGAACTCGGTGAGTCTGCAAGTTGACTCGACGAGTTGATTTGATGAACCGCGAGTCTATTTAGCCAATGAACTTGGCGAGTCAGGGGCTGACTCGGCGAGTGGGTTCAGAATTTCAGTGTTCTGGGTTTTTGTACTCGACGAGTTGAATGAGCCACTCGGTGAGTTGAGTCAACGTGGGGTGTTGAGTATGACCATTGCCTTTGACTTTGACCAAGTTTGACCTGATTTGACTTTCGAGGGTGTTGTGGTCTAAGTGTTATTTTGGGGTATTGATAGTTCGGGGAGTCGAAGGATCAGTAATCCGGGGGATTACCAGCAAGCAGCCAGAAGAGTATCAGCAGGGCTTCAGCAGTGCAAGGTGAGTCTCCTCATTGTGTGCATGGGTTTACAGCCATAATGCCGGCCCATTATGTTTATGTTTATGTATAGTAGGAAGACCCGAGGATTAGCCCTAGGCACTTATTGTGATATGTTTCGGATTTAGATCCGTTACCGGGGTTAGCCCGATGCGGTTTATATGTTCCGGATTTTGGTCCGATGTCGGGTGGTACCCGAGGTAGTAGTGTATGTGTAGTTATACTTGTTGTCTTTGTAATACTTGTGTGTGCCCGGTAGGGAGGTGAGTTCGGGCGAGGTCCCGTATCTCATCACTAGCCGAGTATGGACGGGGTTCCATATCTCATTAGTAGTAGAGCAGGGGCGAGGCCCGAGTTAAGAGGGAGGTGAGTGTGGGCGGGGTCACGTATCTCACTATCAGCGGGAGTGTGGACGGGGTTCCATGACTTATCAGTAGCAGGACAAGGGCGGGGCCCAAGATAGGCGAGGCCTTAGATCAGGAGTATAGTAGAGTATGTTTAGCTTATTTGTGTTATGTCATATATATGCTTAGCGGGCGGGGCCTAAAGACAGGCGGGGCCTAAGAGAACAGATCTGTATACCGAGCGGGGCTCGATGCCAGGTGGGGCCTGATACCGGGCGGGGCCCGATGCCGGAGTTAGTCCGATGTCAGGCAAGTCCCGATGTAGTAGGCGGGGGCCCAGTATATGGTTATGAATGTGGTATGTGGTAGATTGGGGAACTCACTAAGCTTCTTGCTTACAGTTTTCAGTTTTGGTTTCAGGTACTTCCGGTAGCGGAGGGAGGAGCTCGGGGTGATCGCATGACACACACCATAGTTTGTTTAGTATGGGATGTTTTACTTTGATAAAAGAATATGTTTTGAGATTATATTCTGATTTGATATAACAGTTTTGTTTATGAGTGAAATGGTGGATAATTATGGCTTTCACTAATGATTTAAAAATGAAATTTTCAGACCGTATTTGTGGGATGTTACAGTAGCTTTCAAAAGCCTTTTTCGAACTAAGACCTATTCAATGACGCGTCCTTTAGATAAGGGGTCATATAATCTTCCGTTCTACAAGATATCGTGTGGACAAAGACATGGAACAGAATCATTCTCAATGCCCAACAGTTAGTTTTCCGATTTCTGATTTCCTTGACAAGGAACTTAATTGAACACATCAATTCAGTCCTGATCGGGTCTAACACACAAGTCAACACAAAAAGATCCCGGGGCCCAAGATATCACTTTTACCCCTTGAGATAAAAGGAACAGATAAACTTTGACTTATATGCTTGTACTATTTTCTCATCAAATCGTACATAACAATGGGTTTTATAACATCAAGTTGCTGATGTGTGTAAACATTATCAATGCACAAATAACTCACAAACACCAACTCATATATCTCGGTTTAAAGATTATACGATATTATTATCTCACAATCACTCGTGATAAATTACATGAAATGATTCAAATGAGCGTGGGTTTATTCCAATACTCAAATCCTATTTCCGGAGTACTCATGAACATTGCAGCAAACCTTTGCTATGTCTAAGCACTTAGACAGTCTACAAGCCATTTCATGACAGTCTTGCCTCAATACTTACTTCCAAAGTATGATCGACTGTGGATAATTAGAACAATCCAATTATTCAGGAAGTAAAACATGCAAAAAGTGAAACAATAGTAAACAATTGACACAAGATAGTAAACTTTACTTATAAATAAATAATACATTACTTAATCATCAAATGTCAATTACTTTTATCTATTACAACTTTCAAACTATCTATCTAATCACTAAGACTAATATCATCCTTCAGACCAATGTTCCTTGCATGTTGAACGTGTTCAATCCTACTTAGACCCTTTGTGAGGGGATCTACTAGATTCTCTTCTAACGATACCCTCTTGACGACGAGGAGTCCTTCTTCTACCCGATGTCTGATGAAGTGGTATTTTCTGTCGATGTGTATGGATCTACCATGATCCTTTGGTTCCTTGGTTAAGGCAACCGCTCCTTCATTATCACAGAAAATATCCATGAGCTCCTATATAGCTGGTACAACTCCAAGGTCTCCAATGGATTTCTTCAACCATATAGCCTCCTTCAACGCGTCGCTCGCTGCAATGTACTCTGATTCGCATGTTGAATCAGCCACGTTTCCTGCTTGGAAATTTTGCAAGTCACTGCTCCTCGATTAAGGGTAAATACCCAGCCCGAATGAGAGCGGAAGTTATCTTTTTCGGTCTGAAAGTTGGCGTCACTATACCCTGTCACTCTCAAGTCATCACTTCCACCAAGTACAAGGACCCAGTCCTTAGTTCTTCGCAGATAATTAAGAATGTTCTTAACTGCAGTCCAGTGAGCCCTGCCAGGGTTCCCTTGATATCATCTTACCATACACAATGCAAAAGCCACATCAGGGCGAGTACATGTCATAGCGTACATGATCGAGCCAACAGCGGAAGCATATGGCACACGACTCATTTTCGCTATCTCTGCATCGGTACTCGGACTTTGAGTCTTACTTAGTTTGGTATTGCTCTGGATAGGTAACTCCCCTTTCTTGGAATTCTCCATGCTAAAACATTTTAGCACCTTCTCCAATTAATTACTCTGAATAAGTTCTATTAGTCTCTTACTCCTATTTCTCAAGATCCTTATCCCAAGAATATAAGCAGCTTCCCTATATCCTTCATAGCGAAACACCTCCCAAGCCAGGTCTTAACCTCCTGCAAGGTTGGAATGTCATTTCCTATGAGCAGTATATCATCAACATACAATACTAGAAAGCTAACTATACTCCCACTAGCTTTGACATATACACAGGACTCATCCTTACTCCTAGAGAAACCAAACTCGTTGACTTTCTCATTGAATCAAAGATTCTATCTGCAGGACGCTTGCTTCAATCCATAAATGTATTTCTCAAGCTTGCACACTCTATTGGGGTATTTAGCATCCACAAAACCTTCTGGCTGACATCTGTAAACATCTTTAGCCAGCTTCCCATTAAGGAAAGCGATTTTGACATCCATCTACCATATTACATAATCATGAAACGCAGCGATGGCTAACATTACCCTAATAGACTTGGTCTTGGCCACTGGTGAGAAGGTCTCATGATAGTCAACCCCTGGGGTTTGAGTAAAGCCCTTCGCAAGCAGTCGTGCCTTGAACGTATGTACCTTACCATCCATGTCGGTCTTCTTCTTGAAGATCCATTTTCACCCAATTGTATTATGAACGGGTACATTGTCAACCAAGTTCCAAACTTGATTGTCATACATGGACTGGATCTCGCTGTCCATTGCCTCTTTCCATTTTGCAAACTGAGAGCCCTCCATGGCTTCCTTCTAGTTAGAAGGCTCATCCAAATTTACCAGTGTACTATCACTGATAAACGTATCACCATCCATAGTAATATGAACACCATATAACTCGGGTGCCATTCTAACTCGAGTGGAACGTCTAAGAGGCAATGATTCGTCAATGGGTTCAACAGGAATTTATTCCTCAGGTTGATCGCTAGTGTTCGAGGTTCCCTCACCGCTTGATTCTTGAATCTCTTCAAGATCAATTTTCCTCCCACTATCATCTTGGCATATGAGTTCCCTCTCGCGGAAAACTCCTCTCTTTGCTACAAAGACCACGTTCTCACTAGGTCTGTAGAAAAGATATCCAAAAGATTTATGTGGGTAATCGATGAAAATACACCACTCACTTTGAGGTTCAAGCTTGTCGTGAGTCTCTCGTCTTACGAAAGCTTCACAACCCAAAACCTTGATATGTGCCAACGAGGGAACCTTCCCTGTCCACATCTCGTGAGGTGTTTTGGCAACCTTCTTAGTTGGGACTAGATTAAGGATATTGGCAATAGTCTCTAAGGCATACCCCCAGAATGTGATTGATAGTGAAGCTCGACTCACCATGGAACGAACCATGTCCAACAATGTTTGATTGCGCCTCTCAGCCACACCATTAATTTGTGGTGTACTAGGAGGCGTCAACTGTGAAACAATTCCACATTCCTTAAGATAGTCGTGGAACTCGATGCTAAGATACTCACCACCCCTTTCGGATCTGAGCATCTTGATTTTCCTGCCCAATTGATTCTCCACTTCTTGCTTAAAGTCTTTGAACTTTTCAAAGGTTTATGACTTCTGCATCATTAAGTAGATATATCCATATCTACTATAATCATCGATAAAAGTCACATAGAAGCGGTTGGCATCCTTTGTGGTGGATCTAAAGGCGCCACACACATCTGTGTGTATGAGATCCAACAATCCCTCACCTCTTTCACAAGTACCAGTGAAAGGTGATTTAGTCATATTTCCAAGCAAACAAGACTCGCACGTGTCATCTGAGTTTAGGTCAAATGACTCTAACACTTCATCCTTTTGGAGTTGGGCAATGCACTTCTTGTTGACATATCCAAGACTCGCACGTGTCATCTGAGTTTAGGTCAAATGACTCACCTCTTTCACAGGACTGGGGCAACAGCAGGAGTGGAGTCGACAGCTTTGCCTTTCATTCCACTTTTGGCAGTTCTTAACAAACCTTGAAGCTCGCTCAAAGATACTTCCTCATTGCTTAGATGATAAGTCGTCTTGAACTGATCATACCAGGGAGGCAGAGAGTGTAGAACTATGTCTATAGCTAACTCTTCATCAAAGTTGACATTCAACTTGAGCAAACGGTCCACATACCTCTGCATCCTTTGCAGGTGGGCCGTGATGGACTCTTCATCCTTCATTTTGGTTGTTATGAATGAGGTGACAATTTTGTACCTCTCCTGACGTGCTCTTTGATCGTAATTTTCCATCAAGTCCCGACACATCTCTTAAGGCCAAAACTCCTCATAGAACTACTGAAGTTCGGGAGTCATAGTAGCAACCATAATGCGTGACACCTTGGTCGCTTCTTTGCATTTTTCCCTATACTCATTCACTTCTTCGGGAGTAGCAGTTTCTTCATTTACCTCGATGAGTTCCTTGTCGATAATATCTTCCTTATCCTCATATCGCAGGGCCATGCAGATGTTCCTGATCAAATCATTAAAGTTGGATCCATCAAATGTGACCATCCCACAAAAGTTAAGGAGCGAGAGTGGGTTCGAGGAGTTGTTGCAGGAGTTGGAGTTTGAGCCAGAAGTGTTGTTTGGGCCAGACATCTGAAAAAAAGAACAAGTTTTAATTATATATGAATTCCTTAATATAACACCCAAATGAAATATGAAGGCTAGGATCCAACACAATAATTCACAATTAGAAGAGGGCTGTCGTAATCTAATCACAAATTATTATAAATTTAGGTAAATGAAGATTTACCAATTCCACCACGAAAAAACGAAATTTAAATAAATTAGGTTTTATTAAATGAAATTCCTTGATGTTTTAAGATTCATTGAACTTTTCAATGGCATGTTTAATCTCGATTATGCCCTTCAAGTTTGTGACTGGGATACCGAGTATCACAAACAAGATGTGAATAACCATGCAAATTAGCTTGGTACTCTCGTTGTCATTTACCACCTAATCAATGTGTCGGTTAACCACACACGCTCCATTGATCAATGGTAATTTACGAGCTACCCATTGTTGTAGTGGTGTTGATTATGATGGCATGTGCGGAAAAGATCTAGTGAATCATAATACTAACTCATGAACACATGGAGTAAATAAATATGGGTTTAGCTCTCATTAGATCTTGAAAGAGTATACAAATAGGTCTTGTACAAATTCTCTCTCTAGACTAACACTCCAAAATGGTCATTACATAAAATGAGTGTCACTCACTTCCTTATAAAGGAAAGACAACTCATTATACACATACAAAGGAGAAAAGCACAAATACATCCAAGCATGGCTTTGCACCCTAACATTCTCCCTCTCAAAGTTAGGATTGGATGTCTGACTTCAATATCCAACGAGCTCACGCGATCAAGACCAAACTCCCCCTCGAAGTAACACCGACCTTCAAATCCGCAAATGAATACCCGAAAAACTCGCTTCGAATACCCATCATTCTCCCCCTTTCATAATCAAAAAATGATTATAAAACCTATTAAGGGTGATAAGCGCCCGAGGAATAAAGTTCACAATACTCCCTCTTGATGTGTACCAAAGATGAATCACCAAAAATCTTGCACGGAAAAACAATCACGAAAAAGCCTAAAATAAATTCCAATTTGTGAAAATTTTTGACTTTTTGGGTGAAAGTTGCAAGATTTTCCAAAAACCAGGTAGAAATTGTCATTATCTGAATTCTGTAGGGACCCGTTGCGCCAAAAACAGCCAAATATGCAAAACACTCCCACAATTGCGAAAATGGGTAGAAAGTGTAAATTCGCACAAACTGCAGGGAGCAGAAATGAATATTCTTCAATTTCTCATAAAATTAGCCCATTTTTGAAATTTGGTATAATCTGCCAAAATTTCAATACTTCAGGGACTACTTTCAAAACTTCTGCCACTTTTCTTCAACCTTTCGAAAATTTAGTCCTAATGTCGAATATGATACAAACTGTCAAACTTTCGAAAGTTGCAGAGACCAATTCGAAAATTCTGCCTTATTTCTTCCAAACTATCGAAAGTAACTCCAAATTTCGAAGGTGCGTAAAGAATGTCAAACTTTCGAAACTTTAAAGACTGATTTTGAAATTTCTGCTCACTTCTTCAAACTTTCGAAAGCTTGTCCAACTTTCGAATATAGGGTTAAAGTGTCAATCTTTTGGAACTTTAAGGTCCAATTTCGAAAGTTTTGTATTTTTTTCAATTCGTTACAATCGCGATGTCAACACCAAAACCTTCGAAATTAACTCCACAAAACCTTCGTTATCAAAAATTAATTTTTCGCCTTTAGTGTTTAAATCAAAACATCGATATCTTCTATAAGTCTGTAACACCACTCGATATCAACATTTGTTTGCTTCGTTTTTCAGTCAACAACACAAATCAAGCCATCTAGTCTTCAACCCGTTGCTAACAAATCCTTTAAGATCATCAAGTATCGATTCCAAAAGCGAACTTCCAGCAATCAACCAACAATACGTTATATAATTTATAACTGCTGATTATGGCAGGGTTTTTTCATCAACATGGAAACTTGAAGAGGGCACACACTCAATGAATCAATCAATTAAATTGAACAATCATGTTGCTTTGAATTTCTCTCAAACTCACTCTCTATTCTTAACGGTGCCGGTAAAATTAGTTTACTTGTTTCAGTTCTTTACTTTGTCGTTTCCTTGGATAACTTCACTTTCGATTGGAATTTTGTTTGTAATTACAGATTGATGTGATTTTTTTATCATTTCATCATTCAAATCAATTTTTCGATCCAATCTACTTCATTCAATCTGATTCACAACATCAAGTTGTTCATTGTTCATGATTATTTGTTCTTCAAAGTCTAATCCGAGATTTGTTCTCATTCTTTCGTTCTAACGACATCTACTTACATCTGATTAATTCTTATTATTTCTTATGATGTTGTTCATTTAAACGGGCAATCAGAGTTGTAATTGGATTTTCTATGATGACACCTGGGATCAAAAAAGCAAACTTTTTGTTCTGTGTCATTAGTGATTGATTCGCGATTTCATGACTTAAATTTGCTCTCGGTATATGATTTTGGCTGGTAAATATTTTGATTGGTGGATATGGAAGGCTTGCTTTGAGAATTATCTTCATTAAATTAGCGATTTTGGGTTGATGTTTCAATGGACGAAGATGAAATTCTAAGAAGCTATTTTTGTTGCCCACCAAGTGTTTGATAAAATGCCCAAACCAGTTTTTCTCGTGCTGCAGCCTTATTGTTCAAGATAATGTAGTTTGCTTAGTTTGGATGCTTCTTGTGCACACCAACAGTGTGTTGGTGTGCCATTTCCTTCCCTTCCTTGTTAAATATTTCTTCATAGTTTTAGCTTCATCTTGAGGCTTGTTCTCTTGTATGGCTTCTTCTTCCACAATTTCGAGTGATATTTGTGTGTGCCCATTCAAAAGCTTCCATTGTTGCCCAAATGGTGAAGTGGGAAGTAAGGGGATTGGCCTTATGATTTCACACATCAAAAGGCATCATTTACCTACTGAAGACCGTAAATGTGTGTTACGTGAAGCTCTTTCTAGTAATGTTGGTTCATTTATGGCAGTGGAAGAAACTTTGAAGGCCTTTGGTCAATGGATGTGTGGGAAGTGTATGACTTTGCAGGCTCTTATTCATTATTGTCATCACCCGGATGGTCGTGCGAGGTTTGTTACAAGGGCTGACGGCTCGAGTCATTACATCGTTGGTATTCTAAAGCCGTCAACTAACGAGTCGGTGACAAATGCTCTTGTAGGTTTGGTTTTTGATGTTGCGCTCCTTGATCGTGTTTTTAAAGAGCCTATCACTACTGTCAAGAGTATCCCCCATAGTTGTCGCCTTGCTTTCTCTCAGGCTTTCAAGACTGCTCTTTACAAGGTGATTGCCCAACCTGGATCGGTTGAGGCATGGATGTGTTTGTTACTTCTTCCTCGATGCACACTACAAGTGTTTAAACCCAAAAATAGACAATAATGTAGGTCTGGGAATAGAAAATCCTTACAGCCAAGCTCCATCCTGAAGTCCTTGGATACATGGGGGAAAGAGGGTGGTATCACGAAGTTAGTTCAAAATATGTTAGACAATCCTGAGGTTGGAGCTATGAGACAGGGTGGAGGCATCCTTTAGAAGGAGGCTACATCAAGTAACACCAACATCAGACAGTGTCTCCGTAAGGTTGCAGATGGTCATTTTACCGCAGCAGTGAAAGTGTTATGCTCATCGGGTGTTACACCATATAATGGTGATATTATTAAAGCTTTGGAGGACAAACACCCTTTCAGACCACCCCCATCTATGTCGAGCCCCATACTTTCTGAACCTCCCCTTATAGCAGACTTTGACTGTGTATTCGGTTGCATCAAATCCTTCCCTAAAGGAACTTCTTACGGGAGAGATGGCTTGAGGGCTCAACACTTACTAGATGCCCTTTGTGGAGAAGGGTCTGCTATTGCCACAGATCTAATACATGCTATCACTTCAGTGGTTAATTTATGGTTAGCGGGAAGATGTCCAACCATTTTGGCAGAGTTTGTTGCGTCCGCTCCTCTCACACCTCTACTTAAACCTGACAATGGGATCCGTCCGATTGCAGTAGGCACTATATGGGGACGTCTTGTTTCCAAGGTTGCCATGAAAGGTGTGGGTAAAGAAATGACCAAGTACCTTAATGATTTTCAGTTCGGGGTTGGTGTATCCGGCGGTGCTGAGGCTGTGTTACACAGTGCCAATAGGATGTTGAGTGAACACCATGATGATGCGTCTCTTGTAATGCTGACTATTGATTTCTCGAATGCCTTTAACTTGGTGGATCGATCAGTATTGCTCCACGAGGTTAAGAAGATGTGCCCTTCCATTTATTTGTAGGTGAATTTCTTGTACGGGCAAGCAGCGAGACTTTATATCGGAGACCAACATATATGGTCTGCCACTGGGGTGCAGCAAGGTGACCCCTTAGGCCCTCTTCTTTTTTCCCTCGTTTTGTACCCGCTTGTCCACAAGATTAGAGACAATTGTAAGCTCCTTCTCCATGCTTGGTATCTAGATGATGGGATTGTCATTGGGGATTCAGAGGAGGTGGCTAGATTGTTGAACATTATTCGGTTGCATGGTCCAGGCTTGGGTCTTGAGTTGAACATCAAGAAAACGGAGATTTTTTGGCCCTCCTGCGATGGTAGGAAGCTTCGTGGCGATTTATTCCCAACGGATATAGGGAGACCTTCTTTGGGAGTGAAGCTCCTTGGGGGCGGGGGGCTATTAGCAGAGATGCAGGGTTTATTAGCGGGCTGACCATGAGGAGAGCGGTCAATGTTGTTGATTTGATGGGCCTTCTTCCACAACTATGTGACCCACAGAGTGAGCTCCTTTTGCTTTGATCATGTATGGTCATTGCAAAACTTTTCTTTGGTTTAAGGACATGTCAGGCAGTACACATAGAAGCGACATCTTTGTTCTTTGAAAAAGGATTGCGCAGGTCTATCGAGGATATGGTGGTATGTGGAGGCCCCTTCTTTGGAAATATTCAGTGGCGCCTGGCTTCCTTACCTATTTGTTTCAGCGGTTTAGGTTTGTACTCGGCATACGAAGTTTCCTCCTACGCATTTGTAGCCTCGAGGGCCAATCTTGGGCATTCCAAGTTCACATCTTACATGAAAGTGGAGTATGTGGTATGGACTCGGATTACCTATGTGCTATGACTCGTCTTCGCGATACGATTCTGGGATTTGATTGTAGTGGTTTCACTAATAAGGACACCCCCCCGCCCCAAATCCGAAAAAACTTTGGTGTGTGCCCTTTTTAGCAAAATCGTCCAAGATATGGAAGTCGACTTCGACATGACTGTCAGACAGAAAGCAGTCTTTGAGTGTATGTGGGCACCTCATGCTCATGATTTTCTTCTAACTATCCCTATTGATGGTCTTGGCTAGCATATGTCTCCAGTGGAGTACCGAACTATCCTTCATTACCGCCTCATGATTCCCCTATTCCCAATTGACGAGATATGTCCAGTTTGCCGCAAGGCATGTTTGGATACCTTTGGGCAACACGCGGTTCAATGTAGAGAGCTTCTTGGTTTCAAGTATAGACATGATGTGGTTCGGGATGTTCTCTTTGATGCTTGTCAGCGTGCTGGTATTTCTGTGAAGAAAGAAGCGTCAGTGAACTTTTTTATGGACCCGCAGGATGGAAGGTCTACACTTAGACCGGCTGACATTTTGGTCTTTGGATGGATAGGAGGGAAGCATGCGTGCATGGATCTTACTGGGGTCTCTCCTCTCGTTGGTTTGGGGAGCGGTAGTTTCACAGCGGGGCATGCCGCTTTAAAAGCCGCTGCGTGCAAAGTGGTTAAGCACGAGAATGTATGTATAGAAAATCAACATGTGTTTGTACCTTTTGCATTCGATACATTTGGTTTTCTCGCACCAGAGGCGGTGGAGCTCCTCAATAGAGTCCAGCGGGTCATGCATTCTAATGTCATATCTCCTAGATCCACAAATGTTGTTTTCAAAAGAATTCGTTTTGCCATCCAGAAAGGGCTAGCGGCGCAGCTTGTTGCCCGTTTACCTTCAATCTATATGTATTGAACTATAACATATTTTATTTTAAAGAAATATGTTCTTGGTGTGTTCAATAACTAATTAATCTAAACAATTAAACCATTAGGCTTCCCATTCACAGAGTTCAACCTTCACAATCTTTTATCATCGACTTCAACTATCCCGGTCGATATCACAATTCCAATAACGAATCCAAACTCCAAACTTTCAAAATCACTGCAAATCAACTATCGATTATAGACTACAGCTTTCGCTTTTCAAAACCATCGACCACACTTCATCTACTTTGAGTTCAAAATCAAATAATCAAAATCCTCGACTCCATATCGATACCAAACCTGTCGAAATCAATTTTGACTGCAAAGAACACACTTTCGATTCCAATCACAAAATCAATTTATGAATATCGATTATCTTTGACTTCCAATTTCAGTCAACTTCAAGCAAATCAATTTCCAATTTCAACTCAAAACAAAATCGATCATATAGGTATCATTAAAATCAAATCGAACAAGAATAGTGTCACACCCCCAAACCAAGGATGGCGGAAACGTCCGGGGGTGGAGGACTTCATGTATAGTATCACAACAACGAGTATAATAGTGCTCAAAGTAAATACAACCATCATAAATATAATTGAAAAGGTTACACCATAGAATAAGTTTACATGTTTCAAAATCAATTACATTATGATGACAAAATGAACTATTTGACGATTTATCGTCCCATCCTCAAAATGCTGTTGGTTTTCCTGTTTCACTGATTTCCTGAGAATACAAGTAGTTTTGAAAAAGTGTCAACAATTAAGTTGGTGAGTTCATAAGAGTTTTGTTTGAGAAAGAAACCGTTTTCCTTGTAAAAGCGACAAAGTATGTTTCCAGAAAATCCAATATTTTATTTATTTAGTGAAATGAATGCTTCTATGTTATGCGATAATGAACCCTAGAGGGAAACATAGATTCCTTCTACAATCGCCCAGTGTATATAAGTTATATAAAATTTAAGTTAAATAAACCGTTGAATATAATGGGTCTGCCCTAGGTCCACAACCAAACAAGGAACAGGAGATGAGGCGGGCCCACCAATTCTAAGTCGATTGTGACTAGATTCTTATATAATTCTAGCATATACATTTAGCAATTATAGCTGAAGCCTAACAATTCTAGACGTAGTGTAGTCTTAATAGAGATATGTTTCCAAAGAAAATCCGATATTTTCCTTAAAGAGTGAATCGTAAGTTTCTATATTAATAAATAGTGCATCCTAGAATTTCCTATAGTTTCCTTCTATAATCTCTAAGTGTATATAAGTTATATAAAATTTGAGTTAAATAGACCGTCAAATGTAATGGGTCTGCCCTAGGCCCACAACCAAACAAGGAACAGGAAATAAAGCGGACCCACCAATCTAAGTCGATCATGACTAAGTTCTATATAACTCTAGCATATACACTTAGTAATTATCGCTGAAAACTAACAATGCTAGATAGAATGTACTCTTAAAAACCAAAGACCGAGACTATGCTTATCATAATTCGTCAAGTAGTGGTTGTGGACATAAACTATACATATCATAATTCACAAAATAGTGGTAGTGATAGTGATCATGAATTATGCATATTATAGTTTATCAAATAGTGGTAGTGGTAGTGAACATAAACTATACATATCATAATTCACCAAATAGTGGTAGTGATAGTGAACCTGAATTATGCATATTATAGTTTATCAAATGGTGGTAGTGGTAGTGAACCTAAACTATACCTATTATAGTTCTAGCGTGTTTGTTTGTGATGTATAAGGACCCTTTTCTATGTAAGTCGAATGTATAGCAAAATATAACTATGTGTTATCATGCCTTATTTTTGTACTAATGGTAATAATGGAGGATTCTTACAATTCAGTGAGTATTTTCTGTTATATAATTATACCACAACAAGAAACACAAGTAAAATATGAAATCTTCGAATATTAACACTTTGCTCAACACGTTACAAAGTGTGATGAAAGTTATAAGCTGTTATCTAGATTTTTACTTTTCTACACTGTTTTAGAAAAATCCTAGAAAAATCATACGAAGTCAAAAACTGATTCCGTAAATTCTGACAGTTCACAAAATGTGTCTAGTTTATTCATAATTTTTATTATGATTTTTAGAAGTCTTTAACTTGTGTTAAAATGTTCATATGCACAGACTGGTCCGAATTTGTTTCTAAAATGATAGGGAATTTTGTAAAAATCACCATAAATCGTAGAAAATCGTATGGAGATGTGGAAATAGTCATTTTAAAGGTATGAACCTGAACTATTTTCACCTAATACAGTTTTGAAAACTAAAATATTTAAGTTGACCAAAACATTCCGTGAATGGAGTTGAACTTTTCTGATGAAGGCTGTTAAATGAGTTTAGTTGTGTTCTTGGTGTTTTAACTTGTATTCCCCCCCCCCCTCCCTTAAAACTTAAGAAAAACATGAAAAGATAGGGGAATGAACTCACCTTATGTGTTCTTAGAGGATGGATGTTGGAGAAGAGAAGTGTTCAACTCAAGAACACTTAGAAGATGCCTTGATGAATCGAGAACCTAACATGAAGGTGACGATGTTTGTGTAAGATTCCTATGATTTTGAGTAGAAGGATGTGTAATAATCATAAGAAGAATGAATTATACTTACCAAGAGTGGAAGAAAGCTTGATGATCAGCCTTGGAAGTCTCGAAATTGAGAGAGAATGGTGAGAGAATTTGGAGTGTGATCCTTGGAGGAAAAATGAGAGAATGAAGGAAGTATGAGGAGAGAGGGTGGGTTGTCCAGCTCTTAGGACGTGGGAATAGCTGGAGATTGATGGAAAAGTACAAGGAAGTGACTAGGTATGGTGGGAAGGGGTGTGGGTTGGTCATGGAGTGGGTATGGGTGGTTGCTTGTGTCATACACTAAAGCAAAGTCAACACTCCACCAATAATATCTCACCCACTCTTCTTGGATAAGGATTATGCCCCAAAACGTGATTAATTAGGAAATAAGGGGTTTTATATATTAAAATATGATTTTGGGTGAAAATCCCGTGTTAAAATCTCGAAAAACGGGCTCAAAACGCTAAAAATATTGGGAACCGGGTAAAAACTGTCAAAATCCAAAGTTATGGCCGAGGATGCGAAGGTTCGGCTCCTTAGGAGCTTAAAACCAAAGGCGAGGCTCGGTAGTGCATGGGAACCGAGAGTAGAAGAGGAACCGAGAGTGGAGGTTCGGCTGCGCGGGTCGCTTCTCGGACCGAAGGTCAAGCCCTCTCGGGCCGAAGGTGGGAAGAGGAGAGTCTCGGTTCGGATTTGTCAGAGGACCGAAATAGACCGACCGCTCGGTCCATTTCGGTTGATAGGGTTTCGGTTCTCAGGAGGTTCGGCTCCTAAGAGGTTCGGCTCCTAAGAGGAGTTTCGGTTCCTAATAGGAGTTTCGGCTCCTTAAGGCTGTTTTTCGCGTAGACTTCCGTTTTCGAGCTGTTTTCGTCAAATTCGAGGGTCGGGATGCCCCGAGTGATTATAAAAAGTTGAGAGAGATTTTGAGAGAGATTTGGGAGATATTTGTCATACTTGGAGAGATTTGGCATACTTAGAGAGATTTGGGAGAGATTTCACATACTTAGAGAGATTTAGAAGAGATTTGACATTCTTGGAGAGATTTCTCATACAGAGAGAGATTTGGGAGAGATTTCACATTCTTGGAGAGATTTCACATACAGAGAGAGATTTGGGAGAGATTTCACATTCTTGGAGAGATTTCTCATGCTTAGAGAGATTTGGGAGAGATTTGACATTCTTGGAGAGATTTCTCATACAGAGAGAGATTTGGGAGAGATTTCACATTATTGGAGAGATTTCTCATACAAAGAGAGATTTGGGAGAGATTTCACATATTTGGAGAGATTTGGGAGAGATTACACACACTTGTAGCGATTTCTCCTACTTAGAGAGTTTTGGGAAAGTTAGAGTGGAAGAGATTGGGAGAGACTTCTTTTGTGACCCTTTTGAGTGTTTGGCTGCGTAATTCAAGGTTTGTAAACCTCGTTAAGTCTTGTTATGATTGTTATATGCCCCCGAGGGTTAAGGAATAATGTTTTATCGAGTAGATTCATCACTTACCTTGATTAGGGTTTAGAATTTCCGAACACGTGAAAACTCTAAGTGATACTTTATATTAAGATTGTGAGTAGGTACAATAAGAGTCATGATGGAAACCCTAATATACAAGGGTTAGATGAGTTGACCGGTTTGACTTGTTGACTTTAGTTGACTTTGACTTGGCCAAAAATTGACGGTTGTCACAAATAGCAGTCGATTTCAATCCTGAGCAAAAACAATTGACTCAAATACGTTTGACTGTGTATCATTGACTTCCAAATAATCGATTTCGATTTCAAATCCAGAACACATTCAACTTCAAAATCAAGTAAATGAAACCGATCTTCAATCTTCGATATTAGGATATGTTTGATCAGAAACAAATTAGTTCGACAAATCAATAAGTCAAATTTTGACTTTTGTTGATCTGGTTCATTCCAATTTTGAACACATGATTTAGAATACAGATAAAATGACTTGTAATGGGCTTCAACCTTGGATCAATGAACATTATTAGGTTGAATTTTTGGTTTGGGCTTTTAAATGGATTATCAAATGATTTAATTTATTTATGGGCTGAGTTTTGAAAAATGAATCGGATGAACAGTAGCATTCGAATGATTGAATGAACATTAAAAAAAATGTTGAATTTGATTTTGTTTTTTAGGATTTTGATCTAAACAAAAATAATTGGATCAACAATGGGGTTGAAACAGATTTGATCCAATGAGGCAAATCAATCAAAAATGAAAAAAACACAAAATACGAATCGAAATCATGGATGTTTTGGAATTCATTTGAGAATTTGAGATACCTTTTTGACGAATCGAGTTCCGTTTTCAACGAACGAATCAAATTTAGAAGATCTTGGTTCTTTAGTTGGAACGAGAAAAGCTCAAATTTGAACATTGTACCACCCATTATGCGTGATATACAACTCGTTCTTCGTGTTCTTCAACGATCCAAGAACAACTTCATAAGAACCACCAACACTTTTGGGTTTTGACTTCAAATTCAATGCAACCTTTGGAGATTGTTGCTTTGGAGCCCAAATTTGTTTCACGGATTTCGGATTCACAACAACATTCGACGATTTTTGTGAATAAACCCGTTTGTTCTTCCTTTTAATCTTCTTTTTCTTTCTCATCTTTTTGCATCGTGATGATTTGATTTCATGAACAAACCCACTTTCCACAACTTCAACTTTTTGAGTTTGAATCAAATCTTTTGGAGTTTGATACTTGTGAATTTGTTGGATCACTGGCTTTCGATAAGGAACCATTCCTTGAAACGAATCACAAGAACACAAAATATCATCAGTTTGAACTCCAATCGAGCAAAAAACTTTTGCATCTTCATGAGAATCAACTTGAACTCCTTTTTCTTGAATATCAAGAACATCACATTGAACTCCATTGTCAAGAACTTCAACAAACTTAAGAGCACGAAGATCATTCGAGTTTTCAATTAGAGAAATGTATTTCTTATTAAACAAATCTCTTTCTTCTCCTTCCTTTTGATTTCTACTACGGACTAATATGGACAAGGCAATTTTATTCAACCATACAATCTTACAAAGTGGTTGAAAAATCAAATTTACTTTATCATCCTTTAAATCTCCATAAGAAACCATATTACCCCATGAAATCAATTTGCTTAACACCAACCCATAAAATTGATCTTCATTGAATTTGTATTTGATATCTTCAACGCTCACAATCCAAGAATCATACGGCAAATCCACCATGATCACAACAACTTGAAATTTTCTAGAGAGAGAAAGTGATTTTGAATGGGTTTTCTAGAGAGAGAAAGTAAAAATCTATAAGTCCCCAATCTGCTTGTGTATCAGTCAGATCCGTTTGTTTGTGCGGAATCCCAATCAAACGGATGATGCCAGATCACAATAAGAAGAGAAGGAGAAGAAGAAGATGATGAATCTTGTATTATTTGATGATTAGAATGGAGATCCAAATACAATATTCACACACACTAACACACACTCTTCTTCTCTCTAGTTTCTCTCTCTACAATATGCTCTCTTCTCTCTTCTAGCCTTACACTTGCATGCACTCCTCACCCTATATATATGAGACACCAGCCGTATACCCGTGTACGGCCGTACACAGGTGTGCGGCCGTACACAGCCACAAAATTACATATTACATTATAGAAAAATATATTTTCCTAGAAAAGCAAAGTATAAACCATATTTTTGACCACAATACCGGTGATTGACCAGATCTAGACATGCAGGCGTGTGCTGATAAACAGTATTGGATTGCTTCACAACTTTAATCCCAAATATTTTTGTTTTTGTTAAATTTGTTCATAGTTTTCCTCTATGCACAAATTTAGGGGGAGAATTAAAAAAAATCAAACAAAAATCAGAAAATTAAAAATCAAACAAAAAATCAGAAAATTAAAAATCAAACAAAAATCAGAAAAATCAAAAACCCAAAAATATTATAGTTTTTGTTTTAATTTGTGTGCTAAGTTTTCTTTTAGTTTTGGTTTTGTCTTGAAAAGTGAATTCAGGTGTAGATGAGACTCATGGAGTTTGTGTCGAAATTTTTTGAGCCGAGGCTTCATCCGTGAGCATCGAAGAATTCTCATTCGAAGGAGCAAGAAATGAAGATTATTCTTTTGACATTCAATGTTTCAACCCCAGAAGCAAGGTGAAGCTAACTTCAAGATTATGTGACGGATTGCATTGAAGCCTCCTCAATCAGTTTGCTGCTATCCTGTACCTGCTGAAGTGATCCGAAAGATTAGTTCTCTCTGATAGTCTCTCAGAAGATTCTCAAGCAGAAAGCGCTATCTTTCAAGAATCTTTTCAAGAAGCCTCCTCACCCAATGTGCGTTTAGAGTCAAATCTTGAAGAAATGCCCAAATACTCAAGATGAAGTCATCCATAGAAGATTCATATGTTCATCCTGATGCTGTGAAGAAATAAAAGATAAATGTTGAAGCCAAGCTCCAAATGAAGATTAACAAGAAAAGCCAGCTACTTTTTAGGGGGAGTTTGTTGGGTCAGTTAGAAAAGAAAGCTATAAACCAAGGGGGAGATTGTTGGGTCAAAATATGGTTTATACTTTTCTTTTCTAAGAAAATGTATTTTCTGTAATTTTGTGGCTGTGTACGGCCGCACACCCTGTGTATGGCCGTATACAGGGTGTGCGGCTGTACACACGTGTACGGCTGTACACACGTGTGCGGCTGTACACACGTGTACGGCTGTACACACGTGTACGGCTGGAGGTCCATATAAATAGATGTAATGGGTAGAGGAGTGCACGGCCTAGAGGAGAGTTATTGGAGAGGAGCATATTGTAGAGAGAGAAACAAGAGAGAAGAAGAGTGTGTGTCAGAGAATCTAATGTGTATGGAGTATCACTCATATATTTGAATACATCATAGATTCAAGTAATTCTTCTTCTCCTTTTTCAAAATAAGATCAAATAAGCTCCAGATCTTACAAAATTGATTGATACAATCCAAGCTCTGATACCAATTGTAAGGCCCCAAATCTTCTTGTGTATCAATCAGATCCAATTGATGGTGTGGAATCCCAATCAATTGGATGATGTCAGATCAAATAGAAGAGAAGAAGAAGAAGAATAACTTGAATCTATGATGTATTCAATGAAATGATTGAAGCTCCATACACATAGTTCACACACACTTTCTTCTCTCTCTATATTCTCTCACACCTTAGAATACACACACTTTAGCTCCTTACTCTCTTCTGGCCGTACACTCCTCTACCCATTACATCTATTTATATGGACCTCCAGCCGTACACGTGTGTACAGCCGCACACCCTGTGTACGGCCGTACACAGGGTGTGCGGCCGTATACACGTGTACGGCCGTACACAACCACAAAATTACGGAAAAGTACATTTTCTTAGAAAAGCAAAGTATAAACCATATTTTGACCCAACACTATCAATTTCTACCTGTGTCAAAGGGATGGATATATAGTTATGATTGAAAGGGGGAGGAACACTATCATACCCTAGACCCTTGTTTTGATTACCTTTGAATTTTAATTGGTTTTCAAATAAGGACTCATCTGTTTTTCCACACTTAATTTTCAAAGCGTCAAGTTCTTCAGTTACATCAACAAGTTTTTTCTTAATGTGATCGTAATTTTCACACTTATTGTTGTAATCTTCTTGTAATTTCCTAAAGTCCTTAGTCTTGGCCTCTAATTGAGCTTTCAGAGGTTTCTGACCTTTAACTAAGTTGATATCCTTCGTATTTTAGGTCCTCATTTTCCCTTTTTAGCAAATCAAATTGTTCGCGAAGCAATTTAATCGTAGCTTCACAAGATGGAGTACATGAAACTTCATTTACCGGAATGGTTGAGGAACTCATTTTTATAAAAAATATGCCCTTTGACTAAAAAATCAAAAGTCAACCTTAAAAGTCAAATTTAAAAAGTCAAACTTAAAAGTCAAACTTCAAAGTCAAACTGAAAAGCTAAATTTGAAAATTTTAAAGTCAAACGAGAAAGTCAAAAATTAAAGTCAAAGGTCAAACTTTAAAGTTCAAAGTCAAAATTTTAAGGAAAAAGTCAAAAATTAAAAACTAAAATTTTTGGTTGAAAAAGGAATTTAAAATTAAAAGAAAATCAATTTTGGGCTGAAATTGACAAAAATGCGAAAGTTGGAACCGACAGGGATGCTTGATGAATTAAAATCAAAAGGAAAGAAGCATGTGGCAAGGTAGATCAATTGGTAAGACGTTGAGATAAAGATGCAGGAGACCCGGGTTCGATCCCCGGCACCCGCAATGCGTTTACTTTCTTTTTATTGGACGCTGCTGCGAGGACGAGGCTGCAAATGCAAGACCGAGGCTGGTACGATGCGAGGAAGTGAGGACAACTACTGCTGCTGACAGAGACCGAGCCGTAAACGTCCGAACCGCACACGTCCGAGCCGCAAACTGCCAAGCCGCACACGTCCGAGCCGCGCACCGAGTCTCACACTCCGAGCTGTACACCGAGCCGCACACTCCGAGCTGCACACTCCGAGCCGTACACACCGAGGACCGCACACTCCGCGTCCGTAGACCTTCAACTGGCCGCACACCTTCAATCAGATCGCGAAAAAAACGACGTTTTTCACCATTTTTGCTCCACAATTCGATCAAAAACTCGTTTTTATAAAAAATGCAAAGAACAAACCCCCCCTAATTTTCAGAGATCAATCCAAAAACGTAATCAAACGGATGATGCCAGATCAAAATACAAGAGAAGGAGAAGAAGAATATGATGAATGTTGTATTATTTGATGATTAGAATATGGATCCAAATACAAGATTCACACACACTAACACACACTCTTCTTCTCTCTAGTTTATCTCTCTACAATATGCTCTCTTCTCTCTTCTAGCCGCACACTCACATGACTCCTCACCCTATATATATGAGACACCAGCCGTACACGTGTGTACAGCCGCACACCCTGTGTATGGTCGTACACAGCCACAAAATTACGGAAGAGTACATTTTCTTAGAAAAGCAAAGTATAAACCATATTTTGCCCCAACAATCTCCCCCTTGGTTTATAGCTTTCTTTTCTAATTGACCCAACAAACTCCCCTTAAAATGTAGCTGGCTCTTCTTGTCGATCTTCATTCGGAGCTTGGCTTCAGCGTTAATCTTCAAATTTCTTCACAACTTCAAGATGAACATATCAATATTCAATAAATGACTTCATCTCGAGCAGTCGGGCTTTTCTTCAAAATTTGACTTCAATGCAATCCGTCACATAATCTTCAATTGCTTGACCTTGCTTCTAGGGTTGAAAGATTGAATGTTGAAAGAATAATCTTCATTTCTTTCTCCTTTGAATGACAATTCTTCGATGCTCACGGATGAAGCCTTGGCTCAGAAAATCTCGATACAGTCTCCATGAGTCTCATCTACATCTGAATTCACTTTTCAAGACAAAACAAAACTAAAAGAAAACTTAGCACACAATATATATATATATATATATATATATATATATATATATATATATATATATATTATATTTTCTGAAAAAATAAAATAGAAACAAAAATATTTTTGGATTTTCTGATTTTTCTGAACAAGAAATAACACTATTTTTGGATTTTTAATTTTCTGATTTTTGTTTTTTTTTTAATTCTCCCCCTAAATTTGTGCATAGAGGAAAACTATGAACAAATTTAACAAAAACAAAAATATTTGGGATCAAAGTTGTGAGACAGTCTTAACTTTGTTTATCAGTACCTTCACCTTCATGAATAGATCTGGTCAATTGCCGGTATTGTGGTCCATTTAAACACGAAGCATATCGACAAACTTTTCTAAATAAACCATTTAGCTGACGACGACCACGGGTATTGTTGTCCACTTAAATTAAGCAACGAGATCTATAGGCAACCTCTTAAATGGCTCAATTTTAGTTGCACTAGAACGTGTTCCCCACTTCCCGATATACCCTGGTTATCAAGAACTTCCTAAGAACTCCTTACTTTATGTGAGTAAACAATTATTAAGGAGGAAGACAGATTTAGAGATAGGTTCATATGTTGTGTCCCATGTCGGATCTCTTTCAATCACGCAGAGGGGACAACATATGACTAACAGAGATAGAGGGATTGTAGAGATAATAGGGTACATATGTTGTGTCCCAGGTCGGATCTTCCGATCACACAGAGGGGACAACATATGGCTAACAGATAGAAAGAATTTCATAGATAAGGAGGTGCGTAGAAATAGAGTTGCATATGTTGCATTCCAGGTCGGATCTCTTCCAATCACGCAGAGGAAGCAACATATGACTGACAGATAGAAAGCAAAAAAATAATTTCCTACAGACCTACTTTATCAGAACCCCCCAGTCGCCCTATCAGAACCAGAATTAAGGAGATAAGTCCGTACATCAAGGAAAAGTTGAATCACAGTTCTAGATGCGTATTAATTTAGTGTATCCCGTCGGTTCCCGTGTTTATCTCACTGCTCAATCTACCCGAGCGTCGTATGGTCAGTCCAAACAATCTTATCCAAATCCACAATGTCAAATCCTCCGTGCCTACCAGCACATTGAACACAGAGTCTAGACAATTCAAATTCAGTCCCTTACACTGGTTTTAGACTGCCCGTTATCACTTTCTTGATATCACTTCCCAAACAATACCTACTAACGAAAAACTATAAGAAAATGAAAAATTGTCTTTAAAACGAATCAGAGTAAGATAAACTCAGGAGTATAGAAAAGAAAACTCAAACCCTAAGTCACCGATTGAATTTGCATCCAGAAGATCTGAGAACAGCACGCATAATCTCAGAACAGATCCGAATATTCTTCATGTCATTAAGCACTAACCCCGTTTGTGATCTCTTCCTTTCCTCATTTCCCGCAAAAGGACACATACTCTCAAACAAAGGTCTGAATGTTGTACAGTTGAGAGATGTCCCCTATCATGTGCCTGGAACAGCCATTACCAACAAACCGAAGTCTGATGATATGCCTCCATAGCTGCTTCGACACAGAGCGGGATTAGTTGGTCTTTGGAACCCAGTCCATTTTGAAACTGGGTTGACCTTTTTCATCCTTGCACGGTACTCTCTCCCATGACATATCTTGTTTATCACAAAGAGAAGATGAAGAAATATTAGAGTCATTAGTTGATTTGGGAGATTGAGCCTTTGGAACCCATTTGTAGTTGGGTTTAACCCATTTCCTTTTCGATCTGATGGGTGGCTCAGTACTTGCTTTTGATCTTGATGTCGGCCGTTGAGATGACTTTGACCTAACCGGTCTTGGCTTCACATGAACATCTCTTGAGCTTGGCTTATTGGCCGGCATTCCCTTTTTGCCCTTGGGATTCGGATTCTTGGCCTTGTGAGTTTGATTCTTGGCCTTCTGCGCGTTCCAGTCACCATTGTCTGAACGTGACCTTGAGGGGTTTCTTTTGGAGTATCTCCCTCTTGGCGCGTTCTACCATCCTTGTGCACAGTAGGGAACATATGCGCGATTTGGACAGTTTCGGGCAACGTGTCCAGGTGTTCCATAGTGAAAACAAGTCTTTTTCTTCACTGTGAAGTTGTTTCTTCCTGCCCCTGGTGGCGTATCCTTGCCTTATCTCTTGTTGTTCCTACAAGCACAATTGCAGCAGGCACTTTGTTTCGCTTGTGTTGGTGGCCTGTATTTACTAATAGCAGGTTGATCAGAAGCAACTGAGTTCGAAGCAACAAATTTTGAGTTCAAGGAGTCATTGGTTTGTTCAGTAGTGTTCTCCTTGTTCTCATCTTCCGCTACTTTAGCTGCACAAGAAGTAGAATCATTAGTATCATTCAGCTCAATACCGTCAGTTGGCCCTGATTGTTCAGTCTTAACTGAAGCTGGAGCAGTGGTTTGGCCATACTGAGCAGACATTTCTTCCTCATTGGTCTCAAGGGGTGGGTTATAGTTGTGATTAAAAGGAGGTGGTACACTATGATACCCTAATCCCTTACTTTGATTATCTTTAAATTTTAATTGCTTCTCAATCATCGAGGCAACTACCTCACTTGATACATCAAACTTTTTAAAGTTAAATTCAGCATCATTATATTTATCTTTCAATGCATCAAGTTCGGCAGTTAATTCAGCAAGCTTTCTCTTAACATAGTCATAGTTTTCACATTTATTGCTAAATTCCTCTTGAAGTTTTCTAAAATCCTTAGTTTTGGCCTCTAGTTGTACTTTTATGGGTTTTTGACATTTCCTTAGACTATAGCCTTCATATTTAAGGTCCTCATTTTCTCTTTTTAATAAATCGATTTGATCGCGAAGAAATTTAATCGTAGCTTCACAAGATGGAGTACATGAAACTTCATTTACCGGAATGGATGAGGAACTCATTTTTATAAAAAAAATATGCCCTTTGACTAAAAACTCAAAAGTCAACCTTAAAAGTCAAATTTAAAAAGTCAAACTTAAAAGTCAAACTTAAAAAGTGAAACTTAAAAGTCAAACCGAAAAGCTAAATTTGAAAATTAGAAAGTTAAACGAGAAAGTCAAAGTTTAAAGTCAAAGGTCAAACTTGGAAGTCAAAGTCAAATTTTTAAGTAAAAAGTCTAAATTAAAAGTCAAAAATTAAAAACTAAAATTTTTGGGTTCAAACTGGAATTTAAAATTAAAAGAAATTGATTTTTGGGTTAAAAATGTCAAAATTGCGAAAATAGGTGCGAAGGGGAGTGCTTTTGAATTAAAATTGGAAAGAAGATATCATCTTGCAATGTAGTACAGCTGGTAAGGCATTGAAGTCGTGGTGCAGGATACCCGGGTTCGATCCCCGACACCCCCAAGTTTCTTTTTTTAATGAACGCTTCTGCGAGGCTGTTGCTGAACGAGACGAGGTGGGAAGCGAGGATCGGACCGTACACGAGACCGAGCCGCACACCGAGACCGCACACGTCCGAGCCGCACACTCCGAGCTGCACACCGAGTCGTACACTCCGAGCCGTACACCTTCAACTGGCAGCACACCTTCAATCAGATCGCGAAAAAAACGACGTTTTTCACCATTTTTGCTCCAAAACTCGATCCAGAACTCGTTTTTATGAAAAACGCGAAGAACAACCCCCCCCCCCCCCCTAATTTTCAGAGATCTATCCAAAAACGAAAAAATCTTTTCAAAATAAGATCAAATAAGCTCGAGATCTGACAAAATTGATTGATACAATCCAAGCTCTGATACCAATTGTAAGTCCCTAATCTGCTTGTGTATCAATCTGATCCGTTTGATGGTGCGGAATCCTAATCAAACGGATGATGCCAGATCAAAATAGAAGAGAAGGAGAAGAAGAATGTGATGAATCTTGTATTATTTGATGATTAGAATGTAGATCCAAATACAAGATTCACACACACTAACACACACTCTTCTTCTCTCTAGTTTCTCTCTCTACAATATGCTCTCTTTTCTCTTCTAGCCGCACACTCACATGACTCCTCACCCTATATATATGAGACACCAGCCGTACACGTGTGTACAGCCGCACACCCTGTGTATGGCCGTACACAGCCACAAAATTACGGAAAAGTACATTTTCTTAGAAAAGCAAAGTATAAACCATATTTTTGACCCAACAAAATCACTTGAATTCTAGTGAAGAAAATCGAATTATGAATAGAATCAAAGATTAATTTGATTTCTAGAATCCAAAAACTCTCTAAATCATGAAGTTCATAGATCAAAAACAAAGAATCACCAAATCCAGATTGCCACCATGGATCAATTCTTCATCAAACAAGAACACCCGCTCTGATACCAATTGTAGTGGTGTTGATTATGATGACATGTGCGGAATTATAAACGATCTAGTGAATCATCATACTAACTCAAGAACACATGGAGTAAATAAATCTGGATTTAGCTCTCATTAGATCTTGAAAGAGTATACAAATGGGTCTTGTATAAATTCTCTCTCTAGACTAACACTCCAAAATGATCATTACATCAAATGAGTGTCACTCACTTCCTTATAAAGGAAAGACAACTCATTATACACATACAAATGAGTAAAGCACAAATACATCCAAGCGTGACTTTGCACCCTAACAATTTTCATGCTTTGTTAGTCCAAGTTAGTGTGTCGGTAAACCACACACGCTCCACTAACGACTTGGCAAAGTGCAATGTGCAATTTCATGAATTAGCACCAATTTCACATTTTCCTAAAGTAACTAAGATTGGGAATTTATAAAACATTTAGTTACTTCATATTTATCATTATAATTATTAATGAGAGAATTAATGTCCTATCCTACCCGTTCGGCTAACGACCCTCCACCAATCAAGGAAGCGGTGGGTGAGAGTGGACACCCATTCAACCGCCATTTTATAGGCAGTTTCCATATACCCCCCCTTAAAGATCGGCTTCGTGAATGACGCCTACTAACGGTAATAATGACTTATCTTATACATAAATATAAATTAAGCTTTTAATATTATAATAACATAAGGGTTGTATTTTAAACTTTTAAAATAATCGGGTTTTTAGAATTAATATTTCAAAATTAAACCTTTTAATTAAATTTTAATTTCCAAAACTTAAAGGGTGTAATTTGAAACATTTCAAAATCACTTGATCAAATTTTAAATAATTAATTCATCTCATAATCTTATAATTATCTTAAAATTTGACCAAATCTCTTATTTAAATGAGGATATCAATTACCATTGCAGAAAATTATATTTTAAACAATTAAAATAATTTATGGTAATTATCATAATCTAATTAAGGCCTGAAATCCAAAAAATCTGCTTACAGACGAGCCAACTCGTCGAGTCAGGGCATGGACTCGTCGAGTTCATCCAACTCGTTGAGTTCATCTTTGAACTCGTCGAGTTCATCAGGCAGATTGCAATTCTGCTTGATATTTCGATTTAGACAGATCACTGTTGTATCAAATAAACATAAAAACATCCTAGGCTCTGATACCACTGTTGGGTTTTGAGCATTACAACATTCTTATGTGTACATGCAAGCCTAATTGCTTTGGATCTATGTTTTTATCTAGTTATACATACAAATAGAAATTCCAAAGCAAGAACCCTAATACTAACATACAAAACTCGAAATCTATATGGAACTAGGGTTAATATGTTACCTTTCTTGTTATCTAGTAATAACAAGTAATCCTTATTCAATTCCTTGACCTTCGAAATCCTAGTGCCCCAAGCATTGCACCTCTAATGGAGTCACAAACACCACAAGAAAAGAATGAGGGAGAAGGAGGTATAAATTGGCTAGGTATTCTCTTAGGAAACAGGTAAGTCGATTTGTAGAGGTTGGGGTTCCTTTTATAGTTGATGTTGCTAGGGTTTTCAGTTGGAAACCCTAATTTACTTGCTTAGACACTAAGCAGTCTATGGACCCCCATATGATAGGCCTTGGGTGAAAACTCTATGGGGCTTGCTATAGATTTTCATCCCCTCCCTTTCAATAGATTCCATCAGCCCTAAACTACAATTATCACTGATTTACATAATCAGTCCCCGTTCCTTTAATCAGTTCCTTTAACCACAAAATTAATTCCAAATTAATTTATGATTAAACACTAATTAAATAATATAATTTTTAATTAACATATTATTCTTATAATATATTAATAACAAATTTATCAACCTTTTTCTCCAAAACTCATCCTGTCCATTTGTTATGGTGAAGGCAACTCAAAATGACCATGCTCTAATCAAATCAAGTACAATATAGTTATGGGCTTAGACACCTAATCCAACCGTTTGTATATGTTGAATTTTGTTTACTGTGGATTTTTGTTTCAATCGTTTTGCAGTATGTATATTTCATTTGGATTGATTATTGTTTCAATCAATGTGATAGAGATAGAGATAGAAAACTATGTTGAATTTTGTTTGGCTTGATATAATTGATAAACATAGTTAACATTTTATTGATAGAAAAGTGTTTAATGTTTAAATATTATGTTAGCTTTTTATTTTTGTGAATTGGAAGAAATTTTGGTGTTCATCTTGGTCTTGATAAAAGTTATGATCAATTAGTTGAATATTTATGTTTTGGGATGTTGATTTGGAATGAGTGTGAGGACAAAACTTTTCTTGATGCATGTATCTAGGAACTAACTGTTGGGTTTTAGTATACTACAACATCCTATGGTGCACATACAACCCTAAATACCTTGGATCTATGTTTTCTCTATTATACATGCAAATGGTTTCCAAGGCATTAAACCTATAACTAGCATGCATTTGACATAAACCATATAATATACTAGTTAGGGAAACATACCTTTTATGTGGCTTGAAGTCTTGATGTATTTGGCCTTAAGAGCTTAGCACCAATAGTATGAAATGCCTCAAATGGAATCACAACACACCTAGGACAAAGGTGGCTCTTGAGAGAGAATTCCATGCACCAAAACACCTCCATATTTCTCTAAGAAAAAAAGTGGTGATTTTGGATATGGAGTAACCTATTTATATGTAGGATTCCAAGGGTCATGGGTATAACCCATAATCCATACCCGTGGGTTTTATGATCCATGGTTCATGTGGCCCAACTCTTTATGTATCCATACATAAACTTGGTTCAACATGGATCATAAGCCCAACACATATAAATATAACTAATTTTCATAATTAGTCCCCATAGATTTAATTAGTCTCTTTTGATCACTAAATTAATTCCAAATTAATTCTTGATCGATACTAATTAAAACATATGATTTCATATTAATATATTATAACTTATAATATATTAATAAACCATAAATAACCTTCTCTCAAAAGTCCATCCTAACAAATTGTCCTGATGATATGCAACCCAAATGGACCATGCTACTCTCGGGTCAAGTACATACTAATAATAGTTATGGGCTTAGACATCTAATCCAACAGTCTCCCACTTGGATAAGTCTAAAACTATTATTGCAAGTACGACTTCATAACCCGACTAGCAATCATAGCTCTTAAAGCCGCTGTCGAACTCTGAGCAAATCAATGACGCGTCTATTAGATAAGGGATCATATATTCCTCCATTCTAGATATCATATGGACTGAGACATGGATTATAATCATTCTCTCTGTCCATTTGTTGTTTCCCGATTTTCGATTTATGATGACTGACTGATTGAACAAATCAAATCAGTTCTGGCTTGGCCAAGCACTCACATGTGTCATCGCTAAATCATCGAGGGGCCCACAGATATCGCTTTTATTCCGAAGGTAAAAGGAATGGATAAACTTCGACTCATATGGCTTGTTCTACTACTTGTTGAATCATACACAAACGCACGTTTTATAACATCGAGTTACCAAATGCGTTTTCGTGCAATCAATGTATAACCAACTCATAGTAACAACTCATATCTCTATGTTTGAAGACTATAAGATATTATCGTCTCATGATCACTCGTGATAAAATCCATGAAGTGATTCAAATGAGCGCGGGTTGAATCCAATACTCAGAACTTATGAGCACTCATGAGTGTTGTAGCACCACTTTGTACACCAACTTGGACCTCTACAAACCAACCCATGACAGTCTTGATTCATATTTACTTCCAACATATGACCGACTGTGGATGGTTTGAATAACTTAATCATTTAGGAAGAGCGACTTAGTTATTCTGGAAGTCAAAACATGCAAAGTGAAACACAAGAATAAATGAATCAAATATGGTATCAAACCCTATGAATATAAATAAACACTTTTATTTATCACCATACTGATTACTCATTATTCATTGTTTCGGTTTTATCAACTTTATACTTGAATTAAAAACACTAGTTGTCCCATGCTCCAAGCATGTACACTATGTTTTTCTTAAACAATAGCTTTGCCATACACCAAGTATGCACTCTATGTTTGTCTATGATCCTTACTTTGTGAAATAAACCAATTGAACATAATTTCAATGATTCTAATTTCACACTCCCAAATCCTTATCGAAAAATGTGAGAATTTCAAATTCCTATCATTTATCGAAATCTGTTTAGATTTTAAACTTATATGCACTGACCCTCCTGTAATGAATATGTACAAAGTCACAAAGACTTGTCAACAGTCATTATAAGGTATTCCAATGGAGATCAACTCCATGGAAACTAAGTCTCATATTCAAAGTACATTGCTTTGGACATGCTTCTTGCATTAAGTTTTCTAATCTTACACAGATAGCTTCCACTTATGGAGACAACTCCATATTCTCATTTTGACCATCACTTCTGAATAAGAGATGCCTCTTTTCAGAATATGTCAATATGGTCCTTCCAAAATTAGCACTATACTTCCAACTGTCGCTGAGCAACCAATCTTTGGTAAACCTCAGATTATCCTCGACAATTGCTTAATCATTTTAGTCATATCCAATTCTAGACCTTTTCCCTTCTTAATGCCTCTGGGCATTTGGAAAAATTTAGAAATGACAAATATTATAGCACATGCAATCGATCCTGTACCCAAAGCAAATGCTACACGATTCATGATGTCTCATATAAAGACATGATTCTAGACCACTCTTTTGCTACAATATTTTTATTTGCCATGTTTTCAAAATTTGACTATGAAGAGGGATGCCGTAATCATAATCGAATTTTGAGAACGCAATATATAGAATTTCCTTAAGTTGAACCAATCCAACATGAAATTCATATATATATTCTTGACTAAAGATGATTAAGGTCTCAATCTAAGCCTTTAGAACTGAAATGAAGTATATCGTCTCCCTTAATTATAGCAAAACAACTTTTTCAATCCCTGCAGCCTTACGAATTGAAACTTTTGTTTTCTATAATTAACATTGCTAACTTGCAACACTAACAATAATTATCATGCTCCCACTAACATGATGATTATTAGCATAACACTTATGCTCCCACTAGCTTTGATATATACTCAGAAATCAACTGGACTTCTAGAAATCAATACTTTATTGACTTTCTTACCAAAGTTCAGATTTCTAATACGAGATGCTTTGATAAAACTTTATCAAAATCATACACCTTTCCTTAGATAGCATGCATGTCTGTCTAAACAATTTCAGAACTATGAAAAGGGATGCCGTAATCATAGTCTCAATTGTTTAGACCTTTTGCCATCTGCTTCAAATCTACTTGGTGGAAGTGTTTCCTCACCATCATTTTCATGAATCGGAGAGAAACCTTATGACCCTTAGATTTTATGGTGTATGTGTTCTTATCCATGTGAATCGTCAAAACCATAGTCACAAGACAAGGATAATGACAAATCCAAACTCATATGGACTGAACTTATGCAATCTTAACTTCTTGCCACCTGGCAGTACAGGGCCTGCCATTGCTTCCAAGTTGTTATGCAACCGATTGAGAACTTTCAGAACTCCTATGTAAAGCCAACTTTAACTGGAATGGGCACAGAATATGTCAACACGATAGGTTATAAGCCTCAAGTCGTGTGCTAGTGAAGAACCTCAGGTTTTATTCTTGATTAGTTCTTGAAATTCTTTTTAGGATCTTAAGACTCCCACTATCCTCTTGACATATAAGACTATCTTGCCAAATATTCAAGAGATAGTGCGGATTCTTATCAAGACAAACACTTCACACAATTGGCCTTAGTTGGTCTTTGTTTTATCCAAAACATCACAACTTACTAATTTCAAATGTACAAGAGTAGGACACTTTTACTCTTACATTTGACAAGTGTTTTAAACCTTTCTTTAAGATATGTCACTCAAGTTACAATCTTGGAGTATGACTCTAAGAATTGTTTTGGAACGAAGTATGACTCATCTTCCTGATCTACATTTCAACAATTCATGACTCCTCTTCTTAGTCATAAGAATGCACTAAGATGACCTTTAGAGGACTAATTGTGATATGATTTCTAAATCATTAAGATGATCACAAACATGATACTAAAGTACTCTCCCATCTTTTCAGATTTGAGAAACTTTTATCTTTCTGCCTAATTTGATTCTTCTCATTCGTTCTGCCATACATTGAGACTTTTCCAATGTTTCAGAATTATACTTAAACTTGTAAGTATAACCATATTTACTAAACTTTAGTAAATCAAATAGTCTTAACGAGCTTTGTGGTGGACATGACCAGTGCACAAGAATGTGTACTCGATCCCTTTAGTCCTTCACTTGACTCACACATCCATGTGAACAAGTAATTAGTCTTGATTTTCCAATACTTGAAAGTTCTCATTCATCATACTATTCAACTTGCATGATTCCAAGTTTCGGTCCAATTGAAACTTGGGTGATGACGAACTTTCCTGATTTGGTAAATTTAGACACTACCCCAAATGAAAGAATCAAATCCATTTTCCAATATTGCTGTCAGTGGAATCATATAAGCAACAATTTTCCACAAATGCCATTGTAAGGATACTTCAAATAAATAAAATTAAACAATTTTCTTTTATTTTAAAACTTTGCGGAAAAACTTATCCTTACAATCCACATGGAAAATTGTTGTTATCTATTCCTTAGCAATATATCATAACTTCTTAAGCAACTGCTCAAAATTCTGATGCGATCGAAATCCACCTTCGCGATCAGAATCAACATATACTTCCTTTAAGATTTCTCTCTATTCTTTGATTCTTAAAGCATCAACATGTGACCCAGTCACATCATGTAATGAGGATCTCAGAATAGAACTTAACAGAGTTAGATAACAGGCTCTACCTGATGTAGAGTCAAACTTATTGACTTTAACATCCTTAGGTGAATTTGGCAACTTTGCAATCAACGCCCCTTCCTTTGGCAAAATAAACATATGGACCCTTTGGTAATGGGACTATCTCAGACTTAGCCTTTCTCTTTACCATTTGGTCAACCGGGTTGACTATGGCCAATCCCTTTCCATTGGGAAGAGAATGCTTTTTCTGGATTTCCAGTGTCACCATTGTCACTGTCCATAAAGTTTTTGGGAAGTTGATCTTCTAATCAAATTTGCTTTACTATCGTTCCAAATCATTGCTGATTCAGCAGCACCAAGCAAATATATATGATCATTAAGGTTCATGTCATAGTCTGTTTCATAGTAGTCCCAAAGGAACTCACTATGTTACTTAGAAAGTGATTGAACATCCAACTTTCTCAAGACTTTGACACCCAACTCTCCCGGCTTGTCAATATGTGACTTCATCTCTAAGATGTGATCACACATAGACCTTGCTTGCCATTAGGGCTTGAGTGACCTTGAACTTGTGGGTTAGGGAGAATAATTAGAGGAAGTGGAGGAAGAGAAGTATGACTTCCATGAGCCAAACTCGGGAAGTCATATTCATTAGGAAAGCTTGGTTTGGGAAGATCATTGTTGTCTAAACCAGACATCAACAATGGGAGAAATTCACGTAAAGTTGATTTAAGTCCTTAATATAACACCTAATATGATATATTAAGGCTAGGAACCAACAAACTATTTTATAACTTGGAAGAGGGATGCCGTAATCCAAGCTATGAAATATTTGAAGGTAGGTGAATGACGATTCACCAATTTCCACCAAGATAAACGAAATGTATTATTAGGTTTTAATTGGTTTTGAAACTCCTAGATTCTTTTGAGATTCATTGAAATTTTCAATGGTATGTTTCAATCTCGAGTGTGCCCTTCAGGTTTTGTGACTGGAATGCCGAGGATCACAAAACAAGGTGTGAAGTAACCATGCAAATATACTTGGTACCCTTAATATTTACCCCTCAATCGATGTGCCGGTTAACCACACACGCTCCAACGATACTATGATAAACATTAAGTTACCCTTTGCCTACCTTGTTAAGTCCAGGTTAGTGTGCCGGTTAACCACACACGCTTCACTAACAGCTTAAACAAAGTGCAAAGTGTAATTTCATGGATTAGCACATTATTCACATTTTCCTAAGTAACTAAGATTGGGAATTTATAAGTGTTTAGTTACTTAGTATTTATCATTATACTTATAATGAAGGGAGAATTATAGTCCTTGTCCTACCTGTTCGGCTAACGACCCTCCACCGGTCAAGGAAGCGGTGAGTGAGAGTGGACACCCATTAAACTGCCATTTTATAGGCAGTAACCTTATACCCCCCTTATAGACCGGCTTCGTGAATGAGGCCTACTAATGGTAAGACGACTTTATCTTATACATATCTATATAATTAAAATTATAATAATAGTATAAGGGTTGAATTTTAAACTTTTAAAATTCTAAGGTCTAGTTTGGAATTAAAGTATACATGGGGGGTAACTTTACAAATTCCAAAACTTGAGGACAAGTTTTGAAACCTTTCAAAACTCTGGGATTTTTCATAACTTATGAGTTTAATTAAGGTTTAATGAAAAAAAAATCAAGTTCCATAACTTGAGGACAAGTTATGGAAGACATAAAATCATTTAATGATGACATTAAAAATAGTGACTCTTCTATTTTCATAACCTATGAGACTTAATGACACTTTAAAATGAAAAACTCTTCACTTTCCATAACTTGAGGACAAGTTATGGAGTTCATAAAAACCATTAAGATCAAATATTCCAATTAACACAATAATCAAATAATTTTTCTATGATCTAGATTAAACTCATAAGTAAAGATAATTCACATCAACAATTTTCAAGAAATTAGATAATCATATAAACTAATACAAATCTTGAAACTTTGACAATTATCCTTTGAAGACTCTTGGAATTCATAACCTAAAGAGTTAATAAATGAGACATTTCACATCCATAACTTATGGAAGTTTCAAAACTCTTAAGATCATAACTTTAAAAAAAACTTTTGAGTTCCAAAATTTTATGACAAAATTTGTAACTCCTTAAAACCATTTAGATCAAACTTTTAAAACAAATAAAATAATCATATCATTCTATCTATTAATAAATTGACCTAATTCAACTCTTGTAGTAAAGTGACTCAAATTTTATAAATAATTAGTTTTTCATAAAATCAAGTAATTATCATAAAATTTGACAAACTTCATGTTTTTTTTTCTTTTTTTTCCTTCAACTTGAAAAAAAAATACATTTGCATCAAATATAATAGAAAACAACCCATGGCTCTGATACCACTGTTGGGTTTTAGTATACTACAACATCCTATGGTGCACATACAACCCTAAATACCTTGGATCTATGTTTTCTCTATTATACATGCAAATGGTTTCCAAGGCATTAAACCTATAACTAGCATGCATTTGACATAAACCATATAATATACTAGTTAGGGAAACATACCTTTTATGTGGCTTGAAGTCTTGATGTATTTGGCCTTAAGAGCTTAGCACCAATAGTATGAAATGCCTCAAATGGAATCACAACACACCTAGGACAAAGGTGGCTCTTGAGAGAGAATTCCATGCACCAAAACACCTCCATATTTCTCTAAGAAAAGAAGTGGTGATTTTGGCTATGGGGTAACCTATTTATATGTAGGATTCCAAGGGTCATGTGTAATACCCATAATCCATACCCATGGGTTTTATGATCCATGGTTCATGTGGCCCAACTCTTTATGTATCCATACATAAACTTGGTCCAACATGGATCATAAGCCCATCACATATAAATATAACTAATTATCATAATTAGTCCCCATAGATTTAATTAGTCTCTTTTAATCACTAAATTAATTCCAAATTAATTCTTGATCGATACTAATTAAAACATATGATTTCATATTAATATATTATAACTTATAATATATTAATAAACCATAAATAACCTTCTCTCAAAAGTCCATCCTAACAAATTGTCCTGATGATATGCAACCCAAATGGACCATGCTACTCTCGGGTCAAGTACATACCAATAATAGTTATGGGCTTAGACATCTAATCCAACACTAACCACTAATGGTCGTGTGTAATTTACATTTTGTATGATTATCTATATATTTTTGTAATTATTCAACAACTTCATCCCTAACTATATAGAGCGGGAGGGTAAAATGGTCATTTTTCATTAGTCAATACATTCAGTAAGATGTACAATCAAACAGCAAGGTTTCTTTCCCAGTCAGCAACTATTAAGCAGATCCTTAGTGTGTGTTCTTATCAAGAAAACACTTCATATAATTGGTCTTAGTTGGTCTTTGTTTTAACCAAAACATCACAACTACCAATTTCAAATGTGCTAGAGCAAGAAAACATTTCTACTCCATACTCCATGAGGTGTTATAAACCTATTAGATCATGTTACTCAAAGTATAACTTGGAGTAACTAGAGTATAACTCTAAAACTTGATTTTGGAACGAAGTATGACTCATCTTCTTGATTTAACCATTTCAACAATTCCTGTTTCCTCTTCTTAGTCATATAAATGCACTAAGGTGTCCTCAGAGGATCAATTGTGACATGTTTTCATAATCATTAGGATGATCACAAAATACGATACCAAAGTACTCTCCCTTCCTTTCAGATTGGAGAAACTTTTATCTTTCTGCCCAACGGATTCCTTTTATTCGTTCTGCTATACTTTGAAACTTTTCAAGGTATCAGAATTACTCTTTAATCTTGTAAGGATGACCATATTTACTGAAACAACAATAAATCATGACGAATAGATTTTATTGTCCTTTTGTGGTAGATCTAACCGGTTCACATCAATGTTTACTAGATCATTTAGTCCTTCACTCGACTCACATACACACATGAACAAGGAATTAGTTTCGATTTACCAAAGATCAAGATTCTCATACATCACACAATTCAAATCGCATGACTCCAAGTTTCTGTCTAATTGAAACTTGGGTGATGAGAATCCTTCCTCACTTGGTAAATTATGACATTACCACAAGTGATATAAGTAAGAATCAAATCCACTTTCAGCATTGCTAACAATAGAAATATAAACACCAGTTTTCATAAATGCCATTGTAAGTGATCATAATGTAAATAAGATAAACCACAAAAATTTACTTTATTGATAATGTGCGGAAAACTTGTCGTTACAATGTAAATACACATGAAAACTATGTTTCTAAATATTCCTAAGCGATCTATCATAACTCCTAAGTAGCCGCTCCAAATTCTGATCATTAAACCATGTGACTGAAATCCATTTCTTCATATCAGAATTAGCATTTACTTCCTCTTAAGCTTCTTAGATTCTGCAAAACATCAAAATACAAATTATCACATCATGTACTAAGAAGTAATGAACAGGAACTTAATAAAGTTAGATGGTGGATGTACCTGAAGTAGAGTCATACAATTTGACTTTACCATCTCTAAGATCTCTCAGGTAGTCAGGGCAGCTTTGCTCCAATGCCCCTTCAATCGACAAGAGAGACAGATGGACTCTTTGGGAGTGACACCTGAAACATCTCAGGATTGGCCTTTCTCTTGCCGTCAAACTTTTTGACCTTGGCCAATTTCTCTTCTTGAGGAGAAGAAAACATTTCTGGACTATCCGTTGTCATTTCCCATGTCCATGGAAATTTTGGATGTAGATCTTCCAAATAAATTTGCTTGACTAGTGCGCCAAAGCATTGCTGCTTCCGCAGCAATTAGAAAATATGTCATATCAATAAGGGTTATGTCGTGGTCTGTCATATGGTAGTCCTTAACGAACTGCCTATATGACTCAGGAACTGACTGAAGAACCAAGTCAACAGCTAGCTACCTTGGGAAAATGAAACCCACCATTCCTAGTCAGTCAATGTGCGACTTCATCTTCAGGACGTGTGCACACACGGAATTTCCATCTCGGTGTTTACATGCCAATAGGGCTTGAGTGACCTTGAACTTTTCAAGTCGACAAAAACGTGGGTCAGGGAGAATTACAGGAGGAGGTGGAGGAAGAAAAGTATGATTTCCAGTTCCACCAATGCACAAAGAAGGGAATGTTCGTTCACCTTGATCGACATGTGGAAGATCATCTTCAAAAGGAAAGCCTTTTCGAAAGGAATGAGGAAGACCATAGTTGTCAGAACTAGACATCTACAAAAGGGAGAAAATTCAAGTGAGTTGATTTAAATCCTTTGTATAACACCCAAGTTAAATATTAAGGCTAGGACCCAACACAATAATTTACAATTCAGAAGAGGGTTGACGTAATCCAATTGCAAATTATTTGAAGGTAGGTAAATGACGATTTACCAATTCCACCACGAAAATGAAATTTTATGGAATTATGTTTTAGATGAAATTTCTAGATCTTTTGAGATTCATTGAAATTTTCAATGGCATGTTTAATCTCGATTATGCTCTCACTTTGTGACTGGGATGCCGAGGATCACAAACGAGATGTGAATAACCATGCAAATCAGCTGGGTACTCTCATTGTCATTTATCACCTAATCAATATGTCGGTTAACCGAACACGCTCCATTGATCAACGATAATTTACGAGAAACCCATTGCCAACCATATTAGTCCCCTATTAGTGTGCCGGTTAACCACACACGCTCCACTAACGACCAGTAAGGTGCAACGTGCACTTTCATGGGTTAGCATCAAATTCACATTTTCCTAAAGTAACTAAGATTGGGAATTTAATAAAAGTGTTTAGTTACTTTATAATTCATTATAATTTTAATGAGAGTTTAATGTCCTATCCTACCCATTCGGCTAACGACCCTCCACTAGTCAAGGGTGCAGTGGATCTAAGTTTTTCACTAATTTAACATGCAAATTGAAAACCAAATCAATAACCTTAAAACTAGCATATAATTTCGAAAATCATATATAAATTAGGGTTAGAAGATTACCTTACTTGTTATATAGTAATAACACGACAATCTTGACGATCCTTGACTCTTGAAAGCTTAGTGCCCCAAATATTGCACCTCTAATGGTTCACAAACACTCAATGCAAGAGGATGAGAGGAGAGAGGGGGGAAGGCTCTTAGATTTTCGGCTAGGGTTTCAATCAAGAGTGCATAGGCCAAAAATCCTAAGCCTAGGGGTTCCTTATATAGTTGAGGGCTGCTAGGGTTTTTGGAGGAAACCCTAATTTCCTACTTAAGGCTTAAGCAGCCCATGGACCCCTTACCAATAGGCTTTGGACGAAATATATAGGGCCTCCCTATAGGATTTCGTCCACTCCTAATTAAGAAGTCCATCAGCCTAATTTTGCAACTATCAATGATTTGCAAAACATCCCCTCCATTATTAATCAGTTCCTTTAATCCCAAAATTAATATCAAATTAACTTCTGATTAAATACTAATTAATAATATGATTTCCAAATAATATATTAATCTTTTAATATATTAATAAAATCATTTTTGAGTACCAATTTATTATTTCACATAATAAATTCTACTCTCTTTCCACTAGTCATCCTGTCAAGTTGCATGAGTGAAGGCAATCCAAAAGAACCATGCTACAATCAAATCAAGTACATACCAATTATAGTTATGGGCTTAGGCACCTAATCCAACAGAAGTTATGCTTCTTTGAAGTTTCACGATTAAACCGACAAGGCTATGCGCGTCATAAAATATGAATCAGAGGCATATTACTTATTACTAAGAGCGTGTGTATAGAGAACATCCAAATCTTACTTAACAAGAGGAGGTCATGATTTTTAGAAGTTGCAGCGTAGTAGTGCGCGACACATAAACTTAAATTTGGATCTGTCGATTGTTGGTGTAAAACAATCTAAACGAGACTTGAAGATCTTGCCGATATAAAGACAGCTGGGAATGGATATTGCATGAGAGACCTAAGATTCTTATACGGGCTTTAACAGTCAAAGCCTATTAAAAATATAACCTCAATAATAAACTCAGAATTAGTCGACGAAATCCAAAATGAAAGTTGTAGATCTCGTCGATCGCTATGTGTGGACATAAAGAACATCGAAAACATAGTTCATATGAAGAAGATACGAATTTTTGAAGAATATTAAGTTTTTACGTGCGCCGACACGACGAGCGACGCGCAAAGATAGTCGGCCAAGATGCACGCCACGCAACTATGGTGTGCAACGCGCACCCCTACTATAAATAAAACTCCTCGATTTCTTTCATTTCTCACACCCTCGTCACTCCGGACTTATTCATCTCTCTCTTGAGTCCGACCTTTGGGGTATATTCGAGAGTACGGGAAACTCCACTTTAGAGAAGCACTGAGGTAGTGGGTCAGGCAAATAGAAGTGCTCGGTATCGAAGCCTTGCCTGCGATCTTCTCAGTTTTTGCTAGGATCCCTGTAAGTTAAGTTACGTTTCAATTATAACTTATATTTATATTCATAGTTGTTGTTATGGATACATACATATATATATATATATATATATATATATATATATATATATATATATATATATATATATATGTTAGAAAATATAATGTCTGATCACCACAAATAAAGGCTCAGTTACCAATTACTATGTGACAGGTATATATATTTAATGATTTAAGATGCGGAAATATAAGAGATGCGGAATAAATAAATATAAGAAAGCTATAAATAAATAAATACGAGAAAGCTATAAATAAATAAATACGAGAAAGTTATAAATAAATAAATACGAGAAAGCTATAAATAAATAAATACGAGAAAGCTATAAATAAATAAATGACTGTATTTAAATGACGTAAAGCTGTAATAAAATATATAAATATATAAATATATTTCAAGTAGGTTCGTCAATTGACTGAACTTGGTTTAGAACCGGACTCGTGGAGCGACTTGGTCTATCAAGTAGGTTCGTCAATAAATTGACTGAACTGGCTTTGGGTTGGACTGGATCTTAATAGACTGTGTCTCTATTTGTTCATAGTTCAATCCGGTATTTGATAAGTAACACAAAGTTCATTAAAAGCTCGGTTTTATGTAAAACAAGTTGTTTACAAAAGGGTACAAAATACAAGAGTTTATGTATTTGTATTTGAGGTATTTTTGATGAGGTTGAAGTGGGTATTTGGAGGGTGTTTGAAGGTGGAATAAGGTTGTATTTTTGGTGGTGTAAGGTAACAAAGATGGTGAAGTTGAAAGAGCTTTGGGTGGTGATGAATGTAGATTTTCGGAGTAAATCTCTCTGGATAGCCAATTCTCTCTCGCGTCTCTCTGGGGTTTCCGGTGGTCAAAAAATCGAGGAAAATTCCTGGATGTAGGTAAGGTCCTGAATAATTTGCGGTCAAAATCTCTCCAGGGTTATCTTCTTGAGTTGTCCTCGGTGAATTTTTTCTTAACTTCGAAATTCTGATGTCGAAAAAACAGCAAGGTGGAGATTTTGTGGTGGTTTAAAGGATGTTTGGAGGAGGTTTAAGGAGGGTATTTGGAGGATGTTTGGAGGGTATTTGTAGGTTGTTTGGAGGTGTTCTTGGTGTTCTTGGTGTTCTTGATGTTCTTGGTGTTCTTGGTGTTCTTGATGTTCTTGGTTGAGAGGTTTTGGTGTATGGAGAGGTTTTTCAAAGTTTATAAGAGGTAATGAATGAAAGAGCACACAACTCTCTTATATACTAACTTACATATACATACACTTTCCATACATACATACAAGTATACATACATGAAACAAATATCTTCTTCACTTGAGTATTTTTAAAGTAATGGCTAGTGTGTGCAAGTGGTATGCTTCTTTCTTTGACTTTTCAACACAATATATATACATATATATATATATATATATATATATATATATATATATATATATATATATATATATATATATATATATATATATATATATCGTTGAAACTGTTTAGTCGCACAACTAATTTTATCGTCTATGCGTTTTTGTCATTCGCGTGTTTTCATATTTTCCGTTTGATGACGAATTTATGCAACCTGAAATAACTGATAATATTTGTTAGATAATATAAAAAAAACAATTCGTCTTATTTCAGTGATGGTCACATACAAAAACATTTTTCAACAATTTCCCCCTATGTGATCATTGCTGGAATAAGGACAGTTATGATTTAATCATATTGACAGTTTTGAACTTTTGAAGATTCGAGATAAAAGATTTGTCAATAGATAAGATATATAAAACATAGTGATTGTTTTGAAAGTTTGTGACTTTGTTTAACATATCTTATGTAAAAGATTTTCAGAAATTTGTTTCCGAATCAAAGTCTCGGGTTCGGTTATCAAAGGGTAGCTATATATGTATCTAAAGAAATTTCCTAAGATTTTATAGCATTATTAACAACGACAAGTGGTCTAACAGGTCGATTTAGATGAACGCTCATAGGTATAGCTCACACTTCACTTGGGTGTTTGGTTGTTCTAGCAGCAGAACAAGTTAATGATCACTAAAAATGAGTAATATCTCTCTCTGACGACTCACACTCATATTGGAGGTGTTCAGCTATGCTTTTCCTGAAAGGTCACTTAGTCTCATTATTAGATAATCAATCACATAAGACTGGTTTCGGCATTACTCAGCGGGTTTCTTCATTCATGCCATTAAAGTTCACTCTCTCTCCATCGGGAAATACATGTAGAGGGGTTTAGCAATTTTTATAGTGCAGTTTGCAACTAAGATTCTTCAGTGATGAAGGCTACAATATCCCGGGAAATCCTTTGTTGCAACTTCTTCTTTGATGGTATCCTTTTTGTTGATCAATATCAATTTATTGTAAAAAGATATTTTCTTTTGGCATCGAGAGTTAGCTACTTTTGAGAAAATTTGTTTTTGAGAGTATTTGTCTTGAGGGATTGAGATATCTTCTTTTGTGAAAAATGGTTAAAACAAATCGCGGGATTTTATGATTTTTGTTTTGAAATAACCATTTGGTTGAAAGTTTGTTTGAAAATACCAAATATAGAATATATTTTTTTTTGTTTGGTATATCTTTATTGAATCCATTTGTTTTCTTGTTGATTTGTCTTTGAGGATTAGATGTTGATAGATATTTGTTTCTCCTTTGGTTTTCTTGTAAGGATATGTCGTTGTTTGCTTGATGGATCATGGGATCGCAAGTCTTCATTTTTGGTTGGCTTTTATCTAGGTAGGGATAGGTGGCATAAAAGACAGTTTGTCTAGTATGTAAGAAATGAATGTATCGTCCCTGGTCATTTTGATATCTAAGCAAAAATGAGACCGTGACAAGGTATAATTGGGTATACCTTATAACCAATTGTGACACACCTAAGCTCACAAGAAATTATTTCCACAATGATTTAGATCGACGAGGCACAAATTCTCACATGGGTTTTTGTTTTCATCTGAACCTCCTAACCTTATGTCCCTTGATTGTTTAAAATCGTCAATAATGAAATAAAATCGAAGGAAATAAAGTTATATACATTATGAAAAGTAGGATATTTGAACCTTCACTCCAATTGAGAATCAATATGACTTAAAATCTTCATCGAGCATAAGCATCTGAAAATTAAGTCAAGAGAAGATTTATCACAAGGTTTTATAAAAGCTTATTATGGCAAGTCTTTTATTAATTTTTTTTGAAGATTTGTTTTTCTGAATGTTTTTGGAAATATTGGTTATTTGAATGTTTTTGGTAATTTTTTTTTAAAGGAAAGCAATTTTCAATTCCTTTTTGAATTTTCCTTTTGAATGAAAGTAAACACACTTTTGTACAAACAAAAAGTAAAAGTTTAAGGATAGATGTTATCTGGATTTAACATTCCTAGACGGCCTAGGAAGTATTGAAACTTTGTTTCATCGAGAGCCTTAGTGAAGCCATCGGCAATTTGATCTTCGGTGTTGATGAAGTGCAATTCAATATGACCCTTTTGAATGTTGTCTTTGATGAAATGATATCGAATATCGATGTGCTTTGTCATGGAATGGTGAACCGGATTGTGAGAAATGGCAATTGCACTGGTTGAGTCACAAAATATGGGAATTTGTGAAATTTTGAAGCCATAGTCTCGCAGTTGAGTTTGCATCCATATGACTTGCGAACAACAGCTGGCGGCAGCGACGTATTCAGCTTCTGCTGTTGATGTGGATACACAAGTCTGTTTCTTTGAAGTCCAACTCACTAGTCTACCTCCTAGGAATTGACAGCTACCAGATGTACTCTTTCTATCTAACTTGCATCCTCCATAGTCTGAGTCGGTGAAAGCGTTCAGCTGAAAATCGGATTTAGCTGGATACCAAAGGCCAAGTTTGGGAGTGCCTTTTAGGTATTTGAAGATGCGTTTCACAGCAACTACATGGGATTCCATAGGATTTGCTTGGTATCTGGCACAGACACATGTAGAAAACATGATGTCAGGTCTGCTGGCAGTGAGGTATAAGAGTGATCCGATCATTCCACGATATCTTTTCTGATCAACAGGTTTGCCATTTAAGTCTGCATCGATTTTGTATCCAAAAGCCATTGGGGTTTTTGCGGTATTGGATTTGTCCATTGAAAAGCGAGTGAGTAGGTTTTTGACATAATTCTCTTGGTTGATGAAAATGCCATCAGTTGACTGTTTGATTTGAAGTCCGAGAAAAGTAGTCATCTCCCCAATCATGCTCATTTCAAATTTGCTCTTCATTAGATCTGCAAACTTAATACTCAAAGATTCATCAGTAGAACCGAAAATAATGTCATCAACATATATTTGTACGATTAAAAGATGTTTATTATAGATTTTACGAAAGAGGGTTTGATCGATTGAACCTCTTTTAAAACCTGATTCTTCGAGAAAGGTTGTCAATGTGGCATACCAGGCTCGGGGTGCTTGTTTCAAGCCATAGACAGCTTTCTGCAATTTGAAGCTGTGATCAGGAAATTTGGGATCTTCGAAACCTAGTGGTTGTTGGATGTATACATCGCGATCTAACTCTCCATGTAGGAATGCACATTTAACATCCATTTGGAATACTTTGAAGTTCTTATGTGCAGCATATGCAAGAAAGATGCGAATTGCTTCAATTCTGGCAACTGGAGCATATGTTTCATCGTAGTCGATTCCTTCTTGTTGTGAATATCCTTTGACTACGAGACGTGCCTTGTTTCGACAAACGATTCCTTGATCGTCAGTTTTGTTTCTGAACACCCATCTTGAACCTATAACAGAAACATCGGGTGGGGTAGGGACAAGATTCCATACGTCATTTCTTTCAAATTCTTCTAGCTCTTCTTGCATAGATTTTACCCAGTCTGGATCTTTGAGAGCAGAATGTATGGTTTTGGGTTCAGTCATGGATAAGAAGGCTCCAAATAAACAATCATTAGAAGTTGCGGCTCTAGTTTGGATGCCTGAGTTTGGATCTCCGATGATTTGGTCAGTTGGGTGGTTTCTGGTCCATTTTATTAAGCGATTCTCTTCCGCTATAATAATTGGAATTTCAGTATCCCATTGTTCTTCTCCGGGAGTTTCATCTTGGAATAGGTTTGGAGGTTCCCCCATAAACGATGCATCGGGATTGTTTTGGATATTTGGGGATGGGGTATTTAAAGGAGGATTTGGTGTTTGTTCCAATGAAGAAGTATGTGTAGGTGGTTCCCCCTCGAATTGATCTGCATCATTTCGGTTTGTTTGTGGAGTTCCTTCAGTGGTTGTTCCTGTAGAATCAATAGAAGTAGTTAGAAGTTCAGAATTGTAAGCGGTTTTGGGTTGTTCAAAAAGTAAATCAAGATCGATTTCAATATCTCTGTCAGGAGAAGGTGTTTGTTGAATTGGATTTTGAAAAATATTATCGATCATTTTTTAACCAAAATGTTCACGATCCAATTTCCTGACATAAAATTCATCGAAATGAACATTGGTACTTTCTTCAATTACTCTGGTACGTTTGTTCAGTACTCGATAAGCAGCTGAAGAAAATGAGTAACCAAGGAAAATTCCTTCGTCCGACCTTGATTCAAATTTTGAGAGGTGGTCTTTATTGTTCTTTATGAAGCATCGACAACCAAAAATATGGAAAAATTTGATGTTTGGTTTTCGGTTGTTAATGACTTCATATGGTGTTTTATGAAGATGTTTATGGATTAAGGAACGATTTTGAGTGTAGCAAGCTGTGGCTATTGCTTCTGCCCAGAAGTATTGTGGCAGATCAGCGAAGATAAGCATTGATCTTGCAGCTTCACATAGAGTTCTGTTCCTTCTTTCGACAACTCCGTTTTGTTGTGGAGTGTATGGGGCTGAGAAGTTGTGTTCAATTCCCTTGTCTTTGAGAAATGAATCTAGAGTCTTGTTTTTGAACTCTAAACCATTATCACTTCGGATTCTTCGAACAGGTCGTTTGAGCTTCAGTTCGATCTGTTTGATGAAGTTGATCATCTCTTCAGGTGCTTCTGATTTTAGTCTTAAGAAAAAGACCCATGTAAAGCGTGAGAATCCATCAACGACAACGAGAATGTACTTCTTCCCTTGTATGGTTTGGGTTTTGGCAGGGCCACAAAGGTCTATGTGCAACAATTCTAGTGGTTCAGATACACTTGAATTTGGGATGCTTTTGTGAGTTGATTTGGAAAGTTTTCCTCCTTCACAAGCAGCACAAAGAGTTTCGTTGTCAAGTTTTAGAAGTGGTAGCCCTCGAACAAGATCATCGCCTATGAGTTTGTTGATGTACCCAAAGTTTAGATGGGAAAGGCGGCGGTGCCATAACCAACTAATATCTGTTGGGGCTTTGGATAGCAGACAAATATCGGGTTTACCATAAATAAGATCCATGTCAAGTGGATACATATTTCCGGCACGGTCAGAGTCAACAATAACATCTTTGGTTTTGGCGTCCATGATCAAGCTTCGTTGTTTTGTGAACATAACTTCAAGAATGTTGTCACACAACTGAGAAACACTGATGAGGTTGTGTTTCAGGTCATCAACATAAGCAACTTTCTTGATGGTAAAGTTACCATTTGTTATGTTTCCATAACCCATGATTTTTGCTGTCATGTTGTTGCCAAAGGTAACATCTTGATTGGTGTCGGTTGGTTTGAAGTCACGTAAGAAATTCCTCTTTCCTGTCATATGCTTAGAGCAGCCGCTATCGATATACCATGTATCATCCTTGGGCTCTCCAGCATTAAGTACCTGCAATTAGACAGAAGGTTTAGGTACCCAAATCTGAATGGGTCCTGGTTTGTCAGTTGTTAACTTAGGTACTTTGTTTGATGAATTTCTTTTGTTGTAGGGTCTTGGTTTATTATGACGGAATTGTTGTGGTTTGATCTGACTTATCAAGTTTTCCCAAAAAGTGATTTGTTTTTGAAAACCCGTGGGTTGATAAGATCTGTGTTTTGGTGTAGGATATCCTAGATGTGATGTTTTGTTAGAAATTGTTTTCTCATATCTAGGATGTGAAGTATGGTTTTGAAAAGCATTATAATGATGGTTTTGAACTTTCTGATATGATGGTTTTTGAAAGTTCCCTGACTGTTTGAAATTGATATCCTGAAAGTAATTTTCAACAGTCTTTCGCAAAGGTTTTGGTTTAGAGTTGAAAACTTGTTTTTGTGGCACAAAGTCAGGTTTCAAAAGTTTCCTTGGTTTTGTGGACTGAGCGTGGACAGCCTGAATGGGTTGCTTATTTTTTTGTTGTTTCTTTGAATACTTTTGTCCCAAACTGTTCTTTCCAACTATGGTAGAATTCAAAGAAGGGAAGACATTTGGAGCAGAAGTATTTCCATGCTCATGAGTAGATTTTTGTCCATTTAGGAAAATCTCAGGTTTGATTGTGCCATCATTCTTTGTTAGTTCATTAGATCTCAATTGATGAGTTATTGAACTAACAAAGTCTGATTCAGAATTGACAACTCTTTTGTATGACTTTTTGGAAATAAAGAAATCAGTATCATCTGGGCTACAGTTGATAATTGTTTCGTCATCTGAATCTTCCTCGTTGGTAGATGTGAAAAGATCTGGTAGAGTGGATTCAGAGTTTTCACAAATTGTCATGTTTTCAATTTGTTCCTTTTCAAATGCTTCTCTACCAATTCCTGGTTTATAACTTGTATTAACTGTGCCAGATCCTAAGGTTTTTGCCTTAGTGAAAATATCATCACTTAATTTTCTAGCAATATTAATAGAATCCAATTTTCCTTGCAGTCTTTTGTTTTCGGATTCAAGAAATATGATTTTGTTTGAAAAATCAGTCAGTTTTTGAGTTAAAACATAATTTTCATCAGTTGAAGATTGAAATTTTTGTTTCAACTTAATGATTTCCATTTCTAAAATATCTTTAATTTCAGAAGAAATAACTGACTGGTTTTTCAATTCCAAATCCCTCTTTTGAATTAGGGCTTGATTTAATTGTTCCAAGACGTGAGCATTATCTTCAGATTTTCGTTCAACGTCTCTTTCCAATTTCAAAATCGTTCTTGTATTTTCTCCGAGTTTGAATTGCATCGTTTGTGATTCAGACTTGACAATGTCCATTTTAACCATGTTGTTATGATATGTATTGAGATCAACTTGCAGGTTATTCTCAATCTTGGTTATATGGGATTCAAAAATTGTTTTAGAATAACCAAGTTCTACAACCATGTTCCATACCTGTTCAATGACGTTTGGAGCCCTTGAAGGTATTTCTTCACCAGCCATGAAGCAGAAATTTGACTGTGCTGGTTCAGAGTCTGCTTCATCATCTGAAGTTGGCCAGTATTCGACGTTGGGTTCGTGGATTGCCATTAAAGCTTTATCTTTCTTTTCTTGTTTCTTCAGTTCTTCAGCTTTTTGAACGTAGTATGCTGAGTCCTTGACTTTGGATTTGCTTTTAGCACGACATTCTCGAGCATAGTGATTTGTTCCTTTACAATTGTGACAAATGATCACATCATCATTATCACTGTCAGCCTTTTGACTTTGAATTGGTGGTCTTTCAGGTGCCTGGGCTTGGTTCTTTTGTTGAGATTGCTGAAATCCAAAATTTTGATTGTTGTTAGAACCTTGATTTGAGTTGTTATTAAAAATTGGATTGGGATTGTTTTGAAATCCCCGGTTTTGGAAACCTTGGTTTGGGTAGTTTTGGAAAGATGGTCTTTGAGAACTTTGTCCAAAAGATGGTCTTTGTTGAAAACCTGGATTGTTTTGTCCAAAGTATGGTCTTGGTTGAAAACCTGAATTGTTTGGTCCAAAAGATGGCCTGTTTTGATAATTTGGTATGAAATTTGATTGACCAGAATTTGGCAAAAATCTTTGTAGGTTTGTGTTTGCTACCAAGGCGCATAGTTGTTGATAATCCGCTTCATCATTTGAATCAAAAGAATTATAACAATTTCCCAAAAATGCTTGGTTTTGATTTTGATCGAAAAAGGGTGTTTGGTGTTGAGAAGATGTGGACAAAAGAGCTAATGGTCCACCAAAAGTTGTAGTGGTTGGTGATTCAATAGAGGATTCATACGATTGAAGTTCTCCATATAAATTGTATAAAGATTCAGTATGAATTGCTGGATTTCCCTGAATAATGAGTTTTACCATTTTCCAGCTTTCAAAAAGATTATTCAAAAATTTGAGATTTATCTCATGTTGTGACTTTTTGATACCCAAATTGTTCATTTTAATAACAATAAAATTGAACCTGTCGTGAGCATCATGAATGGTTTCTGATGAAAACATTTTGAAATTGTCAAATTCATTCAAAATGGATGTTTTCTTGTTTCCGATTATTCTTTCGTTTCCACAAAAACGATTTTTTAAACTTTCCCAAATTTGATTTGCGGTTAACAGTATAATGTCATCCATTTGACTTAGAATACTGTGTGGGATTCCAGAAACTAGTTCCTTTTTAGCTTGGAGTTCAAGCTTTCTGTTGTTTTCGGCTATTGTGATTTGATTTGTAGCAAGAGTAGCCATATCTTCTGTAGAGATTCCAGTATACGTTCCTTCCACGCATTTCCAGACATTTTCACCTAAAGTATTTAGATGAAGGTTCATACGGCCAACCCACGAATTATACTCTTCAGGTATAAGTATGGGTGCCCGTGAACCTGAACCCAAACTGTTAGCAATATAAACAGAATTCATGTTTGAGTAATTTGTTGAAGACATAAAATAATTTTTTTTTTTTAAATTTTTTTGATTAAGGATTTGAACAAGTGATATTAAAATGAAACTTTTAAAGAAAATCTTATGGAATGTTTATATAAACGCTAACCAAAAGTTTTCGACAAAAATTTCAGAATGAATCACACGAGCTCTGATACCAAATGTTAGAAAATATAATGTCTGATCACCACAAATAAAGGCTCAGTTACCAATTACTATGTGACAGGTATATATATTTAATGATTTAAGATGCGGAAATATAAGAGATGCGGAATAAATAAATATAAGAAAGCTATAAATAAATAAATACGAGAAAGCTATAAATAAATAAATACGAGAAAGTTATAAATAAATAAATACGAGAAAGCTATAAATAAATAAATACGAGAAAGCTATAAATAAATAAATGACTGTATTTAAATGACGTAAAGCTGTAATAAAATATATAAATATATAAATATATTTCAAGTAGGTTCGTCAATTGACTGAACTTGGTTTAGAACCGGACTCGTGGAGCGACTTGGTCTATCAAGTAGGTTCGTCAATAAACTGACTGAACTGGCTTTGGGTTGGACTGGATCTTAATAGACTGTGTCTCTATTTGTTCATAGTTCAATCCGGTATTTGATAAGTAACACAAAGTTCATTAAAAGCTCGGTTTTATGTAAAACAAGTTGTTTACAAAAGGGTACAAAATACAAGAGTTTATGTATTTGTATTTGAGGTATTTTTGATGAGGTTGAAGTGGGTATTTGGAGGGTGTTTGAAGGTGGAATAAGGTTGTATTTTTGGTGGTGTAAGGTAACAAAGATGGTGAAGTTGAAAGAGCTTTGGGTGGTGATGAATGTAGATTTTCGGAGTAAATCTCTCTGGATAGCCAATTCTCTCTCGCGTCTCTCTGGGGTTTCCGGTGGTCAAAAAATCGAGGAAAATTCCTGGATGTAGGTAAGGTCCTGAATAATTTGCGGTCAAAATCTCTCCAGGGTTATCTTCTTGAGTTATCCTCGGTGAATTTTTTCTTAACTTCGAAATTCTGATGTCGAAAAAACAGCAAGGTGGAGATTTTGTGGTGGTTTAAAGGATGTTTGGAGGAGGTTTAAGGAGGGTATTTGGAGGATGTTTGGAGGGTATTTGTAGGTTGTTTGGAGGTGTTCTTGGTGTTCTTGGTGTTCTTGGTGTTCTTGGTGTTCTTTGTGTTCTTGGTGTTCTTGATGTTCTTGGTGTTCTTGGTGTTCTTGATGTTCTTGGTTGAGAGGTTTTGGTGTATGGAGAGGTTTTTCAAAGTTTATAAGAGGTAATGAATGAAAGAGCACACAACTCTCTTATATACTAACTTACATATACATACACTTTCCATACATACATACAAGTATACATACATGAAACAAATATCTTCTTCACTTGAGTATTTTTAAAGTAATGGCTAGTGTGTGCAAGTGGTATGCTTCTTTCTTTGACTTTTCAACACAATATATATACATATATATATATATATATATATATATATATATATATATATATATATATATATATATATATATATATATATATATATATATCGTTGAAACTGTTTAGTCGCACAACTAATTTTATCGTCTATGCGTTTTTGTCATTCGCGTGTTTTCATATTTTCCGTTTGATGACGAATTTATGCAACCTGAAATAACTGATAATATTTGTTAGATAATATAAAAAAAACAATTCGTCTTATTTCAGTGATGGTCACATACAAAAACATTTTTCAACAATATATATATATAAAAGATTTATCAATAATTCCAGTCATAATGTTGATTTATCTGCTTATGGGAGTGGTGTCTAGAATGGTAATGTTGGCTTGGTTGTTGGATTTTAAAAAGGCTATATGTCGAAATGGTCCTGCCTTCCAACTTTCCGGCTTGGCTGATCCTTATTTACTAAAATCTCAATAATCATTGGGATTAACGAAAGATCTAGCTTTCAATACCAGATTGTCATAGAGATTAATAGGTAATGGTATTGTATTTTAATACTTGTTAGGCATGTTACCTATCAGTTGGATTGCAGTAGGATCACCCAGATAGCTGTTCGAGGATTTTAATTATTCAGTAAAATAAATAATTATAACTAAACTCACTTAAAACGTTTAGCCCTAACTTACGAATGTAACACTTTTGTCATACAAATCAAATTAGTAAACGAAGTCGTTATATCTATTGGTCATCCATGCCATTGTGGTTGTGGTCAGATTAGCTAATGTGTTTATTGAAACCGACTAAAGTAGGTCATGGTCCAACCTTTTGCCCCCATAAAACAAAATAAAATAGTTTATGGACTGATTCGACCAATTTCGGAAACATTATAGGCTACAGTGTCATTTTCCCTAAAAATAGATTTTTAAATACTTAATATTTGACTTTTCTAAAGAAGCGTGTAACACCCCAAATTCAGAAGACCTAGAAAGGAAAGGAAAACCTCAAAAATCAGAAGCCGACTCGTCGAATAGGTGGGGTGACTCGACGAGTAGGAGCGCGTTCCGGGTCGCGGGTTAAGCGACCTACTCGACGAGTCGGAGGACCGACTCGGCGAGTTGGTCAGGGTTTGGGAAACCCTAAATTCGGGACTTGGCACCCTATTTAAGCATCTTATTCCCCTCCTCATGGTTCCATTCCCAGCCCCCATTGTCCATAACTTAACCCACGAAATCCTAGATCATTTGGTGAGTGTGTGAGCTATTCTTGAGTATTGTGGTGTTCTTGGAGGCTAGAAGAAGAAGAAGGAGATTGCAGGTTCAAGGAGGAACTTCTAGATCCAGCAACACCATCTCATTTCCATCATTTTCTGGTAATCAAGTCTTCATCTTGACTTATAGCTTCTTAGATCTATTTATGTCCAGTTTATGAGAGTTTTCTTCCATGGAGCTTGATCTATGAGACGAGGATGTCCCAAGCAAAGATCCTTTCAGATCTGGGGTCCCTAAGGGTGGTTAAGGCATAAAGGTGCAAGCTTTATTCCCTTAGAACTCCTCATGCAAGGTTTAAGAGGTTGTTATGGCCTTTTGACCAAAAAGGGTCATGCATGGATGTAAAGGCAGAGGCTTTACGTATTATTTCGACCCTAGAAGGTTAGATCTGGGTTCTGGATGCTTGGTGCCCGACTGAAATCGTCTGAATAGGTTTAGACTTAGGAGGACTCAACGAGTTACTCTTAGGACTCAGCGAGTCAAGCCGTTTTCTTGCCCAAAACCCTTTTGATAGCGGTTGTGTGTTGAGTTGGTAGAGGACTCAGCCAGTTAGGTTCATTATGGACTTGAAGATCATCGTACTCGACGAGTTCAAGGATGAACTCGGCGAGTCCAAGGCAATCTCCCAACCCATGAAGATGGACTCCACGAGTTGTTCATAGAACTCGGCGATTCATAGACTGGACGCATTCATATAATGAAGATGAACTCGACGAGTTCAAGGATGAACTCGGCGATTCGGTTAAAGATGGTCCCGATGTTGTGGTTGAAGGTGAACTTGTCGAGTTCTTGCTAGACTCGACGAGTAAAGTTGGGGGTTGTATCATTTTGCAAGAATAGGGACTCGACGAGTTGGTGGACCAACTCGGCGAGTCAAGTCAACTGGATTTTGACTTTGACCAAAGTTATCGTTGACCAAGTTTGACTTTTGAGGGTATTGTAGTCTAAGTGTTATTTTGGGTATTTATAGTTCGAGGAGCCGAAGGATCAGTAGTTAAGGAGTTACCGGTTAGCAGCCAGAAGTGTTCAGCTAGTCTTCAGCAGTGCGCGGTGAGTCTCCTCACTGTTTCTATGGGTCTACGGCCACAATGCCGGCCCATTTAGTTTATGTATAGTAGGAAGACCTGGGGGTTAGCCCTAGGCATTATGTATGAAAGACCAGGAGGCGGCTCCTGGCACACTGCATGATATTATGTAAAGTAGGAAGACCCGGGGGTTAGCCCTAGGCATTATCTATGAAAGACCAGGAAGTGGATCATGGCACACTGTATGCTATTATGAATGAAAGACCAGGAGGTGGCTCCTGGCACACCGTATGCTGATTAGCCAAGTAGAGTAGTATGTATGCTAGTTGTCTTTGTGATGCTTGCATGGAAGACCAGGGGGTGGCCCTTGGCACTTGTCTGTAAGACCCAGGGAGTGGCCCCAGGCTTGAGAAGAAAGTCCACGTGCGGCCCATGGCGTAACAGCAAAACTATGTTTGGCACATAGCACCTTACTTGATTATGGATATGTTTGTTATGTATGGCTCACAGTATGTATGGCATGTATGGCCCAGTTGATATGTATGGTATGTGGTATTTGGGGAACTCACTAAGCTTCGTGCTTACGGTTTACAGTTTTGGTTTCAGGTACTCATGTTTTAAAAGGAAGGAGCTCGGGGAGGTTGCAGCGCATCACACTATGATTTCCGCATTATGTGATCTTTGGGTATTTGACTCTGATATTTGTTTTAAATGAAATGTTTTTAGTGTCTGGAACAATGTTATTAAAGGTTTTCTTATATTAAAAATGAATTTTTTGGCCTTAAATTTTGGGATGTTACAAGTTGGTATCAGAGCCTTGGTTTGAGGGATTCGGGCACACTATCGGGTGTGTCTGGACTCAAATTGAGGACTTGATATGAAAATTTTCAAAAGGAACTTGAAAAGTATTTGAAAAGAGAAAAGAACTTTAAAAAGAACAAGGAGTGTGATGCGTGCAATCGACCGATCTCAAGTAAGTGGTTCCCAAAATACCAATACATGTTTGATATGTGATATGATATGATTATGTGATTCGTATGCTAGATTATGGCTAAGGATCTAGGAGAGATGCCTTTGTATACTTATGTGAACTTGTAGAATTGCATGCTAGAACTGATCAGCCAGTAGTAGGATGGCATGTTTAGGTTATGCTTGATTGTATGAGCCCTTGAATTGCATGCTAGTGTAGATTCCTAATAAGAGGATAGAATGGCTTCTTTCATTAGATTTTCTGTTTGTCTGAATGCTGCTTGCTTTGTGCTTTGTGGGACTTCAAGTGATGGGAGTTAGCTACTAGATGAATACGTTAAGTCACATGTGATCAGGGTTGAATAATCTCATAGTGTTGGACTTGAACCTATTGTGCAGCTCTTGTCTGAGTCTAACCGTTGTAGGGATGAGTCCTTTACTCGAAGGATTATCTGAGCCTCGTCACATGTGATGGTATTCATGTAGTGGTTAATTGGCATCATGAAGAGACTTTCAGCAGCTGAGGACTGGGTGGGTTCGGGAACCTAGGAAAGCCTAGGAGGAGAGTAGCAGAGTGCAACAGAAGTTGAAGGTACTTGGTGAAGTCGAAACAATCCTTGAGGAAAGTACGAATACATGTGGAAGGTAGTATGGGCTCGTACTACTGAAAGCATAGGATATGTACTCGAGTCAAGGAGGGCCAAGATAGAACCAGGAAACTTGTAGTAAGTGAGACCTTCTGAGGTTACGTACGACCCTGATGATTATGTGTTTCGTTTCAGAATGGTGATGATTACGCGACACAGAGCAGGAGGATCAGGATCAGGATCGGGATCAGGTTCAGGTTCGGGATCCGAACTAGTTGATGAGGGTTTACACGAGTTTATCGCGTCGAAGATCACAAGAGGCATTCTTGAGGTGACCCCAGCGATTTTCGGGTCGATCAAGGAAGGGATTATCGAGTTGATGGAGGACCGCCTCAAGGCGTTCCAGAGTGATATGACATCCAACCAGTCAGGATCGCGCACAGTGTCCTTCAAGGACTTCAGGGGGAGTGGCACGCCAGACTTCCACGGGGTGAAGGACCCCGTTGTTTCCAGGAGATGGATTGCAGACATTGAGTCTCACAGTTGATGAGCTTGTGTCCTGAGGGGTCGAAGGTTCGATTTATTGCAGGATGCTTGAGTGACAGAGCTAGAGACTGGTGGGAGTCAATTAGTGATTCCTTGGGAGCCTCAGCCATTGAGGCTATGAATTGGTCCAACTTTGTGACCAGGTTTAGGGCGGAGTTTGCACCAGCGGTGGAGCTTCAGTAGCTGGCCAGGGAGTTCCTAGACATGAGACAAACGACAGAGTCGGTGGCGGAGATTACCGCCAAGTTCCGGGAGAGGGCCTTCTTGCTGCCTCAGTATGCAGGAGATGAAGAGATACGGAGGACCCGTTATCATGACATGTTGAGAGCTGATATTCAAGAGCATGTCAGCTTCTCAGCATGCCTGACCCTGGACTCTATGATTTCCAGGGCGCGGGAGAGGGAGATTGATTTGGAGCACATTGCGAAGAGTAGGTCAGATCATATGTACACTTTGGAGGGTCCCGGGAAGAGGCCCAAGACTTCAGATCAGCGATTCGTAGGTCAGCAGGGCTGAAGTCAGTGCAGCACGAACGGGAAACGGCACTAGGGAGTTTGTCGTTCCAGGGGTTCAGTCTGCTACAAGTGTGGCAGTGATGTTCATGTTAGCAGGGACTGCCCACAGGGGGGCAACCCCATTATATTTTCACTGCAATCAGGTGGGCCACAAGAATGCCGCCTGCCCGGCAATGAGGGGAGGACCAGGGAGTGCATCTGCCCCGACTACCTTTAGGATTACGCATAGGCGATAGGGTAGGGCTTTGTAGTGATAGATGAGGGAGATCTGGATTACAGCAGGGAATGTTGTAGGTATGTATCAATGGCTATTTTCGATTCTATATGTATTATCGATGTTCTTACCTCGGTCTCAGGTGATAGTATGTATGAGTTATCTCTCTGCTTGTATTCAGATTGTATTTTCGGAATTGTCATATGCCAATTGCATACCAGGAATTGTTAATAGCTACTGTAGGGTCATTTCTCACTTCTGGTTCGAAGTGTCCAGTGTTATGTCGGTTACGGTCGAAATCGGTTCAGGGGCATTACGTAGAGGTCTGTGGTCAGGGTCAATGGGGTGGTCATCCACCATCGTCAGGATTCGGTGGTTTTAGTCTTGGTGTTTGGGATGGCTTTTGGAAGCATCAAGGGAAGTGGACTATCACTGAAGAGGTTGCTCTGAGCATTGGTTATTTGGACCTTAAGGATGTCAGATCGAGCACATGGGATCATCAGTATTGGGAATTCAGAAAAACATTCATCTAGTCTTCAGTAATTGTGCGGTATTTGGAGTAGGCTAGTAATGGATCACTAGCAAGGTTAGGCGTTGGTAGTCAGTGTGACAACAGTCAAAGTCAAAGTCAACAAGTCAAAGTCAAAATCAACAAGTCAAACCAGTCAAACTTAACCAATACTTGTATGTGAAAAGTTATTCTATAAAAATGTGTATTGGTACGCCAAGAATTCAAGTGTTTCAGATATTCTATGTGTCTAGCAATGTAAACCCCTAAAAAAGGAGTTAAACGCTACAAAACACGACTAAGGACCCTTTCGTGGACTTAAAACAATCGTGAACGAAGCATAACGGGGTTCACGAACCTTGCATTACGAGATTATACGATAATAATGGCTAAGATGAAATCTCTCCCAAATCTCTCCAAGTATGTGAAATCTCTCCCAAATCTCTCCAAGTATGTGAAATCTCTCTCAAACTTTTTATAGTCATCTGGGTCATCCCGACCCTTAACTTGGCCGAAAACCGCTTGAATCGGGGAGTTATATCGAAAAACAGCTAAATAGGGCTGAAACCCCTCTTAGGAACCGAACCTCTTAGAACCGAAACCCTTCTATTAGGAACGAAGCTCCTCATAACTGAACTACCCAAGATCCGAACCGAAGCCTGAGAGCCGAACTAAGCATGCAGGACCGAAACCTCCCTACAACGGAAATAGGTCGAGCCCTCGGTCCATTTCGGTTCCATAGTAATTTCGGACCGAGCCTCTACCTTCAGTTCCTCCTCTCGCATCTCCGGTCCCTTCCTTCTCCCACTCTCGGTTCTCACCTTCTAAGAGCCGAACCTCGCAGGTTCGGTCCTTAATGCCGGTTTTCAACTACTTTCGCTTCCTAAGCCCGTTTTTGACGTTTTTGACGGGGATTTTTCACCAAATTCATATTTTTACCATTTTTAACCCCCTAAACTCATATTTTATTCATCTCTCAAGGATTTATTAATTATAAATCAATATTTTACATTAAAAGAAATATCTAAAGATGTTTACCCCACAAGTGGGTCAAGTGTGCCCACTTGCCTTCCATGTGTCATCTCCTCATTAGCCAACCTTATCCACATCACACAAACCAATGTAAACATCAGTTCAAACTTACAAGTTGCTCCAGCAACCTTCAATATATATAGAAGTCCTTGGAGAACTTCTTGGCTTACTTGATCATTCCAAACACTTATACTTCTCAAAACACCAAGAGAGCCTCATTTTCCCTCTACTTCCCACCACTTTGTGAAACTGTTCTTGAGTTTCTACTGCACTTTTTGGTAAGTATTCCATCTAAACTCAAGTGTTATTTCTTAATTTCATAACACTCTTGGATCATCGACTCATATCTTAACACCGAAAATCGTTCTTAGGATCATCCAAGCTTACACGTGTTCATCAAGTGTTCTTGACTTGATACTCCTTATCTTCAACCTTCTGCTCTTCAATAAAATCACTCAAGGTGAGTTCATACCCCTACATTTTCTAGTTTTCATCAGTTTTCAGGGGGGTGGGGGGAATACAAGTTAAAACACCAAAACATATTCAAAACTTAACTTGACAGCTTACAACAGAAAAGTTGTACCTGTTCACGAACTGTTTTACCCAACTTAAAGTTAATATTTTTCAAAATTGTTTAATATGAAAATAGTTCAGGTTTATACCTTTAAAAGGAATACTTGCACATCTCCATACGATTTTTCTACAATTTATGGTGATTTTTACAAAACTGCCTATCACTGAAGCAACAAAATCGGACCAGCTTGTGAAGATGAACATTTTCACACTGGTTTGAGACCACCAAAAATTATGGGAAACTTTATGAACACAGTAGACTCTTTTTCCAAACTCTCCAAGTTTACGGATGCAGTTTTTGACTTACGATGATTTTTCTATAAATACTCAAAAACAGTGACAGTTAAGGGTAAAACTATCAAAACAAACAAAAAGGGATTATTCACACCTTGTAACATGTTGAGCAAGGTGTGTAAGATTTACACTTAGTATTTTCAATGTTATATTATTGAAATACATAGAAATGCATAACAAGGTGTCATAACATCATACAACACTTTTGATAAACTATAATAGATATAGTTTTGAACACTTCATTTAACAAAGAAAACGGTAACACTATCGATTTACAAAACGAATATTTCACTACACGCTAAGTGAACTTGTTAATGAATATTTGTGAGACATTCTCCTTCGGGGTACTCTAAGTACCACAGAAAAGTCCTTTAGTTATAATTAGAATCTCCTGGAGGGAGAACGTGATAGTTGTGTATAGATCTATACTGGGTCCGACAAACCCGCACCTAAGCTGCTTGCAACAGCTAGACCGGCAGGTCTGGGGTGATAAGTGTCTTAACATTTCGACGGCTGAAGAACATCGCATACAAGGCCTTCTAGTCTTTAGTATGGTTATAACATCTCACATGGGGTATTAACAAAACATACAGTTCACGAAAATTCTAAGGCTTTATACAAAGGAGTTTTATTTAAATATAAAACTCACACATAAGTATGACGATTTACTTACATATTAAGCCTTGTTTCAGTTAAGACTACAACAAACCTTTTAGAAAATATTGGATTTTCTGGAAACAAACTTATAACAAACTTTAAGGAAACAACATTCATTTTTCATAAAATGCTTATGGACTCACCAGCTTTATGCTGATACTCTTTCAAAACAACTTGTATTCTCAGGTAATCAGTAATACAGGTAACCACAAGATTTCTGAAGTCAAGATGCTAAGGCGTAGATTCTTTTGCTACATTTTATCATCATATGTAATTTATTTGGAAACATGTATTTTTGAAACAATGTAACCTTTTAAATCATATCTATGATGGTTGCGTTTTACTTTCTTCACTATGGTTATGATACTGACCATGACGTCCTCCGCCTTCGAACATTTCCGCCGTTCTGGTTTGGAGGTGTGACAGATTGGTATCCGAGCTTTGTTTATAGTGAACTAAGTATATCGAACCACGTAAGATATACAAACCATAAACACAACGGGACAAAATTTTCTGACGTAGCTTTTCAAAAGTACTTTTAACAATAAAAATTTGTATTTTTATAAAAAGTACACATACAATCGCACTCATTAATTCAGTATCATAAAGGTAAAAGTATCAAGGCAAGTTGGACATCATGACTCAGCTTCGGGGTATGTAGTCAGATGTTGGATGGATATAGTCTGATCAACTATATTTAGCCAAGGTAGGACCAATACATGCCGAAGAAGGATCATGATGAGCAACAAGTCTGCAAATTATCAAAGATTTCAAGAATCAAACATAAAAAATACTATAGGAGTATTTTAACACAAAAAGCCATAATAATCACAACTGCAATAACTAACTTCTTATTCTCAAAGTTTCTCGCGACATTCCTCCTTATCCCTATTCTCGTACAGGCACGATGGCAGGATTTCATTTGCCGGGTGATCCCTACTTCCCCAACCAAGGGAATGTCGGCTGGATTGTCGAAGACCCAGAGGAAGATCCCGAAGAGGAACCCATGGAAGAGGAAGAATCAGTAAACGAAGAAGAAGAAGAAGAAGAAGAAGACTCAGATGGACCCGACGCCCCAATGGGCCGAAACTATACATCGATGGTGCCGAGAACAAGGTCAACGTCCTCCCTACGGCATGGAACGAACTTTCTACGACCTCAGCAGAGGAGGGTGAGCCGATCAAGCCCTTCCTGTCATGGTTCGCCGTATCGCACACCACTAGGACCAAACAAGGGTAAACATTCATCACCTCATGGAATTTGGCGCAACCAGCCAAGTTAACTCCGTTCGCATTCGCCGTTTGGATGACGACCATGATCAAACTCGAGACCGCACCGAGGTTCTTCGACGGGAAATGGCCGCGACCCGAGCCGAAGTGCAAGAACTCCGAGAACACCGAGCCAATTTTGAAGGACACCTGGCAGAAGCGGAGCGCCAAGCGGCAGGATCCAGAGCCGAAATGAGGAACTTCATGTCCTCACTTCGTGATGCTCAGAACTTCAACCGCCGCAAGTAGTGTTTGAACTGCTCACTTCAGTTTAATCTAGTTTGTGGATAAATATTACTAATATTTTCTAGCATTTTATGTCCGATCCCACAATTTAAGTGTTTACACTTTCGGGATCTGTTAGGCGGTCAAAATTTCCGTACATTGATGTAGCATAGATCCTAGTAGGGTCAAATTTTCCCAAGTATTGTATACTAATTTATATCAATAACACTGACACGCTATTTATTTTATTGGGAACACTACATCAAATTCACAATAAGAACTATTTTCAGATAAAAAATTTACTGGTGGTCAACCTATGATCGCCTGATGTACAACTCAAAGTTATATGTAACTGAGACCATGTCGACCTAGAAATGGTGGTTCCGCCTTGGATCCTGTTCCTTGTTTGGTTGTGGGCCCAGGGCAGACCCATTAGATTCAAAAGTTTATTAATTCTTAATTTCATGTAAATATTGTACATCAAGCGATTGTTGGATGGACCCGGTATGGATACTATCACAAACATTTCACGAGTATCAATACTATCAAAATTCATAAAGTCTATAGTTCTAGACTTCTGGTATGAATGGATTCTTACAACATTTTTACAAGTCGGAATCATGACACGTATAAAGAACTCATAATGTTTAGTTTAACACTCGACTTGTATCAAAGACTTATTGTCTTTTCATTCTTGATAATGGCAGAAAATGTCACCTCGTAGAAATCCTAGACGCGGCGGCGCAGCTGGGACTGCACCACCCCCCCACCACCTCCTCAGTTCGACACAACCATGTTCCAGGCTGCGGTGGCGGCCACAGTGGCAGCCGCGATAGCTCAAATCAACCCCACTAATTCTGGCGGTGCGGGTAGTGGTTCCAGGCCACGGGGACAGCCAGGGACGCTCGAGAGAGTGTACCTACAAAGTCTTTACAAACGGCAAGCCCAAAACTTTCAATGGTAGCGGAGGTGTCATAGGCTTGCTGCAATGGTTCGAGAAAACCGAGACCATCTTTGAAATATGTGCATGCCCTGAAGCAAGCAAGGTCAAATTTGATGCATGCACGTTCTTCGAAAGAGCCCTCACCTGGTGGAAGGGCCACGTCAAAGCACTAACACTACCGGTGGCTAATGCAATAACATGGGGAGATGTAAAAACCATGTTGATGAAGGAATACTGCCCCAGGGGCGAGAAACAGAAGCCGGAAGAAGAATTATGGGGTCTCAAAATGACAGGCTCTGACATCCTGTCTTACACCTCAAGGTTCAGTGATCTGGCCATGCTGTGTCCCGGAATGGTTCCGACGGAAAGCAAGAAGGTGGAAAGATACATATGGGGACTCTCTCCCCAAGTCCAAGGGCACGTATTGTCCTCAAAGTCAGTTACCTTCGACAGTGCCAAGGAACTGGCACAACAACTCATTGACCATAACGCCAGCCATGGCACTGTAACGACCACCTCCGAGCATGCAAAAGGGGGAAACAACAAAAAAAATTTTGGGATAAGAAGAAGGGCCAACCTACTCAAGACCCTGCCAAGAAAAAACAAGTGGTTGCTGTGCACGCTGCCATAACCACTGCCAACCTAACTCCGATAAGGCAATACGCCGGGAACCTGCCCAAATGCAACAAGTACAGCTATCACCACAACGATGCATGCCGTGAAATGCATTGCACCAACTGTAACAAAAAGGGGCACACCGCCTGATTCTGTAGAGCTCCAGCCCAACAAAACGCACAAGCTGCCAACGCCGGAGCAAGCCGAACCTGCTATGGATGTGGAGAAGCAGGACACCTCAAACGTAGCTGCCCGAAGGCAAGAAACCCCAACCCGGGCGAAGTGGGCAGACTTCTGGCGATAGGTCATGAGGAAGCCGTCGCAGATCCAACTGTGGTTACCGGTACATTTCTCCTCAACAATAAATACGCATGCATTCTTTTCGATAGTGGCGCGGAGAAAAGCTTCGTGAGCCACCAATTCAAACGCTTGCTTAATCAAACACCACAAACACTAAAAGACACATTCATCGTAGAAATGGCTAACGGAAAAATAGAGAACACTAACGACATTTACACCGGGTGTACCCTCACCTTAAACAATCACTTTTTCCAAATCGACCTTATGTCGGTCACCATAAATTTTTTTGATGTTATCATTGGCATGGATTGGTTATGCCCTCGCCATGCTGAAATCCTATGTCACTAAAAGGTCGTTCACCTTAATCTGCCGAGTGGCGAAACTCTCGTCGTTTATGGCGACAAACCTAGCTCAAACCTTCAGATCATCTCATGTGTCAAGGCTCAAAAGTATCTCCGCAAGGAGTACCACGCCTTCCTAGCCCATGTCGTAGACAAGAAGCAAGAAGTGAAAGACATCAAAGACATTCCGGAGGTCTGTGATTTCCCTGATGTATTCCCGGAAGACCTCCCAGGAGTGTCTCCTGCTAGACAAGTCGAATTCCGAATCGACTTAATCCCTGGAGCTACTCCCGTAGCCAAATCGCCATATCGTCTAGCCCCAGCCGAAATGCAGGAATTGTCCAGTCAATTGAACGAACTACTAAGCAAAGGTTTCATTATACCAAGCTTCTCACCTTAGGGAGCACCGGTTTTCTTCGTCAAGAAAAAGGACGGATCGTTCCGTATGTGCATTGACTACCGCGAACTAAACAAACTCACCATTAAAAACCGATACCCTTTGCCTCGAATCGATGACCTCTTCGAACAGCTACAAGGAGCAAGTTTCTTCTTAATGATTGACCTTAGATCTGGGTACCATCAAATATGAGTTCAAGAGGAGGATATTCCCAAGACAGCTTTCAGAACGCGCTATGGTCACTACGAATTTGTAGTGATGCCTTTCGGCTTAACAAATGCACCCGCAACGTTTATGGACCTGGTGAATCGGGTGTGTCGACCTTACTTAGACAAATTCGTGATTGTTTTCATTGATGATATACTAGTCTACTCCCGAAGTAGGGAAGAACATAGCCATCATTTTACACCAAGTCCTTGAGACGCTGAGGACGGAGAAACTGTACGCGAAATTCTCAAAGTGCAAGTTCTGGATTTGAGAAGTGAATTTCCTTGGACATGTAGTTAGTAAGGAAGGGATTCATGTGGACCCTTTGAAGATCAAAGCAATCGAAAGTTGGGCAGCACCAAGAACACCCACAGAAATCCCACAATTTTTAGGACTCGCCAGTTACTATCAAAGATTCATTCAAAACTTCTCCAAAATTGCAAAACCCCTCACCACCTTGACTCAAAAAGGAGTGATGTTCGTCTGGGGAGATAAGCAAGAGGCTGCATTCCAAACACTAAAATGAACTCTGTGCAGCGCTCCGATCTTGTCCCTACCGGATGGAACCGAAGACTTTGTGGTTTATTGCGATCCATCAAACCAAGGTCTAGGCTGTGTGTTAATGCAACGAGGAAAAGTCATTGCTTACGCCTCAAGACAACTGAAGACGTACGAGGTAAACTACAGGACGCACGACCTTGAATTAGGAGCATTAGTGTTCGCCCTGAAAATCTAGAGGCATTACCTTTATGGCACCAAGTGCACCATCTTCACCGATCACAAAAGCCTCCAGCATAGCCTCAATCAAAAAGAACTCAACATGAGACAAAGACGGTGGGTGGAATTACTAAACGATTACGAATGTGAGATTCGTTATCACCCCGGAAAAGCCAACGTGGTTGCAGACGCTTTGAGCAGAAAGGAGTACTCGGGCCGCCGAGTAAAGGCATTAACCATGAGCATCCACTCACACCTGTCCGCACAAATCAAGGAAGCACAAGAAGAAGCCTTGAAGCCAGAGAACGTGGCAGCTGAAGCATTGAGAGGAATGGACAAAAATCTTGAAGTCAGGGATGAGTTGTCTCATGAACCGGATCTGGACACCAAAATTTGGTGGATTCAGGGACGTTGTCATGAACGAAGCTCATAAAACTCGCTACTCCGTGCATCCCGGCTCAGACAAGATGTACTTAGACCTCAAGAAGTTGTATTGGTGGCCGAAAATGAAAGCCGAAATAGCTACCTTTGTGGGCAAGTACCTGACTTGCGCCAAGGTTAAGGTAGAATATCAAAAGCCCTCGGGACTACTTCAACAGCCAGAGATACCCGAGTGGAAGTGGAAGCGGATTACAATGGATTTCATTACCAAGTTACCTAAGACCACGGGTGGACTTGACCCCATTTGGGTAATCGTTGACAGATTAACCAAATCCGCACACTTCCTACCAATAAAAGAAACAGACAAAATGGAGAAGTTGACAAGGATCTACATTAAATAAATAGTGCGCCTTCACGGAGTACCAATATCCATTATCTCCGATAGAGATGTAGATTCACATCATGATTCTGGCAGTCACTGCAGAAAGCTATGGGGACTAGGCTGGACATGAGCACAGCCTACCACCCACAAACAGACGAACCGAGTGAAAGAACCATTCAAACGTTAGAGGACATGCTAAGAGCTTGTGTGATAGACTTTGGTAAAGCTTGGGATACTCATTTACCTCTTATTGAGTTTTCCTACAATAATAATTATCACACTAGCATCAAAGTTGCTCCGTTCGAAGCCCTCTATGGCCGTAAGTGCAGATCACCCCTGTGATGGGCTGAGGTGGGTGATATGCAACTAGCAAGAGGGCAAGTCCCTAACAGCACACTCACTGGCCCGGAGATCATAAGGGAAATAACCGAAAGGATCGTCCAAATTCGAGAGCGAATGAAGGCTTCGCAAGATCGACAAAAGAGCTACGCGGATAAGAGACAAAAACCTTTGGAGTTCCAAGTTGGAGATCGAGTACTTCTGATAGTATCACCTTGGAAGGGATTAATACGTTTTGGGAAACATGGGAAATTAAATCCAAGGTATATCCGGCCATTCGAAATCCTCGCTAGGATTGGACCGGTGGCATATAAGCTACGATTACCAGAGGAAATCAACCACGTTCATCCTACCTTTCATGTGTCAAACCTGAAGAAATGTTTTTCTGATGAGACCCTCGTCATTCCTTTGGAAGAAATTGAGATCAACGAGAACCTCCACTTCGTAGAGGAACCTGTTGAAATCGTGGACCAAGAGGTCAAATCAACGAAACAAAGCCGCATTCCCATCGTAAAGGTCCGGTGGAATGCCAAGCGAGGACCCAAATTTATTTGGGAACGTGAAGACCAAATGAAACAAAAGTACCCACATCTATTCCCCAAACCTTGAAGTCCCACTCAAAATGCAAATTTCGGGACGAAATTCCTTCTAACAGGGGGATAATATGACAACAGTCAAAGTCAAAGTCAAAAGTCAAAGTCAATGTCAACAAGTCAAAGTCAAAGTCAACAAGTCAAACCGGTCAAACTTAACCAATACTTGTATGTGAAAAGTTATTCTATAAAAACGTGTATTGGTACACCAAGAATTCAAGTGTCTCAGATATTTTATGTGTTTAGCAATGTAAAACCCTAAAAAGGGAGTTAAACGCTTCAAAACATGACTAAGGACCCTTTCGGGGACTTAAAACAATCATGAACAAAGCATAACGGGGTTCACGAACCTTGCATTACGAGATTATACGATAATAATGGCTAAGATGAAATCTCTCCCAAATCTCTCCAAGTATGTGAAATCTCTCCCAAATCTCTCCAAGTATGTGAAATCTCTCCCAAATCTCTCCAAGTATGTGAAATCTCTCTCAAACTTTTTATAGTCATCCGGGTCATCCCGACCCTTAACTTGGCCGAAAACCGCTTGAATCGGGGAGTTGTATCGAAAAACAGCTAAATAGGGCCGAAACCCCTCTTAGGAACCGAACCTCTTAGAAGGAACCTCTTAGAACCGAAACCCTTCTATTAGGAACGAAGCTCTTCAGAACCGAACTACCCAAGATCCGAACCGAAGCCTGAGAGCCGAACTAAGCATGCGGGACCGAAACCTCCCTACAACGGAAATAGGCCGAGCCCTCGGTCCATTTCGGTTCCATAGTAATTTCGGACCGAGCCTATACCTTCAGTTCCTCCTCTCGTATCTCCGGTCCCTTCCTTCTCCCACTCTCGGTTCTCACCTTCTAAGAGCCGAACCTCGCAGGTTCGGTCCTTAATGCCGGTTTTCAACTACTTTCGCTTCCTAAGCCCGTTTTTGACGTTTTTGACGGGGATTTTTCACCAAATTCATATTTTTACCATTTCTAACCCCCTAAACTCATATTTTATTCATCTCTCAAGGATTTATTAATTATAAATCAATATTTTACATTAAAAGAAATATCTAAAGATATTTACCCCACAAGTGGGTCAAGTGTGCCTACTGGCCTTCCATGTGTCATCTCCTCATTAACCAACCTTATCCACATCACACAAACCAATGTAAACATCACTTCAAACTTACAAGTTGCTCCAGCAACCTTCAATATATATAGAAGTCCTTGGAGAACTACTTGGCTTACTTGATCATTCCAAACACTTATACTTCTCAAAACACCAAGAGGGCCTCATTTTCCCTCTACTTCCCACCACTTTGTGAAACTGTTCTTGAGTTGCTACTGCACTTTTTGGTAAGTATTCCATCTAAACTCAAGTGTTATTTCATAATTTCATAACACTCTTGGATCATCGACTCATATCTTAACACCAAAAATCGTTCTTAGGATCATCCAAGCTTACACGTGTTCATCAAGTGTTCTTGACTTGATACTCCTTATCTTCAACCTTCCGCTCTTCAATAGAATCACTCAAGGTGAGTTCATACCCCTACAATTTCTAGTTTTCATCAGTTTTCAGGGGGGGGGGGGGGGGAGAATACAAGTTAAAACACCAAAACATATTCAAAACTTAACTTGACAGCTTACAACAGAAAAGTTGTGGCCTGTTCACGAACTGTTTCACCCAACTTAAACTTAATATCTTTCAAAACTGATTAACATGAAAATAGTTCAGGTTTATACCTTTAAAAGGAATACTTGCACATCACCATACGATTTTTCTACAATTTATGGTGATTTTTACAAAACTGCCTATCACTGTAGCAACAAAATCGGACCAGGTTGTGAAGATGAACATTTTCACACTGGTTTGAGATCACCAAAAATTATGGGAAACTTTATGAACACAGTAGACTCTTTTTCCAAACTCTCCAAGTTTACGGATGCAGTTTTTGACTTTCGATGATTTTTCTATAAATACTCAAAAACAGTGACAGTTAAGGGTAAAACTATCAAAACAAACAAAAAGGGATTATTCACACCTTGTAACATGTTGAGCAAGGTGTGTAAGATTTACACTTAGTATTTTCAATGTCATATTATTGAAATACATAGAAATGCATAACAAGGTGTCATAACATCATACAACACTTTTGATAAACTATAATAGGTATAGTTTTGAACACTTCATTTAACAAAGAAAACGGTAACACTATCGATTTACAAAACGAATATTTCACTACACGCTAAGTGAACTTGTTAATGAATATTTGTGAGACATTCTCTTTCGGGGTACTCTAAGTACCACAGAAAAGTCCTTTAGTTATAATCAGAATCTCCTGGAGGGAGAACGTGATAGTTGTGTATAGATCTATACTGGGTCCGACAAACCCGCACCTAAGCTGCTTGCAACAGCTAGACCGGCAGGTCTGGGGTGATAAGTGTCTTAACATTTCGACGGCTGAAGAACGTCGCATACAAGGCCTTCTAGTCTTTAGTATGGTTATAACATTTCACATGGGGTATTAACAAAACATACAGTTCACGAAAATTCTAAGGCTTTATACAAAGGAGTTTTATTTAAATATAAAACTCACACATAAGTATGACGATTTACTTACATATTAAGCCTTGTTTCAGTTAAGACTACAACAAACCTTTTAGAAAATATTGGATTTTCTGGAAACAAACTTATAACAAACTTTAAGGAAACAACATTCATTTTTCATAAAATGCTTATGGACTCACCAGCTTTATGCTGATACTCTTTCAAAACAACTTGTATTCTCAGGTAATCAGTAATACAGGTAACCACAAGATTTCTGAAGTCAAGACGCTAAGGTGTAGATTCTTTTGCTACATTTTATCATCATATGTAATTTATTTGGAAACATGTATTTTTGAAACAATGTAACCTTTTAAATCATATCTATGATGGTTGCGTTTTACTTTCTTCACTATGGTTATGATACTGACCATGACGTCCTCCGCCCTCGAACATTTCCGCCGTTCTGGTTTGGGGGTGTGACAGATTGGTATCCGAGCTTTGTTTATAGTGAACTAAGTATATCGAACCACGTAAGATATACAAACTATAAACACAACGGGACAAAATTTTCTGACGTAGCTTTTCAAAAGTACTTTTAACAATAAAAATTTGTATTTTTATAAAAAGTACACATACAATCGCACTCATTAATTCAGTATCATAAAGGTAAAAGTATCAAGGCAAGTTGGACATAATGACTCAGCTTCGGGGTATGTAGTCAGATGTTGGATGGATATAGTCTGATCAACTATATTTAGCCAAGGTAGGACCAATATATGCCAAAGAAGGATCATGATGAGCAACAAGTTTGCAAATTATCAAAGATTTCAAGAATCAAACATAAAAATACTATAGGAGTATTTTAACACAAAAATCCATAATAATCACAACTGCAATAACTAACTTCTTATTCTCAAAGTTTCTCGCGACATTCCTCCTTATCCCTATTCTCGTATAGGCACGATGGCAGGATTTCATTTGCCGGGTGATCCCTACTTCCCCAACCAAGGGAATGTCGGTTGGATTGTCGAAGACCCAGAGGAAGATCCCGAAGAGGAACCCATGGAAGAGGAAGAATCAGTAAACGATGAAGAAGAAGAAGAAGACTCAGATGGAACCGATTCGGAAGCCGAAGTTTACAATCCACACCCTGCCCCTATCCCTCCACAACACTTCCAAGACCCGACGCCCCAATGGGCCGAAACTATACATCGATGGTGCCGAGAACAAGGTCAACGTCCTCCCTACGGCACGGAATGAAGTTTCTACGACCTCAGCCGAGGAGGGTCAGCCGATCGAGCCCTTCCTGTCATGGTTCGCTGTGTCGCACAACACGAGGACCAAACAAGGGTAAACATTCGTCACCTCATGGAATTTGGTGCAACCAGCCAAGTTAACTCCGTTCGCATTCGCCGTTTGGATGACGACCATGATCGAACTCGAGACCGCACCGAGGTTCTTCGACGGGAAATGGCCGCGACCCGAGCCGAAGTGCAAGAACTCCGAGAACACCGAGCCAATTTTGAAGGACGCCTGGCAGAAGCGGAGCGCCAAGCGGCAGGATCCAGAGCCGAAATGAGGAACTTCCTGTCATCACTTCATGATGCTCAGAACTTCAACCGCCGCAAGTAGAATTTGAACTGCTCACTTCAGTTTAATCTAGTTTGCGGATAAATATTACTAATATTTTCTAGCATTTTATGTCCGATCCCACAATTTAAGTGTTTACACTTTCGGGATCTGTTAGGCGGTCAAAATTTTCCGTACATTGATGTAGCATAGATCCTAGTAGGGTCAAATTTTCCCAAGTATTGTATACTAAGTTATATCAATAACACTGACACACTATTTATTTTATTGGGAACACTACATCAAATTCACAACAAGAACTATTTTCAGATAAAAAATTTACTGGTGGTCAACCTATGATCGCCCGATGTACAATTCAAAGTTATATGTAACTGAGACCATGTCGACCTAGAAATGGTGGTTCCGCCTTGGATCCTGTTCCTTGTTTGGTTGTGGGCCCAGGGCTGACCCATTAGATTCAAAAGTTTATTAATTCTTAATTTCATGTAAATATTGTACATCAAGCGATTGTTGGATGGACCCGGTATGGATACTATCGCAGACATTTCACGAGAATCGATACTATCAAAATTCATAAAGTCTATATTTCTAGACTTCTGGTACGAATGGATTCTTACAACATTTTTACAAGTCGGAATCATGACACGTATAAAGAACTAATAATGTTTAGTTTAACACTCGACTTGTATCAAAGACTTATTGTCTTTTCATTCTTGATAATGGCAGAAAATGTTACCTCGTAGAAATCCTAGACGCGGCGGCGCAGCTGGGACAGCACCACCCCCCCCCCCCCCACCACCACCTCCTCAGTTCGACCCAGCCATGTTCCAGGCTGCGGTGGTGGCCACAGTGGCAGCCGCGATAGCTTAAATCAACCCCACTAATTCGGGCGGTATGGGTAGTGGTGCCTCGAATTCTAACAACGGGGACAGCCAGGGACGCTCGAGAGAGTGTACCTACAAATACTTTACAAACGGCAAGCCCAAAACATTCAATGGAAGCGGAGGTGTCATAGCCTTGCTGCAACGGTTCGAGAAAACCGAGACCATCTTTGAAATATGTGCATGCCCTGAAGCAAGCAAGGTCAAATTTGCTGCATGCACGTTCTCCGAAAGAGCCCTCACCTGGTGGAAGGGCCACGTCAAAGCACTAACACTCCTGGTGGCTAATGCAATAACATGGGGAGATGTAAAAACCATGTTGATGAAGGAATACTGCCCCAGGGGCGAGAAACAGAAGCCGGAAGAAGAATTATGGGGTCTCAAAATGACAGGCTCTGACATCCTGTCTTACGCCTCAAGGTTCAGTGATCTGGCCATGCTGTATCCCGGAATGGTTCCGACGGAAAGCAAGAAGGTGGAAAGATACATATGGGGACTCTCTCCCCAAGTCCAAGGGCACGTATTGTCCTCAAAGTCAGTTACCTTCGACAGTGCCAAGGAACTGGCACAACAACTCATTGACCATAACGCCAGCCATGACACTGTATGGACCACCTCCGACCATGCAAAAGGGGGAAACAACAAAAGAAAATTTTGGGATAAGAAGAAGGGCCAACCTACTCAAGACCCTGCCAAGAAAAAACAAGTGGTTGCTGTGCACGCTGCCACAACCATTGCCAACCCAACTCCGATAAGGCAATACGCCGGGAACCTGCCCAAATGCAACAAGTACAGCTATCACCACAACGGTGCATGCCGTGAAATGTATTGCACCAACTGTAACAAAAAGGGGCACACCGCCTGATTCTGTAGAGCTCCAGCCCAACAAAACGCACAAGCTGCCAACGCCGGAGAAAGCCGAACCTGCTATGGATGTGGACAAACAGGACACCTCAAACGTAGCTGCCCGAAGGCAAGAAACCCCAACCCGGGCGAAGTGGGCAGACTTCTGGCGATAGGTCATGAGGAAGCCGTCGCAGATCCAACTGTGGTTACCGGTACATTTCTCCTCAACAATAAATACGCATGAATTCTTTTCGATAGTGGCGCGGAGAAAAGCTTCGTGAGCCACCAATTCAAACGATTGCTTAATCAAACACCACAAACACTAAAAGACACATTCATTGTAGAAATGGCTAACGGAAAAATAGAGAACACTAACGACATTTACACCGGGTGTACCCTCACCTTAAACAATCACTTTTTCCAAATCGACCTTATGTTGGTCACCATAAATTTTTTTGATGTTATCATTGGCATGGATTGGTTATGCCCTCGCCATGCTGAAATCCTATGTCACTAAAAGGTCGTTCACCTTAATCTGCCGAGTGGCGAAACTCTCGTCGTTTATGGCGACAAACCTAGCTCAAACCTTCAGATCATCTCATGTGTCAAGGCTCAAAAGTATCTCCGCAAGGAGTACCATGCCTTCCTAGCCCATGTCGTAGACAAGAAGCAAGAAGTAAAAGACATCAAAGACATTCCAGAGGTCTGTGATTTCCCTGATGTATTCCCGGAAGACCTCCTAGGAGTGTCCCCTACTAGACAAGTCGAATTCCGAATCGACTTAATCCCTGGAGCTACCCCCTAGCCAAATCGCCATATCGTCTAGCCCCAGCCGAAATGTAGGAATTGTCCAGTCAATTGAACGAACTACTAAGCAAAGGTTGCATTATACCAAGCTTCTCACCTTAGGGAGCACCGGTTTTGTTCGTCAAGAAAAAGGACGGATCGTTCCGTATGTGCATTGACTACCGCGAACTAAACAAACTCACCATTAAAAACCGATACCATTTGCCTCGAATCGATGACCTCTTCGAACAGCTACAAGGAGCAAGTTTCTTCTCAAAGATTGACCTTAGATCTGGGTACCATCAACTATGAGTTCAAGAGGAGGATATTCCCAAGACAGCTTTCAGAACGCGCTATGGTCACTACGAATTTGTAGTGATGCCTTTCGGCTTAACAAATGCACCCGCAATGTTTATGGACCTGATGAATTGGGTGTGTCGACCTTACTTATACAAATTCGTGATTGTTTTCATTGATGATATACTAGTCTACTCCCGAAGTAAGGAAGAACATAGCCAGCATTTTACGCCAAGTCCTTGAGACGCTGAGGACGGAGAAACTGTATGCGAAATTCTCAAAGTGCGAGTTCCGGATTCGAGAAGTGAATTTCCTTGGACATGTAGTTAGTAAGGAAGGGATTCATGTGGACCCTTTGAAGATCAAGGAAATCGAAAGTTGGGCAGCACCAAGAACACCCACAGAAATCCGACAATTTTTAGGACTCGCCAGTTACTATCGAAGATTCATTCAAAACTTCTCCAAAATTGCAAAACCCCTCACCACCTTGACTAAAAAAGGAGTGACGTTCGTATGGGGAGATAAGCAAGAGGCTGCATTCCAACAACTAAAACGAACTCTATGCAGCGCTCCGATCTTGTCCCTACCGGATGGAACCGAAGACTTTGTGGTTTATTGCGATGCATCAAACCAAGGTCTAGGGTGTGTGTTAATGAAACGAGGAAAAGTCATTGCTTACGCCTCAAGACAGCTGAAGACGTACGAGGTAACCTACACGACGCACGACCTTGAATTGGGAGCAGTAGTGTTCGCCCTGAAAATTTGGAGGCATTACCTTTACGGCACCAAGTGCACCATCTTCACCGATCACAAAAGCCTCCAGCATATCCTCAATCAAAAAGAACTCAACATGAGACAAAGACGGTGGGTGGAATTACTAAACGATTACGAATGTGAGATTCGTTATCACCCAGGAAAAGCCAACGTGGTTGCAAACGCTTTGAGCAGAAAGGACTACTCGGGCCGCCGAGTAAAGGCATTAACCATGAGCATCCACTCACACCTGTCCATACATAGCGAGTTTGTTGTCTCATGAACCGGATCTGGACACCAAAATTTGGTGGATTCAGGGATGTTGTCATGAACCAAGCTCATAAAACTCGCTACTTCGTGCATCCCAGCTCAGACAAGATGTACGTAGACCTCAAGAAGTTGTATTGGTGACCGAACATGAAAGTCGAAATAGCTACCTTTGTGGGCAAGTACCTGACGTGCGCCAAGGTTAAGGTAGAATATCAAAAGCCCTCGGGACTACTTCAACAGCCAGAGATACCCGAGTGGAAGTGGGAGAGGATTACAAAGGATTTCATTACCAAGTTACCTAAGACCACGGGTGGACTTGACCCCATTTGGGTAATCGTTGACAGATTAACCAAATCCGCACACTTCCTACCAATAAAAGAAACAGACAAAATGGAGAAGTTGACAAGGATCTACATTAAATAAATAGTGCGCCTTCACGGAGTACCAATATCCATTATCTCCGATAGAGATAGTAGATTCACATCACGATTTTGGCAGTCACTGCAGAAAGCTATGGGGACTAGGCTGGACATGAGCACAGCCTACCACCCACAAACAGACGAACAGAGTGAAAGAACCATTCAAACGTTAGAGGACATGCTAAGAGCTTGTGTGATAGACTTTGGTAAAGCTTGGGATACTCATTTACCTCTTATTGAGTTTTCCTACAATAATAATTATCACACTAGCATCAAAGTTGCTCCGTTCGAAGCCCTCTATGGCCGTAAGTGCAGATCACCCATGTGATGGGCTGAGGTGGGTGATATGCAAATAGCAAGAGGGCAAGTCCCTAACAGCGCACTCACTGGCTCGGAGATGATAAGGGAAACAACCGAAAGGATCGTCCACATTCGAGAGCGAATGAAGGCTTCGCAAGACCGACAAAAGAGCTATGCGGATAAGAGACAAAAACCTTTGGAGTTCCAAGTTGGAGATCGAGTACTTCTGATAGTATCACTGTGGAAGGGATTAATACGTTTTGGGAAACGTGGGAAATTAAATCCAAGGTATATCGGGCCATTCGAAATCCTCGCTAGGATTGGACCGGTGGCATATAAGCTACGATTACCACAGGAACTCAACCACGTTCATCCTACCTTTCATGTGTCAAACCTGAAGAAATGTTTGTCTGATGAGACCCTCGTCATTCCTTTGGAAGAAATTGAGATCAACGAGAACCTCTACTTCTTAGAGGAACCAGTTGAAATCGTGGACCAAGAGGTCAAATCAGCGAAACAAAGCCGCATTCCCATCGTAAAGGTCCGGTGGAATGCCAAGCGAGGACCCAAATTTACTTGGGAACGTGAGGACCAAATGAAACAAAAGTACCCACATCTATTCCCCAACCCTTGAAGTCCCACTCAAAATGCAAATTTCGGGACGAAATTCCTTCTAACAGGGGGATAATGTGACAACAGTCAAAGTCAAAGTCAACAAGTCAAAGTCAATGTCAACAAGTCAAAGTCAAAGTCAACAAGTCAAACCGGTCAAACTTAACCAATACTTGTATGTGAAAAGTTATTCTATAAAAATGTGTATTGGTACGCCAAGAATTCAATGTTTCAGATATTCTATGTGTTTAGCAATGTAAAACCCTAAAAAGGGAGTTAAACGCTTCAAAACACGACTAAGGACCCTTTCGGAGACTTAAAATAATCATGAACGAAGCATAACGGGGTTCACGAACCTTGCATTACGAGATTATACGATAATAATGGCTAAGATGAAATCTCTCCCAAATCTCTCCAAGTATGTGAAATCTCTCCCAAATCTCTCCAAGTATGTAAAATCTCTCCAAGTATGTGAAATATCTCCTAAATCTCTCCAAGTATGTGAAATCTCTCCCAAATCTCTCTCAAACCTTTTATACTCATCCGGGTCATCCCGACCCTAAACTTGGCCAAAAACCGCTTGAATCGGGGAGTTATATCGAAAAACAGCTAAATAGGGTCAAAACCCCTCTTAGGAACCGAACCTCTTAGAAGGAACCTCTTAGAACCGAAACCCTTCTGTTAGGACCGAAGCTCCTCAGAACCGAACTACCCAAGATCCGAACCGAAGCCTGAGATCCGAACTAAGCATGCAAGACCGAAACCTCCCTACAACCGAAATAGGCCGAGCCCTCGGTCCATTTCGGTTCCATAGCAATTTCGGACCTAGCCTCTACCTTTGGTTCCTACTCTCACATCTACGGTCCCTTCCTTCTGCCACTCTCGGTTCTCACCTTCTAAGAGTCGAACCTCGCAGGTTCGGTCCTTAATGCCGGTTTTCGGCTACTTTCGCTTCCTAAGCCCGTTTTTGACGGGGATTTTTCACCAAATCCATATTTTTACCATTTTTAACCCCCTAAACTCATATTTTATTCATTTCTCAAAGATTTATTAATTATAAATCAATGTTTTACATTAAAAGAAATATCTAAAGATGTTTACCCCACAAGTGGGTCAAGTGTGCCCACTTGCCTTCCATGTGTCATCTCCTCATTAGCCAACCTTATCCACATCACACAAACCAATGTAAACATCACTTCAAACTTACAAGTTGCTCCAGCAACCTTCAATATATATAGAAGTCCTTGGAGAACTTCTTGGTTTAATTGATCATTCCAAACACTTATACTTCTCAAAACACCAAGAGAGCCTCATTTTCTCTCTACTTCCCACCACTTTGTGAAAGTGTTCTTGAGTTGCTACTGCACTTTTTGGTAAGTATTCCATCTAAACTCAAGTGTTATTCCATAATTTCATAACACTCTTGGATCATCGACTCATATCTTAACACCAAAAATCGTTTTTAGGATCATCCAAGCTTACACGTGTTCATCAAGTGTTCTTGAATTGATACTCCTTATCTTCAACCTTCCGCTCTTCAAGAAAATCACTGAAGGTGAGTTCATACCCCTACATTTTCTAGTTTTCATCAGTTTTCAGGGGGGGAATACAAGTTAAAACACCAAAACATATTCAATACTTAACTTGACAGCTTACAACAGAAAAGTTGTGACCTGTTCACGAACTGTTTTACCCAACTTAAACTTAATATTTTTCAAAACTGTTTAAAATGAAAATAGTTCAGGTTTATACCTTTAAAAGGACTACTTGCACATCTCCATACGATTTTTCTATAATTTATGGTGATTTTTACAAAACTGCCTATCACTGCAGCAACAAAATCGGACCAGGTTGTGAAGATGAATATTTTCACACTGGTTTGAGACCACCAAAAATTATGGGAAACTTTATGAACACAGTAGACTCTTTTTCCAAACTCTCCAAGTTTACGGATGCAGTTTTCGACTTACGATGATTTTTCTATAAATAATCAAAAACAGTGACAGTTAAGGGTAAAACTGTCAAAACAATCAAAAAGGGATTATTCACACCTTGTAACATGTTGAGCAAGGTGTGTAAGATTTACACTTAGTATTTTCAATGTCATATTATAGAAATACATAGAAATTCATAACACGGTGTCATAACATCATACAACACTTTTGATAAACTATAATAGGTATAGTTTTGAACACTTCGTTTAACAAAGAAAACGGTAACACTATCGATTTACAAAACGAATATTTCACTACACGCTAAGTGAACTTGTTAATGAATATTTGTGAGAAATTCTCCTTCGGGGTACTCTAAGTACCACAGAAAAGTCCTTTAGTTATAATCAGAATCTCCTGAAGGGAGAACATGATAGTTGTGTATAGATCTATACTGGGTCCGACAAACCCGCACCTAAGTTGCTTGCAACAGCTAGACCGGCAGGTCTGGGGTGATAAGTGTCTTAACATTCCGACGGCTGAAGAACGTCGCATACAAGGCCTTCTAGTCTTTAGTATGGTTATAACATCTCACATGGGGTATTAACAAAACATATAGTTCACGAAAATTCTAAGGTTTTATACAAAGGAGTTTTATTTGAATATAAAACACACACATAAGTATGACGATTTACTTACATATTAAGCCTTGTTTCAGTTAAGACTACAACAAACCTTTTAGAAAATATTGGATTTTCTGGAAACAAACTTATAACAAACTTTAAGGAAACAACATTCATTTTTCATAAAATGCTTATCGACTCACCAGCTTTATGCTGATACTCTTTCAAAACAACTTGTATTCTCAGGTAATCAGTAATACAGGTAACCACAAGATTTCTGAAGTCAAGACGCTAAGACGTAGATTCTTTTGCTACATTTTATCATCATATGTAATTTATTTGGAAACATGTATTTTTGAAACAATGTAACCTTTTAAATCATATCTATGATGGTTGCGTTTTACTTTCTTCACTATGGTTATGATACTGACCATGACCTCCTCCGCCCCCGAACATTTCCGCCGTTCTGGTTTAGGGGTGTGACAGTCACGGTGCCTATCGTGTAAGGAAGAAAGGGATGAGGATCCTGCAAGTCGCACATATTTTAAGGATTTAGTCGAATCTAAGTGAGGGAGAATGACCCAGGGATTTAGAAGCAGAAGCGGTTTTGAAACTGGGATAAGTTTCGCAATCATGCCAGGAAGCAAGGTAGCCCCGGGCAGCTGTAGGGAGTAAGGGTAGTATGAGTTGGAAGTTCGGAAAACATGCCAACATTAAGGTCTCGTTCTTATGATGGTTGATAGCAGGTCTGAAGAAATCAGGATGGGGATTTCAGTCAGGACATGAGTTCAACTTGGGATATTAGATCGTGCATGTATGCTCGACCTTGGAGTGAGTTCGGATTAGTAGGCAGCGAAAGACCATGGTCAGCGGTGGAGACATCATGGAAAGTGTTGTAAGACTGCGGGATAGCCGTAACATTCACTAGTAGCCAGTTAGCGTGGGAAGTGTTATAAGACTGTGGGATAGCCGTAACATTCACCAGCGGCCAGATAGCGTCAGAATGTGGTAAGACTGCGGGGTGGCCTGTAGCATTAGTTGGCAGATAGTGTAGAAGTATGGTAAGACTGCAGGGTGGCCCGTAGCATTAGTTGTCAGGTAGCGTAGAAGTGTTGTAAGACTATGGGGGTGGCCCTTAGCATTCACTAGTTGGTAGGACAAGTATAGTAAGACTGCGGGGTCGCCCGTAGCATTTGTTAGTTATCCATTGGTACATGGGAGTGTAAGACTGCGGGGTGGCCCGTAGCATTCGCCGACCCCTGTTCGGCAGTGAGAATGTGGCAGATGTGTGATTCGCTCACAGATTTCTCCAGATGGTTTAGGCCGGGGCGGGACAGCCGCACGGATGTGAGTAGGCCACAATATGATTGGATTCGGAAAACGGCAGGTCATTGGAGACCAGGAGTGATGTAAGACTACAGTGGTGCTGGTAGCATTCACCTTTTGTAGTAGATTCGGTGGTGACGGGTAGTCGGATAGTATGATCTGGAGGATCAATAGGAATAATGTAGCCGTGAGTGGAAAACTGGATGAAGTAGTTTTCGATGGCCGAAGTTTCTTCAGAAGTCACTGAGAGCGACTAAGAAAGTGTTCTTTAGTTCAGTAACCGGTGAGAGTCCGGTATTCTAGGTAATGACAGAGCAGTTAGGGCCGGAGTGGTATCGGTTCATCCAGTAAGCGGATCAGAGGCAGCAGGTTCTACCGACACGTATCAATGAGAGAATTTTAGTATGGAGCAACTAGTTGACCGAGGGGTACTGCGCCACTCACTATGGGGTTAAATAATCTCAGAGTAAAGGACTTGACTCTGTTGCGCAGCTCTCGTCCGAGTCTAACCGTTGCAGGAACGAATCTTTTACTCGAAGGATTATCTGATCCATCCGTTGGGTTGGGCGTTCAGCATTAAGGCGTGATAAGAGGAAGCATTCAGTAGTTAACAATGAAGGAACCAGCACTGGGAGTGATTGAAGATTTAGTATAGCACAGGGTTGGTTCTACTCATAGATAGAGAAGGTTATTGCTTATAGAAGTTTCCTTGGGAAGGCCAGTGACCGTGCTGGAAAAAGGGGTGGATCCCTTGGATGTACAGCGTAAGTACTCGGAGAGTACCGGCAGGATAGTCGATTGGGTAAGGGCGATGTACTTAAGGTTTGTAGTGATTGGATGGTTCTCAAAAAGATGCGTTCGAGGTATAGCATTTCGCTCAGGAAGACTGGAGGGAAGGCCACCAAAAGCGGACCTTCAAAGATTGGACCGAGCAGGCAAGGTATGCGGCGATTAGGAATGTCGTGAGAGGTTGCGGAGTAGTGGGTCGTAGCGGACTTCGAGGACGAAGTCTATTTTAAGTGGGGGAGTGTTGTAACACCCCGAAGTCAAAAGACCTAGAAAGGAAAGGAAAACCTCAAAAAATCAGAAGGCGACTCGTCGAGTAGGTGGGGTGACTCGACGAGTAGGAGCGCGTTCCGGGTCGCGGGTTAAGCGACCTACTCGACGAGTCGGAGGACCGACTCAGCGAGTTGGTCAGGATTTGGGAAACCCTACATTCGGGACTTGGCACCCTATTTAAGCATCCTATTCCCATGTTCTGAGTTCCATTCCCAGCCCCCATTGTCTAGAACTTAACCCACGAAACCCTAGATCATTTGGTGAGTGTATGAGCCATTCTTAAGTATTTTGGTGTCCTTGGAGGCTAGAAGAAGAAGAAGGAGATTGCAGGTTCAAGGAGGAACTTGTAGATCCAGCAACACCATCTCATTTCCATCATTTTCTGGTAATCAAGTCTTCATCTTGACTTATAGCTTCTTAGATCTATTTATGTCCACTTTATGAGAGTTTTGGTCCATGGAGCTTGATCTATGGGACAATGATGTCCCTAGAAAAGATCCTTTCAGACCTGGGGTCCCAAAGGGTGGTTAACGCATAAAGGTGCAAGCTTTATGCCATTAGAACTCTCCATGCAAGGTTTAAGAGGTTGTTATGGCCTTTTGAGCAAAAAGGGGCATGCATGGATGTAAAGGCAGAGGCTTTACGTATTATTTCGACCCTAGAAGGTTAGATCTGGGTTATGGATGCTTGGTGCCTGACTGAAATCGTCTGAATAGGTTTGGCCTTAGGAGGAATCGACGATTTGCTCTTAGGACTCGGCGAGTCAAGCCATTTTCTTGCCCAAAACCCTTTTGATAGCGGGTGTGTGTTGAGTTGGTAGAGGACTCAGGCAGTTGGGTTCATTATGGACTTGAAGATCATCGTACTCGACGAGTTCAAGGATGAACTCGGAAAGTCCAAGGCAATCTCCCAACCCATGAAGACAGACTCCACGAGTTGTTCATAGAACTCGGCGAGTCATAGACTGGACGCATTCATATGATGAAGATGAACTCGACAAGTTCAATGATGAACTCGGCGAGTCGGTTGAAGATGGTCTCGATGTTATGGTTGAAGGTGAACTCGTCGAGTTCTTGCTAGACTCGACGAGTAGAGTCGGGTGGTTCTATAATTTTGAAAGAATAGGGACTCGACGACTTGGTGGACCAACTCGGAGAGTCAAGTCAACTGGATATTGACTTTGACCAGAGTTGTCGTTGACCTAGTTTGACCTAGTTTGACTTTTGAGGGTATTGTAGTCTATGTGTTATTTTGGGTATTGATAGTTCGGGGAGCCGAAGGATCAGCAGTTCAGGAGTTTCCGGTTAGCATCCAGAATTGTTCAGCTAGTCTTCAGCAGTGCGAGGTGAGTCTCCTCACTGTTTGTATGGGTCTACGACCACAATGCCGGCCCATTTAGTTTATGTATAGTAGGAAGACCTGGGGGTTAGCCCTAGGCATTATGTATGAAAGACCAGGAGGCGGCTCCTGGCATACTGCATGATATTATATATAGTAGGAAGACCCGGGGGTTAGCCCTAGGCATTATGTATGAAAGACCAGGAAGTAGATCCTGGCACACTGTATGATATTATGAATTAAAGACCAGGAGGTGGCTTCTGGCACACAGTATGCTGATTAGCCAAGTAGAGTAGTATGTATGCTAGTTGTCTTTGTGATGCTTGCATGGAAGACCAGGGGGTGGCCATTGGCACTTGCCTGTAAGACCCAAGGAGTGGCCCTAGGCTTGACAAGAAAGTCCACATGCGACCCGTGGCGTAACAGCAAAACTATGTTTGGCACATAGCACCTTACTTGATTATGGATATGTTTGTTATGTATGGCTCACAGTATATATGGCATGTATGGCCCAGTTGATATGTATGGTATGTGGTATTTGGGGAACTCAATAAGCTTCGTGCTTACGGTTTACAGTTTTGGTTTCAGGTACTCATGTTTTAAAAGGAAGGAGCTCGGGGCGGTTGCAGCGCATCACACTATGATTTCCGCAATGTGTGATCTTTGGGGATTTGACTTTGATATTTGTTTTAAATGAAATTTTTTCAGTGTCTGGAACAACGTTATTAAAGGTTTTCTTATATTAAAAATGAAATTTTTGGCCTTGAATTTTGGGATGTTACAGAGCGGGACCATTTATATAATTTTGTCTCATTTCATATGACATTTCCAAATCCAAATTATAATAAACTTTTCGAATTAGGTTCAAAAACAATTTAGAGAGAGGGGAAGAAGATGAGGGGGAGGTCGCAATGACTCCTTCTCATCAATTCTGTTTAAAAAACATTAGCACCGGACAAGACGAAGCCTTGTAACTGCCAGAACCAATAGTTTCGCAGGTACATGAAAGCCACTTTATCCACCCTTATTGAATAACTTTAATCATTTGATAGATTTTTCTTATTTGTTACTAGTTAGTGTATAATATGTAAAATGGTGTTGTTTTTTTTGTTTGTGCCGCTGGTAAGTTCTCTACTAGAAGTTTTGGTGGTTCATCTGATTGATGTTATATCTTTACTCTTCTCAAAGTGAGTTGTCATTGTTGGTGTTCCTTTTTTAGAAAATGTAAGGAGTTGTGGCTTTTTAGTTCTCTATTTTTTAAGGAGAATTCCGTATATATCTTTATTAAATATCAAAATATTATATTTGTCCAACTTAATTTCTAAACATCATATTTACCTTTCATAACATTTTAAAATATCTATTATGTCTTGCTTAAACATCAAAATATTATATATGTTTTTTTTAATATCACAATATCATATATGCCCTTATTAAAAACCAAAATATAGTAGTAATCTAAAATATCCTCAATCTACCACATGAAGATATTCAACAAAAAAAAAAACTAACCAATCAATGCATACCTTCCGTGAAGATGGCTCAAGATGAAGCGTTTTGTTTATCAAGACTGTGGCATTCCAATAGTTTAGAAGTAGACATTCTATTATTATAAACATAAGGATAATATGGTTAAAAATTTTAATTAATATAATAATTCTAAGATATAAAAAATGATTATAAAGTATTAAAAACATTGTAATTTTTTTTGGTAAATATGATATTTTGAAAGTTTATAAAAGTTAAATATGATATTAAAATTTAAATTGAGCAAATATGATATTTTGATGGTTAATAAAGAATATCAAAAAAAGATTTTGGCAAATATAATATTTTGAAAGTTTATAAAGGATAATTAAGATATTAACAAATTAAATTGCGTAAATTTAATATTTTGATGTTTAAAAAGAATATATATATATATATATATATATATATATATATATATATATATATATATATATATATATATATATATATATATAGGCTTAGGTTATTCTATGCAAAGTAATTATTGTGTTATTGTATGTATAAATGTAGGCCAATCATTTTATTTATTTTAAGAAAGTGATTAATACATATTATTTAATTAAATATAATTGAAAAATATCATCTAATTTAACTAGAAGGGTATTTTAGTCAGTTAACATAGATTTAATGAAGGAAATTTGCATATTTTAAGGGATCAAAGATTCTATTAATTTTAAAAATCCGATTTTACAAATTATAAGGTTTTTAGTTCGGACATTCTGACAGAATATGTTTGAGTATGTTCAAAAATAACAAAATTTCTTGTAGAATAACAAAGTTCTCGAACCATCAATTGAAGAATTAAAACAAAATTTACATTAATTCTTATAGAATACATGTAACATTTGCTAAGAATTACATTTATTTTTAAAGAATAAAACTAAAAAAACTTTCAAATCGGGAAAAAAACATCAAAATCTAACAAAGACACTAATACATTCTAAAAGAATAATGTTGCTAAGAATCACTTTCAATTCCATGGTCCATTCTTCAAGCATCAGCTGCTTCTGTGGAAACAAATCCAATGCATAAATCAGTGAGAAAAATATTCATATTCCATTCCAACAGAATTGGAATTCGTGATTCTGTTCTGATAGAATTGGAAATCAAGATTCAGTTACGGTATGCATTCTGTTAGAGCAGGTTGATTTTTCCGGGGAGAATCTGAATCATTTGGTTGTTGCTATTGTTGTTGCAATGGGAAGTTGTACCCTTAGACCATAACATACACTCAATGGATCACATGTATAGATACACAATTCAGTTTTGATTTTAAGTTAAATAAAAAAAATACAATCAATTTTGTCCCAATTTTCTAATTTAGTTATGCAGAATTGACAACAATCAAGAATATACTTATAATTTGTAAGGTTCTTCTAAATTCCAAACCAAGACTTTTCACAAACACTTGGAATGCAAAAATCAAAGACTTCATTTGAAGCTAGACCCATTACATTAGAAAGAGACATACAAGGATTTGAGGAGGGATTTGATGAGTATGTTTCTCCAATCACAATATGCCGATTTCATTCATCATCACATTAACTATAGCAAACATTTTGGATCTAAAGTCATGGTTTTGATCTAAGGATTTGAGTTTCTAAATCTAATCCCATCATAAAATTACGAACACACAAATTAACAAGTCCCACTACTTCTAATCACAATAAAGCAGTAATACATGAATATTTCACTACAAGAAACTTAAAATCACAATTAACTAAATCAGTGATTACTCACATAAGTTATTAAGGGATACGATGAAGCGAACACTTGTAAACAACCGCGTTCAATCGAGCAAGCCTACACAGAAACCAATTTCAGAATACAAAGAATTCATGAATCCTGTTTGTTGAAAATCCGTATGAACAGATCGAAGGACGAAGAAATATAGAAAAGAAGAAAGAGTTATGCATCAATTGATAGAACAACAAATAAATATAACAGAAATCATGGAAAAGAAGAAAGAGTGAAAGCTAGTAAAAAATTGACATCAGCGAGGACTCGACAACAGGAAAAATCGGACAAAAACGAACCTTAGCTGGTGAGTGCGACAACAGGGGCGACCGATTAAAGATGATCGAATCAGGGGAGGGTGCTGATTGGGCGGTTGCAGAATCCCTTGCTTTCGCGACTTTGCTGGTGGAGGGGAATCACGTGAGGTTGAGTGGTCAGGATGTTGAGAGAGGTACTGTCCCAGAGCTTCTGCCATAGCTCCTCCCTACTGAGACTCCCGATCTCAGCGCTAAACACGAGAACAAGTACCAAAGTCGCTTTCTCAGCGCCCCTTGCAATCGATCGAAATGTCCCGCTCTATGAAAAACACGATGAAGGGCAAACCCACAAAGGGTCGCTGGTGTCGATTTGTTCAATTTAGGGTTTTCAGAATCGGGTTTTTAGATAAAGAGGGGAACGAGATTTAAACTGGAGAGATACCATGATTCTAGGGATTATTTTTCGAAGTTATTAAACAAATGACTAAATTACCCTTATTTATTTATTTAATTATTTAATTATTTATTTAATTTTGATTGGCCCACATTTATACATACGATAACACAATACTTAGTTTAAACAAATGAACCTAGCTCTCTCTCTCTCTCTCTCTCTATATATATATATATATATATATATATATATATATATATATATATATATATATATATAATTTTCCCGTTTCTCGTTTCTTAATATGTGTACAGTATACTTATGTTGTATTTTTGTTAGCTTCCTACTAACACTTCAATATAATTGTCGCCATTAAAAAGTAAAAAAATAATATATATATATATATATATATATATATATATATATATATATATAGGTAAAAGTTCATTCGAGACGAACATAATTTTGTGAGACCGTGATTCCAAAAGTATATATATGGGACTTCGAAAAGAATGGAGAAGCGTGAGTATGATGGTGAAGAATCAACAAAGTTTTGATACATCAACTCTCAATGATTTGTACAATCAGTTGAAGACACACGAAATTGAGGTAAATGAAATTGCTGAGGAATCGAAGTTGATTTTGGAAGGTCCATTGGCACTTGTGTCAAAGATATCTGAGAAAGAAGCTGAAAATGGTGATTCAGAGGAAGAAGAGGGATTCATCATGAATTCGGATGATGAGGCAATAGCATTTTACTCAAATAATCATGTTAAGAAGTTTTTCAAAAAGCCGTTCAATTCGAAGGCTAAGCTTGCTGAGGCAAAAGGAAGCGCTGTGAGTAAAACTGTTGTTGAGGAGAAAAAGAAGGTTGAGAAGAAAGATTCAAAAATGTCTGAAGGAAAGAGTGAGAAGAAGCTGAAAGGTGATTCTGGAATTGATTGTCATTATTGCAATGGAGCCAATCATCTTGTGAATGATTGTATGCTTCGGAAGAAGGATGAGAGAAAGAATAAAGTAAAAGATGAGGCTTATTATGCAGAGAGGCTTGAGGAGGTTTGTTCGAAAGCTAAGAATTTATCACTGGTCGCAAGGGGTGAACAGGAGGAGGATGGAACCTATCAAATCTGGTCATCCGGGTCAGACGATGAAGAAATGAGGAATCCAACACATGGAGCAATGTATGCGAAGATGGAGGAGGACTCAGATGAAGAGGAATTCGAAGTGAAAGGAAGATGCTTCGTATCCAAGACAGCAGACAAATCTCCAATGACAACAAAGGTACATAATATTCTCGAATCTTTTAATATTCCTAAACATGCATATGACTCTGAACTAATATCTTTTGATGAGACAGTTACTTATTTTGATTCAATTGTTGTGTCTGCTAGCAATGAGGCCAACAAGTTGTCCATGGAGTTATTAGAGACCAAAAAGCGATTAGACATGAAAATAAATAAAATTGATTGTTTGGAATTACAGATAACAAATATTATGTGTGATAGGGATACTTTATCAAATGAAGTCAAACTTTTGCTAGCACAAAGAAATATATACTGTAATTCTGCTAAGAGACTTTATGGCAAGTTAACTGATTTACATCATTCATGTGAAATAAGTAAAGAGCAACATAGAAAATTACTACCTTTTCTAGCATACGAAAGAGCTAAGGTAGATAATATATCGTATGATTGTGAGAAAATAATAGCTGATTTTGACAAAGTTCCTGATGATAGATATAAATATGGAATTGTCAAAATTGATGAATGTCTTGATGCGAATGAATTAGTTAACATAGTAAATGATACTTTGACTAAATCTGAACAAATTCAAATTTTGAAAAAGACTGAGAATTCAACATCTGATTCTCAATCTAATTTTGCTGATATTGAAGATAATTCTGACAATATTAGTGAAATTAGTGATCTTGAGGATGTTGATTGTTCCCAGTTGTCTGTTGTTAATGTTGCATCAACATTTAAAGGGAAAGAAAAAGTTAAGGACTTGATGGTTAAGAAAGAAACTGATATATCCTCAACTTCGAAAGTTTGTGATATGGAATTCGTGGATCTCAGAGACAGTCAAACTGATGATAGCGATGATGAAAAAGAAGAGAAAATTTCGAAGAAAAAGAAATCTTCAAAGGAAGAAGAAATTCCTCGAATAGTGGTTGATCAAGTGTATGGTGATACACAAAAGTTCGAAAAAGTAATGAATGAAAAAGGTGATCACTATCTTGAAACGAATACTGTGGTTTATCCAAATTTCAAGTGTACAGATGATGTCATTTTTCCAAATCAAGTATTCGTAACTACTGGAAATGTGCCCGAAGCAAAGAGGAACAAGAAACAACAAAGGCATAATGCGAAAAGCTTTCCATATTAATCAATGAGACATAACAATTTCCATACTTGATATAAAATCAATAAAGTTTCAGCACAAATGGCACAGTAAATACTCAGGAATATCATTTTGCTAGAATATTTAGGCTTTTAGCCTTATCTTAGCATACTACCGAAGCCAAAGTGATGTCTATGTCATACACTTCTTGGTCAACGGTTCATACCAATACCCAAGTAATGCCTATGTCATACACTTCAAGTCAGAGGTACAACCTTGCTATAAAAATAGCAGACACAACAACTTGAGATGATAACATGGGAAAAGCACATAGCACATATAACACATAACATACAATTGTTCCTATATATTAAACTCACCGTGAAATAACCGGGGGTTCAAATAGTAATTCGGGCAGCACTTCGGCTCTAAATATGACTTTCTTCGTTGAAAACCGGGAGCTTGCTTGAAAACCGGGCTCTACGAAGGTTGGGCATCGAAACCGAAAAGATAAATTTTTCGGGCTTCTCGGGAATTTCGGGGCGTGTTTCGGGCTTTGGAATTAGTATCGGGGCTTCGGGGGAAGTCGGAATGTAAGAAAATATGGAACAAGGGTGAAAAATGCCAAATTTCAAACATCTAACCGGGAGGTCTCGCACCCCTTATATAGGTGCGAGCCTCGGATCCGAAGCGAGGGGGTGAGGGCAGGTGGCTGCGAGGCTCGGACTAGGTGGCAGCAGGGCGAGGTTCGGACGGACAGGTGCTCACTTCGCATTGGTCGGACGACGCGGCTTCTGGCTTCGGATCGGGTCGGCAGCCTCGGTCGAATCAGGAGTCTACACGTGGGTCGGGCACGAAGGCGCATGCGAGATCACGTGACTTCGGACAAATGCCAGCTCCTAAGTGGACCGAGCTTCGGTCCAATGGGGAAAGAGGTGGCGACTTCGGACCAATCAGCGGGTGCCACGCGAGGCTGCGGTCCAATCAAAAGACGCCACGTGGATCGAACACTATTCATGCGAAAATTATCGAAAAATGTGCCCAATCTTGTAAAATCTATAACTTTCTCATACGGGCTCCGTTTTTGACGTTCTTTAAATGCACGCGTAGAGAAAATTATGCTCTACAACTTTCATTTAGACTTCATCGGAAAATTTTGACTTTATTTTTATATTATTATTTTTAACAGACCGGGACTGGTAAATCCGTTAAAAATTCATAACTTCTTCATCCGACGTCCGTTTTCGTCAGACTTTTTACCGTTGTAGTGCTAATGATGAGACCTTCCATTCTCGTTTAGGTTGTATCGGCTAAAAAATCACTCGATCTAAAATTCGAGTTTTTAGCTGTCTACTGCTAAGCTAAAACTTAGAAAAATCATAACTTCCTCATACGAAGTCAGATTTTGGCGTTCTTTTTATCAAAATTCTCGGTTTAATGAATACTACGACTTTCATTTAGATCACTAAGGCCAAAAAGTAGTTTATCAAAAACTCACTTTTCACGTCATTCGGCACCGTGCCGGTTTTATCGCGGATCTTCGATTGGTCATAACTTCTTCGTTATAACTCGGATTTCGACAAGGTTTTCACCTATATGTTCCTAATGAGATTATCTACAACTTTTAACAATAAAATTTTACTTATTTCAAATTTTATATTTTCGCTAAATTTCACTATTTAGCTTTTAATTGGAATCTTATAAGACTTCCAATAATTTATGAGTGATTCTAAACATAGTTTTACCTTATTTCTAGTAAAAACTATCTATTAGAACCCAATACTCAATATCACATAATATTTTATAATATTATTTACTTAAAACACGATTTCAAAATGTGTATGTTACAAATATCTCCTCCTTTTGAGAATTTCGTCCCCGAAATTACATCGATTAAAATAAATTTGGGTATTTCGCTCTTATCTCATTCTTATTTTCCGAAGTATAGTTCGGGCCTCGATGGTGTTTCCACTTGACAAGCACCAACTCTACTTCTTTATTACGTAGCTTAGTCGTTCTTTCGTTTACGATCTCTTCAGGCTCTTCTACATAAGTTAACTTATTATCCAGTTTCACCTAGGATAATGGAACTACCTCATCATAGATGCCCAAGCATTTGCGCAGATAACTCACATGGAAGACATCATGAATACCTGCCAAATCTTCAGGCAATTCCAAGCGGTATGCTTGTTTACCAATTCTCTGGAGGATTTTGAAAGGACCAACAAATCTAGGACTTAGTTTTCCTTTCTTTCCAAATCGCATAAGACCTTTCCATGGGGATACCTTCAACATTACGAAATCACCCACTTGGAATTCTATTGGTCGCCTCCTGTTTTCCGTATAGGACTTTTGTCGATCCTGGGCGACTTTCATTCTTTCTCGTATAATTTGAATCTTGTCGGTGGTATCTTGAATCATTTCAGGGCCTCCAAGGATTTTCTATCCTATTTCACGCCAACATAATGGAGTTCGACACTTGCGACCATATAATGCCTCATATGGTGGCATTTTAATTGAAGCGTGGTAACTGTTATTATACGAGAATTCGACAAGAGGTAAGTATTTATCCCAGTTACCACCGAACTCCAAGACACATGCACGAAGCATATCTTCTACTGTTTGGATTGTTCTCTCTGTCTGACCATCTGTCTGGGGATGATAGGCTGTGCCGAGAGCAACTCGAGATCCCAATTCACGTTGCATACTCGCCCAAAAGTGAGAAGTGAAGCGAGTATCACGATCGGAAACGATCTTTAGTGGCACACCATGTCTTGCAACAATTTCATCCAAGTATACTTGTGCGTATTTCTCCATTGGAGTCGTTTCACGCATTACAAGAAAATGAGCGCTTTTAGTCAGGTGGTCGACGATTACCCAAATGCTATCATGCTGTCTAGCATTCTTTGGCCATTTGGTAATAAAATCCATGGACAGTTCTTCCCATTTCCATACAGGTACACTAAGACTTTCTGGGGTTCTGTAAGGCTTTTGGTGCTCTGTTTTGACTTGTAAACATACTAAGCATTCCTGTACATATCTTCCAATGTCTCTCTTTAATCCAGGCCACCAATAATTAGCTCTTACATCATAGTACATTTTACTTGTACTAGGATGTATTGACAGTTTAGACTTATGGGCTTCATCTAAAATCTTCTTTCTTAATCCACCAATCTTCGGAATCCATAGCCGATTCTTGAATACCTTCAATCCTCGTGGATCATCAAGTAAAACATCGGTGTAATGTACCATCCCTTCTTTCTTCACATTTGCTAGCTTTAGGGCCTCTACTTTCCATTTCTGTAGTTCATCTAGAATAGTGAACTTTACTGTGGTGTGAGTAATAACATAACACATACTATTACGATAAACCTTTCTGCTAAGTGCATCGGCAACTACATTAGCCTTTCCAGGATGATATAGGATTTCACAGTCATAGTCTTTGATCAGCTCCATGGCTCGTTGTTGTCTCATATTCAGAGTTTGCTGACTGAATATATACTTGAGACTCTTATGGTCGGTATACAATTGACATTTTGTACCAAAGAGGTAATGTCTCCAAAGTTTTAGGGCAAATACCACTGCAGAGAGTTCGAGATCATGAGTTGGATAATTCTTTTCATAATCTTTCAGTTGTCTTGAGGCATAAGCTATCACTTTACCACGTTGCATCAACACACAACCGAGTCCTAATCTTGAAGCATCGCTATATACAGAGAAATCATCATCACCTTCTGGAAGTGATAAGATTGGAGCATGAGTCAAAAGATCTTTTAAAGTCGAGAAAGCTTTTTCTTGGGCTTCACCCCATTCGAACTTCACTTCCTTTCGTGTAAGACTCGTGAGAGGTACGGCTATACGAGAAAAAGTCTTAATAAATCTCCGGTAATATCCCGCGAGACCCAAGAAACTATGAATTTTGGAAGCATTACGGGGCACTTCCCAATTTTGAATAGCTTCAATTTTAGTAGGATCTACGGATACACCGTCACCGGAAATAACATGGCCGAGAAATTGAACTTGGCGAAGCCAAAATTCACATTTCGAGAATTTAGCATAAAGTTTCTCCTTTCGAAGAAGTTCTAATACCGCACGAATATGAATGGCATGATCAACTTTAGATTTGGAATAGATTAGAATATCGTCAATGAATACGATGACAAATTTATCAAGCATTGGGCGGCATACCCGATTCATCATATCCATGAATACAGCAGGAGCATTCGTTAAACCAAACGGCATAACAAGGAATTCGTAATGCCCATATCGGGTACGAAAAGTAGTCTTTGGTATATCCTGCTCGTGAACTTTCAGCTGATGATAGCCAGATCTTAGATCAATCTTTGTGAAATAGCTAACACCCTGAAGTTGATCAAATAAATCATCAATGCAAGGTAGTGGGTACTTGTTCTTGATAGTCACCTTATTCAGCTCACGATAATCAATGCACACGCATTGATACATCCTTCTTCTTGACAAACAATACCGGAGCACCCCAGGGAGAGGTACTTGGTCGGATAAAGCTTTTGTCAAGTAATTCCTGCAGTTGGATCATCATTTCTTTCATCTCTGCTGGCGCAAGACGATAAGGAGTCTTAGCAATCTGAGCAGCACCAGGCATAAGGTCAATTCGGAGTTCTACTTGCCTGTCCGGAGGAAGTCCAGGCAATTCTTCGGGAAAAACATCTGGATACTCCTTAGCAATGGGAACATCATTCACCGTTTTCTTATCTTCTTTTGAGACATCGACCGTGTAGGCCAGATAGATAGAACACCCTTTCGATATGAATTTACGGGCTTTGAGGAAAGATATTATTTTTAAGGTTCCTTGTTCACCATAGACATAGATAGGATTCTACCCTTCAATGGGAATACGTACTATCTTTTCATAACACAAGAGGTCTGCGTGGTTCTTTGACAACCAATCCATGCCGAGAATAATGTCAAAGTTGGGCAAGGAGATAGGAATTAGATTAGCAATAAAATTGTAGCCTTCAATTTCTATAACACAATTCCTATAGACTTTATCGGCAAGTAATGATATACTTCTAGCAGTCTCTACGTGAAAGGTTTGCGCGAGTGCATAGCAAGCAATTTGGAAAGAATGCGCAAATTCATAAGACACAAAAGAATCTGAGGCACCAGAATCAAATAAGATGTGAGCAGGTCTAGAGTTAACAAGAAATGTACCCATCACAACATTCGGGTCCTCGCGTGCCTCTTCTGTGGTGATCTGGAATGCACGACCCTTAGCTTTTGGAACCTCCTCCTTTTTAGTTGGAGTACCCCTTGATTGTTGAACAGGAGCTTGACTTTTCACCGGTTGTTGAACGGAAGCTTGACTTCCCGTCATCTGACTAGTAAGAGTGGGGCAAAAACGCTTCCTGTGGCCAATGACACCACATGCAAAGCATGCAACACCTTTCATTGGACACACGAGCCTCTTGTGTCCTACTTCTCCACATCCAAAACAGACCACAGTTCTTTCCTCTAGTCTGCATTCGCCCGGATGATTCTTTCCACAATTTCGACAAGCTGGTGACTGAAGAGAAAAAGATTGTGACCTGCCGCGGCCACGAAAAGCACTATGAGATTGTACTTGCTTGCTAGGTTCAGATCAAACGGATTGAGTTGGTGGAATAGGGGAAGCAGGAGCAGTCATTTCAGTACGCGGATGCTTCGGAACAGTAAGAGTGGCACCACGTAGTTCTAAGTCATGCTCAGGCCTTCGAGCATACTGAACGGCTTTATCGAATGATAGAACCTCCCGATTGGCAACGAAATCGTGGATTTCGTGCCGTAGTCCCTCCATGAACAACTGAATTTTCTCGTCTTCAGTTGGGATATACTTTGTAGCAAACCTTGCTCTTTGATTAAACTGAGTTTCATACTCATTCACAGTCATTCCTCCCTGTTTAAGCTTGAGGAATTCTTTCTCCAACCTCCTCCTCATGTCTAGAGGACAGTACTTCTCTAACACACGAGTTTTGAACATTTCCCAGGATAAATTCTCCTGGTCAAACCCACTGAGAGCTTCATAGGTTGCTTCCCACCAGACCAAGGCTTCTCCGATGAGCATTGCAGAAGTATAGTTAACCTTGTCTTCATCATCCACATGAGAAATACGAAACACTTTCTCTGTGTTCTGGATCCAAGTAAGAACAAAAATTGGATTAAGAACACCAGAAAATTCTATAGCACCGCTACTCTTGAAATCTTTGAACGAGGGACGCTTCACCTCTCCTCTCGAAGATTCTCCATTGGCTTTCTCTTTTCCTTTATCACCACTCTTTTTGTGTTCTTCGAGAGTCTGTCGAATAACACCGGTAAGTTTAACTAATATAGTCGCTCCTCACGAGGAGATACTGGAGTATTCACTTCCTCAGGTTGAGGACCTCCACCAACCTCAGGGGTATGGCTATTAACCTGTTCAGCCATTGCTCTGCAATAGGGAGTAATTTTGTATTTTAGAATATTAGGGTTTACTATTACCTAATACTTATATATATATATATATATATATATATATATATATATATATATATATATGTATTTCCTATGGTTTGTATCCTTACACTTACAATGATTAAGTTCATATATTGAACTTCCAATAGTTTAAGTCTAAATACCAATCCGTGGAATTTAGTTCACTTAAACCACTGCTCTGATACCATGATTGAAAGACCCACACTTTCATATTTGACAATTGTTACTCCGAAACATGGTACATGCATATTCATAAAACAATATTTTATATTGATAAAACGGTTACAAACTACTGGATACAAACCCACTATTTCATAGTGTTATATATTACATAACTCCCCATGATTCTATAGTTTTATACATATGGGAGTGCAAAATACAATAGTTTCAAACTATTCGAAAATCTTCTATCAATACAGTAGTTTCAAACTATTCAAAAATCTGCTACCAGTATATAACTATACTGGATGCTTATCTGCTGCAAATTAGTTAAACATTGAGAGGGGTAAGCGGTGGCGCTTAGTGAGTTCAATAATAGATACAATATAACGTTATGCCATATATATATACTTCAGTATGCCCGAAGCAAAGAGGAACAAGAAACAACAAAGGCATAATGCGAAAAGCTTTCCATATTAATCAATGAGACATAACAATTTCCATACTTGATATAAAATCAATAAAGTTTCAGCACAAATGGCACAGTAAATACTCAGGAATATCATTTTGCTAGAATATTTAGGCTTTCAGCCTTATCTTAGCATACTACCGAAGCCCAAGTGATGCCTATGTCATACACTTCATGGTCAACGGTTCATACCAATACCCAAGTGATGCCTACGTCATACACTTCAAGTCAGAGGTACATCCTTGCTATAAAAATAGCAGAAACAACAACTCGAGATCACGTGAAGCGGCTTCTGGCTTCGGATCGGGTCGGCTGCCTCGGTCGAATCAGGAGTCTACACGTGGGTCGGGCATGAGGGCGCATGTGAGATCACGTGACTTCGGACAGATGCCAGCTCCTAAGTGGACCGAGCTTCGGTCCAATGGGGAAAGAGGTGATGACTTCGGACCAATCAGCGGGTGCCACGCGAGGCTGCGGTCCAATCAGAAGACGCCACGTGGATCGAACACTATTCATGCGAAAATTATCGAAAAATGTGCCCAATCTTGTAAAATCTATAACTTTCTCATACGGGCTCCGTTTTTGACGTTCTTTATATGCACGCGTAGAGAAAATTATGCTCTACAACTTTCGTTTAGACTTCGTCGGAAAATTTTGACTTTATTTTTATATTATTATTTTTAACAGAACGGGACTGGTAAATCCGTTAAAAACTCATAAGTTCTTCATCCGACGTCCGTTTTCGTCAGACTTTTTACCGTTGTACTGCTAATGACGAGACCTTCGATTCTCGTTTAGGTTGTGTTGGCTAAAAAATCACTCGATCTAAAATTCGAGTTTTTAGCTGTCTACTGCTAAGCTGAAACTTAGAAAAATCATAACTTCCTCATACGAAGTCAGATTTTGGCGTTCTTTTTATCAAAACTCTCGGTTTAAAGAATAATACGACTTTCATTTAGATCACTAAGGCCAAAAAGTAGTTTATCAAAAACTCACTTTTCACGTCATTCGGCACCGTGCCGGTTTTATCGCGGATCTTTGATTGGTCATAACTTCTTCGTTATAACTCGGATTTCGACGAGGTTTTCGCCTATATGTTTCTAACGAGATTATCTACAACTTTTAACAATAAAATTTTACTTATTTCAAATTTTATATTTTCGCTAAATTTGACTATTTAGCTTTTAATTGGAATCTCATAAGACTTCCAATAATTTATGAGTGATTCTAAACATAGTTTTACCTTATTTCTAGTAAAAACTATCTGTTAGAACCCAATATTCAATATCACATAGTATTTCATAATATTATTTACTTCAAACACGATTTCAAAAATTATATGTTACGTGATACTACCCAGACCCGTTGTAACCCGAAATGATCCAACCCGAAATAGATCAACATGTTTAAGATATTTGAGATATTGTGATCCGCAGTCCTAAAGATCATCAAGAGTACACCTTTAGCCCTTCCTGCAAATAAGTATAACAAACCAACTACCAAAAATTTACAATTCTAACCCTATATAAATAAATAAATAACATAAGGATACATAAAGGATATAAAATCAATTATATGTTTGTAAATGCAAAACTATACTTATTTAATAGTCCCCTCAAAGTTAATCATTGATAAATGCGAACTAACATTTTCCTTGAAACGAATCTACCAGACCCATTCATTCACAAAAGATATTATGTTGAAAAACTCCAAGAGACTTGGTAAAAATATCAGCTATGTTGTAAGCAAAATCAACATCAAAAAATTCAACAACACTCTCTGAGACATGATGTTTGAAAAAATGAGTGTCAACATCAAAATGTTTTGTTTTCTCATGGAAAACAAGATTCAAAACCAATTTGATGGCTGATTCATTATCACAAAATATTGGCACATGATTTAAAATTTTAATTCCAATATAAAATAGAATTTTTAATATCCAAATAGCTTCACACACCATAATATCACGTGCTCTATATTCCAATTCCGTGGAAGAATGATAAATGATTTCCTATTTCTTGCTTTTCCAAGAAATCAGAGAGTCACCACGAAGCATAGAACAACCAATAATAGAACGACGAGATGCAAGACACTTGGCTGAATCAGCATCCATAAAACCTTGACAAAAATTCAAAAATTGTCCCTATGGTTTCACAAAATCTGAAGTTTGGTCCCTAATTTACAAAAACCTCACGAATCGTTCCTGTGGTTTCAAAACTTTTAACAAATGGTCCTTTTCGCTAACACCGTTAGCTTTTAGCCGTTAAGTGATGGGCATTTCTATCATTTTACTACCACAGGGACCATTTATGAAGTTTTTCCTTATTTAAAAAAACATTATAATTATTTAATATTAAAGGGTCCCACCCTCTCTCTCTCTCTCACTCTCTCTCCAATCTGCATCGCTGAAACTGAAAACCCTCTTTCATAATTCTATCTCTTTCCCTTTCCTCGCTCTTGCCTTTCAAACTCCTTTTCTCTATCAACAACACCCCTTGTTATCATGTAATCACCAACGACCAATATGTCGGAGCTAGAATCACTTCGCCGGAGGAACCGATTGTTACTCCGGTGGGATTCTATCGCGAGTTCTTACATTCTTCGCCTTCTCATCTGACAACTGTTTAAGACCCAAAGTATGTGTAATATCGAAATTGGATTCTAATTTCATCAGAACTTTGTGGGTTCAGTCGATTGATTGGTTGTGTTTATGTAGGTCGAAGACGATTTCTTAATGAGACCCCTTGAAAACACATTAAAAGATGAAGTTGCTTCTATATCGAAGTAATTGACTAATTTCCACTGCTTTGAATAAGTTTTCATTCAATATAAATCCACTTTCAAAATGGAATTCCGATTACAGGGACGAAACCCGAGTTTCTTTCATTGGAGACGTATCTAAGCTTCCACAATCATTACGAAATTTCATTACACATTGTGAGAACCCTATTCTTAGTAACTTAGGAGTCGCGATGGGTGGTTCTTGATGGCTGCTAGTCACGGTCCAAGGGTAAAGGATATAAGTTGGTGGGTCTTTGTGGTGGGGTTCTGTGGCCAAAGGGTGGATTGAGGCCGGATATGGCAGTTGGTGATCTTATTCTCTCGCTTTTCCATCACAACAATGTAGAGAGAGAGAGAGGGAGTGGGACCCTTTAATATTAAATAATTAGAAATTTTTTTCTTATTTTTTAAATATGGCAAAACTTCAAAAATGGTTCCTGTGGTGGTGAAATGACCGAAATGCCCTTCACTTAACGGCCAAAAGCTAACGGTGTTAGCGAAAAGGACCATTTGTTAAAAGTTTTGAAACCACAGGGACGATCCGTGAGGTTTTTGTAAATTAGGGACCAAACTTCAGATTTTGTGAAACTACAGGGACCATTTTTGAAGTTTTGTCTAAAACCTTTTAGAATTAAATTTTCTGATTTAATTATTGAAACACCTCTTCCTAGATTACTCTTCAGATACCTAAGTAATCTTAGAGCAAAATTAAAATGAGATTCTCTAGGTGAGTGCATAAATTGACTCAAAACTTGAAGTGCATATGATAAATGAGGTCGCATAATAGTCAAATAAATCAATTTACATTTTAATTTTTGAAAAATAGTAATATTGTGTAACAAACCATCATTTTTATCTATTCCATCACTTCTAACAACAAAGTTACATTCTAAAGGTGTCTTAATAGGTTTACACCCTAAAATTCCAAACGTATGAAGTAACTCTAAACAATATTTCCTTTGGTTTAAAGAAACACCTTTTTCTATATCAACAACTTCAACTCCTAAGAGAAATTATAACATTCCAAGATCTTTAATAAAAAATTTAGTTCTTAAAAATTTCTTAACAAGATTAATTTCATCAATGCTTTTACTAGTAAGGATGATATCATCCACATAAACAAGTAAGAAAACAGAACAATCATTTTTGGTTCTAACAAAAAAAGAAAAATCATTAATACTTTGAACCCAACCAAATTCAGATAGAGAACTACACAATTTCTTATTCCATTTCCTAGGGGCCTGCTTGAGCCCATGTAAAGATTTTAACAATTTACAAACTACATTTTCATCCTTAATATAGTAACCAAGAGGGAAAGACATATATACATATTCATCTAATTCACCATAAAGGAAAGTGATATTAATATCTAACTGAAACAAAATCCAGCCAAAATTAACAGCAAGAGTGATAACAATTCTAATAGTTACCATTTTGGTAACCGGAGAAAAAGTTTCTTCGTAATCAATCCCCTCTCTTTGATTATATCCTTTGGCAACTAACCTGGCCTTAAACCTCTCAACCTCACCGTTAGATTTATATTTTATTTTATAAACCTATTTACAACCAATGAGTTTTCTATCAGAGAGTAGTTCATAAACAATCTAAGTTTGATTTCGATGTAAAGCTTTCATTTCCTCATTCATTGCCCGAACCCAATTAGGATCCAAGGCAGATTCATAGTAAGATTGAGGTTCAACAGTTTTATTTAGATTAGTAACAAAACATTTATTTTCAAAACATAAAAAATAACAATTCATAGATTTCTCAATCTTGTACTTATACTTGCCTTCTACAATATAGTCACTATGAAATTGAACATCAATTAGACATTCAGAAGTAAGAATTTCATCATTGGAAAAAGGGTCCCACAAATTGTTATTATTAGAACTAGAGAAGTTATGTAACTGAGATGTTTCATCAGAAAATGAAGTCAATTTTAAAGGGAAAACAGGCTCATAGAACTTCACATCCCTGAAAAAACATTATTATCAAGAATATACAATGTATAACCTTCTTAACATTGGAATATCCAACCAAAATTCACTTTTCAGACCTTTCAAAAAAATTTTCATGCTTATTTAAAATGGTAGCAAAACATAAGCAGTCAAAGGCCCTGATCTTATCATAAGCAGGAAAAATCGTATTTATCATTTCATAAGGAGTTTTCCCATCTAAAACGGATGAAGGAGTTCTATTTATTAAAAAAACAGCAGTCGGAATAGCTTCACCCCAAAAAAATTTAGGTAAACCATATTGAAATAACAGAGATCTAGAAACATTCAGAAGATGTCTGTGTTTCCTCTCCACAACACCATTTTGTTGTGGAGTATGAACACATGAAGTTTGATGAATAACACCCTTATTTTAAAAAAAAAAACAAAACTTTTAATTCTAGTGTTAATAAACTCAGTACCATTATCAGATCTTATAGACTTAACCTTAATACTAAACTATGTTTCCAAAACACAAACAAAACCATGAAAGCATGAAAAAACATATTCTTTATACTTCAACAAATAAACCCAAGTAGCTCTAGTAAAATCATCACCAATAGTAATAAAAAATCTAAAACCTCCTAGATCATTAACTTTATAAGGACCCAAACATCAAAATGAATTAAGTCACCGAGAACATTAGACGTGTTCTTAGTTAAAGGAAATGGCTCTCTGGTTTTATTAGCTTTATGACAAACCTCACATGGCATTACAGACTAATCATCAAAATTAAGAACTAGTTTTAAAATATTTAAAGCTTGATCAACAGGATGCCTAAGCCTAGGACGCCATGTGACTTTTGAAATAAAGCACTTAGAATTGTGATTAACAACCTTAGGCCCACCTAAATATTGACTTTTAGGATAGTACAGGCCCCCAAATTCTTTACCAGTCTCCATGGACAATGAATCCTGGACCAAACAATGATTTTCATCAAATGTGACTTTACATTGGTCTTCCTTACAAAGCTTATGAACAGACAAAAGATTAACATGCAAGTCAGGTATTACAAAAAACCAGTTAAAGATACAAATTAGAAAAATTCATATTTCCTATTTTGTTAATCTTAGCAGAAGTTCCATTAGGACGATCAACCCTAAGGTTGAGCTTGGAAACATCAACAAGACCAACAAGTTGTGATTTAGAAGCAGTCGTATGTTGACTGGCTCCTGAATCAACAACCCATTTTTATCCTTTAAAGAAACATTGTTACAAGTAATACCTGCCATGTTGGCATTCATAGGAGTATCATCAAGGAGATTTTTGTCATTAAGACGAACCATGAGTTTAGAATACTGATCTCTTGTCAAAACATGATGATCAGAAGTTCCATCCAAAGAACTACAAGAATCATTAGAAAAAAAAAAGCACTGCCAGAAATAGTAGAAGTTTTATTAGATTCAGTTCTATGTTTGTAATCCTTAGGATAACCAATCAGTTTATAACACTTTTCAATAGCCCTTTAAACCATAGTTTTTGCACAAAATATTTTGATTTCTATTTTTAAATCTTTTTGTATCATTCACTTTACCAGCAAAAGCAAAATATTGATTTTTACTTGAAACAACAGAAACAAAACCATTCTTTTGATTAGACTCTTCCTTAGAGACTATAGGAAAGGCAAATTTAACATCCGATAAAGGTTCCATGATTAAAATATGACTCCTAATTGATTAAAAGAATCATTTAAACAACTCAAAAATTGCATAAGTTTCATTAATGTTGAATGATTATTTAGCAGAGTAGCAGCTTCACAAACACATTCAACTCACTTAGTTAAAACATCAATTTTTTTTCCAAACACCATCTATTTTATTAAAGTAATCAGACACAGACAATTCACTTTGAGTTAAGGTATTTATATGTTAATGCACATTGAACAAATAAATCCATCAGCCTTATAATAAGTAGCACACAAATCATTCCAAATATTGAGAGCAAATTGATAACATGCATGGCCCATGTAAATCGATTCAGATAAGGAATTAAGAATCTAAGAACACACAATAGCATTAACCCTATCCAATTTAAGAGATCTAATCGTATCCTTTTTATCTTTAATTTCAATACCTTATGCAAAACAAATTTTATATATAGTCTTTAAAACTTTGGTCATAGAACTCTTCCCTATTCTAATGTTTTCAGTTCCAAGCAGTTTGAAACTAATTATAGTAGTTACAGAATTATCGGAAGGATGTAGATACAAATCATCCTCAAAATCAACAATATCATTCTTATTAAAACTCTCCCCTGGTATTCTAGTCATGATTGACAACAATCACAACCAAAGAAGAATCAGGAATCTGAAACCTAAGCATGAAGATTCACAAGTAGTTTCTATAAGTCAACCAGATTCATAGCACATATTTGCCCAAAGCAAGTCAAAATTATAGATGTGAATAATCATGATCAGAAAACAGTTGATAAATCAAAACATCATAAAGAGAAAAAAGCATGCAAGACTTATAGTGATAAAAAAATTAAGCACAAAAAACAGCAAAGTAGTTTCAATAAATCTGAATCTCTAATTTACCACTATAGAAGATACGACATTCAAATGCCAGAACCAACACTGTGAATAGTAACTTGTTTGCACACACTTGACATTGACCTTTGTTGATAATGTTAGCCAATAGGTTTAACAAAATGTTAACCCTAAACGTTTAATGCTATCACAAAGTTTACTCCCAAATATGTGACAAGGATACTACCAGGTCAGCAATTACCACCAAATCACCATATCTGATGTGGATCCAGAGAAGAAGACAAGATCTGATAACAGATCCTGATAATCAAGTCACAAAGACTAGATCAAAATCAAACCGAATCAAGAACCCTCAACAAACAAGAATAGATAAGGTAGATCCAGATCTAGACATATAACAAAACAAAAAACCCTACACCTGAAGCCCTAACTCGATCCTAACTAGAATCAAAACAACCAACAACCAACATGACTCTGATACCATCTAAAAAATCTAAAGAACATATTGAACACAATATTGCACAACATTAACCATTCTCGTTCAAGTAAGAACCAGTCGGTTTACACGTACTTACAAAAGAAACCTCTCTACAAAGAACACTCAGCTCTTTTCAACTATCCTTACTACAACCCTCACCTAATCTAACACTCGATCAGACAACGACTGAAGAACATATGAAGACCCTAATTCTATCAGAGAGAAGAAAGCTATACACATAGTATCACATAGAACAAAATGAATCGATTAATGACCAACTACACAGAGATCAAACATTATATACTTTGGGTTCAAAATTGGATCGAATACCACCCAGACCCATTGTAACCCGGAATGATCCAACCTGAAATAGATTCGCATGTTTAATATATTTGAGATAATGTGATCCACAGTCATAAAGATCATCAAGAGTACACCTTGAGCCCTTTCTACAAATAAGTATAACAAGCCAACTACCAATAATTTACCATTCTAGCCCTATAGAAATATATAAATAACATAAGGATACAGAAAGGATATAAAATCAATGATAAGTTTGTAACTGTAAAATTTTACGTATTTTAGCAGTTTGGATTGAAATCTATCAATAACTAGAAACTAAAGCCCATCTATATTTTTCATCTAATATATTAATCATACTTTTAGATTCTAGATCATTTGATGAAGATATATTGGTTCGTTCATCTAAACTGTCTTGATATATGCTCACAATCTTTAGTAATTTCTGATTGAAAATGGATGTCTCAAATTGATTTCATTATTTGGTATTCATATTGATTATGTGATAGAATCAGGCCAGAAATAAATTGCTATGGTGGTTGTGCAAATATCAAATAAAGCCCACTAAAGTTTTAAGGTAGAATCAATAAAAAAATCATGTTTGTTATTCCCCATGAATTATGTAATTTGTTTATCATATATTTTGACATCTCATCTCCTCAAAGACACAATTTCTTTATTACCATTTGTTTTGTGATGTAAAATTCATGGTGTAATTGGAATTGGAGATGTTTTTGGCTTTGAGTTTATGTACATTTTAAGGTTCAAGGCTAAGATTTATTTCCAACACAATACATTGAGATTAATTTCATATTTAGCAATGAATTAAATATAAATGAAATGGTGAAACTCTAATGCGTTTCAAAGTGAAGTTCAAAAAATAAAATAATGTTGTCTTTGCAATTATGTAATTGCTTTGTTTTATAAACTTTAAGTATGCGCTGAAATTTGTTTAAAAAATGGTAAAGAAATATGTAGAGCGGCTTCTTCAATTTCACTTTAGAAAACTTTAATACAAATTGTCTTCAATGCATTGTAAATTGGCATATGAAATGTAATTTTCATAATCGTGAAAACCTTCCAAACTATGTAATTTGGTTAAAGACTTCGATTTTTCTACAATAAGTGGTATTATAATGTCAAGCTTAAACAACTGGACCAAAAAATGTTGTTTTGGTTTGACATTTGAGTTTATGAAACACCACATTAAGTAATATTTTGAATTATTGTTCAAGGAACCCAAACGCTAATTGAATGATAATTCTCACGATGAATTTTCGCATAAAGTGCTTAAGTGTAGTTTTTCTACCCAAAGGTGATTACAATACTTATATAGCATAATAAAAATTTCAAGATGCCAAAATATTCAATTGTTAGTCTAGCCAAAGCGAAATTTATAATTGAGTAAGGTGTCTATATCACCTATTATTTTGGTGTTAGTAATATGTATATCGATATGCTTGATTATGTTATGCCATAAAATCACTTTAATATCACTTAAAATGGTGCAGATTAAGTAAGAGATATAATAGTTCTATTATGGTCCAAAATACGGCTTAAGTAAGCGATAAGGATAGTTCTATTATGGTTAAAAATTGTAACGCCCGGGTCTTGAGGCACTTTATGTTTTATTTCTTTTGAAATTTTAGGGTTGCCATGGTATGGTGGAGGCACCACCACGGAGTGGCGAGTCAAGTTTGGAACGCGTGTTTCATTTATGCCGCCACGACGTCGCAACTGTCTGATGGAAAACCCTATTTTCCGGTGTGTTCCCTATTTAAAGGAATGAAGAGGCTAGGGATTGCTCACCTTTAGCCTCCATCAGCCTCCTAAATATCTAAATAAACCCTAATCTCCTTCCTCCATTGTTGAATCCCTTTTTAGTGTTCTTGGAAGTTCTTGAAGGAAGAAGGAAGAAGAAGTGAGCTAAGATTCAGCAGGCAAGTCTCCGTTCTTTGCAGTAGCACTCTTTTAGACCTTTGTAAGCGTCCAAGACTCAATTTTAATCATGTTAGGTTGCTAGATCTTGAGTTTCGTCCCTTAATCATGTTAGGTTACTTGGAGTGGTGAGATCTCATAAAGTTTGCAACTTTATGAATATCTAGAACATTTGGTATAATTGGTTGTTTGGATCTAAAGTTTAGTTGAATTTTTGAGCCATGCATGAGATTTTATCAAAAACAGTAATTTTGACTTACTATGTCTTCAAGACATGTACTGGACATGCGTGTCTATAAAATGCAAACTTTTATGTTAGTTTTGGTGTTTGAAACCCTTCTGGAGTTTATGGGCTAAGGACTTTTTGGAATAAGTGCTTAATGAATGAATCCATGTCATGTTTAGCCTTTTTGGAACCTAGGGTTTGATATTTTGACCTTTTGGGTGGTCTTAATGAATAAAATTTGAAACTTTATCTTTCTAGACCATGTTTCAGAATAGATCTGATCTTTGGAGCTCTTGGAATCGAAGAAAATAGCTTAGCCCATTAAGCTGTTGGAAACCCAGCGCCCACGATGCTACTTTAACTAGCCATGCCTTCGCGACTGGAAAATTCCCTTGCCATGGCATCGCAATTGGAAAATTCCCAACTGTAGAGTTGTATGAGGGCCATGGTGTGGACATGGATGGTCACGACATGGCGGCTGAGTAAAGTCAATGTTGACTGTTGACTTTGACCATTGAATTTTTTACTTAAGTTGACTTTTAGTCAAACTCTTAGTTTTGGAATGAGAACTAAGGGTTACCTTGTGTATCTGTATAGGTGGTGCATAGTGTGACATCCCCACATTCATGGTCATTTTAAAATTTTGATTTATGCTTATTTGAAAATCAGAGTATCCTGTTTAAAGAATAATATTGCGGAATTTGTTCCCAGAAAACATGATATATATATTATCAAAGCATTTCCAAACAAATGTATTATGTTTATATTAAAAATTTGGGATTTCATCGTCAATAAATAAACATAAGCATAAATAGACCTTACATTCATTTACAATAGTCGTTTACATTTCCTTTAATCTCTTAGTGTAATGTAGCTTCGTATCGATACCTGTGATACAAGTAAACTGAGTTGGTCAGGTTGGGAAACCTGGTGAGTACATAGGGTTTTCAACCAACTATAATATAATTATTATGTTTAATCATCAAATAATCAACCCAATTACCCATCCCCATTATCTTCTTTATTCTTAAGGATATACCCTAAGAATCAACTATCCTTCATTCATTCATTCCTAAGGATTATCCAAAGGAATAGGCACGAAGTCCATTGCTGTCAGGATTTATATAAGAGGTACTAAGTCCATAGATACCAATGTTAGGAACAAATACCAATGTTCTTTCATGAGGCACTAAGTCCATAGCTGTCAGGGTTTTTAGAATACATCCGGTGAACACGTAGTTCAAAATTTAGGCACAACTGCCAATATTATCCATTAGGCATAGTTGCCAGGATATTTAGAGTACATCTGGTGAACACGTAGTTCAAAAACACCTACAGGTTGCAAGCCTACTAGCGTTCCACTGGACTGTCTAGAATAGTTTGTGGTCGTCATCTATACTCTGCTAGATTACATCATCGTTAAGGTCAAGGCTCCTCATTATCTTACACCTCTTATCGCCTATATCATCTTTCATCTCTCACCTTTTACATCATCTTTCATGTACCCATCTTTACCCAATATATTTATAGGTATAAAAGTACATATATACAGTTTAAATCGAATAAAACATGTATAAATCATTCATCCAACATAGATATCAAGACCACAAATAATATGCACACATAGCACATAATTTATATTAAATACTTCATATCTATGTGTAAGATGAAAGTAACTATGCACTCACTTGTTAAAGTGGTGATTCCAACTTCGACGAAACCAAATATTATTACCACTAAATTTTAATCTAATATTTATCGCAACTATTTATGTAATGCCTGCAGATTCGGACAAGTCAATTTAGAGACAATGAACGTTAAAAATGACCTTTTTGATATAAGATTATTTAGAAAAAATGATCTTAACCAAGTTATAGTATATGTCACAAGGGTTTCGTACATATAAAAAACACTGAAATTTGAATTATAACGAAGAAGTTATGACCCGTTGAAGTTTTACGACAAAACCGACACGAAAACGGGAATTGTAAGAAGTAAATTTTTGAAAAAATAGTTTTTAGCCTTAGCGATCTAAACGAAAGTCGTAGTATACGTTAAACCGAGAGTGTGCAAAAAAAGAACGTCGAAATATGACTTCGTAAGAGGAAGATATGATTTTTCTAAGATTTAGCATAACAGTGCACAGCCCGAAATTCGAATTTTAGATCGATCAATTTTTATCCGACACAACCTAAATAAGAATTGAATATGTCATTAATAGGAGCTCAACGATAAAAAGACAGTCGAAAACGGAGTCCGTATCTAGAAGTTATGAGTTTTACACGGTCGATAAACAGTGTAATCTTCTCATAATGTTAAATATAAAATTGCACTAGAATTAGCTGATGAACTCAAAAGGAGAGTTATAGATATTGTCAATACCTACGCGTGGATATAAAGAACATAAAAAACGGAGCTCATATGCGAAAGTTATGGAATTTAGAAGTCGGAAGAGTGCTGTTGCGAAAGGGGTGACGTGGTTTAATTTGGATCATTGCTTTCTCCCCACGCCTTGCCACCAGATGGTGACATATGGCACCTACTCGGCGAGTTGGATCCCTAAACTTGACGAGTTGGTCCAAAATTCAGCCTATAAATAGCATGCGAGGGTGTCTTCATTTCTCAAACCAAAAACCCATTCTATCTCTCTCTAACTTCTCTCTAAGCCTCCCAAAACCCTCCCAAAGCCCTAGTAACCTATTGGTGCTAGAACAAAAGCCCGGAGCGCCCGAAGGCTCAGAGAAGAAGTGCTTTCGGCTCAAAAATTCTGCCCCCGCAGAGCCCGATTTCTAGCCAAACCTGCCGGTAAGTGAGCTATGCTTACCGTACTTTAAGTATAACTTATATTTAAATTTAGTATTGTTATTATGAACTTATAATAAATATTTAGGCTAGTATTATGACTTATATAAGTGTCATTATAATACCTTTTTAACTACTCGTGGTACGGAGAATCTGGTTTGAAGGGCCGCGTAGGGTTGTTGGATTTCAGAACAACTATAATGCCAAAATGGTCCTGCCCTCCGGTGTTTCATGTCTGGCGCCTGTCTGTACATAGTAGTTGAGAAGTATTGCTTAACACTTATATAAAAAATAATAATACTAAGACTAATAATTAGTCGCAATAAATATTAGACTAAAATCTAGCGGTAATAATACTAGGTTTCGTGGAAGGAAAATAGAATCGTAAGAAGCGAAGCGTTGTCGAAGTTGGAATCACCACTTTAACAAGTGAGTGCATAGTTACTTTCATCTTACACATAGATATGAAGTATTTAATATAAATTACGTGCTATGTGTGCATATTATCTGTGTTCTTGATATTTATATTGGATGAACAAATTATACATGTTTTATTCGATTTAAACTGTATACGTATTTTATACCTATAATTATGATGGGTAAAGATGGGTAGATTAGAGATGAGATGAGATGAGAGATGAAAGATGAGATGAATGATGAGAGATGAAAGATGATATAGATGATGAGAGGTGAAAGATGATGAGAAGCGATGACCCAAGCGATGGCCCAATTATCTAGCATAGTATCGATGACAACCATGGAGTATTCTTGAAAGTCCAGTAGAACACAAGCAGACTCACAACCTGAAGGTGTTGTGAACGATGTGTTCACCAGATGTACTCTAAAAACCCTGGCAGCTATGGACTTAGTGCCTCATAAACGAACATTGGCAGCTATGGACTTAGTGCCTTACAAATGAACGTTGGTAATTATGGATTTAGTACCCTATAGGTGAACATTGTAAGCTATGGACTTAGTACCTAACAGAAAACCTCGATAACTATGGACTTAGTGCCTGTTAGATGAACCGTGGCAGCAATGGACTTCATGCCTATTCCTTAGGAAAATCCTTAGGAATGAATGAATAAAAGAATATATGATTCTTAGGGTAGATCCTTAAGAATAAAGAAGATAATGGGGATGGGTAATTGGGCTAATTGTTTGATGATAAAACATAATAAGTTTATTATTGTGGGTTGAAAACTCTATGTACTCACCAGGTTTCCTAACTTGACCCACTCAGTTTATTTGTATCATAGGTGTCGATACGAAGCTACATTACACTGAGAGATTAAAGGAAATGTAAATCACTAGTGTAAATGAATGTAAGGTCTGTTTATGCTTATGTTTATGTATTGACGATGACAACCCAAAGTTTTTATATAAACAAAATACATTTCTGATGGGTTTTATACATAGCAAACAATCATATGTGTGCATGCAACCCTAATTTTAGGATCTATGTTTTCACTATTAGACATACAAGCATTGAATACAAAAACTAGAAACCCTAGCTAGGATACACATGTAATTTTCAAAATTAACATATAATTTGGGTTAGGATACATACCTTGATTATTATATTGTAATAACAATCAAATCGTTGAAGATCTTGAACTTTGGTAGCAAGCGCCACAAGTGTCGCGCCTCTAATGGATCACACACAAACCTAGCAACCAAGGAAAACTTTAGAGAGAGAGAGAGAAGTAGAGTAGAATTTTCGCCCTTAGGTTCCATTTGGAGTGCATTGGCCGAAATTTAACCCTAAGAGGGTTTATATAGGTGCTAGGAAGTTATTCGATTAGGCAGGTGTATCCAAGATAACCCTAATCCCTTAACTTCCTCCCTAATGCATCCAAGGCACCCTTAGAGCCCATGGAAACCCTAGGAACACCTTAGAATTCGTTCCCCCCTTTAGGGAGGTTCTAGAATGCTCAATTTTCAACTATTGAACATTGTCACCTTTAGTCCCTGCAGTTTCAATTAATTCCTTTAATCCCAAAATTAATTCCAAATTAATTTCTGATTAACTATTAATTTAACAATATGATTTCTAATTAATATATTATATCCATAATACATTAATAAATCATGTATCTTGATTTCAAATTAATTTATTAACCAAGTAATAAATTAATAAATCATTCTTCTTTCTCTAACAGTTATCCTATTTAATTGCCAAATTTGAAGGCAACCCAAAAGGACATTGCTACTATCAATTCAAGTACATACCAATTATAGTTATGGGCTTAGAAACCTAATCAAATAGTCTCCCACTTGGATAAGTCTAATAACTATAGTTACAAGTATACCTTCAAAAATTGACTAGCAAATTTTAGCTACCAAAAGCCGCTGTCGAACTCTGACCTAGTCAGTGACTTGTCCTTAGATAAGTGATCAAATGTTCCACCATTCTACAAGATATCGTATGGACATGAGACATGGATTATAATCAATATCTGTCCAAGAGATGTTTCCCGATTTCCGATTCATGACGACTGACTCAGACTACAATTTAACACATCAACTTAGTCCAGGCTTGGCCAAGCGCTTAAGATGTCATCACTAAATCATCGAGGGACCCACATATATCACTTTTATCCCATTTAGGGTAAAGGGAATGGATAAACTTCGACTCATATGCTTGTATAATTCACTCATCAAATTATACACAACAATACGTTTTATAACATCAAAATTGCTGATGCGTTTACATATTATCAATGCACATCTGACTCGTAAACAACAACTCATATGTCTCCATTTCAAGAATATAAGATATTATCGTCTTAGAAATTACTCGTGATAGAATCCATGAAATAATTATCTGAGTGTGGGTTTATCCAATACTCAAATTCCTATTTCAGGAGTACTCATGAACACTGCATCAAACTTGTGCCATGTCTAAGCTCTTATACAATCTACAATCGGATTCATGACAGGCTTAATTCTATACTTACTTCCAAAAGTATGATCGACTGTGGATGTTTGAATAACCTAGTTATTCGGGAAGTAAAACATGTGAAGTGAAACACAAGAATCTAATTAACTATGGTCTCAACACTTTTGAGCATAAATAAAACACTTATTATTTAATCACCATATTAATTAGACTTTATTCATTGTATAATGTTTCGAGTAATCAACTTAATACTTGAATTAAAACAATAGTCATTCTATACTCCAAGCACCCACACTATGTTTATCTATGGTCCTTTCTTTGTGAAACAGATACATTGAACACATTTCCAATGATGCTCATTTCACAATTCCAAATCCTTATCACAAGTGTCAGAATACCAAATTCTTACAACTACTAGAATCTGTTAGAGTATAATCTTACATGCAATGATCCTTTTGTAATGTCAAAGCACCAAAGTCACAGAGACTTTGCCAATGATTTTACAAAGTATTCCATTGGAAATTAATTACAAAACAATTCCAAGGAAATGAAGTCTCACATTCAAGGAGCATTCCTTGAACATCATTCTTGCATTAAAGTTACTAACTCACACATATATCTCATTATCCAATTCCCATTATGGAAACATTTCCATATTGCCATATGACTATCAATTATGAACAAGAGTTACCTCCACTCAGAACATGTCAATATGGTCCTTCCAAATTTATACTATACTTCCAACTATTCACAAGCAACCAATCTTTGGTAAACCTCAGATTGTCCTTAACAGTTGTTTAACAACTTTAGTCATATCTGGTTCCAGTCTTTTTCCCTCTTAATGGCATAGGCATTGGAAAATCAGAACGAGTGAATATTATAGCATATGCAATCGATCCTATATCCGAAGCATATGGGACTCGATTCATAATGTCTTACATAAAGACATGATACTTGATCAGTATCTTGCTATAATATTTCCATATATGGAATTTCCTATGTTGAATCACTTCAACACGATATTCATATATGTCCATGACTAAGTTTGGTTAAAATATCAATCTAAGATTTTAGATTTTAAATGAAGTATAAATGCCCTCTCCCTTATGCTTTACTATAGCGAAACAATTCCCAAATTCTGCAACTTTGTAAATTTAGACATTTGTTTCCTATAAATAGCATTGCTAGCTTGCAACACTTAACATAATAATCACGCTCCCACTAGCATAACAATTATGTTCTTATCAGCATAGCAATTATGCCGCCACTAGCTTTGACATGTATCCAGAAATCAACTGGACTTCTAGAAATCAATACCTATTGACTTTCTTACCAAAGTTAAGATTTCTTATACGTGGTGCTTCGATAAGTCTTTATCTAGAATTCTCAAGCACATACACCTTTCATTAGATAGTTTATGTGTGTGTCTAAACCCTTTTAGAGATTATAGCAATAAGTCCCGGATGTTCAAACTATTTTCCATTTCTCACAATTCGAACTATGAAAAGGAGTGCCATAATCATACTCGAATTTGAGAACGTAATTATCACAACTGCTAACTCTAATTTAATCAATCCTTTAAAATCTGCTAGTGAAAGTGTTTCCTCACGATCATTTGCATGAAGTAGAGAGAAACCTCTTACCACTTAGATTTTATGGTGTATGTGTTCCTATCCATGTTAATTTGTCATTTCCAACCACTATCATAAGACAAGGTTTATAACAAATTCAAACTCATGTGGACTGAACTTGCTTAATCTTAATTTCATGCCGTTCGGTAGCACAAGGGCCTGCCAGTGCTTCCAAGTTATTAAGCAGTTGACCTATACAGATCAAAGTACTTTCACTGATCAAGGTGCTTTGGCTTATACATTCAAATGAAAAACCATATAACTCATAAGCATTGCCAACTCAACTGGAATGAGCACAGATACAAGAATGTGTCAAGACAATAGGTTATAAACCTTAGGTCATGTGCTAGTGATTGATAAAAGGTTTACTCTCGATTGTCTCCTGAAACTTTTCAAGATCAACAAGACTCCCATTGACTTCTTGACATATAATATTCTCTGTCAAGGAACATTCCTCAACAAACAAATATTCAAGAGTTAATGTGGGTTCTTATCAAGAATACACTTCATATAATTGGTCTTAGTTGGTCTTTGTTTAAACCAAAACATCACAACTACCAATTTCAAATGTGCAAGAGTAAGAAAACATTTCTGCTCCATATTTCATGAGGTGTTGTAAACCTACTTAGAACATATTACTCAAGATACAACTTAGAGTAACTAGAGTATAACTCTAAAGCTTGATTTTGGAATGAAGTATGACTCATCTTCTTGATTTTAACTATTTCAACAATACCCGATTCCTCTTCTTAGTCATATAAATGCACTAAGGTATCCTTAGAGGATCAATTGTGACATGGTTCCATAATCATTAGGATGATAATAAAACATGATACTAAAGTACTCTCCTTTCCTTTCAGATTGGAGAAGCTTTTATCTTTCTGCCCAATGGACTCTTCTTATTCGTTCTGCTATACTTTGAAGCTTTTCAAGGTATCATAATTACACTTAATCTTATAAGCCTAACCATTTTTTCCGAATCAACAGTAAATCATGACGAATAGACTTTATCGTCCTTTGTGGTGGATCTGAAAACATCAATGTGTACTAGATACTTTAATCCTTCACTTGACTCACATATACATGTGAGCAAGGAATTTAGTCTTAATTTTCCAAAGATCAAGATTCTCATACATCACATAATACAAATCGTATGATTCTAAGTTTCGGTCCAATTGAAACTTGGGTGATGAGAATCCTTCCTCACTTGGTAAATTATAACACTACCACAAGCGATATAAGTCAGAATAAAATCCATTTTCAACATTGCTAATAACAGAAATATAAACACCAATTTTCATAAATGCCATTGCAAGTAATCATAAAGCAAATATAACCAAATTTCACTTTAATGATAATGTGCGGAAAACTTTTCCTTACATTGCAAATACACATGAAAACTATGTTTCTAAATATTCCTATCAATCTATCATAACTCTTAAGTAGCAGCTCAAAATTCCGATCGTCGAACCATGTGACCGAAATCCATTTCTTCATATTAGAATAAACCATTACTTCCTATTAAGCTTCCTTCATTTTCTTTGATCCTACAAAACATAAAAATGTGATTACCACATCATGTAATAAGAATCTATAAATAGGAACTTAACAGAGTTAGATAGTGGATGTACCTGAAGTAGAGTCATACAATTTGACTTTACCATCTCTATGATATCTCAGGTAGTATGGAAAGCTTCGCTTCCAATACCCCTTCGATTGACAATAGAAACAGGTGGACTCTTTAGCATTGGCACATGGAACTATCTCAGAACTGACCTTTCTCTTATGGTCAAACCTTTTGACCTTGTCCGATTTCTCCGCCTTAGGAGGGGAAACCATTTTTGGACTATCACCGTTGCCATTACCAATGTCCATGGAACTTTGGGAAACTGATCGTCCAAACAAATTTTCTTGACCAGTACGCCAAAGCATTGCTGCTTCAGCAGTAATTAGCAAATATGTCAGATCAATTAGGGTTTGTATTTAAAATTCAAGCCTCGGCCGAGGCTTGAGTTATCAGTTCTTCTATTTAGTCGATTGTTGTAGTGTTGGTATTCATCTGTATTTTCATTTTATGTTTCGAAGTTCAGTTGTAATCTCGGATGATCAGTTGGATGGAATTATTTTATTTAGCTCATTTTTAAATTGATTTCTTATTACAAATGGATTAATTACTATTACTCTTGGTTGCATGTGTGTTGGAATTTGTGAATGTTGTGTGGGTTCATGTTGAAACCCATTTTGACGATTGGTGGATGCAGATGAATAATATCTTGAGATTTAACGAACATAAAAATGAAGAACATGAAGATGAGTAGTCCCATAAACACTAGAAAAGAGAAAAAAATAATACATGAAGAATATTGTTGGGAGAGATAACTCTCCCTTTGTGGGAGAGATCCCACCACACTTTCTCTCTCTAGAAACTACATTATGAGTGCACTCTTACTTATTACATGACCACCTCTCTCTACATATAGGAGAGAGAAAACACCAACAATACAATAAAGGGAAAAATACAACTATCACTCATAATTTGTAGAGCAATTATATGCTCCAACATTCTCTCCCTAAATGCTCGCAAATAATGACGGATACAAATGAAGCGATAAAAGGCTAAATATAGTAACCGACAAGCAAGTGTGGTAATAAAATGAAACATAATGAGAACCAAATGTTGAAATGTCTCTAAAACTCTGAAGTGTCTGTGATCTCTGATGTTGGCCATGATTCTCTAAACAATAAAGGTCTTCGACTTCAAAGCACCACCAATGAAGCAGAAAAATAAGATCCAAATCTTTAAATTAGTCATAACCCCAATGATCAAGTAGAAGATCCAATAAGAAAAACACTTCGGCTTCAAGAGGTCTGAAAAACATCTCTAGTTCTCGAATCATAAGACACCAAAAATTCTTCAAAGAATAATCTGCTAAAAATGTGAAGCATCCAAAAGTGAAGTCCAAATAATAAATAATGTGAGTCCAAAGACATAGTCTAGCAATGCCAAAAATTTGATCGAAATATCAAAAATAAGTGCCACGTCACATCGCTAAAATAATCTTTGTCTTCAAAATATCACAAATCCAAACTCGAGAAATCATAAAATCTAAATCGGATGCAAACACAAAATCATCCTGTGGTAGAGTCCGAATAATAAATAATCTGGAACCGGGAAACATCTAGTAATGCCAAAAATTTGATCCATGAAGACCAAAAATAAGTGCCACTTCACATCACTAAATAAATCATCGTCTTCAGAAGTCTTCAAAAATCCAAACTCAAAAAATCATAAAATCACATCTGGATGATATTCTCTCCCTATTGTTGATAACCAATGACCGAATATCAAAAATCAACAATCATCGGGATGGAGAATGTCGGATACCAAGAGATAAGAAATCTCTCGCTAAATGTATGAAGGGTCTTGATAAAACACGAGAATGAGGGTAAAATAAATACTATGCGGTCATATGTAGCTGGCTGATTCAGTCGCTGAAAACTGCTCGAACAAATACCAAAGTAATAATAATAACTCTGTGTGAAAAAAACCTTTGTTGTGCTGAAAAGGATATGCATGGTTGCAGCTACTGAAGAGGATGGATTGACGAAGCTGGAAAGAAACTACTGGTACATGGCCAAAGATGGCACTCTCAGCATCGTCAAACAGGTAAAAATCATGATCAATTCTAATAATTTCAGCATGCATGATTGTGAACCATACTTAGAAAGACTTAATGACACGTGTGATGCCGTCTTTTCAAACTACAACAAGGCTCTAGATGAAAAGAATATTGCGTCCCAAGAGCTATATCATGTGAGAGGAAGACATGAGGATAAGAGACTTAAGGTTGCCATGCTAGAAAAAGATTTGTTGTTAGAAAAGGCTGCAAGGATGTTGAATGAAACTCAGTTAGATATTGCTTTAAATCAAAGGGATTTAGCCCAGAAAGAAATTATATGTCTGAATCAATTAATAGAAAATATTTTTAATGAATCCGAAGCAATTGAAAACTTAGTTAACAATGGAACTGCGGACAACACCTAGAATTGGGGATGGTCCAATGGATAATCAACCAATGAGGATTCAACTCCCCGATTCAATGCTGATTGACCATATATCCCACCGGATCGTGAGTTTCATTATCCAGTTAATAATGTTGATTGACCATATGTCCAACCTTTGTTGTGCTGAAAAGGATATGCATGGTTGCAGCTACTGAAGAGGATGGATCGACGAAGCTGGAAAGAAACTACTGGTACATGGCCAAAGATGCTACTTTGGTCGACTTCATGAATTGAGTAATAACTGTGTCATTGAGGAAATTCTTCATGAATCCTCTGATTATCCAAATGACCAAGTACCCATTATTTGTCCCGGTTCTCAATCTTTTTTCAGATGTAGATGAAGAAATTGTTGTGGAAGGACCAGAAATAGTTGAAAACTATCCATCCTTACCTTCCATAAAATGTCCCAATAGTGAACCATCCTTAACATACTCTCCGGTTGTCCAAACATCTGCACCGCAGATCGTAGTCAAAAGCACAGTTACCATTCAACCCATCCTTCACAAGTTATGAATAGTCAATTTTGAATATGGTCAATGTTCACAAAGTCTTGAACTCTCTAGTTCAGATGACTCAAGCCCTCGTTTTTCAAAATAGTCAAAATTTTTCAAGAAACCACAGTTGAAAATTTCCGACTGTGGTTCTCCAAAAACTCAAGCAAAATTGGCTTTCAAAGAGGAACTCAGATCCCGAGGAAAACAGCGGGATAATTTCAAACTTACCAAGATTTCAAATCAAAAGAACTTAGAAAAATCCACCACTGTCAAAAATCTTTCAAAAATGACGACAGTCAAAGGATCAGAAAAAAAGGAGTGTGAAGTAACAAAAGTATTTTCAAACACTCCTACAAAATCCCAAAAGAAAGTCACGTCTTTTCAAAGATATTATTTCAAACATATTCCTTAAATGATCCAAAGTGGAAAGGTATTTTACCAACTTCTGAACCTTCAAAATCACTTCAATCGGTTGTCAGGTCAAAACTTAGGAATAATTCATGTGCAAAAAAAATTTGAAATTCCAAATGCACTACGGCCAGACACCAATCACGGACCGGACACAAGCCTTGAACTACATCCTCTGGACCTTTGACCAAATATGGTGTCTAGGTAAATGAGAAAAATCTCTCTTTTGGATTTTATCCACTGAAAACGTTATGTCCCATCCAACCTCGTAACATTCCAAAAGTTACCAAACACCCATGACTAGGTCTACAAACTGACACAAAAATTGTTTATATAACTCACATGCATGCATCTAGTAAGAAAGTCTCTAATGTGACTCCGGGCTCCAAACTCGTTTAGGTGCCCAAACTAACCGTTTAGTTTCAAAGTTAATGTGTAAGGAGGAACAAGAAGAGGAGTGGTTAATTGATAGTTCCTGATCCTTGCACATGACTAGAAGGTTAGAATACCTTCGCGACTTTAGGCCTATCTGTAACGGTGGAAATGTCACGTTCAGGAACAATGCCAATGGAATCATCAGGGGTTACGATGTATTAACCACAAGAAATTTCTCAATTAAAAAGGTTGCTTACGTAGAAGGCCTCAAAGACAACTTCATCAGCGTGGGCCAACTATGTAAAGCTGGTAATCGGGTTGAATTTGATAATGAATATTGCTACATAATGACAAGTGATAGAAGCACCTGCTTGATCAAATCCAAATCCAAAGGGTCAATGTATCCTTTGGATGTCTCGCTGATCAATGGCAAACCACAGTTGTGTTTTCTATCCAAAGCAATATCCGAAGTTAGCTGGATATGGCACCAGAAGCTAGCTCATCTGAACTTCCGTTATATCAACAACCTGGTCACCGAAGAACTGGTCTGTGGTCTCCCCATTGTAAAGTACAACAATGACACACTTTGCCCAGCTTGTGAGTGTGGAAAGCAAACAAAGGGAATCCATCCACTGGTTATTGATTCTTCAATTTCTGAACCATTAGAGCTAGTTCACATTGATCTCTGCGGGTCATCTACCGTAGCCAGTCTTCATCACAAAAAGTATATTCTGGTTATAGTCGATGACTTCACATGTTTCACTTGGGTCTTCTTCTTAAGATTCAAATCAGACACACCGCAGATCATGATCAAATTTATAAAGGAAATCGAGCATCAAATCAATTTACCAGTTAGAAGAATAAGAAGTGACAATGGAACCAAATTTACTAATCATCTCTTGAATAGTTTCTTAGTTTCAAAGGGCATCAGTCACAACTTTTCAGCTCCCTACACACCGCAGTAAAATGGAGTAGTAGAGTGAAGAAACCGTACTTTGGTCGAAGCATCTAGATCAATTTTAAACTTTTCCAATCTTCCTCTATACTTTTGGGTTGAAGAAATGGCAAGTGCTTGCTTTGTTCAAAACCAAAGCATCATTTGCAAGCGTCTTAACAAGACTCCGTATGAGGGTCTCAACAACCGCAAACCCAGTGTCCTATTCTTCCATATTTTTGGATGCAGATGTTTTGTGATCAACAACAAGGATCACCTTAACAATTTTGCACCAAAATCAGATGAAGGCATTTTCTTGGCTACTCAACCAATAAGGTGGCCTACAGGGTTCTCATCAGACGCACAAGACTGATAGTCGAAAGGTTCGATGTCAAATTTGATGACTATTACGTCCGCAACACTGCTCCGTCAAGAGAAACAAAAGCAATCCTGGAAAGTGATATCTCAGCTTCTTCAGGTCCCTTAAACATAGTTGAAATCAACTATGATGATCTTTTTGACCCCGAAGAGGCTGCTCATCTTTCTGAAATCCTGGTGTCTTCGGTCGCTCAACAACAACACGCTGAAGCATCTGGTCCAACCTTATCTGAAGATGTGTCACTCAATACTTCCACCTTGCCAGTTGAGGGGGAAAGTTCAACTCTGGTTCCTATGACAACAATCTAGGTTCCAGTACTAGAAGATGTCGCTCAGTTGTCTACCCGCAGACTCAATATCCAATCAAATGCTTCTTCAGACTCTGAGGATGAAAAGGTTGAGAACATAGACACATGCTCAGATCCAATGGTTATCACTCACTCATCAATCTAGGGGGAACCATCTTTGGTTCAGGGGGAACTCCCATCCTCAATTCCGAGGGAACCTCCATCAACTGTTGTTGTTCAAATTCCTATAGTCCAAGATAATTTTGCAGGCTACTCTCAAGTCAAGGGGGAACTACCTTCTCCTACCGCAGAGTCATCTGATGTTGAAGCTATTCCCTCTACCGCAGCCGCTGATCACCAACAAACTCGTCTTCACATATGGACGAAGGATCACCCATTGGATCAAATCATTGGAAACCCATCCGTAGGTATACAAACTCGATCCTATAGTGATTTAACGGACCACTGCCACTATGCCGCTTTCATGTCCTTAGTCGAGCCTTGAACCATAAAAGAAGCACTCATGGAGCCCGACTGGATCACCACATTACAAGAGGAGTTAGCAGAGTTTGTGTTGAGAGAAGAACTTTAGGAAATACTTGAACAAACGTTAGTACAAGTTGATAATTGCGGAATAAGTTAATCTCAAAGGATCATGAAAGCTCAACAATAATAAGGTAGATGTTAGATTTGTTAGTTGCAGAAATGTAAAGTGCTGAAATGTAAAAGACAAGTTATAGAAAGTAAACACCAAACTGATACGAAACACGCTTTGCATTCAAACACGAGTTAGTAAGTGAGATCAGTTTAAGGTGAATATCTTCGATGATGATCAGTAAGTAAGAAGGAGATATGAGAAGTGATAAGAAAGTAGACTTGGAATAAGAAGTGAATTTAGAAAAGAGATTAGAAGTTGTAGAAGTGGTGATTGATACAAAGTAAGAGCACTTTATTTATAGAGCCTCGAAGACTTACAGTCAAGATAAACTATTAATAAACTACTGACTAAAAAGACCTTACAATGTCTATTGGATTAACAGATGCTATCAGATGTCAGTACAAAAGCTAAGTCTTCATTACGGTTCACTTCGGTTCAGTTCTAGATCGCGGTAGTAGGGAAGTAATTATGGTAGAGAAAAGAGCAGGTTGCGGTAGACACAAGAGTTGCAGTAGTAGAGATGATTGCGGGTTGCCAAGTTTAAGAGGGTCACTTTTTGCTTCAACAGTATGAAAGAAACAAAGTATGGAAACTAGTACCGAAGCCAAAATGTCACACAATCTTTGGTACTAGATGGGTATACAAAAAACAAGCTTGATGAGTCCGGTGCGGTAGTAAGAAAAAAAAAAGCAAGGCTAGTGGCATGGTATGGGACTCTTTCTGAGTTTTTTGTCACGTCTGGATATAAAAGACGGGTGATTGATCCCACTTTATTTATAAGAGCAAATGGTAATCACCTAATGCTCATCCAGATATATGTTGATGATATCATTTTTGGATCCACAGATCAGTTATGGTGAAGGACTTTGCAAAGCTAATGACAAGTAAATTCCAAATGAGCATGAATAGAGAGATAATTTCTTTCTAGGACTTCAAGTCAAACAAGTCCCTCAAGGTATATTCATTCATCAAGAGAAATATACCTCTGAGCTGCTGAAGAAATTCTCAATGGACAATTGTTCCTCAGCCAAGGTCCCAATAGCCTTCGGATACAAGATCACAGCTGATCCTACCAGAGAATCAGTTGACCACAAAACTTATCGTGGAATGATTGGGTTATTGATGTACCTCACCGCAAGCAGACCAGATATTGTCTTTACAAAAGGCTTATGTGCTAGGTACCAAACGGATCCCAAAGTATTTCACTTGACCGCAGTCAAGAAAATTCTCAGATACTTAAAGGGAAGTAAAGTGTTAGCCCTCTGGTACCCCACAGGAAATGACTTCAGCCTTCAAGCTTTCACGGATGCGGATCATGCTGGATGTAGATTAGATCGAAAAAGTACTTTAGGTGGATGCCAATTTCTAGGAGGAAGACTAGTCAGTTGGTCTTTAAGGAAGAAGAATTGTGTCTCATTGTCTACCGTAGAAGCTGAGTATGTGACCACAGCCAGTTGTTGTTCCCAAGTTCTGTGGATGAAGACTCAACTCAAATACGAAGCACATTGAACTACGGTACCACTTCATAAAGGATCACATCCTCAAAAGTAACATCGAACTAATTTTTGTTCCCACTCATGAGGAAATAGTAGATGTTTTACCAAGGCACTTGATGCTACAAAACTAAATACCTTTCTAGAAATTGTAGGAATGATGAATCTAGACCGACAATTCTTTTTGAATTGATAGGTACCGCAGGCCACATCTGGTCTCCAAGTGTGAAGGATATTCTTCTTTTCTTTCCAAAGTAAAACTCTTGAAGCATTTTCCTCACTACGGTTCTAGAATAATATATTCATTATATATCTTTTTCAGTATACTCAGTATACCACAATCATATATGATCTCTATATATTCTTTGGGTCCTTTATTTCTTTTATTTCTAACCTCTTGTCAAGTGTTCCTTCAGTTTTCGTTACCGCAGCCAAACTGCATTCCACCGCACTCACCTGAATCCATCCACAGTCAACCAATGACACCACAGTTATCTAAATTCAACCACAGTTGCAATAAATGTTTCCTTAAACACTTCATAAATTTTTTGAGACTTTTGTGTGCTACTTAATTTTTTTCATTAAATACAAACATTCTCTTCAAACATTCATTTTGTCGCATACAACGTTTCAGTCTCTTTCAAATTCACTTTCCTTAGTCAGGTCTATTTTAAGCTAATAAACAAATAAATCATTTTTACATAAATGTAATCTTTTAAGAAATCTTTTTTCCCAACTGGTCATGTCTCACAGCCATTTAGGGTCTAATCCACTTCAACTTCTGCTTTTTCACAACGGAGAAAAACCCCCCACCTCACCATTTATCGGCGTGTGATCATGGACCTGACATGCATTAAATGCTCCGTCTTTCAAGGAAATTAATTTATTTTTCTTTTTCTGTATTTGTGGCTGATAATGGTAAAAACCCAAAGGTTTTTTTTATCTTTAACAGCTGTAAATAAATTATTTTCAATAACGTTTCAAAGCCGAAGGTATAAAAACCCCAATTTCTCCCAAGATCGCTTTATGTTTTCTGAACTGTTAAAGACGATCTTCATCTTCTTCATCCTCTTGCTCAAACTCTTTCTTGCAAGTTCTAAAATTTTTCTTACTGCAAACATGGTGAAATCGGGTATCTCCAAGAAACAGTCAAAAGCTTCTAAGTCTACTCGTCCCACTGGCTTCAAAACTACCATCAAAGACCACACTCCGTCCATAGCATCAAGCAACTTCGGAGCTATTTTTGAAGATCATTCATCGTACAATGAGGCAATACGAATGATGGTCAAGTTTATACCAAAGCATCCTTTTTATGGTGCCTTCAACTCATTCACTGAATTTGTTCCTCTACCAACTCTGTTCAAATGTGCTTTCTCTGTATTCCGTCCAAGCCACAATCTTGAAGAAGTGTATCTCAATCTTGTTGATCGCTCACTGGATGTTTTAACCAAAGCCATGTTCCTGGAAGCAATCAATCTTCGAGTTCTTCCCTCGACGAAGTTCTACTCACCAAGTCTAAATGATGTGATTTCAACCCTATATTAGATGGGCTACTAGAAGAAGTTGAAGGGAATATGTTTTAACCAAAGCCATGTTCCTGGAAGCAATCAATCTTCGAGTTCTTCCCTCGACGAAGTTCTACTCACCAAGTCTAAACGATGTGATTTCAACCCTATATTAGATGGGCTACTAGAAGAAGTTGAAGGGAATATGAGAATTCAAGAAGAACCAACTCCTGGCGGTGTGGCAGTTTGTATGTCACTTTGTGATCAGAAGTCTTTCCGGAAGGACTGGCGGTACTGACAATATGGGAATCAAATTGTTAGAGATTGTGTGGAGTTTCTTCACTGGTAATGCGGTCAATTATGCACAAATCATATGGGAAGATTTCTTGTAGTATATTCCAAAGGAGGCTCCTCGAGAAGATGCAACCGATCTCACTTTTGCTCAATTCTGGTCCCTATACATCTCAGATCTACACAAGGATGCCAATCTCAACATGGGTGACGACACGACGCTATTTGTCACTCGCGATTTAAAAAGGTACACTCCTTCAAAATATCAAAAACTTTTGGACCACTTAGGAGATTGCCTAGATATATCTTGGAGTCCCTTGGAATCATAACTATTAAGGTAGCTGACCACATCATGGCTACGAGTGGTATTGACCCATACCACTCTTCCCCGCCTAGACCAAGTCTGACTACCGCAGCCCCTACCACAACCCAAGTTTTACCCAATACCAAAGTCCCTCCTACTGCAACTCAAGTCCCTCCTACCACAGACCATATTGCCCAACCCAAATTCAAAAGGGTCAAGCAAATTGTGAATTCTAAGAAAGCTCCCCGCAACACTCTCAAAAAGAGTGTCGTTCCATCTAGGAAACGTAAGACCACAGGATCCTATGATGTGGTTCATCACTCCACATCTACCTCTTAGGATTCTCCAGTAAGCATTGATGAAACTCATCACGAGTCCTCAACTTCAGGTGATGTGTTCAGGCATAAGAAACTGAAATTGACCCCAAGTCAAAGCCAAATGCGCACCACAACTCATACCGCATTCTCTCAAAAGACTCCGGTAGTCCTTATAGCTACCACAGGCTCACCTGTTCATACCCCATCTCACCACTCAAATACAATAAGTGTATCTGTTTCATCACACCATGGAGACACACCCCCAATTGGATCCCAAGTGGATCCCATTGGTTCGAGTCGCCCTAAGATCTCCAGGGCATCACACTTACACTTCTTTGAGCCTGAGGAGTTGAACAGCATTTTTATTCATGTCGCACAAACACTTCAAACACCAGTCTCACATCAAGGCAATTCTTCCGCCTTAGCCAAAACTGAGCCGAGGCCAAACTTGACTTTAGGTCAAGGCGACCGAGGAAGCTTAGGAAATCCTATTCCACCAACATTTCAATCAAGTGGTCTAGGCGTGGGGCACACAATTGTGCAAAGAACCACGAACCCAAGGGATACCTCGGTGCGTTTTAAAAGAATTGATGATGTTTGTTCAGTAGATTATTGGTCTCATTATCGTCCAAGTACTGAGTCTGACGTTAGAATATTTCAAGCTTTTCAAAGAGCAGTCCAAGCAAGAACGACACAACAGAAACAACAACAATAACAAAAATATGAAGCTCTTTAAACAGTTGCAAAATACTAGGCAAACTCCTTCAACAATGCCAAGACTGTTCACGATATCTTGCAAATTCAAGATTGGGTGTCTTAGATGGATGCGAGAATGCAACAAGCTCAAAACCTTCAAGGTGGTGTCGGTCAATCGAAGCCTCCCCCAACTGCTAAAAACCATGATTATAATGATGACGGAACCGCAGTTGAGATTAGCTCAGGTCCAATATTTGGACTTGATGACATTAATCTTGATGACGTTCAGCAACCCCCCAACTCCGATGAATTTTTAATGGTTTTTGACGATGAAGAATGCAGTGGATCCCAATACTCCCCTTCAAAACCTAAGGAAAAGAAGAAGAGGAAGCTGGCTGTTACAAGAAAAGAATTTCTTTCTTTTCAATCAAAAGTCGACCAATTCCTGGACGCAGTCACAACCAGCCAACCGCAGAACACAGAGACCCCTACCCTGCATTCTTTAGCCGAGAGAATGGAAAGATTGGAAACAAGAGAAAGATTAGCCGCAAAACGCATCCTTTTGAAAATTGAAATGGGTATTCGAGCCCTGGATAAAAGCCGCACTGTTGATCATAAGGAGTTCATGGAAACAGCTGAAAATCTCATCAAGGAGGTAACTGCTCTGAAAGATGAATTCAAGACTTCTCTTGAATGATAAGCAGTCCACTCCAAACAGCTGGTAGAAGAAACACACAATGCTTATGAATCTACCATTGCGGTTCTGCAATCAACCATCAAAAACTTGAGACGTTCTCTCTCTACTAACCCACATACTGCAGATATTCTCAAACTCACCAAGGAGATTCATCAACTGTTGTTCAACACTGAAATTCCCAACAACCTCCAAGTCTCTGAGTTAATCAAATCTCAGTTCACCGAAACCTTCTCAAAGATTGATGGCCTTGGACAATGGTTTGAGGAGCAACAAATTGTTTCTTCCTCAAAAGGGGGAGTGAGTCTCCACCGCATTCTCACCCGCATCTCCATCAAGACCATCAATCTCCTCCAAGAATCCCAATTCATCATCCAATTCATTCAAGGATCCCAACTCCACAACCATATCCAAGGCAAACTCCTCCAAGACAACCAACTCTGGTGCCTTCTCCAAAATAAACTCCACCGTAACAGGATCCGCAACAATCCTCAAATGAATATCCCCCGTAGTTTAAAAATTTGGAACCCTATATGTCCTCGGATCATTCAAGTGAATCTCCAGCCACTCAGCAAAAGAAAAAAATTGGAGGGCTGCGAAGTTCGCTGAACTGATTTGAGAAGAGCATGTTTTCGACACAACCATGGAAGAAACCTTAATCACCACTTGGGTCAATCCCACAAGAATACTTCTTGATGATGACTACAGGCCCATCTTAACATATTCTAAACCTCCATCCGATGGATATTGGGATATTCCTATTTCACCCAACTCCAAATTCTTCCCAGTCTTCGAGCCTTTTGATCTAAGTCTTCCTGAGGATCAAAGACTTCCTATCGAGTTTGAACATTTAAACTAGTTTCATGCTAAGCATGGAACTACCTTCGAAAACATCTGGTTGAATGACAGACCATCAGCAGTGAATAATTACAAGGTGAGGAAATTTATGAAGACTGACTTCGTTCAGTATACACTCACAAGAAGAGGGGATGACTACATAAGGACGCAGACTCATTTCCCTTACATGAACCCTGAAGAAGTGTTTCTGATTGCTAGAGTCTTCCAAGTCAAAATTGAAACGCACCCAAAGATAAAGATTGCCTATAAGAAAGCTTGTGAGTTTCTCAAGGCACTTGTTCATGACTTCAGAAAGATAGATGCGAATATCCACTCTAATCTTACCAAGAAATTTAACTTCCCTGCTCTTGAGCCCGCACCAAGCTTCACTGAAGGCTACCAAGAAATGTCTCTCGGTGCAACCAACTTCGCTGAATTAGGATTTGTGTTCAACAAAACCAACAGTGGCATCAAATACTTCATTCCTATTACTGGAATACATAGATTGACCCAAAAGCAACTGGAAGTGACTCTGACTTCTGTTTAAAGGTCCAAAAACAAAACAGATGAAGTGATGTTTGAGATAACAAGAAGAATCAACTGGCTGAGTGAAGTGAGGAAGTTCTGGTGAATCCTCATCACATTCTTGAAACTGGATAAGTGAAGAAGTAAGTTGTAGAGGTCACTTTAGGGGAAATTGTTTTTACAAAAAGTGACCCTCTAAACTTATTCGTAATCTTAATTATGTCTACCGCAATCAACCTTGTCACCACAATGGAGATTTCCCTACCGCAGTTGAATATGCTTGATCCAGAGTTGAACCGCAACCTCTCTACCGCAGTGAAACTTTTGTTACATAAACAAACTTTTCGTATTAGCATTGCATTGTCGAGTGAACCTTGCATTGTCACTTAGAATTCAGTAGTTTATTATAGTTTATTCATGATGTAACTTTATGGAACTCTATAAATAGAGTCTCCATCTTCATGTTTCAATACACATCTCTTTATCTGTCACACCCCAAACCGGAACGGCGAAACGTTCGGGGGCGGAGGACGTCATGTACAGTATCACAACAATGCATAATAGTAAACAAGCAACAACATCATCCATTGCATTAATAGTAATAATTTTAATACAAGTGTGTTCTGAAGTTTATAAGACACCAAAAATGAATATCAAAATAAGAGATGAGTCTTGAATGTGCTCCATCTTCTCAAACCGGGTCATCTGTACGTGTCTACTGGCGACCTGAGAATACAAGTTATTTTGAAAGCGTAGATCAGCATTTAAGCTGGTGAGTTCATAAGTATTTTAGTGTCATTGTTTGTATAAGTTTATAGAAAGTGTTTGTAAATGTTTGATGTAAGAGTTTGTAAGTGTTTGATGTAAATGTTTGTAAACTTCCTAGAAAATCCTATATTTTCTACTAAAGTAGTCTTCTACCAAGACTCAATGGTTCTCTATGTTTGTTCTTTTGTAAAAGTGTGCATTTTCCCAAGGTATGACTATCATTATCAAAATATAGTGTTTCATTACCGGTTATGTGAGAAGATCACAATGTATATGAAATGGTAAAATAAAGATGTACTAGTAGTCTTATCTATGTAACTACTAATGTACTAACTACCCTTAAACTTGTTAGTTTAATTAAAGTAACATGTGATATGATTGTAACCATACTTGATCGATCGGTATAACACGACGTTCGAGACGTCGAAATGATATGACATTCGTCACCCGTAGACCTACAGGTCCCACTGTAGCTAGCAGCAAGGTGTAGGAGGGTCAGTCCCGTATAGATCTATACACAAATTCACGCTCTCCCTCCAGGAGACTCTGGTACAAAACGTGACACAGTAGTATATGCAGCGCCATGAAGTATTATCTCACATTAATGTTATAGTATTCTTGTATATGCATAGTATGTACTAGTGTAGTGTCTCTCTGTCTAGTATGTAGTATGTTCTCTAGTGTATAGTGTGTAGTATGTATTGATTCTCGTTATAGTATGTACTATTTCTCGTTACAGTATTCTCTTTCTGTTTCTCTTTATAGTGAGTATTGTTTCTCATTATAGTATGTTCTGACTCATGTATGAACTGACTCTTTGTATGTTTCATTGTTCTAGTAATAGTATTAGTGACTTCCTAAACTATACCTATTATAGTTTACTACCAATGTTGTTTGTATGTATGAACAAGTTTGTACACCTTTGCTACCCAAAGGGATTGAACTGAAAAAAGAACTTTCATATCTATACACATACACATAATATATAACTAAGATTCAAACCACCTTCGGACAAACAACTGATACCCTAAGTCCATAACCAAACAAGGAACATGAAGTAAGGTGACTTATCAATCCTAAGTCCTTTCAATCCTACTTATATAACTATATATATATATATATATACATATATATATATATATATATATATATATAGATATAGATATGCTTTTGACAAAGTATAAGTTTAAAAGAGTTTGTATAACGATTTGAAACAATTTTATTGAAAGCACAGTTTGAAGTGTAAGAAATCCATTGTTTGATAGTTATTAATCACATGTGATTGATATAATAACTATGATGTTTCTACTTGTATTCCCCCTCATAAAAGCATTTAAAATGGATGTTTCAAGGTGCAAATCGAGGGTTCCTACTAGATAACATGTATACGAAGAAGATACTTACAATATGGAAGCAAATAGAGTTGATTTCTGCCCAAAACACTAGTGTGTGTTCTTGGTGTTCTTGGTGTTCTTAGTGATCTTAAAGATCAAACCAAAAAGATGAAGTTAATGGATGAAATCAAAGGTTGATACTAGATAATGAGATGTATCAAGAAAACAAAGGATGAAACACTTACATTTTTGAAGAATAAAATGAAGATCCTTATGATACTTGAGAGAGAATTCGAGTTTTTGAGGTTGAAATGGTGAATAATGAAGAATAAGGATGGAATATCATGTTTATAGGGTGAGTTTACGGCCACCTAGAGTTTATGGTCGTAAACTCATATGGTGTGGCCGTAAACTCCACATGATGAAGTTTATGGCTTACTTGGTGCACAATGGACACAAGCAGTTACTTCCTATCTCCCGATCCTTGGATGTACTATGATTAAAATAGTCAAATAGCCCCTAAACAGTGCTAGAAGATAGCAGATATGAGTCTGACTTTGATTGAGTTTAAATGTTGTACAAGATAGAAATTTTGGGTTGTCACATCATCCCCCCCCCCCCCGTTAGAGAGAATTTCGTCCTGAAATTAGAGTTTAAGCAATTACAAATAATTAACCGAAAAGATGAGGATATTTTAGTTTCATTTGATCCTCGCGCTCCCAAGTGAATTCAGGTCCTCGCTTGGCGTTCCAGTGAACCTTCACTATCGGGATACGACTTTGCTTCATTTGCTTGACTTCTCGGTCCATGATCTCTACAGGTTCTTCCATGAAGTTGAGGCTCTCGTTGATCTCGATCTCGTCGAGTGGGATTACAAGAGTCTCGTCGTACATACACTTTTTCAAGTTCGAGACGTGGAAAGTAGAATGTACGTTGCGGAGTTCACGAGGTAGTTTGAGTTTGTAAGCTACAGGGCCGATTCTTGCGAGAATCTCAAAAGGCCCTACGTATCTTCGATTTAGCTTCCCATGCTTTCCGAAGCGTATCAAGCCCTTACAGGGTGAGACCTTCAATAGAACACGGTCGCCCACCTGGAATTCCAACGGTTTCCTTCTCTTGTCTGCGTAGCTTTTCTGTCGGTCTCTAGAGGCTTTCAATCGTTCACGAATCTGAACGCTATTCTCTGTCGTTTCCCGAATGATTTCCGGACATGTGAGAGTGCTGTCAGGAACTCATCCTTTAGATAGATGCGTGTCGCCCACCTCAGCCCAGCACATAGGGGATCTGCACTTACAGCCATAGAGGGATTCAAATGGAGCAGCCTTTATGCTCGCGTGATAGCTATTGTTGTAGGAGAACTTGACAAGGGGTAAATGAGTATCCCATGCCTTCCCAAAGTCCATCACGCAGGCTCGCAACATATCTTCTAAAGTTTGAATAGTCCTCTCACTTTGTCCGTCGGTTTGTGGATGGTAGGTTGTACTCATGTCCATCCTGGTTCCTAGGGAACTTTCTAGCGACTGGCAGAACCTCGAAGTGAATCTACTATCTCTATCGGAGATAATGGATATGGGAACACCATGCAGTCATACGATCTCCCTAATGTATGTTCTTGTTAGCTTCTCCATCTTGTCAGTTTCTTTGATCGGCAGGAAGTGTGCGGACTTTGTTAACCTGTCTACGATCACCCATATGGTATCGAGACCACCTGTTGTCTTGAGCAATTTGGTTATGAAGTCCATCTTGATTCGCTCCCACTTCCATTCAGGTATCTCTGGTTGCTGAAGTAAACCTGATGGTTTCTGTTATTCGACCTTAACCTTGGCGCAAGTAAGGCATTTACTCACGAAGGTAGCAATCTCTGCTTTCATGTTAGGCCACTAGTATAACTTTTTAAGATCCAGATACATCTTATCTGAACCTGCGTGGACGGAATATCGAGTGTTGTGAGCTTCGGTCATGACCAAGTCTCTGAAATCACCGTGTTTCGGTGTCTAGATCCGATGCACGAGATATAAGGCTCCGCCACCCTTGACTTCCAAATTTTTATCCATCCCTCTCAGGGATTTACCTGCCACATTTTCAGGTTTCAAAGCTTAGAGCTGAGCTTCCTTAATTTGTGTGGACAAGTGTGAATGGATAGTCATAGTCAATGATTTGACTCTACGACCAGAGTATTCTTTCCGACTTAGGGCGTCAGCTACTACGTTGGCCTTGCCGGGATGATAACGAATTTCACATTCCTAATCACTGAGTAGCTCGACCCACTGTCGTTGTCTCATGTTGAGCTCCTTCTGGTCGAATATGTGTTGAAGGCTTTTGTGGTCTGTAAATATAGTGCTTTTTGTACCGTACAGGTAGTGTCTCCAGATCTTTAGAGCAAATAACACTGCTCCTAACTCCAGATCATGTATGGTGTAGTTAACCTCGTGTGTCTTCGGCTGCCTTGAGGCATAGGCGATGACCTTACCTCGTTGCATCAGAAAACAGCCGATCCCTTGATTGGATGCATCGCAATATACTACGAAGTCTTCTATCCGTTCGGGGAGGGATAGTATTGGTGCGGTGCATAAGGCCCGTTTTAAAGTTTGAAACGCTTTCTCTTGTCTCTCTTCCCATTCAAAGGCCACGCCTTTCTGGGTCAATGTTGTAAGCAGTTTCACAATCTGCGAGAAGTTCTGAATGAACTTGCAATAGTAGCCAGCGAGGCCCATAAATTGACGAATTTCTGTAGGCGTCTTCGGTGATGACCAGTTCTCAATGGCTTTGATTTTGGAAGGGTCCACGTGTATTCCCTCTTCGCTAACCACGTGCCCTAAGAACTCGACTCTTCGGATCCAAAATTCGCATTTCGAGAACTTCGCATAGAGCTTCTCTGATCTCAGCATTTCCAAGACCTGTCGCAGATGCTGACGATGCTCCTCCTTACTACGAGAGTAGATAAGTATGTCATCGATGAAGACAATGACGAACTGATCCAAGTAAGGATGGCACACCCTATTGATTAAATCCATGAATACCGCGGGCGCATTGGTCAATCCGAACGACATCACTACAAACTCGTAGTGTCCATAACGAGTTCGGAAGGCTATCTTCGGGACATCCTCCCCTAGCACTCGTAACTGGTGATACCCGGATCTGAAGTCAATTTTTGAAAAGAAGTTCGCCCCTTGAAGTTGGTCAAACAAATCGTCTATGAACGGCAGAGGGTAACGATTTTTGACGGTTAATTTGTTCAGCTCCCTGTAGTCGATGCACATACAGAACGATCCGTCTTTCTTCTTGACAAATAAGACCGGTTCTCCCCATGGAGAGAATCTTGGCCAAATGAAGCCCTTGCTGAGCAATTCGTTAAGTTGACTGGATAGCTCCTGCATCTCCGCTGGTGCTAGACGATAGGGCGATTTGGCTACTAGGGTAGCCCCTTGGACTAAGTCAATTCTGAACTCGACTTGACGTTGCAGAGGTAATCTGGGAAGTTCTTCCGGAAAGATGTCGGGAAAATCGTGTACCACTTGAATGTTCTTTATGTCCTTCGTCTCTTGGCTCACATCGACAACATGAGCAAGGAATGCACGACATTCCTTTCGCAAGAATTTCTGGGCTTGTATACTCGAGATGAGGCAAAGGTTGGTGCCGGGTTTGTCGCCGTAGATTACCAGGGTTTCGCTAGACGGCAGATTAAGGCGAACAGCCTTTTCGTAACACATGATGTCGGCACGATGAGAACTCAACCAATCCATGCCGATTATGACGTCGACACTTTTAATTGAGACCGGCATGAGGTCGATTGGAAATAAATGGCTATCTAGAGTTAGTGTACACCCTTTGTATATGCAGCTAGTACTCTCTGTTTTCCTATTAGCCATTTCTACTGTGAACGGTTCTTTAAGTGCATGCGATTTATGCTTAAGCAAGTGAGCAAATTTCTGGTTCACGAAACTCCTCTCCGCTCCACTAGCAAACAAAATGCATGCATATGAGTATCGAGGAGAAACGTACCAGTGACCAGTGTGGTGTCGGCAATTGGTTCCTCGTGGCCTATAGCCAAAACTCCTCCCACTCCGCCGGCGTTCCCTGTGTTCGGGCAGTTTCTTTTGTAGTGGCCCGCCTCGCCACAACCGTAGCAAGCCTGGCCCACACCGGCACCGGGGATCTGGGTGATTGGCTTCTCCGGAGCTTTGCAGAAACGGGCTGTGTGCCCGTTCCTGTTGTAGTTAGAGCACTGCATTTCCCGGCAGGGTCCGTTTTGGTGGAAGTTGTATTTGTTGCACTTCGGCAAGTTCCCCGCGTACTGCTTTACCGGAGCAGCAGCGGTAGGTGCTATCACAGCATGAACAGCTAAGACCTGCTGCTTTTTGGCAGCCGTCTTCTTCTTCTTGTCAACCCAGAATTTCCGCTTGTTGTCGGCGGATTTGGAGGGTTTTGAGATGGTCAGGGTTGTTGTTGTTGACGGGGTTCGAACCCCATGGTCAATGAGCCTTTGTGCCAATCGCTTGGCACTATTGAAGGTAGTGGGGTTGGAAGCTAGGACGTTCCCATGAAATGGAGGCACCAGCCCCCATATGTACCTCTCCACCTTCTTTGCCTCAGAAGGGACCATTCACATACATAGCGCCACCAGATTGCTGAATCTGGCGGTGTAGTAGACTATGTCGGAGCCCTTCATGGTTAGGGTCCAGAGCTCCGGCTCTAACTTCTGTACTTCGCCCCTCGGGCAGTACTCCTCAATCATAAGCTCCTTAAGAGCTTCCCATCCGATAGCATTGGCCACTATAAGAGATAGTGACTTGACATGGCTGTTCCACCACGTCAGTGCTTGGTCCGCGAAGGTGCAGGTGGCAAATTTTACTTTGCTCCCTTCCGGACAGGAGCAGATCTCAAAGATCGACTCCATCTTCTCGAACCATTGCGAGAGGGAAATGATTCCACCAATTCCATCGAAGGCCCTGGGTTTGCAGCTGGTGAAATCCTTGTATGAGCACTCCCTAGAGCGCACTGGAGTTTCAACTGGGGTGGGAGGCACATTAGTCCCACTCCCACTGGTACCGGTTGAGTTGAATTGAGCTAGGGCTGCCGTAACAGCCGCATTCACAGCAACTTGGATGGCTGCTAGGTTGTATTGAGGAGGAGGAGGTGTTTGATTTGGAGTTATTGGAGTAGCGCGCCTCGCTGATCGATGTGGAGGCATCTTGAAGCTATAAAATCACAAAGATGACGATATTTGTAAGAATTAAATAGAGAAAATGATGAGAGTGACTCATGGACTAACTCTCCATAGCCCAACAACACATTAGAAAGCATGATTGAATACTAATTTCTTAGAGATTAGATATCTGCCAATAATATTGATATTACAGATGTATCAAGTTTGGGAAAAATGACCTAAAAGCAGGTCTTACATCAAACCAAGATAAGAAAATTTTGACAGAATAAAGACTTACAGACCGAAAGTTCAAAGTCTTAAGATACAGGAAATTATAGGGAAAAGTGCTACTTAGAGCATAGATAGGAAGGATATTCCTTAAACAAAAGAAAGGATGAGTAGAGCATTCCGTACTGGCGACGGGCACCACTGGGGCGAACCCTTAAATCAGCCAGCTGACGCTCCATGTCGAGAAGGCGTCGCACGTACACTCGTTGGCACACGCGATGCTCCATGACTTCAACTTGAGTCATAGCTAGTTCCCGCTGTAGAGACTCGTGGTCTCTCGCGGCTCTCTCCCAAGCACTTTCTAGACGACGGATGCAGACAGTATTGACTCCTGCATCGGCATCAACCTGCATGATTCGATTGATGGCTGCCCTACCCTGCTCGTTATTACGAGCAACCCTTCGGACTAGGATGGGTAGGATTCTGTCCGCTGAGCCTCCGTTGCTCAGGTTGTAGAAGCTTCGGTCTCCACTGTAAGGCATGGGTTGACATTGTTCTTGACTCCAAGTTCCCAAGTTTTCCGCCCACAGAGGCGTCGGGCCTTGAAAAGCCGGAAGAGGGTTAGGATTCGGGATTGGAGCTACCAAGGGTTGATCATTGACTTCTGGCTCGGAGTTAGAATCCTCCTGGAAGTTTTCTGCGAAGTCGTCGTCCAATGGGATTTCATGATTCTCCTCTGGCTCATCACCGAGCCATCCTCCATTGTCGTTGTCGGGAAAGTACGGGTCTCCGGGGATATGGAATCCAGCCATGTTATCTATGCGAGAATAGGGATAAATAAATAATTAATAGACGTACTAAATTAAGATAATTATAAGATGATCCTTACCAGTTACTCCAACATTTGCGCAGTGCATACCAGTCATATGTAACCAAAACAGGATAGACCTTCGAATAAGTGATCCTAACTCTAAGTCCACAACTACACAAGGAATAGGAAGTAAAGCAAAGATCACAGATTCTAAGTCTATAACACTCTAGTCACATATAACCTTAGCGTATCCACTCAACAACTATTGACATAATAATAAAGATCTTTTTAGTTTGCACTTAAGTAATTATAGTAACACAAAATACTCCTATAGTATTTTAACTTTATGTTCTGTTCTAATGTTTTCATTGTAGTAGTGTTGGTAAGTTTTTAGACTTGTTGCAACATCACAAACATTCTTGGACACATGCTAATCACTTCTCAGAACGATATAGTTGATCATGCTATATCACTCCCAGATCTGATTATATGTCCCCAAGACTACTCGTGTTGTTCAACAATCGTAATACTTTTGTTATGTCCTAGTGACACTGATTTTAGTATGAATGCAGGTATATATACTTTGGTTAAATATTTTATTATTTAAAAGTATAAACTCTTGGTCAGAGTATTTTAATTCCGATGTGTTTATAGTTGTATATCTTTTATGGGTTGATATACTCAATTCACTATAAACAATGCTCTGATACCAATCTGTCACACCCCAAAACCGGAACGGCGGAAACGTTTGGGGGCGGAGGACGTCATGTACAATATCAAAACAATGCATAATAGTAAACAAGCAACAATGTGACAACCGTCAATTTTTGGCCAAGTCGAAGTCAACTAAAGTCAACAAGTCAAACCGGTCAACTCATCTAACCCTTGTACATTAGGGTTTCCAATATGTTTCTTATTGAACAACTCGCAATCTTAATACAAAGTACCACTTAGAGTTTTCACGTGTTCGGAAATTCTAAACCCTAATCAGGGCAAGTGATGAAACTACTCGATAAAACATTATTCCTTAACCCTCAGGGGCATATAACAATCATAACGAGACTTAACGGGATGTACAAACCTTGCGTTGCGAAGCCAAACACTGAAGAAGGTCACAAAAGAAGTCTCTCCCAATCTCTTTCACTATAACTCCCCCAAAACTCTCTAAGTAGGAGAAATCGCTCCAAGAATGTGAAATCTCTCCCAAATCTCTCCAAGAATGTGAAATCTTTCCCTAATCTCTCCAAGTATGTGAAATCTCTCCCAAATCTCTCTCTGTATGAGAAATCTCTCCAAGAATGTGAAATCTCTCCCAAATCTTTCCAAGTATGTGAAATCTCTCCCAAATCTCTCTCTGTATGAGAAATCTCTCCAACTATGTGAAATCTCTCCCAAATCTCTCTCTGTATGAGAAATCTCTCCAACAATGTGAAATCTCTCACAAATCTCTCTCTGCATGTCAAATCTCTCCAAGTATGTCAAATCTCTCCCAAATCTCTCTCAAAATCTGTCTCAACTTCTTATAATCACTCGGGGCATCCCGACCCTTAATTTAGTCGAAAACCGCTCGAAAACGGAAGTCTACGCGAAAAACAGCCTTAAGGAGCCGAAACCCCTCTTAGGAGCCGAAACCTCTTAGGAGCCGAACCTCTTAGAGCCAAAACCCTCTCAACCGAAATGGACCGAGCGCTCTGTCTATTTCGGTCCCCTGATCATTCCGAACCGAGCCTGACCTTCTGCTCTTCTCTTCTCACTTTCGGTCCGAGAGGACTACACCTTCGGTCCGAGGACCTGACCTTCGGTCCGAGGACTTGACCTTCAGTTCCGAGATGCGAGCCACGACCGAACCCTCGCACCTTCGGTCCTCTCTTGTACTCTCGGTTCCTTCCTTCTCCACTCTCGGTTTTCACTCCCTTAGAACCGAACCTCGCAGGTTCGGTCCAGATTGCCGGTTTTTGACCCAAACTTCGTTTTAAGCCCGTTTTTCGAGATTTTAACGCGGGATTTTCACCCAAACACGTATTTTAACATAATAAACCCCAAATATTCATATTTTAACTATATTTTGAGGAAAATCATTGCCTAAGAATAAAATCTATTTGGTGAGATATTTAGGTGGAGTATTGACTTATCCTTTAGACAAGGACACAAGCAACCTGCCCATACTTCCATAGTACAACCCTCAGTTACTATTCCTCCATGCTTAGTCAATTAATTGTCCTTTCACACTATTTCACCAGCCCATAATCAGATCAAAGGGCTGGAAAAGCTTCACTTCACTTCCCTCAATATTCACTCTTTCTCAAAAAGGATCAAACCCATTTCTCTCTCACTTCCTCTCTCTAAAATTCGAGCTTCAAAGGCTGGTCTTGGGTTCTTCCCCCACATTTGGTAAGTATCTTCCTCCTACACTTAGATATTCTACTACCCTTCATCCAAATCATAGATTGCTTACACAAATATCGTCATATTTGTGTTAGATCTTCGAATCTTCAAGCATCATCTAAGTGTTCTTGAGTTGAACACTTCTATTCTTCATCATCCATCTACTGAAATCACTCAAGGTGAGTTGATACCCCTACATTTTAATGTTTTCTTCAGTTTTCAGGGGGGGAATACAAGTTAAAACACCAAGAACACAACTAAACACAAACAACAGCTTTCATCAGAAAAGTTGAGTCTTATTCACGGACTATTTTGACTAACTTAAACTTAATATCTTTCAAAAATGTTTAATATGCAAATAGTTCAGCTTCATGCCTTTAAAATGACTACTGCCTATGATGATTTTTCTATGATTTTTCTACGATTTATGATGATTTTTACAAAACTGCATATCATTTCAGAAACGAATTCGGACCAGTCTGTGAATATGAACATTTTAACACAAGTTAAAGACTTTCAAAAATCATAATAAAAATTATGAATAAACTAGACACATTTTGCGAACTCTCAGAATTTAGGGATTCAGTTTTCGACATCGTATGATTTTTCTATAATTTCTCTAAAACAGTGTAGAAAGGTTAAAAACTAGTTAACAGCTTACAACTTTCATAACACTTTGTAGCATGTTGAGCAAAGTGTATAACCATAAGTTCTAAATGTTGAAAGTATTTTCTTGTTAGTTTATCATCATAAACTGAAATTTAGTCAGTCATGATAAGGTTTTACTCATTCATTTCGAACACATATAATAAACTTCAATAAGCATAGTTTATGGATTTTACTACATGAAAAAGGTTTTACTCTCAAAACAAATGGGTTTTTCATATCCTACGTGATAAACTATAATAGTAATAGTTTAAGGATTTCATATCACTAATTTATTCAGAAAAGGTGAATTTCACTTCCTCCACGGAAGAGGTTTTAATATCAAACTATGTGTAAACTAGTTAACTTAGGTTGTGAGGCAATTCTCTCCCCGTACGTTCGAGTACGAGATCCCAATTCTTGTAAGTTATAACCAGAGTCTCTTGTAGGGAGAGCGTGATAATTGTGTATAGATCTATATTGGGATTGACACCCCACACCTCGCTGCTAGCTACAGCCGGACCGGCAGGTCTGCGGGTGACAAGAGTCATAGTATCTTAACGTCTGAAAGACGTTGTGCAGGTTATTTCTCGTCATAGTATGGTTATAGCGACTCACCTAGGTAGTTAACAATCTTTCAAGTTTACATGGAAAATTCTACTTTGAAAAGGGGTTTTACTTCCAAACTAAACGAGTTTATGTCGATTTAAACTTGCATGAATTACTTTAAGTATGGAAAAATACTTGTTTACTTTCGGTCCTGGGATTTAGGACTACATAACTTTTATAAGGAAAATATTGGATTTTCTTTGGAAACATATTTCTGTTAAAACTACATTTCATCTAGAATTGTTAGATTTCAGCTATAATTGGTAAGTGTATATGCTAGAGTTATATAAGAATCTAGTCACAATCGACTTAGAATTGGTGGGCCCACCTTATCTCCTGTTCCTTGTTTGGTTGTGGACCTAGGGCAGACCCATTACATTCAACGGTTTATTTAACTTGAATTTTATATAACTTATATACGCTGGGCGATTATAGGAGGAATCTACGGGTCGTTCTAGGGTTCATTATCGCATAACATAGGAGCATTCATTTCACACTTAACTAAGAAAATATTGGATTTTCTGGAAATCATACTCTATCGCTTTTACAAGGAAAACGGTTTCTTCCTCAAACAAAACTCTTATGAACTCACCAACTTAATTTTTGACACTTTTTCAAAACTACTTGTATTCTCAGGAAATCAGTGAAACAGGAAAACATCAGCACTTTGAGGATGGGAGGTTAAATCGTCAAATAGTTCATTTTGTCATCATAATGTAATTGATTTTGAAACATGTAAGCATATACTATGGTGTAACCTTTTCAATTATATTTATGATGGTTGTATTTACTGAGCACTATTATACTCGTTGTTGTGATACTATACATGAAGTCCTCCACCCCCGGACGTTTCCGCCATCCTTGGTTTGGGGGTGTGACAGATTGGTATCAGAGCATTGTTTATAGTGAACTAAGTATATCGAACCACATAAGATATACAAACTATAAATACATTGGGACTAAGGTCTTTGATTTAACATTTTCAAATAACTATATTTTTAGAAATAAATAGTTTCGTGTTAAAAGTATACATGCATGCATACATATTAAGGATAGCATTATACTAGAACAAAACAAAAGTAATGATTGTTGAACGACACAAGTAGGCTTGGGGATGAATGGTCAGGTCTGGGAATGACATAGCCGGATCAACTATGTCTGACCCAGAAGTGATTAGCATATGCCCGGGAATGGTTGTGGCGTTGCAACAAGTCTAAAAACTTACCAACTCTATCTACAAACAAACATCGAAAACATTAGACAAACATTAAAAATAATATAGGAGTATTTGGTTATACTATAACCAATTTATGTGAAAACTAAAGACCCCTGTTAGTAGGTCTATAAAGACTGAGTGCATACGCTAAGGTTATACATAATTAAAGATATTATAGACTCAGAATCTATGACTATTGCTCTACTTCCTGTTCCTTGTTTGGTTGTGGACTTAGAGTAGAGTCATTTATTCGAAGGTCTATTCAATCTCAGATTATGTATAACTGGTATGCACTAGGTGATTATAGACATGACTGATAAGGATCACCCTCTATAAGTAATTATAGGATTAGACGTCTATTAATTATCTCTTCTACCCTATTCTCGCACGAGCAACGTGATGGGTAAATCTTAACGCCCGTACAAAACCCACTTCTACTCACTACCATAACTCCGTCTCAGGGACGTTAGGAGAAACACCGAGAATAGTTCGGTAAAGTGCAAAATTTATACGTGTGTATATAAATGGTAAGGATATAACCAAAGTATATCAATAAAAATTGGCATGCATTTTATTTCAGTGGGAGTTTACCACATATTTCATAACCTGTTATTACAAACAATTTACTTATGGTAACTCTAAGATTACTTGATGTATACCTCAAGGTTATGTGTAATTAAGAGACGATCGACTTAGAAATGCTAAGTCCGCCTTAGGTCCTGTTCCTTGTTTAGTTGTGGGCTTAGGGCAGACTCATTAAGTTCAACGTCCTATCGGACCTTAATTACACACAACTGGTATACATTGGGTGATCTTAGGGGTGGATCGGGCATGGAACAAATCACAAGATTACAATCGAGTCATTTCTACTAAATTCATAAGTTTATTTATATAGACCTCTGGTATGAATTGTTTTCCATATTCGAAAAATCGGGAAATACTATACTTGAAAACTAATAACCTAGTTTTTACGACGCCCGACTAATAACCAATACTAAAAGACTTATACCCATTTCGTCTTTGAAATTTTTATAACAGAAAAATGTCGCCTCGAAGGTCTATTAGACGCACTAGCGGGACACAAACCAATCCACCACCGCCGCCTCCCCAATATGATCTTGTTATGTTCCAAGCTGCGGTCACGGCCGCGGTGGCAGCTGCTATGTCCCAAATCAGCACTGATGGTGCAGGACGGGCAGGGAGCGATACTAATAACTCCACTCATGGAGACAGCCAAGGGCCTTCTAGAGAATGCTCCTTTAAGGACTTCACCAATGGTAAACCCGATTTATTCAATGGTAGCGGGGGAGTCATCGATTTGATGCAGTGGTTCGAGAAGACCGAATCTGTCTTCGAAATCTGTGCGTGCCCCGAAGCGAACAAGGTCAAATTCGCAACTCGCACTTTCTCCGGCCGGGCCCTTACTTGGTGGAACGGCCACGTTAAGTCACTAACGCTTACAGTGGCTAACTCGATGAGTTGGGAGGACTTGAAGGCAAGGATGCTGAAAGAGTATTGCCCAAGGGGAGAGGTGCAAAAGCTAGAGTAAGAACTGTGGAACCTCAAAATTACAGACTCTGACCTTGCAACCTATACCATCCGATTCTGTGATCTAGCACTCCTTTGTCCCGCTATGGTCACCCCGGAAAGCAAAAAGTTGGAGCGATACCTCTAGGGATTGTCCACCCAAATTCAAGATAGCGTGTTGGCCTCAAGACCAACTACCTTTGAGAGTGCCAAGGAGTTGGCACAACAACTCATAGACCATCGTGCCAGCCATGAAACTACGATAACCACCCCTGAACAAGCAAGAGGAGGGAACAACAAAAGGAAGTTCTGGGACAACAAGAAGGAACAACCAACCCAGGACTTCACTAAGAAGCAACAGATCGTTGCTGTTCATGCTGCCACAGCCCATGCCACGCCAGCACCCATAAATCGATACGCTGGAACCCTTCCGAAATGCAACGAGTGTAACTTCCATCACACTGGGGCTTGCCGAGAGATGCATTGCAAAAATTGCAACAGAAAGGGGCACACTGTCCGTTTCTGTAAGGCACCAGCACGACCCATCAACCAGGTGTCCGGCACTGGAGTTAGCCCAGCCTGTCACAAGTGCGGCGAAACGGGACACTTTAAAAGGGACTGCCCAAGTGCACGAAATGCCGGTGATGGTGGAAGGGTGCTTGCGATCACTGCAGGAAAGACCACCCCGGAACCACCCATAAATATCAGTACGTGTTTCTGACATCGACGTTTAAATTTTTTTTACTAAAGCTAGCATTGATTAAAGTATACCAACCATAAATCTCGGGAACACAACAAAACCCAAATAAGTCTTACCTCCTATATAAAAAGCAGGGTTTTTACTAGTGAAGCTATGATGGCTAGTGTAAACATTGTGGCCATATATCATTAAGATTCTATGGACTTAGGATGTGGGATTCCGCCTCATTTCCTGTTCCTTGTTTGGTTGTGGGCTTAAGGCGGGGTCACCCATCCGATTGCCCTTGCAATCTTAATGATATACGACTAGTTTACACCAAGCGATTATAAAAGAACTGGTAGGACTTATAATGCAAATTTCATCATAATTTGTTGAAACATTCGTAATGCTAGAACTCGCTAACTACATTATAAGATATTCATAGTAGTAATACCAAGTATAAAGCGGAGAGCATAAAGGCACACGTAGAATACACTATCATTCCAAAACAATAACTCCTTTTAAATCGACTCAGCTCAAGTTACAATAAGAAATTCCAAGGACGTCATTTAACATCAGGCGGGTTGTTTCCCCACAATATCAATTTCTTATACTACGAAAAGTTCCCCCATCTTTCCCCCAAATTATTGAAGTCCCAGTCGAAACACTAATTTCGGGACGAAATTCTTTCTAACGGGGGGATGATGTGACAACTGTCAATTTTTTGCCAAGTCAAAGTCAACAAAAGTCAACAATTCAAACCGGTCAACTCATCTAACCCTTGTACATTAGGGTTTCCATTATGTTTCTTATTGAACAACTCGCAATCTAAATACAAAGTATCACTTAGAGTTTTCACGTGTTCGGAAATTCTAAACCCTAATCAGGGCAAGTGATGAAACTACTCGATAAAACATTATTCCTTAACCCTCAGGGGCATATGACAATCATAACGAGACTTAACGGGATGTACTAACCTTGCGTTGCGAAGCCAAACACTCAAAAAGGTCACAAAAGAAGTCTCTCCCAATCTCTTTCACTCTAACTCTCCCAAAACTCTCTAAGTAGGAGAAATCGCTCTAAGAATGTGAAATCTCTCCCAAATCTCTCCAAGAATGTGAAATCTCTCCCAAATCTCTCCAAGTATGTGAAATCTCTCCCAAATCTCTCTCTGTATGAGAAATCTCTCCAAGAATGTGAAATCTCTCCCAAATCTTTCCAAGTATGTGAAATCTCTCCCAAATCTCTCTCTGTATGAGAAATCTCTCCAAGTATGTGAAATCTCTCCCAAATCTCTCTCTGTATGAGAAATCTCTCCAACAATGTGAAATCTCTCCCAAATCTCTCTCTGCATGTCAAATCTCTCCAAGTATGTCAAATCTCTCCCAAATCTCTCTGAAAATCTCTCTCAACTTCTTATAATCACTCGGGGCATCCCGACCCTTAATTTAGTCGAAAACCGCTCGAAAACGGAAGTCTACGCGAAAAACAGCCTTAAGGAGCCGAAACCCCTCTTAGGAGCCGAAACCTCTTAGGAGCCGAACCTCTTAGAGCCAAAACCCTCTCAACCGAAATGGACCGAGCGCTCTGTCTATTTCGGTCCCCTGATCATTCCGAACCGAGCCTGACCTTCTGCTCTTCTCTTCTCACTTTCGGTCCGAGAGGACTACACCTTCGGTCCGAGGACCTGACCTTCGGTCCGAGGACTTGACCTTCAGTTCCGAGATGCGAGCCACGCCCGAACCCTCGCACCTTCGGTCCTCTCTTCTACTCTCGGTTCCTTCCTTCTCCACTCTCGGTTCTCACTCCCTTAGAACCGAACCTCGCAGGTTCGGTCCAGATTGCTGGTTTTTGACCCAAACTTCGTTTTAAGCCCGTTTTTCGAGATTTTAACGCGAGATTTTCACCCAAACTCGTATTTTAACATAATAAACCCCAAATATTCATATTTTAACTATATTTTGAGGAAAAGCATTGCCTAAGAATAAAATCTATTTGGTGAGATATTTAGGTGGAGTGTTTACTTATCCTTTGGACAAGGACACGAGCAACCTCCGCATACTTCCATAGTACAACCCTCAGTTACTATTCCTCCATGCTTAGTCAATTAATTGTCCTTTCACACTATTTCACCAGCCCATAATCAGATCAAAGGGCTGGAAAAGCTTCACTTCACTTCCCTCAATATTCACTCTTTCTCAAAAAGGATCAAACCCATTTCTCTCTCACTTCCTCTCTCTAAAATTCGAGCTTCAAAGGCTGGTCTTGGGTTCTCCCCCACATTTGGTAAGTATCTTCCTCCTACACTTAGATATTCTACTACCCTTCATCCAAATCATAGATTGCTTACACAAATATCGTCATATTTGTGTTAGATCTTCGAATCTTCAAGCATCATCTAAGTATTCTTGAGCTGAACACTTCTCTTCTTCATCATCCATCTACTGAAATCACTCAAGGTGAGTTCATACCCCTAAATTTTCATGTTTTCTTCAGTTTTCAGGGGGGAATACAAGTTAAAACACCAAGAACACAACTAAACTCTAACAACAGCTTTCATCAGAAACGTTGAGTCTTATTCACGGACTGTTTTGACTAACTTAAACTTAATATCTTTCAAAACTGTTTAATATGCAAATAGCTCAGCTTCATACCTTTAAAATGACTACTTCCACATCTCCATACGATGTTTCTACAATTTATGGTGATTTTTAGAAAACTGCCTATCATTTCAGAAACGAATTCGGACCAGGCTGTCAATATGAACATTTTAGCACAAGTTAAAGACTTTCAAAAATCATAATAAAAATTATGAATAAACCAGATACATTTTGTGAACTCTCAGAATTTACGGATTCAGTTTTCGACTTCCTATGATTTTTCTATAATTTCTCTAAAACAGTGTAGAAAGGTTAAAAACTAGTTAACAGCTTACAACTTTCATAACACTTTGTAGCATGTTGAGCAAAGTGTATAACCATAAGTTCTAAATGTTGAAAGTATTTTCTTGTTAGTTTATCATCATAAACTGAAATTTAGTCAGTCATGATAAGGTTTTACTCATTCATTTCGAACACATATAATAAACTTCAATAAGCATAGTTTATGGATTTTACTACATGAAAAAGGTTTTACTCTCAAAACAAATGGGTTTTTCATATCCTACGTGATAAACTGTAATAGTAATAGTTTAAGGATTTCATATCACTAATTTATTCAGAAAAGGTGAATTTCACTTCCTCCACGGAAGAGGTTTTAATATCAAACTATGTGTAAACTAGTTAACTTAGGTTGTGAGGCAATTCTCTCCCCGTACGTTCGAGTACGGGATCCCAATTCCTGTAAGTTATAACCAGAGTCTGTTGTAGGGAGAGCGTGATAATTGTGTATAGATCTATATTGGGATTGACACCCTACACCTCGCTGCTAGCTACAGCCGGACCGGCAGGTCTGCGGGTGACAAGAGTCATAGTATCTTAACGTCTGAAAGACGTTGTGCAGGTTATTTCTCGTCATAGTATGGTTATAGCGACTCACCTAGGTAGTTAACAATCTTTCAAGTTTACATGGAAAATTCTACTTTGAAAAGGGGTTTTACTTCCAAACTAAACGAGTTTATGTCGATTTAAACTTGCATGAGTTACTTTAAGTATGGAAAAATACTTGTTTACTTTCGGTCTTGGGATTTAGGACTACATAACTTTTATAAGGAAAATATTGGATTTTCTTTAGAAACATATTTCTGTTAAAACTACATTTCATCTAGAATTGTTAGATTTCAGCTATAATTGGTAAGTGTATATGCTAGAGTTATATAAGAATCTAGTCACAATCGACATAGAATTGGTGGGCCCGCCTTATCTCCTGTTCCTTGTTTGGTTGTGGACCTAGGGCAGACCTATTACATTCAACGGTTTATTTAACTTGAATTTTATATAACTTATATACGCTGGGCGATTATAGGAGGAATCTACGGGTCGTTCTAGGGTTCATTATCGCATAACATAAGAGCATTCATTTCACACTTAACTAAGAAAATATTGGATTTTCTGGAAATCATACTCTATCGCTTTTACAAGGAAAACGGTTTCTTCCTCAATCAAAACTCTTATGAACTCACCAACTTAATTGTTGACACATTTCAAAACTACTTGTATTCGCAGGAAATCAGTGAAACATCAGCACTTTGAGGATGGGACGTTAAATCGTCAAACAGTTCATTTTGTCATCATAATGTAATTGATTTTGAAACAGGTAAACATATACTATGGTGTAACCTTTTCAATTATATTTATGATGGTTGTATTTACTTTGAGCACTATTATACTCGTTGTTGTGATACTATACATGACGTCCTCCACCCCCGGACGTTTCCGCCATCCTTGGTTTGGGGGTGTGACAAACAACATCATCCATTGCATTAATAGTAATAATTTTAATACAAGTGTGTTCTGAAGTTTATAAGACACCAAAAATGAATATCAAAATAAGAGATGAGTCTTGAATGTGCTCCATCTTCTCAAACCGGGTCATCGGTACCTGTCTACTGGCGAACTGAGATTACAAGTTATTTTGAAAGCGTAGATCAGCATTTAAGCTGGTGAGTTCATAAGTATTTTAGTGTCATTGTTTGTATAAGTTTATAGAAAGTGTTTGTAAATGTTTGATGTAAGAGTTTGTAAGTGTTTGATGTAAATGTTTGTAAACTTCCTAGAAAATCCTATATTTTCTACTAAAGTAGTCTTCTACCAAGACTCAATTGTTCTCTATGTTTGTTCTTTTGTAAAAGTGTGAATTTTCCCAAGGTATGACTATCATTATCAAAATATAGTGTTTCATTACCGGTTATGTGAGAAGATCACAATGTATATGAAATGGGAAAATAAAGATGTACTAGTAGTCTTATCTATGTAACTACTAATGTACTAACTACCCTTAAACTTGTTAGTTTAATTAAGGTAACATGTGATATGATTGTAACCATACTTGATCGATCGGTATAACACGACGTTCGAGACGTCAAAATGATATGACATTCGTCACCCGTAGACCTGCAGGTCCCACTGTAGCTAGCAGCAAGGTGTAGGAGGGTGAGTCCCATATAGATCTATACACAAATTCATGCTCTCCCTCCAGGAGACTCTGGTACAAAACGCAACACAGCAGTATATGCAGCACCATGAAGTAGTATCTCACATTTTATGTTATAGTATTCTTGTATTTGCATAGTATGTACTAGTGTAGTGTCTCTCTGTCTTGTATGTAGTATGTTCTCTAGTGTATAGTGTGTAGTATGTATTGATTCTCGTTATAGTATGTACTATTTCTCGTTACAGTATTCTCTTTCTGTTTCTCTTTATAGTGAGTATTGTTTCTCATTATAGTATGTTCTGACTCATGTGTGAACTGACTCTTTGTATGTTTCATTGTTCTAGTAATAGTATTAGTGACTTCCTAAACTATACCTATTATACTTTACTAGCAATGTTGTTTGTATGTATGAACAAGTTTGTACACCTTTGCTACCCAAAGGGATTGAACTGAAAGAAGAACTTTCATATCTATACACATACATATAATATATAACTAAGATTCAAACTACCTTCGGACAAACAACCGATACCCTAAGTTCATAACCAAACAAGGAACATGAAGTAAGGCGAGTTATCAGTCCTAAGTCCTTTCAATCCTACTTATATAACTATATATATATATATATATATATATATATATATATATATATATTCTTTTGACAAAGTATAAGTTTAAAAGAAATTGAAAAATGATTTGAAGCAATTTGATTGAAAGCACAGTTTGAAGTGTAAGAAATCCATTGTTTGATAGTTATTAATCACATGTGATTGATATAATAACTATAATTTTTCTACTTGTATTCCCCCATAAAAACATTTAAAATCATTTAAAAGGTAGGTTAAAGGGGTATGAACTCACCTGTAGTGAGTGATACGAATGAAAGATCGATTTGAAGGATACTAAGTGCCAAGTGAAGCCTTGAGCACAACGGATCCTAATAAGTATATAATGACACATATATGTATACAATTAGTGCTTACACAACTCATCAAGTAAGGAACACAACTTAGGAACTAGGAAACACTTATATGGAAGTGTTATAATCACAAAGGATTGCATCTAAGGAGTATATGGCCAAACATTGGAGTTTACGGCCATGTGTTCACGGCCTTAGAGTTTACGGCCATGTGTTCATGTAACGCCCCGATTCCTGGTATGGATTTAAATAAAAGGTTATTTGGTTTTAAGTCCTACTCGATGAGTTGGTTGCTCTACTCGTCGAGTAGCAGCGGGTTTGATACGCGTCTTTAGTGACCTACTCGCCGAGTCCAGTAAGGGACTCGACGAGTAGGAGCTGGCAGATGAAACCCTAAATCCCGGGGTTTTGCACCCTATTTAAAGAGTCATAAGCCTCCTTTGGCCTCTTTGCAGTCCATTGAGAGTCCAAAAGAAACCTAACTTGAGTGTGTGTGTATTCTTTGGAAGTTTAAGCTTGGAGGAAGATCTTTGGTGAGGGAATCTCTTGGGAAGCAAGCTAGTTGAAGCAAGAGTTTGTGGGTTTCAAGTTCTGCATCAGAAAGGGCTCTCTTGAAGGTATTAAATCGTTTTCCCTTGGCTCATTCTCTTCTAAACCCTTTTGTGCATAAGTTTAGAAAAGGATTATTGTGTTTAAGCCAAGATCTGAAGTTGTAACTTCAGATCTGGACTCGCCTTGGCTTCTGGATTCATAAAGCCATCAGCCTTGTCTAGTATGAGCCTTCTCTCAAGGATATGACTTCATTGCAAGCTTAGTTGTGCCATTTTAGGGTCTTAAAGCCTTGCATGCACGTAAAGTTTGCAACTTTACGTGATAAGCATGCCTACGGAAGTTGGATCTACAATTTGGGGCCTTGGCATGGCTTAGAAAGTGTCTGCATGGTTAAAGGGCTGAAGAGACTCGGTGAGTCATATGAAGATAGGCATTGAACTCGATGAGTTGGATGAACAACTCGGCGAGTCTGATGAAGATCGCCGTAGACTCGACGAGTTGGATGAACAACTCGGCGAGTCGGATGAGTTTTCTCCAGGATATGTATGCGTGTGTATCCGTCGAGTTGCAAGAAGGACACTCGACGGGTGGCCTTAAAGTTTGATCGAGAATCGGAGGAACTCGACGAGTCACCTCGATGACTCGGCGAGTTGGAAAGTGTTTCAAGGAACCGAGGGTACTCGACGAGTTAAGGTCAACATGGACTGTTGACCTTGACTGAGGACTATGACTGTGACCAGGGGTTGACTAGTGGGTTATGGAGTACCTTATAAGGTTAAGGACTTATGAGTATATTGTGCTATGGTAATAGGTGGTGGAGCCTGTGTCAAGTGATTCTAGAGTTGGGTTTTATCTACCGAGTCGACATCTGCGAGGTGAGTTATCCTCACTATATCGATAGGGTCTAAGGCACCAAGGCCGGCCCTTTTTAGTTGTTATCGTGATGGTATGCTACATGTGGATATGATCTGTTAGATCGGAATCAGGATAGACAATATGTTATGCTTTTATGATCCGTAGGGATAAATATGTTAGTGACATGCTAGGTCAGTGCTATAGTTATGAGTGATTGCTATGATTGGTGATCAGTGAGATAGATATGTTTGATGATTGTATATGCCAATATATGTTAGCTATGCGTACATGATTATTTGCTTGTTTCTTGGGTTGAGGCGGTCCTGCTCTGTGTTGAAGGCCAACACACCCTATGAGCGGTCCAGGGAGACTGTAGGCCCACATGGCGGTCCAGTCATGCTGAAGGCTCGGTATAGTTTCAGTTGGACTGTAGGCCCGGTAGGGCGGTCCAGTTAGGCCGATGGCCCAGTATGTATGTTGATTGATTGATTATTATGTATATGGTATTATCAGTGTGGTATTGGTATTTTGCGGGTAGCTCACTAAGCCCTCGGGCTTACAGTTTTCATTTTATTGTTTCAGGTAATTCAGGAGTTCAGGGCAAGGCGAAGGCGTGACCGTACCGCTCCTCATCCTTATGATCTGGCTTTTGGGACACTCTGATTGAATAAAGAATTGAAAACACTTTTGTAAACACATACTATTTGGTTTTATTTATGCTTGAAAAGTTTAAATTTGGCGTAAAATTTATGGATGTTACAAGTTGGTATTGGAGCCTTGGTTTGAGTGAATTGGAGGAACACTTGTGTGAATCCATTCTAAAATCAAGGAGGTTTTCAGAAAGTAAAATTTTTAAAATGGTTTTCAAAATAAAGGATGGAGGATGCAGAGGGTACGATCAGCCGGAGCCTGTAAGTAAACCCCAAAATACCATACAGTTATTTGATATTTTGATATGTTAGAATAGCATGCTAGTGCTAGGCAAGGGATCTTCAGGAATCGTATGATAGATTTGCCTGATTATATGATGCCTATTAGCCTAGGGTTTCTTGTATATGGAATTGACATCATAACTGTAGATGTTTAGTGTATGCATGTGACAACCGTCAAATTTCGGTCAATTCAAAGTCAACAAGTCAAACCGGTCAACTCCAATAACCCTTGTATGCTAGGGTTTACGTTATGAAATCACTATACAATTCGCTATTTTAATGAGAAATCATCATTTGGAAAGTTCATGTGTTTGATTTTCCTTAGCCTTAACAAGTGCTAAACAACGAACCAAAGCGATAAAACACTATTACACAATCATCGGGATTGTGTAAGACACTAAAACACGGTTTAATGGGGTTTACGAACCTTGCGTTGTGAAGCCGGACACTCAAATTAATCACAAACGAAACCTCTCTAAATCGTTTTCACTCTATCTCTTTCTATTTGAAATCTCTCCCAAATCTCTCTCAAAAGTTACTTTAACTTTTTGTAATCATTTGGGTCATCTCGGCCCTTGACCGGGTCAAAAATCGCTTGAAACGGGGTAAAAACGAGTAAAATAGCTTTAAGGATCCGAAACCGAAGCTTCTGAACCGAAGCCTCGCATCCGAAGCCTCGCATCCGAGGCCTCTGATCCGAAGCGAGGGTCCGAAGATCCGAAGCGAGGGTCCGAAGGTCCGCAGACAGCTCCTTTTTACCGGTTTTTCGACTACGACTTCGTTTTAACTACGTTTTTCATTATTTTAACGTGGGATTTTCACCCAAAACTTTATTTTATAAACTAAGGCCCCAAAATATATAAATCTCCAGGGTTTTTATAAAATATATTAAAAGAATTGGTGATTGAACTAATTATTGAGGGAATATTTGCTTTTCCTTAATTTATGGCAAAAGCAAACCACTACCACCTCACTCTATGATTAGCCACTCTTTCCCACTACCCCTTGTCTCCTTAGTGGACCTTTACAGCCAATCTCCAGCTCTTCCCATGTTCTAAGAGCTGGAGGATTGATCCTCTCTCCTCATTCTCCATAAAACTCTTTCATTCTACACTTAGCAACCTAGAACACTCTCCAAAATTCTCTCATCTTTTCTCTTAACTTCAAGAACTTCAAGGCTTTCTCCAGGGATTTCTTTCTTCAATTAGTAAGTATCTTCATCATTCACATAATTATTAAACTCCATTCTACTCAAATCATTGATATCTTACACAAGTTCCATCTTATTCGGTGTTAGATTCTCGAATCATCAAGACATCTTCTTAGTGTTCTTGAGTTGAACACTTCCTCTCTCTCACTTTCATCTACTGAAACCACATAAGGTGAGTTCATACCCATACATTTACATGTTTTTCTTAAGTTTTAAGGGGGGAATACAAGTAAAATCATCAAGAACACAATTAAACTTTTTCTAACAGATTACATCAGAAAAGTTGGACGTTAATCACGGACTGTTTTGGTCAATTTAAATATTTTAGTTTTCAAAACAGTTTCAGGTGCAAGTAGTTCAAACTCTTAGCTTTAAAATGACTACTTGCACATCTCCATATGCTTTTTCTACAATTTATGGTGATTTTTACAAAACTGCCTGTCATTTCAGAGGCAAACCCGGACCAGTCTGTGATTATGAACCTTTTCACCTCTGTTAGAGATCACTAAAAATCATGATAAAATTTACGAACAAACTAGACTCATATTCCAAACTCTCAAAATTTGCGGATTTGGATTTAGAGCTTTGATGATTTTTCTATAAATTTTCTAAGAACGGTAACAGAAACTGTTTTTAACGAAAAGTTGCTGTTAATTTCATTTCACCTTGTAACATGTTGAGCAAGGTGTATATCTTTATGTGAATATATGTTACTGCAATATATGACATTTTATCTTAATATTTAGACACACATCAGTTTACAAATGGATTTGGTCATATAAAATATAAGGAATAACAAGTGCTTATAATCAAAGTACAATCGATACATTCAAACATTAAATAAACTATTTTGAATATAGTTTGCATACATTACCACGTACTATCCTTGGTTGATAAACTATAATAGGTATAGTTTATGATACATTACATAACACATACATTTAAAAAGGGTACATTTATACAAAGGATATTTTCATTAAGCAAGGTACGGCCATACGGTACCAAGTTTTCATAACACGTAATTCCGTTAATGACTTTGTGAGACATTTACTTCAAATTACCATTAAGTCCTGTATTGTAACCAGAGTCTCCTTGAGGGAGAGCGTGATACTTGTGTGTAGATCTATATTGGGTTTGACAAACCCACACCTAAACTGCATGCAACAGTTAGACCGATAGGTCTGGGGTGACAAATGTCATAACATTTCCGACGCCTGAAGAACGTCGTTTTAGGCAACCTTGGTCATAGTATGGTTATAATAAACTCACATAAAGTATTAACAAACATTGGAATTTACGGGGACTTCATTAAAATTTAACGAGTTTATGTCGATTTAAACTTGCATTGTTTTACTATAAATATGATAAATTACTTGTACATTTCGGTCTTTGGGTTTTAAGACTACATTTACACATTAAGGAAAATATTGGATTTTTCTAACACAAATACTACTTTTACAAACGAAAAGCTTATGAACTCACCAACCTTTGTGTTGACACTTTTTCAAACAACTTGTATTCTCAGGAAATCATTAAACAGGTAATCAAGTGCTTTTGAGGATGGGACGCTAAGGCGTCTACTATTTCATATTTTATCAACATATTGTAAATGATTCGTAAACATGTAATTCATATAATGATGTAATTTTTTTCAATTATATATATGTTGGTTGTGTTTGCTTGAATTACTATTACAATTGCTGTTATGATACTATACATGAAGTCCTCCACCCCCGGACGTTTCCGCCATCCTTGGTTTGGGGGTGTGACAGATTGGTATCAGAGCGCAGTTTATAGTGAATTAAGTATATCAAACCACATAAGATATACAAACTATAAACACAATTGGGACTAATAGTCTCTGATTTGTGCATTTTTCAAATAAATATACTTTTAGAAAATAAATGATTTTTTTTTATTAAAAGTATAAATACATGCATACATGCTCACATAGTGTCATAACTAGAAAAACATAAAATAAAAGAAGAGGAGTTGTACATTATGGGTATGCCTTGGTATATGTAAATCAAGTCTGGGAAGGATATAGCCTGATCAACTATATCTGTCCGGGAATTGACTTGCATATACCGGGGGATGGTCAGGATGGACAACAAATCTAACAAACCTAATAACATACTACAAAGGATACTTTAAGAACTCAAAACTAAACATTTACAAATACTATAGGAGTATTTTGTGTTACTATAATAAAAATATTTTATACTTTCATTTTACCTCATAACCCAATGTATTGGGTCAATAAAAAGTATAAAATCGTATGTATCGTAAACATACCGGAAAACAACGTAATAATATACTTTATGTATAAAAGATTTCTCTCCCTATAAATACACTTTTACTAAAAGTACATTGGTTTACGACTTATGCCAGAATCATGCCGCCAAGGAGAAGACCAAGACCTTCCAGCAACACAGCAACACCTCCTCCGCCGCCGCCTCCACAGTTTGATCCCGCGATGTTCCAGGCTGCAGTAACAGCAGCCGTAGCGGCCGTAATGTCGCAGATAGGGACCAACGGAGCTGGTGGTTCGGGATCGGGAGCTACACACTCTAACCACGGAGACAGTACGTGGCGTGCAAAAGAGTGTTCATACAAAGACTTTACAAATGGCAAACCCGACAACTTCAATGGAAGCGGGGGAGTCATCGCTTTGATGCAATGGTTTGAAAAGACCGAAGTAGTCTTTCAGGTGTGCTCTTGCCCCGAAGCGAGCAAAGTTAAGTTCGCAGCCTTCACCTTCACCGGCCGGGCCCTTACTTGGTGGAACTGCCGGATTAAGTCACTTACTCTCGAAGTGGCTAGCTCCATAACCTGGGCAGAACTAAAAGCGTTGATGATGAAGGAGTACTGCCCGAGAAGTGAAATTCAAAAGCTGGAACAAGAACTTTGGAACCTCAGGATGACGGGCTCTGACCTTGAAACCTACACCACCCGATTCAATGAATTGGCTCTCCTCTGCCCAACAATGGTTACTCCGGAGGAGAAAAAGGTGGAGCGATACCTTTGGGGACTGTCTCTCCACGTGCAAAGTAGTGTCCTGGCTTCAAGGCCAACTACTTTTGACAGTGCCAGGGAGCTGGCACAACAACTTGTTGACCACCGAGCCGGTCATAATACTACAACCACCACCACTGATAAATCAAAAGGAGGAAACAACAAAAGGAAGTTCTGGAACGAAAAGAAGAGCCAACCAGCACAGGACCCCGCTAAGAAGCAACAAATTGTTGCTGTCCATGCTGCCACTAATACTGTCACTACTGCTACCACTCCAGCACCACCGAAGCCATATGCGGGAAAACTACCTAAGTGCAACAAGTGCAACTTTCACCACAATGGTGCTTGTAGGGAGATGCACTGTAAAAACTGCGACAGGAAGGGGCACACTGCTCGTTTCTGTAAAGCGCCGACTCAACCAATCAACCAAGTCGCCAGTACGGGGGCAACCCGGACCTGCTACAACTGTGGAGACGCAGGTCACTTCAAAAGAGACTGCCCCAAAGCACAAGCCCCTAATGCTGGTGGAGTAGGAAGAGTCCTGGCAATAGGACATGGGGAAGCAGTCGAGGATCCCACGGTGGTTACCGGTACGTTTCTCCTCAATAACTCTTATGCATGCGTACTATTCGATAGTGGAGCGGAGAGGAGTTTCGTGAGCCACCAATATAAACATTTACTTGAACAAAATCCCCAATCACTAAAGGATACTTATGTAGTAGAAATGGCAAATGGGAAAGTAGAACGCACTAGCGATATATACTCAGAATGTACTCTCACTCTAGACAACCATACATTTAAAATTGACCTGATGCCAGTCACCATAAAAAGCTTCGACGTAATCATCGGGATGGATTGGTTAGTTCCTCACCGTGCCGACATTCTATGTTACGAAAGGGCCGTTCGCCTCAATCTACCAAATGACGAAACCCTTCTCATCTATGGTGACAAACCTAGTGCGAATTTACAAATCATCTCATGCATCAAAGCCCAAAAGTATCTCCGGAAGGAGTACCACGCCTTCTTAGCCCATGTAGTAGACAAGAAACAAGACGTGAAAGACATCAAAGACATCCCCGAAGTGTGTAACTTCCCGGATGTGTTCCCAGAGGATCTTCCTGGTGTACCACTCGCACGACAAGTCGATTTCAGAATTGACTTAATACCCGGAGCTACCCCCGTAGCCAGAGCTCCATACCGCCTCGCACCATCAGAAATGCAGGAGTTGTCCAGTCAGTTGACCGAGCTTTTGAGCAAAGGGTTCATCAGACCAAGCTTCTCACCTTGGGGAGCACCAGTCCTTTTTGTAAAGAAGAAGGACGGATCCTTTCGCATGTGCATCGACTATCGGGAACTAAACAAACTCAACATCAAAAACCGATATCCTCTACCCCGAATCGACGACCTTTTCGACCAACTCCAAGGAGCAAATTTCTTCTCAAAAATCGACCTAAGGTCAGGCTACCATCAGCTACGAGTTCAAGAAGAAGATATTCCCAAAACTGCATTCAGAACTCGCTATGGGCACTACGAGTTTGTGGTGATGTCCTTCGGTTTAACAAACGCACCTGCGGTATTCATGGACCTAATGAATAGAGTGTGTCGACCCTACCTAGACAAGTTTGTAATCGTATTCATCGACGATATCTTGATCTACTCGCGAAGCGAAGAAGAGCATCGCCTACATCTACGCCAAGTGCTAGAGACACTAAGAGAGGAGAAGCTTTATGCTAAGTTCTCTAAGTGTGAATTCTGGATTAGAGAAGTGGATTTTCTTGGACATGTGGTAAGTGAGAAAGGCATACATGTGGATCCCTCCAAGATCAAGGCAATCGAGAATTGGTCAGCACCCAAGACGCCAACCGAAATTCGACAATTCCTTGGGCTTGCTGGCTACTACCGAAGATTTATACAAAACTTCTCCAAGATTGCGAAACCACTCACCACCTTGACGCAGAAAGGTGTGATATTCAAGTGGGAAAATAAACAAGAAACTGCTTTCCAAACGTTAAAACAAGCCCTATGCAGCGCACCGATCTTGTCTCTCCCAGAGGGAACCGAGGACTTCGTAGTGTACTGTGATGCTTCGAATCAAGGCCTCGGATGTGTGCTCATGCAGAGAGGGAAGGTTATCGCGTATGCATCAAGACAACTTAAGACGCACGAGGTTAATTATACTACGCACGACCTGGAATTAGGAGCAGTGGTATTCGCTTTGAAGATCTGGAGACACTACCTCTACGGTACGAAATGCACTATCTTCACTGATCACAAAAGTCTTCAGCATATCCTCAATCAGAAAGAGCTCAACATGCGACAGAGGAGATGGGTAGAGTTGCTGAATGACTACGAGTGCGAAATTCGTTATCATCCGGGCAAGGACAATGTAGTGGCCGATGCTCTAAGCAGGAAGGAGTACTCGGGCCGCCGAGTAAAATCCTTAACAATGACAATCCATTCCCACCTGACCATACAAATCAAGGAAGCTCAACTGGAAGCTTTGAAACCAGAAAAGGTGGCAGGAGAGACATTAAGGGGAATGGATAAAAACTTAGAAGTCAAGGATGATGGAGCACGTTATATCATGAACCGGATTTGGACACCGAAGTTCGGTGGACTCCGAGATCTCGTCATGAATGAAGCACACAAGACTCGATACTCCATCCATCCCGGGTCGGATAAGATGTATCTGGACCTCAAGAGATTATACTGGTGGCCGAACATGAAAGCTGAGATTGCTACCTATGTGAGCAAGTGCCTGACTTGCGCTAAGGTCAAAATCGAATACCAGAAACCATCCGGGCTATTACAACAGCCGGATATACCTGAGTGGAAGTGGGAACGAATAACCATGGACTTCATAACCAAGCTGCCTAAGACATCGGGCGGGCTTGACACAATATGGGTAATTGTAGACAGATTGACCAAATCAGCACACTTCCTACCAATGAAAGAAACCGACAAGATGGAGAAGCTGACTAGAACGTACATCAGAGAGATTGTACGACTCCATGGTGTGCCGATATCCATTATCTCCGATAGAGATAGTAGATTTACCTCACGGTTTTGGCAGTCTCTACAAAAATCATTGGGAACTAGGCTTGACATGAGTACGGCCTACCACCCACAAACCGACGGACAGAGCGAACGAACCATTCAAACGTTGGAAGACATGTTAAGAGCTTGTGTGATAGACTTCGGTAAAGCATGGGATACCCATCTACCGCTTATCGAATTCTCCAACAATAACAGCTATCATACTAGCATCAAAGTCGCTCCATTCGAAGCTCTTTACGGTCGCAAATGCAGATCACCCCTGTGTTGGGTTGAGGTGGGGGATACACAGCTAGCTAGAGGGCAAGTCTCTAATAGCACCCTCACTGGCCCTGAAATCATAAGGGAAACCACAGAAAAGATCGTTCAAATTCGAGAGAGACTGAAAGCGTCTCGCGATCGGCAAAAGAGTTACGCAGACAAACGACGCAAACCCTTGGAATTCCAGGTGGGTGATCGAGTACTACTAAAAGTTTCCCCTTGGAAAGGAATGATACGATTCGGCAAACGCGGGAAACTAAATCCAAGGTACATCGGGCCATTCGAAATCCTTGCTAGGATTGGGCCAGTAGCATACAAACTTCGATTACCTCAGGAACTCGACAAAGTACATCCCACATTTCACGTGTCGAACCTAAAGAAGTGTTTGTCTGATGAGACACTCGTAATACCACTCGACAAAGTACATCCCACATTTCACGGTCGCAAATGCAGATCACCCCTGTGTTGGACTGTAGGCCCGGTAGGGCGGTCCAGTTAGGCCGATGGCCCAGTATGTATGTTGATTGATTGATTATTATGTATATGGTATTATCAGTGTGGTATTGGTATTTTGCGGGTAGCTCACTAAGCCCTCGGGCTTACAGTTTTCATTTTATTGTTTCAGGTAATTCAGGAGTTCAGGGCAAGGCGAAGGCGTGACCGTACCGCTCCTCATCCTTATGATCTGGCTTTTGGGACACTCTGATTGAATAAAGAATTGAAAACACTTTTGTAAACAAATACTATTTGGTTTTATTTATGCTTGAAAAGTTTAAATTTGGCGTAAAATTTATGGATGTTACAAGTTGGTATTAGAGCCTTGGTTTGAGTGAATTGGAGGAACACTTGTGTGAATCCATTCTAAAATCAAGGAGGTTTTCAGAAAGTAAAATTTTTAAAATGGTTTTCAAAATAAAGGATGGAGGATGCAGAGGGTACGATCAGCCGGAGCCTGTAAGTAAACCCCAAAATACCATACAGTTATTTGATATTTTGATATGTTAGAATAGCATGCTAGTGCTAGGCTAGGGATCTTCAGGAATCGTATGATAGATTTGCCTGATTATATGATGCCTATTAGCCTAGGGTTTCTTGTATATGGAATTGACATCATAACTGTAGATGTTTAGTGTATGCATGTGACAACCGTCAAATTTCGGTCAATTCAAAGTCAACAAGTCAAACCGGTCAACTCCAATAACCCTTGTATGCTAGGGTTTACGTTATGAAATCACTATACAATTCGCTATTTTAATGAGAAATCATCATTTGGAAAGTTCATGTGTTTGATTTTCCTTAGCCTTAACAAGTGCTAAACAACGAACCAAAGCGATAAAACACTATTACACAATCATCGGGATTGTGTAAGACACTAAAACACGGTTTAATGGGGTTTACGAACCTTGCGTTGTGAAGCCGGACACTCAAATTAATCACAAACGAAACCTCTCTAAATCGTTTTCACTCTATCTCTTTCTATTTGAAATCTCTCCCAAATCTCTCTCAAAAGTTACTTTAACTTTTTGTAATCATTTGGGTCATCTCGGCCCTTGACCGGGTCAAAAATCGCTTGAAACGGGGTAAAAACGAGTAAAATAGCTTTAAGGATCCGAAACCGAAGCTTCTGAACCGAAGCCTCGCATCCGAAGCCTCGCATCCGAGGCCTCTGATCCGAAGCGAGGGTCCGAAGATCCGAAGCGAGGGTCCGAAGGTCCGCAGACAGCTCCTTTTTACCGGTTTTTCGACTACGACTTCGTTTTACCTACGTTTTTCATTATTTTAACGTGGGATTTTCACCCAAAACTTTATTTTATAAACTAAGGCCCCAAAATATATAAATCTCCAGGGTTTTTATAAAATATATTAAAAGAATTGGTGATTGAACTAATTATTGAGGGAATATTTGTTTTTCCTTAATTTATGGCAAAAGCAAACCACTACCACCTCACTCTATGATTAGCCACTCTTTCCCACTACCCCTTGTCTCCTTAGTGGACCTTTACAGCCAATCTCCAGCTCTTCCCATGTTCTAAGAGCTGGAGGATTGATCCTCTCTCCTCATTCTCCATAAAACTCTTTCATTCTACACTTAGCAACCTAGAACACTCTCCAAAATTCTCTCATCTTTTCTCTTAACTTCAAGAACTTCAAGGCTTTCTCCAGGGATTTCTTTCTTCAATTAGTAAGTATCTTCATCATTCACATAATTATTAAACTCCATTCTACTCAAATCATTGATATCTTACACAAGTTCCATCTTATTCGGTGTTAGATTCTCGAATCATCAAGACATCTTCTTAGTGTTCTTGAGTTGAACACTTCCTCTCTCTCACTTTCATCTACTGAAACCACATAAGGTGAGTTCATACCCATACATTTACATGTTTTTCTTAAGTTTTAAGGGGGGAATACAAGTAAAATCATCAAGAACACAATTAAACTTTTTCTAACAGATTACATCAGAAAAGATGGACGTTAATCACGGACTGTTTTGGTCAACTTAAATATTTTAGTTTTCAAAACAGTTTCAGGTGCAAGTAGTTCAAACTCTTAGCTTTAAAATGACTACTTGCACATCTCCATATGATTTTTCTACAATTTATGGTGATTTTTACAAAACTGCCTGTCATTTCAGAGGCAAACCCGGACCAGTCTGTGATTATGAACCTTTTCACCTCTGTTAGAGATCACTAAAAATCATGATAAAATTTACGAACAAACTAGACTCATATTCCAAACTCTCAAAATTTGCGGATTTGGATTTAGATCTTTGATGATTTTTCTATAAATTTTCTAAGAACGGTAACAGAAACTGTTTGTAACGAAAAGTTGCTGTTAATTTCATTTCACCTTGTAACATGTTGAGCAAGGTGTATATCTTTATGTGATTATATGTTACTGCAATATATGACATTTTATCTTAATATTTAGACACACATCAGTTTACAAATGGATTTGGTCATATAAAATATAAAGAATAACAAGTGATTATAATCAAAGTACAATCGATACATTCAAACATTAAATAAACTATTTTGAATATAGTTTGCATACATTACCACGTACTACCCTTGGTTGATAAACTATAATAGGTATAGTTTATGATACATTACATAACACATACATTTAAAAATGGTACATTTATACAAAGGATATTTTCATTAAGCAAGGTACGGCCATACGGTACCAAGTTTTCATAACACGTAATTCCGTTAATGACTTTGTGAGACATTTACTTCAAATTACCATTAAGTCCTGTATTGTAACCAGAGTCTCCTTGAGGGAGAGCGTGATACTTGTGTATAGATCTATATTGGGTTTGACAAACCCACACCTAAACTGCATGCAACAGTTAGACCGATAGGTCTGGGGTGACAAATGTCATAACATTTCCGACGCCTGAAGAACGTCGTTTTAGGCAACCTTGGTCATAGTATGGTTATAATAAACTCACATAAAGTATTAACAAACATTGGAATTTACGGGGACTTCATTAAAATTTAACGAGTTTATGTCGATTTAAACTTGCATTGTTTTACTATAAATATGATAAATTACTTGTACATTTCGGTCTTTGGGTTTTAAGACTACATTTACACATTAAGGAAAATATTGGATTTTTCTAACACAAATACTACTTTTACAAACGAAAAGCTTATGAACTCACCAACTTTTGTGTTGACACTTTTTCAAACAACTTGTATTCTCAGGAAATCATTAAACAGGTAATCAAGTGCTTTTGAGGATGGGACGCTAAGGCGTCTACTATTTCATATTTTATCAACATATTGTAATTGATTCGTAAACATGTAATTCATACAATGATGTAATTTTTTTCAATTATATATATGTTGGTTGTGTTTGCTTGAATTACTATTACAATTGCTGTTATGATACTATACATGAAGTCCTCCACCCCCGGACGTTTCCGCCATCCTTGGTTTGGGGGTGTGACAATGCATCACGGCTGTGCATAATAAAGACCTCATAGCCTGAGAATGTTGATTCGGCCTTCGGGTAGGATTGGACATTCGAAAGTCTATTGGGTCCAGTGTTATGTGCAGCTAGTATACACTAGCGCTGCAGGGGATGCTGAAAGTTTCATGGATGTGTGAGTTGTGAGAAGCGGTAAGACCAGTTGCGAGATAGTTGATATTCATCTAGGGGTGAGGGTTGAGCGCATTTTATGTTGATGCTAGTGTTAGGGTGTTGTGGTGATACTTGAGAAAAATATGGGTAGGTATGGAAGGTAGTACGGGCCCGTACTACTAAAAGCACAAGACCCATACGCGTAGCAAGGAAGTCACAACCCCTAGGGTTTGTGGATTTGGTCTCCCGATATTATGTTATTTATCTGATGATTTGAGTATATCTTTCAGTATGGTGGTGACGAGACGTTTTGCTGCTGGGCCCGGATCAGGATCAGGTTCCGGATCGGGGTCAGGTTCGGGAGACGGAGGGTCGGAGGTGCCAGTAGCACCTGAGCCCGTAGTACAGATAGGGACAGATGAGTTGGATGCCAGGATCCGGGAGATTATGCATGACGAGATTGCTGCCGCATTCCGAGCGCAGCTGCCAGAGATGTTTGGGTCGATTAAGACCGCGATGGTTGAGTACTTTGATGAGCGATATGCAGCTCTAGCATAGACAGCTGCCGCTGCAGCCACTTCAGCTGTAACTGCGGCAGGGGTTGGAGGAGGAGCCAGCAGGGCTTTCCAGTACCGGGACTTCGATAATACGAAGCCCCCGACATTTGATGGTACTCAGGATGCGATCAGAGCTATGAGGTGGTTATCAGATGTGGAGGGATGTTTCTTCACGTGTTCATGTCCTGTGGACCAGAAGGTCAGGTGTGCCCTGAACTTGCTGAGGCTTGGGGCAAAGGACTGATGGAGATTGACGACAGGGTCGTACACAGATGATCAGCGAGCTGCTGTTACTTGGGAGCAGTTCCGGGATATGTTCCGCACCTGCTACGTTCCACGTGTTGAGTGGGAGCGGCTTGCTCAGGAGTTTTTGACATTGAGACAGGATGAGGAGTCTGTGATGGAGATTACTTGTATGTTCACAGAGAGGGCTAGGTTTTGCTTGGAGTTTGCTTTAGAGCAGTCTCGGATGACTCGTTATCTGAGCATGCTGAAGACTGATATTCGACAGTTTATGTCTACACAACGATGTGATACCCTCCTGGATCTCCAGGAAGCCGCGAGGCGGCGTGAGTTGGAGATAGAGCTGCAGTTGAAGGAGCAGCGTCAGGCACCGGCACAATCTCAGCCGACGCCTAAGCGGTCTAAGACCGCTGATACCTGGACTGGGAGTCAGCAGAGCCGCACTTGTGGAAAGTGTGGCAGGGGTCATTCGGGGGTTTCTCGAGCAGGAGGTGGATGCCAAAATGTGGCAAGGAGGGGCACTATGCCAGGGACTGCCGTCAGTCCGCCCCTCCAGCAGATATGAGGATTTGTTACCATTGTCATCAGGTTGGTCACGTGAAGACCAACTGTCCGCAGCTCGCCGCCAAGCCGGCGCAGGGTCCCTCGCCAGCTACTGTGAGGATTGGAGATGGGAGGCCAGTCAAGGTGGAGCCTCCGAAGGCTCAGGGTCGCGCCTTCCAGCTCACGGCCGAGGAGGCCAAGGCAGCACCGGATGTGGTTGCTGGTACGTTTCTATTCTCTGTCTCAGTTATTTTATTTGTGTTATGCTTATTGGTTGTATGTGTGATTAGGTACGTTTTTAGTGAATTATTTGCCTGCTTTGGTTTTATTTGACTCGGAAGCGAGTCGGTCGTTCGTATCTCAGACTTTCAGTAGAGGGTTTAGTGTGCCGGTAGATGAGCTTGAGTGTCCGTTGCGAGTTTCGATCGCCAACGAGCACGAGTTTCTGCTTCTTCGGTCTACCGGGGATGCGAGTTGGAGATTTTCGGGGTGCCCTTCCCGATAGATTGGATTCCTATTCCCATGCGGGAAGTGTGCGTGATCGTACGGATGGATTGGCTCAGTCGATTTGGCACCATGATCGACTGTGAGGGACAGCGAGTGGTAGTTCGAACCCCAAGTGGGGGAGAACTGGTGGTGTATGGCGAGGGCACCAGGATGGGATCAGGGTTTTGTACGGCGGCCAGGGCTCGACAGTATATTCAGCACGGGTGTGCCGGTTATTTAGCGTATGTGCTAGATACGTGGGTTAGGGATCAGCCCTCAGTTTCAGAGGTCCCAGTAGTTAGAGAGTTTGCTGACGTGTTTCCGGAAGAGTTACCCGGAGTGCCTCCGGGGAGGCAGGTTGAGTTTAAGATTGATCTAGTGTCGGGTGTGGCCCCTATCGCTAAGGCGTCGTACCGACTGGCACCGCCAGAGATGCATGAGTTGTCATCTCAGTTGCAGGAGCTGCTGGGTAAGTAGTTTATTCGTCCGAGTAGTTCCCCATGGGGAGCACTGATCCTTTTCGTCAAGAAGAAGGACGGTTCGCACAGGATGTTCATTGACTATAGGGAGTTGAATAAGTTAACGGTGAAGAACCGTTATCCACTCCCGAGGATAGATGATATTTTCGATCAACGGCAGGGTGCATCTTGGTTTTCCAAGATCGATTTGAGGTCCGGATATCACCAGGTTAGGGTGAGGGAGGAAGACGTGGAGAAGACCACGTTTCGGACTTGTTCTGGTCATTACAAGTTCGTGGTGATGCCGTTTGGGCTCACCAACGCGCCGGCAGTGTTCATGGATTTGATGAACCGGGTCTGCAGACCGATGCTCGATCGCTCGGTCATTGTGTTCATAGACGATATATTGGTGTATTCCAAGACACGAGAGCAGCACGAGGAGCACCTTAGGGAGCTACTGGAGGTTCTGCGACGAGAACGGCTGTATGCCAAGTTCTCGAAGTGTGAGTTTTGGTTACGAGATGTCCAGTTCCTCGGGCATCTCGTTAACCAGGAGGGGATTTTGGTCGACCCGGCCAAAGTTGAGGCATTTATGCAGTGGGAGATTCTGAAATATCCCTCCGACATCAGGAGTTTTATGGGATTAGCAGGGTACTACCGGAGATTTATTCGAGATTTTTCCAAGGTTGCAATACCCCTCACTCGTCTAACGAGGAAGGGGGTGGATTTCCGGTGGGGCCCTGAGCAGCAGAGCGCGTTTGAGACCCTCCGGCGATGTTTGTTTGAGACGCCAGTGTTGACGCTCCGCGAGGGAGTCGAGGATTTTGTGGTATTTTATGATGCATCCATCACAGGTCTGGGGGCGGTCCTCATGCAGAGGGGACGGGTGATAGCCTATGCATCGCGGCAGCTAAAGCCGCATGAGACGAGATACCCTACGCACGATCTTGAGTTGGGAGCGGTGGTTTCGCTCTCAAGATTTGGAGGAACGTTCTTGATGAAGAGGAGATTACTTCAAAAGTAACAAGTCCAGTGGTGAAAAAAGAGAAGGATACTATGGAGCTTAAAGATGATGAAGAATTGAAGATTCAAGGGATCAAACGCAAGCTCGATGGAGACGAAGTCAAGGTTAAAAAGGAGAATTCTAAAAAGGCGTATATTCGTCGAGTGCAATCTTACAAGAGGCGTTTCAAGGAGCAAAAGATCCTCGTGGTGGACTTATCTGAAGATTCGACGTAGGAGGCACGGAGTCCGGCCCAAGCTATACTATAATCTAACTAGGTACACTGCCTATAGGTGCATAGTTGGTCTAAGTTTGTTAGGTTATAAATATTAAAATTAGTGAGTACTTTTGTGCACATCAAGTTTTTGGCACCGTTGCCGGGGAACAGCTTAGTTAATTATTAGTTTGTTTGCTTTAAATTAATCGATCCTTTTTGTAGGTTAAAACCTGCAAGAAGTTACTTTTCTGTTTTTAATTTTTCTACATTACAGGACTCACGACTTGAACCGTCAAGATTCACGACGTGAGAACTGAAGTCTTTAGTTTTGTTTATTTCAGTTCGTTTTTTTTTTGTTCAGTTTTACATTTTATCTTTTTGTTTTATTTCAGGAGTTCATGACCAGAGGTTCTAACACACCTTTGGTACCACCACTTGAAGATCCCGAGTCTGCAATTCACAAAAAGAAGGATAAGAGCGTGAAAGAAGATCAAGCACCGAAGAAGACACCTTTACAAGAACTGAAATCGGCCTTTTCAAGGAAGTCACGAAAGAAAACGGGAGAATCGACTTCATCCTCAAAGAGCAAGTTTGAAGTTTTCGATCAATTTCCTAATCCACACGAGACCGAGTACGAATCAGAAAAAGAATTTGGACTTTATATGAGTGAACCCGAGAACGAGCCGGAGAACGAAATGGCGAACATTGATGAGATGGCCATGGGGGATTACAAGAAGCGCATTCGAGATGATGTGGGGCCGAGTTTAATACATCATGTGATACCTTCCAATGCCACATTCGAGTTAAAGGGACATATCCTTACTGCACTCAAGGATATCCCATTCTATGGGAAGGATCATGAAGATGCTTTTAAGCATTTGGACGAGGTCAATGATATTGCGGATTATTTTAATACTCCTAATATCCCAAGGGAGACAGCTTTGTTAAGAATGTTATCAGTCACTTTCAAAGGAGCTGCAAAAGACTGGTTGAAGGCTCTTCCATCTGGTACAATCACCACATGGGCCCAATTGCGTGAGAAATTTCTAGATCAGTTTTGCCCACCCGCCAAAACCTCTAAACTCAAGAAGGCGATTGCCAACTTTGAGCAAAACCTGGGGGAGTCATTATACGAGGCATGGGAGCGCTACAAGGGGTTGTTAAGGAATTGTCCTCAACATGACCTAAATATTCAGCAAGAAATGTCAATATTCTATGATGGAGTGAATGTCATGACCAAACAACTCCTTGATTCACAAGGACCACTAACGAAGAAGAACCCAATTCAGGCCAAGGAGCTGATTGAAGAATTTTCAAAGCATTCTCGTGAGTATCACAACCCAGGACGCGATGGAATAAAAGGCAGTGGAGGTGCACAAACTGAAGAGATGGCTGCTGTGATGGCAATGCTTAGCACTATGGATAAGAGATTGACCCAAATGGACCAATCAATTCATGCAATTCGAGTTGGTTGCGAGAGATGTAGTGGCCCACATTTGACAAAAGACTGCACTTTGGATGAATATGGAAACAAGAAAGCTCAAGTTTGCTACTCAAGTGGGGACAAGTACGATGAAGACTGGAGGAAACCAAAGAAGGAGTGGTTGCCTTACGATGAATACAAGAAGCAAAAAGAAGAGAAACTTAGGTAAACTGGTCGGGGTTTCTACCAAAGAGAGCAACCACTAGTTGAGAAGAAATCAGAATTAGAGACCATGTTGATGAAATTTATGGAAGCTTCAGAACATGATGCTACAGACACTGCAATGGAAGAACAAAGAGCTATAATGAAGAATCATCACGCAATGATGATAGATCAGCAGGCATTAATAAAAAATCAGCAAGCCTCCATCAATAACCTTGAAGTACAACTTGGTCAACTTACCACTTTGGTTAATGAGAAGATGTTCCCGAAAAATCCTGAAAATAAGACTCAATCTCACGTAATGGCCATAGATACTGAAGAAGAGGCGATTTATGAGTTCCTAGAAGCCTTATAAGTGGAGCCACAGCAGCCCGATCCAAAGCCAAAGAAGCCAAAACTCGAAATTGAAGAATCTGCTGGAATACCCAGTTCACGTCGTGAGCCCGCTATGCTCACGTCGTGGGCCCGGTCGGAACAGAAAAAATAAGTATCTGTTCCAGCTTATAAACCACCTTTGCCATTCCCGTCTAGAGCTAATCTCAGTCCACTGGAGAGAGAACATCTGGAGTTTATCAATCAATTGAAGGGTATTCATATTAATACTCCTTTTATTGATTCGCTTGCAAAAGTTCCAGAATATGCTAAGTTCCTACAAGACTTGTTAGACACTCGTCAGCAATTAAAGGAGAATTCTAAGGTGATTCTAAGTGAGCAAAGCTCAAAAGCTGTGTTGGGAGAGATACCTAAGAAGATGGGGGATCCTGGACGACTCACTCTCCCATGTGAGTTTGGGAATAATATGAAGGTTTATGCTTTAGCCGATTCTGGGGCTAGCATAAATTTGATGCCTTATTCGTTTTATCAAATATTAAATATTCAGAAGTTAAAGGCTACAAAGATGACTATTCATATGGCGAACCGTTCAGTGACACAGCCCTGCAACATTGTGGAAGATATTCTCGTGAAAATTGGGAAATTCGTTTTTCCAATAGACTTTGTGGTTTTGGATATGAAAGAAGATCCCAATGTACCAATTATTCTTGGTCGCCTGTTACTTAACACTGTTGGAGCTCTGGTTGATATACGCGAGTCCAAGCTCACCTTGAGAGTTGGGGATGAGATGGAAATTTTTGGAATAGAAGATGGTTTCCAAGGGAGTCATGCTCAAGAAGAGGTTTTCAAGATAGATGAAGAGAATGAACTTGAAGAATTAGAGAAGCTCATGGAAGAAGAAATCAAAACAATTCAACAAGTGAAAAGAACAAAACCGAGAGCATCTGTTCCATTTTTAGTTGAAGTCCTTGCCTACACGAATCCAACTTCTTGGGTAAGCAAGGAAGATGATGAGATGTCGAGTGATGAAGAGGAGATTACTTCAAAAGTAACAAGTCCAGTGGTGAAAAAAGAGAAGGATACTATGGAGCTTAAAGAGGATGAAGAATTGAAGATTCAAGGGATCAAACGCAAGCTCGATGGAGACGAAGTCAAGGTTAAAAAGGAGAATTCTAAAAAGGCGTATATTCGTCGAGTGCAAGCTTACAAGAGGCGTTTCAAGGAGCAAAAGATCCTCGTGGTGGACTTATCTGAAGATTCGACGTAGGAGTCAACCCGAGTTTGATTTGCGTTTTCATTCTTTTTCTTTTTAGTTTTTGCATTTTAGTCCTACAAACATAGATCATATCATCCAACTCACTTTATTCATAATTAAACACTGAGTGTGGGGTCCCTAAAAATGAAGTGGTAATAATTCAGAATTTAGATAATAGACAAACCTGGATAAAAATATATAGATAAATTGTCATACAGTATTCACGACGTGAATCATTATGATTCACGATGTGAGTTCTGAATAAACCGGACAATAGGTAGTTGATACATATCAGCCCATTTTCTGTTAAACTAAATGGCCCAAGACTAATCCATTTCTGATGAAGAATGAATGGCCCAAAATTAAGCCCAGACAGGACTCACCACGTGAATCCTTAAGGATTCAGGACGTGAACAGTAACAATCACGGGACCACAAATTAAAGAATACATAATCCCTTTGACCAACTCATTCTTTATTCCAACGAAGTGAACACGAAGACTGGTCCCCCATTTTTGCTCTGATTTCGGCCGACATACAATCCATTTTTGTTTTTGGTTACGTAATCTTTCGATCTAAGGTAATACTTCTTTATTCTCATGTCTATTTCTTCTCTAATAGTTGAAACTTTGGGTTAGGGTTTGTAATTTGTTGAAATGTCGAAAATGTTCCCTAAAAATCCCGTAATAGCCTTGGAATGTTGATGATTTGTGGTTGAAATTAGCATATGAGTAAACCCCAAGCATTGTATTGGCCCGATTTCTACAGAAAATGGACATATTCAATTCGCAATGACGAACTCATGACGTGAATTCCTAGGAATTCACGACGTGAATTCTGGACTGGACAGTTTCATGTTTCTTTTACTACTAATCTGTTGGGTTATTTCTTTTGGCTGTGTTTGCTGCTTGTTTTTACAGGAATGGGTCCCAGAAGAGAAGTTCCAACCGGGGTTTCTAGTCTCCACCCGTTTTACATCTTCCCAACAAATATGTCACGGGATATATATACGTGTTGGAACAACCGGCTAGGATGGTTGTACAACCGGGAGATTGCTGTTACACCCACTATTAAATGGGCACGTTTGAGGGAGGTCAGGCTTGTGGATAGGATGTCCCCGTTTCTTACTAAAATTTTTATTGGAGATGGTTTTTCTTTTACTTGCGCGGGGTGGCGAAATCTTTTCCGTGTCCAAGAGCGGGTCTATAAGGAGTTGTGTGTGGAGTTTTTCTCCATGGTGACATTCCATGAGAATGTCCAAGATCCCCGTTATCCGCAAGCACTAGTATTTCGTCTTGGGGGGGAGTACCGGGAATGTAGCCTTGTGGAGTTTTCATGGAGGGTTGGGATTTATAATCCCGACGAGGCAATGACTACCGAGTGTGACATGTTTTTAAGGGAGGCAGCTCGAGGGTATGCTGATGGTGTTGCTGGTTATGATTTTTGGCATAATATTGCCTCCGGGATATTCAATTCTGGAGTGTCTCCCGAGAGCAGCATTCGCTCTCCTATCCCCTGCCTACTCCACCGACTAATCACTTTCTCCATTAATCACAGAAGGCATGGGGACAAAGTCACACAGCAAAATCTCTTCTTTTTATGGTGCATCTTGCAGCCGGGAGTGTGTTGTAACATTCCCTATTTCTTAACACGCTTCTTGGCTGGCTCTGCTGCCAGTTCTCGTCCCGGGAGCCCTATTTGTGGAGGGCAGTTCATTACCCATTTGGCCCGATCATATGGGTTGCTTGTTCCTGATATCACTCGTTCCATGACTTTCATGGATGGACACAAGTTTAGTATGGGTTATTTGGAGACCATGCGGGTGGTCCAAAATTATGGAACCCACTGGGGTATTGTGCGGTCGGATGATGAGGATGGTGGTGAGCAGCAGGGTGATCAACCCGCACCACAACCAAGGCCGAGGAGAAGGAATGTTAGAGGAAGAGGAGAGAGAGGGTAGCCAGTGCATACACCCGCACCCATGGTAGGATCACATATTGGGGATAATATGACAGGGTATTTTGACCAGCTTTCCTTGAGCGTGAACTGGATTGGAGGGACTATGGAGAATATGGTTCGGCGCTTCAATGTGGAGCAGCCTCCTCACCTGGGGTATGACTACCCAATTTGCCCTAGGATGAGTGACTATCGTGGACAAGGAGGAGATGGGGCGGGACCTAGTGGAGCAAACGAGGAGGATGAAGATGATTGATCATTTAGTTTTATTTTGTTTGTTTTTAGCCTTATTTGGTTTGTTTTTATTTTTGGATTGTAAGACTTTAAAATATTATGTTACCTTGCTCTTCTTTGGTTGTTAACTTTCAGCTTGCTAAGGAGTCTTGGGGAAGGAGTAAGGTCGAGTCAAGAGTCGTGTTCGTTTAGGCGAGTGTCGTTCAAGTCTATAAATTGAAAGTCGAAACCCATAATTGGAAATAAGTGTGGGGTGAGTCGAGAGAGAGGTTATAGTTAGAAGAGTCGTCAAAATACACTGAATTTAGAAGGGTCTTAATTCGTTAAGACGTTGAGTGGAGTATATGTAAGAAGGCAGTTTCAATTCTGGTTCACCCAAACTTCACGTCGTGAGCCTATATTGCTCACGTCGTGAGAAAAGTTACAAGGAAATACAGAATGCGTGACCCAGCGGCTTCACGTTGTGCGCCTATAGTGATTCACGTCGTGAGTTTTGAATTTCCACCACATTGATTCCGTTCCGTTCTTCTTCATTACATGGAATTACTACCATTCCTTATGACACTTTTGTGACGATTCGATGGGCTGTTCTCTCTAATATACAATGTGGCGTATGCTTTCCCACATTGTCTACACAATTTGGCGGCTTTCACCATTCTTTTTGAAGATTGAAGTTTTGATTGATGGCTGGTTTCGCAAGTTCGAGTCCAAGTTCTTATTTTTGACGAGGTCCAATATTCGAGATGCATATTTCAACCACACTTTTGGATATGATCACGCCACTATCCCAGGGGAGTCTTTTCCTTTTTCTCCCTTTTTTCTTAATTTTAATTTATTTTATGCATACAATGAGGGCATTGTATGTAATAAGTGTGGGGTAGGGGGTAGAAAAAGTAAATTGCTAGAAAATTGGTAAATTTATATTATCTAGAGAATTTGGAAAATCTAATTTTTAATAATTGAATCTAGTAATAATAATAATTTAAACTTAAGTTGCTAGTGTTGCATTGGGATGATCTGATAAAGGCTCAAATGTTTAGTTGAGCCAATACACGTTATAGTGCATTTGTGGCCTCCCTTATTTTGGTGAAATCATGGAACAAAAACATAACCCTGCTTAGTTTGAGGGATGCAATATGTTTAGCAACCTAAACTTGAAATGTATCCAGGAAAGATATGTCTTAACCAATAAGGGTTGAAGTAAAGCGCCCCTGCTTAAGCATCTAGGTTTTTGAGTGATATTTAAAAAAAAAGAGTGAGTACATGTAAAAAGAAAAAAAGAGAGAGAAATTACCAAAAATGTGAAAAATTGAAGAATTTTTGGAGCATAAAAGTATCAAAGTAAGAAGATCAAAGATCGAAAATTCTGAAGTTTCAAAAGTTGAAGATATCAAAATTACACAAAGATGGTGAATTCAAAGAAATTGAAGATCAATTATCAAAGTAAAGAAGAATTCAAGAGCTCCAACTTGTGGTATCTTCTAAAAAGTTGTAATTCTCTAGTTTATGTATGATTGGGTAGCTTTACAAAAATATCTTGAGGTTAGAAAGCTTTCTGAGGATGGATTCGGAGGGTTGCATAAAATGAGCATTGTTCGAAAGAAGTGGGCGAGTGTTTATGAAGCTTGTGAGTATTTAAAGTATGGGGGGGTTATTTAGCAAAAATGGTATAATGGTTGAGCTTGAAGTGGGCGAGTGTTTATGAAGCTTGTGAGTATTTAAAGTTGAGGTCTTGGCATAATGGTTGAGCTTGAGTTGGATCGTTCTATGTGATATTGGTGGTGAAGGTTTGATTTAATAATTAGATTTTCTTGAGGGCAAGCAAAGAACAAGTGTGGGGTATTTTGATATTGCCATATTTGTACATATTTTTAGGCAATATTTAATTACATTTCAATTAATATTTTGGTCATTTGCATAGAATAATGGTACTTATAAGGATAAATTGTTATTTGCAGCCAAAATAGAGGCATCTTCGAAGATAGAGACTGAAATTAACAGAATATGGAACTTTGGAGGAATGAAGGAAAGAAGAACGGAAAATCACCCAAAAGACGTTTTCACGACGTGAACAATTCTTGCTTCACGACGTGAGTCGAGAGTTCTAGAAGATATGCATACCGGTGGAAGAGTCCTTGCCGAACACGGTTATCTAATATTCACGACGTGAATCCTTAGGGTTCACGACGTGAACTCGGGAAATCAGAATACTATAAATTCCCTTGCCATTACGATTTGGGAGACTTTTGGCGGAAGAAAGAGGTTCCAGGAGACGATTTGTAGCAGAAGTAAGGTTCTGGAAAAGGGTTTCAACACCAAAAGAGTGAAGGTCAATTATTTAGTTTACCTATTTGATACTTATGAACATGTTTCCTTATACTTTGATTTGTGTTAGTGTGTTAGTTGCTATTATGAGCAGTTGAATCTAGCTACTCTTGTTTAGCTAGATGAAGCTTCTAACTTATGAATAGCTTAATTTTACATGGATTTATTTAGTTGGTAAATTGCTTGTGTTTGATTTATAATTACCTAGCATGCTTATGGTTGTTTCTTTAGTTGCTTGATTCCATGTTCTGTGTAGCTTAGTGACCATTAACTGCATGAACTTGTTTACCTAATGATTTAGTGAACTTTAAATTGTTAGAGCTAGGATTGACCAATCTTAGTTAGTAACTAAAGTAAATAAACTTAGCTATGCTAGAGAACGTAGATTGTGACTATAATTGCGTTTGCATAATAAATCTTACATAGCATATTCATATTCATAATTGGTTCTGTGTTTAATTGTGTGTGACCATACATAGTTTTACATGAATTAATTAATTTTTGGTAAAATTAGACTTAAATTACTAATATAATTAAAACCAACTTAATAATCCATAATTATTAGCTGGCCATAAGGACGAAGTGGATTCGAACTAAACAAGAGTGTTTTACTTATTGATTGAAATTGAGCTAAGTTCGTGTGATCTTGTAAAATCAGATAAAACCCTTTTTAAACTTGTTAATAATTAGGTTAATTTGATAGCAAGTAGATTAATTAGTAACACCGTTCCCTATGATCAATACCCGACTTACCCAAGCTATTCTATAATTTGACTAGGTACACTGCCTATAGGTGCATAGTTGGTTTAAGTTTATTAGGTTATAAATATTAAAATTAGTGAGTACTTTTGTGCACATCAGGGTCCAATGTACTATATACACGGATCACAAGAGTTTGAGGCACATCATGGATCAGCCGAACCTGAATATGAGGCAACGCAGGTGGCTGGATGTGGTCAAGGACTATGATTGTGAGATCCTTTACCATCCTGGTAAAGCGAATGTGGTTACGGACACTTTGAGCCGCAAGTCAGCTGGGTCTTCTACCCCGGCAAGGTGTATGAGGATAGCGGTCGATTCCCCGCTTGTGAGCTTGGTGAGGGATGGTCAGGTCGAGGGCATGAGACCAGAGAACTGGAAGATGGAGCGGATTAAGGGCAAGAACGCCCGGTTTGTTCAGGATAGCCGCGGATTATTGACCCGACACGGTCGGGTTTGGGTTCCGATGACCGGAGGGATCTGGCAAACAGTGATGGAGGAGGCTCATAAGTCTCACTTTTCTATACACCCGGGGGCCACCAAGATGTACCGGGATTTGAGTTTGAGCTACTGGTGGCCGTGCATGAAGCGAGATTTCCATGTGGAAATGGGAGATTCCCATGTGGAAATGGGAGCAGATCACGATGGATTTCATTACCAAGCTGCCGAGGACGGCGAAGGGGTTTGATGCTATATGGGTCATCGTGGATCGGTTGACCAAGAGTGCCCATTTCATCGCTATACGGGAGAGTTCATCGGCTGAGAAATTGGCCGACATGTATGTCAGCGAGATTGTCTCTCGCCATGGGGTTCCAGTTTCTATCGTTTCCGATAGGGATGTTAGGTTTACTTCCCGTTTTTGGTAGAAGTTCCATGAGGAACTGGGTACACGACTGCATTTTAGTACAGCTTTCCATCCGCAGACAGATGGGCAGAGTGAGCGGACCATCCAGACCCTCGAGGATATGTTGAGGGCGTGTGTTATTGCTTTTGGTGGGAGTTGGGATTCCCACCTACCGCTTGCAGAGTTCGCCTACAAAACCAGCTATCATTCCAGTATTGGCGCCCCGCCTTTCGAGTTGTTGTATGGTCGGAAGTGTAGAACCCCAGTCTGCTGGGGTGAGATTGGGCATAGGGTAATGGGGCGGACAGAGGTAGTTCTGCAGAGTACCGAAAAGATACAGTAGGTTAGACAGCGTTTGCAGATCGCTCAGAGTCGGCAGAAGAGTTATGCCGACAGACGTCGATCTGAGTTGGAATTTCAGGTGGGTGACATGGTACTTCTGAAAGTCTCACCCTGGAAGGGTGTGATCCGTTTCAGGAAGAGGGGAAAATTGGGTCCCTGTTTCATTGGGCCGTTCAGGATCATTGCCAGGGTTGGCAAGGTGGCTTACAGATTGGAGCTCCCAGAGGAGCTTAGCCGGATCCATAGCACGTTCCACGTTTCGCAATTGCGAAAGTGTATTATGGACCAAGAGGCAGTGGTATCACTGGATGATATTCAGGTCGATGAGCGCCTGAACTATGTGGAGAGGCCTGTGGCCATCTTGGAGAAGAAGAAGAAGATTTTGCGGAACAAAGAGATACCGTTGGTAAAAGTACAATGCGAGCATCAGAGAGGATCCGAGTGGACGTGGGAGCCGGAGGTGGAAATTCGGGAGCATTACCCGGCATTGTTTAGTCCAGCGGACGTCGAGGGCGAAGTCTAGTTCAAGTGGCGGAGAATTGTAACGCCCCGATTCCAGGTATGGATTTAAATAAAAGGTTATTTGGTTTTAAGTCCTACTCGACGAGTTGGTTGCCCTACTCGTCGAGTAGCAGCGGGTTTGATACGCATGTTTAGTGACCTACTCGCCGAGTCCATTAAGGGACTCGAAGAGTAGGAGCTGGCAGATGAAACCCTAAATCTCAGGGTTTTGCACCCTATTTAAAGAGTCATAAGCCTCCTTTGGCCTCTTTGCAGTCCATTGAGAGTCCAGAAGAACCCTAACTTCAGTGTGTGTGTATTCTTTGGAAGTTTAAGCTTGGAGGAAGATCTTTGGTGAGGGAATCTCTTGGGAAGCAAGCTAGTTGAAGCAAGAGTTTGTGGGTTTCAAGTTCTGCATCAGAAAGGGCTCTCTTGAAGGTATTAAATCGTTTTCCCTTGGCTCATTCTCTTCTAAACCCTTTTGTGCGTAAGTTTAGAAAAGGATTCTTGTGTTTAAGCCAAGATCTGAAGTTGTAACTTCAGATCTGGACTCCCCTTGGCTTCTGGATTCATAAAGCCATCAGCCTTGTCTAGTATGAGCCTTCTCTCAAGGATGTGACTTCATTGCAAGCTTAGTTGTGCCATTTTAGGGTCTTAAAGCCTTGCATGCACGTAAAGTTTGCAACTTTACGTGATAAGCATGCCTAGGGAAGTTGGATCTGCAATTTGGGGCCTTGGCATGGCTTAGAAAGTGTCTGCATGGTTAAAGGGCTGAAGAGACTCGGTGAGTCATATGAAGATAGGCATTGAACTCGACGAGTTGGATGAACAACTCGGCGAGTTTGATGAAGATCGCCGTAGACTCGACGAGTTGGATGAACAACTCGACGAGTCGGATGAGTTTTCTCCAGGATATGTATGCGTGTGTATCCGTCAAGTTGCAAGAAGGACACTCGACGGGTGGCCTTAAAGTTTGATCGAGAATCGGAGGAACTCGACGAGTCACCTCGATTACTCGGCGAGTTGGAAAGTGTTTCAAGGAACTCGGCGAGTAGCCGAGGGTACTCGGCGAGTTAAGGTCAACATGGACTGTTGACCTTGACTGAGGACTTTGACTGTGACCAGGGGTTGACTAGTGGGTTATGGAGTACCTTATAAGGTTAAGGACTTATGAGTATATTGTGCTATGGCAATAGGTGGTGGAGCCTGTGTCAAGTGATTCGAGAGTTGGGTTTTATCTACCGAGTCGACACCTGCGAGGTGAGTTATCCTCACTATATTGATAGGGTCTAAGGCACCAAGGCCGACCCTTTTTAGTTGTTATCGTGATGGTATGCTACATGTGGATATCATCTATTAGATCGGAATCAGGATAGATAGTATGTTATGCTTTTATGATCCGTAGGGATAAATATGTTAGTGACCTGCTAGGTCAGTGCTATTGTTATGAGTGATTGCTATGATTGGTGATCAGTGAGATATATATGTTTGATGATTGTATATGCCAGTATATGTTAGCTATGCGCACATGATTATTTGCTTATTGCTTGGTTTGAGGCGGTCCTGCTCTGTGCTAAAGGCCAACACACCTATGAGCGGTCCGGGGAGACTGTAGGCCCACGTGGCGGTCCAGTCATGCCGAAGGCTCGGTATAGTTTCAGTTGGACTGTAGGCCCGGTAGGGCAGTCCAGTCAGGCCGATGGCCCAGTATGTATGTTGATTGATTGATTATTATGGATATGGTATTATCAGTGTGGTATTGGTATTTTGGGGGTAGCTTACTAAGCCCTCGGGCTTACAGTTTTCAGTTTATTGTTTCAGGTACTTCAGGAGTTCATGACAAGGCGAAGGCGTGACCGTACCGCTCCTCATCCTTATGATTAGGCTTTTGGGACACTTTGATTGAATAATGAATTGAAAACACTTTTGTAAACAAATACTGTGACAACCCGAAATTTTCATTTGAACAAACTCTACAGTCTAGCACTTCAATTAAAAGTCAAATCCTTTTCTGATAATTTTTAGCTCGGATTAAAGTACGGTTGGGTATTTTTAATATTATTCTTGAGAGAACAAATTAGAGGAAATATACTTTAGGTTTATTTGTGTAACATTTAAGTCACAAAACTCCAAGAGTTAGGAGTTTTCGGCCCAAATAGTGTTAGGGCCGAAAACCCTAAATGATATATAAATGACACTTAGTCATTTTTAGTCTCTTTTTCCCATTTCCAAGTCAAGAACATTCTCTCTCAAGTATCATCCGAAAATTTTGTCAAGATCTTCAAGATTGTAAGTGTTTCCTTCCTTGTTTAGTTGACCTCTTCCATTATCTAGTGATCTTACATGATTTCATTCGTGAAATCATTCCATTTTCATAGATCTTCAAGTGTTCTTCATTTCACCAAGAACACACACTAGTGTTTTGGGCCGAAAACACCCTCCTTTGCTTCCATATTGTAAGTATCTATCTCCTATACTTGTTATCTAGTAAGGATACTTGATTTAGGGCCTTGAAAACATCCATTTATCCAAGAACAAAGGTGTTTTCGGTCTAGTGCATCTCCTTAGACCGATAACCTTTATGAAGGGTGCTAAAATGACTTTAAGCCTTCCTAATGGTTAGTATTGAGTCTAGAACACTTCATTGATTGTTGTAAGCCCTTAGAAATCACCTTATGCAACAAAGATCATGAGTTTTCGGTCAAGACCATATGGACCGAAAACCATATGGACCGAAAACCTCTTTGGACTGAAAGCTCCAATGAGAGGACATACTCCCCTTAGATGCAACCCTAATGTTCTTCTAGCACTTGAAACAAAGTGTTAACCATGTTTTAGGGTGTCTTAACTTGATTAATTTGTTATTATTTAACTAATCGGATACATATATGTGTCAATATATGTTAAATAGGATCCGTGTGTGTGCTCAAGTCTTCACTTGTCACTTAGCATCCTATACCATCCGTTCATCCAAACCACTCACTAGATGTGAGTTCATACCCCTTAATCAACCTTTTAAATGATTTTAAATGCTTTTATGGGGGGAATACAAGTTGAACTATTATAGTTATTATATCAATCACATGTGATTAATAACTACCAAACAAGTGGATTTCTTACTTTTCAAACTGTGTTATCAAAACAAACTACTTCAAACTGTTTTACAAACTCTTTTGCATGTTAAATACTTTTATCAAACTCTTTTAAACTTATACTTTGTCACATGTGTATCTATATAGATATAGTTATATAAGTAGGATTGAAAGGACTTAGGACTGATAGCTCACCTTACCTCATGTTCCTTGTTTGGTTGTGGACTTAGGGTATCGGTTGTTTGTCCGAAGGTCATTTGAATCCTAGTTATATATTATGTATATTTATATAGATATTAAAGTTCCTACTTTCATTTCAATCCCTTTGGGTAGCAAAGGTATACAAACATGTTCATATATACAAACAACATCACTAGTAAACTATAATAGGTATAGTTTAGGAAGTTCAGTACTATTACTAGAACAGTGAAACATACAATGAGTCAGTTCATACATGAGTCAATACATACTATGATGAGAAACAAACATAACATACTAATAGAGAACACTATGATGAGAAAAAAACATAACATACAGATAGAGAACACTATGATGAGAAACAAACATAACATACAGATAGAGAACACTATGATGAGAAACAAACATAACATACATATAGAGAACACTATGATGAGAAACAAACATAACATACAGATAGAGATTACTATAACGAGAAACAAACAATAATATACAGAGAGAACATACATACATACTAGACAGAGAGAACATACAATACAGCTAGTACATACAATACATACACAAGAACATTACAACAGTTATGTGAGCCACGTAACGGGGCATGGCATCACCTGTCATGGCTCGTTTTGTATCCAGAATCTCCTTAAATGGGGAGCATTGAATTTGTGTATAGATCTATACTGGATTGACTATCCTATACCTTGTTGCTCGCTACAGTGGGACTTGCAAGTCTACGGGTGCCAAATGTCATTTCTTCCGACGTCTTTCATCGTCGTGTTTTAGTCGGTAGTATGGTACAGGCATATCACATGGTACTTTAAATAACAATTGGTTTAAGGTAGTTAGTACAGCAGTAGTTACTTAATACAACACTACAATACTTCATTATTTTCCCATTGCATTCACTTTGTGATCTTCACACAATGAACGGTAATGTAAAACTATATATTTGGTTAATGATAGTCATATTTGGGAAAATACACACTTTTGCAAGAGACACACATACAAACATTTGATGCCTTGGTAGAAGGTTACTTTTAGTAGAAAACATAGGGTTTTCTAGGAGAGTTCAACCATTTACAAACAAATACAAACATTTACAAACTTATATATCACGTACTTACAAACACTTTCATTGAAGTAATGACACTAAAATACTTATGATCTCACTAGCTTTAAAGCTGATAAACTCTTTCAAAATAACTTGTATTCTCAAGTCACCAGTAGACAGGTACCGGTGCCAGGTTTTGAGAAGATGGAGCTACTTCAAGACTCATCTTTTATTTTTCATATTTTTGGTGTCTATTAAACTTCACAGAACACACATGTATTAAATTATATTATTAATGCAATGGATGATGTTGTTGCTTGTTTACTACTATGAATTGTTGTGATACTGTACATGACGTCCTCCACCCCCGAACGATTCTGCCGTTCCGGTTTTGGGTTGTGACAAATACTATTTGGTTTTATTTATGCTTGAAAAGTTTAAATTTTGCGTAAAATTTATGGATGTTACAGTTCACGTCCTCCTTAGTTTACGGCCATAGGGTTTACAGCCCTATGAGATTGCGGTCGTAAACTCCAGAAGTTTTGTGCCAAAAGGTGTTGTCAAGGCCTTGCAAACATCAAGGAAGTGTTCTAGACTCAAAGCTTAGCTTAAGGGAGTTTATGGCCAACAAATGCACCTTTAACAAGGGTTTACGGCCAAGGGAGATACTCTTGGCCGTAAACTCCTATTTTTCTTGGGACAATGGATGTTTCAAGGTGAAAATCGAGGGTTCCTACTAGATAACATGTATAGGAAGAAGATACTTACAATATGGAAGCAAAGAGAGTTGATTTAGGCCCAAAACACTAGTGTGTGTTCTTGGATTTCTTAGTGATCTTGAAGATAAAACCAAAAATATGAAGTTAATGGCTGAAATCAAAGGTTGATACTAGATAATGAGATGTATCAACAAAACAAAGGATGAAACACTTACATTTTTGAAGAATAAAATGAAGATGCTTATGATACTTGAGAGAGAATTCGAGTTTTGGAGGTTGAAATAGTGAATAATGAAGAATAAGGATGGAATATCATGTTTATAGGGTGAGTTTACGGCCACCTTGAGTTTACGGCCGTAAACTCATATGGTGTGGCCGTAAACTCCACATGATGAAGTTTATGGCTTACTTGGTGCACAATGGACACAAGCAGTTACTTCCTATCTCCCGATCCTTGGATGTACTATGATTAAAACACTCAAATAGCCCCTAAACAGTGCTAGAAGATAGCAGATACGAGTCTGACTTTGATTGAGTTTAAATGTTGTACAAGATAGAAATTTCGGGTTGTAACATTATCACTTCTTCTTATCTTATATCCTATCGATCTTTCTGAACTTTCACTCTGAAATACTAAGATTGTTTTTCTCATATCACTATCTTATTATCATTGAAGATCCTCTTCACCTTAAACTGACCACTCATACTAACTTGTGTTTGATTGCAAACCTCATTATGAATCAGTTTGGTGTATACTTGATATAACTTATTGTCATTTACATTTCCTTTACTTTTCAGCACTTTATAATTCCGCAACTAACTATCTAACAAATCTAAATTATTATTGTTGAGCTTTCATGATCCTTTGAGACTAACTTATTCCGCAACTATAATCATGTACTAATGTTTGTTCAAGTGTTTTTCCCAAAGTTTTTCTCTCAACAATTGGTATCAGAGCCAGAGTGATTGCTTTTTAAACAAAACTCTGATTTTGAAAAGCCCTCTATACCACTAAAGCTCATTCTTCAATACAAAAAAAACAAAGGAAATATGGCACAAGCTTTATCATTGAGCGTTTCCAACAGTTTTAGATGCTCGAACAGAGCACCAATACTTGTTGCAAATGAATACCACCATTGGTCACAAAGAGAGGTATCTTAAGAGGCTCGATAGTGATGTGTGGAGATCCATGGAAGAAGGACCACATTTCCCTGTTCTTACTCCTATTCAAGAAGATGGTGCTCAAGCACGACTAGGTAAAGGTCTAGCCGCAATGAATCGACCAACCAAAGATGATATTGACAAAATGGAGAATGATGCCATAGCCTTCTATGAAATCTCATGTGGTGTTGATCCTGATAATTTTGACATTATCATCAATTACAAATCTGCGAAGGAAATATGGGATGCGCTCACGAATCTTTATCAAGGGTCTGAACAAGCTCAGGATAAGAAGCTCACCACTACTCTCAATGAGTTTAACAACTTTAAAGCTCTTCCCAGAGAGAGTCTTGACGATTCGTTCAAACGGTTCAACCTCATCATCATGAAGCTATCAAATGCTGATATAGTTCGAAGCAACCATGAAACAAATCTATAGTTTCTTAATGGTTTGGGAAGACATTGGTCCACTGCATAGATGATTGTGCAAGGAGATAGAAAGATTCATACTTTGTCTTTGTTTAAACTGTACGGAGAACTTCAGGCACAAGAATCAACGGTGGTCAAAGATTGGGCTGATCTTGGTGGTCCACTTGCCCTGTAGCTCAAACTCCACAAGTCAAAACTCAACAGTTCTCATACCCTACTGAACCATCTTATCCACATTCATATGACAACACACCGCAGTCATATGATGCTGATGCTGAAATGGATGACGAAGAAGAATTCCAAAATGCCATAGCTTTAGTTAGCCAACAATTCAACAGGCTACCACCACTATCATTTCGTAAGAATCAGCAGTTCACAAAACCACCTTTCAACCGTAACTTCAATCTGCAGTCTAACCACTCATGATATCCTAGAAACCCACACCATCCACCGCAACCACAGAATGCACATCATTCCAATGAGGGACCGTAATCAAACAAAACATCAGACTCTGGTACCTCAACTGAAGAGAAAAATGAACATGAAGATGAGTAGTTCCATAAATACTAGAAAAGAGATAAAAAATAATACATTGAGAACACTGTTCGGAGAGATAACTCTCCCTTGGTGGGAGAGATCTCACCACACTTTCTCTATCTAGAAACTACATTGTGAGTGCACTCTTACATATTAAATGACCACCACTCTATATATATAGAAGAGAGAAAACACCAACAATACAATAAAGGGAAAAATACAAGTTAACTGTCACTCATAAATTGTAGAGCATTTACATGCTCCAACATTCTCTCCCTAAATGCTTGCAAATAATGACGGATACAAATGAAGTAATAAGAGGCTAAAATACAGTAACCGAATCGCAAGTGTGGTAATGAAAATGAAACATAATGAGAACCAAATGCTGAAATGTCTCAAAAACTCTGAAGTGTCTGTGATCTTTGATGCTGGCCATGAATCTCTAGACAATAAAGGTCTTTGGCTTCAAAGCACCACCAATGAAGCAGAAAAATAAGATCCAAATCTTCAAACTTGTCACAAGCCCCATGCTCAAGTAGAAGATCCAATCAGAAAAACACATTGGCTACAAAAGTCTAAAAAACATCTCTAGTTCTCGAATCATAATACACCCAAAATTCATCAAAAGAATAACCTGCTAAAAATGTGAAGCATCCAAAATTGAAGTCCGAATAGTAAATAATGTGAGTCCAAAGACATGGTCTGGCAATGCGAAAAATTTGATCGGAAGATCAAAAATAAGTGTCACGTCACATCGCCAAAATAGTCTTCGTCTTCAAAATATCGCAAATCCAAAGTCGAGAAATCATAAGATCTCAACCGAATGCAAACACAAATGAATCATTTTGCGGTAGAGTCTAAATAATAAATAATCTGGAACCGGGAAACATATAGTAATGCCAAAAAATTTATTCGTGAAGACCAAAATTAAGTGCCACATTGCATCACTAACTAAATCATCTTCTTCAGAAGAATTCAAAAATCCAAACTCAAAAAATCATAAAATCACATCCGAATGATATTCTCTCACTATTTTTTATAACCATTGACCGGATATCATAAATCAACAAATGATCGGGATAGAGAGTGTCGGTTACCAAGAGCTAAGAAAGCTCTCCCTAAATGTATGAAGGGTCTCGATAAAACACGAGAATGAGAGTAAAATAAATACTCTACGGTCATATGTAGCTGGCTGATTCAGTCGCTGAAAACTGCTCGAACAAATACCAAAGTAACAATAATAACTCTGCGTGAAAAAATCTTTGTTGTGATGAAAGAATACCAATATACCCAAACTGCGGCGCTGAAACTCTTGAAGTGATCTTCAAAAGAAAATAAAGTCCACATGCTTAAGATACATGGTTCGTCAACCGTAGATCAAAAGCGTCAAGTCATAAAAAATCCCTTAAAGCGAAGAATGTGAAACAACTTTGTTGATCAGTCGCCGTTGCAGTGCAAACCTCACGAAGAAAAATATGATGTCTGACTGCGGTATGGAGTAATCCTCATGGAAAGAATAAAATTCTTCCAATATAATCGGCATGAAGTAAACCAATGTGACCAACAAAGGTTGGGTTGTGGAAAAAATTGGTATTAAAAAAAATAATTGATTTTAAAAAAATGGTTTTAATAAAAAAAATTGGCTAAATAAAAAAAAGGCTGAAAAAAAATTGTAGTAAAAAAATGGTGTTAAAAAAAATAAATTAAATGGTGTTAAAATAAAGGTTTAGAAAAAGAAGGAGGGGAGGGGCTGATGAGAGGAGCTTGATGAGAAGAAGGAGGGAGGAGGGAGGAGGAAGGAGGAAGGAGGAAGGAGGGAAGAAAAGAGGGGGGGGGGCGCTGAAAGAGAAGGGTTGCAGTGGAGAAAGGGGGAGGAGAACTGCAGTGAGAAGAAGTGATTGCAGATGAGAAGGCAAATGCGGGTTTGAGAGGGTGTTGCGGATGACAAGGTTGATTGCGGATGAGAGGGATAGGTACCGAAGGGAGTAGGTGTTAGAATGACTACGGTGGAGGAGTCTTATGGAGTGGCTACGGTAGCGAGGGTTGGTTGCGGTCAGCGAAAGGAAGCTGACTGCGGTTGGAGACTTTGGTGCGAGGAGCAGTCAAGGTTGTAGTGCGAAGCTGCAATGGAGGAACTACAGTCCGAACTACGGTGCAAAGGGAAAAAGAAGGACTGTGGTCCGAGACTGCGGTCCGATAAGAGTAAGAAGAGAGGCTGCGGTCTCTCAGATTAGAGTAAGAAGGTTGTTGTGACTGTTGAGAGGGGTACCGCAGGGCTTTTATGAGAGGGTCTCCGGTAGCTGAGAAGGGCTCCGATACCATGACTGATAGGGGTACCGCAGAGGCTTCTCAACAGGCTCCGGGAGGCAGTTTTTGGTTGCGGTTCTGCGTGCCGAGGACGGCTGGGCTGATGACGAAAAATGCTATTTTTCATGAAAAAATGATACCGAAAAGGCAATTTATTCATATTTTAATGAGGGCAATTTTTTCTAAAGTATTTTGGGTCAAAAAGAGGTGTTGGGAAGGCAAAAAGGTTGAGTGTGCAGGGGTTTAAAGGGACAAAAGGTGATGGGATTTGAAAAAGTCACATGGTTTTTACTTGGGAAGGTAAATCAAGGTGGAGTACTCTTTACCCAAAATAGTATCAAGGACATGTGGCTTTATGAAAACACTACATTACGTCCAATACATTTGAAATGAAGATCAATCAGCAACTTTAAAGAACATAAAGGAGTTCATACCTTTTAAAATCAGCTCAAATATTGCTGGGAAAAAGAATCTTAAAACAAAATGCTTTTCTCCACTTTCTTCAATAAAACATCCTAAAATATTTTGTGTCTCATTTCCAAGAAAATGAACTTGCTGGAGCAAATTCTTCACAGTTTTAGAGACCACAAAAATCTTTTTCTTCCTTTTTCTTCTTCTTTTCTTCAACAACAACATAAGAACATTATAAACTTGATTTTCCAGCAAAAAAATGAACAAGCAATCAGCAACTATTTTTTATTCTTCTAAGCATGAATCAAAACCAAAAAATAGAAGAACTCATCATAAAAATTTCCGGTTTGGACCCAAAAATTCTTTCAAAAATCCAAAAAATCTTCAAGATAAACACCGAACGGGAGTCGTTCCCTTGAACTAGTCACTTGAACCTTCAAGGTACGGCTCTGATACCAATTGTTGAAACCCATTTTAACGAACATAAAAATTAAGAACATGAAGATGAGTAGTTCCATAAACACTAGAAAAGAGATAAAAATAATACACGAAGAACATTGTTGGGAGAGATAACTCTCCCTTGGTGCGAGAGATCCCACCACACTTTCTCTCTCTAGAAACTACATTGTGAGTGCACTCTTACATATTACATTACCACCTCTCTCTATATATAGGAGAGAGAAAACACCAATAATACAATAAAGGGAAAAATACAACCTAACTATCACTCATAATTTGTAGAGCATTTACATGATCCAACAGTTCAGATTCTCATGTGTATCTGAATATCAGTGGTTGGGATCAAGTAGTAGAGGTCAGCTTGGTGTGGGTATTGAAGGATTATGATTTTTTTAGATTCTAGCATAGTTTAAGTAAGGGAGAGTGGAACCTCACAGCAGGAAGTCCTTAGGTCGAGGTTCAATTTCCAGTTAGATTTCTCCAAGTTCATGACTTCCACGCAGCTACTGAATCTTCTGACTTCACGTCAAGATCTTTGTCGTTTGTTGGATTTACCTTCGAGTCGTATTAAATTTGGTTGCGATAGCATCTGTAGATCGTGATTTTGTTTTAGACCCTAGGGTGTTATAAGCCCAGGTTGAGGGATATGATGAGGGCTTCCTTGTTTGTTCTAGTTTGATTGGGGCTTGGAAGTCTGAGCCACGGCCCAAAGGCCTGGTAGGGTCAGTTAAGTCTTTTTGGGATCGATGTGCATCATGTTAGGCTGCAAGCGCTACTGTTGGTTAGTAGATCAGGGGTAAGCCTGAGCACTGTTGTTGGTTAATGGATCGAGGTTAAGCCCAAGTGATGTTATCGGTTAAGGGATCAAGGGTAAGATCGAGCGATGTTCTCAGTTAGTGGATCGGGGGTAAGCCCGGGTGCTATTAGCGGATAGCAGTGTGGGGCTGTTAGAGCCGAGTAGGAGCTTGGACTAGTTTATTATGTGATCATTGGGTTCATTGTGTCGGTGTATTTATATGTAGGGTTAGCATAGCGACAGTTCTCCATGATTTCAAGACCTGAAGTTCATGGAATGTAAGGTGGATTCCTTTGTGTGGAATTGTTTTTCGTCAGATTTGTTTTCTCTTTAAAGTCTGCAGAGGTGACGGGAGGTGATTGATTGTTTATGAGGTGTTGCAGTCGTTGTGCTCCAGACCACTAGAGTCTCTGCTCGAAATAAGCTTATGAGTCGGGCCTTGGAATCTTGAATGCCAACAGTGCAGGTATTAGCATTACAACGATCTCATACTATGTTGGAGGAGTTGGGTTTGAATGACCCTCAAGGGGTTACTTCTAGAGTGGAAGTGAGAAGTGATTTTGAGGATGAAATCTGATTTAAGTTGGGGAGAATTGTAACACCCGGTTTCCAGTTCGGATTGATTTAGGGATTCGAGGATTCAAAGGCATGGTTTTTGGGTAAAACCAATGCTCACGACATGACCATAGAGAGGTCACGACGTGAGTAGTGATAAAATGAAATTATGATTCTGTTGAGCTGACGACGTGAGCAATAAGAGCTTACGAAGTGAGATGCGCTGCAGCCCAAGCCCATGATCTTTTAGAGTTTCCTTCATATTAAAACCCCATAAACATCATTTTAGGGTTCCAAAAGAGACTTATTCCTCCTTAAGCACAGAAAAACCCTAACCCTAGCCTCTCCTTGTAATTCTTGAGCATTTAGTGGAGTTTTGGTGGTTTGAAGAAGAAAATATCACCATTGAAGGATAGATTTTGCATGGAAGTTCCATTTCAAACCTCTAGCAACACCTTTGCACCATTGTGAGTAACCAAGATTCAGGATTTTTGTTTCCTTGTTGCTAGACGTGAGATGCGCTTCAGCCCAAGCCCATGGTCTTTTATGTAACACCCCGACTCCCAGGTATAAGTTTTAAAACCTTATATATATATATATATATATATATATATATATATATATATATATATATATATATCTATATATATATATATATATATATATATATATATATATATGGACCTACTCGACGAGTTGGTTGCCCCAACTTGTCGTGTAGAGGCGGGTTAGCCCGCGTGGATTATTGGACCTACTCGACAAATCGGAGGACCCTGACTCAATGAATCGGAGCTAGAAAATGAAACCTTAATATTTGGGGTTTTCACTCTATTTAAAGGGTCATTAGCCTCCCTTACCGTCCCCATTGAGTCCAGAAACCCTAATCTCAAATAACCTACATTTGTGTGTGTGAACAAGCTTGGAAAGTAGTTTTTGTGAAGAAGGCTTGAAGTCTAAGGAGCTTGGAGCAAAGAAAAGCTTGTGGATCTGACTCTACATCATCTTGGCATCATTTTGAAGGTGACAAGTACTTACCTTGACTTCCCTCTAGCTAGACCTCTTCATGCTTAAGTTTAGGGCCATTTTAGCATATATGTGAACCATTTCGGGTATTGGCCATGATCTGAAGTTGTAACTTCTGATCTGGATTTATCTAAGTCCCTATAGCCATAAAGTGATCATATTTAGCAAGCTTGGTCCCTCCTATTTGGTTTAAACCTTTCCCTGAGCTTGGTTTTTCCATTTAGGACCATGTATGTACGTAAAGTTTTCAACTTTACATGGAAACTATGCCCTAGGAGGTTAGATCTTCAATTTGGAGCTTTAGGGTAGCTTCAAAACGTCTGAATAAGAAATTGACTGAAGGAACTCGACGAGTCGCATGGCCGACTCGATGAGTCCGGTGAAGATTAGCCGCTGTTGGTTTCTGCATGAACTCGGCGAGTCCATATGAAGACTCGACGAGTCAGTTAGGGATTTCTCGACATTTGGACACGCATGGACTCAATGACTTGGTTGGAAACTTGGCAAGTCACTTAGGGTTTTGATGATTTTTGAGTTCTTCAGGAACTCGACGAGTTGCTAGCTGCACTCGACGAGTCGGATCAACATGGACTGTTGACTTTGACCGTTGACTTTGACTTTGACCAAGGATTGACCAGTTGGACTTTTGAGGGTATTTTAGTAAATTGGGAATTTATGGGAGTGGTCCTATGGTGAATATAGGTGGTGGAGTTCGTGGCTGTGATTCGAGAGTTTGATCTTATCACTACAGTTCGACAATTGTAAGGTAAGTTTTCCTCACTATACTCAAAGGGTCTAAGGCACCAAGGCCGACCCTTTTGTTGTCCTGATATGTTATGCTAGTCTGATCTGTTAGATCAGTATCCTGGTAGATAGGATGATGCCATGCTAGTATGATCTATTAGATCTGTATCCTGGTAGATAGGATGTTATTATGCTGTTATGATCTGCTAGATCGGTTTTCCTGTCTGTATACTGTTATGTGATTATCCGATATATGTGCACATGTTTGATTGGTGGTTGAGGCTTTTCTGCTTGGTGTGAAAGCCAACAGACCAGAGCATTCCAACATGATGGTTGTGGGTCGTTAGTATTCTATCCCGAGGATGACTGGGCTCGTAGTATGTGGGCATTCCAACCCGATGGTTGTGGGTCGAGGGTATACCATCCTGAGGATGACTGGACCCGTGGTATGTTGGCATTCCAACCCGATGGTTGAGGGTCTCGGGTATTCCAACTCGATGTTTGATTGGACCTATAGTATGTTGTTTGTGTTTATGTGTATATTGTTGTGTGTATGGGTATATTGGGGGAACTCACTAAGCTTTAGGCTTACTGTTTCAGTTTTGGTTTCAGGTACTTCGGATGATCGCGGAAAGGAGAAGGTGTGATCGTACAGCTCCTCATATTATATGATTTTGATTTCTGGGATACTCTGACATGAATTATTTTGAAAATACTTTGTAATAACTAATGGTTTTTAATTTGTAGAAAAATTTTAAATTGGCTAGAATTTATGGATGTTACAAGCTGGTATCAGAGCCTTGGTTTGACTAAATTGGAGGAACACTGGTGTGAATCCAGTCTCAAACCAAGGAAAAGATTTTCAAATGGTTTTCAAAATAATTAAAGGAGGTTGCAGAGTATACGATCAGCCGGAACCAGTAAGTAGACCCCAAAATACCGTACTGTTATTTAATTTATGTGATATGTTAGAACAGCATGCTAGTACTAGGCTAGAGATATTCAGGAATTTCATGATAGAATTTCATGATTATTTCATTCCTGATAGCCTTGGATTTCTCCTTATATGAAATTGACATCATTACTGTAGTTGCTTAGTGTATACATCATGGTCGTACATAATTAAGATCTTATAGCCTGAGAATGTTTCGTTTGGCCTTATTTCCTGTTCTTGTTTGATGAAGGGCTTCGGGTAGGTTCAGGTATTTGAAAGTCTATAGGGTCCAACGTTATGTATGGCTAGCATTGTGACAACCCGATACTTTCTAGTCAACAAAAGTCAAATTCCGTTAAATAAAATGTCAAATTTTGTTTATTCCGTCAAGCTCTTGTGGGTTAGGAAATAATCTAAAATATATAAATAAAGTTTATATAAGCTTACGGAACCAAAAACACTCGAAAAATCCAGTTTCCATCGAAAAATCGACAAAAGTCGTCAGCCCAATGTTTACGGTAAATAACCCCTGAGCCGCTAACTCGTTTACGGTCGTAAACCCATCTCCGACCATAAACCCAGCCGATATATAAGTTTTTCCCGGAGAGATTCCTCATTTTTCATCTTTTTCCCTCGAAAATCCTCTCCAAGTGCTCCCAAGAACCTCCCAAGAACATTCAAATCATCAAGATCAAACCTTCAAAACTTCAAATTTTTCCGCAAGAACACAAAAAACACCAACAACACCAAGAACACCTTCAAATCTTCAAAGGATGCAAACCGTTTACAGCCGGAGAACCGTTCGCGGCCGAAGAACCGTTCACGGCGGCAAACCGTTCACGGCCGCAAATAGCCTTGAGCCGTGAACCTTGATTTCAAACCCCTGTTTTCCACAAATACAAGTCTCGGTAACATTACTAACCCAAAAGCAAGTGTTTTCTAATAGTTTAATTAATGGATTCGCTAATTTAAATACAATTATGTGTTTAATTATTGTTAGGATTCCGTTAATTTCGCGTACAACAAGTCAAGGGTCATCTTTCCAGTCTCGCCGTCCGACACATACACACAACCAATTGTGAGTTCATACCCCTACACTTTTACTGTTTTTAACGTTTTCAGGGGGGAATACACGCAAAACATAATGAAATTTTGTGATTCTTATATAAAGGATTTCAACAGAATTAAAACTTATGTAATTGATACAACTAAGAGATCATTACATTTTTGTAAAATATTTAGATATTTTATCCCTCTTGTAACATGTTGAGCATAAGGGAAGCTTTCAAAGTACAACCATAATTGCAATGTTTTCAGTTCAATGAGAACAAGAGTACAAATTTAAATAATTAGTTTTCGGTTTAACTTTTTAAGTTTGACTTTTAATCTTGACTTTTTAAGCTTGACTTTTAAGGTTGACTTTTGAGTTTTTAGTCAAAGGGCAATTTAAAAAAAAACAATGAGTTCCTCAAACATCCCGGTCAATGAAGTTTCATGTTCTAAATCTTGTGAAGCTACAATTAAATTTCTTCGTGAACAAATTGATTTGCTAAAAAGGGAGAACGAGGACCTTAAATATGACAGGTACAACCTTAGGAAAGGCCATAAACCATTAAAAGAACAACTAGAGGCCAAGATTAAGGACTTTAGGAAATTGCAGGAGGAGTATAGTAATAAGTGTGGGAATTATGATTACACTAAGAAACGACTTGCCTCTGTGACTGCCGAGCTTGACACATTGAAAAACAAATTTGAAAATGCAAATTTTAATTTCAGAAAATATGATGTGTCAAGTGAGGTAGTTGCCTCGATGTTTGATAAGCAATTAAAATTTAAAGCTAATCAAACTAAGGGTTTAGGGTATCACAGTGTGCCGCCTCCCTTCAATGAAAACTATAACCCACCCCTTGAGACCAATGAGGAAGAAATTTCTGCTCAGTATGGCAAACCCCCTGTCCCAGCTTCAGCTAAGACTGAACCATCTGGGCCTACTGAGGTTATTAAGGTGAATATTTCTGATGCTCCTACTTCATGTGCAGGTAAAGTAGTGGAAGATGAAAACAAGGAGAACATAATTAATTCTGATTATGTTGGTTGTCAAACCAATGACTCCTTGAACTCTAAATCTGTTGCTTCTAAAACAGTTTCTTCGAACAAACCTGCTGTTGACAAATACAGACCACCAAAACTAGCGAAACAGACGGCTTGCTACAAGTGTTCTTATGGGAACAATAAGAGACAACGCAAGGGCATGCCACCAGGGGCAGGAAGAAACAACTCCTACGTGAAGAAGCAGACTTGCTTTCACTGTGGAACACCTGGACACATTGCCAGAAATTGTCCAAATCGCGCATATGTTCCCTACTACACTCAAGGATGGAAGAACGCGCCAAGAGGGAGGTTTTCCAAAAGAAACCCTTCGAGGCCTCGTTCAAACAATGGTGACTGGAACGCGCAGAAGGGCAAGAGTCCAACCGACAAGGCCAAGAATCCGTCTCCCAAGAACAAGAATGGATCGCCGACCAAGAAGTCCAATCCAAGAGATGCTCCAGTGAAACAAAGACCGGTTAGGTTAAAGTCATATCGGCAACCGACTTCAAGTTCAAAAGCAAGTACCGAGACACCCATCCAATCCAACAAGAAATCGGTTAAACCCGACTACATATGGGTACCAAATGTTCAATCTCCCAAATCATCTAATGTGTATAATATTTCTTCATCTTCTGTCTGTGATAAACAGGATATGTCATGAGAGGGGTACCTTGCGTTGATGAGAAAGGTCAACCCAGTTTCAAAATGGACTGGGTTCCAAAGAACAACTAATCCCGCACTCTGTGTTCGAGCAGCTATGCAGGAATATTATCAGACTTCGATTTGTTGATAGTGGTTGTTCCAAACACATGGTAGGGGACATCTCTGAACTGTACAATACTCGGAACTTTAATTGACAGTATGTGTCCTTTTTGGGAAAGGAAGAAATGAGAGGATCACAAATGGGGTTTGTGCTTAATGATGTGAAGATTTTTTGGATATGTTCCGAGATTGAAACACAAATAAGGCTCAATTCGTTGATGCTTGCGTCTTCAATTGCTGACTTTCGGTTTGAATTCTTTCGATACTCCTGAGTTTTTCTTAAAATGATTCGTTTCAAAGACAAATTTCTCTTAATTTTGGGCATTTATTTTATTTCTTCCCCGTGCTCAATTTAGGGAGGAGAATTCAAAATACAAAAAAATTAGAAAAATAAAAAAAAATACATTTTGTATTTTTACCTTTGTTTTTGTTAATTTTGTTCATATTTTCTTATATGCACAAATTTAGGGGGAGAATTAAAAAAAAACAAAACAAAAATTTCAAAAATACAAAAATATTTTCATTTATGGTTTTATTTCCTTTTCAGAAAAATCAAAAATCCAAAAATAGTGTTTTTGAGCGTATTTTACTTTTATTTTTATGTTTATCTCAAAAAAAAATTGTCTTGGAAAGTAAATTCAGGAGAAGATGAGACTCAAGGAGACTGTATCGAAATATTCTGAGCAATGAGAAGAAACTTGAAAGTGAGAAGGAATTGACGGTCATTACACTTCACACTACTTTCACAAGGAATTGACGGATGATTCACATGCGAGTGATAGACTCTTCCATATTGAGACATATACCAGTCTTAATAGGAGTCTTCGCATCAAATGTTAATGATCAAAGGTCATTTTCACCATGACCAATGTGAAACACCCAACCATTCTTTACCCATATCTAAAATTTTCTCCATCAAATCACTTCCACAAACCGGTACCCCTTGAGGTTCGAGTATAAAACAACTCGGCTGACGGTTGCCAAAAAATCTATGTTTATGATCTTAGATGACGTTGTCACCATGACTCTAAGTGAAACCCAAAATCCAAAACCATTTAATTCTGAATTGACGGTGAACATTTTTTTAATGTTCTAGATTTCACCCATGAATCGACGGATAATGGCTCATACCTGGTGTGACAATGTACAAAATGCCAGTCAGGCAGTTTCTTTTTAAAGAACTGTCGTATCTAAGGAAGTGAAAGTCTGAAACTGTACAAATTGTCAGATTGGTCTTGTCAGCTTTCTTTACCTAAGAACTGTCATGGCACCAGGGCGATTCACCCAACAGGGAAACAGGTATCATTGAACATCTTGCCAAGGGCCAAGTTAACTCGTTAACTTGATAATTGTATTGAGATCTATGATCAAGGATATACAGGGGCTAACATCAAAACTAGCCACGGGTAGTTCTTCGATACCCAACAAATCGCATTGTGTTCCTCCAAGTTCACACAGATACCGCGATAAGTCTCTTTCTAAGCCAAGGATTCATCATTGAACAACTGTGGTGAGAAGGGACTTTATGATTCTTTCTGTGATCCACAGGGACTTTTTAGTCACAGTTACTTCTCAAGAAGCATCGGTGCTCATTCAAGAACATTCATTCGAATGAACTAGAAGTGAAGATCATTTTTCAACATTCAATCTTTTAACCCAGAAGCAAGGTGAAGCTGCACTTGAAGATTATGTGACAGATTGCATTGAAGCCTCCCCAATCAATTTGCTGCTATCTATGTACCTGCTGAAGTGATCCAAAAGATTCGTTCTCTCTGATATTTTCTCTGAAGATTCTCAAGCTAAAAGCGCAAATTTTCAAGAATCTCTACATGAAGCCTCCTCACCCAACGTTTGTTCAAAGTCAAATCTTGAAGAAAGCCCATCCGATCAAAATGAATTCACTTACTTAGAAGATTCATATGTTCATCTTGAAGCTGTGAAGATATCGAAGATTAAAGCTGAAGCCAAGCTCCAAATGAAGATTGACCAGAAAAGTCAGCTACATTTTTAGGGGGAGTTTGTTGGGTCGAAGAAAAGAAAGCTATAAACCGAGGGGGTGATTTTTGGGTCAAGGGTCATCTTTTCAGTCTCGCTATCCGGCACATACACACAACCAACTGCGAGTTCATACCCCTACACTTTTACTGTTTTTAATGTTTTCAAGGGGGAATACAAGCAAAACATAAAGAAATTTTGTGATTCTTATATAAAGGATTTTGTCTTCGGAACATCCTCCCCTAACACTCGTAACTGGTGATACCCGGATCTTAGGTCAATCTTTGAAAAGAAATTCGCCCCTTGAAGTTGGTCGAACAAATCGTCTATGCGAGGCAGAGGGTAACGAGTTTTGACGGTCAGTTTGTTCAGTTCTCTGTAGTCGATGCACATACGGAACGATCCGTATTTCTTCTTGATGAATAAGATCGGTGCTCCTCATGGTGAGAAGCTTGGTCTAATGAGTTGCTGGGCAATTCGTTAGGTTTACTGGATAGCTCCTGGGGTAGCCCCTAGAACTAACTCGATTCTGAACTCGACTTGACGTTGCGGAGGTAATCCTGGGAGTTCTTCTGGAAAGATTTCGGGAAAACCGCGTACCACTTGAATGTTTTTTATGTCCTTCATCTCTTGGCTCACATCAACAACATGAGCAAGGAATGCGCGACATTCCTTTCGCAAGAACTTCTAGGCTTGAATGCTCGAGATGAGGCGAAGGTTTGTGTCGGGTTTGTCGCTGTAGATAACTAGAGTTTCGCTAGATGGCAGATTAAGACGAACAACCTGTTCGTAACACATAATGTCGGCACGATGAGAACTCAACCAATCCATGCCGATTATGACGTCGAAACTTTTAATTGAGACCGGCATGCGGTCGATTGGAAATGAATGGCTATCTAGAGCTAATGTACATCCTATATATATGGATCTAGTGCTCTCTGTTTTCCCGTTAGCCATCTCTACAGTGAACGGTTCTTTAAGTGCATAGTGTTTATGTTTAAGCAAGTGAGAAAATTTCTGGTTAACGAAACTCCTCTCCGCTCCACTATCAAACAGTATGCATGCATATGATTTATCGAGGAGAAACGTACCAGTGACCACTGTGGGGTCAGCAACTGCTTCCTCGTGGCCTATAGCCAGAACTCTTCCCACTCCGCCGACGTTCCCTACCTTCGGGCAGTTCCTTTTGTAGTGGGCCGCCTCGCCACAACCGTAGCAAGCCTGGCCCACACCAGCGCTGGGGACTTGGGTGATTGGCCTTGCCGGAGCCTTGCAGAAACGGACAGTGTGCCCCTTCCTGTTGCAGTTAGAGCACTGCATTTCCCGACATGTTCCGTTGTGGTGGATGCTGCATTTGTTGCACTTTGGCAAGTTTCCCGCGTACTGCTTTATCGGCGCAGCAGCGGCAGGTGCTATTGCAGCATGAACAGCTACGACCTGCAGCTTTTTGGCAGCTTTCTTCTTTTTCTTGTCATTCTAGAACTTCCGCTTGTTGTCGGTGGCTTTGGAGGGTTCATAGATGGCTAGGTTGTTGTTGTTGACGGGGTTCGGACCCCATGGTCAATGAGCCTTTGTGCCAATCGCTTGGCACTATCAAAGTTAGTAGGGTTTGAAGCCAGGACATTCCCCCGAAATAGAGGCACCAGCCCCCAAATGTACCTTTCCACCTTCTTCGCTTCAGAAGGGACCATTCCCGGACATAGTGCTACCAGATCACTGAATCTTGTAGTGTAGGAGACTATGTCGAAGCCCTTCATGGTTAGGCTCCAGAGCTCTTGCTCCAACTTCTGAACTTCGCCCCTCGGGCAGTATTCCTCGATTATGAGCTCGTTAAGAGCTTCCCAGCCGATAGCATTTGCCACTATTAGAGATAGTGACTTCACATGGCTATTCCACAATGTCAGGGCTCGGTCCGCGAAGGTGCAGGCGGCAAATTTTACTTTGCTCCCTTCCGGACTGGAGAAGATCTCAAAGATCGATTCCGTTTTCTCGAACCATTGCAAGAGGGCAATGATTCCGCTAGTTCCATTGAAGGCCATGGGTTTGCGGCTGGTGAAGTCCTTGTACGAGCACTCCCTAGAGCACACTGGAACTTCGACTGTAGTGGGAGGCACATTAGTCCCACTACCGCTAGTACCGGTAGTGTTGAATTGTGCTAGGGTTGCCGTAACAGCCGCATTCACAGCAGCTTGAATAGTTGTTGGGTTGTATTGAGGAGGAGGGGTGGAGTTTGATTCGGAGTTATTGGAGTAGCGCGTCTATTTGATCTACGCGGAGGCATCTTGAAGCTATAAAATAACAAAGATAAAGATATTGGTAAGAATTAAATAGAGAGAATGATGAGAGTGACACATGGACTAACTCTCCCTAGCCCAGCAAAACATATGAAAGCATGATTGAATAGAGATCTAGCACTAGAAAGATGAAAGTTTTTGGATAATTTCCATGAAATTAGATATCTGTCAATAATATTGGTATTACAGGTGTAACAGGTTCGGGAAAAGTGACCTAGGAGTAGGTCCTACATCACACCAAGATAAGAAAATTTTGACAGAATAAAGACCTAATCGACTGAAAGTTCAAGGTCTTAAGATAAACAAAAAATTACAGGGAAAAGTGCTACTCAGAGCATAGATAGGAAGGCTATTCCCTTAACTAAAAGAAAGGATAAGCAGAGTATATCCTACTGGCAATGGGCACCCCTTGGGCGAACCCTTAAGTCAGCCAGCTGGTGCTCCAAGTCAAGAAGGCGTCGCTCGTACACTCGTTGGCGCACGCGATGTTCTATGACTTCGGCTCGAGTCACAGCTAGTTCTCGCAGTAGAGACTCATGGCCTCTCGCAACTCTCTCACGAGTATCTTCTAAACGAAGAATGCGGACAGTATTGACTCCTGCATCGGCATCAACCTACATGACTCGGTTGATGGTTGCCCTGCCCAGCTCTTCATTACGAGCAACCCTCCGCACCAGAATAGGTTGGATTCTGTCCGCTGAGCCTCCCTCGCTCAGGCTGTAGAAGCTTCGGTCTCCATTGTATGGCATGGGTTGACCCTGCTCTTGACTCCAAGTTCCCAAGTTTTCTGACCACAGAGGCGCCGGGCCTTGAAAAGTCGGACGAGGGTTAGGATTTGGGATTGGATTTATGTAACATCCCGTGATTTTTTGTTTGTAAAGTCAACTCTAGTCAACCAAAGTCAAATAAAGGTCAACTAAAGTCCTTTTTATTATTTGGATTTTTATTAAGATTATGATAATAACCTTTACTTGCTAAAATCCTTATAATATCCCTAGTTGAATTTGGAAGGAAAATGGTTGAAAAATGAGAAACTTCGCATCTTATTCATTGCTTCGGACCGCAAACACTTTGGGCCGCAAAGAGTTTACGGTCATTCACTCCTCGGACCGTAAACTCCTCGCAGCCGTAAACGAGGCTTCGGCCGTAAACGTCTTGCCGACTTCGGACCATACACTCCTCGGCCGTAAACCCTCGCACATATATATAGATTTCCTTCATTTTTCCCCATTTCTCACTCTTTCAACCCAAGAAACTCGATTTTCTCTCAACTATCATCAAGATTTACACCTTGATCTTCAATTAAGTAAGTGTTTCACCTATTTATTAGTTGATACCTTGCTTAATCTAGTAAAACCCTATGATTTCATCCATGAAATCATCTCTTTTCGCTAGATCTTCAAGAACACCAAGAACACACACTAGTTCTTTAAACCGTGAACACCTCATTAAAGCTTCAAAACGTAAGTATTCTTCCGTATACTAGTTATTCTATAGAAGCTCATCACATACACCCTTGAAAACAACCATTTCTCAAGAAAATAAGAGTTTACGGCCATGAGAATCTCCCTTGGCCATAAACTCAAGATCTTCTTAGGCCGTGAACATCATTGGCCATAAACTCCATGGCCGTGAACACCTTGCGTGGCCATAAACCCCTTTAGAACAATCACATGTGATTGTAACACTTAAATTCAAGTGTTTCCTAGTCCCTAAAGTGGTTTCCTATCATAATTAGTTGTTATATACACATAATTATATCCATATATGTATCATTATATGCATAATAGGATCCGTTGTGTTCAAGACTTCACTTGACACTTAGCATCTTACACCAATCTTTCATTTGAGTAACTTTCTACAGGTGAGTTCATACCCCCGTATTTTCATAGTTTTTACTGTTTTAAGGGGGAGGATACAAGTCTAACACAAAGTATTTGTGTTATAAACAAGTTATTTCAAATATTTTATCAAAATGGATTTCAGTTATCATCAAATCAAATGATTTTCAATGTTTGTTTCTAAACGACATCAAGTCACCAAAATGGATTTCAAAATATCAAACTTCTTTTAAATATTTTTATAAACTTATATTTCTCCCAAAAATCGTACTAGTATATATATAATTATATAAATAATATTTAAAAGGCTTAGGACTGATAACCCACTTTGGTTCCTTTTCCTTGTTTGGATGTGGGATTACAAGTATCAGTTATTTGTCCGAGTGTCATTTAAATTTTACTTATATATATTTGTGTATGTATACAAGTATAAAAGTTAGTTCATTAAGTACAATTACCCTTTGTAACATGTTGAGCAAGGGGTTACATTCATGCATACTCGTTATCAAATCAGATAGTACATATAAATTATAATAGGTATAATTTATGTTTCATAGAACATTAATTCACGATTCAAGTATACTAAAGTACATTGTTTTACAAGAACAGAGGTTTAATTCAAAACTATTCAAGGATATACATTTTTCAGATTCATATTAAGAATATTAATTCAAGAACATACTATTACTCATTTATTTCATAATAATTGGGTTTTTCATAAAAATTATACATGTAATGTTTATATGCTTTTTTGAGTCAAGTAGATCAGGTTGTTTAATTCATTTTAAACAATATAGTAAATTCCTGACATTATAACCAGAATCTCCTGTGAGGGATCGAAACAATGTGTGTATAGATCTATATTGGGATTAACAACCCCGCACTCGGACTGCTAGCTACAGTCAGGCATACACGCCTGTGAGTGACAAATTGTTATCAACACCTGTAAGCGCATTCATAGCGTTGGGTCAGGCCATCTAGTCAGTATGGTTATAATAACTCATATAAGATATTAACAATACGTTAGTGTATGATTAACTAAACCTAAGTACATTTTCAAAGTACTAGTTTACAAGATACTATTTACAGTATTACATTCCAGTTTACAGTAACAGTTGATGAAGTCAAGTACATTCTCAAATACAAGTTTACAAAAGGATTACAAATTCAGAACATCGATTTACAGATAGAACAGTTTCATGTAACTAAAACTACTATTCATATACAGCAGAAAATATAGGATTTTCTGGAACAATTTGCTTATTCAAGAAACAGAAAACATTCTTTCAAAACATCAATACTTATGCACTCACTCAACTTTATGTTGATACTCTCTTTTCAAATTACTTGTATTTTCAGGGAACCCGTAGACAGGTACACCTCGAGCTTTTGAGAAGATGGAGCTATTTATGTCTTGTCTTCTTCTTTTGTACAACTATTTAGTTTCAGTATACATTGATGAAACAAATGTAAATATTTATACTTTTTAAATACAGTGGTTGTTTGTACTTTGATTACTATTATACATGTGTTGTGATACTACAAATGAAGTCCTCCACCCCCGGACGTTTCCGCCGTCTGGTTTGAGGGTGTGACAGATTTGTATCAGAGTATTGTGTATAGTGAACTCAGTATATCAATCCATAAAAGATATACAAACTATAAATACATTTGGGGCTGAGAGCTCTGACTACAAGTATACTTTTAAAAATTTAAGTATTTTTACAAGAAGTATACTAACACTCATACCTACAAGTACAGTATCACAGTTATAAGAACTTAAAAGTATTTGGATGTTGAACATTACAGTCAAACCTGGACAAATATGTAATCGTATCTGGGATTAATATAGCATGATCAACTATATTGATGTGAGATATGACCAACATGTGTTTGGGAGTGATAGTAGTGTTGTGACATGTCTAAAACTTACCATACATATTCAGAAAAACATAAAGATTAAAATACTATAGGGGTATTTTAGGCACTATATACTAATAACAAAACAATTAAGATTAAAACTATGAATATTAAGGGTATATTACAATTATATATAATTAAAGTTATATAGACTTAGAATATGTGATCTAGCTTCATTTCCTGTTCCTTGTTTGGCTGTGGATTTAGAGCTAGGTCATTTAGTTAAAGGTCGATTATGCCCAAGTTATATATAATTCGTATACACTTTATAGTTATAGTAAGACCTAGAACAAGTCATACAGAATACATTACTTTTTAATTGTAGGTCTTTTTCGTAGAAACTTGTATCCTTAATCAATCGTTACTAACTATATTCTATATCTCTTATCCCTATTCTCACTTAGATAAAAATGGCTGGATTTCACTTACCCGGAGACCCGTATTTCCCTGATCAAGGACAAGATGCAGAACCAGAAGAAAATCACGAGATTCCCTTAGAATCAGAAGCCTATAATCCACCACCAGTAGCCCAAAATCCTAACCCTCGTCCGGCTTTCCAAGGTTCGGCGCCTCTGTGGGTAGAAAGCTTGGAAACATGGAGTCAAGAGCAGGGTCAACATATGCCATACAACGGAGATAGAAGCTTCTACAACTTGAGCGAAGGAGGCTCAGCGGACAGAGTACTGCCATTTCTAGTCCGCAGGGTTGCTCGAAATGAAATACAGGGCAGAACAGCCATCAACTGAATCATGGAAGTTGATGCCAATGCAGGAGTTAATACAGTCCGCATTCGTCATCTTGAATATGCTCACGAGAGAGATACAAGGGACAATGAATCTCTACTGCAAGCATTAGCTGAAACTCGAGCTGAAGTCATAGAACTTCGAGCACGTATGACAGTGTATGAAAGACATATGCTTGTTGTGGAGCGTCAGCTGGCTGAGCTAAGGTTTCGTTCAAATGATACCCGTCGCCAGTGTGAGTTGCTCTACTTGTTTTCTATTCACTTTTTTGGTTATAGTGTAAGTCTACGGATAGGTTCTAGCGTTATTTTTCATGTTTCTCAGTAAGACCACGAAAATTTTATTTTCAGTAGGTCTGTATGATGTCGATATTTTCCCAGAATTTAGTGTACCGTAGACCTGTTTTGGGTCAATTTTTCCAGACTTTATGTACTCATTATGCCAATTTAATCGACATGCATTTTCTTAGTCGTTGAAAAATAACCATTCAATTTCATATCATTCTGTTACAAGTTGTATTTGTCGTAGACTTCTATTTCCAATTCATTTCAAGATTAATGTTGAACTATGTGTTTTAGTTTAGATATATCAAAATTCATATTCACTCTTGATATCTTACCATCCTTGTATCTTTTGACTTTTATAGAAAAAGATGCCTCCTCGTAGAAATCCAAGACGTAATGCTGTTAATGAAACACCTGCGCCACCTCCGCCACCACCTCCTCAGTTCGACCCTGCTATGTTCCAAGCGGCGGTCACGGCGACTGTAGCGGCTGCCATGTCTCAGATCCATACCGCTGTTGTTAGTGGGGTGGGAGCTTGTATAAATCCTTCTAACCATGGCGAGAGTAATGGGCACTCGTGAGATTTCACTTATAAAGATTTTTCTAATGCCAAACCCATGACCTTTAATGGAACTGGAGGAGTTTTGGCATTAAGGCAATGGATAGAAAAGACAGAAGCAATTTTCGAAATCTGCTCCTGTCCTGAAAACAGCAAAGTCAAGTTCGCTGCTTGTACTTTTTCGGAAAGAGCTTTGCCGTGGTGGAATGGCCACGTTAATTCACTTACTCTGGTAGTGGCTAATTCGATCAGCTGGGAGAACTTCAAAGCCATGTTAATGAGGGAATATTGTCCGCGAGGAGAAGTTCAGAAACTTGAGCAGGAGCTATGGGGTCTTTCAATGGTTGGTTCTGATATATCAAACTATACCAGTAGATTCTGTGATTTGGCAATTATGTGCCCGGATATGGTTGCTCTAGAGAGCAAGAAGATTGAGAGATATATTTGGGGACTGTCACCCCAAATTCAATCAAGTGTTTTAGCTTCGAGGCCTGTTACTTTCGACAGTGCCAAAGAGCTGGCATAATCTCTTGTCAACCACGGAACCCATCAACACTCAGTGGTTGTTGTACCGGAACAACCGAAGGGAAACAACAACAACAACAATAACAACAACAACAGCAAGAAGGGTCAGAACAAGAGGAAGGGCAAGTTTTCATAGGATTCCTCAAAGAAACAATAGCTAGTTGCAGTCAACGCTGCGACTGTACCTGCTGCAGTTCCTGTTAACCCAGCACCAGCCAAGCCATATGCTGGTAACCTCCCTAAGTGCAACAAGTGCAATTTTCACCATAATGGAAATTGCCAGGAAATGCAGTGTCGTAACTGCAACAGGAAAGGGCATACCGCCCGATTCTGCAGAACACCACCCTAACCACTTAACTGAGTACCTGTGGCCGGAGTTGGTCAAGCATGCTATCAATGTGGTGAAGTGGGGCATTTCAAGAAATATTGTCCTAAAGCTGGAAATGCTTGGGGAGTGGGGATAATTTTAGCCTTGGGTCATGAAGAAGCGGTGGAAAATCCCGCAGTAGTCACGGTTACGTTCCATCTCAACAACACTTATGCATGCATTCTATTTGATTGTGGTGCTGAGAAGAGCTTTGTGAGCCAACCATTAAAAGAAACATTCACGGTCAAAATGGCTAACAGTATATACATAGGATGTACTCTTACCTTGAATAACTTTTTGTTTCCAATAGACCTTATACCGGTCTCTATCAAAAGTTTCGACGTCATAATAGGCATGGATTGGTTGTGTCCTAACCGTGCTGACATCCTATGCTATGAAAAAGCCATTTGTCTGAACTTGCCAACTAACGAAACTCTTGTTATTTACGGCAACAACCCCGGAGCGAACCTCCATATCATTTCTTTCATGAAGGCATAGAAGTGCCTTCGCAAAGAGTACTGTGCTTTCTTAGCTCATTTGGTAGACAAAAAGCAAGAAGTGAAAGATATCGCGAGCATTCCTGAGGTCTGCAACTTTCCCGACGTTTTTCCCGATGATCTTCCAGGAGTGCCACCCGAACGACAAGTCGAATTCAGAATCGATTTAATTCCAGGGGCTACCCCAGTAGCCAAATCTCCCTATCGTCTTGCACCTTCTGAAATGCAGGAATTATCCAGCCAGCTTAACAAACTTCTTAGTAAAGGTTTCATAAGACCAAGCTTCTCACCCTGGGGAGCACCGGTCTTATTCGTGAAGAAGAAGGATGGATCATTCTGTATGTGCATAGACTACCGCGAGCTGAATAAACTTACCATTAAGAATCGATACCCTCTGGCTCGCATTGACGATATGTTCGACCAACTTCAAGGTGCGAGATACTTCTCAAAAATAGACTTAAGATCCGGGTATCACCAGTTACGGATTTTGGAGGATGACATTCCCAAAACCGCGTTCAAAACTCGTTATGGTCATTATGAGTCCGTAGTGATGTCATTTAGATTGACGAATGCACTGCTGTGTTCATGGACCTAATGAACAGAGTGTGTCGTCCATTCTTAAACAAATTCGTCATAGTCTTCATTGACGACATCCTTATTTACTCAAGAAGTAAAGAGGAACATGGCCAACATCTTCGTCAAGTTTTGCAAACTCTTAGAACAGAGAAACTCTATGTGAAGTTTTCAAAGTGTGAATTTTGGATCATGAAGGTCGAATTCCTAGGTCACGTGGTCAGTTCAGAAGGAATACACGTCGACCCTTCCAAAATTAAGGCAATTGAAAACTGGTCAGCACCCAAAACACCTACAGAAATCCGTCAATTCTTAGGTCTTGCTGGCTATTATCGCAGATTCATCCAGAATGTCTCTGGAATAGCTAAACCTCTTACTACCCTGACGAAAAAGGGGGTAACTTTTAGCTGGGGAGAAAAACAAGAAATAGTGTTCCAAACGCTGAAACGAGTTCTTATGCAAAGAGGAAAGGTTATATCCTATGCCTCAAGACAGCTAAAGACACATGAAGTCAACTATACAACACATGACCTTGAACTTGGAGCAGTGGTATTTGCTCTGAAGATCTGGAGACATTACTTATATGGAACGAAATGCACAATATTCACGGACCATAAAAGTCTCCAGCATATCTTCAATCAAAAAGATCTGAACATGAGACAACGATGGTGGGTGGAGTTACTGAACGAATACGATTGTGAGATTCTTTATCATCCTGGTAAAGCTAACGTAGTAGCTGACGCCCTTAGCAGAAAAGAATACTCGGGACACCGAGTAATGTTGTTGGCCATGACAATCCATTCACATCTGTCCACACAGATCAGAGAGGCTCAACTCGAGGCTTTAAAACCTGAAAACGTGGCAGGTGAAACTTTGAGAGGAATGGATAAAAACTTTAAAATCAGGGAGGATGGAGTTTATTGTTTCATGAACCGGATCTAGACACCAAAGTTCGGTGGTTACCGAGATGTGGTTATGAATGAAGCACACAAAACCCGATACTCCGTTCATCCAGGTCCAGACAAGATGTATCTGGACCTTAAGAAACAATACTGGTGGCCTAACATGAAGGCCGAAATTGCTACCTTTGTGAGCAAGTGCCTTACTTGTGCCAAAGTCAAGGTAGAATACCAGAAACCTTCAGGTTTATTACAACAACCTGAAATCCCTGAATGGAAGTGGGAGCGGATCACAATGGATTTCATAACCAAGTTACCAAAGACATCAGGTGGTTATGATACTATTTGGGTAATCGTCGATAGATTAACCAAATCCGCACACTTATTACCAATCAAAGAGACAGACAAGATGGAGAAGCTAACGAGAACTTACGTCAAAGAAATCGTTAGACTGCATGGTGTGCCAATATCTATTATTTCCGACCGAGATAGTAGATTCACTTCTCGTTTCTGGCAGTCTTTACAAAAATCTTTGGGAACTAGGCTGGACATGAGTACAGCCTACCATCCATAAACTGACGGAAAAATTGAGAGGATGATTCAAACTTTAGAAGATATGTTGCGAGCGTGCGTGATAGACTTTGGTAAGGCATGGGATACTCATTTACCCCTTGTCTAATTCTCTTACAGTAATAGTTATCACACTAGCATAAAGGCTGCTCCTCTCGAAGCTCTCTATGGCTGCAAGTGCAGATCACCTCTGTGCTAGGCTGAAGTGGGTGATACGTAGTTAGCTAGAAGTCAAGTTCTTGATGGTGCTCTCACTGGTCTGGAAATCATTCGTCAAACGGAGAAAATTGTACAAATCCGGGAGCAACTTAAAGCTTCCAGAGATAGACCGAAAAGCTACGCTGACAAAAGAAGAAAACCTTTGGAATTTCAGGTTGGCGACCGCACCATGTTAAAGGTCTCACATTGGAAAGGAATGATACGCTTTGGAAAGCGTGACAAGCTGAATCCAAGGTACATAGGACCATTTGAGATTATTGGTAGAATCGGTCCTATGGCTTACAAGCTCCGTCTACCTCAAGAACTAAGTAACATACATCCTGTTTTCCACATCTCAAACTTGAAAAAGTGTTTGTCTGACGAGACTCTTGTTATCCCACTCAATGAAATCGAGATCGACGAGAGCCTCAACTTTGTGGAAGAACCGGTAGAAATCATGTACCGAGAGGTCAAGCAAACAAAGCAAAGCCGTATTCCTATAGTGAAGGTTCGCTGGAATGCCAAGCGGGGACCTGAATTCACTTGGGAGCGCGAGGATCAAATGAAATTAAAATATCCTCATCTTTTCCCTTAGTTATTTGTAATTGCTTAATTGCTTAAAACTTTAATTTCGGGACGAAATTCTCTCTAACGGGGGGATAATGTAACATCCTGTGATTTTCTGTTTGTAAAGTCAACTCTATTCAACCAAAGTCAAATAAAGGTCAACTAAAGTCCTTTTTATTATTTGGATTTTTATTAAGATTATGATAATAACCAATATTTGCTAAAATCCTTATAATATCCCTAGTTGAATTTGGAAGGAAAATGGTTGAAAAATGAGAAACTTCGCATCTTATTCATTCCTTCGGACCGCAAACACTTCGGGCCGCAAAGAGTTTGCGGCCGCACACTCCTCGGACCGTAAACTCCTTGCAGCAGTAAACGAGGCTTCGGCCGTAACCGTCTTGCCGACTTCGGACCGTACACTCCTCGGCCGTAAACCCTCACACATATATATAAATTTCCTTCATTTTTCCCCATTTCTCACTCTTTCAACCCAAGAAACTCAATTTTCTCTCAACTATCATCAAGATTTACACCTTGATCTTCAATTAAGTAAGTGTTTCTCCTATTTATTATTTGATACCTTGCTTAATCTAGTAAAACCCTATGATTTCATCCATGAAATCATCTCTTTTGGATAGATCTTCAAGAACACCAAGAACACCAAGAACACACACTAGTCGTTTAAACCGTGAACACCTCATTAAAGCTTCAAAACGTAAGTATTCTTCCGTATACTAGTTATTCTATAGAAGCTTATAACATGCACCCTTGAAAACAACCATTTCTCAAGAACATAAGAGTTTACGGCCATGAGCATCTCCCTTGGCCGTAAACTCCATGGCCGTGAACACCTTGTGTGGCTGTAAACCCCTTTAGAACAATCACATGTGATTGTAACACTTAAATTCAAGTGTTTCCTAGTCCCTAAAGTGGTTTCCTATCATAATTAGTTGTTATATACACTAATTATATCCATATATGTATCATTATATGCTTAATAGGATCCGTTGTGTTCAAGACTTCATTTGACACTTAGCATCTTACACCAATCTTTCATTTGAGTAACTTTCTAAAGGTGATCTTCGGGGTTGCATGTTGGAGATCTTCAGGATATCTTTGCCGATAGATTTGATTCCGACTCCCATGGGTGATGCGTGTATGATCGTTGGGATGGATTGGCTTAGTCGCTTCGGTGCCATGATCGACTCTGAGGGTCAGCGAGTGGTAGTTCGAACCCCATGTGGGGGAGAACTGATTGTCTACGGCGAGGGCACCAGATTGGGATCAGGGTTTTGTTCACCTGCTAGGGCTCGGCAAAACATTCAGCATGGGTGTGCAGGTTATCTAGTGTATGTTGTGGATACACGGTTCAGGGATCAAGTTTCAGTATCAGAGGTTCCAGTGGTCATGGAGTTTGCTAACGTGTTCCCAAAGGAATTACCCGGAGTGCCTCCGGAGAGGCAGGTCGAGTTTAGAATCGACCTAATGCCAGGTACGGCCCCTATCGCCTAGGCGTCGTACCGGTTAGCACCACCAGAGATATAGGAGCTATCATCACACCTGTAGGAACTGTTGGGCAAGCAGTTCATTCGTCCGAGCAGTTCTCCATGGGGAGCGCCGATTCTCTTCATCAGGAAGAACGATGGTTCATACCAAATGTGCATTGACTACCAGGAGTTGAACAAGTTAACGGTGAACAACTGTTATCCACTCCTGAGGATAGATGATCTTTTCGATCAGTTGCATGGAGCATCTTGGTTCTTCAACATAGACCTGAGGTCCATGTACTATCAGGTCATAGTTAGAGAGGAGGATGTGGAGAAGACCGCGTTCCAGACTCGTTATGGACATTACTGTCACACCCCAAAACCTGAACGGCAGAAACGTTAGGGGGCGGAGGACGTCATGTACAGTATCACAACAATTCATAATAATAAACAAGCAACAACATCATCCATTGAATTAATAGTATAATTTAATACAAGTGTGTTCTGTATATAGTTTATAAGACACCAAAAATATGAATCAAAATAAGAGATGAGTCTTGAATGTGCTCCATCTTCTCAAAACTTGACCATCGGTACCTGTCTACTGGCAACCTGAGAATACAAGTTATTTTGAAAGCGTAGATCAGCATTGAAGCTGGTGAGTTCATAAGTATTTTAGTGTCATTGCTTGTATAAGTTTGAAGAAATTGTTGGTAAATTTTTGATGTAAGAGTTTGTAAGTGTTTGATGTAAATGTTTGTAAACTTCCTAGAAAATCCTATATTTTCTACTAAAGTAGTCTTCTACCAAGACTCAACTGTTCTTTATGTTTGTTCTTTTGTAAAAGTGTGTGTTTTCCCAAAATATGACTATCGTTACCAAAATATAGTTTTTCATTACTGTTTATGTGAGAAGATCACAATGTGAATGAAATGGGAAAATAAAGATGTATTGTACTTTTATCTATGTAACTACCAATGTACTAACTACCTTAAACCTGTTTGTTTAATTAAGGTAAAATGTGATATGATTGTAACCATACTTGATTGACTAGTATAACACGATGTTCGAGACGTCGAAATGATATGACATTCATCACCCGTAGACCTGCAGGTCCCACTATAGCTAGCAGCAAGGTGTAGGATGGCCAGTCCCGTATAGATCTATACACAAAATTCACGCTCTCCCTCCAGGAGACTCTGGGTACAAAACGTGATACAACAGTATATTGCCGAGCCATGAAGTAGTATCTCACATTAATGTTATAGTATTCTTGTATTTGTATAGTATGTTCTAGTGTAGTGTTCATTCTGTCTAGTATGTAGTATGTTCTCTAGTGTATAGTGTGTAGTGTATATTGTTTCTCGTTATAGTATTCGCTATCTGTTTCTCTTGATAGTGAGTATTGTCTCTCGTTATAGTATTCTCTATCTGTTTCTCTTTATAGTGAGTATTGTCTCATTGTTCTAGTAATAGTATTAGTGACTTCCTAAACTATACCTATTATAGTTTACTAGTAATGTTGTTTGTATGAATGAACATGTTTGTACACCTTTGCTACCCAAAGGTATTGAAGTGAATGAAGAACTTTTATATCTATATACATACACATAATATATAACTAAGATTCAAACGACCTTCGGACAAACAATTGATACCCTAAGTCCACAACCAAACAAGGAACATGAAATAAGGCGAGTTATCAGTCCTAAGTCCTTTCAATCCTACTTATATAACTATATCTATATAGACATGATTTTGACAAAATAAAAGTTTAAAAGAGTTTGATAAAGAATTTTGCGTATAAAAGAGTTTGTAAAACGATTTGCAGCAATTTGTTTGAAAACACAGTTTGAAGTATAAGAAATCCATTTGTTTGATAGTTATTAATCAAATGTGATTGATATAATAACTATAATGTTTCTACTTGTATTCTCCCCCCCCCCCATAAAAGCATTTAAAATCATTTAAAATGTAAGTTAAGGGGTATGAACTCACCTGTAGTGAGTGATACGAATGAATGATCGGTTTGTAGGATGCTTAGTGTCAAGTGAAGACTTGAGCACAACGGATCCTAATAAGCATATAATGACACATATATGAATATAATTAGTGTTTCAACAACTAATCATGTAAGGAAAACACCCTAGGACTTAGGAAACACTTAGATTGAAGTGTTAGAAGTACAACGTATTGCATACAATGGGTTTATGGCCATACAATGGGGTTTACGGCCATTGTGTTTACGGCCTAGACTATACGGTCAAGTAGATTACAGCCAGGTGTGTACGGCGATGGAGTTTACGGCCGTACACTCATTGAAGAACTTGTTAAAAAGTGTGGTCCAAGGCTCTACTTGCATCTTCTAAGTGTCCATGATCTTGTGAAGGAGTATAACATGAGTTTGAGGCCAAAACATGCACGAAACAAGGGTTTACGACCAAGGGAGATGCTCATGGCCGTAAACTCTTGAAGTTCATGCATTAGATGATGATTCAAGGCTAGGAATCAAGAGTTTAACAAGCCTAACTAGTAGATAGAAGAGGTACTCACGTTTTTGAAGCTTGGGAGGGGGTTCACGGTCCAAGAACTAGTAGGTGTTCTTGGTGAAAATGAAGAACACTTGAAGATCTAAACAAAAGGAGTAATTTCAAGGATGAAATCATGGATCCTTACTAGATAGTGTAATGAATCAACAAAACAAAGGAAGAAACACTTACAACTTGAAGATCTAGATGAAAAATCAGATGATACTTGAGAGAAAAGATCGAGTTCTTGAGGTGGAAGTGTGAGAAATGAAAAAAAGTGAAGGAATATCACACATAAAACCTTGAGTTTATGGCCACCATGAGTTTACGGCCGTAAACTCCTCTTGATGGAGTTTTTGGCCCTTTTAGAAAAGTGGTGAACTTGTGGAACTCATTTCTAAATGCTAACTTGAAGATACTAGGCTTAGAACGATCAAATTGACTCTAAACAAGGCTAGAAGATAGCAGAAACGAGTCTGACTTTGATTGAATTGCACGTTTGTATAAGATAGAAATTTTGGGTTGTCACAATTACGAGTTCATGGTGATATCATTTGGGCTCACCAACGCGCCGGCAGTATTTATGGATCCGATGAATTGGATCAGCAGACCGATGCTAACTCACTCGGTCATCGTGTTCATAAACGATATCTTGGTGTACTGTAAGACCCGGGAGCAGCATGAGGAGCATCTACGGGAGCTATTAGGAGTGTTGATACGAGAACGACTTTATGCCAAGTTCTCGAAGTGCGAGTTTTGGTTACGAGAGGTTCAGTTACTTGGACACCTCGTTAACTAGGAAGGGATTTTGGTTGATCCGGCCAAAATCGAGGCAGTTATGTAGTGGGAGGTTCCGAAATCTCCCTTGGATATCAGGAGCTTCTTGGGATTGGCAGGGTACTACCGGAGATTCATACAAGATTTCTCCAAGATTACAGTACCCCTCACTCGTCTAACGAGGAAGGGGGTGGATTTCCGGTGGGGCCCCGAGCAAGCAGAGGGCGTTTGATACCCTCATATAGTGACTATGTGAGGCTCCAGTATTGAATCTCCCGGAGGGAGTTGAGGATTTTGTAGTGTTCTGTGATGCATCTATCACAGGACTGGGAGTGGTCCTCATGCAGAGAGGACGGGTGATAGCCTACGCATCGCGGCAACTGAAGCCGCATGAGACGAGATACCCTGCTCATGATCTGGAGTTGGGAGCAGTGGTATTCACTCTCAAGATTTGAAAACATTACCTCTATGGTGTCCGTTTTACCATATACACGGACCACAGGAGACTAAGACACATCATGGATCAGCCGAACCTGAACATGAGATAACGGAGGTGGCTAGATGTAGTCAAGGACTACGACTGTGAGATCCTTTACCACCCAGGTAAAGCGAACGTGGTTGCGGATGCTCTGAGCTGCAAGTCAGTTGGATCTTCTACCCCAGTGACATGTATGAGGATATCAATGGATAATCCACTTGCGAGCTTGATCCAGGAAGCTCAGACAGAGGGTATGCGTCAGGAGAATTGGAAGCTTGAGAGGATTAGGGGTGAGAACACCCGGTTTGTGCAGGATAGTCGGGGATTATATGTTACAAGGATTCCGTACATATAAAGAACGCCGAAATTCGAGTTATAACGAAGAAGTTATGACCTGTCGAAGTTTCGCGATAGAACCGGCACGACACAGCGCGACATAAATAGTGAATTTACGATAGAGCGATATTTGGACTTAGCAATCTGAACGAAAGTTGTAGAATACGTAAAACCGAGAGCGTGCATGAAAAGAACGCCCAAATCTGACTTCGTATGAGGAAGTTATGATTTTTCGAAGTTTCGGCTTAGCAGTGTACAGCCCGAAGTTCGAATATGAGATCGAGCGATATTTATCCGAAACAATCTAAACGAGAATTGAAGATCTCATCGATAGTAGTCCAACGGAAGAAAGACAGACGAAAACGGATGTCCGATGAAGAAGTTATGAATTTCTAACGGAGTTTTCCTGTCTCGGTCTACTAAAAGTAATATAATAAAAATAAACTCAAAGTTAGCCGACGGAGTCTAAATGAGAGTTGTAGAGCATAATCTCACCTACATGTGGATATAAAGAAAGTTGAAAACGGAGCTCGTATGCGAAAGATATGAATTTCTGAAGTTCGGGGCGCGAACACCAAGACTGTGTCAGAATTCACGACATGAATACAGTGTTCATGACGTGAACTCAGTATTTATGACTTCTGGAGCCTGACAGATGCAAGTGGCGATGACGCACCTGATGACTATTGAACTCACGATATGAATATTTGAGATTCACGACGTGAGTACAGAATGTTGGCCCTATAAAAAGAAATCGAGGGTCAGCCGAATTTGGTTGCTCCATTTCTTCTCTCTCACTCCCGATACTCTCTCTAGCCTTATTGAAATACCCCCGAAGCCCCGGTATCATCCTGAGACCCGAAGCGAGTCTCGAAGCTCCGAAGCTCCCGAGAAGAAAAGAGTTTCCGAGCCGAAGCTCTGCCCGCGAGAAGCCCGGTGTGTGAAGATCTCCTGGTTTCACCGAAGAATACTAGTTTTAGAGGCGTAGTATTGTCCGATAATCATCTTATCAGGTGAGTGTGTAGTTACTTTCTTCTACCGCATATATATGAAGTATTTGTTATGAAATACGTGCAATGTGTTTATACGTTGTTTGTTTACTTGAGATGGTTGTTGAATGAATGTTTTATATAGGTTTTAAATGATTAAAAATGTATGTGTATTTTATATCTACAAGATAAATGTTGGGTAGAACATGGGTAGATGGAACAGTTGGTGTAAGATGAAAGATGTTATGAGTGAACCCTGGCGACTATGCGATGTAGTGCCTATTGTATAAACCCTGGCGACTATGAGACGTAGTGCCTATTGTATGAACCCTGGCGACTATGCGACGTAGTGCCTATTGTATAAACCCTGACGACTATGCGACGTAGTGCCTATTATATGAACCCTGGCGACTATGCGACGTAGTGCCGATTGTATAAACCCTGGCGACTATGCAACGTAGTTCCTATTGTATAAACCATGGAAACTATGATACGTAGTGCCTATTGTATGAACCCTGGCGACTATGCGATGTAGTGCCTATTGTATAATCCCTGGCAACTATGCGACGTAGTGCCTGTTGTATAAACCCTGGCGACTATGTGACGTAGTGCTTGTCGTATGAACCTTGGTAGCCATGAACTTTGGATAAATTCCTTGGTTCAATCCTCACGAATGAATGAATGAAGGATAGTTGATTCTTAGGGTAAACCCTTAAGAAATAAAGGAGATATGGGGATGGGTATTTGGGTTGGTTGTTTAATGATTGAATATAATAATTGTATTATTGTGGGTTGAAAACCCTATATGCTCACCAGGCTCCCAAGCCTGACCCACTCAGTTTTCTTTGCATTACAGGTAATGGCACAAGAGTATAAGTTGGTGGACTTGACGAGAGATTTTGGATAATACACCAGTAGTTGTAAATAACTGTTGTAAGGTCGAATTATACTGTTTATGCTTTTGGTCTGTATCGGAACATGACATCCCGAGATTTTATTATTTAATGAAAAGTACATTCTCTTTGAGAAATGATTTGATAAAGTTTTATCATATCTTGTTTGGGAACAAATTCCGCAACCGTTTTCTTTAAAAGATTACTCTGATTTTATTTTAAAAATCATAAACGAAATCGGTCTTTTCTGGCCGAGAAATTGGGGATGTCACAGCATCCTCTAGAGATTCCTATGTGGAAATGGGAGCAGATCACGATGGACTTCATTACCAAATTTCCGAGAACAGCAAAGGGGTTCGACGCTATATGGGTCATCGTGGATCGATTGACCAAGAGTGCTCATTTTCTGCCCATTTGGGAGAGCTGATCAGCCAAGAAGCTGGCCGATGTGTATAGATGCGAGATTTTCGCTCGACATGGGGTTCTAGTCTCTATCATTTTAGACCGTGATGTTCGGTTTACCTACCATGTCTGTCAGAAGTTCCACGAGGAACTGCGCATGCGGCTGCACTTTAGTACAGTCTATCATCCGCAGACGGACGGCCAGAGTGAGCGGACCATACAGAATCTCGAAGATATGCTAAGATCCTGCGTTATTGACTTCGGTTGGAGCTGGGACTCCTACCTACTCCTTGCATATTTCTCCTACAACAACAACTTTCATTCCAGTATTGGTGCTCCACCATATGAGTTTTTGTATGGGTGGAGATGTCGCACCCCGGTCTGTTGGGGCGACGTTGGTCGCAGGGTGATGGGTTGGACCGAGGTAGTCCTGTAGACTACCGAGATGATCCAGTAGTTCAGACAGCGGTTGCAGACCACATAGAGTCGGCAGAAGAGTTACGCTGACCGGCGCCGATCTGAGTTGGAGTTTCAGGTCGGTGACATGGTACTCCTGAAGGTCTCTCCCTGGTAAGGTGTGTTTCACTTCAGGAAGAGGGGAAGTTAGGTCCCCAATATATCGGGCCATTCAGGATCATTTACAGGGTTGGCAAGGTGACATATATACTAGATCTCCTAGAGGAGCTTAGTCAGATTCATAGCACTTTCCATGTTTCCCAGTTGCGGAAGTGCATTCTGGACGAGGAGGCGATAATGTCATTAGATGATATTCAGGTCGATGAGTGCCTGAATTATGTGGAGAGGCCAATGGCTGTCCTTGAGAGGAAGGTAAAGGTTTTATGGAACAAGGAAGTACCTTTGGTAAAGGTAAAATAGGAGCATAGGAGGGGATCCGAGTGGACGTGGGAGCCGGAGGCAGAGATGCGGGAGCACTATCCAGAATTTTTCGCCACAGCAGACTTCGAGGACGAAGTCTAGTTCAAGTGGGGGAGAATTGTAACACCCCGACTCCTAGGTATAAGTTTTAAAACCTTATATACATGTTTATGGACCTACTCGACGAGTTGGTTTCCCCAACTCGTCGTGTAGAGGCGGGTTATCCCGCGTGGATTATTGGACCTACTCGGTGAGTCGGAGGACCCTGACTCGACGAGTAGGAGCTGGAAAATGGAACCCTAATTTTCGGGGTTTTGCATCCTATTTAAAGGGTCATTAGCCTCCCTCAGCCTCCCTTACCGTCCCCCTTGAGCCCAGAAAACCCAAATCGTGAATACCCTCCATTTGTGTATGTGAAGAAGCTTGGAAAGTGGTTTTTTTTGTGAAGAGGGCTTGAAGTCTAAGGAGCTTGGAGCAAACAAAAGCTTGTGGATCTGACTCTACTTCATCTTGGCATCATTTTGAAGGTAACAAGTCGTTACCTTGACTTCCCTCTATCTAGACCTCTTCATGCTTAAGTTTAGCGCCATTTTAACATATATGTGAACCATTTCGGGTATTAGTCATGATCTGAAGTTGTAACTTCAGATCTGGATTTATCTAAGTCCCTATAGCCATAAAGTTAACAGATTTAGGAAGATTGGGCCCTCCTTTTTTGCTTAAACCTTTCCCTTAGCTATGTTTTTGCATTTAGGACCATGTATGTACGTAAAGCCGTCTAAATAAAAAATAGACTGAAGGGACTCGATGAGTCGCATGGCCGACTCGACGAGTCCGATGAAGAATATCCGTTGTTGGTTTCTGCATGAACTCGGCGAGTCGGTAAGAAGACTCGACGAGTCAGTTAGGATTTTACCGACATTTGGACACGCATGGACTCGACGAGTTGGTTGGAAACTCGGTGAGTCAATTAGGGTTTTGATGATTCCTGAGTTCTTAAGGAACTCAACGAGTTGCTAGCTGAACTTGACGAGTCTGGGTAACATGGATTGTTGACTTTAAATTTGACCAAGGATTGACCAGTTGGACTTCTGAGGGTACTTTAGTAAATTAGGAATTTATGGGAGTGGTCCTATGGTGAATATAGGTGGTGGAGTTTGTGGCTATGATTCGAGTGTTTGATCTTATCACTACAGTTCGACAATTGTGAGGTGAGTTTTCCTCACTATACTCAAAGGGTCTAAGGCACCAAGGACGGCCCTTTTTGGATTGTTATCCTGATATGTTATGCTAGTATGATCTGTTAGATCAGTATACTGGTAGATAGGATGATGTTATGCTAGTATGATTTGTTAGATTGGTATCCTGGTAGATAGGATGTTATTATGCTGTTATGATCTGCTAGATCGGTTTTCCTATCTATAGACTGTTATATGATTATCTGATATATGTGCACATGTTTGATTGGTGGTTGAGGCTTATCTGCTTGGTGCGAAAGCAAACAGACCTGGGCTGTTACATCCCAAAAATACAACCCCAAAAAGTTTTGTTTGAAAACTTTACTAAACCATAATATCAAATATTAAAGGATAAAACCATGAATCAGACTAGATATTACTCAGACTAGATGATTCTTCGAATGAGAGATCCTACCCTACAACGGTTGGACTCAGACAAGAGCTGCGAAATAGGGCTAGACCTAACCTTCTGGAATTATTTAGTCCTTGTAATATGTAACTTAACATATTCGTTTACTAGTTAGTGAAAGACAACTAGAGCTCCTAGAAGCACAAAGCAAGCAGCATTCGGGCGTTGAGTACACATACTCAAGCATATACTACTCTGGCTATCATACTGACTAATCTGTACTAGCATGCATCTCTCAATAAGCTGGTACACATATAACAGGCACATAAGGCATCCTACCTAGATCCTTAGCCCTAACTAGCATGCAATTCTCATCAAGCTGATACACATATCGTAGGTACATAAGGCATCCTTCCTAGATCCTTAGTCCTAACTAGCATGCAATTCTCATAAGCTGATAAACATAACATACTCTTGTATGGGTAATTTGGGAGTACTTACTTGGGCTCGGCTGATTGCATGCACACACCCTTTTCTCTTTTCAAAGTTCTTTTCTAAAAAGAATTCCTTTTATAAAATGATTTTTCTTTTTGAAAATTCTATACCAATTCCTTATTTTGAGTTCAGACACACACGAAAGTGTGCCCGAATCCCTCAAACCAAGGCTCTGATACCAACTTGTAACATCCCAAAAATACAACCCAAAAATACAACCCAAAATTTTTTGTTTGAAAACTTTACTAAACCATAATATCAAATATTAAAGGATAAACCCATGAATCATGTATCTCAAAATGTCATAATAAATTTATGGATCATATCAAAATATCAGAGTCTAACTCCCAGGCTAAAACTGTGGTGTGTGCTATGCCATCATCCCGAGCCCTTCCCCTTGCTAACTGAAGTACCTGAAACCAAAACTGAAACTGTAAGCACGAAGCTTAGTGAGCTCCCCAAAACTACCACATACCATACAATAACATATAAAGCACATACTGGGCCTCGCCCACTGCATCGGACCGAAGTCCGGAACTGACTAGGGCCTTGCCCACTGCATCAGACCGAAGTCCGGAACTGACTAGGGCCATGCCCACTGCATCAGAACGGAATCCAGAACTAACTAGGGCCTTGCCCACTGCATCGGACCGAAGTCCAGAACTGACTAGGACCTTGCCCACTACATCGGACCAAAGTCAAGAACTGACAAGGGCCATGCCCACTGCATCGGACCGGAGTCCGGAACTAACTAGGGCCTTGCCCACTGCATCGGACCGAAGTCCGGAACTGACTAGGGCCTTGCCCACTGCATCGCACCGAAGTCCGGAACTGACTAGGGCCATGCCCACTGCATCGGACCGAAGTCCGGAACTAACTAGGGCCTCGCCCACTACATCGGACCGAAGTCCGGAACTAACTAGGGCCTTACCCACTGCATCGGACCGAAGTCCGGAACTAACTAGGGCATTGCCCACTGCATCGGACCGAAGTCCGGAACTGACTGAACATAGCATAACATAATCATAGCATATAATATGAACACATATACTGCATACTGCATCGGACCATAGTCCGGAACGCATAACACATACCATGCCTGTATCACAAAGACACCAAGCATACTGAACTACTGTATCGGACTGAAGTCCGGAACTACTGCTAACTAACCGGGCCGGCATTGTGGCCGTAGACCCGTTCCTACTGGAAGTAAACTCACCTCGTAAGGCTGGCTGCTAAGGTGCTGCTCGGGAACGGTCTGACTGCTGCTCCGGTAACTCCTCGGCTACAATTCCCAAAAGACACTTAATCAGACACTGATAACTAATCTTAGGGTTAAATGACTATTTTACCCCCTGGTCAAAGTCAACAATCCATTGACCTGACTCACCGATTTGGGCCGCCAACTCGTCGAGTCCCTATCTATCCTTCTACTCCCTTTCCCGACTCTACTCGTCGAGTTTAGCGAAGACTCGACGAGTTCTCCTTCTATAATGACCTCGAGTAAACCTTTATCTGACTCGCCGAGCTGCATGAACAACTCGTCGAGTCCTCCTTCATCATATGAACACGTCCAGTCTATGACTCGCCGAGTTGTATGAACAACTCGTCGAGTCTGTTCTTGTGGGAAGGAGATTGTCTTGGACTCGCCGAGTCAGGGCGTACACTCGCCGAGTCCCTCTACACTCAGATTCATGCCATAACTCACTGAGTCTTTACTCCACTCGCTAAACAGACTCGCTTCTACTGAACAGGGAATCTAAGACTTGCGTCCTGACTCGCCGAGTCTGAAGAACGACTCGCCGAGTCCCTTGCATGCAGATTCTATTCAGTCGATTCTAATCAGTTTCAGTGCATCCAATTCATAGATCTAGGCTCCTGGGACAATCTAAACACGTAAAGTTGCTAACTTTACGTGTATCTAAGATGCAATGAAGCAATAACACTCAAACTTGGCTATAATGGGGGTTACTTGTCTAGAACAAGGCCATGGCTGCCAAAAGGTGGCCTTCTTGAGCTCCTGGAACTCAAGAGAGGCTAGATCTGAGATATGGCTTAATTACAAAGCTTCATCACTAGGGATTTGGGGTTTTTGAGCTCAAACCATCAATTTGGGGACAAACTAGATCTAGCAATATAATAACCAAAATGAAAGTTTTATTACCAGAAAGGATGGCCAAAGGGGAGTATAATCTGGATCTACTTCTTCTTCCTTAAGTTCTTCTACCTTCTCCTTCTTCTTCTTGCTCAACAATGCACCAAGATTCCTTCACAAGGGCAAAAATCACTCACACCCACTTCAAGGAGGCTAGGGTTTCGGGAACAAGTCTCTGAGAGGTGAAGGAGGCTGGTTAGGGGCTATAATGGGGTTTAAATAGGGTACACTCCCTAAAAATTAGGGCTTCGCCCAGACTGCCGGACTCGCCAAGTCCAGAATATGGACTCGTCGAGTAGCCACGCCAACTCCACGTGCAAAAACCGCTGCTACTCGACGAGTTAGGGCCACTGACTCGTCGAGTAGCTTCTAAAATAAAAACAAGAATAGTGATTTAAATGCATACCAGGAACGGGGCGTTACAACTCTCCCCCTCTTATCTCAGACTTCATCCTCGAACTCTGCTGCTACTGAATCTGAAAATAACTCCGGATAATGCTCCCTCATCTCCTCCTCGGTCTCCCATGTCCATTCTGAACCCTTCCGATGCTGCCACTGCACCTTCACTAGCTGAACCACCTTGTTCCTCAATGTCTTCGACTTCCGATCTAAGATCGCAACTGGTCTCTCAATGTAATTCAGGCTACTAGCAACCTGAATATCCTCCAACGGTACAACTGCTGACTCATCCACCAAACACTTCCGCAACTGAGACACATGGAAAGTGTTGTGGATCTTGCTAAGCTCTGCTGGAAGATCTAGCCAATAAGCAACCCGACCCACCCGGGCCAAAACCCTAAAGGGACCAATGAACTTGGGGCCCAGCTTGCCCCTCTTCCGGAACCTGATGACACCCTTTCAGGGTGACACTTTCAGGACGACCATATCGCCTATCTGAAACTCCAAATCCGAACGCCTCCTATCGGCGTAACTCTTCTGCTGACTCTGAGCAGTCTGGAGCTGGCTACGAACCTGCTGAATCAATTTTGTGGTCTTAAGCACCACCTCAGTGCTCCCCATGACTCTCTGACCTACATCGCCCCAACAGATTGGGGTCCTACACTTCCTCCCGTAGAGCATCTCAAAGGGAGGCCGTTCTATACTAGAGTGGTAATTGTTGTTATACCAAAATTCCGCCAATGGAAGGTACGTATCCCAACTGCCACCAAAATCTAGGACACATGCCCAGAGCATGTCCTCGAGAGTCTGAATCGTCCTCTCACTCTGCCCGTCCGTCAGAGGGTGGAAAACGGTGCTGAAAAGGAGACGAGTCCCCATCTCGTCATGGAACTGCTTCCAAAACCTGTAAGTGAACCAGACGTCTCGATCTGATACTACTGAAACAGGCACTCCATGATGTGCCACAACCTCTCGCACATAAATATAAGCTAACTTCTCGGCCGATATACTCTCCTGGATCGGTACGAAATGCGCGCTCTTGGTCAACCGATCCACTATGACCCAAATCGAATCAACTCCACGTGCAGTCCTGGGTAGCTTGGTAACGAAATCCATGGTGATATCCTCCCATTTCCACACGGGAATATCTAATGGCTGCATCTTGCTGTGGGGTCTCTGGTGCTCTACCTTGACCTTCCTGCAGGTCAGGCATCTCTCCACATACCAAGCTACGTCCCGCTTCATGCAGGGCCACCAATAATCGGGTCGGAGATCTATGTACATCTTTGTCGCCCCTGGGTGGATGGAGAACTGAGACTTGTGGGCCTCATCCATCAACACCTGTCGTACTCCTCCCCAGTACGGTACCCAAACTCTCCCATGAAGTGTCAACAATCCTCGACTGTCATAATCGAAAGAAGCTACTCCGCCCATGATCCTCTCGCACTTCTGTCTTTCCTCCTTTAGGCCCTCAATCTGTGCCTCTCTAATCTGCTCCAACAATGGAGTAATCACTGTCATCCTCAGACATATATTTGTGATCGGGGACGTCATCGCCTTGCGGCTCAGGGTGTCGGGAACTACGTTGGCCTTGCCCGGAGAGGAAAGGATCTCACAGTCAGAATCCTTTACCACGTCTAACCATCGACGCTGCCTCATGTTCAGATTCGGCTCATCCATGAGGTACCTCAAACTCTTGTGATCCGTGTAGATGGTACAACGGACCCCGTAGAGATAATGTCTCCAAATATTGAGGGCGAACACCACTGCCCCCAGCTCTAAATCGTGCGTCGGATAGTTAGCCTTGTGAGGCTTGAACTGTCTAGAGGCATAAGTTATCACATGCCCTCGCTGCATCAACACTCACTACTAGAAAAACAGCCTTTTACGACGCGCAATGCGTTTCATAAAACGCTCAGACGACGCGCAAATGCGTGTCAAGAAAGACCCTGTCATAACAAGAGACGACACGCTTTTGAGCGTCGTCTATTTACGACGCGCAATAACGACACGGATTTATGACGCGCGTTTACGACACACATTGCGTATCAAGGAAGGCCCTGTCATAAAGGAAGATGACACGCATTTGCATGTCGTAACCTTACGACGCGCATTTACGACTCGCATTGCGTATCATTAAAGCCCATGTCAAGAAAGGCCATGTCATAAATGAAGATGACACACATTTTTGCGTATCATAATTTTAAATGTTTAAAAAAAATATTATTTATAGATTTACTAATTTTCAAATTAAATTTGCATTTCATGTCTCATAATAGAAAATAAAATACCATATACAAAAAATATAATACATTACACAAAAGTTAATGTCATACAAAAATACAATACATTGTAATACATTGGTATTAAGGGGATCTAATTGTACATTGCTATTAAGAGGTTTTCCCTAACTATATAACCTATTTGTATAACCAAGTCCAAATGAAAGTATCTACGACCTTCTTCCAGCTGTGTTAGATTCCGAACGAATTAACCTATACATTAATAAAAAAGATAACATTAACATATAGCAATAAATAATAATAATAACCATAAGATAAGTAAGTAGCCTTACCCTGTTGGTTGTCTTCCTCATTAAGTAGCACCTTATTAAGCTGCACCTCACGTTCCTCCTCTTTTGATGTCTTATGTTTATCTAGATTAACCAAAAAAAGAAAAAAGCAAAATATAAATACATTTGCTTATGTTTAAGAAAGAGATAATAAAAAAAAATAAAGCACTTGCCAGGATTTTTTGTTGGTTTCCCTGCATCTTTCTTCCCTACAATAGAACGCTCTTTGCCACCAGTGTCTCGCCTTCCAGAATTTGAGTTGCCATTTTCCTGAACATGCTTTATGTCATTATCATTGCTTAAGGAATTATATGATGTTATTGTCATCACCATGTTGTCATTGTTCTCATAAGTCTTGATGCGGCCTTTTGCTTGTTTCAAGTTATTAGAAGCTACAGACTCTGTAATATAAATGCCTTGCTCAGTGGATAGCATCCCGTCAGGGGTACGGAAAATCTGCATCAAATCATGAAAATCAAAGAATAACAAAAGTTTTATTTTTAATCATGATTGGTGTTTATATTATGCTCACCTGGATTTCATTTTCTGATAGCAAATCATGTGCGCCCCTATCAGGGAAACTTTTCATGTGCTGAAAATGATCAAATGTCAAGTGATGTGAAACAATAAAAGTTGCTTTGAAAGTTCATAAAAAGTAAAAAAATTTCCTTTTCAAATTTGCATAAACTTCTGCAGGAGCTATACTCATCAACCCCATTGGTCCAAGCAAACCCTACATATTATACCACAATCAAGGGTTAATAATAATTAATAATATATAAAATATTTTATGAGTCACACTAGACATAAAACCTTAATCTTAAGAGAAAATTACTCTTCCCATAAAAAGTTTCCACAACCATAGAAACTACAATTACCTGACACAAGTAACTGACATCAGCCATTATCTGTCTGATGACATCAAAACCATAAGCTCGCAAACACTTCTGCAATCTCTGAGAAAAAAATAATAAAAAAAGGTGACATAAGTCATCAGTATGTTTATAGAGATCTAGCAAGGTAATGGTCCTTTCAAGGTCAAATCCAAATAAGTCATTAGTATGTTTATTGTAAGGACTCAATAAGTCTCTTTAAAGGATATCATTAAAGACTTATCTAGCATACTGATGACTTATCTAGCAAGGTAATGGTCCTTTAAAGGATATCATTAAAGACTATTGGAATCTCCTCTTAGCTACGGAAAAGTTGTGTCCATGCTACATCACTAGTATCAGCCCATATTGAGCCTGATCTTTTCTTGATGTGACCTATATAAATTTACAGATCAGCATCAAAGTTTCCTGGTAAAAAGTTATAGTCTAGAAAAATAATCAAATACCTCTTAAAGAAAATCTGCAGTGCCTTTACGTAGGGGCTTTTGAAAACCTAATGATTTAAATAACTCAAGCACTTGTTCTTGGGGACCTTCATATACCACATGACCTTCATATACCAACAGATCATCAAAGAGATCAAATGTTTCAGGTGCAGGCTGAAGAAGAGCCATCAGAACTGTGGCTTCCATTTGATGAACAAAATTCTTTATGCATTTCACAATTTGATACGTTATTGAGCTATCTAGACCAATTGATAAGATAAAAATAAGATAAAAAGTAATCAGTAAAAAAATATCAACACCCGGAATCAATGATTCAAGAATCCATCTTTCAAACCTTATTTCAGTAAATTATTCCTGTCAAAAATAAGATAAAAAGTAATCAGTAAAAAAAATATCAACACCCAGAATCAATGATTCCACAGGTAATCAGTAAAAAAGTATCAGCCCATGGGAATAGGGTGATGATGCTGATGCTTTCTCATTTCCTCCTCCTTCAGGGCTTCTGCTTCTAGAAGGTGACCTACTCCTACGTGGAGGAGACCTGCTTCTGTGTAATCCATCAGTTTATTGACACATCACATGATAAGGGCATTCTAGTCTTTTCAACACTAGTACTTCTATGTAAGTAACAAACACATATAGAATAGTGAATAGTCCATCAGGTTCCTAACAAAACATTAACTTTAAACAGACAAAAAAAAACTTTTTATGGATGCTATTTTCAATGATAAGGGTATTTACGTCTTGGGCTTCTCTCATCGTCATAATCATCATCATATCTACCCCTCCTGTGTCTTCTATGATAATCAGGGCTTCTGCTGCGACTTCTCCTCCTGTAGCCCCTGTATTCATCTCTATACCTGGAACTACATTGGGTAAACATCAACTCCAATACAAGGGTAGAATGGTCAAAACTACATTCTCATGATACCTTGGTCTAGGACATCGACTCCTTGATTTGAGTGTAAGAAGGACCTGTGAGCCATATCTTGCAGTAGAAGATGCTGACTTTTTTTCATCAAGGAACCTCACAAAGCTCCTAAGAACATAGATCAAAGAAAACAAATGAAATTTTATTTCTTTTTCTTGCAATTAACCCTGAAAACTAAAACTAAAACTCAGAATAGCCCACACCAATTACAAGTTTCTTAAAGACAAAAATAACCTGAAATAAAATGTTGTTTATCAACATTGGAATAAGAAGAAGTACAAAAACAATGCAGAATGATCGTCTAAAATCTGAAATAAAATGTTGTTTATCTCATCCAAAAGGTGTATTTAAAGGGCGTACTAACCTCACTGCTATTCTAATAGTCATTACAAGAACACACATTTTAGCAAACACACTACATGTTAGATCTAATAAATAATAAAAAGAAATAACCTCATCAATAGTCTGATTTTTATGATTGCGATGCAGAAACATGTTTGTCTTTATAAGCTTCCAAGAGAGTTGTGAAGCATCTGCAACAAGCGCATGATTAATGAGAGATGGAAGTTCAAGCAAACAAACGATTGTCAGGTCAACAAGTCAACAAGTACCTATTAGCTGCTTTTATCCCGATTGACTGGAATTCAACTGTGTATTAGAAGCATCTTCCTCACCAAATGCTTCATATAACTCCAACTCCTCGTTTATATAAGCATTCGATTTTTCTTGTGGAATTGAACAATCCCCAAAGATTTTATCCATGTTGTCCTTACAAATCCTTCACGTTATAAAATTTGAAGTAGATGATTTCATTAAGAATTTATTTGACATAGCGAGTTAGTATCGCAATCTAGATACAGGCTCGTGTTAAGAAAATACATCAAATTGATAAATACACAGGTAAAGAACTTACAGGCGTTGGAGAAGTGGGAGTTGGGAGGAACCGTTGAAGGAAGAGACAGTGAAGTAGAGCTGATGGATGGTTCCTAGGGTTTTCTGAATTGAATTGATGACTTGGTTTAGGTTTTGATTGGGATCGACGGATGAAGAGGTAGTTGTCATAACTGTTGATTCAGCAGGTGAAGCATCGTTGTGATGGCGGTAGAAGGTTTTAGGTTTTTTCTCATAGAGTGATGGAAGCAGCGCAGAGTAGAAGGTTGTGATGGTGGTAGTGGAGGCAGTAGGTTGATCGGCGGTAACAAAAGAGGAGAGAGAAGAAGAGGGAGAATGACGATTACCTTGAATACGTTTCATGATCGATAGTGTTTGTGTGTGGAAGTCATGAGGGATAATCAGAGACAGATATCAACGAGTTCAGCACCATAAGATTTCCCCGGATTCATTTGAATCAACATCTGATCCACCGTATCCGCCATTATCGGTGCAAAGATTAGGGTTGAATTCCTCCTAATCCCTTCGCGTCCACCCATCTTCTCGATAGCAGGTGTTACCTGAAGAAAAAATGTCAATGAAACTTAAATCCCAAACTTGAATAAACAAAAGAATACATCGCGTCCTGGGAGAATGCAGTAGAATCAACTCATAATTACTCAAACCCAATTTCCAAATCCGCATTCAAATCATTCCCCTCAAAGCTCTTTCAGCGTAGAAATGAAAATAGACATGCATAAAGAGATAAATATAGGTTGGATGGCCACAGAAGCGTTGGAGGCGCTGAAGGTGGTGAAGACGAAGACTTAGGGCTTCTTTCTTTGGAAAAGGGGGGATTTTTAATTTTTAGATAGAATAGGCGGGGGTTTAAAATCCCTAATTGTTGGTCGCCATTTTGTGATCTTCAGGAATGAACGCGAGTAGAGATGGTATCGTGATTAGGGTTTGCAGAGAGGAGGGAAGAAGAGAACGAAGGGGGATCTTGAAGCGGGGTATTTAAAATTTTTTAGAATGCGCGTTTTGAGTAAAAATCATAAAGCGACGTTCACAGAGGACGCACATTTTAGATAAAGTGCCCTCCGTGTTTTTAATTTTTTTACATAAGACACTAATTTAAGGGCACACGATAATGCGTGACCTAAATCCTAAAATTTTATGAAGAGATGACACTTTTTTAATGTCACTCTCTTTTGCGTAACATAAATAAGTGAGTGTCGTGGTTTGCGCATCGTAAAAGGGTCTTTTTCTTATAGTGAATGCTCCCATACCTGTGATCGAATCATCACAGTAGACTACATAGTCATCCACTCCCTATGGCAGGGTAAGAATCTGTGGCTCGCATAATCTCTGCCTGAGGGTCTCAAATGATGCCTGCTGCTCAGGCCCCCAGCAAAATGCCACCGACTTCTTGGTCAGTCGAGTGAGCGGAACTGCTATCTTGGAGAAATCCTTGATGAATCTCCTATAGTACCCTGCCAACCCTAGGAAGCTCCGAATCTTAGATGGAGAGCTCGGAATCTCCCACTGCATCACGGCCTCTATCTTGGCCGGATCTACTAGTATACCCTTCTAGTTGACACGGTGTCCAAGGAACTGCACCTCACGCAACTAGAACTTACACTTGGAGAACTTTGCGAAAAGTTTCTCCCTCCTCAGTGTCTCTAGCACCTCCCTCAGGTGCTCCTGAGTCTTGGAATAGACCAAGATGTCATCGATGAACACTATCACAGACCGATCTAACATTGGTCTGCATACGCGGTTCATGAGATCCATGAACGCGGCTGGTGCGTTGGTGAGCCCAAATGGCATCACCATGAACTCATAATGACCATAGCGGGTCCTAAAAGCGGTCTTCTGTACGTCCTCACCTCTGACCCGCATCTGATGATAACCAGAGCACAAATCAATCTTGGAGAACCAAGATGCTCCATGGAGCTGATCAAACAAGTCATCTATCCTCGGAAGTGGGTAAGGGTTCATCACCGTCACCTTATTCAACTCCCGGTAATCTATACACATACGGTATGACCCGTCCTTCTTCTTCACAAACAGGATCGGGACCCCCATGGTGAACTACTCGGTCTGATAAACCCCTTGTCTAGCAGCTCCTGTAGCTGCGTAGACAACTCCTACATCTCGGGAGGAGCCAATCGGTACGGTGCCTTGGCTATTGGAGCAGCACCAGGAACCAGGTCAATCCTGAAATCAACCTGTCTCTCAGGAGGTATCCCAGGAAAATCCTCTGGAAATAAGTCCAGGTACCGGCGTACTACCGATACATCGTCAACTGTCGCCTTGCCCTTCTCCCGAGCATCTAAAACATAGGTGACGTACCCCGCGCAACCCTGTTGAAAGTAGCGCCTCGCTCTCGCTGCTGAACACAGAATTGGTCCGCACTGCGGCCTCTCGCCCTAAATCACTAACTCTCCCCCACTACGAGTGTGAACCCTCACTAACTGCAGTTCACAATCAATCACTACCCCATTGGGGCTCAACCAGTCCATACCCACTATGACCTTATTCCCTCGCAGGGGAATAGGAACCAGATCTACTGAAAACTGATCATCAAATAACCGCAGCGAACACCCCCTATGTACCCTTGTGACCCTGACGGTCCTGTCATCAGCTATCTCAACCTCAAGTGGGCAATCCAGCTCCCCTGGAGCTCTGCTAAACCGCTTGCTAAGCGCAAGCGAAACAAACGATCGGGTAGCCCTCGAGCCAAACAATACTGTAGCTGATATGCCGTTCACTAAGAACGACCCTTAACACAAACACATAACCATAGGAAACAATCAATACTAAAACAGAGATAAGAGGAAAATACATGCCCGCCACCACATCAGGAGTTGCCCGCGCCTCCTGCTGTCATCTGGAAAGCTCTACTCTTCGCAACTGGCGCCTCAGCCCGACCATGACGGTCATCTGTAATCCTCATAGTAGCAGGGGCAGGTGCTACCACCTTCCCTGATGCTGCTAAACTCGGGCACTGGGACTTTTTATGTCCCCTCTGATTGCAATGGAAGCAAATCAGATCAGCTGATGTGGTGGTGGTGGTGGTTGTACAATCTCTACTCATATGCCCAGTCCGACCGCACTTGTAGCAGCCGAAGATCCCTGCCTTGCACGCCCCATCGTGCAATCTCCCACACTTGCCACACCTACTGTGGCTCTGCTGTCCTCTGGATCTGTGATCTGATACCTTGGGTTTTTTTCCCGAACTCCCTGTGCCAGATACCATCTCTGGCTTCCTCTTCCTCTCCACCTCTAAATCAATCTCTCTCTCACGAGCCCTCGCAATCATATCGTCCAACATTTTACTGCTGGACCGGCTCACAAACTGCCTGATATCACTCCTCAACATCTCATGGTATCGGGCCTTCTTCATCTCCTCGTCTGCCGCGTACTGAGGAATGAGAAGAGCCCTCTCCCTGAACTTGGCGGTAATCTCTGCCACTGTCTCCGTCGTCTGCTGGAGATCCTGAAACTCTCTGGCAAGCTGCTGCACCTCAATAACAGGTGCGAACTCGGCTCTGAATCTGGTCGCAAAATCCGCCCAGGTCATAGCATCAAGGGTTGAAGCATCCCCAATGACATGTCTGACCTCCTCCCACAAATCACGTGCCCTGCCCTTCAGAAGACAGGATGCAAGTCGGACCTTGTCCCCCTCGGGCCCCTGGTAATCTGGAGCTCCACAAGCTCTGAACTCCTTGAACGTCAATGTGTGCGATCCCATCATGGTCGCTATCTCAGTACGGAACGTGCCCAGCTTCTCATCCAGAAGCTCTAGGATACCCTCCTTGACCGATCCAAAATCACAGGAGTCTGGTCTAATATGCTGCATGTGACCTCTGAAGAGATGAACTCTCTGGTCTGCTCATCCAAATGCTCGGCTCCCGAGCCTGAACCTGATCCCTCTCCGGCACCTGAACTGCCGACTGCTGGTCTATGGCGTAAAACCACCATTCTGCAACACATGATAATAATCATCAGAAATACTGACATAACTAGAGGGATCACTTCTACCACAAGTTTCTTGGTCTTGTCTTAGCCTTCCTTGATTCGAGTACGAATCCTCTGCTTTCAGTAGTACGGGCCCATACTACCTTCCACATTTATCCGTACTTTCCTCAAGAACTGCCTTGACTCCACCAAGTCCCTTCTACTGCTACTGCTCTCTGCTACTCTCATCCTAGGTTTGCCCTAGGGTAATCACCAACTCACTCCCTGCCATCAGCTACATAAGAAGTTCCTTCTTTCTTCCCCTAACTAGCTCGCGAATACTATTACATATTACTCAGACTAGATGATTCTTTAAATGAGAGATCCTACCCCACAACGGTTGGACTCAAACAAGAGCTGCGAAATAGAGCTAGACCTAACCTTCTGGAATTATTTAGTCCTTGTAATATGTAACTTAACATATTCGTTTACTAGTTAGTGAAAGACAACTAGAGCTCCTAGAAGCACAAAGCAAGCAGCATCTGTGCGTTGAGTACACATACTCAAGTATATACTACTCTGGCTATCATACTGACTAATCTGTACTAGCATGCATCTCTCAATAAGGTGGTACACATATAACAGGCACATAAGGCATCCTTCCTAGATCCTTAGCCCTAACTAGCATGCAATTCTCATCAAGCTGATACACATATAATAGGTACTGATGTGTGTGAAACGAACTAGTTTTAATCCTACTAACTTAGACACAAAATAAACACACGAAAGGCAGTGAACCTATCGATTAGTAATATAGTTCAAGCAAGTAGGGTATCGAACACAGGGAATGGTAAACAATTAAAATAAATGCTAATATTATCTAAATAAAACAAGTTGATAAAAGGTTTTGTCTAGTTTTACAAGACTAGAAACTTACTAACTAATACTTAGATTAATTAACTAAAACTTAGATAAGCAAAGATTCAACTAAATTCAATAATGAAAGGAACTTCTGTTTAGTTCAACTCAATTGATCCTATGGTTGACATTATGGCAATAGTGCAATGGATTGATTTTTCTATTGGCTACCGATTCAGGTGATTAGATTCACGTTCGCTGCACTAATCCTTAGAGAACAAACTAACTCAAACAGTGGCCAGTTGTCTAATTTAATTCAATTCACTAGATTATTTATTCGGGTTAATTAAGACTTGTAATAGCTAACTAAATTGGTCCTTTAGTTAACCTCTCGTTGATGGTCATCACACAAGCTCACACATGAATTTACCTATTTTTCTATTAATTCTAGTTTCACAGTCGCTAATCCTAGTCATATAATAAAGTGGTCACATAAATTATATGAGGTAACAATTAAGAGATGTTCATGCAGCTTAATTATCTTCCTATTAACAGAAAAATAGTTATCATTCACACATAAGGTTCTTTAACAAGCTAGAATCAACAAAATCACCAATATTAAATCAATCCTACCATTAATCAAACCATAGTTTCAACATTGTCTCCCCAAACAGAAGCTAAAAGGTTTTAGCTCATGATTAAGGCAGTAAAACACTCAAAAACGAAATCAATTGGTAAAAACATAGTTCAAACAAGAGATTAGGTAAAGAGTAAACTTGATTTTGCCTTAATTCTCCTCAAAATCGAATGTAGGGTTTATTCTTCACTTTCCAGAGCTTCACCAGCGCTTTCAATCGTATCTTAGCCTCCAAGGGTTCCTCTATATGCTAGGTTATCGATATGAAAGTCCCTTTATATAGATTTCCACAAAACAGAGGCTACTCGGCGATTCCAGTGACCTACTCGGCGAGTCCGTCATTTAAACCCGTGTACGGCAAGTCAACGCGTCCAGAATCGCGAAAGTTCGATACGACTCGCAGAGTAGTCGACCCTACTCGCCGAGTACCTTGTGTTTTTAGCATTTTCTCAAAACATGAAAGTCGTCCGAAATTGTGTCTAGTTTTCAGAACATTTTGAATCTCGTCAATCGGAGTTACGGTTCATGACATATGGCCAAAACACTGACGAGGGGTCAAGCTGCCCAGCAACATCCTTCTTTCTTCAAAATCCAAGATCCAAGCTTCCAATCGCTAGTTCAGCTTCCTTTTCCACCCGAGCATGTCTTTTATTGCTGAAATTGAAATATTAAGCTAATTAAGTACCTTTTATCCATAAAATGATATAAAATCAACAATAATTAATAAGATAATGAATGATTTCTATGACTAAATAAGCCCATATCAAAATACCCCACACTTGACTTTTGCTTGCCCCCAAGCAAAACCGAATTTTAGCACGCTAATATCACATAAGACAATCCCAATTGAACCCAGCCATTATGCCAAGACAGCAACGCATGCATTTGTGTCTAAATTTTTTCCTAAGGACCCCCCTAATTCTAAATACTCACAATCCTCATAAACACTCGCCCACTTCTTTTGAACAATGCTCATTTTATGCATCCCTCCGAATCCATCCGCAGAAAACCTCCTAGCCTCAAGGTATTTTTGGTCAAGCAACCCAAGCATACATAATCTAGACAATTACAACTTTTTGATACCACTATAGAGCTCATTTGGAATTCTTCACTTTCTTGATAATTTGAACTTTGATTTCTTCAAATTTGTCACCTTTTGATTTTTGGTATCTTCACTTTTGAATTTCTTTGGAATTTTGATCTTTTGATCTCACACTTTAACTTTGATGCTCCAAAAATTCTTTAAACTTTTCTTGTAATTCTCTCTCTTTTTTTTAACATGTAACTCACTTTTTTTTTCACTCAGTACCTACATGCTTAAGCAGGGGCGCTCAACTTCAACCTTTATTGATTAATGATAACAATTTTCCTGGATACATTTCAAGTACACGATGCTAAACATATTGCATCCTTCAAACTAAGCGAGGTTGTGTTTTTGTCCCATGATTTCACTAGAATAAAGGAGGCCACAAATGCACTAGAACGTATATAGGCTCAACTAAACATTTGGGTCCTCATGGAATCATCAAATATAATACTAGCATGATCCCTAATTGCTTTTACCAAAATATCTAAATTAGCCCTAGCAATTTTATGCAAAATTTTAAAATTAATCTAAATTTTAACTAAATGTAACCAACCCCCTACCCCACACTTAATTTATGCAATGTCCCCATTGCATATTATGCATGAATAAGAAAACATAAAAATAAAGAGGGAATTGGAACAAACTCCCATGGGATAGTAGTGGCGAGGTTGATATCTCTTATCTTCAACTCCATCTTCAATTGACTTTAGACATGGGAACAGCTCATCCATGTCGTGGGTGTCAAAATCTCGTGTGGTACAGTCTTTATAAAAGCTCCAAATATAAGAGAAAAACTCTTGGAAATGCTCGGAAAATGATCTTCAAAGAATAGAACCAATGCCCATATCAAATGTCATCAAATCTTCAGCTCAAAAGTAAGAAGAATGAGCGACTCGTCGAGTAAGTATGTAGACTCGCCGAGTTGAAGCGTAAATGGCAAAAGAATCGTGAATTTTCACATGGACTCGGCGAGTCCATAAGATGCACTCGGCGAGTAGACCGCTGTGTGACAAAAATTTTATTCTGCCCAAGTCCGTTTCTGATGTATGGGGGTTATATAAACTAATAATTTCCCTCATTTTTCTTCAGGGAATAAACACTCTTTAACCCTTCTATCTATTGGACTCATAGCTTGACTCAAAACTTCGTTTCCTCTCTCGCCTAGACTCGATTTCTCGCTTCGTCAGCCTTGACTCTAGACCCTCACATGCAATCCTAAGCTTCAAACTGAAAAGATCAAAACAACACACAAGTAATAGAAAAAGGAAAACAAACATCTAAATTAAATTCCTAAATTACCCTAATAAACTAGAAGTTTAAAAAGAAAAAGAAAAGCAAACTCTAATGACGGGTTGCCTCCCGCAAGCGCTTCTTTTTGTGCGAGTCTTGAGCTGGACTCTCAACTTAATAAACTTCTAATAAAATCAATGCCAATCCATCTGTTGCATTAAATATTTTCTTTGGACCAATTTGTAAAATTTGGCTCTTTTCTTCTAAAATTGGCCAAACGAGCTTGAATACATAAAACCCAAAAATTCTGACAAGGGTTGGGACCGGTCGGGTACTAATCAGAAATGGATCGCGCTTCAGAACTTTCTCCAAAGTTGGAATCGTCACCCCATGCTTCGAAACACAAACCGGAAGAACAGGGGACCATGTCGTGGTAATGGTCAAACCACAACTTGGTTCCTGCAATTCAGCTTGTTCTTGTTCTTCGTCCGACCTCTCTGCTAACAACCTTTCCAGCTCCTCCAAATCTCTTTCTGGATTAAATTCTTCATCTTGTAACTTTAGCTCTTGTGACTCAGATTTCTCTTGTTCATTAGGCAAGATGTTATCTAACCATCTTCCAAATTCCTTCAAATCATCATCTGAGTCATACTCCTCATCTTCTTGCTCAATTTCCTGTACTACTTCCTCAAGAAAAGCATCAAAAGCATCGAGATTTGGAAAATACATAATAAATTAAAATTAAAATAAAAAAAACTAATCAATAAAATAAAAACGATAACAATTAGAAAATAAAATTAACTATTTGAATCGATCCCCGGCAACGGCGCCAAAAACTTGATGTGTGTGAAACGAATTAATCCTACTAACTTAGACACAAAATAAACACACGAAAGGCAGTGAACCTATCGATTACTAATATAGTTCAAGCAAGTAGGGTATCGAACACAGGGAACGGTAAACAATTAAAATAAATGCTAATATTATCTAAATAAAACAAGTTGATAAAAGGTTTTGTCTAGTTTTACAAGACTAGAAACTTACTAACTAATACTTAGATTAATTAACTAAAACTTAGATAAGCAAAGATTCAACTAAATTCAATAATGAAAGGAACTTCTGTTTAGTTCAACTCAATTGATCCTATGGTTGACATTATGGCAATAGTGCAATGGATTGATTTTTCTATTAGCTACCGATTCAGGTGATTAGATTCACGTTCGCTGCACTAATCCTTAGAGAACAAACTAACTCAAACAGTGGCCAGTTGTCTAATTTAATTCAATTCACTAGATTATTTATTCGGGTTAATTAAGACTTGTAATAGCTAACTAAATTGGTCCTTTAGTTAACCTCTCGTTGATGGTCATCACACAAGCTCACACATGAATTTACCTATTTTTCTATTAATTCTAGTTTCACAGTCGCTAATCCTAGTCATATAATAAAGTGGTCACATAAATTATATGAGGTAACAATTAAGAGATGTTCATGCAGCTTAATTATCTTCCTATTAGCAGAAAAATAGTTATCATTCACACATAAGGTTCTTTAACAAGCTAGAATCAACAAAATCACCAATATTAAATCAATCCTACCATTAATCAAACCATAGTTTCAACATTGTCTCCCCAAACAGAAGCTAAAAGGTTTTAGCTCATGATTAAGGCAGTAAAACACTCAAAAACGAAATCAATTGGTAAAAACATAGTTCAAACAAGAGATTAGGTAAAGAGTAAACTTGATTTTCCCTTAATTCTCCTCAAAATCGAATGTAGGGTTGATTCTTCACTTTCCAGAGCTTCACCAGCGCTTTCAATCGTATCTTAGCCTCCAAGGGTTCCTCTATATGCTAGGTTATCGATATGAAAGTCCCTTTATATAGATTTCCACAAAACAGAGGCTACTCGGCGAGTCCAGTGACCTACTCGGCGAGTCCGTCACTTAAAACCCGTGTACGGCAAGTCAGCGCGTCCAGAATCGCGAAAGTTCGATACGACTCGCAGAGTAGTCAACCCTACTCGCCGAGTACCTTGTGTTTTTAGCATTTTCTCAAAACATGAAAGTCGTCCGAAATTGTGTCTAGTTTTTAGAACAATTTGAATCTCGTCAATCGGAGTTACGGTTCATGAGATATGGCCAAAACACTGACAAGGGGTCAAGCTGCCCAGCAACATCCTTCTTTCTTCAAAATCCAAGATCCAAGCTTCCAATCGCTAGTTCCGCTTCCTTTTCCACCCGAGCATGTCTTTTATTGCTGAAATTGAAATATTAAGCTAATTAAGTACCTTTTGTCCATAAAATGATATAAAATCAACAATAATTAATAAGATAATGAATGATTTCTATGACTAAATAAGCCCATATCAGGTACATAAGGCATCCTTCCTAGATCCTTAGTCCTAACTAGCATGCAGTTCTCATAAGCTGATAAACATAACATAAACTTGTATGGGTAATTTGGGAGTACTTACTTGAGCTCGACTGATTGCATGCACACACCCTTTTCTCTTTTCAAAGTTTTTTTCTAAAAAGAATTCCTTTTATAAAATGATTTTTCTTTTTGAAAATTCTATACCAATTCCTTAGTTTGAGTTCAGAAACACCCGAAAGTGTGCCCGAATCCCTCAAACCAAGGCTCTGATACCAACTTGTAACATCCCAAAAATACAACCCAAAAATTTTTGTTTGAAAACTTTACTAAACCATAATATCAAATATTAAAGGATAAAACCATGAATCATGTATCTCAAAATGTCATAATAAATTTATCAAATCGAAACTAGTGTCAAGATCATATCAAAATATCAGAGTCTAACTCCCAGGCTAAAACTGTGGTGTGTGCCATGCCATCATCCCGAGCCCTTCCCCTTGCTAGCTGAAGTACCTGAAAACAAAACTAAAACTATAAGCATGAAGCTTAGTGAGCTCCCCCAAACTACCACATACCCTACAATAACATATAAAGCACATACTGGGCCTCGCCCACTGCATTGGACCGAAGTCCGGAACTGACTAGGGCCTTGCCCACTGCATCGGACCGAAGTCCGGAACTGACTAAGGCCATGCCCACTACATCGGACCGGAGTCCGGAACTAACTAGGGCCTTGCCTACTGCATCGGACCGAAGTCCGGAACTGAATAGGGCCTTGCCCACTGCATCGGACCAAAGTCCGAAACTGACTAGGGTCATGCCCACTGCATCGGACCGGAGTCCGGAACTAACTAGGGCCTTGCCCACTGCATCGGACCGAAGTCCGGAACTGACTAGGGCCATGCCCACTGCATTGGACCGAAGTCCGGAACTAACTAGGGCCTCGCCCACTGCATCGGACCGAAGTCCGAAACTAACTAGGGCCTTGCCCACTGCATCAGACCGAAGTCCGGAACTAACTAGGGCCTTGCCCACTGCATCGGACCGAAGTCCGGAAGTGACTGAACATAGCATAACATAATCATAGCATATAATATGAACACATATACTGCATACTGCATCAGACCATAGTCCGGAACACATAACACATACCATGCCTGTATCACAAAGACACCAAGCATACTGAACTACTGCATCGGACTGAAGTCCGGAACTACTGCTAACTAAACGGGCCGGCATTGTGGCCGTAGACCCGTTCCTACTGGAAGTAAACTCAACACGTAAGGCTGGTTGCTGAGGTGCTGCTCGGGAACTGTCTGACTGCTGCTCCGGTAACTCCTCGGCTACAATTCCCAAAAGACACTTAATCAGACACTAATAACTAATCTTAGGGTGAAATGACTATTTTACCCCCTTGTCAAAGTCAACAATCCGTTGACCTGACTCACCGAGTTGGGCCGCCAACTCGTCGAGTCCCTATCTATCCTTCTACTCCCTTTCCCGACTCTACTCGTCGAGTTTAGCGAAGACTTGACGAGTTCTCCTTCTATAATGACCTCGAGTCAACCTTTATCTGACTCGCCGAGTTGTATGAACAACTCGTCGAGTCCTCCTTCATTATATGAACACGTCCAGTCTATGACTCGCCGAGTTGTATGAACAACTCGTCGAGTCTGTTCTTGTAGGAAGGAGATTGTCTTGGACTCGCCGAGTCAGGGCGTAGACTCGTCGAGTCCCTCTACATTCATATTCATGTCATAACTCACTGAGTCTTTACTCCACTCGCTAAACAGACTCGCTTCTACTGAACAGGGAATCTAAGACTTGCGTCCTGACTTGCCGAGTCTGAAGAACGACTCGCCGAGTCCCTTGCATTCAGATTCTGTTCAGTCGATTCTAATCAGTTTCAGTGCATCCAATTCATAGATCTAGGCTCCTGGGACAATCTAAACACGTAAAGTTGCTAACTTTACGTGTATCTAAGATGCAATGAAGCAATAACACTCAAACTTGGCTATAATGGGGGTTACTTGTCTAGAACAAGGCCATGGCTGCCAAAAGCTGGCCTTCTTGAGCTCCTGGAACTCAAGAGAGGCTAGATCTGAGATATGGCTTAATTACAAAGCTTCATCACTAGGGATTTGGGGTTTTTGAGCTCAAACCATCAATTTGGGGACAAACTAGATCTAGCAATATAATAACCAAGATGAAAGTTTTATTACCAGAAAGGATGGCCAAAGGGGAGTATAATCTGGATCTACTTCTTCTTCCTTAAGTTCTTCTACCTTCTCCTTCTTCTTCTTGCTCAAAAATGCACCAAGATTCCTTCACAAGGGCAAAAATCACCCACACCCACTTCAAGGAGGCTAGGGTTTCGGGAACAAGTCTCTGAGAGGTGAAGGAGGCTGGTTAGGGGCTATAATGGGGTTTAAATAGGGTACACTCCCTAAAAATTAGGGCTTCGCCCATACTGGCGGACTCGCCAAGTCCGGAATATGGACTCGTCGAGTAGCCACGCCAACTCCACGTGCAAAACCGCTGCTACTCGACGATTTAGGGCCACTGACTCGTCGAGTAGCTTCTAAAATAAGAAGAAGAATAGTGATTTAAATGCATACCAGGAACGGGGCGTTACATGGGCATTCCAACCCGATGGTTGTGGGCTGTGAGTATTCCATCCCAAGGATGATTGGGCTTGTAGTATGTGGGCATTCCAACCCGATGGTTGTGGGCCGAGGGTATACCATCCCGAGGATGACTGGACTCGTAGTATGTTGGCATTCCAACCTTATGGTTGAAGGTCTGGGGTATTCCAACCCGATGGTTGATTGGACCCAAGTATGTTGTTTGTGTTTATGTGTATATTGTTGTGTATGGGTATATTGGGGGAACTCACTAAGTTTCGGACTTACAGTTTCAGTTTTGGTTTCAGGTACTTCGGATGATCGCGGAAAGGCGAAGGCGTGATTGTACAACTCCTCATATTTTATGATTTTGATTTTTGGGATACTCTGACATGAACTATTTTGAAAACACTTTGTAATAACTAATGGTTTTTAATTGATTGAAAAAGTTTTAAATTGGCTTGCATTTTATGGATGTTACATTTTTGGGTTTCCTTTGTATTTAAACCCTATAAACTTCATTTTAAGGTTCCAAAAAAGCCTCATTCCTCCAAAAGCACAGAAAACCCCTAACCCTAGCATCTCCTTATGATTCTTGAGCTTTTTGTGGAGTTTTGGTGGTTTGAAGAAGAAAAGATCACCATTGAAACATAGATTCACCTTGGAAGTTCCATTTGAAACCTCTAGCAACACCTTTGGACGATTGTGAGTAACAAAGATTCAAGCTTTTTGTTTCCTTGGTTCTAGATCTAAGGTTTTATGCATGTTTATCCACGGATACAAGAGTTAGAGTGTTGGGACCCCATAAAGTTAGCAACTTTATGGGTTCTTAGGGTCCCTTGGTGATTATATGTCATGGATCTGAAGTTTGGTTGATGTTCGAGATCATGTTTGAGATTTGATCTCCATCATCTTCATAAATTCCTTAGTTTGAGCTCAAGTATTGTATTGGACATACAAGACCTTAAAAGCATCGATTTTTATGATCCTTGAGGCGTTAGGAAGCCCCCTGGAAAAGATGAATTAGTGGCTTAATGGATTAAGAAGCTTATGGATAAAAACTCGAATTCAAACTAATCTCACGAAGTGAGGATATGTTTGTTACGTCGTGAGGATTATGAGATCCGGCTATTTTGTCTTGTAGTAGCTCATGACGTGAGCCATAGATGTTCACGTCGTGAGGGGCTGTTGACTATTGATTTTCGTTGACCGTTGACTTTTTTGACCAGTTTGAATTTGGGTCAAACTTGAAGAATTTGGGCCCTTGGTAAGATTCTTCCATGTTTTGGTGTTAGAGGGCTCATAGGAGCAAGACGTGCAGAAAGTTAGTGTGTCGCAGTGTTTTCGGGTTATTCGATTAAGGTGAGTTTTGCCTCATTGAACCCGTGGGTCGAACGCACCAATGTCGGCCCACTAGTTTTGGTTAGATTTTAGTGGAGGGATGCCATAAGGACAGTGTATAGTGATGTAGGCTAAACTGCGGACTCTAGATCTGGAAATTCACGCTTATTCCTTGTCAGGTTGTGGCTCTAGAGTATGATCACCTGTCCGGGTGTTTGTCTCACCTCTGAGTATATACAGTCATGCATTCCTTGGATTGTTGGTATTTAGGATGTTGATATGCTATAGTGATATGTTAGATTTGTATCTTGGTATATAGAATGTTGTTGTGCTGTAGTGATCTGTTAGATTTGTATCCTAGTATATAGGATGTTGTTATGCTGTAGTGATATGTTCGATATGTATCCTTGTATATAAGATGTTGCTATGTGGTAGTGATATGTAGATCTATATGTCTACATGTACTTGATGGTCATCATCTGGTAGAGTGTCTTAAGGGTTGTATGAAGTCATGTAGGATAGCCGGAGAACTCTTGATCTAGGCTTTCTTGCATGTTCCTTGTTTGGTTGTGGCTCTAGAGTAGGATCGTCTGTTCGAGTGGCTATCTCACCTTTGGTTACTTATGGTTATGCATTTCATGGAGGATAGCTGGTAGCGGGACAATGTACTATGAGAGGATTAGTAGGTAGTAGTGAGTTGTATGATTGATGTTTACCTGTATTATGTGTCTACTTGATCTTTGATTGTTTATATGTGGACATATGTTGGTAGTGGGTTGAGGTGGTCTTGCTTTATGTTGTAGGCCAAGATATCCGGTGTTGGCCGGCTGTAAGTCGTAGGCACGGAGGCTCAGGACAAGCGGTTGGGTTGAGGCGGTAAGCCAACAAACCCTGGGTATTCCAGTCTGATGACTGATTGGACCATTTGCATGTTGGCATTCCAGTCTGATGACTGATGGGGCATGGGCATTCCATCCGATGATTGTGAGTCGTTATGCATGCTTGTATGTTTATCGTATGGGGTATTTTGGGGGAAACCCACTAAGCTTTGTTCTTACCTAGTTGTTTATTGTTTCAAGTATCATCGGTTATCATGGGAAAACGAAGGCGTGACTGTACACACTCATCTACAACAATGGAAATTTTGCGCTTTAATATTTCTCCGATTTTCAATAATTGGATTGTGGAATAGATGGTTTTCTTAATAATGGATTTTTAATTGGGAGGATTTACTTTAATAAAATGAAGACTTTTGTTGTGAAAATGGGACGTTACAGCTTGAGATTTATTGCGATACCATTTATGATAATTGAGACTTAAAATAAACTAATTTGAATTTTCTAATTTCATGCACCAAAAGTTTTAATTTCCTGGTTTTAACGGTATAAGAGCTAATAAATCGACACGTGGCAAAATGGCTAATAAAACGACACGAGGCAAAGATAATCTGTTCTTTTATTATTTACTTATAGGTAGATTGGATCGTATTTTATTATATTAATAAGGAAATTAAGTTGCCGGTCAACTATATTGTAAACTTTATGGAATAATATAATCTTATACGGTAGTATTTTAGGTTTACTTCGTTGAATAACAAAAATATACTTGAATTTTTTAATATTTTTAATAAGGTTATTTTAAAAACTACTTTTTGTTCCTATTATATTCCTTCCTATTTTAGATGGTAATAAGTGTCATTCAATTTAATTTAGATTTGATTGGGTTGTTAAATTTGTATACTTATCATCATTTTAAATAAATAGGAAGAAAAGTAATAACAAAAAATAAAGGATATTTAATTTCTTAAAAAGTAATTTATGGTTTAGGCGTTTGTAATAAAAGTAGTGTGCATAAAATGTATTAACGGAAAGTTGTATTTAGTGACATGTTTGAAGTTAAAGAAAAATATACATACAAATGATACGATAGGATTACTAATGGAAAGTTGTATTTAATGACGTGTTTGAAGTTCAAGAAAAATATACATATGAGGATTACTAGTTGATTCTAGTAGTACTAGTTTATAATCCGTGGTAACCACGGATTATAAAATTAATTAAACTTTCATAATAAAAATTTGTAAGTATTAATAAATTATTTTAAATAGATCATTTTAAATAAATTATTAATTAAGAGATATATCAAAATTTTAAAATTATTATAACTTTAAATATAACATATAGTTAGAAAATATAAATTTGAATTTTGAAATAAGTTGTCTAATATATCTACATGACACATATCATAATATTAATGAGGAGTTGTATTAAAGTGACACTAGGCAAAAGGAGATTAAAACAATTCATTTATTAGAATAGAGATTATTTTTTATGATCATTTCACTTAATAACCAAACTCATACCCAACATATGTTATAATGAATTTTATACATTTATATTATTCAAGTATTTTCTAAATTATAATGAATTATATTTGTTTCTCTAAAATATAAATATAATAGGTTTTATAGGTAAACATTATTTTTTTAAAATCTATCAAATATTTATTTATTTATTTCTCTATTTTTATATTTAATCCATAATTTTTGTTTTATCATATTATATTACTCATCCCAACGTATGTTACTTAAATAGATAATTTAATCAATTATAAAAATGTATTGCATAATTGATGGCACGTTCTAGGACTAAAATATTATAGTTGTACTAGACGAACTAACTACAAATTAAAAAGAATAAAGAAAAACTATTCCGTTCAAAAGAATATTGATATTTTATAATCCTAGGTTGGAAAAGAAAGGTAAAAAAAATCTATGTTAGATTCGATATAATCTAGATGATAATCGACTTTGAAATATGTCAATTAGAATCGATATATGGAATATGTAGAAGGTGAAAATAGAACTATTTTGCCAACTTGGCTTCTCTTATAATTCTAATTTAAAAGCGAATCTTATTTCGATTTATAAGAAGGTAACATATTTTTACTTTTTTATAATTTATAATTTTCTTTTCATATGATTTATTATTAAAAAAAATGATGTTGAAACAATATGATTATCATCACTTATTATATATTTTACTAGTTTTTGACAATTTTTCGGTCGTTTTCTCCTTCGGAGAATCACTGAGTTTTGTACAAGGATATTGTAGTTTTGAAAAATATTTACCAAATCATAGTAGTTTGAAAATTATTTACAAAAAGATGGTAAACCATTTTTTTGATGGGGCGCTGATTTTTCCACTGGGATTTTTGATGCATCCACTGATATTTAAATTTATTGACAATTATACCCTTATACCATATTTTAAGTTTTACACTATATCCTTTTTTACCAAACAACGTCCTCTCTCTCTCTCTCTCTCTCTCTCTCTCTCTCTCTCTCTCTCACACACACACACACACATATTTGAAGAACCATTTCTGAGTAATCCTTCTTTAGTTTTCCTAAATTATTTGGATTAACATAAGGACTAAACTACATATCAAGGCCATAATCAGATGCAAATCAGTGGCGAAGTGCTCAATTTTTCTTGGGGCTATTTTGGAGTTATACTGGTCTTTTCTGCAATCGACAGTTGGGTTGATTCTTTATCCTAATGGTAAACCTCAAATCATTCAACATTGAGTGGATATTGGGAGATTGCAATACTTGTCCTGGTCGTTTTCGCTTTTTTCTCAGCTGCTGCTGTGGTGGCAATTTTTTGGCAAATTTCTGATGCTCTAATCTCTAAAGACGCTTCTCAGATTTCTATTTGGTTCTATCATGAAGACTTTGGTTTAAATAAGCTTTTGACCTTGGGTGCTTTTTCCTGTTTGCTGTTTTTGTTGTTTGATATTTAAAGAATGGAATTTGGATTATCTCAAGATCCAAGATGATAAGGACTTGAATTATCAGTAACTTGAGAAGAATTACAGGATGAAGGATGAAAATTCGTCGATTGAGGCATAATTGCAGAAAACAGAGTAAAAATTTGAAAAAAGAAGTAGATGCATCGAACACAATTAATCTGATACCATGTCAAATTGATATCTGATTGAAAGTGAGAAATCTCATTTTCATTTGATTGAAGAAGTGTACAATACAAAGGAATAACAAACATATATACATACTACTCGCTAACACGGATTGATGACCTGTAATATAGTTGGCCTGCTACTTTGGAGTTTAAAGAAAATTAATCTGGGTTTTCCGTGATTAAAATAAACCCAGAACATATTCAAATCGTGAAGGGAGGGGTCATCGATTTGAGAGTTTTTTTTTATTATTTTTTTATTGTTGTTTTATCGATTAAAAGGATGAGGGAAAAGAATGTTTTTACAGAGATTGAAATGATAACGGAGTAGAGATCTCTTGTTCGAGACAAGGGGGAGTAATGCAGGTTTTTAAACAAAAAAAGTGGAGCTTTTCTCTCTCCAATAACCCTAAGTAATACAAGGGTATAAATGTCAATATATATAAATGTCAGTGGAATTATAAAAAGTTAACGTGGAAGTATCAGTGCCCTTTTTGATGTGTTTTATTATTGCCTTTTAAATTTTAAATAAATCCCCCAAAGTATCTTCATCACCACTACTGTATTCGCCATTACCACTTTTTTCGGCCACCATTTCCAGCTACACAACCCAAAAAGTGCAAGATTTTAGGAAAACCTAAAGCTTTAAATAAAAAACAAATTCAAGTTAGAAAAGGCTAAACGAAAACCCAAATTAAAATTATAAACACAAGTTGAAGATTCAAAATTTTCTTTAGTTTAGTTGATAGAAAAAGTTCACAGGAGGGAAACAAGGGAAGCGAGGGTCTTTTAGACAGAGGAAAAAGCAAGGAAATAAAGGAAAGAAAATAGTCAGTGCAGTAGGCGAAGCAAAAGTCATAGACTGGATGAAACTTTTTTGGGTTTTGACTATGTTCATTTTTTGTGGCGAATAAGATATGGCTTTAAGTCGGATTCCATCTTTTCCGGCGATAGGAAACAAAGAGGCGAGAAAAAATGCCAATAACTGTGGTGTCGGGTTCACGTTGCTTAATTGTTTACTTAATATAAAAATATAGACTCAGTTTTTTCTCACTGCTGAACATCTTGCTATGGTTTGGTCGTCGGAAATTACTTTCTCGAAGGTATGAAGGAAGGGAAGAGAAAAGACTTTTTCGGCGAACTTAAACGAGGAAAATGGCGATTAGAGAGAAGAAGTGTTGATGTAGGAATGATAGGGTTATTTTTATTTATTTATTATTCAGTAAAGAATATAAAGGCTCGTGACCTTTTTACTATTAATTTGTAAATATTTTTCAAAATACCATGAATTGGTAAATATTTTTTCTAGCTACAATCTTTTGGTAAAAAACTCGAGAATCACTAACCATAATGAGTTTTTCGGACACATTTCAAATGATTTCAGGAAAATCTCCTAAAAGTGAGTTCCGCAAATCGAATATTTAAAAGATTTCTAAAATTTTTTCTAGAAAATAGTTTTTCAAAAATTTCTTAAAAACGTTTTTAGGTTCAATCAATTCCAAGAACTCAAGAACACAATAATACCTTTTTACCTTCAAAGGATTTCATGATCACGTCTTTGAAGGTTCATCCATGGTAGATCTAAAGATTCATCAACAACAGATGTGAAAGCCTTTTCCTTTTTTAGAACGACAGAATATTATTAAAAAACAAAAAACAAAAGAAACTAGCAAGAACGTAGCCATCCAAACATCACATCAAGAGCAAATAGCTAGTTGGTGGTTTTGGAGCTAACCTACCCGGTTTATGTTTTTCTTAGACCTAGCCTTACACTAAAAGAAAGTTTGAGTGACAAATTTATCAAACAAAATAGTCGCCCTCAGGCCAGAAGGAGAAAAAATCCAAGCATTCATGAAATTCAAAATGTGCCACAAAAAAGAATAGAAAACACCTTCCAACCAACTTTTAGCCTCACCGAAGAACCGAAGAGAAGCAAACCAACCCACCCATTCTTCAACAGAATCGATCATAAAATCATCAAGGTTCCACCAACTAAAAACCTTCAAATGGAGAACCCTAGACCGTGACATCCCCATTTTCACGGCCAGAAAAAACCGATTTTGTTTATGCTTTATAAAAAAATCAGAGTACCTCTTTTAATAAAAATGTTGCGGAATTTGTTCCCAGAAAAACATGATAAATACGTTATCAAAGCATTTCTGAAGAAAGCCTTGGGGAGAAAGCCTTGGCCCATATTCAACCACGTCACCCGATTTCGCACAACATCCTGCCGACTTCTAAACCCCGTAAATTTCGCATACGAGCTCCGTTTTCGACGTTCTTTATATCCACACATAGGTAAAAACAAGATCTACAACTTTCATTTAGACTCTGTCGGCTAATTCTCGACCGATCTTAAATTTAACAGTAGCAGGAGATTAGACTGTTAAATGACCGCGAAGAATTTGTAACTCCTTCATACGGACTCCGTTTTCGTCTGTCTTTTTATTGTTGAGTTCCTATTAATGACATCTTCAACTCTCATTTAGGTTGCGTAGGCCAAAAACCGCTCGAACTAAAATTCGAGTTTCGGGTCGTGCACTGTTATGCCAAATCTTAGAAAATTCATAACTTCCTCATACGAAGTCAGATTTGGGCGTTCTTTTTTTTATGTTCTCGATTTAACGTATACTACAACTTTTGTTTAGATCACTAAGTCTAAAAATTCCTCCATCGTAAATTCACTATTTACGTCTCCCCGTGCTGTGCCGGTTCTGTCGCGAAACTTCGACAGGTCATAACTCCTTCGTTATAACTCGGATTTCGGCATTCTTTATATATACGGAACCCTTGAGACATATTCTACAACTTGGTTAAGATTATTTATTCTAAATAATATTTTGACGAAAAGTCGTTTTCGACCCCTATTATCTCTAAATTGACTAGCCCGGATCTACGGGCGTTACATAGACAAACTACAATTGAAAAACAGATGATCTATGTTTTCAATGGCAGAATCACATAAAGGCCATTGCACTCACGGAACATCTAAACCCATAGTAACAAGATTATGTCGAGTAGTGAGTTTATCCAAAGCCAAATGTCAAGCAAACACATTAACCTTGATAGGCACCAACTTACACCAATTAGTCTCATAAGAAGAGACCGAAAGCAACTTAGAAACAATGAAAGATCTAGAAGACGCTATCGAGAATTCGTCTACTCCAGAAAGAGACCAAGCCCACCTATCCATGTTATTAGATAAAGTGACAGACTCTATCAACCGAACAAAACCTTCCCGTTGAGTGCTTTCAGCCCCCTCTCCCCCCAGGAGACCTACGAAAAGAAGACCAGAAGGAACCACATTCCATTTTAGCGTGAACCATCACCTGCTTATCCAACTCTAAATTAAAAAGTCTAGGAAATAAACTTTTTTAAATTAGAATCTCCAATTCAAAAATCATTCCAAAAGGAAGTTAAAGACCCATTCACGACCTTCTTTTTACAAAATGAAAACAAATCCATACCCTTATCTTTCAATTCGTTCACGGCTCGTAAAATATCTACCCATACCGAACCCCTTCCAATAGGCAATCTAAAACCAACGCACGTGCTTACACCATGAATAGCTTTAACAAATTTCACCCAAAGAGAACTGGGACAAGATAAAAACCGCCAAACCCACTTAAAGAGAAGAGCTTCGTTAAGAGAGAAAAAGCTACTCAGCATAAGACTTGCATGTTTTTTTTGAGCTGGGACTTTTTTCCAAGCAATCCAAGTTAATTTTTTTTCATCTGGATTGACTCCAATGAAGAACTTATTACGCAAAACTTCCAAAGAATTCAAAACACCAATAGGAGCTCTATAGAAGGACATAAAGAAAGTGGGAAGAGAACCCAGGACTGACTTGATTAAAGTCAATCTACCCCCAACCGAGATATTTTTAACTTTCCATTTAGAAAGTTTATCCACCAATTTTGAAACATCATCTTTCCAACCTAAAATACGGCTCATGTTCTCTCCTACTAGAATCCCGAGATAAAGGAAAGGAAACTTCATGGAAGCACACCCAATATGATTAGCTAACTCTTTAATATGCAAACTAGGAAAGCCTGATGCCAAGAAGCTTACTCTTGGTAAGGTTGATTTTCAAAGCTGAAGCTAAGAAAAAACAATGCAACACACCAACAATATTTTTGATATTTGAGTCCTTCCATTCACCCACAAAAATAGCATCATCCATATAGAAGAAGTGAGAAAGACACAAACTAGACGTAAATTCAAGAGAAAAATTATGAAATAAAACAACATCGACAACGCTTTGAAATTCCAAATGTACACTCTCCATGACCAAAATAAACAAAAAATGTGAAAGAGGGTCTCCCTGTCTAAACCCCCTGTAAAACTAGAATTCTTCCGTACGAGAGCCATTAACAAGAAGAGAACCCCAAGAAAACACTAACCACCCATGAACCCAACTTCTCCATCTAACATTGAACCCTATCTTTCCCAGAACACCATCAAGAAAATCCCACCTCACCGAGTCATAAGTTTTTTCAAAGTCAACATAGCCGATTTTTTTCGACTTACACCGAGATAGGATTCATTCATAATGAAAGGCGCATCAAGAATTTCTTTACCTTTTATAAAAGCAAACTAATCTTACTAACAAAACTATCTATTGTGATTTTTAGGTTATAATTACATTGTAGATGCGGAATTTCACTTAATGCTTAAGGGTAAATGCAACCTAAAACAAGATTTATGGCTTTTCACTATTAATAGCAACATACTTTATGTAACAAAACTTTTATCCTGCTATAATAAAAAATTACTAATAAGATAACATACCTTTAATATAATCAAATATGTCAATCTCCTTTGATCTCCAAAGTCCATGAAAAGCGAGCGCCAAAAGTATAAACGCCTCTAATGGTTCGCACCCAAAACCCTAGAACACTACAAAGACAAGAGGAGAGCGGAGGAAGGAAGAGAATTCCGTTCTCCACCTTTTATGAATGAGAATTAATGAAAATTAGATGCCCAAGGGTCCTATTTATAGTTTAGGTAACTTGTAGATGGATCCAGATTTGAATTAGTTATGTTGATACATAAAAGTGACCCACAAAAATTATGAAGAAGCGAAGACATGTTTGTGAAGTTGCTAAGAGTTCATATAGAGAGAAGTGATAGTGAAGAGGTGGTGATCTAAGACCCGACTACAAAGTTAGATACCGGAGTTTAGAAAGATGTGAAGAGTTCAACCTTTTGTTGTTTTGTGGATATTGCAGTTGTTAGGATTAAAACCCTAATTGAGATTTGATGAACAAGATGCGGAAAATAAGAACAAACACAAATATGAAGATATGTCAAATGATCACTCAATTTATTCAATTATGAGGAACAGATTACACTTTAAGAATAAGAATCCAACTCTACAAGAAACCTCACAACATGGCGGCTACATTTTGCCTCACTCTTAACCCTAATAATGAATAATACATGACTATTTATAGGGAAAAGACAACTCTTGGGCTTTTAACCTACATTTCATCAAGGGGGCCCATTGCCATCATCCATGGAGTACTTTAAAACCCTACAATCTCCCCCTCAAAGTATGGAATGGATGACAATGCTTTAACTTCCAAAACAAGCATCTAGCAAATAAGAAAAGATCTTGCAACGAGGAATATTTGAAGCAATCCACGAATCTTGATTCTTCAATAGTCTTCAACCACGGGTTCTAGGATTTATAAACCAAGCACTGCATTAATGTCCTTAAACTTCATTTTCGAATGTAATCCCAAAGATCTTCAATAAAGCCAAACCCGCCATAAAAACCCATTTCAGAACAAAGAAACCAAATCACTTCTCGTCTTTGAAGAGCTCCCCCTCCAAGTCACAATGATCTTCAAATAAGCTAATAATATAAGCCACCAAAAATTATCATGTAACAACCCAAAATTTAAGATTCGTAACGCCACTTGATCGAGAAAATACTAGAAGTAGGAGATATAACAAATCATTAGAAGAGCTCGATGAAGAACTGCAACTGTAAAGGATACTTCTCTGTAAAAGCTTTAGAAGAGCTCGATGAGGAACTGCTACTGTAAAAGCTACCTTCATAATTCTACCACAAGCTTTATAAAAGTATTCAAATTTGAAAATTCACAAATCCAATTTCGAATGACTATACCAAATTCTCCCCCGATTTATAATAAAAAAGCGTGATAATAAAGCCTTCAAATGGTCAAGAGAATGATCTTGAATGGATAAATAATTACCATGCTCCCCTGCGACAAAATGATATACACAATGAAGTATAAAATCCGAAAAAGTCGTGAAAATTTGTCGTTATCACGAAAAACGACTTTCCGAACCGCCAAGACTTGAAGGAATCCTTAATTTTCTGTTCACGAAAAAATATGTGCATAAAAAAATCCAAAACTGTTCACCAGCTCTCAAATTTGCAAACTTTTCGAAAAATGGGCTGGAACTGTCACTTTGCTGAAATTTTGGGACTGAAAAGGTAATTCTGCATCAATTTTCCCTTTATTTGTAACAATTTCTGAATATAATCCAAAAGTGCCAAGTCACAAAAAATACAGGGATCAGAACCATGAAATCGCTGAAGTTGTAGGGACCAAAAATGAAACTTTGACATCTTCTTCCCCATTTGATTAAATACGAACGAACAGCAACGACTTAATTCCAAAGACCAATTCGGAGATCAACCAATATTTCCAAACTCCGAACATCCCTTCTCGCATAGTTACGAATGTCAGGCCATACAACATCTCATTCCAATTTTGATCTTAATTTTGAAGTTCGTGGGTGAGGCCGTTCGCAACAATTCCACTATGACCAGTAAATGCGAACATAGGAAAACGACCTGATTCCGAACGCTCGCAAACGAAAACCAAAATTCTGATTCCGATCAGCCCCATCGTTCCGAGCACTGGTTCGCAATAACTATTCCGAATCAAATCGACACGATCAATTATTCCAGTTCCGAGCCGACTGGAACTCCAATTCCGAGTCGGTTTGTTCCGAGTCAAACAATTGCAGTGCGAATCAAATCCAATCCCCGAATCCAAGCATACTCAGAACAATCAATTGCGATAGTTCGTGGGAAAAACTAGTCCGAGCCCAGATGATCAACTCCGATTCTTAGATCGTTCGCAGGTAAGGCCAATCACACCAATTTTGACTTTTAGCATTGACCACCAAGAACATCTGCTCAAGTCATTCCGATTGAGTTCTAATTTCAATTCAGAAACCCATCATCTGTTCTTGACTTCTAACAAACGCTGGTACAAACAACAACCCTAAATCGTTGATTATCCAAATCATCTTTAATCTTCACCGAATGATATAATCAAGAAGCAAAATTGATATTCAGTGAATGAATGTACTGACTTAGATCCAACACAAAATCAGAGAAAATCAAAATCGATCTTGATAAAGGTATTGTTTATGAATAACGATTCAAGAACAGAAGAACAATGGATTTGAAGGAACGATAATCACAGATTCGAGATTAGTCAATTGCAGTATGCGATTGAAAATATCAGGATATATGGGCGTAACCAACAAATAGTGAATAAAAACGATCGGCTTAATAAATGGAATGAATGAACAGTAAACGATAAAAGATGGGCTCAAGAACAGTATGTCATCGGATGAATGAATATAGATCAAAAAGCAATTGGGTCAGATCAAAAGAGATATAAGAGATCGATTTTGGATCAAACAATTGACCTGATCCAATCAGAACATACGAACAAAATACGAATATTGAGATTGAGAAAGAAAATACCCTGAAGAACAGTAGAATACACCATAAGTCTCCATGAAGAGTAGATCGAACAAGAATCTTGATTCCAAACCACCAAAACACCAAAAATCTTCAATAATTTGTGCAGAAAATCATCAAATCAAGAACCGATACTTCAAAAATCAATAGATCTTCAAAGACCCGCTCTGATACCACTTGTTAGGATTAAAACCCTAATTGAGATTTGATGAACAAGATGCGGAAAATAAGAACAAACACAAATATGAAGATATGTCGAATGATCACTCGATTTATTCAATTATGAGGAACAGATTACACTTTAAGAATAAGAATCTAACTCTACAAGAAACCTCACAACGTGGCGGCTACATTTTCTCTCACTCCTAACCCTAATAATGAATAATACATGACTATTTATAGGGAAAAGACAAGTATTGGGCTTTTAACCTACATTTCATCAAGCGGGCCCATTGCCATCATCCATGGAGTACTTTGAAACCCTACAGCAGTGTAAGCAAAGTAATGATCACCTTTCTGACATTATGTGCTAAGTTGGTGTTGCCAGTCCAAGCATGGGCGGCATGGACACCTTAATCATATATTACTTTTGCATTATCTTATTTAGGGATATGTACTATTTCTTCCTATAAATAGAAAAGTCTTGTAATCGTTTAAGTGTGTGTCTGATCTTCATCTTCCTTGTAATCCATTCAAGTGAAATATAAATCTCCTTATCTTTATCATTATGTTCTTCATAGTTCTTACTTCGTTGTTCACCTTATAGTATCATGTGTTTAAATGCAAACCAAGATATGAGTCAACAAGTATCATTTATGTTTTCATATATTTAGTGTAGTATATTGTGATCATGTTTCCTTCTTAATTTCAGTTACTTATTATTATTTTTGAGTTTCATAAGATCCTAGACATTAACTTACATTTCGCATCATCATCTCATTTTCACTTCGAGTGCTTCTCTCAACAACTTGTATCAGAGCCATAGTGGTTGCTTTTTAACTTTCTTTAAAAATCCATAATCTTTTCTAAAGAAAAACTCTTATTTAAAAGGCCTTTTATACCACTTAGCTCATCTTTTCAAATAAGGAAAATGACATAAATTTACTCATTAAATGTATCTAACAGTGTTGGAGGTTCTAATCGATCTCCATTACTTGTTGCAAGTGAATATCATCACTGGTCTAAATGTATGGAAAGATATTTAAGGAGACTTGGTAATTGTCACAACCTGAAATTTTTTGCCTTGTAAGTCCAGCCATTCAATTCAACCATGTGTCAGACTCGTTTCTGCTATCAATTAGCATTGTTAAGGATCATTTTAAGGGTTATAAGCTTAGTACATTCAAGGATTGGGTATAGGACTGAGTTTCTTAGGTTCTTCATGTTGCAATCAAGCCAAACACTGCATCAAAGGGAGTGTACGGCCGAACACATGGGTGTACGACCGTACACCCAAGATAGTCGTGAACTCAACCCCATAAGTATGATATCCCTTCATTTCTATTCATTTCTCACAGTTCCAAGTCTATAAAATCGATTCTCTCTCAAGTATCATCGAGTTCTTCATCCTTGATCTTCAAAAGCGTAAGTGATTCTTCCATCTATTTGTTGTTATCCTTCTTAATCTAGTATCACCCTTTGATTTCATCCATGAAAATCATCTTTTTGGTCAGATCTTCAAGATCATCATCTTTCACCAAGAACACCAAGAATACACACTTGTTCATGGTGGCCGTGAACCCTCTTCAAGCTTCCAAAACGTAAGTATCATTTCCATATGCTTAGTATACGTTAGGAACTCTTGTTTAACACCTTAGAAACGGCCATTTTATTGGAACAAAAGAGTGTACGGCCGTACACCCTTGCATGGCCGTACACACCTCAAAACACTCAAAAAGGCCCTCCAAAATGAGAACTTAGTTCATATTCTTGTTGAGCAATAGACCCACTAGCTTCCCCATGGTTCAAACACCCTCTTTTGCATGATTTACCATGAGTGTACGACCATACACTCCATGGCCGTACACCCCTTGGCCGTACACTCCATGGTGTGGCCGTATACTCCCTTTAGTGAATGACATGTGATTCTAACACTTAGTTGAAGTGTTTCCTATTCCCTAAGGTAGCTTCCTTGCATGTTAGTTGCTTTTAAACACTAATTACATGCCAATATATGCCATTTAGGACTCGTTTGTGTCTTGGGACTTCATTCGTGGAACTCCTCATCCTTACGCGCATATTCGATTGAATCACCCACATAAGGTGAGTTCATACCCCTATAATCAATCTGTTAAATTGTTTTAAATGCTTTTAAGGGGGGGGGGGGGGGAATACAAGTCGAACACAATGATAATTGTCTAAATGTTATCTTTGATAAACATCATTTTAACAGATTGCTTATGTGTTTATAAGTGATCAAAACATTTCAAAAAAACTCTTTTAAAGTTATGTTACTTTATAGTTTATAAAACTCCGTTTTTAAAGGACAACCACAACTTAGTATATAAATGAGTATTTTATTCAAGTCAGTAACAATTCAAGTAAACATACTAGTAAACTATAATAGGTATAGTTTAGGGGTTCAGTTTACACTAGAACAGAGAGAACATACTAGACACTAGAACAGAGAGAACATACTAGACACTAGAACGGAGAAAACATACTATATGTAGAAACAGGGAGGAACATACTATAAAGAGAAACAGGGAGGAACATACTATAAAGAGAAACAGGTAGGAACATACTATAAAGAGAAACAGGGAGGAACATATTATACACTATAGCAGAGAGGACATACTATACACTATAACAGAAGAACAAATCATGATTAACAACATTATACCAATGATCACTGACTCATTGTTCTAAACAAAATGTGATAATAAAAGTGGTATAACAAGAACAAGATAACATTAATGTGAGACTATTTCACGGCTTAGCAATTTGTTTGTTGAAGTCGCGTTTTGTAACCAGATTCTCCTGGAAGGAGAACGTAATTAGTATGGTTACAACCACATCACATTATAACCTTAATAAAACAAACTGGTTTTTAAGGTAGTCAGTACTTCAGTAAGTCAATTTAAAAGACTATTGTGTACTTACATTTTTCCATTACTTTCATAGTGTGATATTCTCACTTGAAAGGTAATGCGAACTATTTTCAAGTAAAGATAGTTATAAACTAGGGAAAACTTACATCATTACAAGCGACAAACAGAACAGTTGAGTCATAGTACATTCAGTAGAAAGGGGCCTATAATGCTAACTTTATGATTCCTTAGTTTATACATCAGGTATATATATTAATCAGACCTGACAGGTAGTAGGATGTGTGCTTTCCGCTTCATTTCCTGTTCCTTGTTTGGTTGTGGGCTTAGAGCAGATTCACCCAGCCTACTATCTATTCGATCTTAGCTATATATATATTTCGTATACACCAAGTAATCATAAGGAGTACCAGGTATGGGTCTGGTCATAGTACACTAATTCAATACACCATTTTCTAGTACAAAACATACTTTTCAAATAGAACATTTGGTAGACAAAACTAGAAACTTACCAGTAAAATGTTTAATCCATTTTATTAAACCAGTATAACTTAAAGGACCTTTGGTGGTTAATTCTATAATACTGTAGTTTATACATCAGGGTTATATATAATTAATATCCGATAGATAGTTGAATGTGTGCTTTCCGCCTCATTTCCTGTTCCTAGTTTGGTTGTGGGCTTAGGGCAGATTCACACAATTAACTATCTGTTCGATATTAGATTATATATAACTAGTATAAACTAAGTGATTATAGAAGGAACTATTGTGGTTACCATTTTTACTAAAAGAAATAAGGGTTTTCTTAAAGAATGTTTTCATCAATTATAAAGGAACTATTACAGTTAACTCCGTGAGTACCAAGTGAATACGCCAGAGTTATATACAACGATGATCTAACAAATAATGGGATGTGTGCCTTCCGCCTCATTTCCCGTTCCTTGTTTGGTTGTGGGCTTAAGGCAGATACACACAATCGATTGTTTGTTTACTCTGGGTTTTATATAACTTGTATCCATTTAGTACTCATAGAAAGGATTGTAGAGTCATTTTTACTTATCTTTCATCAAAGTAGGAAATATAGGATTTTCTGGAGGAAGAGGCGAACTTTGCTAAAAGAACTTACAACTTACATTACATCACTAAAATCTTATGAACTCACCAGCTTAAATGCTGATCTACTCTTTCAAAATAACTTGTATTCTCAGGAGACTAGTAGACAGGTACGCGCTTTAGGATTCAGAAGATGGAGCATAATAGCATCATGTCTTGTTTTGTTATTTACTTTTATAGTCTATCTTATGTGAACCAGATACTTTGTAAACACTTTCTTTTTAATGAAATGGTTGTTTGTTACTTTGATTACTATGATGTATGTCTTGTGATACTAAACATGACGTCCTCCGCCCCCGAACGTTTCCGCTGTTCCAGTTTTGGGGTGTGATAGATTGGGATCAGAGCATTGTTTATATTGAACTAAGTATATCAACCGATAAAATATATACAACTATAAATACAATGGGGCCGAAGTGTTCTGGATAATAATATATTTTAAAAATATAACAATACCTTATAAAAGTATACATACATGCTTATACATATATACATACTAGAACAAGTATCACAAGAAGAACAGAACATAAGTATTTAAAGGTTGAACACTGCGGTCAAACCTGGACAGTTATGTAATCATATCTAGGATCAATATAACCTGATCAACTATATTCATTCGAGACGTGACCGACATGTGTTTAGGAGTGATGCAATGTTGCAACAGTCTTAAAACTTACCTAACTCTATTCAAGGGTTTTCTAGATCAGAACATAAAGTTAAGATACTATAGGAGTATTTTATGATACTATAACACGACAACAAGTTTAAAACATACCAAGTACGTTACATTAAAATACTATAGGAGTATTTTAGGCATAATAAATAACTTATATGATAAATTAAAAGACCCTTACGGATAGGTCTATAATTTTGGAGTGTATAGTTCCAAGGTTTTATACAATTGAGATTTTATAGACTTAGAATTTGTGATCTATGCTTCACTACCTGTTCCTTGTTTGGTTGTGGTTTTGGAGTAGGATCACTTATTCGAAGGTCTATTTAATCTTAAATTATATACAACTTTTATACATTGTACAATTATAGGAGGACTCTGCAAGGATCACCCCATAATGTTTCACTTAAATCTCATAGATTCTTTAGACACTTCCATTTTCGCACGACAAACCCAGATAGATGTAACCACTACCTCATAGCAGTTAACATGAAGAGTCAAGGAGGAACAAGAGCAGGTTCATGAGAAGTTTTCGAAGAAGGATCCGCCGAAGTAACCAAAACGTCTTACGCGTCATCCTAATAAATAACAATCTTGTTTAACTTAATGAGCTAGTGGAGACACTCCTCACACTATGTGTTAGGATTATTTTCTTTTCGTGCAACTAGTAACAGTTATTCAAGTCACAAATATTCATTCGAGGATAGCCATTTCTAATTGATAAAGTTTATTTTGTATAGAATCTTTTATCAATTTTTTCCAGAACCGTATGAAAGTCAGAACCGGATACACTCAGAACTATGATAACCTTGTCTTTCAGCTTTTGGCTTATAAACCACTGCTATAGACTTATTCCATCTCATCTTTGTATTCTTTTAGCAAAGATGCCTCCTCGTAGATCAAAAAGGCGCGCTACTCTGATAACTCCAACTCAAACACCACTACCTCCTCCACATTTCGATCCTGCTGCTCTCCAAGCAGCGATATCAGCCGCAGTGGCAGCTTCTCTAGCTCATATCAGCGAAAGTGGTACATACGGATCTGGTAGCGGTACCCACTTAACCAACCCCGGAGTTACTCATGGACACCCAAGGGAGTGTTTGTACAAGGACTTCATGAACTGCAAACCCAAATCCTTTAATGGAAATGGGGGAGTCATTGCTCTGATGCGATGGTTCAAGAAAACAGATTCGATCTTCACAATCTGTTCGTGCCCAGAAGGGAGCAAAGTGAAGTTTGCTGCCTGCACCTTCTCCGACAGAGCCCTAACATGGTGGAATAGTCATGTTAAGTCACTGACCCTATCAGTGGCTAACTCAATAGGTTGGGAGAACCTGAAAGAGATGATGTTGGAAGAGCACTGCCCGAGGGGCGAAGTTCAAAAGCTGGAACAAGAACTATGGGAGCACACTATGGTCGGCGCAGACATAGTGTCCTACACTGATAGGTTTAGCGACCTGGTAGCACTATGCCCCGGGATGGTTACCTCGGAGAGCAAGAAGATAGAAAGATACATCTGGGGTTTATCTACCCCGATTCAAGGAGATGTACTGTCTTCTAACCCAACCACATTCGATAGTGCCAAACGCCTGGCCCAGAGACTCATTGACCATGGAGTCCGCCATGGCGTAGTAGTCCCCGTTCCTGAGCCATTAAGGGGAGAGGACTATAAACGGAAGTCGGGGAACAAGAGGAAGAAGAAGCGAACAACACAGGAAACCCCGTAGGAGAAAAAAACGGGTACTATATACGCCGCCACAACACCTGCTACTCCAGCATCTGCCAGTCGATATACTGGAACTCTCCCGAAGTGTGGAAAGTGAAACTATCACCACACCGGAGTATGTCGGGAAATGCAGTGCGTGAACTGCCACAGAAAGGGACACACAGTCTGTTTCTGCAGGGCACCGGCTCAACCGATCTCCCAAGTCCCCGGAGTTGAAGAAAACCAAGCCTGTTATGGCTGTGGTGAGAATGGGAACTAAGAGAGGGACTGCCCGATAACAAAGAACACAGGAGTGGATGGACGAATTCTGATGATCACCGTAGGAGAATCTACCCCGGAGTCGCCAGCTAGCAGCGGTACGTTTTTCGAAATCAAATAAGAAATTACTTTAAAAATTAATTTATATTTATATATAAGATTAAAACTTGGGGAAAACATTTAAAAGTAATTATAATAACTCACTTATCGGAACAAGTCACAGTATTCAAGAGAACTAAAACATCCGTTCAGAGAAGCTATGATGGCTTAGTATGTACATCAGGGTTGTGCATAGCTAAGATTTTGCAGACTTAGAGTGAGTGATTCCGCCTTAATTCCTGTTCCTTGTTTGGTTGTGGATTTGGGGCAGAATTACTCAGTCGACTGTCTTCTTCATCTTAATTATTCATAACTTGTATATTCTAGGCGATCATAGTGGTACCGAGGAGGATCGTAGTATAAAGTATCGACACTAGTTATCAAAGCACTTTCACAGTATGTACTCGCTCATCGCGGTACGATACGTAGAAGTGTTAACATCAAGAAGAAAACAGAAAGCACTAGAAAGTCTACACAGAGTACATTGTCGAGCACACTAGGGATATATCATCGTATAACTGACGTTTCTTTCAAATCGGCCAAACTTTTGTTCAGTAAAGAGTCCGTTGCTATCATTCGTCATGAATTGGCGTGGTCCTCACCATACTAAGTTCATATGTTTCTATCGCCTTGACCGTTAAATTTACAAAACCCTCATCCTTCGTAACAACATCCCGACCCAGACTTCGGAATCGTCTACCTCGTATTCTAAACCCCGAAGTACTCATGCGAATAGTAATTTTCCCTCCGAAACCTTGCCGCCGTATACTAAGCAGACCTTCCCGAAATACCACTCGTTCAGCAGACCAAGTTCAAGCACAGAGGCTAAGGACAAATACAGCCTACCTATCACTAATAAGTGTATACGCAAGGGTGGTATATAATTATGATTATGCAGATTTAGTATGTGTGTTTCCGCCCTATCTCCTGTTCCTTGTTTGGTTGTGGACCTGGGGCACAATCGCACATCCGACCGTCTTACTAATCCTAATTATATACGACTTGTATACACGACGTAATCATAAATGGACCAGGTGTGAATCCTATCATGTACATTAGGGAAAAGTTGCCCAGGTCTACGAGTGGGTATTCTGCCAATCAGAGGAGCACAACCCCAGTAGTTCTGCTAATAAACCTTGTAAGTCTAGCCATTCAATTCAACTGTGTGTCAGACTCATTTCTGCTATCAATTAGCATTGTTAAGGATCATTGTAAGGGTTCTAAACTCGGTACATTCAAGGATTGGGTATAGGATTGTGTTGCTTAGGTTCTTCGCGTTGCCATCAAGCCGAACACTCCATCAAAGGGAGTGTACGGCCGTACACATGGGTGTACGACCGTACACCCACGATGGCTGTGAACTCAACCCCATAAGTATGATATCCCTTCATTTCTATTCATTTGTCACACTTCCAAGTCTATAAAATCAATTCTCTCTCAAGTATCATCGAGTTCTTCATTCTTGATCTTCAAAAACGTAAGTGATTCTTCCATCTATTTGTTGTTATGCTTCTTAATCTAGTATCACCCTTTGATTTCATCCATGAAAATCAACTTTTTGGGTAGATCTTCAAGATCATCATCTTTCACCAAGAACACCAAGAACACCAAGAACACACACTTGTTCTTGGTGGCCGTGAACCCTCTTCAAGCTTCCAAAACGTAAGTATCCTTTCCATATGCTTAGTCTATGTAAGGAACTCTTGTTTAACACCCTCGAAACGACCATTTTACTGGAACAAAAGAGTGTACGGCCGTACACCCTTGCATGGCCATACACACCTCAAAACACTCCAAAAGGCCCTCCAAAATGAGAACTTGGTTCATATTCTTGTTGAGCAATAGACCCACTAGCTTCCCCATGGTTCAAATACCCTATTTTTCATGATTTACCATGAGTGTATGGCCGTACACTCCATGGCCGTACACCCCTTGGCCGTACACTCCATGGTGTGGCCGTATACTCCCTTTAGTGAATGACATGTGATTCTAACACTTAGTTGAAGTGTTTCCTAGTCCCTAAGGTAGTTTACTTGCATGTTAGTTGCTTTTAAACACTAACTACATGCCAATATATTCCATTATATGTCATTTAGGACTCGTTTGTGTCTTGGGACATCATTCGTGGAACTCCTCATCCTTACGCGCGTATTCGATTAAATCACCCATATAAGGTGAGTTCATACCCTTATAATCAATCTTTTAAATTGTTTTAAATGCTTTTAAGGGGGGAATACAAGTCGAACACAATGATAATTGTTTAAATGTTATCTTTGATAAACATCATTTGAACAGATTGCTTATGTGTTTATAAGTGATCAAAACATTTCAAAAAAACTCTTTTAAAGTTATGTTACTTTATAGTTTATAAAACTCCGTTTTTAAAGGACAACCATAACTTAGTATATAAATGAGTCTTTTATTCACGTCAGTAACAGTTCAAGTAAACATACTAGTAAACTATAATAGGTATAGTTTAGGGGTTCAGTTTACACTAGAACAGAGAGAACATACTAGACACTAGAACAGAGAGAACATACTAGACACTAGAACGGAGAAAACATACTATAAGTAGAAACAGGGAGGAACATACTATAAAGAGAAACAGGGAGGAACATACTATAAAGAGAAACAGGTAGGAACATACTATAAAGAGAAACAGGGAGGAACATATTATACACTATAGCAGAGAGGACATACTATACACTATAACAGAAGAACAAATCATGATTAACAACATTATACCAATGATCACTGACTCATTTTTCTAAGCAAAATGTGATAATAAAAGTGGTATAACAAGAACAAGATAAAATTAATGTGAGACTATTTCACGGCTTAGCAATTTGTTTGTTGAAGTCGCGTTTTGTAACTAGATTCTCCTGGAAGGAGAATGTAATTAGTATGGTTACAACCACATCACATTATAACCTTAATAAAACAAACTGGTTTTTAAGGTAGTCAGTACTTCAGTAAGTCAATTTAAAAGACTACTGTGTACTTACATTTTCCCATTACTTTCATATTGTGATATTCTCACTTGAAAGGTAATGCAAACTATTTTCAAGTAAAGATAGTTATAAACTAGGGAAAACTTACATCATTACAAGCGACAAACAGAACAGTCGAGTCATAGTACATTCAGTAGAAAGGGGCCTATAATGCTAACTTTATGATTCCTTAGTTTATACATCAGGTATATATATTAATCAGATCTGACAGGTAGTAGGATGTGTGCTTTCCGCTTCATTTCCTATTCCTTGTTTGGTTGTGGGCTTAGAGCAGATTCACCGAGCCTACTATCTATTCGATCTTAGCTATATATATATATATATATATATTTCGTATACACCAAGTAATCATAAGGAGTACCAGGTATGGGTGAGGTCATAGTACACTAATTCAATACACTATTTTCTAGTACAAAACATACTTTTCAAATAGAACATTTGGTAGACAAAACTAGAAACTTACCAGTAAAATGTTTAATCCATTTTATTAAACCAGTATAACTTAAAGGACATTTGGTGGTTAATTCTATAATACTGTAGTTTATACATCAGGGTTATATATAATTAACATCCGATAGGTAGTTGAATGTGTGCTTTCCGCCTCATTTCCTGTTCCTTGTTTGGTTGTGGGCTTAGGGCATATTCACACAATTAACTATCTGTTCGATATTAGATTATATATAACTAGTATAAACTAAGTGATTATAGAAGGAACTATTGTGGTTACCATTTTTACTAAAAGAAATAAGGGTTTTCTTAAAGAATGTTTTCATCAATTATAAAGGAACTATTACAGTTAACTCCGTGAGTACCAAGTGAATACGCCAGAGTTATATACAATGATGATCTAACAAACAATGGGATGTGTGCCTTCCGCCTCATTTCCCGGTCCTTGTTTGGTTGTGGGCTTAGGGCAGATACACACAATCGATTGTTTGTTTACTCTGGGTTTTATATAACTTGTATCCATTTAGAACTCATAGAAAGGATTGTAGAGTCATTTTTACTTATCTTTCATCAAAGAAGGAAATATAGGATTTTCTGGAGGAACAAGCGAACTTTTCTAAAAGAACTTACAACTTACATTACATCACTAAAATCTTATGAACTCACCAGCTTAAATGCTGATCTACTCTTTCAAAATAACTTGTATTCTCAGGAGACTAGTAGACAGGTACGCGCTCTGGGATTTAGAAGATGGAGCATAATAGCTTCATGTCCTATTTTGTTATTTACTGTTGTAGTCTATCTTATGTGAACCAGATACTTTGTAAACACTTTCTTTCTAATGAAATGGTTGTTTGTTACTTTGATTACTATGATGTATGTCTTGTGATACTAAACATGACGTCCTCCACCCCCAAACGTTTCCGCCGTTCCGGTTTTGGAATGTGACAGTAATGAAGTTTGGAGATCTGTAAAACAAGGACCACATTAACATGTCGTTACACCTATTTTCAACGATGAAACTCAAACCAAACTTAGAGGTGGTCAAGCTACCATGAACAGACCTACAAACAATGACATTAAAAAGATGGAGAAACATGAAATTTCTTTCTATGAAATCTCTTGTGGAGTTTCTCCTAACAGCTTTGATATCATTATTAACTGTAAAGCTGCTAAGGAAATTTGGGATGTTCTTAACAATCTGTATGAAGGAACAAAGCAAGCTTAAGACAAGAAGCTGACCACTGCCTTAAACGATTTCAATAGCTTCAAATCTCTCCCCGGTGAAAGTCTTGATGATTCCTTCAAAAGATTCAACCTCATCGTCACCAAACTCTCAAACTTAGGAGTCACCCGAAGTGATCATGAAACAAATCTACAGTTCCTGAATGGCTTAGGAAAGTAGTGGTCTATGGAGAAAATGATAGTTCGAAGTGATAGCAAAATCAAAACCTTGTCATTATACAAACTCTATGGTGAACTTCAAGCTCAAGAGTCAACGGTATTGAAAGACTACATGGATCTTGGTGGACCACTTGCCTTGGTCGCTCACTCACCCCAGTCTACTGACAGATCTCCTCAGTATCCTCATACCGGAGAGTCATCATACCAAACTCCATATGATGAAACATTGTAGACATACGAACCAGAGATGCAACCTGATGACAAGAAAACCATTAAACATGACTTGGCCCTGGTTGGTCAACAGTTCAATTGGGTCCCTCCACCCAACTTCTATAAAAATCAGTAATTCACCAAAACCACCATTTAACTGAAGCTACAATCCACCGAACAAATCTCCTCAATGTCATTATCCTCAACTCTCCAGATACTCTATAAATCCACCATATCAACCTCAGTATCAAAATACACCTTTGATGCTTGCTTACCAACTCCACTAAATCACCAAAAGAAGACAAATCCTCTGACGCTGCAGATGGCACCAAGAGAAGAATGAAGGAGTCCTCATATGTCACAAGTGTCACAAGGAAAATCAATTCACAAGAGACTACAAAGCTAATGTAGTAAAAGACAAAGCATTCTATCTTAGAATGGCTCAAGAGGCTGAAGACAAGGAGGAAAGAGAGATTTAGAAAGATATTATGGAACAAGTAAGAAGAGACCATCAAGTATGGTCCTTGGGAGATGAAGAAGATGACAATGACAACTATAGGAAACAAGGAAAGTTGTATCTTGTTGAAAGAAAGAATGTGGAAACCACAAAGCTGAAGAAGAATTATTGCTTCATGGAAAATGAAGGGAACGTCAGCGCCGTTGAATAATTAAAATTTACGATTCAGTAAAAAACCTATAACATCCAAGACTGTGTACCACATCTATAAAAACTTACTCAAACATGTGTTGACGTCCTTCCAGAATATAACAAAACCTTATATGAGAAGAACATAACGACCCAAGAGTTATACCATTTGAGAGGAATACTAGTAGACAAGAAGCTTAAGGTCACTATGATAGAAACAGATCTGAAACAAGAAAAAGATACTAGGTTGCTTAGTCAAAATCAGTTAGATATTGCTTTCAATCAACGAGATTTAGCTCGAGCTGAAAGTGTACGCTTAAAAAAATTAATACAAAACCTCTGTAATGAAAGTGAACAATTGAAAACTTAGTCAATATTGGTTCTGTGGATAACACCAATAATTGGTGTTGGTCAAATGCATACAATAACAGAGAGAAATCTCCACCACGGTTTGATGCCGAACATCCTTATTTCCTAACTAACAAGACCTTTCACTTCCCAATCAATGACAATACTTATCTTGAAGATATCCAATGTCATTTTGAAACACTTTTTGTGTTGAGCAACAACTGTTTCATTGAACAGATTCTCCTAGAAATATCGGGACTCTCTGATAATCTTCATTCTATACCAGTTATTGGAACAATATATCCTGGATCAGAATCTGACTTTGATGAACAGATAATCTTATAAGGACCCGACTTGCCTCTTAAAAGAAATGTCCCTGAAAAAATGACTAATGCATCCTCTGCGGTATCTCACTCAAGAAAAGTCTCACTATAGAGTTATGTTAAATCAACCACTAAGATTCAAGCTCTTCCATAAGGAGTAAGAACAGACAAGTTTAAAATAGGACAATGATCAAGATGTCAAGAACTCTATCGTTCTGATGACTCCTTACCGAGATCCATACCAAAGTTGAAACATTTTAAAAGCAAAAGACCTAAACTGAACAAATATGACATTTTTCACCAAAAAATGAAGCAAAGCAATCCTTAAAAGTTGAAATTAAATCTCTCATTGAGAAAAAGCGAGCTGAGTTGAATCTCAAGCTTACTGAAAACAAAAAGTCATCGTCTCAAAGAAAAAGTTCTCAAAAGACTCTGCGGTAGATAAATCTTTTCAAAATAACTTTGTGCAAAAACAATTTAACAAACCTAACTATTCGCAGAAGTTAAACAATGAACAAAACATCAAAAGTCCCAATAGATCACCAAGTCCAAAAAGATCTCAAACTAATGAACCTAAACAAGTGAAGAATAACAACACCGTAGTTGATATTCCTCTCAACAAAAATTCTTATCAAAAACTCAAGTCAGACAAGATTGATGACACCGCAGTTGTCAATCAAAAGAATAAAGAAAACTCTGAATTGAAACAAACTATTAAGAAGCACATCGATTATGTTCCTAAGTCCAAACCTAGGAAAACATTGTGGACAAATTAAAATAAATTCACTTTTACCTCTTTTCCACGCATTAAGAAAAATGCCTTTATATCTAAGAAAAAAGATTATATCTCAAAAAGGATTTGGAAGAAAAATGAGATAAAGAACAACACATCATCAAAATTTGCAAAAACTCATAACACAACAACATCCTACACTGCATATTTTAACACGTTTGTTAAAAAATCATATTATGTTGTTGTGGGCCCCGAACAAGTTTGTTTGCCCAAATTAACTAAATGATAATGCATGCAATATGCGAGGAGGATAACAAAATAGAATGGTTAATGTATAGCGCCTACTCCTTGCACATGACGGGAAGGTTGGAATACCTTCGTGACTTCAAGGTAGTCACGCATGGTGGTCACGTAACTTTTTGGAAATGATGAAAATGTATAAATTCGAGGATATGGTGTTCTAACAAATGGAAACATTGTTCCCATTAAACATATCTTTAGTGTTCGGCAACTCTACAAAGCTGGTTATCGTGTTGAATTTGACAATGAATACAAGTACATCATGATCAAAGATAGATCAAGATGTCTACTTAAATCAAAGGTTATTGGAACAATGTTCCCATTAGCCATATCTTTAGTCATTGGTAAACCATAATTGTGTTTTCTGTCAAAAATCAGTCTCCGAGGTCAGTTGGCTGTGGAACCGTAAACTTGCTCACCTCAATTTTCAGTATATCAACAAATTGGTTACTGGAGAAATGGTGCGAGGATTGCCTCTTCTCAAATTTGACAATGACACTTTATGCACTGCTTGTGAGTATGGAAAGCAAACAAAGGGAATTCATTCGTTAATCCTTGATTCATCCATCTCTGAATCTTTGGAGTTACTTCATATCGATCTTTGTGGTCCATAAACTGTGGCAAGCTTACATCATAAGAAGTACATTATGGTCATAGTCGTTGTTTACACCCGCTTCACATAGGTGTTTTTCTTAAGACTTAAGTGGAAGACATCGCAAACCTTGATCAACTTCATCAAGGAAATTAGATTACAAATCAAGCTTCCCTTTAAAAAGATTCAAAGTGACAACGAAACAAAATTTACAAACCGCCTGGTAAACAACTTCCTGGTGTCAAAGGGCATCAATCATAACTTTTTGGCATCATACATACCGCAGCAGATTGGCGTGGTAGAAAGAAGGAACATAACACTTGTAGAAGCTGCTAGATCAATGCTCAACTCCAAACATGCCCCTTTACTTTTGGGCAAAAGCTGTTGCAACAACGTGCTTCATATAAAACTGCAGCATCATCACCAAATGCCTCAGCAAGACTCCATATCAAGGTTTGAACAATTGAAAACCAAATGTTCATTTCTTTCATACTTTTGGTTGCATGTGTTTTATGGTCAACAACAACGAACATTTGAGAAAATTTACACCCAAATCAGAAAAAGGAATATTTCTGGGATACTTAACAAACAAAGTGGCATATAGAGTTTTGATCCAAAGAACAAGAATTATAGAAGAAAGCTTTGACGTGAAATTTGATGATTTCTAGGTCCAGAAGATTGATCCTCTCAATGAAACAAAACTTATCATGGATAATGACATTCCTATCCAGTCCAGACCACTCAACATCATAGAAGTCAATTATGATACTCTCTTTGATCCTCTAGAAACTGCAAGACTATCAGAAATCATGGTCTCCCCTTATACGGTTTTACAACATACCGACGAATATAGACCCTCAGTGTTTGAAGAATCTTTGTCTATGAGCTCCACCTCGCCGATTGAGGGGGAAATCAATCCCTCCAATTCAGAGATAATCACAACCATCGAGGTTCCTGTCATAGAGGAGGTGATTCCATCTGTCAACAACAATCGATCAAGGATCTCTAAAGAATCTAAAGAATCAGAAGATGATGCTGAAAATATAGAAACTGGTGAAGTTCCCTTTTCCCAATGCTTCAGTCTAGGGGGAGCCATCAATCTTATAGGGAGAACCTTCACCTGCATTAGAGCTTCCAATTCAAGACCTATCAGTAGGATGTTCTCAACTTGAGTGGGAACAAGTTCAAGATTTACAAAGAGAAAGGGCTCTCGAAGTTGTTTCCATTCCATCCATTGTTGCTGTTGAACATCATCAATCACGTCTACACATCTAGACTAGAGATCATCCGCCTATCCAAATAAAAGGATCATGAAGATGCTGTTTTGGATCATAATTGGATCATTTCAATACAAAAAGAGTTTGCGGAATTCGAAAGAAATAAGGTTTGGAAACTAGTCCCCAAGCCAAAGGGAGATACCATAGTTGGAACTCGTTGGGTATTTCGCAAAAACTTGGACGAACCATGTGTAGTAATCAGGAATAAAGCCCGACTCGTAACAAAAGGTTACAGTCAGTTGGAAGGATTTGACTATGATAAAAAATATGCTCCGGTTTCCAGGCTAGAGGCCATACACATCTTCCTGGCGTATGCGACGCACAAGAATGTAAATATACATCAAATGGATGTAAAAATCACTTTCCTCAATGGCAAACTGAAAGAAGAGGCATACTTACAACAACCTCCAGGTTTTGAGAATCTTGATCTTCCTCATTACTATTACCAATTGGAGAAATATGTGTATAACTTGAAGCAGGAACCAAGGGCTTGGTATGAAACACTTTATATGTTTCTTATTGATTCTGGATACAAGCATAGGGTTATTGATCCTACCCTCATTCGACGTTCAAGTGAAAAGCATCTAATGCTTGTACAAATCTACGTGGACGACATCATTTTCGGTTCAACTGATCAAGTTATTGTACAAAAAAAAAACGATGAATGATTGGTTCTTTATATACCTGACCACAAGTAGGCTTTGAAACAGGTTTGTGTACCAGATACCAAGCTGATCCCAAGGTCTCTCATCTGAATCCGGTCAAATAGATTTTCAGATACCTCAAAAGGAGAAAAGCTTTGGGTCTTTGGCACCTATCAGGAAATGACTTCAGCCTGTAAGCATTTACAGAATCAGGACACACGGGATGCATATTAGAGCGCAAGAGAACTTCTGGAGGATGTCAGTTCCCCGGTGGGAGATCGGTGAGTTGGTCTTCAAGAAAACAAAACTGTGTCACACTCTCCACCGCAGACGCATAATACATTGCCACAACTAGTTGGTGCTTACAAGTCCTATGGGTGAAAACTCAACTCATGGACTATAGCATAAGTGTTATGCTTGTAAGAATGTAATTATCATACTAGTGGGAGCACAATTATTACGTTAAGTATTGCGAATTAGTAATGCTAATTATAAAAAACAAAAGTTTGGAAAGTTGCACAGTTTGAAAAAATTATTTTGCTATAATTAAGGGAGAGGAACTCATACCTCATTTCAAATCTAAAAGCTTAGATTTAGATTTTAATAGAATTTAGTATATATGGAAATGTTATTGTTAGAACAAAGTTCAATTAGGATCGATAGATTCTATGCAGGCAAACAATTGAGAACGAACTATGAACACAAGAATGACTTTGAATGTGTCGTATGATTAAAATTTCAACACCTCAGAAGAGCTCGATTAAGAACTTCGACTGTAGAGGTATTTAGGGTTACAGAACAATAATCAATAATCAAGAAAGTTAACCTTTTAATGCATACATGCATGCATTATTTATAGTCTAACCCTACTAGCTACTCACGGATGGACAGGCCCAATCCGGATACAAAATACAAGCCCATGACGCAACACAATAAGACCCAACAATCTCCCCCTTTGCGTCAATGGAGCCGAAAGCTCACTTTGGTTGAGCTGCATAAGACTTCTTTATTGTTCTAAACATCTTCGTTATGATGGCCAATAGATGATGATGAAACGTAATGTACCACCGAAGCATGTCTGTGAAGTTCTTCTTGTCTGCTTCTAAGTTCTGCTTGCACCGATGAATAATATTGATAATATGCTCCAAGCAATCTGTTGAGAACAGATGTTTATCAACAAGAGCAAATAGAAATTTGTTGGCTTCACCTTTTGTAAACATCACAGTCAGATGTGTAGAATCGATTTGACCCATCTTCATTTTGTTCACATCGCCTGGTTTCGGTGTTGGCTTGACAGTCGGTTTCTTGTTCATCACTTTCGCTATCTCCTGATCCATAGCAGCAACCTCATGGATGTAAGAGGCTAACATCCTCTTCAAATGATCTAGTATCGGCTCATATTCTTTAGGATTAGTGAGCAGAATGTTGAACAATAGAATCCAGTCATGAGGATTTAAATTCGGTAGGTCTGCCAGGGAAATAATCGACACCGAGTTTGCTGTTCCTCGTGTGATTTTGAAATTAACATTTATGAACTTCCCAGCAGGTGAAGGCTTGAGTACCTTGACAGTAATAATCTTCTGTGCACTCAATGTCAAGTACTGTGGTTGACCATACTTCAGATAAAAGTCGATAAGCTCACGATCAACCTTTGGATGTGGGAAAGGAACTTCAACAGTCGAGCCAAAACAATGAAACGTGAATGCCTTTCGTGTTATTGGCATGTCGAACTGTGAGTCCTTAGAGTTATCACAATCAAACTAAGCGACAGGTTCCAGCCAGTAAACGCTACGAAACTCTATTGCTTCATTGATAAGTGTATCTTTCGTCCAAAGGGGAAACAAGGCCTTCTTGCAGTTTAAGGCTTCTTCATCTTCCTTGTTCCTCCTTTCCCCTTTCCTCAGCCTCCCTCGCAATCCTCAAGGTTTCATTCAACTCTCTGTCCCTCTTCTTTCGTTTAAGAGCCTCAGCAATAGTCTCTTCTTCTTCGTCATCACTATCACCATCAATCTCTTTCTTTTTAGCTTGAGAACCAGAACCCGAAGCTTCATTACCCTTCGGTTCGGTTGTAACTTTGACTTTCAGTTGAGCAGATTCAGTTTCGGTTTTTACAGTAACCTTTGATTGAGCACCTTCTCCCCCTTGTTTTGGAGGCATGAATTGCTCCGAAACACCCTTCATCTCGTCTAATAATGCAAGGGCAGGAAGAAGTTTCGAAGTTAGATGATTCCTTATGGTCAAAGTCAGAATAGGATCATGAGCACCAAGGAGGTTGGTCAGCATATCCTTAACATCCCCACCACAACTACGAAAGATAGCTCTCTCCGTCTTCAACAAAGAAATTTCCTTTTCAGCTTGAGCAAGCTGCACCTTCTAAACTTCAATTGTGGAGGCTTGACGTGCAAGTTCCTCCTTTAGAGTACTTTCCTTTGCTAGAGCAGCGTGAAGAGATTCAAGCTGAGAATTCACAGAACTGATAAGTGAAGTGTTCTCTGCTTGTATTGAAGAACGAACTGCCTCAAACTTTGTTTGCTCTTCTTGAAGGGACTTGGATACGGAATCCACAGAGGCATTCACCTTAGCTGTATTGGTGTCAGCATGCCCTTTGAGTGACTCAAGAAAGATCTGAGTACTATGAACAATTTCTGCAACGTCAGTGGTGGCCTTCTGGCAAGAAGAAGTAGACGCATTAACAGCCTTTGTGGATTTGTCAATTGAATCAGTATATTGCTCAAGAGCAGTATCCAGGAAAGCCTTGAGCACTACATCATTGTAGATCTTGTTCGCATCAAGCAATTTATCAAGTTTCTCATCAATGCTCTGTAATTGTTGACGTGTGACTGGAGCTTCATCATCATCATCTGTAGGAAGCCTATATGGACTGTAGTAGGTCGAATCAAACTCATCATTAGCACCACCGAGAGTGGCACCGGAATCAGTTGAAGGTGAGGGTGAAAGTGTTTTGGGAGTAATTAGAGGTTCAGTTGCAGTAGTCGCCCCCTGTATCAGATACGTTGACTCTTACTGTCGGTTCAGGGATTGTAGTGGAAGTTGATTGGGAAATTATAGGAGGTGGTAAGGGAGTTGTAGAAATAGGAATGGAAGAAACCGGTGGTGGAACAGAAGTTGTTGTCTGAGATGTTATAGGTGGGGGTACAGGAGCAACCGAAATAGGAACTGTTTGTTTCGGTGATGAAGGTGGTGTAGGAAGTTTGTCATGAAGAGATTCGGTTGGAGTAGGAGATCGGGGAGGAGTGTTACCTCTCGGTGATTCATGATGAATTTCTTCTTCTTCCTCCTCTTCATCGTTTTCTGAACTGGAAGGAGAGGGACTCTTGGCTTTCTTCGCCATCTTCTTAATCTTCTTTGGCTTAGAAGAATCCCCTTTCTCAGACTTTCGCTTCCTTGATTTGGCATGCTTAGACTTATCATCCTCAGTTGTCGCTGGCTTGGTAGTAGCCCTTTTTCCTCGATTGCCAGGCTTTTCCACAACTTCCAAGGCAGCCTGCTATTCAGGAGATAAGACTCTCGGTTCCTTGGGAGGAATCTGGCGATAATCAGCCATGACCGTGCTCTCTGTGGTGACACATCTGTACATGGTATCTGGTATAGAGCCATTGTGAGGAAACTTTGTAGGATCAGAAATGATGATTTTCTTGGTGTGGAACGTAGCCACAGACGCGATTAGGGCATACTGCATGTCCGGAATCTTCAAAGTATCAATCGCCCTTCGTGTAATAAGAGTCCAGAATTGTGCACACGAAATTTCAGATTGCCTCGTTGAAGTGTTGAGGCTTTGCACCACTTGAGACCAGATAATCGTCCCATAGTCGAGATTGAGACCATTGTAAAAGTCGTAGAGAAGGGTTAGGAAACCCTTACTGGTACCATCAGACCCACCACTCCTCTCTGCTAAACTCTTGATGAGAAGAGTAAGTAATCCATTCCATTGGGGCGGTAAGCAAGACTTCTTAACCTTCGTAACCATGGTTAGGACATCGGTGTAGCCCATCTCGTAGAGCATCGAGAACAATTGAGTTGTGGTAATGAAGTCCAGTGAGATTACAGATGAATCCATAACAAGTTGTAACAGCGAACAAAATCTCCCTTTTGAAATCGAAGCCTTGTGAGAGAAGATTTGGAAGTAGATCCTCTCCTTGTTCTTATCACAGGAAACTGTAGTGTAGACTTGCGATAGGAGTGACATTGGTATAGATTCCACCTTTGTTAGGGCTAGAACCAAAGGTGAATACTTCAAACACTCAACCACTTGCAGCATATACGAATCGTACAGAAAAGGGTTGAGTTCAATGATCATATTCTGATTTGGCTTGATCGTGAGTAATGTGGACGAAGCAGTTTGATCGTGAGCCGATGAAGAAGTCGCCAATGTTGATTGAAGAAAGAAGATGAACAGTTGTCAATCGCTGTGTATATAGAGAGAGTTTGTTGCAGGTAAAAGAGACAAATGCAATTAGAAACCCTGTTTATACCGTTGCCAGGAGAGAGAAATAATCGTAATGATAAGGATGGGGTCACTAAAACGTCGCCTGAAAAAGCGCGATGTGACAGGCTGGTTTCTCCCAGGTATACGTCAACACGCGTGGGTTTAGGGACCTTTCAAATTCACGCGCCCAAAAGCTTATCCTCAATTCGTCGTTTGAAATTCAGCTTCGCTCCAAAATATAGAATAACACCTGTTGCTCCAAAAGATAAACAAAAATCGAACCAACTGTAACCAGAATGTTGGAAAAAAAAATTTCTTGCAATAGGGTGACAAAAGATAAAGATATAAAGCAAAATGTGTATTGGATGTGAGTGATGTCTTACTAGAAGACATAAAGCAGATGATTCCAGGCAAGAATCGCTTCCTTCAAAGTCAAGAAAGACTTGAAGTGCTTGTGTGGGTTCCCGAGAAATAACGATCAAGTGTTTGTAGAGAAACATTGAAAGGCTTCTTTTAATTTAAAGGCTAAGGGTAGCTTATCTTCAACCGAACATCGATTCTTAACATAAGACCGAACATTTGAAGAAGTACTTGTGAGACCGATGTGGTCTGTTGAACAAGTAGGTTGGATATAATATTTAGTGACTAAACAAGTGATGGAAATCTCCAAAACAAAAACAAACTGGATCTTTTTGGGAAGAAAAGCCTTGGTGTTAGACAATTTCATAAAAGACCACTCAAAAATAAAAATGAGATTTCATTAGGTAACCAGTAAGATCTTGAATATAATATTTCACCGTCAATTCATTGTTGGTGTTGGATTGTGGGTTTCACTCAGCACGTGGTGTACGTATCTAAGATCACAAAGACATATTTTATGCAACCATAAACCTCAGTGGTAAAGACCGAGAGTCTCAAGGGTTACAGTGGTGAACCGAAAGTTGATGGAGAATATAAGGAAGGTGGCTAAAGAACCGAAAGTACCTCTGCTAAAGAAATGACAAAGCAGAAAAACTCTTAACTTATTTGAGAAGAGTAAGGTAGCTCTTGACTTGAATTGATAGTAACAGCCTGATTGGGAAGAAACGATAGGTATAGATCGAATCATTAAGGCCTTGCTCTTAGTCGTAGAGGCTTTGGTCAACATGCAGCAGCATGCTTCTAGGGACTCTTAACTAGTTCATATGGAAATAATCGAACCTGCCTTAGCTCCAAATTATGTTGTACTGGTATACTGGGGACCTAATTAAAAGAACAAGCAAACAAACACACCACACAAACAAAACAAACACACAAACCACACAAAAAAAATAATGTTAAAAATATTTGAAGTTTTGAGATTTTCTGAAAATAAAATAAAAATAAAAACAGAAAGAGAAAATATTTTTAGAATTTTTGAAGTTTTTCTGAAAAATAATAAAAACAGAAAGTAGCAAAAAAAAACACTTAAAAAATTGAGTTAAAAGTATAAACAATATGTACAACCGAAACCTTATCTTTAAGAAAATGAAGCGAAATAAGCCGAGCGTTCGGTTCATTTCGGTTCCTTAAAATTCCAGAGCCGAAATAGACCGAGCGTTCGGTTCGTTTCGGTTCCTGAAAATTATGGAGCCAAAATAGACCGAGTGTTTGGTTCATTCCGGTCTAGTAGCTGTTAGATACATAAGGGACCCTATCATTTATCGATATAGTGTTATGTCAACAGTAGGTTTTTCCAGAGAAGATGTTAACTTAGTGCCAAACGCCATAGGAACCTTCACTTACGAATCTCCCGGCATACCAAATTTTGTTAGCAAGTTCTTTGTGTAGGCCTCTTGGTTGATAAAGATACCTTCTGGTCCCTGTCTAATATTCAAACCAAGGAAAAAATTAATCGGACCCATTGCGCTCATTTCAAATTTAGTCTCCATCAACTTCCTGAATTCAGCTGTTAAGCTAGGATTCGTGGAGCCGAAGATGATATCATCGACATAAATCTGAACTATCATTAGATGTTCGCCTTCTTTCTTTCGGAAGAAGGTTGGGTCAACCGAACCTTGCTTAAATTTTGACATTTTCAGAAATCGAGTTAAAGTTTCATACCAGGCCCTCAGTGCTTGCTTTAAACCATATACAGCTTTATCTAGCACATAGCAATGATCAGGGAATTTCTCATTCACGAACCCAGGTGGTTGCTCAACATACACCGTTTCTTCTAGTTCTCCATTCAACAAAGCGCATTTTACATCCATTTGGAAAACTTCGAAGTTTTTATGTGCAGCATATGCCAGAAAAATTCTAACTGATTCCAACCTTGCTACTGGAGCGAAGGTTTCCTCATAATCTATCCCTTCCTCTTGGCAATATCCTTTTACCACCAACCGAGCCTTGTATCTAATAACGTTCCCTTCTTTGTCCAATTTGTTCCTGAAGACCCATTTCAAGCCGACCACTGAAGCATCCTTTGGTGTGGGAATCAGCCTCCAAACTCGATTGCGTTCGAACTCATGAAGCTCATCTTGCATTGCTTGTACCCAATCTGAATGATCAAGTGCATCATTAACTGTTTTCGGTTCAACTTTGGAGACAAACGAATTAAACATACATAATTCAACTTTAGAGAATAATGCAGTTTGTTTCGCTTTCAATTAAGAACGAGTGAGAACTCTCTCAGATGATTCACCAATGATTTGTGCTTTGGGATGATCCTTGGTCCATTTCACTAAAGGAGGATAATTTGGGTCATAGGTTGGATCCAACTCTGCATTTACTTCCTCTTCAAGTTCTGATTGCTCACCTTCATCAGTTGTATCTTCTTTCTCCCCCTCGACTGGCGAAGTATAACCTGTGTCAGGATCAAAGTTTTCATTATCTGTGGGAGTCGGATTCTCCCCCTCGATTGGACTATTATTGGGTGGGTTTGGAGTTGTATGCTCCCCCTCGCCTGAACCTTTATGAGTTAGGGATGGAATTGGATTCTCCCCCTCGAAAGACGTTTCAGTTGTCTTTGGTGCTGATGAACTCTCCCCCTTGAACATTGAGCCGTTGTTTGGAGAGTCAGTGGAGGGTTGATCAGCTGTTGGTTTAGGAGGTTCACTTTCCATTTCTTTAGCAGCTTCATCTATGATCTTTTTGAGATTGTCGATTTTGTTGTCTGCTGCTGTCGCTTCAGAGTGTGCTTCTTTCTCTGGTTCATCAAATAGCCGAATGTACTTTTCAAACAAGTTAGATATTGGAACCGAGACTTGTCCTGATTCAGGAAATATTTCTCCCAAGGCACTTTCGCTCCTTTGAACTTTCTTCATGTAATTATCGTCAAAGGTTTCGTAATATGTTTCTTCAATTCGTTTGGAGCGTTTGTTCAAAACTCTGTATGCCTTTGAAGTGAGTGAATAACCAAGGAAAATTCCCTCATCTGCTTTGACGTCAAACTTGTTTCGGTTCTCCTTTGAATTAAAGATGAAACACCTTGAACCCAACACGTGGAAAAAATTGACGTTGGGCTTTCGATTGTTTAGGATCTCATATGGAGTGATTGAGAATCTTTTGTTGAGCAAATATCGGTTCTGAGTGTAGCACGCGGTTGCAACTGCATCAGCCCAAAAGTATAATGGAAGAGAAGCGAAGCTTAGCATGGTTCTGGCTGCTTCACATAAAGAACGGTTTCGTCTTTCAACAATCCCATTCTGTTGTGGAGTATAAGGGGTCGAAAAGTTATGAGATATCCCCTTGTCAGCCAGAAAATCGTCAAAATCTTTATTCTTGAATTCCAGCCCATTATCGCTCCTTATATTCCTCACCAGCTTTCGCAGTTGTACTTCTACTTGCTTGATGAACGTCTTCAGCTTAGGAGTAGCATCTGATTTTTGTTTAAGAAAGAAAACCCAGGTGAAGCGTGAAAAATCATCTCCAATGACAAGAATAAACTTACTACCACCGAAGCTTTCGATAGCCGAAGGTCCACACAAGTCAATATGCAGAAGTTCAAGAGCTTCAACAATCTTTGTATTGATTCGTGTAGGATGGCTCTTTCTGCTTTGTTTGCCCATCTCACATGCTGCACACAGATGATCCTTGTCAAACTTGAGAAGAGGAAGGCCTCGAACGTGATCACCAAGCACCAACTTATTAATATATTTGAAGTTCAGGTGCGATAAACGTCGATGCCACAACCAGCTTTCATCAGTGTTTGCCTTTGAAAGTAGACATATTGCTGGTTTTCCTCGAATTGGGTTGAGATTTAAAGGATACATCTCTCCCTTGCGTTCAGACTTCAACAGAACCTTTTTGGATTACTTCTCAACTATTTCAGAGCCCTCATCATCAAATGAAACATTCAAACCTGTTCCCACAACTAATTATGACACACTGATGAGGTTATGCTGCAATCCTTCCACATACACAACTTTTCGAATAGAGAAGTCTCTGTTGGTTATCATACCATATCCTTTGATTGTTCCATACGAGTTATTGCCATACTTGACATATCCACCATCTTTTAGGGACTGAAACTCCCTCAGCTCTTCCTTCCTTCCTGTCATGTGACGCGAGAAGCCACTGTCTATATACCATTCATCATCGAACTGCTCGTCACGTATCACCTGCAAATTCAAGCAGATTTAGGAACCCAAAGTTTCTTGGGTCCTGGTGAGTCTTTCACAGAAAAAGGAATTGCAGTAGAAATATCAATCAAATAAGTTCTTTTTATTAAAGTGGATTGATCTTTTCTTTTGATGGTGTACACCTTGATTTTAGTTTTATCTTGTTTAGTTTTTGTTGTAGTCGATGGTGTGTTGTCAGATGGTTTTGGTGTTTTCTTTTGAATCCTAGGGTTAGCTTTCCTTTTATTATCATTAGAATTAGAATCAAGCTTTCCCTTTCCTTTGATGTCCTTCACCGACTTTAATTTGCTTTGGGAGTTGGAAGGACCGAAACTAGACTTGTGACCGAAACTTGACTTGGGACCAAAACTAGACTTGGGACCGAAACTTGACTTTCGGTTCTGACTGCCGGTGTTGGAATCGAAAGTAGACATTCGGTTGTTAGACTTGACGTTTTGACCGAAAGTAGACGTTCGGTTCAGTACGCTAGTTTTGGAATAGTAGGAATTTAGACTGAAATTTTCTTTTCCTTTTATCTTTTCCTTCCCTTTGTCAATTGATTCTTTCTTATGAGGTACGTAGTTGGGATTTTGAGATTCCCAATGACGTTTTCACTCATTCAGATTTTTCATGTATCTTTGATTTCTTTGGCGTTTCTGTTCAGCTAACTCCTTCTGAGATTTGTGGATATTGAAGCTAGCCTTTGGCTTCGTCTTTTGAGTTTCGGTTGTCTTAGTTGGAACATTCGGTTCATTCATTGGTTCTTCAGGGATTTCTTTTGTTCCACTTGTGCTTGGTTTGTCGAAACTCGAGGGTTTGTTGATGGGTTCAGCAACATATCTTCCTTTAACCCTCCATGAAGTTTGCTCAGATAAGCCTACAGTTTCGTCTGCGTTGTCAATAGCGGCTGACCAGAAGTAATCGTCGCACCCTTCTGCATTGTCTTCGTCGACCAAGATTTTTAACTCTGTCGTTTGTTTTGCAGTTATCCCTATAACAGCATAGACCTGATTCGGTACAGTTTGAACCTTTTGATAAACCATAGCTTTCTCTTTGCGTTTCTGTGGCTTGTCTTTTGACAGGCGAGCGAATTCAACCGAATTTTCAGATATGAGGGGTTTCTCATTCTCGGTTTCGCTCTTCATAAACTCAGAGCAATCAACTACGTTTTCTACTGAGATTTCGCTCATCCCACTTTCCTCATCAAATTCAGACGTATTTTCTAAGTTTATTTTATTTTCTGAAATTAATTTGGTGTTTGACGAGTCAAATGATTGAATAGTTCCGGACTTAATGTTTAACCTATCATTTTCATCTAGGAGATTTTTTAGCATACATTTATGTTCCTTAGAGTCAATGAAGGTCTCTATCTTGTCCAGTCTAATTTTGTAGGAGATGGATGTTTCTTCTGAGGACACTATTGATTCACACTCAGCAATGACCTCATCCTCCTTAAATTCAAGGAAGGGTAAGATCATCTTATGAATCTTTTTCCCTATCTCACAACTTAAATGCAATTGAGCAATATTAGTATATAAGCGCTTAGCAATTAAACAAAAAACATTCCTTTGTTTTAAAAAGTTTAAATTGTCTCTTTGCAAATAAATGCTTTCATCCCTAGCCCTACTCAATTCCGCCTCCTTCAGCCCAATCCACCTCCTTCTCTCCTCACTTTTTGAAGACACACTGCTGAGTTGGTTAGTTAGATTAGAATTCGCTAAGCGAGTTTACATGAGACTACCACTTAAATTAGAAAACTTAAATTTTAATTCATTTAAATCTTCTTCATATTCTGTTACTGGAATTTTAAGTGATTCAAGGATTGATTGTACCTTTTTCATCAGCCGATCACAGTCGTTGATCTTCTCGCTCACGGGCTTGGCTGCAAAGCATTTGTCCTCAGTTAGGTTCGGCTCCTTACTTGCACTTTCGGTTGATCCACCAGCTGTGACCATCAAACATCTTCCAGACGAACCTGCATCCTTTGCCACATAAGCTCTTCCATGAGTGGGCTTTCTCACCTCTTCATCTTCAGAATCGGTTGACCAAACTTCAACGCCACCGAACTCATCTTCATCTGGATTCTCCTGCACAATCAAGGCATTCATAGAACTGTTAGTTGCCTTCTTTTTCTTGATCTCTTCCAACTTGCGCATGTCGTACGCGTCATCGTCTTCACTATCTCTTTTCTCTGCCATTTTCCTCAGCATGCAATCTTTGGCAAAGTGGTTCTTGCCGTGACAGTAGTTGCAGTCGAACCCAGAGTCTCCTGCAAGCTTGCTTTCCTTCTTGTCTTCATCCTTTTGAGAAGAATTCTTCGTTTCATCCTTCAGCTTCTCAGAACTGTAACTTCCCTGCCAGTTTCGGTTCTTATTGACAGGAAATTTTCTTCGTGCAAACTTCTTTGGATTGGTGACCATCATAGCATACTCTTCACTTGTAAGGTCACACTCAGACATATCCGACTCCTCTTCCTCTTCTGCAACACTTTTTCCTTTTGAGACAAGGGCCAGCGATCCCACACCCGAAACTACATTCGCTTCTTTGGTTACCACACTTTCATGGGACTTAATTATTCCCACAAGTTTTGCCAGTGAGTAAGATTTAAACTGTTCATGTGCTTTCACTGTTGAGACCACAGCCATCCATTCTGGTCTTAGACCGTTCATGAAGGTTACCTTCAGCTCGATCAACTTTCTTTCTATTCCATGTTTGATCATCTTACTTAGGAGATGATTGAACCGATCGAAAGTTTGTATCAGTTTTTCTTCTGGTTTCTGTTCGAAAACTCCAAATTCTGAGAGCAGCAAGGTTTGAATGGAGTGTTCTAGATCTTCATCAGTTGAGTAAAGTTCTTTCAACCTATCCCAGATTTCTTTGGCCGTCGTGCATGAACCAATTAACCGAAAAGTATCAGATTGCAAGGCGAACCTGATCATTCTCATGGCCTTCACATTACACAGCAACTTGTCCTTCTCATCCTGTGGCATCTTGTCTTCGTCCGCCACCAGCTTGTTATATTCTTTTTGGGTCTTGACAGTCGTGTTCGTTCTTGAGTGAACAAATGGCCCAAGCGTGATAGCTTCCCAGATGAGATAGCCATTATCTTCAGATCCAACCACGTAATCTTCAAAGTGATGCGCCCATACTTCATAGTCTTAAGTGTAAAGAATGGGAATCCTTGTAGTGGATCCAATGCTGTTAGAGATGTTGATGGGATTTGTTTGAGAATCTTCGTGAGACATGGTGAGCCACTAGAATCAGACCTGTAAACTTGAGATTAGGGTTTTATCAAACACAGGAATTACCGTCGACAGGAAGAAGACGGCTTCTATATATTCGATGAAAGCGGAAACCCTAAAGAATTCTTAACACAGAAGGAATGTGTATTGAGCACACAGTCTCCTGCTCTGATACCAATTGTTAGAACAAAGTTCAATTAGGATCGATAGATTCTATGCAGGCAAACAATTGAGAACGAACTATGAACACAAGAATGACTTTGAATGTGTCGTATGATTAAAATTTCAACACCTCAGAAGAGCTTGATTAAGAACTTCGACTGTAGAGGTATTTAGGGTTACAGAACAATAATCAATAATCAAGAACGTTAACCTTTTAATACATACATGCATGCATTACTTATAGTCTAACCCTACTAGCTAATCACGGATGGACATGCCCAATCCGGATACAAAATACAAGCCCATGACGCAACACAATAAGACCCAACAGTTATAGTGAGAGATTGGTAAATTATCATGCCTTTAAGTAAGACATTATGAATCGTGTCCCATATGCTTCGGGTATAGGATCGATTGCATTTGCTATAATATTTTTGTGTTCTGAATTTTCCAAATTCCTAGGGCATTAAGAAGACCAAAGTTGTTAAACAACTGTTAAGGACAATCCAAGGTTCGCCAAAGATTGGTTGCTTATGGACAGTTGGAAATATAGTAATGGATGGACCATATTGACATGATTATGAATAGATAGGATTGTCACATGGCAAATATGGAAATGTTTCCATAATAGGAGTTGGATATTAAGAATCTTTGTGTAAGTTAGAAACTTTCATGCAAGAAGGATGTTCAAAGGAATGTACTTTGAATATGAGACTTCGTATCTGTGGAATTTTCCTATGACAATATCCAGTGGAGTAATTTGTAATATCATTGTCCAAGTCTCTGTGGTTTTGGTGCATTGACATTACTAAAGGATCATTGCATGATAGTTTAGAATCTAACACATTCTAATAGTGGCAAGAATTTCGTATTCTTACACTTACGATAAGGATTTGGAATTGTGAAATGAGTGTCATTGGAAATGTTTATAATTGATCTATTTCTCAAAGTAAGGACCATAGGTAAACATAGTGTGCATGCTTGGAGCATGGAATAACTATTGTTTTAATTCAAGTATTAGGTTGATTAGTCGATACATTATACATTGAATAATGTGTAATCAATATGGTGATTAAATAATAAATGTTTTTATTTATATTCAAAATTTTTGAGACCATATTGGATTCGATTATTCTTGTGTTTCACTTCGCATTTTTTACTTCCCGAATAACTAGGTTATTCAAACATCCACAGTCAATCATACTTTGGAAGTAAGTAATGAGGTAAGACTGTCATGAATCCGACTGTAGATTGTCTAAGTGCTGAGACATAGCACAAGTTTGTTGCAGTGTTCATGAGTACTCTTGTAATAAGATTTGAGTATTGGATTAAACCCACACTCATCTGAATCACTTCATGGATTTTATCACGAGTGATTATGAGATGATAATATCTTATATTCTTGAAGCAGAGACATATGTCTTGTAGTTTACGAGTCGGTTGCACATTGATGATGCGTAAACACACACGTAACTTGGTGTTATAAAACGTATTGTTGTGTGTGATTTGATGAGTAAATTGAGCAAGCATATGATTCGAAGTTTATCCGTTCCTTTTACCCTAAGAGGGATAAAAGCGATCTCTGTGGCCCCTCGATGATTTGGTGATGACACCCTAAGCGCTTGGCCAAGCCTGGACTGATTTGATTTGTTCAATTAGTCAGTCATCATAAATCGGAAATCGTGAAACAACACATGAACAGAGAGAATGATTTGAATCCATGTCTTAGTTCATACGATATCCTGTAGAATGGAGGAATATATGATCCCTTATCTAAAGGACACGTTATTGATCAGAGTTGATAGCAGCTTTTGAGAGCTACGATTGCTAGTCGGTTTTTGAAGTCGTACTTGCAGTTATAGTTATTAGACTTATCCAAGTGGGAGACGGTTGGATTAGGTGTCTAAGCCCATAACTGTAATTGGTATGTACTTGACCCGATAGTAGCATGCTACATTTTGGGTTGCATTCACCGGAGCAATTTGATAGGAAGGATATTTGAGAAAGAGTTTATTTGTGATTTATTAATATATTATAAGAATAATATATTAATTGAGAAATCATATTATTTAATTGGTATTGATCAAGAATTAATTTGAAATTAATTTAGTGATCAAAAGAGACTGATTAAATTAACAGGGGCTGATTATGTAAAGAAGTGATTCATACAGTTTGGCTATTGATCCATAATTGATTAGTAATGGACAAAGTTTATATGGAGTCCATGAAGTGTTATTGGGTTAAAAGCCTAAGTGAATGGATTATGGTTTACAAGTGACCCTTAGAATTCTACACTATATATGTAACCCCTCCAACCCTAAAATTTCCACTGGTGTTCCATGAGGAAACCCTAGGCGATTTTGGTGGTTCCTAGCCTCTCTCTCGTTATCCTCCATTGTTCTTCGTGTTTTGTGAAATATTTGAGGCATCACACTTGAGGTGCTAAGCTCTTGAAAGACCAAGTTCTACAAGCTACATTAAAAGTGGTATTCATCTAACAAGTTTTTATGTTGTATATCTCCAATTGCATGCTAGCTAGGGTATATGCTTTGGATAATATGAAATTTCATGTATAATTAGAGAAAACTTAGATCCAAGGAATTAGGGTTGTATGTGCACCATAGGAGTGTTATAGTACCTAAAACCCATCAGTTATATGATTTTTTTTTGTGTGGTGACATGGAGAACTGAGAGGCAATACTAGGGACGAGTATGAGTAGGTGTGAAAGGTAGTAGAGGCCTATACTACCAGAAAAACGGGACTCATACTTCGATTATGGAAAGTCACAATGTTACTAAATTTTCTAAGTAATCGAGCTATTTTGTTCATTTCCATAATTACCTTTGTTTCAATAATGATTTATGTTCCAGCCCTGGTGGTCATAACCAATCTAGCCCAACCTGAGAATAAGTTTGTGAAATAAGTTAATTGGTTCAGAGAACCATGTTCGATATAGGATCTGACTTAAATCAGAAGATTGAAGGAAGAAACATTCAAATCGATCGACAGAAGTATCACAACCCTTGTTAAAGACTAAGCAGCCAGTAGCAAAAAATGTTACCTACAAGAATGTGGTTATACCGCAATAGAACATGAAGGAAGGTATCTTTCGTACAAGAGTTTGAATCAAAGAGATCTGAGTCTATTTAATGAAATGAGAGGTTACTCGATCATGGCCCATTGGTTTGTTATGGTAGTGTAAGAAAATACCATAACTAAAGTTAAATCTATTTTAGAAGGATAAAGGATGAGCAGGTGCAAGATTGAGCACCGCGGTAGATAAGAAGTCCAAGAGTTAGAAACTCGTTTGGAAAAATATATAAGTTATGGTTATTACCAAGGATGGAAAGTTAACATGCGGAGTCATTATACAAAGCCCTATTTTGTGGAAAATTTTAGGACCTAATCATCCTAAGGGGGAGATAACTGCAACACCAACAGATGCCGGCTAGTCAAATAAGATATAATAAGCATTAAAAACGAATTTTTGATAGAATATTATTTAGGTTAAATAATATTAACCAAAGTCATAGTATATATCACAAGGATTTCGTACATATAAAGAACACTGAAATCCGACTTCGTATGAAAAAGTTATACTTCTTCGAAGTTTTGTGATTAAACCGACACAACTTTGGGTATCGTAAAAAGTGAATTCTTCAAAATTACTTTTTAGCCTAAGTTATCTAAACATAATTCGTAGTAGTCGTTAAACTGAGAGCAAGCATATAGAGCTCTAAGAGAAGAAATTATCAATAAAGAGACTATGATGCGGAATTATAAGTTAATCTCATGGATCTTTATAAAGCTCAACAATAATGGATTGTGGAATTTAAATAGGAAATATAACAAAAAAATACATTAGTAAACATAAAAAATTTAAACAGATACTTGTTGAATCATAAAAAGGTTTGCAATCAAGCACAAGTTACTAAATGATGAACAACAAAGTGTGAACAAAAGATATAAAGTGATAAGGAGATTTGTATTTCACTTGGAACAAATACAAGGAAAATAGAAATCCGACACACATTACAATGATTACAAGACTATCTATTTATATTAGGAAATAGTACAAGTCTCTAAATATAATATCTCAAAATCAATCCTGATTAAGATGTCCATGTTTCCCATGCTTGGACTGTCAATATCAACTAAGCACACAACGTCAGAAAGGTGATCATTACTTCACTGACATTGCGGTGTACAAAAGACAAATAACTTTTAAAATCTTCACATCTTCCATCTCCGGTATCCAACTTTGCAGTCAAGCTCTTAGAAACTCAACTCTTCGCTAACACATCTCTTTTTGAACTACTCGAAACTTAAAGACAAATCTTCGCTTACATTTATTCTACATAGTTGTTGATCGTCACTTTCATGTAACAACAATTCCCCCCTAAGTGACCTCGCAACTATCACGCTCATCAATTAAGTTTGAGAAACTTAATGATGATCCACCAGAACCTTCTGACTTCAACGAACCATTTGATTCTTCAAATGATTTCAACTTTCACTTCTTTGATGGTGAATTTGGATTTCTCGACATAGTTAACAGTATCTTCAAGTTGAGACTTGGAGCACCGATGGAATGTGGTTGCTGTAAGGAAGTGTTTCTTGCTTTCTTTGGAGAGCTTTAAGACGATTCCAAGATTAGGAAAACTTGTTGTACCGATGCTCAAATCTTGAATTCCTTCGATAATGAATGTAGCATGTTCAAATGGTGGAAAATTCATCTTTTCAGCAAAGAGAGGGTAAGTTTCAGCTTCAATCTTCAAAAAATCAGATACTAGAGCTTTAAGAAATTCATAGGCTCTAGCATAGGTTGGCTTCATGTTGTTATGCTTTTCAATATTTTTCTTGAACACCCTTACGATTGCGAGAATTTCTTTAGAGTTCATGTAGACGAAGTCCGCTTGAGTGCGGTAGTATTCTTTGTTGAAGTGAGAGAGAGTATATTGATTGTATGTTGCATTCTTGAATGATCAACACTTGAAAGTTTTGACTGTATTAGGGGAATCATTTGAATAGATCTCCTCGATTGTCTTTCAATGCTTGTGATGAAAATCATTTAGTCTTTCTAGCTTCATAGGGAGTCTTTTCTTATCAGGGATGCGAAGATTGAATGGCTCAAAGACTAGAAAATACTTAGCATTTAGATATAATGGAATGTCCCAAAAGCCATCAGAAGGTAGTTCAGTGTACATCAGGTGAGATACATATTCTGTGTCTAATAGTCTATGCATAGGACTCACCCATAATTTTACTAAACTTTCATCCATCCTGATATCAACACCTTGAGTTTGGTAGATGTACTTTACCAATTTTTTTGTTCTCTAGTCGGCCTTTTTTTGTTTCGTGACCAGAGTGTCATTTGTTTTGTCCGATGACATCGAAGGCTCTGGTTCTTCTTGGTTGATAAGAGTGGTCTTCGGTGGGGAGGAATTCAGTGGAGATAGAATTGGAGTCTTTTGTTTTGAAGGAGATTGCGGTGGAGATTTATCTTTTGGAGTCAGAGGAGGAGTTGGAATTTCGTTTGAAGGAAGAGGGGAATTTGGTTTGTCTGATGCCGAAGAAGAGCTTGTAATTTCATCAACTTGAATTGCTTGATCCTTTCCCTATTTTGAGGAAGAAGGATTTCCCTCCTCCTCAAACAAAGCTTTAATCTCCTTGAGTAGCTGGTGGGTATGGTGGAATCTACTCAACATCTGCAACCTTAAGTCATTTGTAGTCATGAGGCTTGGGTTGATGAGATGAGATGTAATATCCTTGGAGACTTGATTGATTTCATCAAGTTTTTCCTTTTCTGTGACCGCTCTGCGTAGACCTCTGATAGAGGATTGGAGTTCGGAGTACCCAGCTTCATAAGCGTTGTGGGTCTCATTTATCAGAAACTTGGTATTTGCTTCCTGTTATGCGGTCACCTTGACCAATTCTTCTTTCATTTCATGGACATCCTTAATCGATTCTTCAGCTTTCTTCAAGAATTCCTCATGATATGCTTGTCTTTTGTTATCAAGCGGTCGATGCCCATTTCGATGCATAGAAGAACTCTTTCAGCTGTACACTTCTCTCTTGTTTCTATGGCTTCAATCCTTTTATGTAGGGTTCGTAGTGTGACTGGGGCAGGAGTTTGCGGTGCTGCAGTAGGTGTTACTACAGTCAAGATTTGATCAGTTGTGCCCTTGAGTTCCAAAAACTCCTTTCTCGGTACAGTTGGCTTCTTTTTCTTTTTGGTCTTCTTCTGTTGGACATCTTCTTCAAGGTGATCATGAAACCCAAACATTGGTTCTGCGCTGAGCTACACTTTGATGACATCATTGTTGGAATATCCTACATTATTTGGAGTAGGATTTGGCCTTCAATCACCTTCTTGGTTTCCTATTGTTTCTCTTACCCTTTTCATTGTTTCCCCTATCTCCTCCATCCAATGATGTGTTTTCTTCAGATCATCAACTTTCTTTGCACCTTGGAAGAAGTTCGCCCAGTAAATTGCAACAAGCTAATTGACTAAGTCTTTTTGTTGTTGTTTCTTAGCTTGTTGCGCTTTTCTTGCGCGAAGATCTATTTTGAAGGCTTCAAACTTCTACTTCTTTGATTATGCACTAAGCTGATAGTGTTGGGTTTTGAGCATTCTAACACTCCTATGTTGTACATGCAACCCTATGTGCTTTGGATCTATGTTTTCTCTATTATACATGCATACATTCAAAATTCCAAAGCATCATCCTAACTAGCATAAAATGGAGTATCTATACTACAAAAGTCTAGTTAGATGACATACCTTTTGATAGAGCTTGAAGTCTTGAACCTTTAAGAGCTTAGTGCCCCAAGTGTTGCACCTCAAATGGAATCACACAACACCACCAACAATTGGAATAACTTGAGAATAGGTTAATTGGTTCACTCTATGAAATCGACTTTGCCCTCTTTTTGTCTCCACTAGTGCCATTTCATGAACCATGGGGTCCTTTATATAGTGTGGCTCATTTAGGGTTACACCATGTAAACCCTAATGTGCATGACTTTCCATTTCCTTCATGATCCATGGGTTTTAACCTCCATGGAGTATCCATGGGTTACCACATGGGTTAAGCCCAACATGAAGGACTATGGACCACAAGCCCACATATATAAGAATGAATGATTTACAAAATCAATCCCCATATATTTAATTAGTCTCTTTTGATCACAAAATTAATTCTTGATCAATACTAATTAAATAATATGATTTCATATTAGTATATTAGAACTTATAATAAATTAATATAAATCATAAATAACCTTTTCTCATTTGTCTATCTAATTGTTCCGATGCCATGCAACCCAAATGAACCATGCTACTCTCGGGTCGAGTACATACTAATAATAGTTATGGGCTTAGACATCTAATACAACAGTCTCGCACTTGGATAAGTCTAAAACTATTATTCAAGTATGACTCCAAGATCCCAACTAGCAATCGTAGCTCTTAAAGCCGCTGTCGAACTCTGACCTACTCAAATGACGTGTCCATTAGATAAGGAATCATATAGTCCTCCATTCTAGATATCATATGGACATGAGACATGGATTATAATCATTCACTCTATCCATCTGTTGTCTCCCAATTTCCGATTTATGACAACTGACTAATTGAACAAATCAAATCAGTCCAGGCTTGGCCAAGCACTTAGGGGTGTCATCACTAAATCATCGAGGGGCCAACAGATATCGCTTTTATCCCTCCAAGAGTAAAAGGAATGGAAAAAATTCGACCCAAATTGTAACATCCCAAAATTCAACACCAAAAATTTCGTTTTGATTAATTAAAACCGCTTAATAAATTTTGCTCAATCATTTAATAACATTCTTAATAAAACAATTATCAGAGTTTTAAATCCCAATGATCATCTAGTGCGGAAAACGTGGTATGATACGCTGCGATCGCCCCGAGCTCCTTCCTTTGAAAACATGAGTACCTGAAAACAAAAGCTGAAAGCCGTAAGCACGAAACTTAGTGAGTTCCCCAGATACCACATACCATACATATAAACTGGGCCATACATACAGTGAGGCATACATATCAAACGTATCCATAAACAAATAAGGTGTTATGTGCCAAACAAAGTCTTGCCGTTACGCCACGGGTCGCCACATGGTCTTTCTTGCCAAGCTTGGGGCCACTCCCTGGGTCTTACAGATAAGTGCCAAGGGCTACCCCCTGGTCTTCCATGCAAGCATCACAAAGACAACTAGCATACATACTACTCTACTTGGCTAATTAGCATACAATGTGCCAGGAGCCACCCCCTGGTCTTTCATACAAAATAGCATATAGTGTGCCTGGAGCCACCTCCTGGTCTTTCATACATGTTGCCTAGGGCTAACCCCCGGGTGTTCCTACCATACATAATAACATACTGTGTGCCAGGAACCTCCTCCTGGTCTTTCATGCATAATGCCTAGGGCTATCCCCCGGGTCTTCCTACCATACATAAACTAAATGGGCCGGTATTGTGGCCGTAGACCCATACAAACGGTGAGGAGACTCACCTCGATGTCGTGTAGTGTCAGCACGATCCTCGGCACAGAAATCAGCTCGTTTCAAGTCCTCAATTCCTACACAACAACCATTCTAGATTACTAAATCATAATCATAACCCTTTACAAGAGTCAACCCAAGTCCAAGCCAATAGTCAAGGTCAAACTCTAGTCAAAGTCAACATCCAGTTGACTCGACTCGCCGAGTTGGCCCACCAACTCGTCGAGTCCCCTTTTCCATAAAATGTTAAAACCCCGACTCTACTTGCTGAGTCTAGCACGAGCTCGACGAGTTCTCCTTCAACCATAACATCGGGACCATCTTCAACCGACTCGCCGAGTTCATCCTTGAACTCGTCGAGTTCATCTTCATCGTTGAACTCGCCGAGTTCTTTTTGAACTCGTCGAGTCCGTCTTCATGGGGTTGGGATATTGCCTAGAACTCGTCGTGTTCTTCCTTGAACTCGTCGAGTCCTTCGATCTTCAGGGCCATAACAAACCCTCAACAGGCTGAGTGTTCCTTCAACTCAACCAATAATCATTTCCATAAGACTTTTGGGGGAAACTGTGACCCGACTCGCTGAGTCCCTCTTTGTCCAAAACTATTCAGTTGATTATACTGGGTCTCAATGCATCAAAACCATAGATCTGACCTCCTAGGGTCCATTTCATACGTAAAGTTCCAATCTTGACGTCCATGCATGGGGTTTTTGGCTCAAAAAGCCATAAAAAGAGGTATATATATGAAGAATGGGTCTCCCATGGCCATAAAGTTGGCACCTTTATGCCATGGGAACCCTCAATGGTTCCTGATCTGAAGTACAAACCAACTTATGCACACAATTCCGACTATAACTTCACTAAGGCTTAGGAAAAGGTGTAAAATAGCCCCAAATCAAGATCTAAGCAAAGAATAGTCAAGGTTTCAGCTTTATACCTCAAGTGAGCTGGAATTGGGGCACAACCTTTGGATCTACTAACTGCCACTTGAACTTCCAAGCTTCATTTTTCTTCTCCAACTTCAAATACACACAAAAGGCACCAAAAATCTCAAGAACACTCAATAAGGGCTTAGGGCTTCGAGTTAGGGTTTCTCTGGGTTGGGAGGAACAATGGAGGCTGGGTTGAGGCAAGAAAAGTTGTTTAAATAGGGTGCAAACCCTCAACATTAGGGTTTTGTCCAGACAGCTTCTACTCGCCGATTCGGTCCCCCGACTCGTCGAGTAGGTTACTAAAACTCCCGCATAATGTCGAGTCTACTCGACAATTTGGGTATCCAACTCGCCGAGTCCTAGAGTAAATACCAAATTTCTTGAATTTGAATACATACCAAGAACCGGGTGCTACAAATCTCCCCTACTTATTTTAGACTTCGTCCTCAAAGTCTGCTGCTGAATCCGGAAAAAACTCTGGGTAGTGCTCTCTCATCCCGTCCCCCGACTCCCAAGTCCATTCTGAGCCCTTGCGGTGCCGCCATTGCACTTTCACCAGCTCCACCCTTTTGTTTCTCAGATCCTTCGACTTCTTTTCGAGGATAGATATTGTCCGCTCGGTGTAACTCAGGCTGTCACCCTCTTGAATATCCCCTAAAGGCACCACTTCTGAATCGTGCAATTTACACGGACCACATCCTAAAACCAAACAGAACTTCGAGTTTCCGCAAGTCATTTCTGACTCCCCAAAGTCTGAATCCAATGTTGGTATGTCTCCCTGACGGACCGCCTATATTCCAAAACTATCCAGTGCACACTCCCCGGTGCCGATTATCACGATGCTATCATCAGAACAAAATCCATGTCCATAACTAGCTGTTGCATACTGATACTTGACAGAGGGCTCAGATAATCCTTCGAGTAGCAAATTCATCCCTGAAATGGTTAGACTCATATGAGAGCTGCGCTACAGGGTCAAACCCATTACTCTGAGAGTATTCGATCCGTCTGTAAGTGACTTAGTACCTTCGTTTGGTGAGCTAATCCGCACACAAGGTTCCTTACAGTACTCCCTTCTATCCGAACATCATGTTGTCTCTTAACCACTATTCGGATGAACTGATACTACCTTGCTCGCCAACTGATCTGACATTAATTGGATTACCGGACTCCCACCGGCTACTAATTCCAAGCATAATCTCTCAGTCGCTTCCAGCGACCTCCGAAGAACTTCAGCTATCAAAACCCCTCAATCCACACCCTTACTCACGGCTCCAGCATTCCTGCTGACCCTCCCGATCATACTGTGTGACTACTCATTGCTAGCGAATCTACTACTAAAGGTGAAATTTTACTAGAACCGTTGTAGTCTTACATCACTCCTGGTCTCCAATGACCTACCGCCTTCCGAATCCAATCGTAATATGGCCTACTCACATCCGAGCGGCTGCCCCGCCCTATCTTAAACTATCTGAAGAACCCTGCCAGCGACTCACGCATCTGATACATTCGTACTGACGAATAGGGACCGGCGAATGCTACGGGCCACCCCGCAGTCTTGTGCTTTGTGACATCCCCATTTTCACGACCAAAAAAGACCGATTTTGTTTATAATTGTTTGAAAATTAGAGTAACATTTTAAATAAAAGAGTTGCGGAATTTGTCCCAATACAAAAATATGATAAAGATTTATCAAAAGCATTTCCATAGAAATGTATTTCATTAAAAGACTCGGGATGTCATGTTCGATACAGATCATAAGCATAAACAGTACAACATAAGCCTTACTACATTATTTCGTATTTACACGCCTATAATCCCTTATCTTTCATCCAAACATCTATGCTCATGCGCCACTTCCTGTAATACAAGAAACTGAGTGGGTCAGGCTTTGGAGCCTGCTGAGCACATAGGGTTTTCAACCCACAATAAATAAAATTATTATTTTCATCAACCAAACAAACCCGATTACCCCTTCCCGTTATCCTCACTTTACGTCCCTAAAACATCTAACACGAGGGACCTAGTCTAAGGACTTTCATCGGGGTGACAACACATGCTTCGGGGGTTCCTCAGCAGTTCATGTCAAATAAGGCAACCATGTGGGGGATGGAGTACTTCTGGTGAGCACACAGTTCAAATAAACACCTACAGGTTGCGAGCCTGGTAGCGTTCCACTGGACTGTCTAGAATAGTCTGTGGTTGTCATCTATACTCCGCTAGATGACTGGATCATCAATAACATCTATAACGAGGCCTCTCACTATTTTATTTTGTCACACAACAACTATAACATCTACCCATGTTTTACCTAACACATTTTGTAGATATAAAATACATATACAGTTTAAATCAGTTAAAACATGTATAAAATCGTTCATCCAGCATAGATAGCAAGTATACAGATAATATGCACACGTAGCACGTAATTTATATAAAATACTTCATATCTATGTGTAAGATGAAAGTAACTATGCACTCACTTGATTAGGTGGTGACTCGGTACTCAGACAGTACTTCGTTATCTCAAAACAATTTTTCCTCGACCAAAACCTAGTATCAATACCACTAGGGTTTAGTTTTAACGTTAACCGCGACTAATTAATAGTCTAGCTATTATTACTATTATATAAGCATTAAATAACACTCAATATAACTCATAATAATAGCCCAAATAATTATTTTAAGGACCTAATAACATTACTATAATTATTTAAAAGCTATATTAAAAATTGCGTAGGCGTAGCTCACTTACAGCGGGTTTTCTTAAAAACCGGGCTTTGCTCGGAGCAGTGTTTCCGAACCGAAAGACCCTTTTTCTCGGGACTCCGGGAGCCTCGGGGCTTCCTTTGGGTGCTACGGGGTTCACCTAGGCTTTAGGGGGTTTAGGGGTGGTAGAGAGAGAAACTAGTGAGAGAAAGAAGGTGGAAAAGTGCAAGGAAGTCGGCTGCCCTCGCAACCCTTTTATAGGCTCCAGCCTCGGACGTACGCTGGGCATAGTCCTTCGCTTACACGGGGCATAACTTCGGATAAGGCACAGGTGGCGAGGCCTCGGTGGGAATGTACTCTACAACTTTCGTTTAGACTCTGTCGGCTAATTTTAACTTTATTTTAAAAGTTATATTTTTAACAAGCCGGGACATGATTGGTCCGTTAAAAATTCATAACTTCTTCATCCTACGTCCGTTTTCATCTGCCTTTTTATCGTTATGCTACTATTAACGAGATCTTCGATTCTCGTTTAGGTTGTGTTGGCTAAAAACCGCTCGATCTAATGTTTGAACTTCGAGCTGTACACTGCTAAGCGGAAACTTCGAAAAATCATAACTTCGTCATACGAAGTCACATTTGGGCGTTCTTTTTATGGACGCTCTCTGTTTAACATTTTCTACGACTTTCGTTTAGACCGCTAAGGCTAAAAGTCGCTTTATCGTAAATTCACTATTTACGCTTCCCGATGCCGTGTCGGTTCCGTCGCGAAACTTCGACGGGTCATAACTTCTTCGTTATAACTCGGATTTCGGCGTTCTTTATATCCCCGGAATCCTTGTTTCGACCACTACAACTTTATGTAAAGATATCAGGCTTATCTCTCACATTAATTTTGACGCTTATTTTTATTCTTTATTAATTATACCTTTATAATTTAAGTAATAAGCACACAAATACACATAATTCACATAGTATTCAAATATTTCATCTTTATTACTTCAAAAAGAGTTACAATAGTTGACCTAGACTATTACATTGTCTAAAAATGCTTAGCCCCGCAACCCTGGCGTTACAATTCTCTCCCCCTTAGGATGATTCCATCCCGGAATCATGCGTCAGCAAACAGATGCGGATAGCGACTCATCATGTCATCCTCTGTTTCCCAAGTGAGATTCGGCCCATTCGAATGTTTCCATTGGACTAGCACTAAGTCAACCATCTTGCGTCGTAATTTCTTAGTCTTACGGTCAATAATTCCCTCGGGCACTTCAATCAGCCTCTTGTTTTCACCCATTCTTAACTCTGAGATTGGAATTATGTCGGGAACTTCTCCCATGAACTTCCTCAAATAACACACACGGAAGGTGTTATGAATACCATCTAGTTCTTCGGGTAATTTGAGCTTGTAAGCTTGGTTCCCAATCTTCTGAAGAATTTTAAACGGTCCAATAAACTTTGGACTCAACTTTCCTCGTTTTCCAAATCTTATAAGTCCCTTCCACGGTGAGACTTTAAGCAAAACCGAATCCCCAACTTCGAAGGTCATCGGTTGTCTTTTCTTGTCAGCATAGCTCTTCTGACGATCCTGAGCTGCTAACATTCTTTCCGTAATCACCTTCAGCTTCTCAGCAGTCTCATGGACTATCTCAGGGCCCATAAACTGCTTTTCTCGGGCCTCAAGCCAACAAGACGGCATACGACACCTCTGTCCGTACAAAGCTTGACAGTGTGCCATCTTGATGCTCGAGTGGAAACTGTTATTGTAGGAAAACTCTAACAGAGGTAAGTGCTCATCCAGTTACCTTGGAACTCGAGGGTACATGCTCTCACCATATCTTCCAGTGTTTGAATCGTTCTTTCGCTCTGACCATCAGTCTGCGGATGGTAAGCTGTACTCAGACACAACTTCGTACCCAGTTCCTCTTGTAGACTCCTCCAAAGCCTCGATGTGAAACGAATATCAAGATCAGACACAACTTCGTTAGAGGAACACCGTGAAGTCTCATAATTTCCTTTACGTAAGCATTTCCAAGCTTATCCATAGACCACCTTTCGTTGGCAGCTATGAAGTGTGCACTCTTTGTGAAACGATCCACGACTACCCAAATCATGTCGTGACCGTTCTTTGTCCTGGGTAGTTTAGTCACAAAATCCATGGTGATTTCTTCCCATTTACCCATGGGTACAGGTAAAGGTTCTAAACTCTCATACGGTTTCTGATGTTGTGCCTTAACCCTTGCACATGTCACACACTTGGCCACATACTTCGCAACATCGAGTTTCATCATCGGCCACCAGTAGTAGGGTTTTAGGTCCCCTATACATTTTTGTGCTACCGGGATGAATTGAGTACATGGTCTTGTGTGCCTCTTCCATCAGAAGATATCTTATTCCTCCCGCCTTTGGTACCCAAATCCGATCTTGGAATACCTTCAGTCCTTGACTGTTTGTACCGAACACTAACGTTTTGCCCAAACGTTCTTCCTTTCGGACATTCTTTTCTGAAGCTTCTTCTCGATCTTTCCTGATACTTTCCACAATCGTCGAGACAACTTCTATTCTCAACGCACTTGGCCTTTTCCTTTCAAGGTTTACTTTCCGACTGAGAGCATCAGCGACAACATTTGCTTTACCGGGGTGGTAAAGTATCTCAAAGTCGTAGTCCTTGAGTAACTCTAGCCAGCGTTGTTGTCTCATGTTTAATTCTTTCTGATTAAAGAGGTACTGGAGACTCTTATGATCAGTGAAAAGCTTGCACTTCGTGCCTGTTAGATGCATTTTATATGCATCTTTTAGCACAATTTGCTACGTATTTCATTATAAAAAGCCAACTAATTCCCGATTATTCTTATGTATTTCGTGTTTCATGATTATTTTGAAGAATGCCCGTACTGCTCACGTTTGTTATGATTTTTCAGGACCATTTGGAGCACATGGATGATTGCGCAAGTTCGGGATGCGTTCGTGGATGCTTAGGAGCTTATTTGGAGTCTAGACCAAGGAAGGATACCGTGAAATGATCAAGAACTGATTGGAAGGAGGAACGACGATCAAAAGAGCCAAAAGAAGCAACTTGCGATCGTATCTTCTATCCTTGCGATCGCAGGTATGTCCTTGCGATCGCAGGTTTGATCGCAGGTTGCCTTCGAGGATTTTTCGAGCCAAAAAAATGTATCAGTAGAGAAAAAGAGATACTTGCGATCACAGGTACAGTCCTTGCGATCGCAGGTTGGTCAATTTGCGTCGAAATAGCAACGAACTTCATTAAAAAATCTTGTGACGCACTTTTGGGTGATACATGCGATCGCAGGTATACCCCTTGCGATCGCAGGTACGGTGTTTTGACAGCTAGACGTATAAATACAGCCTGATACTCTTCCAGTAACCCTAATTGGCGATTCCTGGCGATTCAGAGGCGATTTTCAGAGGTTTTCAAGTGAATAACGCAGATCTAAAGGAAACGATTCGATCTTTAGTCGTAGTTTAGTAAGATTTATCGTTTAGACTCTATTTCCGCTATTTGTAATCCGTTTTTAGCCATGTCCGGCTAAAAACTCAGATTTCAGTTTCGCAAGACGTAACCTTTTCGTATAATTAATCATTAAGCACTATGTTGACTATGATTACTGTTTAGTTTGATCAATTCTGTGTTAAATTGAATGTCTGATTTTGATTTCAGTTTCTGTTGGCCACTTAAATTGCTTGTAAATCATTCTACTCATCTAATTGTTTAGATCCGTAATTGTCTAAACTAATTAGTAAAAAGTGACAAGTATTAGATTAATTCTTAGATTAGGGTTAAGTCTGATATGAATTGATCAAACAAGTTCTAATGCCTCCGAGCTTATGAGAGGTATTGAACTTTACTGGGAATTACACTATGTCTAATGCGACTTTTCTTTGTTAATCAAGAGCTTGTTTGGTTAATTCAGTAAAAAGTTAGGTTTAATTTAAAGAACTTATTTTGATTAGGCGATTTTTGTAACAAAGGTCATTAGAGCTTCTTAATGAACTTTAGTACCAGTTTAAACAAGTGCATAGTCAATTATTGTGTTGAAGATTAATTATATGATTAGGGGTGTCACCGCGAAACTGAAATTGCTTTCTTTCATTTGAATTTTCATCACTTTAAATTTAGTCATTTTCTTGTCATTTTCAATCTCTGTTAGTTTAATTTTCAAAAACAAAACCCCCCTTTATTTTATGTTTATTGCATTCACCAAGAATCAGTTCACACCTTACGCAAAGAGGTGTAAATATTAGGACGTGTCCCTGAGGATTCGACCCTGCTTACCTGTACTACCTGTTGGTGCAATAAAGCAGTTTATCTTATACTTTTATTTGTTTAAATCGTGTACGACAGCGGTTTTAACAAATTGGCGCCGTTGTCGGGGACACGGTAAAACACTAATAGTTTTATGCCAAGATCTTCACGTACAGGTGATCTGGTTTTTGATCCAAAGATTGAGAAGACTGCTAGGAAGCTGAAGAAGGAGGCAGAACTCCGGAAGCAACAAGCAGGAACCTCAGCCTTTCCCTCCTCACATTCCAAAACACCCACACCACAAGGCACTCCCTTGTGGAACGAATCTGAAACCTCATTTCAACCTTTCCAAAAGCACCACCTACCTCACCAATTAACAGCCCGTTCAAAACCTACTCCCCACCCCCTTCAGACAAACCCGAACTCACAGACTCTTCTGAAACTGAAACAGAATTCACCATGAGTGACAACGGAGACGATGCTGAAAAAACTCTACGAGAATGGGCCACACAAGAGGTTACCCAGCAACCTTTGTGTATCACCTTTCCAGAGGCTCAAAACTTTGAGCTCAAATCTGGTTTAATCCATTTGCTGCCCCCATTCCGAGGCCTTGAGAATGAAGATCCTCACAAATTTCTCAAGGAATTCCATGTCGTCTGTTTTGGAATGAAGCCCCATACGGTTACTGAAGACCAGATCAAATTAAGGGCATTCCCCTTCTCAGTTCAAGATGCAGCAAAGGAATGGCTATATGACCTCCCGTCTGGTTCAATAACGAGTTGGAACGAACTTGCCAAACTTTTTCTAGAAAAATATTTTCCTGAGGCGAAGGTGTCAAATCTACGCAGAGAGATTCTGAGTATAAAGAAAGGCAAAAGAGAGGCTCTCTATACTTATTGGGAGCGATTCAAGAAGCTGTTAGTCCGATGCCCACAACATGGCATTAGTGATTATCAGTTGTATCAGTGTTTCTGTGAATGATTGATACCTATGGAGAGGCGACTAATAAATGCATCTAGTGGAGGGTCACTTTCAGACATGACACCAACAGAGATCAGGGCATTAATAGAGAAGCTGGCCAATGAATCAAAACATTCAGCAACTGAGGAAGAGTGGTACCCAGACCATCCAAGAGGAGTCAAGGAGATGAGCAATGCCCACCTGGAATCCCAGATTTCAGAATTAACTAAAGTTGTACTTTTGTTGACAAAAGAAAAAGGTATTGAACCAAAGGTCAAACCTTGTGGGATTTGCTGCAAAACCGGGCACCCAACTGATATGTGCCCATTACTTCAAGAAGATACGGAAGCTGTGCAGGCTATGGGAGGATTTCAACAAAGGCCATTTAATCAACATCGCAATAACCAAGCTTGGGGAGGGCCTCAAAATAATAATTTCCAGCCAAGACCTCAACAGAACTTTCAGCAAAGAAACCAATACCAAGCTCCACCGGGGTTCCAACAATCTTTTCAGCAGAATCAACACCAAAGCAATTTTCAGCAACCACCTGTTCAGTCACAAGCTAGCAGTTCCAGCATGTCTTTGGAAGACATAGTTAAAACTCTTGCTACCAGTACCCAAGCTTTCCAGAATGAAACAAAGTCCAGTATCAAAAATCTGGAGCAGCAGGTATCACAACTCGCGAACTCCATGAGCAAACTAGAAGCACAAACCCAAGGAAAATTCCCATCTCAGACTGAGAAGAACCCGAAGCACAATGCTTGTGCTGTCACCCTCAGAAGTGGTAAAAACTACAAAGGACCAGATCAGAAAGAAGATGAGGAAGAAGAGATCGTAGTTGAGCAAGAATCTGAGGCAACTGAAGAGGTGCAGAAAAAGGATAGACCTGCTGAAGCTGAAGTGAAAATCACCCCTCCTCCTTTTCCCTTAAGACTGAAAAACACGAAAAAAGAAAAGGAAGATAAAGAGATTATGGATTTCTTCAGAAAGGTTGAGGTAAATATTCCCCCCTAGATGCAATTAAACAACTACCCCGATATGCTAAATTTTTAAAAGAGTTGTGTACTTCCAAAAGAAAATTAAAAGGCAACGAAATAGTCAAAGTAAGCAAGAACGTTTCAACTGTTTTACAAAAAAGGTTACCCCCAAAGTGTAAGGATCCAGGAGTATTTACTGTTCCATGCAAGTTGGGAACCTCTCAGTTCCGCGAGCTATGTTGGACTTAGGAGCTTCTATAAATGTGTTGCCATACTCACTTTATAAAACTATCGGGGTAGGGCCTTTAAAAAGAACAGGAGTTATCATTCAGTTAGCTGATCGTTCTCTGGTGCACCCAAAAGGTGTGTTGGAAGACGTTTTAGTTCAAGTGAATGAACTCATATTCCCAGCTGATTTCTATGTTTTGCATATGGGAGATGACGACTCACCAAACTCAGGTTCCATTCTTTTGGGGAGACCATTTCTAAAAACTGCCAGAACCAAAATAGATGTTTATGATGGTACCCTTTCAATGGAGTTTGATGGTAAAGTTATCAACTTCAATATTTATGATGCCATGCGTTATCCTGATGATGTTTCAGCCCTTAATTTTTTTGATGTAATTGAGCCACTAACTGCAAAATATTTTGAGATTGCTAACCTTGAGTCACTAGCACTAGTGCTCCACATAAACTTGTCTATTTATGCAGCTCAGGTTATATTAGAAAATTATGTGGTTGATAGAGAGGTTCAAGAAATGGCAGCTCATATGGACCAGCAGAGAAAGTTGAGGTATGGTACCCAAACTATGAAATTACCAATTTCTAACTCCAAGCTTTTCCCTTCTGTAGTGCAAGCCCCCATCTTGGAGCTGAAGACACTTCCAAAACATCTGAAATACGCATATCTTGGAGAAAAAGAAACTTTACCAGTTATCATATCCAACAAGCTGTCAGAAAAAGAAGAGTTAGAGCTGACCAGAATTCTAAAGGAGTATAAAAGCGCAATTGGGTGGACTATTGCAGACATCAAAGGACTCAGCCCATCTCTATGCATGCACAACATTCTGATGGAAGAGGATTATAAACCATCGCGAGAAGCCCAACGCAGATTAAACCCACCAATTATGGAGGTGGTTAAAAAAGAAGTTATGAAGTTAGTGGATGCTGGGATGATATACCCAATTTCTGACAGCAAGTGGGTCAGCCCAGTTCAAGTTGTTCCTAAGAAGGCTGGAGTGACAGTGGTAGAGAACAAAGAAGGAGAGCTGGTTCCGACTCGGGTTCAGAACGGATGGCACGTTTGTATTGACTACAGAAAATTAAACGCAGCCACCTGGAAGGATCATTTTCCTCTCCCATTCATAGATCAGATGCTAGAGAGACTTGCTGGGAAATCCCATTACTGCTGCTTAGATGGATTTTCAGGTTTCCATCAGATTCAAGTTGCTTCAGAAGACCAGGAGAAAACAACATTCACCTGCCCTTTCGGGACATTCGCGTATAGGTGTATGCCATTTGGACTCTGCAACGCACCTACCACCTTTCAAAGGTGTATGGTTAGTATATTTTCTGAGTATGTCGAAAACACCATAGAAGTCTTCATGGATGATTTTACTATCCATGGAGACTCATTTGATATTTGTCTAAAAAACCTCACAAAAATTTTACAAAGATGTATAGAAACAGACCTGGTCTTAAATTTTGAAAAATGTCACTTTATGGTTGACCAAGGTCTGATTCTAGGACATATTGTTTCAAAAAGAGGTTTGGACGTCGTTAAAGCAAAAATAGATGTTACAAAGAGCTTACCCTACCCGAAGAATGTTCGGGAAGTGCGTTCCTTTCTTAGCCATGCAGGGTTTTACAGGAGATTTATAAAAGACTTTTCAAAGATATCAGTTCCCATGTGCCAGTTATTGCAGAAAGATGCTGAGTTCGACTTCAATGAAGATTGCAAGAAAGCTTTTGATGTGCTGAAAAATCTTCTTACTTCTGCCCCCATCATTCAGCCCCCAGATTGGAGTTTACCATTTGAGATAATGTATGAAGCCAGTAACACTGCTGTTGGAGCTGTTCTAGGACATAGAAAAGACCGGGTCCCCCACGTTATATATTATGCATCAAAGACTTTGGACAGCGCGCAAGCAAACTACTTCACCACTGAAAAAGAGTTGTTGTCAATTGTTTTTGCACTGGAAAAATTCAGACAGTATTTGTTGGGCACAAAAGTCATAATCTTTTCGGATCACGCAGCCATTCGTTACCTTCTTGCCAAAAAGGACTCAAAGCCAAGGTTGATTAGATGGATTCTGCTGCTACATGAATTTGATATAGAGATTAGGGACAAAAGTGGGAGAGAAAATTTGGTAGCTGATCACTTAAGCCGACTCACCCCACCTGAAGACCCGACACCGATCCGCGAAACATTTCCTGACGAGCATATATTCGCTGTTCAGAAACCTCCTTGGTTTGCTGATATTGTGAACTATTTGGTCTCCAGAGAACTCCCTTCAGATCTCACACGCGCCCAGAAAGATAAAATCAAGAAGGAGGCGAAAAGATATGTTTGGGACGAACCGTATTTATGGAAGCATTGCGCTGATCAGGTGATTAGAAGATGTGTACCTCAAGATGAAGTCAAGTCAATCCTGAATTTCTGTCATTCAGAAGCTTGTGGAGGGCATTATGGTCCGCAACGAACCGCACGCAAGGTCTTGGACAACGGTCTTTATTGGCCTCATATTTTTCGTGACTCCTTCCTATTTTGCAAAACTTGTGAAAAGATGTCAAATGACTGGGGTATAGATTTCATGGGTCCGTTTCCGCCTTCTTTCGGGTTTGTGTACATCTTACTTGCTGTGGATTACGTGTCCAAATGGGTCGAGGCAAAAGCTATGCGAACCGATGATGCCAAGGTTGTAGTTGATTTTGTCAAAACAAATATATTTGCTAGGTTTGGGACACCAAAAGCCATTATTAGTGATCGGGGTACGCATTTCCGCAACCGCACCCTCGAAGCTGTCCTCAAGAAATATGGTGTCACACATTGGGTATCCACAGCATATCACCCGCAAACCAATGGACAGGTCGAAGCTTCAAACAGACAGATCAAGGGAATTATAGAGAAAACCATCAATCCGGTCAAGAAAGATTGGAGTATTCGATTGGACGATGCGTGATGGGCTCACCGGACAGCATACAAGACTTCTATCGGTATGTCACCATATCGAAAAGTTTTTGGCAAACCTTGTCGATTACCGGTTGAATTGGAGCATCGAGCATATTGGGTTGTCAAGAATCTGAATATGAGCATAGATGAGGCTGGTAAGAAAAGAAGATTGGATATTCAAGAGTTAGAAGAAATCAGGAATGATGCTTACGAGAACGAGGCAATCTATAAGGAGAAGACGAAAGCGTTTCATGATAAGATGATCTCGCGAACGGCATTTACTACCGGTCAAAAGGTACTCTTATACCATTCTCGTTTCAAACTGATTTCTGGTAAATTAAGGTCTCGTTGGGTGGGGCCTTTTGTTGTTACTAACGTGTTTGATCATGGTGCTATAGAAATTAAGAGTGAACAAACAGGAAAAATCTTTAAGGTGAATGGTCATCGTCTCAAACCATTTTACGAAGGGTTCCAAGTCACAAATGAAGAAGTGGAGGTAGTCGAAGTCCCGACTTACCGCAACTAAGGGAACCAAGTAACAATGTCGAGCCAACGATACTAAAAACGGGCAGCTTGCCGGGAGGCAACCCGAGCATTTGTTTTGATTTTAGTTCTGCAACTTGTTTTTAATTTTCGTGTGTTTTTAGCTTCTTAGGGTGCTTCTTTTCAATAGAATCGTATTTTTAAAATAAAAAGGAACAAAGAGATTTTGTAAAAAGTTGAAAAATAAGGTTTTGGTGGCACCTGCGACCGCAAGTCCAGTCTTTGCGATCGCAGGTTATGCAGATTAGGGTCGCAGCACGTCATCGAAGTTTTTTGGGACAAGTTTTTCGTAAATAACAAACCTGCGATCGCAGGTTCTGCCCTTGCGATCGCAGGTACAACCCTTGCGATCGCAGGTATCATTTTTCCTTTCATTTCCGACCATTAGAACCTCGATACGCGTGCCAACGACTGCATTTGACTAACCTGCGATCGCAGGTCCTCCCCTTGCTGTCGCAGGTTTGTGTTTCCCTATAAATAATGATCGCAGGCCTCATTTGTTACAACCACATTTCAAAAACACTCTCTGAAATTCTTTATTTTTCGAGTTCTTTCACCAAAAACACCCAAATCGCTCGTTTTACGTCCAAATCAAGAAAAAAAGGTATCAATCTCTTCTAATTTACTCCTACAACATCTTTACGGTAACGAAATCATGTTTTCACGGTTGAAATTCTCCAAAATCTCATTTTATTCATTTTGAAATTTGAATTTTTGCGAGTTTCTTTTTCAGATCTACGTTCCGTTACTCATCCGCAAGCCACGAAAAGTAGAAACGTGTGCTCACGATGCAATTCAGAAGAGATTCATCCGAACGGAATTTCAAAAATCAAAAAAAAAATTTCGGCACGAAAAATATACTGCTGCTCAGCGCACAGTCAGGTATTTTCGTTCTGACACTGAATTTCTGTTTTTGTTATATGTTTGTGCGATCGTTTGGGAGTAGTTAGAAATACTTATTTACATATCATTATTATTTTTACCTGGAAATTGTGCCTACCTTGTCCCAATTCATTTTGAAAAATGCCCCCTCGACCGTCTCGTTCACGCAGACATGTTGACGCTCCACAGTCGTCATACACAGTCCAAGTGGACAATGTCACTGTAGATTTAGGTTCACAGGCCGCACTTGACTGTTACCAGCGGCTCCTTGACCGCGAGATTATGCCACAGGCCTGGGCCCCTAGCCGCACACTCATGCGGGAACTCCATATTTATGATGGTGTTCACGCTCATTTTGCCAATATTGGTTGGGAGCGCCTATTATCTGCTGATTTTGCAACTTGTCCTCTACTGACCCGAGAGTTTTTGGCTACGCTTAGTGCGGTAAATCATGAGGGAAACATAGTTTTTCGTGTTTTTAGCACCCCTCACACTATTCACGTCGACCAGTTATGTACTTTCTTCCATACCCTTATCACCAGTTTATCCCAGCCCACCCCCCCCCCCTTTCGACGTACGCGAGTTTTGGTACTCCATTACCGGTCTGCAGTCTTATGATGCCACCTCATCCGTACAGACCAGTATTATGCACCGTGTTCTCAAAATTGCTTTGAAAATTATATGCAATATCATTTATACACAGATTGAGACTACGAAAGCCGGCAAAGCCGAGCTTTTTCTTTTGTGGTGCATGATCACCGGGTCGCACCGCCCGCATTTTAGTGATGTTATCATCAAACGGTTCCATATAGTTATATCCCTTCGCACCCGCGGTGCAATTCGCTATGGTGGTTTGATTTTTGGCATTGCCCGCGCCCTCGCGGGGCCATCTCCTCCAGGGTACACCTTTTTCGCCGGTGATTCTTTCCGTTTGACCCTGCAGACCCTTCGGGCTATGCACATCCTTCGTCCTGCCCCAGGTGGGTATGTTTGGATGCTGGGTCGCTCCCTTTATTTCAAGGTCACTGGACCTGATGTCATAGCTCTCGCTGAACCCATTAGCGAGACTGAGTGGGTGCTCCCTTCGAACATCCAATCACCCCCTCGCCCACGTAGGGAATAGAATCCACAGTCTGATCGACCATCTTCATCCACTCAGCACCCAGACTACGCAGACGCCACACCTATATCCTTTACCCAGCCTGATCCTATGCAGACTGACTTTCAGGATCAGCCCCCACCCACTCAGCCATCTCACCCTCACCCCAACTCTCCTTTCACTTACCAGCATTACCTTGACCTCCGTGGGGATATTGCTTCCCTTCAGCAGATGATGACTGGTCTTCGCCTTGACTACCAGCAGTATAGCACTCAGGTTACCCACTATCGTGACGAGCTCTTAGGTCTGCGAGACGATTTCGACGATTTCCGCGACCAGTTCTTCCGTCGCTATGCTCCCCCGTCCAAGTAGTCGTTTTCCACTCCTCCCTAAGCATTGAGGACACTGCTTAATTTTAAGCTTGGGGAGGGGATTTCCTATCTTTTTGTAAAAAGTTTTTATTTTGATAAAAAAAAAATTACGAGATGATGACGATCTTTACATACGATAACTCCATGAAAGTGGGATATTGAAAATTGAAAATGAAAAAAATCCGAAGCGACTTGATTGTTATTGGAAGTGTAGAATCAGCTGTCATAACCATGGGACCCAAGACACCGTGATTCGAGACCCCGGCCTTAGAAAAAAAAATAGCGTACTGAAACGTTTTTTGGTCGGTAATAACAGCTCTAGGATGATTTGCTTATTAATGTTTAAAAAGAATCTTTATCGGCAACTCTGAACCCACAGAACATGGCCCTATTTGTTGACACGCGTTACCCTCGCGGTAACAGAGAGCTTAAGTATCAGATCCACACAGTCAAAATGAAGAAAGGGTACAACATCATATCTAGTACCCAAATCAAAGAATTTCAAGCGCTCAATTGAAGAAACTTTAAGAAATTCCAAAAAAAAAGAGATTGAAGAAATCAAGTTCAAAACGAAGTGTAAATCAAAGTTCAATCAAGTTAGAAGTCGTTCCAAAGTTACATCTGGCGAATAAAGAACCGTGTGATATGATACTTGTGGCTCTCAAAAAAGTGAAAGCATAGAGCTCGGGCTCCTACGGGGGTTGGCCCTTGCTGCTTCGGCAAAAGCTGATTTAGTCGTGCGGGTTCTTAAGGATGCGTCGATTCTGATTCTTCGCCATCTAGTCTTAAGGACATGAGATCCGGACTATGTTATTTTCGCTCATAAAGCTAATTAAGGTGCAAAGTTTAAATAAAACTAGAGTTAGATTATTGTGTTACATTGTTTTGTGGTCTTCCTTACCTTGGGAGTCTGTGATACATGAAAGATAGCAGGATGGTTGCTTTGGTGTTAGTGATTGGAGCCCAGTATCGATGTAAAGTTTGATCGTAAAAGAAAAGAAAAAATTTAAAAAATTTAAAAATAAAAAAAAAATTATAAAAAAAGAGAAGCATGTTTCATTTTAGTTGTTCGTTTTTCATTTGCATACCATTTTAGTTCATTGTTCATTTTCTTTATCTTTGCATGCATGTTTTATGTTTAGCTTTAGTAGCTCTTGTTATTTAAGTTTTTGTTTTAGTTAACGTGTGTCTAGGTTGTTCCGCTATTTCCTTTAGCCCCAATTCTGTTTCCTAAGTTATCGTTTCCTTACTTGAGGGCAAGTAAGGTGTAAGCTTTGGGAGGTTTGTTAGATGCATTTTATATGCATCTTTTAGCACAATTTCCTACGTATTTCATTATAAAAAGCCAACTAATTCCCGATTATTCTTATGTATTTCGTGTTTCATGATTATTTTGAAGAATGCCCGTACTGCTCACGTTTGTTATGATTTTCCAGGACCATTTGGAGCACGTGGATGATTGCACAAGTTCGGGATGTGTTCATGGATGCTTAGGAGCTTAATTGGAGTCTAGACCAAGGAAGGATACCGTGAAATGATAAAGAACTGCTTGGAAGGAGGAACGACGATCAAAAGAGCCAAAAGAAGCAACTTGCGATCGTATCTTCTATCCTTGCGATCGCAGGAATGTCCTTGCGATCGCAGGTTTGATCGCAGGTTGCCTTCGAGGATTTGTCGAGCCAAAAAAATGTATCAGTAGAGAAAAAGAGATACTTGCGATCACAGGTACAGTCCTTGCGATCGCAGGTTGGTCAATTTGCGTCGAAATAGCAACGTACTTCATTAAAAAATCTCGTGACGCACTTTTGGATGATACATGCGATCGCAGGTATACCCCTTGCGATCGCAGGTACGGTGTTTTGACAGCTAGACGTATAAATACAGCCTGATACTCTTCCAGTAACCCTAATTGGCGATTCCTGGCGATTCAGAGGCGATTTTCAGAGGTTTTCAAGTGAATAACGCAGATCTAAAGGAAACGATTCGATCTTTAGCCGTAGTTTAGTAAGATTTATCGTTTAGACTCTATTTCCGCTATTTGTAATCCGTTTTTAGCCATGTCCGGCTAAAAACTCAGATTTCAGTTTCGCAAGACGTAACCTTTTCGTATGATTAATCATTAAGCACTATGTTGACAATGATTACTGTTTAGTTTGATCAATTATGTGTTAAATTGAATGTCTGATTTTGATTTCAGTTTCTGTTGGCCACCTAAATTGCTTGTGAATCATTCTAGTCATTTAATTGTTTAGATCCGTAATTGTCTAGACTAATTAGTAAAAAGTGACAAGTATTAGATTAATTCTTAGATTAGGGTTAAGTCTGATATGAATTGATCAAACAAGTTCTAACGCCTCCGAGCTTATGAGAGGTATTGAACTTTACTGGGAATTACACTGTGTCTAATGCGACTTTTCTTTGTTAATCAAGAGCTTGTTTGGTTAATTCAGTAAAAAGTTAGGTTTAATTTAAAGAACTTATTTTGATTAGACGATTTTTGTAACAAAGGTCATTAGAGCTTGTTAATGAACTTTAGTACCAGTTTAAACAAGTGCATAGTTAATTATTGTGTTGAAGATTAATTATATGATTAGGGGTGTCACCGCGAAACTGAAATTGCTTTCTCTCATTTGAATTTTCATCACTTTAAATTTAGTCATTTTCTTGTCATTTTCAATCTCTGTTAGTTTAATTTTCAAAAACAAAACCCCCCTTTATTTTATGTTTATTGCATTCACCAAGAATCAGTTCACACCTTACGCAAAGAGGTGTAAATATTAGGACGTGTCCCTGAGGATTCGACCATGCTTACCTGTACTACCTGTTGGTGCAATAAAGCAGTTTATCTTATACTTTTATTTGTTTAAATCGTGTACGATAGCGGTTTTAACAGTGCCATAGAGGTAATGCCTCCATATCTTTAAGGCAAATACTACCGCTGCCAACTCCAAATCGTGAGTGGGGTAGTTCTTTTCATGCTCCTTCAATTGTCGAGACACGTATGCTATCACCTTTTCTCTTCGAGACAGGACACATCCTAACCCGACTCCGGACGCATCGCTATACACGACGAAATCTTCAACTCCATCGGGTAGAGAAAGAATCGGTGCTTCACATAATTTCTTCTTTAGCTTCTCAAACGCTTCTTCGTGCTTCTTACTCCATATGTATGTAGCTCCTTTATGGGGCAAAGCTGGCAATGGAGCAGCTATCGAAGAAAAACCATGGATAAATCGTCGGTAGTATCCGTCTAATCCCAAAAACCTTCGAATCTCCGTGGGACTTTGTTGCACCCCCAAACCAGAACGGCGGAAACGTTCGGGGGCGGAGGACTTTAGGTAAGTATCACAACACATGCAATATAGTAATCAAAGTACAAACAACCATTGCATTAATAAGTATAAGTTTTACATAAGTGTTCAAACATTACATATTCAAACACTAAAGTAGGTACAGCAGGAGACAATAGTCGTGGTACGGTACTAGGTAGTCTTCTCAAAAGCTTCTGGAGTGTACCTGTCTACTGGATTCCTGAGAATACAAATTATTTGAAAAGAGTAGATCAGCATTTAAGCTGGTGAGTTCATAAGTATTTAAGTTCTGTTAAGTATACCCTAAGTTCTTTGAATAAGTTCACTGGTTTCTCCAGGAAATCCTATATCTCCTGAGGTGATTAACTGATAACCTCAATAGTTTCCCTCTATAATTACCTAGTTTATACTGATTATACATAACATAATATTGAATTGACAGTTAAATGGGTGTATCTGCTCTAAGCCCACAACCAAACAAGGAACAGGAAGTAAGGCGGAAGTCACACATTTCACTGTCAATCGGACATTACTTATGTACAACTCTGATGTAATAATAACTAAGGAATTATAGAATTAACCACTAAAGGTCTTTTATGTTATACTAGTTTACAAAGTTTGGATGACTAAGTTTCATTTGATAAGTGGTTTAATTCCATAAACCGTTTCCTTTGTATAAGTGGTTTAATCCCATAAACCGTTTCATTTGTAAAAGTATTCTTAGTTATATTTGTTCTACAGTAAAAACCTTAGTATTAATCACGGAGAGTATTCTTTTATCCATAATACTGCCTTGTGGTTTTAAATGTTCAAAACCAGAAGTACAATACTTGATTTCATGATACGTAGCTCTTACTGTACGTAAAAGCTACTGAAGGTACATCTGGTCGGGATGTAATTAACTTTTCTTACTGTTATAAGAGAAGCATATTACTTTGTAATTCACTCGTTATTTTATACATGTGAGTCCCATTAACCATACTAATATGACGGAAATGCCTGCAACGACGTTCTTCAGGCGTCGGAACTGGAATGATATTTGACACCCTAGGCCTGCCGGCCAAACTGTAGCGAACAGTAGAGGTGCGGGATTGTCAGTCCCATATAGATCTATACACAAATTCACGCTCTCCCTACAGGAGATTCTGGCTAATAGTTTAGGACTTAAAAAGGTCGTACTTAGATAAGTACACCGTGAAGGGTCTCACAAATTTATTGTTTCAACGAGATTTCCGATGTATTATTATTATTACCCGATGAATGCTAACTCTGGTACTTTGTATCGTACCCTTGGTTAATGCAAACCCGGTAAGATATATTATTACCTCGAGTTTGCTAACTCGGGTACTCTGTATAGTACCTTTGCTAATGCAAACCCGGCAGGGTGTATTATTACCTCGTGTTTGCTAACTCGGGCACTCTGTATAGTACCTTCGCTAATGCAAACCCGACATTACCACGTGTTTGCTAACCCTGGTACTCTGTATCGTACCTTTGTTAATGCAAACTAGGTATGATGTATCTTTACTTCTTTAATATGTTGTTCGTATATTAAAGGTATTATACATATCTTGGTATAGTTGAATGAATTTTGGTAATTTCCTTGGAAAGTATACAGTCGTGAATCATACTTGTATCTTTAGCTTTGAATCATAAATTATACCTATTATAATTTATATGTTCTATCTGATTAGCATGGTTTCTCATGGATGTACACCTTTGCTCAGCCTGATACAAAGGTGGTGATGCCAAAAGGAGTAACCTTTTGTACTCATATATGTATAATATGTATATAATTAAGAAGGAAACGACCTTCGGACAAACAATACAACCCTAATTCCACATCCAAACAAGGAAAAGGATATAGGATAATTTATTAGTCTTAAGCCCTTCAAATCTTATTTCTATATTTATACATATATAAACATGATTTTGGCATTTATAATTTGAAATAGTTTATAAAAAAAATTTCAAAGAATTTAACGGAGTTTTTACATGACTTTAAAGATTTAACATGGCTTCACGTTATTTTGAAAGTATTTGGTAATTCTTAAAAGCATATGGAAATTCTTTGTGTGATTATTATCACATACAGTTATTAACACAATTTAATATTGTGTTAAACTTGTATTCCCCCCCCTAAAAAGCATATAAAACCATTTAAAAAGGTATATTATAGGGGTATGAACTCACTTTGATAAGCGGTGATTCGGGCAGCGTTTCGTTTCCCGTAAAGAGTTTATTTAACGAGAAACCGGCTCAAATTGGGCAGAGTTTCGACAGGAGAGAGGTTACTTCTCGGGAATCTCGAGGCTTCGAGGCTTGCTTAGGGTTCGAGACTTGATATCGGGGCTTTAGGGGTTGTATATGAGTTTGTGGAAGTGGAAAATGTGAAAGAGAATGAAAATTGGGGTGAAAAGTGTAAAACAATCTGGAACCCTCGCATGCTTTATATAGTCCGAAGGTTCGGACCCGAGCCTATGCGAGGCTGCCACGCATCGGACAGATGGTGAAGGGAGGGGGCTTCTTCGGACCGGAGGCTCGCTACTGGCTGGCTCGGATTGGACCGGACTTCGGTCCAATAGAAGGAGGACACGTGCGAAGGAGGGTGTCCGAGGGGTGTCTCCGGGGCATCTCATGCGAAGCTGTTCGCTTCTTAGTGGACCTCGGCTGTGGTCCAATCAGGAGGTGCCACGCATGGCTTTGGTCCACTCAGCAGCTGCCACGTGCGAGGTGACGTGTCACATGCGAAATTGCCCGATTTTGTTTATTTTTCTTTATTTTTGTGCCAAAACTTGCAAAAATCATAACTTTCGCATACAAGCTCCGTTTTTGGCGTTCTTTATATGCACGCGTAGGTAAAATCATACTCTACGACTTTCGTTTACACTTCGTCGGCTAGTTTTCACTTTATTTTTAATATTATTATTTTAAACAGACCGAGACGGGAATCCGTTAAATATTCATAACTTCTTCATACGACATCCGTTTTTGTGTGTCTTTTTACCGTTGTGCTACTTTTGACAAGACCTTCGATTCTCGTCTAAGTTGCGTCGGCTAAATATCGATCGATTTATATTTCGAATTTTTAGTTGTCTAATGCTAAACCGAAACTTCGAAAAATCATAACTTCCTCATACGAAGTCGGACTTTCACGTTCTTCTTATGAACGTTCTCGGTTTAACATATTCTACAACTTTCATTTAGATTGTTAAGGCTAAAAATCTTTTTATTGAAAATTCGCTTTTTACACTGAACAGTGTTTTGCCGGTTTTACCGCGGATTTTCGATTGGTCATAACTTCTTCGTTATAACTTGGATTTCAGTGTTCTTTATGTTTTTGGAAACCTTGTTACAAACTCTACCACTTGGTTAATCCCAATTATGATTATTGATCAATTAATTTTTGACCAAACTTTGACTAGTGTCACATTATCCCCCTGTTAGAGGGAATTTCGTCCCGAAATTAAGTCTAAAGTGATACTCATGGACTAGGTCTAATCTTTCCTTCCCAAGTGAATCCAGGTATCTGGTTTGTAATGCAGCGAACCTTCACTAACGGGATAAGACTTAGTGTGGTTCTTCAGATTTCCCTATCCATGGTTTTTATTGTTTCTTTTACAGAGTGTAGAGTTTTATTTAACTTGATTTCATCGAGTGAAATAACAATTGTTTTATCAGATGGACACCTCTTTAGATTTGATATGTGAAAGATGGGATGAATGTTATTAAGTTTTTGTGCAAGTTTAATTTTAAAGTAAGAGACCGATTCTAGTAAGAATCTCAAATGGTATTATGTACCTTGAATTTTGTATTCCACGCTTTCACAAGCGCATCTTGTCCTTCCAGGGTGAGACCTTCATATGACATGGTCATCAATCCTGGAATTCCAAGGTTTTTCTTTTATCGAAGCCGTAGCTTCTCTGGTTGATTCTGGAAGCTTTATGGCGTTTCCCGATTTGTATTTTGTTTTTGGTAGTTTCTCGGATGAATTCCAGATCAGCGAGGGTGCTGTGTGGAAATTGGATCTCTAGCTAGTTGCATATTACCTACTTTAGTCCAGTGCAGATAGAATCTGTACTTGTGACCACAGAACCTTTCGAATGGAGCAACTTAAATGCTAGCATGTTAAAGGACTCGACTAATTGGTAAATAGATATCCCATTCTTTACCATAGTCGATCCACTAGAATCATGACTACTCTGGTTCCTAGAGATTTTTGAGTGACGGCATGAATTGGGAGATGATTCTATTATCTCCATGGAGATAACAGATATTGGCATACCGTGCACTCATACGTTCTAGTTATCTTATCTACTTGCCACATTTTCAGGTTTCAAGGCTTCATGTTGAGCCTCCTTACTTAATGTGGAGAGATTTGAAAGGGTTATCATAGTCTGTGATTGGTACTATGACATGGGTACTCTTTCCGACTTAGGGTGTCAGCTACTATATTGGCTTTGTCGAGATGATAACGAATTTCAAATTCGTAGTCATTTAGTAGCTCGACCCACTGTCGTGGTCTCATGTTGAATTCTACCTGGTAGAATACATGATGCAGGCTTTTGCTCCGAAGTTCATGATCAGACTCATACTTGGCTAATCCACCATCACCTCGTGTATACAAGTCGTATATAATTTAGATTTCACAAAACGTTCGGATGGGTGACTCTTCCCCAGGTCCACAACCAAACAAGGAACAGGAGATAGGGCGGAAGCACACATCCTTAATCTTGTTAAGTCTAACGTATATACCACCCTTGTGTATATACTTAGCAGCGATAGATTAACTTAATGAGTTTTTAGTCTCTATTCTTGAACTTGACCTGCGGTACAATGATTTTCCTACGAGATCTATTGAGGTACTTCGGTAGTTACTGACTTCTAAGACTACTTCGGTGCTTTTCGTTTGAAGTTTCCTGTCTATTGAGTTGGCTAGAATGGCGGGGTACTCTTCGCATGGGTACTTCTGAAGTTTTAAAACGAGAGACAACCTAAGGGTTTTGTGTTATGGATTAAAAGAATTTCATCTTACGGCTGATTAAGGAAAAAGTTCTCTTATACAGCATAAGAATTTTCACATGGTAAGGGCCAGGCCAAACCATGTCGAATGAGGATGTCGGAATTTTCTCGATGAAATAGATAATAAGTCGTTCTGGGACGAATGCTTACTAGGATGATATCCTATGTACCTAAGTTCTCAGCGTTTCGAGTTTTATTATGTTATTATCGCTCCGAACCCCTTTTGATTCGAAATTGGTGGGTACTACCAATACGAGGGTTCTGATAATTTGAAATTATGAACTTTCATGGAACGATCCTTACTAGGTCTCTCTATAATCGCTTGGTGTATACAAGTCGTGTATAATTAAGATTGGTAAGACCTTTGACTGAGCAACCCTGCCCTAAATCCACAACCAAACAAGGAACAGGAAATGAGGCGGGATTAATCACTCTAAGTCTACAAATCTTAATTATAAATGACCCTTATGTATACACTAAGTTATCATAGCTTACCTGTTAGGGTTTCAAATTTTTATATAAGTGTTATGATTTTATTTGAACGGAAGAGTAATTATAGATAATTATCGGGGTTTGGAAGCGTATCAAAATATAGCAGGGTTCTTTGATGCTTTCCTATGTATTGGGATCAAAATTCTCCTGCTCCCCCGTCGTTCTTCTCTGTTGGACAATCCCTCTTGTAATGTCCTATTTCGCCACAAAGGTGACATATGGGAATGGTTCCAACATTCGCAGTTGAAGTGATGAACTCGACCGGAGTTCTACAGATGCGGGCGGTATGCTCGTTCATGTTGCATCTATTGCAATGCAGCTCTCGGCAAACTCCATGATGATGGTAGTTGCACTTGCTGTAGTGTGGGAGGTTTCCTAAGTACGGCTTGGTTGGTGCTAGAATAACAGGGCTGATGGGGGTATCGACTGCCCCAGTTCATTGCCCTCTGCTAGGTTCTTGAGTTGAACAACTCCCTTCCTTGTTTTCAAGCTTTCGTTTAAGGATATTAGGCTTAAGGTTCGAGGTATTCTTACAGGTAGGTGCTTGTGGCTGTACTTGGCCATCACCACTATTGGGGTTACCGATAGTATTACTACTAACATTTGTATTGTTAGCATTCAGGTGTGCCATGACAGGTGCTACAGCTGTTGTGACCGCAGCTTGAAACATAGCCGCATCTATCTGAAGGATTGGTGTTTCGCTGGTGGGTTGCTTACACTTCTTTAGAGACATGATTCTGTTACATGATAAGAAAATGAATTCGTGAGCGACTATCGTGTCTTTAGATGTATTCTAACCATTTGTATCTACGTATTAATCTTTTGTTTTGTTATATTGTTCTCAATGATTCGACCTGCATCCCTATGATGCAGTCTTGGTGAGGAACAAGAATAAGTTTCTAGAATGGTTAGGAACCGAGTATTATCCAAACTAAGTTACCTTTGTTTGTTGGATATCGTTTCCCAATTTTCGAAAATATTCGAAAATAATTCATAACAGTGTCTACATAAAATAGACTTATGAATTTGAGAAGTACTCACTATCAATTAAGATTGCGTGATCTGATTTATTGTTATTAGCCATGACAGGAAAAGAGGATAAGCTCCAAACCTAATGTGAGTAATGAAATCACTAACTCACTAGGTTGAACCGATTTACTAGTTATTACTTAGATGAAAAGGTGCTCGAACACTTCACATGAATCATGTGTGGTTTCCCTTTGTTCTATTCTAGCTGGTAATGATTTGTTCTCTCCTGGTATCTATAGGGTGTCCTTCTCCTCTATAGGTATATTGAATTCCCAGGCTGTCTTACTTCCGACTCTGACACTGACCCCCATTACTTCGTAATGAAGATTTTGAATCTCGGAAGTTCATGCGAATATCTCATTGGTGTCCTTAATAGGGTAAAGGCACTAAATGATTTCTATAGTTTGTTTACTTCTCCTATGTTTCTTCTTGGGATTCTCCTAAAGAAGTTCTGTTGGATCCTCCTTGACTCTTCTCTTGATTGTTGGAGTAACTATGTTTATCTAACGGGTTTATACGATAATGGGAATGTCTAAAGAATCTATGAGAAAATTTGAATTTTTACGAAGGTGATTCTTTCTGGTCCTTCTATAATAACATGGTGTGTACTGATTATATATAATCCAGATCAAATAGACCTTTGAATAAGTAATCCTACTCTAAAATCACATCCAAACAAGGAAAAGGAAGTAGAGTGAAAATCACCTATTCTAAGTCTATAAAATCTTGGCTATATATAACCTTAATGTATCCACTTAGTAATTATAGACTTATCAGAAAAGATTTTTTTAACATTTCCCCAGAGGTATGTAACATACCTCCATGTTATTTTAGTTATGAGTTTGATTCTTGGACTTCTAGATACAAGAACTTAACAAGTTTTCAGTTTTCTTGTTATAGCATCCTAAAATACTCCCATAGTATTTTAGTCTTTATGTTTGGTTCTAGAATTCTTCTCGTACTTAGGTAAGTTTTAGACCAGTTGCAACACCACAATCACTCCCAAACACGTGTTGGTCATACCTCGGACGAATATAGTTGATCAGGCTATATTGATCCCAGATATGATTACGTCACTGTCTAGCTTTAACTGCAATGTCCAACATCCAAATACTTTTGTTTTGTTCTTCTTGTGATACTCATTCTAGTATATATATTCTGCATGTACTTATACTTTTATAAAATATTAATATATTTTTAAAGTATAACTCTTGGTCAGAGTGTTTTTATCCCAATGGGTTTATAGTTGTATATCTTTTATGACTGATATACTGAGTTCACTATAAACACTGCTCTGATACCAATCTGTCGCACCCCCAAACCAGAACGGCGGAAATGTTCGGGGGCGGAGGACTTTAGGTAAGTATCACAACACATGCAATATAGTAATCAAAGTACAAACAACCATTGCATTAATAAGTATAAGTTTTACATAAGTGTTCAAACATTACATATTCAAACACTAAAGTAGGTACGGCAGAAGACAAGAGTCGCAGTACGGTACTAGGTAGTCTTCTCAAAAGCTTCTGGAGTGTACCTGTCTACTCGATTCCTGAGAATACAAATTATTTGAAAAGAGTAGATCAGCATTTAAGCTGGTGAGTTCATAAGTGTTTAAGTTCTCTTAATTATACCCTAGGTTCTTTGAATAAGTTCACTGGTTTCTCCACGAAATCCTATATCTCCTGAGGTGATTAACTGATAACCTCAATAGTTTCCCTCTGTAATTACCTAGTTTATATTGATTATACATAACATAATATTGAATTGACAGTTAAATGGGTGTATCTGCTCTAAGCCCACAACCAAACAAGGAACAGGAAGTAAGGCGGAAGTCACACATTTCACTATCAATCGGACATTACTTATGTACAACTCTGATGTAATAACTAAGGAATTATAGAATTAACAACTAAAGGTCTTTTATGTTATACTAGTTTACAAAGTTTGGATGACTAAGTTTCATTTGATAAGTGGTTTAATTCCATAAACCGTTTCCTTTGTATAAGTGGTTTAATCCAATAAACCGTTTCATTTGTAAAAGTATTCTTAGTTATATATGTTCTACAGTAAAAACCTTAGTATTAATCATGGAGAGTATTCTATTATCCCTACAAGAGATTCTGGCTAATAGTTCAGGACTTAAAAAGGTCGTACTTAGATAAGTACACCGTGAAGGGTCTCACAAATTTATTGTTTCAACGAGATTTCCGATGTATTATTATTCTTACCCGATGAATGCTAACTCTGGTACTTTGTATCGTACCCTTGGTTAATGCAAACCCGGTAAGATGTATTATTACCTCGAGTTTGCTAACTCGGGTACTCTGTATCGTACCTTCGCTAATGCAAACCCGGCATTACCACGTGTTTGCTAACCCTGATACTCTATATCGTACCTTTGTTAATGCAAACTAGGTATGATGTATCTTTACTTCTTTAATATGTTGTTCGTATATTAAAGGTATTATACATATCTTGGTATAGTTGAATGAATTTTGGTAATTTCCTTGGAAAGTATACAGTCTTGAATCATACTTGTATCTTTAGCTTTGAATCATAAATTATATCTATTATAATTTATATGTTCTATCTGATTAGCATGGTTTCTCATGGATGAACACCTTTGCTCAGCCTGATACAAAGGTGGTGATACCAAAAGGAGTAACCTTTTGTACTCATATATGTATAATATGTATATAATTAAGAAGGAAACGACCTTCGGACAAACAATACAACCCTAATTCCACATCCAAACAAGGAAAAGGATATAGGATAATTTATTAGTCTTAAGCCCTTCAAATCTTATTTCTATATTTATACATATATAAACATGATTTTGGCATTTATAATTTGAAATAGTTTATAAAAAAATTTCAAAGAATTTAACGGAGTTTTTACATGACTTTAAAGATTTAACATGGCTTCACGTTATTTTGAAAGTATTTGGTAATTCTTAAAAGCATACGGAAATTCTTTGTGTGATTATTATCACATACAGTTATTAACACAATTTAATATTGTGTTAAACTTGTATTCCCCCCCTCCCTAAAAAGCATATAAAACCATTTAAAAAGGTATATTATAGGGGTATGAACTCACTTTGATAAGCGGTGATTCGGGCAGCGTTTCGTTTCCCGTAAAGAGTTTATTTAACGAGAAACCGGCTCAAATTGGGCAGAGTTTCGACAGGAGAGAGGTTACTTCTCGGGAATCTCGAGGCTTCGAGGCATGCTTAGGGTTCAAGACATGATATCGGGGCTTTAGGGGTTGTATATGAGTTTATGGAAGTGGAAAATGTGAAAGAGAATGAAAATTGGGGTGAAAAGTGTAAAACAATCTGGAACCCTCGCATGCTTTATATAGTCCGAAGGTTCGGACCCGAGCCTATACGAGGCTGCCACGCATCGGAGAGATGGTGAAGGGAGGGGGCTTCTTCGGACCGGAGGCTCGCTGCTGGCTGGCTCGGATTGGACCGGACTTCGGTCCAATAGAAGGAGGACACGTGCGAAGGAGGGTGTCCGAGGGGTGTCTCCGGGGCATCTCATGCGAAGCTGTTCGCTTCTTAGTGGACCTCGGCTGCGGTCCAATCAGGAGGTGCTACGCATGGCTTCGGTCCACTCAGCAGCTGCCACGTGCGAGGTGACGTGTCACATGCGAAATTGCCCAGTTTTTTTTTTCTTTATTTTTGTGCCAAAACTTGCGAAAATCATAACTTTCGTATACGAGCTCCGTTTTTGGCGTTTTTTACATGCACGCATAGGAAAAATCATACTCTACGACTTTCTTCTAGACTTCGTCGGCTAATTTTGACTTTATTTTTAATATTATTATTTTAAACAGACCGGGACGGGAATCCGTTAAAAATTCATAACTTCTTCATACGACGTCCGTTTTTGTCTGTCTTTTTACCGTTATGCTACCTTTGACGAGACCTTCGATTCTCGTTTAAGTTGCGTCAGCTAAATATCGATCGATTTATATTTCGAATTTTTAGCTGTCTACTGCTAAACCGAAACTTCGAAAAATCATAACTTCCTCATACGAAGTCGGATTTCACGTTCTTTTTATGAACGTTCTCGGTTTAACATATTCTACAAGTTTCATTTAGATTGTTAAGGCTAAAAATCATTTTATCGAAAATTCGCTTTTTACACTGAACAGTGTTTTGCCGGTTTTACCGCGGATTTTCGATTGGTCATAACTTCTTCGTTATAACTCGGATTTCAGTGTTCTTTATGTTTTTGGAAACCTTGTTACAAACTCTACCACTTGGTTCATCCCAATTATGATTATTGATCAATTAATTTTTGACCAAACTTTGACTGGTGTCACAGACGTTTCGGTCATTCCCACTTCATCCCAGCTTAGATTTTTGCTGGGTAAACCATTATTCCCTCCTGGTTAACCACATGACCCAAGAATTGGACTTCTCGGATCCAAAAATCACATTTGGAGAACTTAGCGTAAAGCTTCTCCTTCTTCAAGACTTCCAACACCTCTCGTAGATGTTGGCCATGCTCCTCCTGGCTTCTCGAGTAAATGAGAATGTCATCTATGAATACTATCACGGATTTGTCGAGGAATGGTTTACAAACCCTATTCATCAAATCCATGAACGCTGCTGGAGCATTGGTTAGTCCAAACGGCATAACCAAGAACTCGTAGTGTCCATATCTCATTCTGAATGCAGTTTTCTCGATATCTTGCTCTCTCACTTTTAGCTGATGATATCCTGACCTAAGATCGATCTTTGAGAAATAGCTCAAACCTTGTAGCTGATCGAATAGGTCATCAATCCTCGGCAATGGGTACTTATTCTTTAACGTTGCCTTGTTCAGCTCTCTGTAGTCTATGCACATTCGCATGCTTCCATCTTTCTTCTTCACGAATAGCACCGGAGCTCCCCAGGGTGATGAACTAGGTCGAATGAAACCGTTGTCCAACAACTCTTGAAGTTGCGTCATAATCTCCTTCATCTCCGTCGGTGCTAATCGGTATGGTGCCTTTGCTATCGGTTTCGTTCCTGGTAACAAGTCTATACGAAACTCCACTTGTCTATCAGGTGGTAATCCAGGAAGATCTTCGGGAAAGACTTCCGGATAATCACACACGACTGGTATACTCTGCACCTCCTTCTTTCCCTTCTTAGCATCGATAACGAATACCAAGTATAATGCACATCCCTTGGACAAACTTTTTCCGGATTTCATCAGGGAGATGATTCCATAATTTACTCGGCGTTTGTCCCCGTATTCCATAAATGACTCTTTTCCGGGTGGGTTTACCCTTACTATCTTCTTTCGGCATCGAATCTCAACATGGTTGGCGCTAAGCCAATCCATTCCCAAAACGATGTCAAAACCGTTCAACTCTATGAGCAATAGCTCTTCGTGGAATTCGTTTTCGTTTACGTCGATGACGATGTTCCTAATACGGTTACTAACAGGTATGAACTTGCCACTGGCAACTTCCACAATTTGGGCGTTACCAAGTTTTTCTACAGGCAATGCTAATTTCCCACCAAATTTATGCGACACAAAGGAGTAGTTGGCTCCGGAATCAAATAGTATATTGGCAGGCAAACCATTTACAAGAAAGGTACCTGAAGCGACGTCTGCTGCCTCCTTCGCAGCCTCGAGCGTCATCTGGAAGGCTCTCGCCTTTGGCTTTGGTGGAATATTGGGCCTTGCCGCATCTTTCTTCTTTGGGCAATCCTTAGCAATGTGCCCTTCTTCACGGCACTCGTAGCACACCCTCTTGTTGATGGTGCACTTATTTGCATAGTGCCCCGTTTTCCCACACTTGTAGCAGGTCACTTCCTCGCTACATTTTCCCGAGTGCTTCTTCTTGCACATCTCGCACCATTTCGATTCATTTCCTCATCCCCCGAACTTCTTTGAACTGAACTTGCTCTTCTTAGTGTTGGGTTTAGCAGACCCCTCGAACTTCCTTTTCTCGCCAACCTCAACCTTGCTGGCAGCTCTTCCCTTGATCATCTCCTCCACAGACTTGGCAGCCCAGATAGCCGCCTCCAGAGTATGTGCCTGCCGTACCGGCACCGCATACTCCCGTGGGAGTCCCTTAGCGTACTTGTCGATCTTTGTTAATTCATCCGGAACAAGACGCAAGGCAAACTCCATTTTCTCCGTGAAGTTGTTAGTGTACTCATCAATGGACATGCTTCCTTTCTTCAGGGTTAGGAACTGGTTCTCTAGCTCGAGAAGGTTTTGGGCTGAGCAGTACTTGCGCTTGAATTGTACTAAAAACTCCGCCCACGTCAGATGCAGGGGCTCATTGGGGCTCAAGTTCTTCCCCAGGGTGTTCCACCAACGCACAGTGCCCCCTTAGAATTGACGTACAACAACTGTAGTCTGTAGTTTGCCTCTGCAACCACACGTCATGAAAGCTAACTCCATTTCCGAGATCCAATCCATGACCCTGATCGGATCTTCCTTTCTAGAGAAGTTTGATGGCTTGCAAGTCAGAAAGTCCTTGTACTTGCATCCATTCTTCTCGCCTGCGTTATCTTGGTTGTTTTGTCGAACTATTGGTGGGTTGACTTGACCAACGGTCCCACTGTAGGTCCCCTCCTCAGACTGCCCTTCATTCAACTCGGCTGTTCGATATGTATGGTAGCTTCCTCTCGATTCTGTTGGAGCAAACGTCTGGTTTCCTCCATTTCACGATCTAACATCGCCTGGGTCATCGCTTGCACATCGGCCATCGTTATTGGCTCAACAGCGGCTACCACAACCGCTATTTGCTCAATCACTGGGGGTTGGTTTCTGTTCCCATTTGCATTTTCGGCTCCACTGCGGGTTCTTGCCATTTTGATCTATACACCGAATAAGGTGAATTTAGATATTTATTTAGGATAGTCGTTTAAACCGTCCTTATCACTCCGAAACGTTTACATGTTAGTTCTAATATCGTAGTCGTACGTTTAGAATCCTAAACACGTAAGGTTTCCAGATCCGGTCGGCAACAGACCATAGATCCGAACAAATAACAGCATATCAGGCACAAAGCACTTAGCACATAGAAGCATTTTAGGCATAATTCCTAAAATAAACTAGTGCTCACATCTCACAATCATCGCTTAGCATTCTAAGTTTAAGTCTAGAAATCCTACAAATTCCTAGTTCGCTTAAACTAATGCTCTGATACCAACTGTGACATCCCCATTTTCACGGCCAAAAAAGACCGATTTTGTTTATGCTTGTTTGAAAATCGAAGTAACATTTTAAATAAAAGAGTTGCCGAATTTGTCCCAATACAAAAATATGATAAAGATTTATCAAAAGCAATTCCATAGAAATATATTTCATTAAAATACTCGGGATGTCATGTTCGATGCAGATCATAAGCATAAAAAGTACAACATAAGCCTTACTACATTATTTCGTATTTACAGGCCTATAATCCCTTATCTCTTATCCAAACATCTATGCTCATGCGCCACTTCCTATAATACAAGAAACTGAGTGGGTCAGACTTAGGAGCCTGGTGAGCACAAAGGGTTTTCAACCCACAATAAATAAATTTATTATTTTCATCAACCAAACAAATCCGATTACCCCTTTCCCGTTATCCTCACTTTACGTCCCTAAAACATCTAACACGAGGGACCTAGTATAAGGACTTTCATCGGGGTGACGACACATGCTTCGGGGGTTCCTCAGCAGTTCATGTCAAATAAGGCACCCATGTGGGTGATGGAGTACTTCTGGTGAGCACACAGTTCAAATAAACACCTACAGGTTGCGAGCCTGCTAGCGTTCCACTGGACTATCTAGAATTGTCCGTGGTTGTCATCTATACTCCGCTAGATGACTGGATCATCAATAACATCTATAACAAGGCCTCTGATTATTTTATTTTGTCACACAACAACTATTACATATACCCATGTTTTACCCAACACATTTTGTAGATATAAAATACATATACAGTTTAAATCATTTAAAACATGTATAAAATCGTTCATCCAACATAGATAGAAAGTATACAGATAATATGCACACGTAGCACGTAATTTATATAAAATACTTCATATCTATGTGTAAGATGAAAGTAACTATGCACTCACTTGATTAGGTGGTGACTCGGTACTCAGACAGTACTTCGTTATCTCAAAACAATTTTTCCTCGACCAAAACCTAGTATCAATACCACTAGGGTTTAGTTTTAACGTTAACTGCGACTAATTAATAGTCTAGCTATTATTACTATTATATAAGCATTAAATAACACTCAATATAACTCATAATAATAGCCCAAATAGTTATTTTAAGGACCTAATAACATTACTATAATTATTTAAAAGCTATATTAAAAACTGCATAGGCGTAGCTCACTTACAGCGGGTTTTCTTAAAAACCGGGCTTTGCTCGGAGCAGCGTTTCCAAACCGAAAGACCCTTTTTCTCGGGACTCAGGGAGCCTCGGGGCTTCCTTTGGGTGCTAAGGGGTTCACTTAGGCTTTAGGGGGGGGGGGTTTAGGGGTGGTACATAGAGAAACTAGTGTGAGAAAGAAGGTGGAAAAGTGCAAGGAAGTCGTCTGCCCTTGCAGCCCTTTTATAGGCTCCAGCCTCGGACGTACGTTGGGCGTAGTCCTTGGCTTACGCGGGGCGTAACTTCGGATAAGGCACAGGTGGCGAGGCCTCGGTGGGGCTACGTGGCCATCTCTCGGACCGCACAATATCAAGTACGTCGGGCGTACCCAGCTTCGGACGCGGGGTGTAATGCGAGGCGACGTGTCGTCTATCCGAAGCGAGGCTTGATCAGCAAGCGACGGCCTAGATCTTGCCACGTCATCATATCTCGCAGATTCACATCCCGACTTCTAAAATTCATAACTTTTGCATACACGTTCTGTTTTCTACGTTCTTTATATACACGTGTAGGCGGGAACGTACTCCACAACTTTCGTTTAGACTCTGTCGGCTAATTTTGACTTTATTTTAAAAGTTATATTTTTAACAAGCTGGGACAGGATTGGTCCGTTAAAAATTCATAACTTCTTCATCCGACGTCCGTTTTCGTCTGTCTTTTTATCGTTATGCTACTATTAACGAGATCTTCGATTCTTGTTTAGGTTGTGTTGGCTAAAAACCGCTCGATCTAATATTCGAACTTCGGGTTGTACGCTGTTAAGCGGAAACTTCGAAAAATCATAACTTCGTCATACCAAGTCAGATTTGGGCGTTCTTTTTATGGACGCTCTCGGTTTAACGTTTTCTATGACTTTCGTTTAGACCGCTAAGGCTAAAAGTCGTTTTATCATAAATTCACTATTTACGCTTCCCAGTGCCGTGCCGGTTCCGTCGCGAAACTTCGACGGGTCATAACTTCTTCGTTATAACTCGAATTTTGGCATTCGTTATATCCCCAGAATCCTTGTTTCAACCACTACAACTTTATGTAAAGATATCGGGCTTATCTCACACTTTAATTTTGACGCTTATTTTTATTCTTTATTAATTATACCTTCATAATTTAAGTAATAAGCACACAAATACACATAATTCATATAGTATTCAAATATTTCATCTTTATTACTTCAAAAAGAGTTACAATAGTTGACCTAGACTATTATATTGTCTAAAAATGCTTAGCCCCGAAACCCGGGCGTTACATGCTTCCATATTAACTGAGCACTAATGGATGTTACGGGCCACCCCGTAGTCTTATTAAACCTACATACTAATGGATAACTAACAAATGCTACGGGCCACCCCACAATCTTACTATACTCGTTCTGCCAACTAGTGAATGCTACGGGCCGGCCATCCCCATAGTCTTACAATACTTCTGCGCTATCAACTAACTAATGCTACGGGCCAGCCCACAGTCTTACTATACTCGCTCTGCCAACTAGTGAATGCTGCAGGCCACCCCCATAGTCTTACAACACTTCTGCGCTATCAGCCAACTAATGCTACGGGCTACCCCGCAGTCTCACCACACTTCTACACTATCTGCCGACTAATGCTATGTGCCACACCGTAGTCTTACTATACTCGTTCTGCCAACTAGTAAATGCTACGGGCCACTCCCATAGTCGTACAACACTTTCCACACTGACTGGCTACTAGCGAATGCTACGGCTATCCCTTAGTTTTACAACATTTCCCATGCTGACTCAACTGCTGACCATTGGTCCTTCGCCGCCAACTAATCCAAACTCACTTCCAGGGTCGAGCATACATGCACGATCTAATATCCTAAGCTAAACTCAGGTCCTGACTGAAATCCTCCATCCTGATTTCTTAAGACCTGCTATCAACCGTCATGAGAACGCGACCACAATGTTGGCAAGCTTTCCGAACTTCCAACTCATACTACCCTCACTCCACACAGCTACTTGGGCTGCCTTGCTTCCTGGCATGAAAGCGAAACTTATCCCAGTTTCAAAACCGATTCTGCTTTTGAATCCTTGGGCGATTCTCCCCCACTTAGATTTGACTAAATCCTTAAAATTTGCACGACTTGCAGGATCCTCATTCTTTTCTCCCTTACACGATAGGCACACTAGCCACCAACACCTAATACTAGATGCACGATTACCGAATACTAGATGCACACTTTCTGCATCCCTAATACTGATAATCCCCTGAGCTCAAACTGACGTCCTTAAGGTCTAAATAACTAATGCTCATAGGAACCTCTTCAGTGATAGACCACTTCCCTTGATGCTTCCAAAAGCTATCCCAAACACCAAGACTAAAACCACCGAATCCTGACGATGGTGGATGACCACTCCATGGACCCTGCCACACACCTCCACGTAACGCTCCTGAACCGATTTCGGCCGTAACCGAGATAATACTGGACACTTCGAACCCGAAGTGAGAAATGACCCTACACTAGCTACTAATAATTCCTGGTATGCAATTGGCATATGATCATTTTGAAAATACAACACGAATACGAGCAGAGAGGTAACTTATACATACTATCACCTGAGACTGAGGTAAGAACAATCATAATACCTACAGAATCGAAAATAGTAATTGATACATACCTGCAACATTCCCTGTTGTAATCCGGATCTCCCTCATCTATTACTGCAAGGTCCTACCCTCTCGCTCATCCATAATTCTTAAAGTAGTCGAGGCAGACGCACTCCCTGCTCCTCCCCTCATCATCGGGCAGTCGGCCTTCTTGTGGCCCACCTGATTGCAGTGAAAACATAATAGACTTGCCCCCTGTGGGCAGTCCCTACTGACGTGACCATCACTGCTACACTTGTAGCAGCCTGAACCCCTGCAACGACACACCTCATCGTGCAGGTTCCCGCACTTGCTGCACTGACTTCGGCCCTGCCGACCTACCAATCGCTGATCTGAAGTCTTGGGTCTCTTCCTGGGACCCTCCAAAGTATACATCTGATCTGACCTCCTCTTCGCAATGTCCTCTAAATCAATCTCCCTCTCCCACGTCCTGGAAATCATAGAGTCCAGGGTCGGGCATGCTGAGAAGCTGACATGCTCCCGAATATCAGCTCTCCACATGTCATGATAGCGGGTCCTTCGTATCTCCTCATCCCCTGCATACTGAGGCACCAATAAGGCCCTCTCTCGGAACTTGGCGGTAATCTCCGCCACCGACTCCGTCGTCAGTCTCATGTCTAGGAACTCACTGGCCAGCTGCTGAAGCTCCACAGCCGGCACAAACTCCACCCTAAACATGGTCACAAAGTCAGACCAGGTCATAGCCTCAATAGTTGAGGCTCCCATGGAATCAACAACTGACTCCCACTAGTCTCTAGCTCTGTCCCTCAAACATCCTGTAGCAAATCGAACCTTCGACCCCTCAGGACAGAAGCTGATCAACTGTGCAGACTCAATGTCTGCAATCCATCTCCTAGCGGCAATGGGGTCATTCACGCCGTGGAAATCTGGCGCACCACTCCCCCTGAAGTCCTTGAAGGACAGTGTGCACGATCCTGACTGGCTGGATGCCATGTCACTCTGGAACGCTCTGAGGCGATCCTTCATCAGCTCAATAATCCCTTCCTTGATCAACCCGAAAATCACCGGGATCGACTCAAGGATACCTCTCGTGATCTTAGACGCGTTGAACTCGTGTAGTCCCTCATCCACTGGCTCGAAACCTACACCCAAACCTGATCCTGAATCGAATCCTGATCCTCCTGCTCTGTGTCGCGTAATCATCACCATTCTGAAATGAAACACATAATCACCAAGGTCATCTGTAACCTCAGAAGGTCTCACATACTACAAGTTTCCTGGTTCTATCTCGGCCCTCCTTGACTCGAGTACGGATCCTCTGCTTTCAGTAGTACGGGCCCATAGTACCTTCCACATCTATCCATACTTTCCTTAAGGATTACTTCGACTTCACCAAGTCCCTTCTACTTCTGTTGCACTCTGTCACTCTCCTCCTAGGCTTTCCTAGGTTCCCTAACCCACCCAGTCCTCAGCTGCTGAGAGACTCTTCATGATGCCAATTTACCACTACATGAATACCATCACATGTGGTGAGCCTCAGATAATCCTTCAAGTAAAATACTCATCCCTACAACGGTTAGACTCAAACGAGAGTTGCGCAGTGAGGTCAAATCCAGCACTCTGAGATTATTCAACCCTGGTCACATGTGCCTTAACATATTCATCTATTAGTTAACTCCCATCACTCGAAATCCCACAAAGCACAAAGCAAGAAGCATTCACACAATGGAAAATCTAACCAACAAATTCCAATCAAGCTATCCTCTACTCAAGAGTCTGTACTAGCATGCAATTCAAAGGCTCACACAATCAGGCATAACCTAAACAAGCCATCCTACTACTAGCTAACCAGTTGTAGCATGCACTTCTACAAGTTCACATAAGCATACAAAGGCATATCTCTTAAATCCTTAGCCATAATCTAGAATGCGATTCATATAATCATATCATGTCACATAACAAACATGTATTGGTATTTTGGGAACCACTTACTTGAGCTCGGATGATTGCACGCATCACACACCTTGTTCTTTTCAAAGTTCTTTTCTCTTTTCAAACTTTTTTTTTTATAAAATGGTTTTACTTTTGAATTTTTTTTTCATACCAAGTCCTTAGTTTGAGTCCAGACACACCCGAGAGTATGTCCGAATCCCTCAAACCAAGGCTCTGATACCAACTTGTAACATCCCAAAATTCAAGACCAAAACTTTCGTTTTGATTAATTAAAAACCGTTTAATAAATTTTTCTCAATCATTTAATAGCATTCTTAATAAAACAATTATCAGTGTTTTAAATACCAAAGATCATCTAGTGCGGAAAACATGGTATGATGCGCCGCGATCGCCCCGAGCTCCTTCCTTTGAAAACATGAGTACCTGAAACAAAAGCTAAAAGTCGTAAGCACGAAGCTTAGTGAGTTCCTTAGATACCACATACCATACATATGAACTGGGCCATACATACAGTGAACCATACATATCAAACGTATCCATAAACAAATAAGGTGTTATGTGCCAAACGTAGTCTTGTCGTTATGCCACGGGCCGCCACGTGGTCTTTCTTGCCAAGCCTGGGGCCACTCCCTGGGTCTTACACACAAGTGCCAAGGGCCACCCCCTGGTCTTCCATGCAAGCATCACAAAGACAACTAGCATACATACTACTCTACTTGGCTAATCAGAATACAGTGTGCCAGGAGCCACCCCCTGGTCTTTCATACAAAATAGCATACAGTATTCTAGGAGCCACCTCCTGGTCTTTCATACATGTTTCCTAGGGCTAACCCCCAGGTCTTCCTACCATACATAATAACATACTGTGTTCCAGGAGCCTCCTCCGGGTCTTTCATGCATAATGCCTAGGGCTAACCCCCGGGTCTTCCTACCATAAATAAACTAAATGAGCCGGCATTGTGGCCGTAGACCCATACAAAAGTGAGGAGACTCACCTCGATGTCGTGTAGTGTCAGCACGATCCTCGGCACGGAAATCAGCTCGTTTCAACTCCTCAATACCTACACAACAACCCTTCTCGATTACTAAATCATAATCATAACCCTTTACAAGAGTCAACCCAAGTCCAAGCCAATAGTCAAGGTCAAACCCTGGTCAAAGTCAACATCCAGTTGACTCGACTCGCCGAGTTCGCCCACCAACTCGTCGAGTCCCCTTTTCAATAAAATGTTAAAACCCCGACTCTACTCGCTGAGTCTAGCAGGAGCTCGGTGAGTTCTCCTTCAACTATAACATCAGGACCATCTTCAACCGACTCGCCGAGTTCATCCTTGAACTCGTCAAGTTCATCTTCATCTGGATGAATGGGTCTAATCTATGACTCGTTGAGTTCTTTTTGAACTCGTCGGGTCCGTGTTCATGGGGTTGGGACATTGCCTAGAACTTGCCAAGTTCTTCCTTGAACTCGTCGAGTCCTTCGATCTTCAGGGCCATAACAAACCCTCAACAGGCTGAGTTTTCCTTCAACTCAACCAATAATCATTTCTATAAGACTTTTGGGGGAAACTGCAATGCGACTCGCCGAGTCATCCAAGTGACTCGCCGAGTCCCTCTTTGTCCAAAACTATTCAGTTGATTACAATGGGTCTCAATACATCAAAACCATAGATCTGACCTCCTAGGGTCCATTTCATACGTAAAGTTCCAATCTTGACGTCCATGCATGGGGTTTTTGGATCAAAAAGCCATAAAAAGAGGTATATATATGAAGCATGGGTCTCCCATGGCCATAAAGTTGGCACCTTTATGCCATGTGAACCCTCAATGGTTCCTGATCTGAAGTATAAACCCACTTATGCACACAGTTCCGACTATAGCTTCACTAAGGCTTAGGAAAAGGTATAAAATAGCCCCAAATCAAGATCTAAGCAAAGAATAGTCAAGGTTTCAAGTTTATACCTCAAGTGAGCTGGAATTAGGACACAACCTCTGGATCTACTAACTTCCACTTGAACTTCCAACCTTCCTTCTTCTTCTCCAACTTCAAATACACACAAAAGGCACCAAAAATCTCAAGAACACTCAATAAGGGCTTAGGGTTTCGAGTTAGGTTTTCTCTGGGTTGGGAGGAACGATGGAGGCTGGGTTGAGGCAAGAAAAGTTGTTTAAATAGGGTGCAAACCTTGAACATTAGGGTTTTGTCCAGACAGCTTGTACTCGTCGAGTCGGTCCCCCGACTCGTCGAGTAGGTTACTGAAACTCCCGTATAATGTCGAGTCTACTCGACGAGTAGGGCCTCCAACTCGCCGAGTCCTAGAGTAAATACCAAATTTCTTGAATTTGAATACGTACGAAGAACTGGGTGCTACACAAATGCTCGCTTGTACTTACTCATCAAATTACACACAACGATATGTTTTATAACATCCAAGTTACTGGTGTGTTTACATATGTCAATGTGCAACCGACTCACAACTACAACTCACACGTCTCCGTTTCAAGAATATAAGATATTGTCCTCTCATGATCATTCGTGATAAAATCCATGAACTGATTCAAATGAGCGTGGGTTGAATCCGATAGTCGAATCTTATTCCAGGAGTACTCATGAATACTGCAACCACTTTGTCCCCAGACAAACTACAAACCCATTCATGACAGTCTTGCCTCAATACCTACTTCCAAAGTATGATCGATTGTGGATGGTTTGAATAACCTTGTTATTCGGGAAGTCAAAAATGCAAGGTGAAACACAAGAATAGTATTAATCCTATATGGCCCCGAACATTTTGAGCCATATTGATTACTCATTATCCATTGTTTAATGTTTCAATTAATCAATTAATACTTGAATTGAAACAATAGTCATTCCATGCTCCAACCGTGCACACTATGTTTGTCCAAACGATAGTTATGCCATGCACCACTAATGCACACTATGTTTGTCTATGGTCCTTACTTTGTGAAATAGATGAATTGAAAAAACATTTCAATGATGCTCATTTCAAAATTCCAAATCCTTATTGCAAGTGTAAGAATTCCAAATTCCTGTCACTGTTAGGAAGTGTTAGATTCTAAACTATCATGCAATGTTTCTTTGGTAATGTCTAGGTGCCAAAAGTCACAAAGACTTGACCAAAGATTTTACAAAATATTCCTTTAGAGATTGTTACAAGACAATTCCATGGAAATGAAGTCTCAAATTCAAAGTACATTCCTTTGAACATCCTTCTTGCATAAAAGTTTCTAACTTTCTTATCTATTCTTCAACCCCCAATATGGAAACATTCCATATTTTCCACACGATAATTCATTATTAATAGACTCCTGTGTATTCATAATAATGTCAATATGGTCCTTCCATTACCATATCGAACTGTCCTTAAGCGAACAATTTGTGGCGAACCTTAGCTTGTCCTTAACAGTTGCTCAACCACTTTCATCATAACCGGTTCTAGTCCTTTTTCCCTCTTAATGCCTTAGGCATTCGGAAAAATTTAGAACACGAGAATATTATATTATTTGCCATGTTCTTAAAATTCGAATTATGAAAAGGGATGTCGTAATCATAATCAAATTTTGAGAACGCAATTAACACATCCATATATAAAATTCCCTTATGTTGAACAATTCCAACATAACATTCATATATATATTTGACTAAATGTGATTAAAATCTTAATCTAAGCTTTTAGAATTGAAATGAAGTATTAATTCCTCTCCCTTAATTATAGCAAAACAACTTTTCAAGCCCTACAACTTGTGATTTGAAACTTTGTTTTCTATAATTAACATTGCTAACTTGTAACATTCACTATAATTGATTATGCTCCCACTGGCATAATAATTACATCCTTATTAGCATAACTCTTATGCTCCCACTAGCTTTGACATGTATTCAGAAATCAGCTGGACTTCTAGAAATCAACACTTTGTTGACTTTCTTAGCAAATTTCAGTTTTCTTATACTAGATGCTTCGATAAGACTTTATTTAAGCTTCTTAAACTCATATACCTTCCCTTAGATACCTCACATGTGTGTCTAAACAATTTTAGAACTATGAAGAGATATGTCGTAATCATAGTCTCAATTGTTTAGAACTTTGCCATTTCTCACAATTAGAACTGTGATGAAGGATGTCGTAAACTGGAATGGGCACATAAACAAGAATATGTCAACACGATAGGTCACAAACCTCAAGTCATGTGCTAGTGTTTAAAAATAGGTTTATTCTTGATTAGTTCTTGAAACTTGTCAAGATCTTTAAGACTCCCACTGACCTCTTGACATATATGATTCATTTTGTCAAAGAACATTACTTGACAAACCAATATTCAAGAGTTAGTGTGGATCCTAATCAAGACAAACACTTCACATAATTGGTCTTAGTTGGTCTTTGTCCTATCCAAGACATCACAACTTACCAATTTCAAATGTATAGGAGTAGAAAACTTTTACTCTACATTTGATAAGTGTATCAAACCTTTCTTAATATTATATCACTCAAATTATAATCTTGGAGTATGACTCTAAGACTTGTTTTTGGAACGAAGTATGATTCACCTTAATTGATTTAACCATTTCAACAATTCACGATTCCTCTTCTTATTCATGCAAATGCACTAAGATGTCCTTAGAGAATCAATTGTGATATGGTTTTCCATAAACATTAAGATGATCATAAAACACAATACTAAAATACTCTCCCATCTTTTCAGATTGAAGAAAATTTTATCTTTCTGCCTAATTTGATTCTTCTCATTCGTTCTGCCATACATTGAACTTTTTCCAATGTTTTAGAATTATACTTAAACTTGTAAGCATAACTATGTTTACTAAACATTAAAAAATCATGACGAATAGTCTTATCGATCTTTGTGGTGGACCTTGACTAGTGCACAAGAATGTGTACTTGATCCCCTATTCCTTCACTTGACCCATATATACTCGTGATCAAGGAATTAGTCTTAATTTGCCAAAGACGAAAATTCTCATTCATCATACAATACAACTTGCATGATTCCAAGTTTCTGTCCAACTGATACTTAGGAGATAAGAATGTTTCCTTATTTGGTAAATACTCGACATTACCACAAACGAAAGAATCAACTTCATATTGCTAACATAGAAACGCACAAACATCAATTTTCACAACTGCCATTGCAAGGAGATATAATAAAAATAAAACAAAATTTTATTTATTTATAAAATGCGGCAAAAACTTTTCCTTACAATGCAATTACAAATGAAAACTATGTTATTATATATTTCCTAGCAATCTATCATAACTCTAAGCAGCAACTCAAAAATCCGATCTTCAAACCATGCGATTGAAATCCATCTTCGCGATCAGATTCAACATACGCTTCCTTTAAGCTTCCATCCCTTTGCATGGTCCTAAAAAACATCAAAATGCAACCTTGTCACATCATGTATTAAGAATCAACAATTAGGAATTTAGTACAGTTAGATAATGAAGTCACCTGAAGTAGAACCATTCAATCTGATTAAACTTCTCAGGTAGTCTGGGCAGCTTCCATTCCAATGTACTTGTCTTTGGCAATAGAAACACACAGGCTCACATGGAGAAGTCTCAGATTTGGCCTTTCTCTTATGATCAAAGTTTTTGACCATGCCCAATTCCTTTCCTTTAGGAAAAGGAATCTTTTCTGGGATGTCCATGTCAGCTTGGGATGTAGACCTTCCAATCAGATTTGCTTGACCATTGCGTCAAATCATTGCTGATTCGGCAGAAATTAGCAAATAGGTAAGATCAATTAGGGTCGTGTCGTGATCTGTCACATAGTAGTCTTTAACGAACTCACTATATGACTTGGGAAGTGACTGAAGGAACCAGTCAATAACTAACTTCCTTGGGAAGACGACACCCAACATCCTTAGCCTATCAATATGTAGCTTCATGTGCAAGACATGAGCACATATATGCTTTCCATCTATGTGTTTACTATCCAATAGGGATTGAGTGATCCTAAACTTTTCAAGTCTTCGATCTTGTGGGTCAGGGAGAACGATTGGAGTAGGTGGAGGAAGTGAAGTATCATCTTCGAGAGAAAAACTTGCTTTAAAATATTTGGGAAGACCATAGCTGTCTGAACCAGACATCTACACGGGAGAAATTCAAGTTAGTTGATTTAAGTCCTTAATATAACATCCAAATGAAATATAAAGGCTAGGACCCAACACAATATTTTACAATTTGGAAGAGGGATGCTATAATCCAAACTGCAAAACATTTGACGGTAGGTAAATGACGATTTACCAATTTCCACCACGAAAAACGAAAAAGAGTTTTAGGTATTAAGTGAATTGAAACTCCTAGATCCTTTGAGATTCATTGAACAATTCAATGGCATGTTTAAATCTCGATTGTGCCCTTCAAGTTTGTGACTGGGATGCCGAGGATCACAAACAAGGTATGAATAACCATCCAAATTAGCTTGGTACACCCAGTGTTGCAAAAACCTAATCAATGTGCCGGTTAATCACACACACTCCATTGATCTATGATTAACATCAAGCTACCCTTTTCCACGCACTGTCAGTCCCGATTAGTGTGCCGGTTAACCACACACGCTCCACTAACGACTTATCAAGGGGCAAAATGCAATTTCATGGGTTAGCACCATATTCACATTTTCCTAAAGTAACTAAGATTGGGAATTTATAAGTGTTTAGTTACTTTATATTTATCATTATACTTTTAATGAAGGGAGTATTAGAGTCCTATCTTACCCGTTCGGCTAACGACGCTCCACCAGTCAAGTAAGCGGTGGGTGAGAGTGGACACCCATTAAACTGCCATTTTATAGGCAGTAACCTTATACCCCCCTTATAGACCGCCTTCGTGAATGAGGCCTACTAACAGTAAGACTGAATTTTACTTTTATACATATATATAAATATTAAACCTATAATATTATAATAGTATAAGGGTTGAATTTTAAACTATTTAAAATTCTAGGGTTTGGAACTAAAGTATTCAAAATTGTAACTTTACAAATTCCAAAACTTGAGGGAAATTTTTGAACAATTCAAAACTTTTGGAATCCATAACATATGAGTTTAATATAGGTTTTAAGGACTTTAATGAAGAAACTTTTGAAAATTCATAACTTGAGGACAAGTTATGGAGGTCATAAAACAATTTATGGGAAAAAGACTCTTCAAGTTTATAACATATGGCTTTAATGATTATTTAAAAGGAAAAACTTTTGGTTTTCCATAACTTGAGGAAAAGTTATGGAGTCCATTAAAAATCATTGAGATCACCAATTAAACTAACAAACATGTCAAAAAAAACTATGATCTAGATTAAACTCATATGAACAAGACAATTCAAATCAAACAATTTTCATGTAATTAGCCTAACCATTAAACTAATACAAAACATGAAACTTTTGACAATTATCTTTTGAATTGGATTAGTATGATCATTACCATATCAAAAATAGGTTTACAAGTTCAAAAACAGCTTAGGGTAATGATCCTAGTCCAATTCTGGCCAAAAGCCTCGAAAATCTGCATTCTAGAGCACCAACTCGTCGAGTGTATGAACAAACTCGGCGAGTTGGTCATTTTTTTCCTTGGACTCGGTGATTCCATCAGTGGACTCGGCGAGTCCACTGTCCAAAACAGCAGAAAATCAATTTTTAAGGCTTTTCCAAGCAAGTAGCATCAGGTATAATTGAAAACAATCCTAGGCTTTGATACCACTGTTGGGTTTTGAGCATTCTAACACTCCTATGGTGTACATGCAACCCTATGTGCTTTGGATCTATGTTTTCTCTATTATACATTCATACATTCAAAATTCCAAAGCATCATCCTAACTAGCATACAATGGAGTATCTATACTACAAAAGTATAGTTAGATAACATACATATTGATGGAGCTTGAAGTCTTGAACCTTTAAGAACTTAGTGCCCCAAGTGTTGCACCTCAAATGGAATCACACAACACCACCAACAATTGGAATAGCTTGAGAAGAGGTTACTTGGTTCACTCTATGAAATCGACTTTTCCCTCTTTATGTCTCCACTACTGCCATTTCATGAACCATGGGGTCCTTTATATATTGTGGCTCATTTAGGGTTACACCATGTAAACCCTAATGTGCATGACTTCCCATTTCCTTCATGATCCATAGGTTTTAACCTCCATGGAGTATCCATGGGTTACCACATGGGTTAAGCCCAACATGAAGGACTATGGATCACAAGCCCACATATATAAGAATGAATGATTTACAAAATCAATCCCCATATATTTAATTAGTCTCTTTTGATCACAAAATTAATTCCAAATTAATTATTGATCAATACTAATTAAATAATATGATTTCATATTAATATATTAGAAATTATAATATATTCATATAAATTATAAATAACCTTTTCCCATTTGTCTATCCAGTTGTTCCGATGCCATGCAACCCAAATGGACCATGCTACTCTCAGGTCGAGTACATACTAATAATAGTTATGGGCTTAGACATCTAATCCAACATATAGTTTGCCTAGTTTTCATCTAAAATAGTAACATCAAAACTTGTCCCCGGGTTCACGGGTCCTCTAACGATGGTGCTCCCCGTGCCTAGCTCTCTTGGTCGTAATGTCGATGGAGAAGGATTTCCAAGACTTCCTCGCTCTCCTTGGTCTAAAACCAAGTTTGGACTTGGTCCTGTTCTGGAAAGGGTCTCTAAAAAAGGACCCTATGGTGTAGTTTATGTTTGAAGTGTTTGTGTGATTGTAAGAAGAGTGGATTTCATCTTCGCAGGGGCAAAACGTGCAAGTGCTTTTTCCTGGAGATCTTAGGAGTTTTAACAACATAAGAATTCACTTTTGGATAGGATCGGTGGGAAGCTTCAATTTCATTTTTCTAAACAACTCTTAATAATTGGACTATTCAGGTTCTTCGGTATGAATGTTGACAGGTTCTTCACTTATGATGGAAATTTGGGCTTGTGAAGGGTCTATAGTGGTTTGGGGATCTATAGTAGGAATTGGCTCTTCGGTATGAATGGGATCCTCAATTTTGGATTTCTTAGAGACTCTAGTACCCTTAGTCACTATTTTGACAAGTGTTTTCTTTTGGACTCAACCTTTCCCCTAAAAGGTTTTGGTTTTGGATCAGAGACAGTGGGTTGCGGTATGTGGCTAGATAGGGTAGAATGATATGGGGGTACATCATTTGTGGCCTCCATGTGTTCAAAAACCACAGAGTCAATCACTCCAATCCTAGTCAAGATATGTAAGGAGATCTGTCTAATGGGACCAAAAAGAGTTTGATCTTTGGGAAGAGTCTACCTTTTGAGTTCTCTGTAGACGAAGTAGTTAGTGTCTGCGCCCATACTCACTTGAGCTTATGAATGAAGTTCCTTGATGCAGAGAGACCATAACCTTGCGGATGTGAATTCAGTGAGACCTTTTCTTGGTGAGTCTCATCTAATATAGGTAACGAAGTCGTCCCACATAAGGGTGTCAAATTTGATTGATTCGCCAGTGTATATGCTCCACCAGATTTCCAAGAGCTATTTGCCCATGGCGTCAGTTCCACCAGTTGTCGAGAAAGGCAATGAACGACGTAATGATGAAGAAATTGTCAGACAGCCGAGAGTTTTCTCTTCTTGAAATCAGCAACGCCCTCTAGCTTTGCTTGATATCCCATTTTGTATAGAACTTTGAATACTTCTTCATTTGAGGGGCTTTTGAACATAGTTGAGGCAGGAATTCGAAGTTTTATGGTTTCAAGAAACTTTTCTATGGTGAGAATGGCAGTCAAATCATTGATGAGCTTGAAATGAACATGCTCTCGATCTTCAGTGGTTCTAAATGCATATAACACCACTTTGTAGAGAGTTAATAGAGGCACAACATCTACAACTATATTGAATGCATTCAACAGAGGGTGTTGAGGTATGAAACGGATGATGAGTTTTATTGATTGATCATAGTGATCATGGTCTTGAAAGATTACTTTGTAATTGCATGCAGCGATTGATGGCTCTGTGTTTTTGACAGTTGAAGATGATCCAATGTGTTTGAATTGTTTCTTCGAAGCACCTGATTTCGCCATTGAAGAGATAAACAGGTTTTTGAAGAGCTTGCAGAAAAATGTTTGAGCAAGATGAGAGAAGAAGAAGATCGCTGACTAAGGTTCAGAAAGCGTAAAGCTTTCTTGGAAGAAATTGGGGGTATTTATACCTATGGATTTGAAACAAAAATTCAAATGGGAAAAATAACTTTTACAGCTGTTGAAAAGTTTAAAATTCCAGATTGAGTATTCTTTAAACAAAAATGTTTTGTGTGAAATGTCAGTCATTAAATGCAGTTATGGGCGCATTTAATGAACATGATGACGTAGTGGGTAAACATGGTATACTGGGTAAGTGAGGGTGTCAGCTTTATGGGTAGTGGTGCTGAAACCGACTGAAGGTTTGATATGTTCATTGTCATATCAAATTGGGTTTAAAGGGTACTTTTGGGAATAAGACAAATCTCCTTTGTTTATTTAAGAATAAAAGAACAATTTTTGAAAAGGCATTGCGGGGTCACAAATGTATTTGATAAAAGGATTTAAAACATTCCTTTTATAAAAAACTTGAAGGAAGAACTGCGGTATGAGAGAGGATTAAGTATGCGGTATAACTTGACACTGCAGAGCAACTTGATCACAAGGTTAGATATAAAAACAATAAAATCACCCTTAGAGTACGTAGATCATAAATAGTCTTCGGTAATGGAATTCAACGAGGATCCATTTATGAAATCTGTGCTCAATAGTTAAACTAAAGGGATAAACTTTAAAACATGGACAAATAAATGTGCTTCAAAGATATTGCGGTAAAAAGATGAGTGAAACTTATCTATTTGTTAGATGTGAAGACTTTAAGGTCATCGCCATTCATCCTTTCAAAAAAACTGTGGGTGAGGATTCATCATTCCTAACATTTCTAAAAATCCATTAAGTTTAGTGGAATCAATTGCTTTGGTGAAAACATCGGTTATTTATTCATGGGTAGGAACAAAGATAAGTTCAATGTTACCTTTTAGAATATGATCCTAGATGAAGTGATACCATAGCTCAATGTGTTTCGTCTTGGAGTGATGTGTTGGGTTGTGTGAAATAGCAACGACATTCTCTAAATCACAATATATAGGTATGCATAGAATTCGATAGCCGTAATCCATGAGTTGAGTTTTCATCAAAAAGACCTGTGAGTAACAGATGGTTGCGGCAATGTATTCTACCTTTGTGGAGGAGAGTGATACGTATTTTTATTTTCTTAATGACCACCTCACCAATCCTCAACCTAGGAATTGGCATCCCCAGAAGTGCTTTTGCGGTCTCATCTGCATCCTGAATTATCTAAGACTACAAAGCCTTGCATATTGAGTTCCTTTCCTTATAGGTACCAAAGACCCAAAGCTTTTCTCCCTTCCAGGTATCTGAAAACATGTTTGACTGCATTCAGATGAGAGACCTTGGGATCAGCTTGGTATCTGGCACACAAACACATTGCGAAGACAATGCCTGGTCTACTTGTAGTCAGATATCGTAGAGAAATAATCATTCCCCGGTATATCTTTTGGTCAGCTAACTCTCCGGTGGGATCTGCGGTGATCTTATATCCAAAGGCCATAGGAACCTTTGCCGAAGAACAGTTATCCATAGAGTCTTTCTTTAAAAGTTATGTGGTAAATTTTCTTGATGAATGAAGATTCCTTAAGGGACTTGCTTGATTTGAAGACCAAGAAAGAATTTAATCTCTCTATTCATGCTCATTAGAAACTTACTGGTCATGAGCTTGGCAAAGTCGTCTACCATAACTTGATCTGTTGAACCGAAGATGATGCCATCCACATAGATTTTCACTAGCAATAGATGCTTTTCACTTGAACGTCGAAAGAGAATAGGATCAATGACCTCATGCTTGTATCAGGACTTAATAAGAAATGTAGAGAGAGTTTCATACCAAGCCCTCAGTTTCAGCTTCAAGCCATACACAGCTTTCTACAATTTGTAATAGTGATGAGGAAGATCGTTATTCTCAAAACCCGGAGGTTGCTGTAAGTATACCTCTTCTTTCATTTCGCCGTTGAGGAAAGCGCTTTTTACATCCATTTGGTGTACTTTAACATTCTTCTGCGCCACATGTGCCAGGTAGATGTGTGTGGCCTCTAGCCTTGCAACTGAAGCATATGTCTGTCCTAGTCACTTACTTCCAATTAACTATAACCATTTTGTACAAGTCGGGATTTTTTTCTAATTACAACACCAATCTCATCCAATTTCTTGTGGAATACCCAACGAGTTCCAACTACGGTATGTCCCTTTAGTTTGGGGACCAGTTTCCAAAACCTGTTTCTTTCGAATTCTACAAGCTCTTCTTGCATTGCAACAATCCAATCATGATCCAGAAGTGTGTCTTTGATGGTTTTGGGCTTAGTAGAGGACATGAAAGCTACATAATGGTAATGTTTAGTTAAATCATCAGAAGTGCGAGTTCGAATACCAGCAGAAGGACTTCCTTTTATTTGGCCAGGCGGATGATCTTTTTTCCAGATATGTAGACGTGATTGATGATGTTCAGCAGTTGCATTGGATGGAATATCTTTAACTTCAGGAGGCGTTTCTATTTGAATATCTTGAACTTGTTCCCCCTCGATTTGAGAAGATCCTGCTGATAAGTCATGAATTGGTTCTGCTGAAGGTGAAGGTTCCCCTGTGAAGTTGATGGTTCCCCATGGATTGAATCATTAGGAATTAAGGGAACTTCGGGAACTTCACCGGTTTCTGTATTTTCAATATCATCTTCTGATTCCTCAGATTATTTAGAGACTTGTGATCAATTGATGTTGACAACTGGAGCAACTTCTTCTATGACCGGAACCTCAATGTTTGTGATTATTTATTGATTGGAAGGATGGCTTTCCCCTCAACCGGCAAGGTGGAAGTCACATGCGAGGAGTCTTGAGATAAAGAAGGTCTAGAGTCTTTGGTATGTTGTAACTACGCAGAAGGGGAGACTAAAACTTCGGATAGTATCGTAGTCTCTGGAGGATCAAAAAGAGTATCATAGTTGACTTCAACGTTGTTGAGAGGTCCGGATTGAATAGGAATATCATTCCCCATGATAAATTTTGTTTCATTGAGAGGAGTAGTCTTCCGTACATAGAAATCATCGAATTTTATGTCGAAGCTTTCTTTTATAGTTCTTGTTCTTCAGATCAGAACTATGTATGTCACTTTGTCTGTAGAATATCCCAATAATATTCCTCCATCTGATTTGCATGCAAATTTGCTCAAATGCTCCTTGTTATTGACCACGAAACACTTGCAACAAAAAATATTAAAGAAACGAACATTTGGTTTACGATTGTTCAAACCTTTGTATGGAGTCTTGTTGAGGCGTTCGAGGATGATGTTGCAGTTTTGTATGAAGCACGGTGTTGCAACTACTTCTGCCCAAAACTAGAGAAGCAATTTTGCAAAGTTGAGTGTGACCTCCATTAATTTCTCGGCCAGAAAAGACCGATTTATTTTATGCTTTTTTAAAATAAAATCAGAGTAATCCTTTTAAAAGATGTTGCGGAATTTGTTCCCAAAACAAAGCATGATAAAAATTTATCAAAACGTTTTTTTAAGAAATATATATTTTCATTTTATATCAAAACCTCGGGATGTCATGTTCTGATACAGATCAAAAGCATAAACAAGACATTATAAGCCTTACAACAGTTATTTACAACTACGGGCCTATAATCCAAAAATCACTCATCATCATCCGACTATGCTTGGGGTCCACTACCTTTAATATAAAAAGCTGAGTGGGTCAGGCTTGGGAGCCTGGTGAGCATATAGGGTTTTCAACCCACAATAAATAAATTTATTATGCTTAAACATCAAACAATCAACCAAATTACTCCAACCCCATTATCTTATTTATTTCTTAAGGATTTACCCTAAGAATCAACTATCACTCATTCCTAAGGATTCATCCTAAGGAATAGGCACGAAGTCACATCGTCGCCAGGGTTTATACAACAGGCACTAAGTGATGGGTTTTGAGCATTCTAACACTCCTAAGTGTACATGCAACCCTAAAGACCTTGGATCTATGTTTTCTCTATTATACATGCAAATATGATTATCCAAGGTATTATCCTAACTAGCATACCAAAACATTGATACTAGGATACTAAAATAGATAGAATACATACCTTGTTATTGTTGCTTGACTCCATGAAGCTTGAGAGCCTAGTGCCCCAAGTGTGACACCTCAAATGGTTCACACAACATCATGAACTCTTGGAATAACCATGAGAAGAAGACATACATGTTCAAATTGGCTAGCCCTCTTACATATGTATCACTAGTGCCAATTTCTTGAACTAAAGGGGTTCTTATATAGTGTGGCTATTAGGGTTACACCATGTAACTCATGACTTTACCCATTCCTTATGCTCCATGGGTTTTAACCTCCATGGAGTATCCATGGATCACCACATGGGTTAAACCCAACATAAAGGAATCTTGGATCATAAGCCCACATATATAAGAATGAATGATTTACACAATCAATCCCCATATATTTAATTAGTCTCTTTTTTATCACTAAATTAAGTCCAAATTAATTCTTGATCAATACTAATTAAATAACATGATTTCATATTAATATATTAGAACTTATAATATATTAATATGTCACAAAATGTCTTTTCCTCATAAACGGTCTATCCAAATGTTCCGATGCCATGCAACCCAAATGGACCATGCCGAGTCGGGTCAAGTACATACCAATTATAGTTATGGACTTAGACACTAATCCAACAGTCTCCCACTTGGATAAGTCTAAAACTATTATTGCGTATGACTTCAGGAACCAACTGGCAATCGTAGCTCTCAAAAGCCGTTGTCGAACTCTGACCTTGTAGATGAACTCTGACCTTTGTCAATGACTTGTCCATTAGATAAGGGATCATATATTCCTCCATTCTAGATATCATATGGACTGAGACATGGATTATAATCATTCTCTCTGTCTATTTGTTGTTTCCCGATTTCCGATTTATGACGACTGACTAATTGAACAAATCAAATCAGTCCAGGCCCGGCCGAGCACTTACGTTTGTCATCACCAAATCATCGAGGGGCCCACAGATATCGCTTTTATCCCGAAGGTAAAAGGAATGGATAAACTTCGACTCATATGGCTTGTTCTACTACTTGTTGAATCATACACAAAGGCACGTTTTATAACGCCGAGTTACCGAATGCGTTTTCGTGCAATCAATGTACAACTAACTCATAGTAACAACTCATATCTCTAGGTTTGAAGAATATAAGATATTATCATCTCATGATCACTCGTGATAAAATCCATGAAGTGATTCCAATGAGCGCGGGTTGAATCCAATACTCAGAACTTATGAGCACTCATGAGTGTTGTAGCCCCTTGTCCAACATCTTAGACCTCTACAAGCCAACCCATGACAGTCTTGATTCATATCTACTTCCAACATATGACCGACTGTGGATAGTTTGAATAACTTAGTCAATCCGGAAGAACGACCTAGTTATTCTGGAAGTCAAAACATGCAAAATGAAACACAATAATAATAGAATCTAATATGGTATCAAAACCTATGAACATAAATAAAACACCTTTTATTTATCACCATATGATTACACATTATTCATTGTATACTGTTTCAGCTATCAACTTTATTCTTGAATTTAAAACAATAGTTGTCCCATGCTCCAAGCATGTACACTATGTTTTGTAAACACTAGTCATGCCATACACCAAGTATGCATACTATGTTTGTCTATGATCTTCACTTTGTGAATTCGATCAATTGAACATAACTCCAATGATCCTCTTTCACAGTCCCAAATCCTTACTGCAAATGCAAGAATTCCAGATTCATGCCATTTACTGAAATCTGTTAGATTCTAAACTTATATGCATTGATCCTCCTGTAATGATTATGCACAGAGTCAGAAAGACTTGACAACAACCATTACAGAGCATTCCAAAGGAGATCAGCTCCTTGGAAATATCCTTCTTGCATTAAGTTTCCTAATCTTACACAGATTGAATAATTTCCAACTTTGAAATATTTCCATATTCCATTTTGACTATCACTACTGAACAAGAGTTGCCTCCTTACAGATTATGTCAATATGGTCCTTCCAGAATTAACACTATACTTCCAACTGTCCTTGAGCAACCAATCTTTGGTAAACCTTAGATTGTCCTCGACAATTGCTTAATCCTTTTAGTCATATCCAGTTCTAGACCTTTTCCCTTCTTAATGCCCCAAGCATTTGGAAAATTTTAGAAAGGATAAATATAGCACATGTAATCGATCCTATATCCGAAGCATATGGGACACGAGTCATGATGTCTCACATAAAGACTAAACCAGTCTTTTGCTATAACATTTCCATTTCTATTTGCCAAGTTCTCATAATTCAGATTATGAAAAGGGATGTCGTAATCATAATCGAATTTTAGAACGCAAATAATGGACCCATATATAGAATTTCCTTATGTTGAGTCATTCCAACATGAAATTCATATATATATCCTTGACTAAATACGACTTAAAACCTTAATCTAAGCTTTTAGAATTGAAATGAAGTATAATTTTCTCTCCCTTAATTATAGCAAAACAACTTTTTCAACCCCTGCAGCCTCACGAATTGAAACTTTTGTTTTCTATAATTAACATTGCTAACTTGCAACCTTTATCATAATTATCATGCTCCCACTAACATGATGATTATTAGCATAACACTTATGCTCCCACTAGCTTTGACATGTAATCAGAAATCAGCTGGACTTCTAGAAATCAATACTTTATTAACTTTCTTACCAAAGTTCAGATTTCTGATACTAGATTGCTTTGATAAAACTTTATCAATATCATACACCCTATCTTAGATAGCTCACATGTGTGTCTAAACAATTTTAAGAACTATGAAAAGGGATGCCGTAATCATAGCCTCGATTGTTTAGACCTTTACCGCTTCTCACAAGTCCATGTTAGTGTGCTGGTTAACCACGCACGCTCCACTAACGACTTTGAGAATGCAAATATCACAATTGCTATCTAGCTAAAATCTACTTAGTGAAAGTGTTTCCTCACCATCATTTTCATGAATCGGAGAGAAACCTTATGACACTTAGATTTTATGGTGTATGAGTTCCTATCCATATGAATTTTGTCAAAACCATAATCACAAGACAAGGTTACTGACAAATCCACACTTATATGGATTAAACTTGTGCAATCTTAAATTCTTGCCATTTGGCAGCTCAAGGGTCTGCCATTGCTTCCAAGTTGCTGTGCAACCAATTGAGAACTCTAAGAACTCATATGCAAAGCCAACTATAATTGGAATGGACACAGAAATAGTCAACACGATAGGTTATAAACCTCAAGTCGTGTGCTAGTGAAGAACTTTAGGTTTTACTCTTGATTAGTTCTTGAGACTTTCAAGACCTTTTAAGACTCCCACTGTCCTCTTGACATATAAGACTCTCTTGTCAGATATTCAAGAGATAGTGTGGATTCTAATCAAGACAAACACTTCACACAATTGGCCTTAGTTGGTCTTTGTTTTATCCAAAACATCACAACTTACCAATTTCAAATGTACAAGAGTAGAAAACTTTTACTCTTACATTTGACAAGTGTTTTAAACCTTCTTTAAGACACGTCACTCAAGTTACAATCTTAGAGTATAACTCTAAGAATTGTTTTTGGAACGAAGTATGAATCATCTTCTTGATTTAACCATTTCAACAATTCATAGCTCCTCTTCTTAGCTACCATAATGCACTTAGAGGATGAATTGTGATAAGGTCTCTTAATCATTAAGATGATTATATAACATGATACTAAAGTACTCTCCCATCTTTTCAGATTTGAGAAACTTTTATCTTTCTGCCTAAGTTGATTCTTCTTATTCGCTCTGCCATACATTGAAACCTTTTCCAATGTCTCAGAATTACACTTAAGCTTGTAAGTATAACCATATTTACTGAATTTTAGTAAATAATGACGAATAGTCTTAACGATTATTTGTGGTGGGCTTGATCAGTGCACAAGAATGTGTACTCGATCATTTACTTGACTCACACATCCATGTGAACAAGTAGTTAGTCTTAATTTTTCCAATGCTTGAAAGTTCTTATTCATCATGCTATACAACTTGCATGATTCCAAGTTTCTATCCAACTGAAACTTAGGTGATGAGAATCTTTCCTTATTTGGTAAATTTAGACACTACCACAAATGAAAGAATCAAATTCATATTTCCACTCTTGCTCTTAATGGAATCTTATAAGCAACAAAATTTTTCACAAATGCCATTGTAAGGGTATTTTAAAATAAATAAAATCAAAAAAAAATTTCTTTTATTTTAAAACTTTGCGGAAAAACTATCCTTACAATGCAAAAGCACATGAAAACTTTGTTGTTATTTATTCCTAAGCAATATATCATAACTCTTAAGAAGTAGCTCAAGAATCCGATCTTCAAACTATGTGATAGAAATCCATCTATGCCATCAGATTCAGCATATTCTTTCTTTAAGTTTCTTCACTTTTTCTTTGATTCTTAAAACATCAACATGTGACCCAGTCACATCATGTATCAAGAATCTCAGAATAGAAACTTAGTAGAGTTAGATAGTGGACTTTACCCGAAGTAGAGTCAAACTTATTGACTTTAATATCCTTAGGTAAATTTGGTAGCTTCGCAACCAATGCCCCTTTCTTTGGCAATAGACCCTTGATAATGGGACTATCTCAGACTTAGCCGTTCTCTTTACCATTTGGTCAACCGAGTTGACTATGGCCGATCCCTTTCCATTGGGAAGAGAGAACTTTACTGGATATCCAATGTCATCATTGTCAATGTCCATAAAGTTTTAGGAAGTTGATCTTAGCAAATAGATAAGATCATTAAGGGTCTTGTCATAGTCTGTTTCATAGGAGTCCCAAAGGAACTCACTATGTGACTTAGAAAATAGTTGAGTCACCAACTTTCTCAAGACTTTGACACCCAACTCTCCCGGCTTGTCAATATCTGACTACATCTCCAAGATGTGATCACATATAGACCTTTGCTTGCCAATAGGGCTTGAGTGACCTTAAATTTTTCAGGAACTTGTGGGTTAGGGAGAATAATTGGAGGAGGTGAAAGAAGTATGATTTCCATGGGACATCATCTTCATTTAGGAAAGCTTGTTTCAAGATATTTGGGAAGATCATAGATGTCTGAACTTAGACATCTTTTGGGAGATATTCAAGTTAGTTGATTTAGAGTCCTTAATATAACACCCAATATGAAATATTAAGGCTAGGACCCAATAACCTATTTATAACTGGAAGAGGGATGCCGTAATCCAAGTTATAAAATAGTTAAAGGTAGGTAAATGACGATTTACCAATTTCCACCATAGAAAAACGAAATATAATTAAGTTTTAATTGGATTTGAAACTCCTAGATCTTTTGAGATACATTGAACTTTCAATGGCATGTTTGAATCTCGATTGTGCCCTCTCAAGTTTGTGACTGGGATGCCGAGGATCACAAACAAGGTGTGAATAACCATACAAATTGACTTGGTACCCTCAACAATATTACCTAATCGATGTGCCGGTTAACCACACACGCTCCACCAATCTATAATAAAGTCAAGTTACCCTTTGCCACTCTTACTAGTCCATGTTAGTGTGCCGGTTAACCACACACGCTCCACTAACGACTTGGTAAGGTACAAAGTGTAATTTTATGGGCTAGCACCAATTTCACATTTTTCTAAGTAACTAAGAATTGGGAATTTATAAATGTTTAGTTACTTAGTATTTATCATTAATACTTTTAATGAAGGGAGAGTTATAGTCTTTGTCCTACCCGTTCGGCTAACGACCCTCCACCAGTCAAGGAAGCGGTGGGTGAGAGTGGACACCCATTAAACTGCCATTTTATAGGCAGTAACCTTATACCCCCCTTATAGACCGGCTTCGTAAATGAGGCCTACTAACGGTAAGATTGACTTTATCTTATACATATCTATATAATTAAAATTATAATAATAGTATAAGGGTTTGAATTTTAACTTTTAAAATTCTAAGGGCTAACTTGGAATTAAAGTATTCATAAGTGAAACTTTTCAAATTCCAAAACTTGAGGGCAAGTTTTGAAACTATTCAAAACTAATTAATTCCATAACTTATGTGTTTAAATTAGTTTTAATTAAAAAACTCTTCAAGTTCCATAACTTGAGGACAAGTTATGGAAGACTTTAAACTAATAAAAGAATGTAACTTTTCTTTATTTTATAACTTATGGAATTAATTAAGGTTACACATTTTATTACTTAATGAAGTGACTCTTGAACCTCCATAACTTGAGGACAAGACTCTTAATTTTTTGTAACCATTGCCAACTTTTATGAGTTTTATGAAACTTAAATGTGACTTTTCATATAACTTGAGGACAAGTTACAAAAACACATTTTAGAATCAACTCTTAGATTAAAATGGATTGAAAACACATAATCAATTAACTTTTCTATTAATCTAAGCAACTCATAAGAACAAGATAATTCAAATCAAACTTTTTCATGTAATTAGCCTAATCACTAAACTAATACAAAACATGAATCTATTGACAATTATCTTTGAAATTGGATTAGTATGAACATTACCACATCAAGAACAAGTTTATAAGTTCAAAAACATCTTAGGGTAATGTTTCTAGTCCATTTCTAGCCAAAAAACACGAAAATATGCTGTCTGGGGCTCCTACTCGTCGAGTGTATCAACCTACTCGCCGAGTAGGATGATTTTCTTCATGTAATCGGCGAGTTCATCAGTGGACTCAGCGAGTACAGTGCCCAGAATGCCTGAAATTCGACCTTTTCAGCATTTTTCAGCAATTTGCATCAAGTATAATTGAAAACAAGCCTAGGCTCTGATACCACTGATGGGTTTTGAGCATTCTAACACTCCTAAGTGTACATGCAACCCTAAATACCTTGGATCTATGTTTTCTCTATTATACATGCAAATATGATTATCCAAGGTATTATCCTAACTAGCATACCAAAACATTGATACTAGGATACTAAAATAGATAGAATACATACCTTGTTATTGTTGCTTGACTCCATGAAGCTTGAGAGCCTAGTGCCCCAAGTGTGACACCTCAAATGGTTCACACAACATAATGAACTCTTGGAATAACCATGAGAAGAAGACATACATGTTCAAATTGGCTAGCCCTCTTACATATGTATCACTAGTGCCAATTTCTTGAACTAAAGGGGTTCTTATATAGTGTGGCTATTAGGGTTACACCATGTAACTCATGACTTTACCCATTCCTTATGCTCCATGGGTTTTAACCTCCATGGAGTATCCATGGATCACCACATGGGTTAAACCCAACATAAATGAATCTTGGATCATAAGCCCACATATATAAGAATGAATGATTTACACAATCAATCCCCATATATTTAATTAGTCTCTTTTTGATCACTAAATTAAGTCCAAATTAATTCTTGATCAATACTAATTAAATAACATGATTTCATATTAATATATTAGAACTTATAATATATTAATATGTCACAAAATGTCTTTTCCTCATAAACGGTCTATCCAAATGTTCCGATGCCATGCAACCCAAATGGACCATGCCGAGTCGGGTCAAGTACATACCAATTATAGTTATGGACTTAGACACTAATCCAACACTAAGTCCATAACTGCCAGGGTTTATACAGCATGTTCTAAGTCCATAGCTCTTATTTATCGACGGTATTATTCACGGGAATCCCCCCTGCAATACATGTCAATGGGTTTTTAGAGTACAGCTGATGAACATATAGTTCACACACTTACAGGTTGCGAGCCTGCTAGTGTTCCATAGATCATCTAGAATAGTCCATGGTTGTCATCCATACTCTGCTGAATGACGGGGGCCAACGTTTGGGTAAGTGATTCTCTCATAATTCACCACTCACCCTCAACTCATGATCTATATCACTGATCATCTCATTTATCCAACTCATCTTTCATCACACACCAACTATTTCATCTACCCATGTTTTACCCAACATTTTTGTAGATAAAAATACTTATACAGTTTAAATTATTTAAAAACCTGTATAAATCATTCCTTCAACATCCATCTCAAATAAACAAACAATATATATTCACATAGCACATATTTTATATAAAATACTTCATACCTATGTGTAAGGTGAAAGTGACTATACACTCACCTGATTTAATGATAATCGGGCAGCACTTCGTTTCCTAAAACGATCGTTTCTAATAAAACCGAGAGTTTTATTGAGAAACCGGGCTCTGCGACGGTCGGGATTCAAAACCGAAAAGATAAAATTTTCCGGGTCTTCTGGCACTTCACGACGTGTTCCGGGTGTTATAATTGATATCGGGGCTTCGGGGGATGTCAAAATGGTGAAAATATTGAAAAAATTGTGAAAAATGTCAAATCTTTAATTCTAGCCGGGAGATCTCGCAAGCCTTGTATTTATAGGCGAGGTCTGAGGATCGGCTAAGAAGGATGAGTCAGCAGCGAAGGTGCGTGGCAGTAGGAGGCGAAGGCACGTGGTCGGATCCGGAGGAAGACACGCGTCGGACACGTGTCGCATGCGAGGCCACGCGTCCGAGTTCGGACCTACAGCTCGACGTCGGAAGCAGCTGCGCGTCGGATGGCGATTGGCTTCGGCTTCAGTCCAATCAGACAACGACAGGTATGCGACACGCGGCGGAGCCAGCTTCGGATGAGTCATGGATCGGACTTATCCATGCGAAATTTCTCGGATAATGGGAGTTTTCTTGATTTTTCTGCCCCAAATATCTAAAATCCATAACTTTCGCATACGGGCTCCGTTTTTGACGTTCTTTATATCCACGCGTAGGTAAAATTACGCTCTACAACTTTCGTCTAGACTTCATCGGCTAATTTTGAATTAAATTTTTATATTATTATTTTTAACAGACCGGGACAGGAAATCCGTTAAAAATTCATAACTTCTTCATCCGACGTCCGTTTTCGTCTGTGTTTTTACCGTTGTGCTACTATTGACGAGAACTTCGATTCTCATTTAGGTCATGTCGGCTAAAAATCACTCGATCTAAAATTCGAGTTTTTAGTTGTCTGCTGCTAAGCTGAAACTTAGAAAAATCATAACTTCCTCATACGAAGTCAGATTTGGGCGTTCTTTTTATACATACTCTCGGTTTAACGAACACAACGACTTTCGTTTAGATCACTAAGGCTAAAAAGTAGTTTATCAAAAACTCACTTTTTACGACATTCGGCACCGTGCCGGTTTGTCACGAAACTTCGACAGGTCATAACTTCTTCGTTATAACTCGGATTTCGGTATTATTTATATATCCGTAATCCTTGTCACGACCACTACAACTTTCTTAATAGATATCGGCTTTATCTAATATTTATTTTTGACGCTCATTTTTACTCTTAATTAATTAACCCTAATAATTAAGCATAAACACATAATTCACATAATATTCACATAATTCCTTTTCATTTCTTCAAAATGAGTTACAAAGGTTAACCAAGACTATCACATCAATATTAATGCCTAGCCTAGAAACACGGGCATTACAATTCTCTCCCCCTTAGGATGATTCCGTCCCCGGAATCACACATCAACAAACAACTGTGGGTAGCGACTCATCATGTCACTCTCCGTTTCCCAGGTGAGATTTGGCCCATTTGTATGTTTCCAATGCACAAGCACTAAATCGACCATCTTGCGTCGCAACTTCTTAGTCTTACGGTCACCGATTGCCTCAGGTTCTTCAATCAATCTCTTGTTTTCATCCAACCTTAATTCAGAAATCGGAATTATGTCGGGCACATCTCCCGTGAGCTTTCTCAAATAACACACATGAAAGGTATTATGAATACCCTCTAGTTCTTCTGGTAATTCTAGCTTGTAAGCTTGATTCCCAATCCTCGGAAGAACTTTAAACGGTCCAATAAACCTTGGACTCAACTTTCCCCTTTTACCAAATCTTATAAGTCCCATCCACGGCGAGACTTTAAGTAAAACCGAATCTCCAACTTCGAATGATATCGGTTGTCTTTTCTTGTCAGCATAGCTCTTTTGTCGATCTTGAGCAGCTAACATCCTTTCCCTAATCACTTTCAACTTTTCAGCAGTCTGATGGACTATTTGAGGTCCCATAAACTGCTTTTCCCTAGCTTCGAGCCAACATGACGGCGTTCGACACTTTTCTCCATACAAAGCGTGATAAGGTGCCATCTTGATGCTCGAGTGGAAACTATTATTATAGGAAAATTTCTACTAGAGGTAAGAATTCATCTCAGTTACCTTGGAATTCCAGGGTACATGCTCTCAACATATCCTCCAACGTTTGAATTGTTTGTTCGCTTTGACCATCGATTTGCTGATGGTAAGCTCTACTCAAACACAACTTGGTACCCAAATCCTCTTGTGGACTCCTCTAAAACCTTGAGGTAAAACGTGTTGTCACGATCGGATACAATCGTTAACGGAACACCGTGAAGCCTCACAATTTCCGTCACGTAAGAATTTGCAAATTTATCCATAGACCATTTCTCATTGGCTTCTATGAAAATGCATAATCTTAGTGAAGCGATCAACGACCACCTAAATCATGTCGTAACCGTTCCTTGTTCTGGGCAGTTTAGTCACAAAATCCATGGTGATGTCTTCCCATTTACCCATGGGTATAGGTAAAGGTTCTAAACTCCCATACGGTTTCTGATGTTGTGCCTTAACCCTAGCACATGTTACACACTCGGCCACATGCTTAACAACATCGAGCTTCATCGTCGGCCATCAGTAGTAGGGTTTTAGATCCGTATACATTTTTGTACTGCCGGGATGAATCGAGTACATGGTCTTGTGAGCTTCTTCCATCAGAAGATCTCTTACTCCTCCCGTCTTAGGTACCCAAATCCTATCTTTGAATACCTTCATTCCTTGACCGTTTGTATTAAACACTAACGTTTTGCCCAAACGTTCTTCCTTCCGGTCATTTTTCTCTAAAGCTTCCTCTTGAGCTTTCTTTATACCTTCCACAATTGTCGAGACAACTTCAATTCTCAATGCTCTTGGCCTTTTCTTTTCAAGATTTACCTTCCGACTGAGAGCATCAGCAACAACATTTGCTTTACCAGGGTGGTAAAGTATCTCACAGTCGTAGTCCTTGAGTAATTCTAGCCAGCGTCGTTGCCTCATGTTCAATTCCTTCTGATTAAAGAGATATTGAAGACTCTTATGATCAGTGAAAAGTTTGCATTTAGTACCATAAAGATAGTGCCTCCATATCTTTAAGGCGAATACTACCGCTGCCAACTCCAGATCATGAGTGGGGTAGTTCTTTTCATGCTATTTCAATTGCCTCGATGCATACGCTATCACTTTACTCCTTTGGGTCAGAACACAACCTAACCCAACTCCAGAGGCATCACTATAAACTGCGAAGTCATCAACTCCTTCAGGTAAAGAAAGAATCGATGTTTCACACAACTTCTTCTTTAACTTCTGAAAGGCTTCCTTATGCTTTTCATTCCAAGTATAAGTAGCTCCTTTGTGGGTCAAAGCTGTTAAAGAAGTAGCAATCGAAGAAAAGCCTTGGATAAACCTTCGGTAATATCCAGCTAATCCTAAAAAGCTTCAGATCTCCATAGGACTTTCATCTGTAACCTTCGAGTTACAAAATAAATCCTTATTGAGGGCTCCTTCTTCTTCTTAGAATAAGTACTTTCCTTCATTTATGGTAACAGACTGATGGGTCATGTTCTAATGATTTATCATCGCATAATGCACTGCTTAGAATCAGGTCTCTTAGAGACAAATTCCGGAACAGAATATACCTTCCTTCATGTTCTAATGTGATACAATCACAGTTCAACATGTATCATTTCTAACTACCAACTTCTTTAACAATGAGCGCGATACTTCTATTGATCGATTTGATCATCTTTCACTGCAATCTTCTGGCTTACGTCAAACACTACATCGAACTTGGTTCTCTGAACCATGTGACATACTCATCTTAGTCGGACTCGATTCGATATGACCTCTACGGTCGGAATAACAATCATCTTCTTAGTCATTACCGAAACGATGGTAACGACAGACTAGAACAAGACGGAATCAAATACTAGTTCCTTGGTAACCTTGTGACTTTCCCTGATCCAAGTACGAGTCCTGTGCTTCCGGTATTATAGGCCTCTACGACCATTCACACCTACTCATACTCGTCCCAAGTATTGTCTCGCAGTTCTCCAAGTCACCATACAAGAATTTCACATAGTCATTCAATTCATCAGATGACAAAACCAGGGTTTATATTATTTCCTTGAAACGATTACACAGAGGTTCAAGTTTACCCTATACTATGCCTCTAATAGGCTAAACCACTTGTTACTATTCACATTACTACTTCATAACTTGATCTTCGGGTATCAAGTCTTTACTTCTAATTCCTAGCATTGATATTTTCGTTGTCAAGGATATTCTGAAATTCCCTTGGCATTGGCGGTGCGCTTGGCCTTGTTACTTCATTTTTCTTCGGACAGTCCATAGAAATATGACCTTCTTCCTTACATCCGTAACACACCTCCGTGGGAATCGTACACTCATTGGCATAATGCCCAATTTCTCCACACTTAAAGCAATTCACCTTCCTGCCACAATTCCCAGAGTGTTTATTTTTGCACTTCCCGCACCATTTTCCTTTACCTCCTCTTTTGCCAGACTTTGAGAATATGTTTCTCTTGTTGGGCCTTGAAGACCCCTCAAATTTCCTCTTCTTGCCAACTTCAACCTTGTCGGCGGTCTTGTCATTGATCATTTCTTCAATAGACTTAGCAACCCAGATAGTTGCCTCAAGAACAGATGTTTGACGTACTGGCACAGTAAGTTCATCCTTACTTTGTTGAAGTAAACGTTTTGTTTCTTCCATCTGTTGATCCAACATTGTACGCACCATTGCCTGCACCCCAGCCATCGTGACTGGCTCAGGCTGCGGATTATCGTTTCCGAATTCACTTTGCGTACTCGCCATTTCGATCTATACACCAATCGTAGGTGAATTTAGATCTTTATTTTCGATAGACATTAAATCTTCGTTATTACTCCGAAACGTTTATATGTTAGTTCTAATATCGTAGTCATACTTTTAGAATCCTACATTGATAAGGTTTCCAGATCCGGTCGGCAACAGACCATAGATCCGAACAAATAATGGCATATATGGCAAACATATAGCATTTAGCACCTAAAAGCATTTTAGGCATCTTTCCTAAAATAAACTAGTGCTCGTGTCTAAAATATGGTAGACACTCATCTCACAATCATCACTTATCATTCTAAGTTTAAGTCTAGAAATCCTACAATTTCTTAGTTCGCTTAAACTAATGCTCTGATACCAACTGTAACATCCCCTAATTTCTCGGCCAGAAAAGACCGATTTATTTTATGCTTTTTAAAATAAAATCAGAGTAATTCTTTTAAAAGATGTTGCGGAATTTGTTCCCAAAACAAAGCATGCTAAAAATTTATCAAAACCTTTCTTTAAGAAATATATATTTTCATTTTATATCAAAACCTCGGGATGTCATGTTCCGATACAGATCAAAAGCATAAACAAGACATTATAAGCCTTACAACAATTATTTACAACTACTGGCCTATAATCCAAAAATCACTCATCATCATCTGACTATGCTCGGGGTCCACTACCTGTAATATAAAAAGCTGAGTGGCTCAGGATTGGGAGCCTGGTGAGCATATAGGGTTTTCAACCCATAATAAATAAATTTATTATGCTTAAACATCAAACAATCAACCAAATTACCCCAACCCCATTATCTTATTTATTTCTTAAGGATTTACCCTAAGAATCAACTATCACTCATTCCTAAGGATTCATCCTAAGGAATAGGCACGAAGTCACTTCGTCGCCATGGTTTATACAACAGGCACTAAGTCCATAGCTTCCAGGGTTTATACAATATGTGCTAAGTCCATAGCTGTTATTTATCGACAGTATTATTCATGGGAATCCCCCCTGCAATACATGTCAATGGGTTTTTTGAGTACAGCTGATGAACATATAGTTCATACACTTACAGGTTGTGAGCCTGCTAGTGTTCCACATATCATCTAGAATAGTCCATGGTTGTCATCCATACTCTGCTGAATGACGGGGGCCAACGTTTGGTAAGTGATTCTCTCATAATTCACCACTCACCCTTAACTCATGATCTATATCACTGATCATCTCATTTATCCAGCTCATCTTTCATCACACACCAACTATTTCATCTACCCATGTTTTACCCAACATTTTTGTAGATAAAAATACGTATACAGTTTAAATTATTTAAAAACATGTATAAATCATTCCTTCAACATCCATATCAAATAAACAAACAATATATATTCACATAGAACTTATTTTATATAAAATACTTCATACCTATGTGTAAGGTGAAGGTGACTATGCACTCACCTGATTTAATGATAATCGGGCAGCAGTTCGTTTCCTAAAACGATCGTTTCTAATAAAACCGAGAGTTTTATTGAGAACCCGAGCTCTGCGAGGGTCGGGCTTCAAAACCAAAAAGATAAAATTTTCCGGGTCTTCGGGCACTTCGGGACGTGTTCTGGGTGTTATAATTGATACCCGGGCTTCGGGGGATGTCAAAATGGTGAAAATATTGAAAACTGGGTGAAAAATGCCAAATCTTTAATTCTAGCCGGGAGATCTCGCAAGCCTTGTATTTATAGGTGAGGTCCGAAGGTAGGATAAGCTGGATGAGTCAGCAGCGAAGGTGCGTGGCAGTAGGAGGCGAAGGCACGTGGTCGGATCCGGAGGAAGACACGCGTCGGACACGTCTCGCATGCGAGGCCACGCGTCCGACTTCGGACCTACAGCTCGATGTCGGAAGCAGCTGCGCGTCGGATGGGGATTGGCTTCGGCTTTGGTCCAATCAAACAGCGATTGGTATGCGACACGTGGCAGAGCCAGCTTCGGATGAGTCATGGATCGGACTTATCCTTGCGAAATTTGTCGGATAATGGGATTTTTCTCGATTTTTGTGCCCCAAACTTCTAAAATCCATAACATTCGCATACGGGCTCCGTTTTTGACGTTCTTTATATGCACGCGTAGGTAAAATTACGCTCTACAACGTTTGTTCAGACTTCATCGGCTAATTTTGAATTTAATTTTTATATTATTATTTTTAACAGACCGGGACAGGAAATCCGTTAAAAATTCATAACTTCTTCATCCGACGTCCGTTTTCGTCTGTCTTTTTACCATTGTGCTACTATTGACGAGAACTTTGATTCTCGTTTAGGTCGTGTCGGCTAAAAATCACTTGATCTAAAATTCGAGTTTTTAGCTGTGTACTGCTAAGCTGAAACTTAGAAAAATCATAACTTCCTCATACGAAGTCAGATTTGGGCGTTCTTTTTATACGTACTCTCGGTTTAACGAACACTACAACTTTCGTTTAGATCACTAAGTCTAAAAAGTAGTTTATCAAAAACTCACTTTTTACGACATTCGGCACCGTGCCGGTTTGTCGCGAAACTTCGACAGGTCATAACTTCTTCGTTATAATTCGGATTTCGGTATTCTTTATATATCTGTAATCCTTGTCACGACCACTACAACTTTCTTAATAGATATCGGCTGTATCTAATATTTATTTTCGACGCTCATTTTTACTCTTAATTAATTAACCCTAATAATTAAGCATAAACACATAATTCACATAATATTCACATAATTCCTTTTCATTTCTTCAAAATGAGTTACAAAGGTTAACCTAGACTATCACATCAATATTAATGCATAGCCTAGAAACACGGGCATTACATTGAGCATTAATCTGGCAGCTTCACAAGAGTTATGTTCCTTTTTTCTACCATGCCATTCTGCTACGGTGTGAATGGCGTCAAAAAGTTGTGATTGATTCCTTTTGACACAAGGAAATCGTTAAGGAATCGATTTCTAAATTCAGTTCCATTGTCACTTTGAATATTTCGAATGGGAACTTGATTTGTAACTCAATTTCCATGATGAAGTTGTGTTTGCGGTGTCTCTAATTTAAGTCTCAAGAAAAACACCCATGTAAAATGAGTGTAATCATCGACTATGACCAGGATGTACTTCTTATGATGTAAGCTTGCAATAGTTGATGGACCACAGAGATCGATGTGTAGTAACTCCAAGGGTTCGGCGATGGATGAATCAAGGATCAGCAGATGACTACCTTTTGTTTGCTTTCCACACTCACAAGCAGGGCATAAAGTGTCATTGTCAAAGTTGAGGGGAGAGAATCCTAGTACCATTTCTCTAGTAACCAAGTTATTTATATACCGAAAGTTAAGGTGAGCCAATTTCTGATGCCACAACTAACTTATCTCGGAGACTGCTTTTGACAGAAAACACAATTGTGGTTTACTAATGACTATAGATATGTATAATGTGAACATTGTTCTAGAAGCCTTTGATTTGATTAGACATCTTGATCTCTCTTTCGTCTTTATATAGTTGTATTCCTCATCAAATTCAACATGATGACCAGCATTGCAGAGTTGCCCAACACTAATGAGATTGTGTTTGAACCCTTCAACATAGGCAACCCTTTGAAATGAAACGTTTCCATTTTCTAGAACACCATATCCTCAAATTGTTCCATTTTCATCGTTTCCAAAAGTTATGTGACCACCATGTGTGGCTGCCTTACAGTCACAAAGGTATGCTAACCTTCATGTCATGTGCAATGAGCAGACGCCATCGATTAACCATTCTATTTCGTGATCCTCCTCGCACAGTGCATGTAGTATTAGTTGGCTAATTTGGGCACCCAAACTTGTTTGGGGCCCGTAACAACATAATAATATTTCTTAAATTATGCAGTGTGTGGTTTTGTTGTGACTTATGACGATGTGCTGTTCTTTATCTCTTTTTTCTTCCAAATCCTTTTTGGGATAAAATTCTTCTTTTTGAATATAAGGGCATTTTTCTTAATGGGTGGATACAAGGTAAAAGTGAGTTTCTTTTCATTTATCCACAATTGTTTCCTAGGTTTGGATTTAGGAACATAATCGATATGTTTCTTAAGATTTTGTTTCATTTTAGACTTTTCTTTGTCCTTTTGATTGACAGTTGCGGTGTCGTTAATTTTGAGTTATTTGAGTTTTTATCAAGATTTTTGTTTAGAGGAACAACAATTGTTGTGTTGTTATTCTTAACTAGTTTGGGTTCACAGTTTTGAGATCTTTTGGGACTTAGTGACCAGTTGGTACCTTTGAATTTTTGTTCCTAGATTAACTTCTGCGAAGACTTAGGTTTGTCAAAATGTTTTTGCACATAGTTATTTTGAAAAGATTTTCCAACCGTAGAGTCTTTTGAAAACACTTTCTTTGAGAATGGTGACCTTTTATTTTTAGTAACCTTGAGATTCGACTCAGATTGACTTTTCTCAATACGAGATTTGATTTCCACTTTTAAGGCTTGCTTTGCTTCATCTTTTGGTGATAAAGTATCAGATATGCTCAGTTGAGGTATTTTGCTTTTAAAAAGTTTGGACTTTTGTATAGGTCTAAGGGAAGAGTCATCAGAACTGTAGAGCTCTTGACATTTAGAGCATTGTCCTATCTTAAAATTGTCAGTTCTTACTCCTTGAGGAAGAGCTTGAATCTTAGTGCAGAGGGTGAAATAGTCACTTTTATGGGACATCTGATTTGGGAGATAAGTCAGGTCCTCCTAAGATTATCTCTTCGTTAAAATGGGACTTTGGGGACATCTTTGGTCCTTCCAAATCGATTTCTTCATCCATGTCTGATCCTGGTCTAGGATATATCATTCCAATGACTGGTATAGAATGAACATTATCAGATATTCCTGATGTTTTTGGGATAATCTCTTTAATGATACAGTCGTTTCTTAGCACACGAAGTTTTCCAAAATGACTTTGAATGTCTTCAGGGTAGGTCTTTTCATTGATTGGGAAGTGAAAGTTCATGTCTGGTGGGACATAGGTGTGTTCGGCATCAAACCTTGGTGGAGATTTCTCTCCGGTGTTGTATACATTTGACCACCCCAATTATAAGTGCTGTCTATAGACCCATTATTGACCATATTTTCAATTTATTTACTTTCATTAAATAGATTTTTCTATTAATTTGTCTAAGGGTATAATTTCATCTCGGACTAAATCTCGTTGATTGAAAGCAACATCTAACTGAGTTTCACTAAGCAACCTAGCATCTTTTTCTAGTTTCAAGTCTGCTTCTAAGATAGTGACCTTAAGGTTCTTGTCTTCTAGTATTCCTCTCAAGTGATACAGATCTTGGATCGTTATGTTCTTTTTATCTAACGCTTTGTTATAATCTAAGAGGATGTTAGCACACGTTTGAGTAAGTTGTTCTAGATTTGGTTCATAGTCATGCATGTTATAATTGTTCGACCGAATCATAACTTTTACCTGTTCCACGATATTGATGATTCCTTTCTATGCCATGAAGTAGTAGTTTTTCTTCAGCTTTGAGGCATCCTCATTCTTCCTTGCAACGAGACATAGTTTCCCTCGTTTCCTCTTGTTGTCATTTTCATATTCTTCATCTCCCGAGGACCATACTTAAGGGTCTCTCCTTACTTGTGCCACAGATGCTTTTTAAATTGCTCTTTCCTTTTCTTCAACCTCCAGAGGCATTTTAAGAGAGAATGCTTTGTATTTTAAAACGTTGGCTTTGTAGTCCCTTGCAAAGTGATTTTCGTGTGAAACTTATGGCATATAAGAACTCCTTTTTTCTTCTCTTTGGTTCCATATGTGGTGTTAGAAGAATTGACTTCTTTTGATGCTTCAGTGCAGTTGGTGAGCAACAAGGGTGTATTTTGAGACTGAGGTTGATATGGTCGATTTCTAGGATATTTTGAGGGATGAGGATATTGTTGATGGGAGTTGTTTTGAGGATTAAAGTTGCGGTTAAAAGGAGGTCTAGTGAACTGTTGATTTTGACGGTAGTTAGGTGGAGGGAGTCTGTTGAACGGTTAGCTGACAAGAGCTAATGTGTGTTGAAAGGCTTCTTCATCATCAGGTTGCATCTCTGATTCATATGACTGCAGTGTGTCATCATATGGGGTTTGGCATGATGGCTCTCTGGTATGAGGATACTGAAGATGTCGTTTGATGGATTGTGGTGAGTCAGCAACCAAGGTGAGAGGTCCACCGAGATCCACGCAATCCTTCATTACCATAGACTCTTGAGCTTGTAGTTCACCCTAGAGTTTGTATAACGACAAAGTTTGGATCTTGATACAACCTTGAACTATCATCTTCGCCGTGGTCCATTTCTTTCCCAATCCATTTAGGAACTGTAGATTCATTTCATGATCACTTTGAGTAATACATGCGTTTGAGAGTTTGGTGACGATGAGGTTAAATCTTTTGAATGAGTCATCAAGGCTTTCACCAGGAAGGGATTTGAAGTTGTTGAAATTGTTCAAGGAAGTGGTTAGCTTCTTGTCTTGAGCTTGCTCTATTCCTTCATACCGATTTTTAAGGACATCTCAGATTTCCTTTGCAGATTTACAATTGATAATAAGATCAAAACTGTCAGGAGGAACTCCACATGATATTTCATAGAAAGAAATTTGATCTTTCTCCATCTTTTCAATGTAATCATTGGTAGGTCTGGTCATGGCAGCTTTACCACCTCCAAGTCTGTTTTGAGTTTCATCCGTGACAATGGGTGTAAGGACAGGCACATGTGGTCCTTTTTCTACAGATCTCCGAACTTCCTTATCAGGTCTCCTTAAATATATTTCCATTTGCTGAGACAAATGGTGATATTCACTTGCACCGAGTATTCGAGCTCGATTAGAACCTCCAACACTGTTTTATACATTTACAGAGTATAGTTGTGACATTTCCTTGTTTTTGAAAAATATAAGCTAAGTGGTATAGAAGTCCTTTTAAATCAGGGTTTTTCTTTAGGAAAGATTATCGAGTTTTAAAGAAAATGAAAAGCAACCATTGTGGCTCTGATACCAATTTTTGAGAGAAGAACTTATCAATAAAGAGATTATGATGCGAAATTCTAAGTTAATCTCATGGATCTTTTTAAGGCTCAACAATAGTATATTGCGGAATTTAAGCAGGAAATATAACAACAAAATACATCAGTAAATATAAACAAGTTAAACAGATACTTGTTGAATCATAACAAGGTTTGCAATCAAACACGAGTCATTACATGATTAACAACAAAGTGTGAACAAAAGATATCAACTGATAAGGAGATTTGTATTTCACTTGGAATAAATACAAGGAAGAAGGAAATCAGACACACATTACAACGATTACAAGACTATCTATTTATAGAAGGAAATAGTACAAGTCTCTAAATATAATATCTCAAAAGCCATCATGATCACGACGTCCATGCTTCCCACGCTTGGACTGACAATATCAACTCAGCACACAATGTCAGAAATGTGATCATTACTTTACTGACATTGCGGTATACAAAATAAAAATAACTTTGAAACTCTTCGCATCTTCCAACTCCAGTATTCAACTCTGCAGTCAAGCTCTTAAAAGCTCAATTATTCGTTAATACATCTCATTTTGAACTTTGCGCAACTTAAACACAAATCTTCCCTTCCATTTATTCTGCATAGCTATCAAGGGCCACTTTCATGTAACAACATAGAGAATGTCTAAATCTGACTTCATTAGAGGAAGTTATGATTTTTCTAAGATTCAGCATAGCAGTATACATCTCAAAAATCGAATTTTAGATCGGTGAATTTTTAGCCGAAACGATCTAAACATAATTTAAGATCTCATTAATAGGAGTTCAATGATATAAAGACAGCCGATAATGGACGTCGGATGACAAAGTTATGAATTTTTAATGGACTTTAATAGTTTAAGTCTGTTAAAATATAACTTTAAAAATAAATTCAAAATTAGTCGACGGAGTCTAAACGAAAGTTGTAGATCTCGTCAATAGTTACGTGTGGATATAAAGAACATAAAAATAGAGCTCGTATGCGAAAGTTATGACTTTTTGAAGATCTGCAATTTTACTTGCATTTTTGCTTGCTGCCTACGCATGGCCCCGAAATGGTAAGATATGCCACGATGTGGGGAGGCCCCAAAACAGCCTATAAATAGAGTTCAAAGCTCATTTGATCTCCACTTCATCCAAAAACAATCTCTCTCAAAATTCTTGGCATTTAACCAAAATTTCCCTTCGTTTTAAGTATTTGGCGAAGCTCTAAGGCATCAGAGAGCCCGACATCTAGTAGCTAGCAGGCCAAAGTTCTGTTAGCGCAATTTCCAGGTTTTTGCTAAAACCTATGTAAGTTAAGCTACACTCTTTTGCTTTTAGTGTAACTCATATTTATATTCATGAATCATTATTATGAACCTATAAATGAGATGTATCAGTATTTTCAGTTATAATACTGATTGATCTACTTATGGGAGAGGTGACTAGAATTGTCATGTTCGCTTGGTTGTTAGATATCAGAAAGGCTATACACCGAACAATCAACCGATTTTCGACTGTCTTTATATTAATGGATTCATATTTACGAGATCTTTACACTGTTTTGTCTAACAATCAACCGATTTTCATTTCGATTTCTATGTCGCACACTAATATACTGTGTCACACTCGACACTTTGAAAATCATAACTTCCTCATACGAAGTTAGATTTTTGCATTATTTATATCGACAAGTTCCTATTGACGATTACTATGACTTTCATTTAGATCACTTAGGCTAATAAGCAACATATCTCCCATTCTCTTTTTATGGCACATACTGTTGGTGCATGGAAATGCTCCACAAATAATGAGTGTTTATTAGGTTGTATTTTCCCTTTATTGTATTTATGGTGTAAATACTCTCCCTTCTATATAAAGGGAGAGTTGCTCATATCTTATTAGTTAGCTAGCTTATCTTTTCCTTAGTTAGGGATACACTTCTTACAATGTAATCTCTAGAGAGAGAAAGTTGGTGGGTTCTCCCACCCAAGGAGAGTTTCTCTCCCACCATGTTCTTCATGCAATATTATGATTATTCTCTCTTGTTCTTGGTCTCTTTTTATGAACTCATAATATGTTCTTCGTGTTCATACTTCCAAAAACACGATTAATCTCGAGATATCTTTCTTCCGCACTCACCGTTCGCTATAAAAATGGGTCTCTACAATTGGTATCAGAGTCGTACCTTGAAGATCTCACGATTATTTCAAGGGAACGACTCCCGTTCGGTGATTATCTTGTGATTTTTCCGTGTTTCTGCATGAAAAAAATTTCGGGTTTCTTACCGGAATTTTGTTATGAAGTTCGTTCTTAGCTTTATTTTCTAGGTGATTCCTACTTAATAAATAAATTGTTGCTGCTACTGCTCGTTCTATTTATTGTTGGAAGAAGATGTTCTTAAAAGTTACTATTATTTTGTTGTTGAAGAAATGAAGAATATTTGGTGAAGAAATTAATTTTGTGGTCTCTCAAAAGTTAAAGAATTTATGCTCCAGGAGTCTCTTTAATCTTGGAAGAACAGACACAATATTGGGCTTATTTTCTTTGAAGTGGTGCTCTTTTTTTTACCCAACAGCTTGGAAATCTTCTTGAGGTATGAAGACTTTTATTCCTCATTATTCTTGTTGTAGATCTTTAATTGAAGAAATATTGGACGTATATTGTGTTTGCAAAAAGCACTTTGTCCTTTTTGCTCTTTTGGGTAAAGAGTAATTCACTCTTATTTGCCTTCCCAAGCAAAAACCATGTGACATTGTCCTTTCCCATCACCTTTTGTCCCCTAAAAACCCCCTGTACACTCTTCCTTTTGCCTTCCCAAGACCACATGTTGACTTAAAATGCTTTATAAAAAGATTCCCTTATTAAAATATGAATAAATGGCCTTTGCGGTACCATTTTTCATGAAAAAATAGCATTTTTCGCCACCTGTTCAGCCCTTTCCGGACCCCCGAACCGCAGCCAAAAACTGCCTACCGGAGTCCCCTGAGAAGCCTCTCAGCAGCCCTTCTTAGCCTTGGTACCGCAGCCCCTCTCAGGCCTAAGTACCGCAGCCTCTTAGTCCAAACCAAGGATCCAAAAACTCCCCTGCTCGAAGTCACTTCCAGCCTTTCGGACCGCAGCTCGGATACCGCAGTCTCGGACCGCAGGCGCGCCTACTGCAGCTCGCATCCGCAGCCGCTTGCCTCCTTGTAGACCGCAACCTTCCTGGCTTCGGTACTCCATCAGCAGCCACCTCCAAGACTCAGCCTCACCCCCTCTCATCCGAACCCACCATCCGCAACCAGCCTAGCCTCCCACCGCACCCAGCCTAGACCCGCAATTCCCTCCTCAACTTCGGATCCCCTCCTTCTCCTTCAGCTCTTCAGCCTCCTTCCCTTCTCCTTCCTTCTTCCTTCTTCCTCCTCCTCCTCCCCCTCCTTTCCTCCTTCTTTTTCCTCCCCTCCCCTCCTTTTTTCCCCTCCTTTTTTTTAAAACCCTCTTTTTTTCAACTTTTTTTTATTCATATTTTTTTTTCTGCATTATTTTTTTTTTCAATTAAATTTTTTTTTCACCAATTATTTTTATTTAGCCATTTTTTTATTATTAAAACCAATTTTTTTTACACCAATTTTTTTAACACTAATTTTTGCCACAACCGAACCTTGGATTGTCACATTGATTCATTTCATGCCGGTTATTATTGGAATAATACTCCTACCGCAGTCGGACTTCATATTATTTTTGTGATGCTTGCACCGCAACGGCGATTGATCAACAAAGTTGTTTCGCATTCTTCACATTATGGAATTTTATGACTTCTCGCTCTTGATTTTTGGTTGACGAATCATGTATCTTGAGCATGTGGACTTTATTCTCTATTGAAGACCACTTCAATTGTTCCGGCACCGCAGTTTGGATATTTGGATATATTTTTGGCACAACAGATTATTCTCAGCACAGCTTCAGCAACTATGTCACCCGCCTCCTCATGACCGCAAGAGTATCTCTTTTACTCTGTCTCGTTTCTTATCGAGACCCTTCATACATCTAGGGAGAGCTTCTCTATTAGCTCTTGGTATCCGACACTCTTCATCCGATGATTTGTTGATTTTTGATATCCGGTCATTGGTTATCAAAAATAGGGGGAGAATATCATCCGGATTTGGTTATTATGATTGTTTGAGTTTGGATTTTCAAAACTTCTGAAGACAATTATTTATTTAGTGATGTGATGTGGCACTTCTTTTTGGTCCTTACGGATCAAATTTTTGGCATTACTCGATGTTTTCCGATTCAGATTATTTATTATTCAGACTCTACCACAGGATGATTTTGTGTTCGCATCCGGTTCAGATCTTATGGTTTCACGAGGTTGGATTTGTGATATGTTGAAGACGAAGATTATTTTGGCAGTGTGACGTGGCACTTATTTTTGGTCCTTGGATCAAATTTTCGACATTGCTGGACCATGTTTTTGGACTCACATTATTTTTATCCGGAATTCATTTTATGGATGCTTCACATTTTTAGCAGGTTATTCTTTGAAGAATTTCGGTGTATTATGATTCGAGAACTCGAGATGTTTTTCAGACTTTTGAAGCCGAAGTGTTTCTTTTATTGGATCTTCTACTTGCTCATGGTGACCTCCTTCTTCGGGTGATTATGACTGGTTTGAAGATTTGGATCTTATTTTTTCTGCTTCATTGGTTGTGCTTTGAAGCCGAAGACCTTCATTTCAGAGATTCATGACCAGTTCAGACTGCACAGACACTTCAGAGTTTCAGAGACATTTCAGCACTTGGTTTCATTTTATTACCACACTTGCTAGTCGGATTACTGTATTATAGCCTTGTATCACTTATTGGATCTCTCATCATTTGTAAGCATTTAGGGAGAGAATGTTGGTGCATGGAAATGCTCCACAAATAATGAGTGTTTATTAGGTTCTATTTTCCCTTTATTGTATTTATGGTGTAAATACTCTCCCTTCTATATAAAGGGAGAGTTGCTCATATCTTATTAGTTAGCTAGCTTATCTTTTCCTTAGTTAGGGATACACTTCTTACAATGTAATCTCTAGAGAGAGAAAGTTGGTGGGTTCTCCCACCCAGGGAGAATTTCTCTCCCACCATGTTCTTCATGCAATATTATGATTATTCTCTCTTGTTCTTGGTCTCTTTTTATGAACTCATAATATGTTCTTCGTGTTCATACTTCTAAAAACACGATTAATCTCGAGATATCTTTCTTCCGCACTCACCGTTCGTTATAAAATTGGGTCTCTACACATTCACGGTATCGTGTCGAACGCGAAACTTAGATAAATCATAACTTCCTCATACAAAGTCATACTTTGGCATTCTTTATATCCACGTGCTCATGATCATGAAAACTACAAATTTTGTTAAAATAATTTTTCCTAAATAATCTTTTATTTTTATTCTTTATTTTATCACTTCGACAATAATTCATATATTAAGGTTTTCTACAAATATTATATAGTTCTAATAATTTTCCACATATCGTGTATACAATAACTATTTATTAACTCGTAACACATATGAAGAACAATTACCTAATCAAGGATTTTAATTGTTCATTGAAATATATGATTATTATTATTGTACCTTAATAGTCTAACTTTAAATTGTGGGCGTTACACCATCATTGCGAAACAAGTATTGAACTTTTCACTTTGCAACTTAGAGACAACGTTTCCTATGAGTAGATTGTCATCAACATCCAATACCAGCAATATGACAACACTCCCACTAGCTTAATTTGGAAAGTACTCAAGACTCGTCTGGACTTCTAGAACGACAACACTCTTTGACTTTCTCAAGGAAGAACAGATTCCTTACTACGTGATGCATGTCTAAATCTATTAATAGATTCCTCAAGCTTACACACCTTGTTTGGATACTTTGTATGTCTAAATCCTGTCGGAATATATAATATATCCTTTGAAATTTCATATTAAGGAAAATCGTATAAACATCCACTTTACCATATCTTATAATCAAAGAAGGAAACAATGGTAACAAATAACCAAATAGACCCGTTCTCAGCTACTGGTGAGAATGTTTCCTCATAATCAATTTCTTAAGTCTGAGAAACTCTTTTCTACAACACTAGCTTTGAATGTGTGTAGATTCCTATCTATGTTAGTATTCACATTGACGATCTAATTCCAACTCACTGTTACAAGACTAGGTTTTGGATCAACTAATATCAAACTTGGTAATCCTTCATGGATTGAATTTTGCTATCCATAGACTCTTCTAATGGCAACCATGCCCCCCCCCCCTTTTGCTTCTTAGTAGCTATTAGGTGTAACACCCCGACTCCCATGTATATTTTTCAAAAGCTTTATATTCATTTTACTGAGGGAACTGAACGAGTTGGAGGCCCCAACTCATCGTGTCGAACCGAGTTGGAGGACCCCGAATCGACGAGTAGAGGTTGTGCATGGAAACCCTAATTTTTTAGGGTTTTCACCCTATTTAAAGAACCTAAAGTCCTTTCCTCCATCCCCTTACCACCTCTTGACGGCCAGAAGAAACCCTAATCAGTCTAAGCTTGTTCTGGAGTGTTTGTGATATTTAAAGAGTGCTCTTGGTGCATTTTGTGAAGAAGGCTTGAAGTCTAAGGTGCATGGAGGAAAGAGAAGCTTGTGGATCTAACTCTACTTCATGTTGGCATCATCTGGAAGTTAACAAGTTGTTACCTTTGCTTATCTTTAGATAGATCTATTCATGCATAGGTTTAGGGCCATTTTTAGCATATTTGTGAGTCATTTCGAGTATTGGGCATGATCTGAAGTTGTAACTTCAGATCTAGACTCCTCTTGGTCCCTATAGTCATAAAGTTATCAGATTTAGCAAGCATTGGCCCTTCTCTTTGGGTTAAACCTATCCCTTAGCTTGGTTTTGGCATTTAGGACCGTGCATGTACGTAAAGTTTGCAACTTTACGTGGAAACCATGCCCTAGGAGGTTAGATCTGCAATATGGAGCTTTGGGGTAGCTTAAAAACGTTTGGATGAGAAATGGACTGAAGGGACTCGACGAGTCACATGGCTGACTCGACGAGTCGGATAAAGATTGATTGTACTGGTTCTGCATGAACTCGGCGAATTAGTAAGAAGACTCAATGAGTTAGTTAGGGTTTACCCAACATTTGAAACCCGCATGGACTCGGCGAGTTGTTAGGAAAATCGAAAAGTCAATTAGGGTTTGTATGCTTTCCTGAGTTCTTAAGGAACTCGGCGAGTTGCTTGCTGCACTCGACGAGTAGGGTCAACATGGACTGTTGACTTTGACCGTTGACTCTGACTTTGACCAAGGGTTGACCAGTTGGACTTTTCAGGGTATTTTGGTAATTTGGGTTTCTGATGGACTTGGTCCTATGGTGGTTATAGGTGGTTGAGTTCGTGGCTGTGATTCGGGAGTTTGATCTTATCACTATAGTTCGACATCGTAAGGTGAGTTCTTTTCACTATATTAACAGGGTCTAAGGCACCAAGGTCGGCCCTTTATGAATTGTATCCTTGTTATAGGATTATGATATGTTAGTGATCTGTTAGATCGTTATCCTGGTTATAGGATGGTTTCCATGTTAGTAATCGGTTAGATTGGTATCCTGGTTATAGGATGGTTGCCATGTTAGTGATCTGTTAGATCTGTATGACTATCTATACATGCTAGCTAGCGTATCATATTTATGTGCACATGTTTGTTTGATTGGGGGTTAGGTTGAGGCGGACATGCTTTGTGCTTAGGCCAACACACCCAGGGCGGACCAGATAGACTGCAGACCCAGGGCGGACTAGATAGACTGAAGGCCCGGCGAGCGGTTCGGATAGGCTGAAGGCCCGCGAGGCGGTTCAGACATGCCGATGGCTCGGAGAGCGGTCTAGATAGACTGATGGCCTACGAGGCGGTCTAGTCAGGCTGATGGCTCATTATGTGTGTTGTTGTTTATATGATATAGTTATACCTGTATGGCATTGGTATTTTGGGGGAACTCACTAGGCTTTGGGCTTACAATTATTCATTATGTTTCAGGTACTTATGATGATCGATGCAAGGCGAAGGCGTGATCGTGCACCTCCTTATATTTTCATGATTTGATTATGGGGATAATCTGATGTTTAAACTATTTTGAAAAAAATTGTAATAACTTAAGGGTTTTAAATGTTTTAAAAAGTTTTAAATTGGCTTGAATTTTATGACTGTTACAAGTTGGTATCGGAGCCTTGGTTTGAGTGAATTGGAGGAAACACTAGTGTGTATCCAATCTCAAACTGAGGACAAGATTTTAAATTGATTTTTCGAATGGTTTTCAAAATACTAACGGAGGATGCAAGTGTACGATCAGCCGGAGCCAGTAAGTAGACCCCAAAATACCTTACGGATTATTTGATTTTGTGATATGTTAGAACAGCATGCTAGTACTAGGATAGGGGTCTTCAGGAATTGCATGATAGAATTTCCATATTATATGATGCCTGATAGCCTAGGGTTTTTCCTTATATGAAATTGACATCATTACTGTAGTTGCTTAGTGTATGCATCACGACTCTACATAATTAAGATCTTATAGCCTGAGAATGTTTGGTTTGGCCTTATTCCTGTTCTTGTTTGATGAATGGCTTAGGGTAGGATCAGGTATTCGAAAGTCTATAGGGTCCAACGTTAGTTATGGCTAGCATACACTACTGCTACAGGGTTGGTGGAAGTTTCATGGATGGGTGAGTTATTTGGGGATCAGTCCGCCAGTTATGAGATATGTAGCTTTTCCTCTAGGAGTGAGGACTGAGTGCACGCTATTCTTATATATAGTGTTAGGGCCTTATGTGTACACTTAAGAAAAATATGGGTAGGTGTGGAAGGTAGTATGGGCCCGTACTACTAAAGGCACATGACCCATACGCGTAGCAAGGAAGTCACAACCCCTAGGGTTTTGTTGGGAGTTGGTTCCCCGATTACTATATGGAATATCTTATATCTTTCTCGTATATTTTCAGCATGGTGGTTATTCGACGATTTGTGACTGGATCCGAGTCAGGATCAGGAGGTGGCAGACAGGAGGCACCGGCAGTGCCCGAGACTATCGGCTATATGGGGCTAGACGAGATGGACGCCATGATTTGGGAGATCATGCATGACGAGGTTGATGTGATGTTTCGGGCTCAGTTTCCGGAGATGTATGGTTCTATCAAGACCGCCATGATGGAGTATTTTGATGAGCGTTATGCAACCCTCACTAAGATGGATGTCGCAGCAGCTATAATAGCGGCAGGGGGAGGAGCCAGTCGAGCATTCCAGTACCGGGACTTCAATAACACGAAGCCCCCGAATTTTGATGGGACTCAGGACCCCATCAAAGCCATGAGGTGGCCATCTGACGTGGAGGGGTGTTTCTTCACATGTTCTTGTCCTACAGACTAGAAGGTCAGATGTGCCCTGAACCTGCTGAGCTCCGGGGCAAAGGACTGGTGGAGGCTGATGATTGGGTCTTACACTGCTGATCAGAGAGTGGCGGTTACGTGGGAGCAGTTCATAGATATGTTCCGCGCTCGCTACATTCCACCGGTCGAGCGGGAGCGGTTAGCTCAGGCATTCTTGGAGTTGAGAAGGGATGCTGAGACAGTGACAGAGATACCTGTATGTTCACTGAGATGGCGATGTTCTGCCAGGAGTTTGCTTCCGAGCAGGCTCAGATGACACATTTTCTGAGCATGCTCAAGACTGACATCCGTCAGTTTGTTGCTACCCAGCGTTGCGATACATTGCTAGATTTACAGGAGGCCGATATGCAGTGGGAACTTGAGATTGATTTACAGCTGAGAGAGCAGCGGCAGGCCCCGACACAATCACATTCGACGCCAAAGCGGTCTAAGACCGCTGATTCCAGGTCAGGAGGACAACAGGGCCGCACTTATGGCAAGTACGGGAAGGGTCACTCGGGGGTTTGCAGATCGAGCCCTGCGTGCTGCAAATGCGGAAAAGAGGGGCCTTTTGCGAGGGATTGTCGCCAGACAGCCCCGGTTCAGGATATGATGATTTGCTACCACTGCCATAAGGTTGATCACGTGAAGACCAACTATCCACAGCTTGCAGCCAAGCTGGCACAGGTTCCAGCGCCGACTTCACTGAGGATCACTGACGGGGTCCAGGGTAGAGCAGCCCCCCCGAGGGCCCAAGGACGCGCTTTCAAGCTTACAGCCGAGGAGGCCAGGGCAGCACCATACGTGGTTGCTGATATGTTTCTATCCTTTATCTTACTGACTATATTTGTTTTGTGCTTATATATGTTGTACTATGTTAGGTACATTCTTAGTAAACTCCTTACCTGCTTTGGTATTATTCGACTCAGGGGCGAGTCAGTTGTTTGTCTCACAGACATTTAGTAGGGAGTTTGGTTTGCCAGTAGGAGAGCTAGAGTTTCCGTTGCGAGTCTCATTTGCCAACGAACACGGGATTTCCACTTCTTCGGTCTATCGGGGTTGTGTATTGGATATCTTCGGGGTATCTTTCCCGATAGACCTTATTCTGATTCCCATGGGGGACGTATGTGTGATTGTGGGTATGGACTGGCTTAGTCACTTCGGTGCCATGATCGACTGCGAGGGTCATCGGGTAGTGGTTCGAACCCCAAGTGGGGGAGAAATGATGATCTACGACGAGGGCACCAGATTGGGATCAGGGTTTTGCTCAGCTGCTAGGGCTCGGTAGTATATTCAGCACGGGTGTGCGGGTTATCTAGCGTATGTGGTGGATACGTGGGTCGGGGATCAGACCCCGGTTTCAGAGGTTCCAGGAGTCAGGGAGTTCGCTGACGTGTTTCCGGAGGAATTACCTGGAGTGCCTTCGAAGAGGCAGGTCGAGTTTAGGATCGACCTAGTGCCAGGTGAGGCCCCTATCGCCATGGCGTCGTACCGATTGGCACCACCATAGATGCAGGATTTTTCATCACAGCTACAGGAACTGTTGCGCAAGCAGTTCATTCGTCCTAGTAGTTCTCCGTGGGGATCTCCGATCCTCTTCTTCAGGAAGAAGGATGGTTCACATCGGATGTGCATTGACTACCGGGAGTTGAACAAGTTGACGGTGAAGAACCGGTATGCACTCCCGAGGATATATGATCTTTTCGATCAATTGCAAGGAGCGTCTTGGTTCTCCAAGATAGACCTGAGGTCTGGGTACCATTAGGTCAGGCTTAGGGAGGAGGACGCGGAGAAGACCGCGTTCCGGACTCGTTATGGACATTACGACTTCGTGGTGATGCCGTTTGGGCTCACCAACGTGCCGACAGTATTTATGGACCTGATGAATAAGGTCTGCAGACCGATGCTTGATCGCTCAGTCATCATGTTTATAGACGATATCTTGGTGTACTCCAAGACCAGAGAGCAACACGAGGAGCATCTTCGGGAGCTATTGGGAGTCTTGAGGCGAGAACGGCTTTATGCCAAGTTCTCGAAGTGCGAGTTTTGGTTATGATAGGTTCAGTTCCTTGGACATCTCATTAACCAGGAGGGCATTTTGGTTGATCTGGCCAAAATCGAGGCGGTTATGCAGTGGGAGGTTCCAAAATCTCCCTCGGATATCAAGAGCTTCTTGGGATTGGCAGGGTACTACCGGAGATTAATACAGGATTTCTCCAAGATTGTAGTACCCCTCACTCTTCTGACGAGGAAGGGGTGGATTTCCGGTGGGGCCCCGAGCAGCAGAGAGCGTTTGAGACCCTCAAACAGCGACTATGGGAGGCTCCAGTTTTGACTCTCCTGGAGGGAGTTGAGGATTTTATGGTATTTTGTGATGCATCCATCACAAGAATGGGAGTGGTCCTCATGTAGAGAGGACAGGTGATAGCCTACGCATCGCGGCAGTTGAAATCGCACGAGACGAGATACCCTACTCATGATTTGGAGTTGGGAGGAGTGGTATTTGCTCTCAAGATTTGGAGACATTACCTCTATGGGGTCCGCTGTACCATATACACGAACCACAAGAGTCTGAGGCACATCATGGATCAGCCAAACCTGAACATGAGACAGCGCAGGTGGCTTGACGTGGTCAAGGATTATGACTGCGAGATCCTTTACCATCCTGGTAAAGCGAATGTGGTTGCGGACGCTCTGAGCCGCAAGACAGCTGGATCTTCTACTCCAGTGACATGTATGAGGATATCAGTGGATTCTCCACTTATGAGCCTGATCAGGGAAGCTCAGGTTAAGGGTATGCGATAGGAGAATTAGAAGCTTGAGAGGATTAGGGGTGAGAACACTCGGTTTGTGCAGGATAGCCGGGGATTGTTGACCGATTGCGATCGGATCTGGGTTCCGATGTTTGGTGGGGCCAGACAGATTGTTCTGGAGGAGGCTCACAAGTCTCGCTTCTCTATTCACCCGGGGGCCAAAAAGATGTACCAGGATTTTCGATTGAGTTACTGGTAGCCGTGCATGAAGCGAGAAATCAATTGGTAGGTGGAGAGGTGCTTGACTTGCAGGATGGTCATGGCCGAGCACCAGAGGCCACATGGCGAACTGCAGCCTCTAGAGATTCCCATGTGGAAATGAGAGCAGATCACGATGGACTTCATCACCAAATTTCCGAGAACGACAAAGGGGTTCGATGCTATATGGGTCATCGTGGATCGATTGACCAAGAGTGCTCATCTTCTGCCCATTCGGGACAGCTCATCGGCCGAGAAGCTGGCCGATGTGTATATACGCGAGATTGTTGCTTGCAATGGGGTTCCGATCTCTATCATTTCAGACTGTGATGACCCAACCTACCCTTTGCAGAGTTCTCCTATAATAACAGCTTTCACTCCAACATTGGTGCTCCATCTTATGAGTTGTTGTATGGACGGATATGTCGCACCCAAGTCTGTTGGGGTGAGGTTAGTCATAGGGTAATGGGTCGGTCCGAGGTAGTCCTACAGACTACCGAGATGATTCAACATATCAGACAACGATTGCAGACCGCACAGAATCGACAGAAGAGTTACGTTGACCGACGCCGATCTGAGTTTGAGTTTCAGGTCGGTGACCTGGTACTCCTTAAGGTCTCACCCTGGAAGGGTGTAATTTGCTTCCGGAAGAAGCAGAAGTTGGGTCCTCGATACATTGGACCATTCAGGATCACTTCAAGGGTTTGAAAGTTGGTGTATAGACTAGATCTCCATGAGGAGCTTAGTCAGATACACAGCACTTTCCATGTTTCACATTTGCAGAAATGCATTCTGGATGAGGAGGAAGTAGTGTCATTAGATGATATTCAGGTCGATGTACGCCTGAATTACGTGGAGAGGCCAGTGGCTGTTCTGGAGAGGAAGGTGAAGGTTCTACGGAACAAGGAAGTACCTTTGGTAAAGGTACAGTGGCAACATCGGAGGGGATCCGAGTGGACTTGGGAGCGGGAGGTAGAGATGCGGGAGCACTACCCCGAGTTATTCACCGCAGTAGACATTGAGGACGAAGTCTAGTTCAAGTGGGGGAGAATTGTAACACCCCGACTCCCAAGTATAATTTTCAAAAGCTTTATATTCATTTTACTGAGGAAACTCGGCGGTTTTGAAGCCCCAACTCGTCGTGTCGAACCTGGTTGGCCCGCGTGGTTTATGATTTCTACTCGACGAGTCAGAGGACCTCGACTCGACGACTAGAGGTTGTGCATGGAAACCCTAATTTTTTAGGGTTTGCACCTTATTTAAAGGACCTTAAGTCCTTTCCTCCAGCCCCTTACCACCTCTTGACGGCCAAAAGAAACCCTAATCAGTCTAAGCTTGTTCTTGAGTGTTTGTGAGACTTAAAGAGTGCTCTTGGTGCATTTTGTGAAGAAGGCTTGAAGTCTAAGATCTTGGAGCAAAGAGAAGCTTGTGGATCTGACTCTACTTTATCTTGGCATCATCTGGAAGGTAACAAGTTGTTACCTTAGCTTATCTTTAGCTAGATCTATTAATGCATAGGTTTAAGGCCATTTTTAGCATATTTGTGAGTCATTTCGGGTATTAGTCATGATCTGCAGTTGTAACTTCAGATCTGGACTCCTCTTGGTCCCTATTGTCATAAAGTTATCAGATTTAGCAAGCATTGGCCCTTCTCTTTGGGTTAAACCTTTCCCTTAGCTTGGTTTTGGCATTTAGGACCATGCATGTACGTAAAGTTTGCAACTTTACGTGGAAACCATGCCCTATGAGGTTAGATCTGCAATATGGAGCTTTTGGGTAGCTTAAAACGTCTGGATGAGAAATGGACTGAAAGGACTCGACGAGTCGCGTGGCCTACTCGACGAGTCGGATGAAGATTACATGTACTGGTTCTGCATGAACTCGGGAAGTCAGTAAGAAGACTCGACGAGTTAGTTAGGGTTTTCCCGACATTTGAACCCCGCATGGACTCGACGAGTTGTCTGGAAACTCGACGAGTAAATTAGGGTTTTTATGATTTCCTGAGTTCTTAAGGAACTCGACAAGTTGCTAGCTGCACTCGACGAGTTTGGTCAACATGGACTGTTCACTTTGACCTTTGATTCTGACTTTGACCAATGGTTGACCTGTTGGACTTTTGAGGGTATTTTGGTAATTTGGGATTCTGATGGACTTGGTCCTATGGTGGTTATAAGTGGTTGAGTTCATGGCTGTGATTTTGGAGTTTGACCTTATTACTATAGTTCGACATCGTGAGGTTAGTTCTTCTCACTATATCAACAGGGTCTAAGGCACCAAGGCTGGCCCTTTATGATTTGTATCCTGATTATAGGATGGTTGCTATGTTAGTGATCTGTTCGATCGGTATCCTGGTTATAGGATGGTTGCTATGTTAGTGATCTTTTAGATCGGTATCCTGGTTATAGGATGGTTGCTATGTTAGTGATCTGTTAGATCATTATCGTGGTTATAAGATTATGCAATATTAGTGATCTGTTAGATCAGTATCACATTTATAGGATGGTTGTTATGTTAGTGATCGGTTAGATTGGTATCCTGGTTATAGGATGGTTGCCAAGTTAGTGATCTGTTAGATCTATATTACTATTTGTACATGCTAGCTAACGTATGATATTTATGTGTACATGTTTGTTTGATTGGGGGTTGGGTTGAAGCGGACATGCTTTGTGCTTTGGCCATCATACCCAGGGCGGACCGGATAGACTGCAGACCCGGGAGGGCATACTAGTCATACTAAAGGCCCGACGAGTGGTTCGGATAGGCTGAAGGCCCGCGAGGCGATTCAGACGTGCCGATGGCTCAGAGAGCGGTCCAGATAGACTGATGGCCTACGAGGCGGTCCAGTCAGGATGATGGCTCATTATGCATGTTGTTGATTATATGATATGGTTATATATGTATGACGTTGGTATTTTGGGGGAACTCACTAAGCTTCGGGCTTACAGTTGTTGATTATGTTTCAGGTAGTTCTGATGATCGCGGAAAGGCGAAGGTGTGATCGTGCACCTCCTTATATTTTCATGATTTGATTATGGGGATACTCTGATGTTTAAACTATTTTGAAAACAAATTGTAATAGATTAATGGTTTTAAATGTTTTAAAAAGTTTTAAATTGGCTTTAATTTTATGAGTGTTACATTAGGTGTAACGTCCCCAAATTTCCGAGTAAAAATTTCATTTTAAATAAGCCAAAACCATTCATTCATTATCCAAATGTCGGTCATAATAAAAGTATTCTCAAAACTTCAGAGTAAAATCATAAATAGTCAATACAGAATAGATATCCATGGGACGCAGTGTGATCAAGTCGAGCCCTTCATTTGAAAAAAGAAGTACCTGAAACCATAAACATAAAATCGTAAGCACAAAGCTTAGTGAGTTCCCTAAAATACCCCATACTAAACATACATAACAACTTGAAACTAAAATGGGTCTATTTTACCTCCTTCCGTATCTTTAAACCGGTATTGGGTCTATTTCACCCCCTTCAGTATCTTTCAACCGGTATTGGGTCTATTTCACCCCCTTCGGTATCTTTCAACTGGTATTGGATCTATTTCACCCCCTTCGGTATCTTTCAACTGGTATTGGGTCTATTTCACCCCCTTCGGTATCTTTCAATTGGTACTGGGTCTATTTCACCCCCTGCAGCTAAGCATACAGTCATATCAGCAAGAGTCACAAAGACAACAAGCACATGCAGGCATAACAGTAAGTGTCACTAAGACAAGTGATCATCCTACAAAGATAATCCAGTGGACCGGAATTGGTGCCTTCGACCCATGAGTATTGTGAAGGAACTCACATGAACTACTAAACAGAAGCCCAACAGCTACCTCAGCATCAGAACAGCCAAACCAAACTTTCTAAAACCAAACCAAGACCAATCCTTAGTCAAATACTCCATTCTACCCAAGTTTGACCAAAATTCAAATTGGTCAAAAAGTCAATGGTCAAAATCCACAAGGTCAACGGTCAACTTAGTCAAAGTCAATGTCACTTCGTGACCATTCCTTGGTCACATCGTGAGAATGCAATGACAAATAATCACAATTTTGGACACCGTCACATCGTGACACATCCTATGTCACGTCGTGACTTCTGGCCAGAAGGCCAAAATCTTCATTAAGTGCTTAATCTCTACAGATCAAGGTCCATAACCTCAGATCTAGTTCCTAAATAGCTTCCTAATGGATAAGGTTTCCAACTATATCCATTAGGATTGTCTAAACAACCAAGATCTAGTCTTTAAGTCTCAAAGGGACCAAGAATGCATCTTTCTCAGCTAAATCCATTAAGTCCAAGTCTCCAACCTTCAAATCTGAATCAACATAATGTTTAGATGGATAAAGTTTACAACTTTATCCATAATAATGTCTCAAGATTCCAACATCTAAACTTTAATACACCAAAATGGCCTAAATGACCAAAATGACTTGCATGGATGAAAGGGAAGGCAAAAGATCAAAACTTTTCCTAGTCGTGAGATCCAAGAAAACATTCTAAACTTTATCAAAAGGTTTTGGAGTCCAGATCTGAAACATAATCTGTTATTGGGTCCTTGGAGAGTAATAAAGTTGAAAACTTTATTCCCAACTCTCACTCAAAACTCATTGAAATGGACCAAAACACCAAATACACTTAGATCCAAAGATGAAATGCAATAAAGTTTGGAACTTTATAACTTACAAAGGTATAGAAGGTAGATGAAAGTTGAGATCTTCAATTACCAAGATTCAAGGATCAATCTTGAATGAAAACATTGCTCCAAAACCACCAAAAACTCCAAAAAAGGATGAGAGAGGAAAGGGGAGGCTGAAATCTTGGAAATGGGGGCTAGGGTTTCTCTCAAGAGGTTCTAGATATGATGGATGCAAATAAAACATCCTAAAACATGAATCCTTACCTTTAAATACCTTAAAAACCCTAAACATTTCATGGGTTTGGGATGCATATTTCTCATGTCATGAGACTATATTCTCACCTCGTGAGGGCTCTCACTTCATGATAATTACTTCTTACCTCGTGAGAACAGATTTTCACCAAATTTCACTCCAACTTCAAACAGTCATAACTTCTTCGTTTCAACTCCGTTTTCGGCGTTCTTTATATGCACGGAAAGGTATTGAAGAGCCCCACAACCTTGTCTAATTAATTTTTACTTAAACACATCCAACTAAAATCTTTAATTCATAAAATAAGTCTGAAACAACAATTTTCCCATTTTACCCTTTGACTCCAAGACACAAACCAAGGCTTTAATCACTTATCCAACATTATCATCATCCAATAAGGTCTAAACCCCATTAATTTGAAGCCCAAGGATTTTACTTGATCCATTTATTTTCCACAATCTCGGAATAAGAAGTTTCTTGAAATTGGATGTTACATTAGGTTTATCGAAATTGATTAATGTTTTATCACTAATCAATGTATATCCTTCCAAGGTTAGATGAAACTCAGAAAAATTAGGCGGCGCTCTAAATCTACTAGATCTTGTGAAGAGGTTAGGCAATTGCATTTGACTCAAATGATATTTCAACCTCAAGTTGAGAGCTAGTGCCAACTATAGGTTTATTGTTTGTCATATCTTGAATTTCTTCAAGGTCAATATGACTCCTAGTAACTTCTTGATATATATATATATATATATATATATATATATATATATATATATCAAGGAACTTTCATTTTGAGATATAAGCACCACATTCTCATGGGTATTTAAAACAAATATCAAAAGTCTTTTCTGAATACCCAACAATGTAACACTTCTCAAATCTCGATTCAAGTTAGTGATCAGTTTCTCGTCTAACGAAAGACCCCACAACACCATATCTACATGTGAGGGATCTTTCCAACTATACATTTCATGAGGTGTCTTCAAACCTAATTAGTTGGTTACAAGGATCAAAACATGCTTAACGATTTCAAGTTTATATTCCCAAAGTGTAAAAAGTAGTGAAGCACAATTCATCATAGATTGAACTATATATCATTTGCTTCTCCTTTTCAACAACACCATTATACTATAATGTTCTTAGAGTATCCAACTAGGAAACTATTCCACAATCTCTATGATGATCTTTGAACTCGATACTAAAGCATTCTCTTTTCCTTTTCAGATTGAAGACCATATATCTTCATGCCCAATTAATTCCCTACTATGTTCTGTTACTCTTTGAAACTTTTCAAAGTGTCAAACTTATGTTTAATCATATAAACATAACCACAATTACCCTTTATATCCATTATATGTCCATGTGAATAATGACTAAGTCGTCTTGCCAACATACATGACTCACTTGCATCATCTAATTCAAAGTCAAATGATTCAGAGTCCGCTATAATTGGATATTGGTGATGTAATTCTTACTTATGTGGTCAAGGCGATTATACCACAAGCGCGATAATATCTAAACTATTATAGGAATTAATACTCAAGCCATGATTGCTATTATTAGAGACACAAACTATAATTTCATGAATGCTAATTGCAAGAAGAAGTTTTAAACATAATAACCCATATTTATAAACTAGAATTATCACCTTTTCATTATCAAATGAAAACTGAAATTCATGTTAATAAAACACATAAAATGAAATTTTTTGGTTTCTAAACACTTCCAAAGAGTAATAGCAAATAAATAGTTTAAACCTAACTCTACTACTAAGCATAAGATCGAAATCCTCAATCATTGAGACATGCAACACACACCCATTCTAATGATTAGGTTTAGCTCTCGATGCTTAGCTTCCTTCTTTCCTATATATCCTACAATGACATCCAAATGTGATTACCAAATCATGCATCAAGGAACCACGAATGGGATTTATTTGAAGATCGATCATTCAAGTACTCGATGTAGAGCCAAACATTTGACTTTACCATCTCTAAGATCTTTCAAGTACTTAAGGCAGCTTCATTTCTTATGATCCTTGTCATTGCATAATCGAACCTTTCCTCTTTTCAATCATGGTTGCATGGAATAGAGGACACACTAATTCCATTCCCTCATAATAGGAAGTTTTGGTCGAAGTTGTTCCTTTCCATTTAGTATTTGAATGTTCTGCTTCTTTCCATCAACATTCTAAAAGGCAATAACTTGATAAAAAAACTAATTTCTTTCTGGATTCCCAGTTTGGAGAAGGTTTAATAAATCCATCAATGTTTTCTTTATACTATTCATATGATAAATCAAGTTGAAATCATCATAAGAACCAATGAAAGATCCAATCACAAGCTCTATGGCAAGACTCTTGTCAAGAGTAACATTGAGATTCTCAAGTTTGTCTATGCAGTTCTGATTGATTACATATAACTATTTTCTTCAATTTGAATGCAATTAGGAACTTTTGACGATTTCCAAATCACTATTGATTTGCCTTTTGGTGAAACATTTCACTCAATTGCAAATTCATTTCATATGTTCACATGTTCACAAAAATCCTTTCGGAACATCAAATACATAGACATAATGATGCATGAGACCTTTTTGATAAATCTACATGAATATGGGAATAACAACTTCTTCAAGGTTGACGCATTATTGATATGAGGGAGATGATCATCATGGAGATCTTTCCCAATATCAAAAATTGAGGAAGATTTCATAGCAAATGAGTTATTCCAGATAGAGAACAAAGAGAAGATAGAATTAGAAAGTGTGTGAGGAGGTGGGATAGGATTTCTATCTAACCTAAGAAAGAAAGTTTAAAGAAGTCCATTCAATCCTTAATTATTGAACAAATTTTAAATTAAGGTTGGGATCCATAAATATAATTTGTAATATGAGGAGGGATGTCTTAGTCATATCACGAAACTATTTTATGTAGGTTAGAATTTAACCAATTTCAATAACAATGAAACTCCTAGATCTTTTCAGATTCATTGTAAAATCAATGGCGTGTTAATCTTGGATTATTCTCTTCTATTTGTGACTGGGATGCCGATGAACAAAAATAAGATGTGACTAACCATGCACACTCGTGTGACATGATCGAGGTCATTTATGATCTCACATTGATGTGTCGGTTAACCACACATGCTCCATCAACAACCATATATTCGAGTATGTGTCGTCATTTCATCTTTCTAGTCCCATATTAGTGTGTTTATTAACCACGCATGCTCCACTAACGACTCATAAAGAAATGATGCGAGTTTGGATTAGCATAAAATTTCACTTTTTCCCGAAAGTAAGGAGAGTGGGATTTTATGGAAGGTTCTAGTACATTATACATTATAATTATAATGTGATTAGTTTCCTATCAAACTCGTTCGGCTAATGACCCTCCACGACACAAAGAAGCGGTGGGTGAAAATGACACGATTCAACGGTCATTTTATAAGTTGTTTCCTTATACTTCTCTTATAGTGTGGCTTCATGAATGAGTCGTACTAGCGATTTGACGGAATTTTAGTTATAAATATAGTATTATACTCTTATACATATGTATCGGGTGTATTTTAAAACTTTTTCAAAACACAAAGTTTAAATTTAATTATCTAAATTAACATTTAACTAATAAATCTTTTAAACCAATTTTGAATTCAATATTTATCTTTCAATTGGACCATTAATTAAATATATTAAATTCCATTTAAGGATAATTCAATTCCATTTAATTATCTTATAATTAAATATTTAGTTTCATTTTATATTTACTTCCTCAAAAATCGAATTAGGGTTTTATAATTATCTAGCATTAATAATTTGGATTTTAATCACACAAAAATAACAGATAATGAATAATAATTAACCTACAATGTGAATTAGGCAAGCAAATCTCAAAAAAACCGAATTAATTAGAAGACGCGACACGCCTTGCAATTAACAGGTTTCTTTTTATCGTTTTCCAATTTCATATTTATGCACTAGTAATTTAAGAAGCATGGCTTTGATACCATTATTGGGGTATTTAGGTTACAATTACATTGTACATGTGTAATTTCATTTAACACTTAAGGGTACATGCAACCTAAAACAAGATCTATGGCTTTTCATTATTAATAGCAGTATACTTTATGAAACAAAACTTCTATCCTATTATAACCTAAATTACTAGTAAGAGAACATACCTTTAACATAATCAAATATATCAATTTCCTTTGATCTTAAAAGTCAATAGAATGCGAACACCAAAAGTATGAACGCCTCTAATGGTTCACACCCAAAACCCTACAACACTAGAAAGACAAAAGGAAAGAGGAGGAAGAGAATTTCGTTCTCCATCTTCTATGTATGAGAAGTCACGAAAATCAGATGCCCAATGTTCCTATTTATAGTTTAGGTAACTTGCAGATGAATCCATATTTAAATTAATTAAATAATAGATTTAATCCCTAATTCAAATCCTTTCCTTATCTGTTACCAGGCGCTTCCAGAAACCCTAGAAAGGATCCTAAAACCGTCCATGCCTTGGTAAGTTCTACAATTGCTTCTTTTGTTTAATTTTTGAACAATTTCGATTCACCCCTTGCACTTTTAATTAATTTCATTTAATCTTGAATTAATTCCAGATTAATTATGATCAATAATTAATTAGTTCCATCGATTTCTAATTAATTTATTATTCATATAATAAATTAACAAATCATTTTATTTCTCTCCAAAATTTATTTCTATCTATTTCTAGCTTTTGAGGGTAACCCAAAAAAGGACTTTACTTTTATTTCATAAAGTTATATAAATTAATTCATGACCTTAACCAATTTAGTTATGCCCTTGGACACCTATTCCAACACTATCCACCACTAAGCTTAATCGATTAGCCAAGATCTTCCCCACTATTTTATATTGACAACTAATAAGACTAATGGGACGAAAATCTTTTACATTTTTATTATCAACCACTTTTAGGATAAGAGTAATAAATGAAGGGTTACACCCTTCTAGGAACCTAGAGGAGGAAAAGAATTCTTTCACCGCCTTAACGAAATCATGTTCCAACAAATACCATAATCTTCTAATAAAATAAACGAGAAACCATCTGGTCCTGGAGATTTATCCACTCCATAATCCCAGACAGCCACTTTGATTTCTTCAGAATAGACAACACCATCCAAAACCATTACTTGCTCAGAAGATAGAGTGTGAATGAAATCGTGTGTGACCAGAGCTCAATCCCCAACAGATTTCGCAAATCGGGCACTAAAATGTTCAAAAAATTTAGATTTAACAGTGGACAGACCATCTATGCAACAATCATTTTTAAGAATACCCTTGATAGCCACCTGTCTCCTGGTTTTATTAAGAATACTATGAAAAAAATTGATTTCATCCCCCTCGACAAGCAACTTTACTTTAGCTTTTTGAGCCAAATCAGCCAACTCTTTCTTTTCAATACCCATCAAATCTTTAAATAAGACCTTCCTATTATCCAGATCCACCGAAGTAGCGATACCTAAATCAATATGCTTATCTAGGACATTCAACTTGTTGATCAGATCAGCTTTACTACTCAACTGATTAATTCTGACAGTAGAAACCCAATCCTAGAGTTTTTTCTTTAAATTTTGAAGTTTCTGTTTGAGAGACACCACTCTATTCTCTTCCAAAATCCCATCATTTTTTGGGAATCCTCCACAACCTTCGCAAATCCATCCACCGAAAACCAAGAGTGAAAAACTCTAAATGGATATGAAGCATAATCACAAGCCAACTCTTTCATAAGAATTGGACGACGATCAGATAGATGTTAATCCAGGACTAACCCGGAAATATTAGGAAAAACATCAAGCAAGCCTTCAGAGATAAGAAACCAATCCAATTTACTCATTTTAGAAGTTACTTTGTCTGTCCAAGTAAACAAATACCCACCAAGCGAAACATCAAAAAGAGAGTTAATGGTAATAAAATTATTAAACACGTCTGCATCATACAGATTAAAGACTGACACATACCTCTCAGCTTCAAAACGAACTTCATTAAAATCCCCCATAATAATAACCTCCCCTTCCCATGAATCAAGGACCCGAGAAACGTGATCCCAAATCTTTTTTTTTCTCTGAAATTGCTTGTGGAACATACACAGAGATGACAAGAAACCAAGCATTAGAAGGTCTCCAACTTCCCGCTATTTTTAAGAAAGATTCTTCATTTTTTATAAAATCAAAGTTTATAAAATATAAACTTTGTCTTTAGGTAAAAGAAAAAATAATCCAACTAGTCCAAAAGGTTGTGCATGACTTATAAGTTCATACCATATGAAATAATAACTAGTTATACTCTCTTATAATTATTATTTTCATAAAACAATAATTATTCCCTAATTAAATTACAAGAATTGCTATTATTTATTAATAATCATATTAATAATAAGTATACAAAATGTGCCAACTTGATAAAGGTGTGACCCAATAGGATCATATATCATCAATATAACTCCATAATGATTCTTGGGTATATAGATTCAACAATTTCCCACTTGCACAAGATTCATTACAGATTGACATAGACAGTAGTTGACGTCTAGCTATGGGCTACTACCCCTAACTACATATGAATGGTTAAGTCACACCCGGCTGTCGGCGAAAACACCGGGCGGTGTAACGTCATTCCTCGTATCACGGTTATATAACATATATTGAACAGTACAAAAGAGTTTTATAAACTACATACCTCAATTGATAATAGAAAGTTAAATTAATCCAGCTTATCAAGTTCCTAAAAACACATGGATTTTAAAAGATACGTCAACATAAAGTTGGTGAGTCCACAGGTTTTGACTCGGAGTAAAAATAGTACTTTTTCCCAGTTTGAAAAGTATAAAACATAGTTTGAAAATATCATTCTGACTCATACTTGTTTCTAACATATAGTATATATATATATATATATATATATATATATATATATATATATATATATATATATATCCTAGGCATAATGGCTTACTTAGTAGTATACCTATAAGTTTCATATATTATGCATGTAAGTGTTTGTAATCCCATACAAACGAAGATTACTACGTATAAATCTTATTTCAATTCTATACGAGTATGTCCGCTACGTATAAATCTTATTTCAATTCTATACGAGTAAAACCGCTACGTATAAATCTTATTTCAATTCTATATGAGTAAACCGATATGTATAAATCTTATTTCAATTCTATATGAGTAAAACCGCTACGTATAAATCTTATTTCAATTCTATACGAGTAAAACTGCTATGTATAAATCTTATTTCAATTCTATACGAGTAAAACCGCTACGTATAAATCTTATTTCAGTTCTATACGAGTATGTGTGCTAGGTATAATTGTTTACTTAATGAATAAGTAATGTACCTACAATTTCCTTGTTCCTAGAGTATAAGTGTTTGGGAAACTTATACTTAACATTAATACTTGTATATCGACGAAGTATAATGCTTCCAAAATTGTGCTACCATGAGCCATAACCGCTGATAATACGACCCCACCACCTCTGAATGGTGCTACAACTGTCGCACCTTGTGATAGATTTCCGGACGATTCATCGACATCGGAATAGAATAAATTAGGCAAGTTGTCACCCGAAAAAACGTTGAGTTGTAGCTAGCAACCACGAGTGGGGGTGTCAACCCACATATATCTACACACACTTCCTCGTTGGAACAGTGGGCAAGTTTGTTCGTCACCCGAAAGACGTTTGGTTGTTGCTAGCAACCACAGGTGGGGTGTTAACCCGTATAGATATATACACACAACTTCCTCGCTCACATGGTATTAACGGTTACGTTCAAAGGATTTCCACTAAGATTTCCAATCTTAGTTGATGAATATAATAGCTCATGTAGACCTTGTCGATCTCCTCTGTTTCTAATAGCGAAGGCATATTCGTGTCTAAAACCCTAAGTTACTAGACTATGCTTTAAACGTTACTCCTAATTTCTATAACACTTAAGCAGTACAAAAACTATAACTTAAAGTAAAACCAGGTTTTATCTAACATAAAACTAATAATAACATACTTAACAATTAGTATATATAGAACTCCCGAATATGCTCCGCGACTATAACGCATATATATATATATATATATATATATATATATATATATATATATATATATATATATATATATATATATATATATATATATATATATATATATATATATATATAACTCCCGAGTATAACTCAGGGTCTACATTAGTATAATCTATGATAATGACATCCTAATGTAGTTTAAAATAGTTGTATGTTTTCAAAATATGAGATACAAAACAACTATATTCCGGTTAATATAACTATCTATGTTGATACGAATATACTATCATATAGACATAATATTAACTTATATACAATATTTAGCATGTGTTTTCCCTCGAAAACATTAAAAATGGGGCCGTGAAACTCACCTTAGTAGGGTGATTTTATGTAATCTAACTAGAAAGGGTCAGCGGTTCGTGATCGTTGGGCTCGGGATGTGGAATGCCTTCAGAAAACGTGAGAGAGAGAGAAGAGATTTAGGTGTAAGGAAGCTTAGGGTCAAACTTGTTATTTATAGGCTGTCCAAGACAAGTCCATGTGGTGGGCTTCATGTCCACGTCGTGAATCTAAGCTGCATCACCTCGTAGACTTGCCATTTGGGTCCTAGCTTCGGAAGGTGTCACGATACTGATTTCACGTTATGGCCTTCATGTCCACGTCGAGGAGATTCAACACCTCACTTTCGTAGGCTTTCCATATGCATACTAGCATTGAGATGTGTCTTAAATCACTTTCATGTCGTGGAGCCTGAGTGATTTAGGGTTTCTGCCAAGTGTCATGCTCTTAGACTGCTACATCTTCGAAAGGTCAAACTTTTGCATACGAACTCTGTTTTTGACGTTCTTTTTATCCACGTGTAGGTATTCCCGAGTACTAAAACTTTCTTTTAGACTCCAATAGCTAATTCTTTGTTTATTTTAAATTCCACTTGTTATAAAGTATATAGTGATAGAATTTATCATAACTTCTTCATGCGAAGTCAGATTTAGACGTACTATATATTTTTGGAATCGTATAGACTTGTAGTATTGAATAAAAACTTCATTAAAGGTTAAAGTAAATTGATTATAATATGTGTTTGTTATATGGGAATTATCTTTGACCTAATTTTGATTGGTGTTACATGCTCCCCCCGTTGAAATAATTTTGTCCCGAAGTTTATCTTGTGGACGAGGAACTGTTAATTAGTTGGGGAAAACATTTTTAATATTACTTAGCTCTTGAGGTAAATTTTGTTATGCGACAGAACCAATTCTAGTTTAGCATTTCAAAAGGTTCTATATATCGCAGGTTTAGCTTGCCTCATTTCCTAAATTAAATCATGTCTTTCCAAGGAGATACCTTCAACATTACAACATGGAATTCCAAAGGCTTACGTCTTATGTTAGCATAGATCTTCTGATGATCACGTGCTATATACATTTAATCGATACTTAATTTACACGATCTTTTTAGTTGTCTCGTGGATTATTTCAGCTTGGTACATAAGGTATCACCTGTATGTTCTCTGTCCAGGTGTGTATCTCCAACTTTTCAATGCAAAAACTAAAGCTCCCAATTCAAGGTCATGGGTAGTGTAATTATTCTCATACACCTTAAGTTGTCGAGATGCGTAAGCGATAACTTTTCCCCATTGCATCAACACACATCCCAATCCTTGATTTGATGTGTAACCAGTATACAACGAAATCTTCTGTCCCATCTGGGAGGGATAGGATTGGTGCACTACACAACATTTGTTTTAGTTTCTGGAAAGCAGCTTCTTGTTTGTCTTGCCGGTTCAACTTCATATCTTTTTGGGTGAGTGTTTGTAAACGGATTGGCTATTTTGGAGAAATTCTCTATGAATCTACGGTAATAGCCAGTAATTCCTAAGAATTGACTCACTTTTGTTGGCGTCTTTGGTGCTTCTTAATTCTTGATTGCTTCAACCTTGGAGGGGTCAACATGAATTCCTTCGTTGCTAAGTACATGACCTAAAAATTGTACTTTTCTAATCCAAAATTCACATTTGGAGAATTTAGCGTACAACTTTTCTTTTCTTGGTAGTTTCAAGATTATTTTCAAGTGTTGACCGTGCTCTTCCTTGGTTCGTGAATATATCAATATATCATCGATAAATACTATCACGAATTTATCCAAGTACGGTTTGCAAATATGATTCATGAGATCCATGAACATTTTCGGGGCGTTGGTCAATCCAAAAGGCATAACTAAGAACTCTTAATGACTATACCAAGTCCTAAATACTGTTTTTGGAATATCGTCTTCTTGTACTCTGAGTTGATGGTATTCTAATCTGAAATCTATCTTGAATCTTATAGAATCTTCAAGTGTTTTAGTCTATTAACCACCGTATCCAAGTTTAGTTATGCATTGGTGTGACCATAATTAAACATAGATGACCAGTCTATGTTTAGTTGTGGTTCGGCCCATGTACAATAAAACTCGACTAAGGAGTTTGACCTAAAACCATGCGTTGTAGTCTTATCGAGGGTTTGTGTTATCTATATTTTTTTGGGTTATATACATGTGTTCTCATCGCGGAACTGAGTTCATACATAACTCTATATCTTTTTGTTTGTTGTATTCACGGGTATTATTGTTTGTTACTTCAGGTCTAGCTGATAAGGCACTGTCCAGTCAGGACAGTCGGTGGGCAGGATCATTTTAGCATATAGCCGTTCTGAAATTCAGCAACCCAACGCGACCTGTCTATCCTGTCACCGCTCCCGTAAGTAGTCCCTTAGTATTATAATTAATAATACTTTTTATTTGTAGGTTAAGCGATATATCTAAGCCTAAAGAGTAAGCCCTAGACTATAGTCGTTCTTTCCTAAGAAAGTACTAGTTCGCTACAGTCAATAGCTCTAATACCAATCTGTCACACCCCGGCCGTTGGCAGAAACACCGGGCAGTGTAACGTTATTCCCCGTATCACAATTATATAACATATATTGAACAGTACAAAAGAGTTTTATAAACTACATACCTCTATTAATAATAGGAAGTTAAATTAATCCAACTTATCAAGTTCCTGAAAACACATGCATTTTAAAAGATACGTCAACATAAAGTTGGTGAGTCCACAGGTTTTGACTTGAAGTAAAAATAGTACTTTTTCCTAGTTTGAAAAGTATAAAACATAGTTTGAAAATATCATTCTGACTCATACTTGTTTCTAACAAATAGTATATATATATATATATATATATATATATATATACATATATATATATATATATATATATATATATATATATATATATACATATATATATATATATATATATATATATATATATATATATATATATATATATATATATATATATCCTAGGTATAATGGTTTACTTAGTAGTATACCTATAGTTTCATATATTATGCAAGTAAGTGTTTGTAATCCCATACAAACGAAGATTACTAAGTATAAATCTTATTTCAATTCTATACGAGTATGACCGCTACGTATAAATCTTATTTCAATTCTATACGAGTAAAACCGCTACATATAAATCTTATTTCAATTCTATACGAGTAAAATCACTACATATAAATCTTATTTCAATTCTATATGAGTAAAACCGCTACGTATAAATCTTATTTCAATTCTATACGAGTAAAACCGCTACGTATAAATCTTATTTCAATTCTATACGAGTATGTGTGCTAGGTATAATTGTTTACTTAATGAATAAGTAATATACCTACAATTTCCTTGTTCCTAGAGTATAAGTGTTTGGGAAACTTATACTTATCATTAATACTTGTATATCGACGAAGTATAATGCTTCTAAAATTGTTCTACCATGAGTCCATAATCGTTGCTAATACGACGCCACTACCTCTGAATGGTGCTACAAGTTTCGCACCTTGTCATAGATTTTCGCACGCTTCATCAACGTCGGAATAGAATAGATTGGTCAAGTTTGTCACCCGAAAAACGTTGGCTTGTAGCTAGCAACCACGAGTGGGGGTGTCAACCTGCATAGATCTACACACACTTCCTCGTTGGAACAGTGGGCAAGTTCGTTCGTCACCCAAAAGATGGTGGGTTATTGCCAGCAACCACGAGTGGGGTGTTAACCCGCATAGATCTATACACACAACTTCCTCCCTCACACGGGATTAACGGTTACGGTCAAAGGATTTCACTAAGATTTCCAATCTTAGTTGATGAATATAATAGCTCATGAAGACTTTGTCGATCTCCTATGTTTCTAATAGCGAAAGCATATTCGTGTCTAAAACCCTAAGTTACTAGCATATGCTTTAAACGTTACTCCTAATTTCTATAACACTTAGGCAGTACAACAACTAGAACTTGAAGTAAAACCAGGTTTTATCTAAAGTAAAACTCGTAATAACAACTTACTTAACAATTAGTATATATAGAACTCCCGAATATGCTCCGGGACTATATCGCACATAATATATATATATATATATATATATATATATATATATATATATATATATATATATATATATATATATATATATATATATATATAACTCCCGAGTATAACTCAGGGTCTACATTAGTATAATCTATGATAATAACATGGTAATCAAGTTTACGATAGTTGTATGTTTTCAAAATATGAGATACAAAACAACTATATTCCGGTTAATATAACTATCTATGTTGATACGAATATACTATCATATAGACATAATATTAACTTATATACAATATTTAGCATGAGTTTTTCCCCGAAAAAATTAAAAGTGGGGCCGTGAAACTCACCTTAGTAGTGTGATTTTATGTAATCTAACTAGAAACGGTCAGCGGTTCGTGATCGTTGGGCTCATGATGTGGGCTTCATGTCCACGTCGTGGGCTTCATGTCCACATCGTGAATCTGAGCTGCATCACCTCGTAGACTTTCCATTTGGGTCCTAGCTTCAGAATGTGTCACGATACTGATTTCACGTCGTGGCCTTCATGTCCACGTCATGGAGATTCAACACCTCACTTCCGTAGGCTTTCCATCTACATACTAGCATTGAGAGGTGTCTTAAATCACTTTCACGTCGTGGACCTCATGTCCACGTCGTGGAGCCTGAGTGATTTTGGGTTTCTGCCACGTGTCATGCTCTTAGACTGCTACATCTTCGGAAGGTTATAACTTTTGCATACGAACTCCGTTTTTGACGTTCTTTATATCCACGCGTAGGTATTTCCATGTACTACAACTTTTTTTTAGACTTGAGTAGGTAATTCTAAGTATATTTTAAATTCCACTTGTTATAAAGGCTATAGTGATTTAGAATTTATCATAACTTCTTCATGCGAAGTCAGATTTAGACGTTCTATATATTTTTGGAATCGTATAGACTTGTAGTATTGAATGAAAACTTAATTAAAGTTTAAAGTAAATTGATTATAATATGTTTTTGTTATATGTGAATTATATTTGACCTAATTTTGACTGGTGTTACAGGTGCCATCTCATCAACAGTCAATTCCAGGAGCTCTAAGCAACAATTGTTACTAAAGGTGTGGTATCAATTATTCCTTTGTCTCAGACATCATGTTGAACATGATTTATAGATCACGATCATTCTTATTTAGTTATCAAATTTGAGTAAGGACTTAGATGTCTAACACTCAATGAATAAGAAGGACAAATCCCATATTGACTACATATGCCCATCAATGCAGTTTATGTCATACCCAATGATGGCCCTTATGACTACCTTTTACGAAACAGCGTTAAAAAATGTCAAGGCACAACAATTCCTACACTTCAAGTCCCAAATATATATCTCAGGTCTAAGAATACAAAGATACAACCTTGATCAAAACATCAGTTTTGACTATGATCCATAAAGTGATTTTGATGTGCGTCAGGTCCATTACTTATTCTCCTAATCAAGTACCTACGAAGTTGGTAGCAACTCTTTTTATTTTCATCTCCATGATATCAAACCAATCCACTCATATTATTCTTACCTCATAGATGCTCCCGAATCTATAAATGACTATGGACATGTAGAATAACCGACTTATGCAAGGATTTAAACATGTTAATATAGAACACAACAATTATTAAATGAATGACTCATATCCAATATCTCAAATCATTATAATAGATGTTGCTTTTATTGTTCCAATATCCAAATACTAAATTGCAATCAAATACATCTACTTATATCAACAAGGCCCCATAGCACCAGCTTAACTTTCATGCTTTAGCTAATGAAGGCACCAGCTTAAATATGACTTAGATAGCAATACTTGCGTAATGGGATTACTCATAGTAATAATGAACTATACATTAAGCATCTTTGTATATGGTTTTCCAAAACAGAATGTACTCTAACTCTGATGTGTAACTGTAATTAAAATCTACATGGAACCACTATCCATGTAACGTTTTCATCATTCATAATGAGGACACACCCGGTTATGATTAAGAATCATCTTAATGTATTTGGAAGTTTAGCACATGTGTAACAGACTTAAACATAGCTTTATTTCAAATACTCTGCAGATTAGGAATATTTCTATGGTTCTCGCAAGTACTTTAGAATGTTCCTATAAGTAACACAATGACTTGTTCGTGGATTATACTGGTATCATTTGACATGCCCTAAGCATACGACTTATCTGGCCTTTATGCATAATCATGCCATATATGATTAATTCCATTTGCAGTAGCATATGGAACACAATCATGTTATCTAGTTCAAAACATATGCACTAGGATTTTGCTCAAAAACATGTCATGTGGTATTTGACAAGATAACTCTCTCAGATTCCTTTATCTTAAGCTCTTTAATATCCTTGAAATTAATGAAATTTTACTTAATCCTTTAAGTTGCCATGATCTATCTATAGAGATCTTTATTCCAAGAATTAGTATGTAGACAACATATAAGACTAGGAATGTTACTACGCTCCTACTAGCTTTGTAGAAAATACTAGAGTCATTTTGATTTATAATCAAATCACACTATGTAATTATCTTATAAGAAAGCAGATTCGTACTTTGAGATGTTAGCTTAAATCTGAGAAGATTTTCATTCATGTATGTTTTCTCCTTTGAAAAGTCACTTACTCTTTATATTCATAATATATCGAGGAATATTAATCAAGCCCATACTTGATAACCATACATGAATGCATCTTTATGTATTTCATTAGTTTCTGATCAAGTATTAAGCATATTCAACAACAGTTGACAACTTGCTAGTTCCAAACTATGATGTGTTTAGTTTATGGATCTTTAGCTCTTAAAGTTACATATTTCTCCCATTTAGAAAAAGAACTTTCTAAGCACTTGTCTTATGGAATGACAATTAGTGGGATTAGTAGAAACTTCAACCTAAAGAATCATTTAGGATAATCTACATATATGCATTTAGTAGATGTTAGAGTGGCTAAACTTATTCTCTAACATAAGCTTTACTAATCCATACCTTTTAGATAAGGATAAACTATTACATCCTTAGTCTAATGAAAGTATTTAATCTACTTGTTTGGTTGGATAATATATATATATATATATATATATATATATATATATATATATATATATATATATATATATATATATATATTGTAGTGAGCATAATTCCAAAATTTTATAAAGTGAATAGTTCTTTAAAAAACATCATATAATAGACTGTAAGGTCTATGTTTTATCCTCTTCAAAAACTTGTACCATCGACATTCAACCAGTGGCCATGTGGCCCTATCCCACTATAGAATTCGAAGGCTACCTCGAACATCAAAAGATAGATCCAAGTGACCAAGTGATCCTATGCACCAGAACCATACTTATGACGAGTGAGTGTGTTTGACAGAATGAGTTGTGAATCGATTCCATAATGCCTAAGATGTTCCAAGAAGACTTGGTTACAACACTCATTTTTTATCACATTGAAGGGTTAACGATGATCTCATTAAGTTGTATTTCAATGTTCACTATGAAACAATTTGAGCAAATCAAAGGCTTCAACAATAACGAATAGAAATCGTCAGTGAAATTGACTAAGCATCCATCACCAAATCTATTCATGGATTGAAATGATTAAATACATCACTTATGTATAATTCTTTGTCAAGACTTTTGTTCTTTAACTACTAATAGATAAAGACACTTGTGAATCATCTTCCCATATAAATAGGATTCACATATATCAAATGAATCAAGCTCATTTGCCTTAAAAAATTCCATCCTTTTGAAGTTGGTATATATGTTTCATATTTATATAGTCATGATGATTATGACATAGATAAGTTTGAATCAAATATCATTTGATTAATTAGGTGTTATGATTAGAAACATCAGTTTAATGAAACCTTATAGATTTACTTCATAATTAACATTATGAGAAAATATTCCTTAACACAGAATACATCGTTTCAGAACATGAATGTGAACATCCATTAAACGATAAGTAAATCTAGATTTATTCATAAATTACAACTGTTGCATGTCTCTATAATAATAGGTACAAAACATCTATTGTTTAAATAAAGACTATAACATCACTTGTTATATCTTCAGCATGAAATATCATGTGTGTGTAATCAGTTGATTATTTCTTTCAATCATCGACACATAATATCAATTATTAGTGTCACCAAAAGTATAACATACTCAAGTGAATGATGGAAAAATGGATAGTTCTATCACATAGATATCTAAAGTTTTGTCCAATTCAGACTTTTTCAGCTCGATGAGATTAGAGAAACAATTTATCTTTCAATGTTCAGTTTCTTCCACAATAGCAACAACATCAATCATTTGATCCTTTCTTGATTTATGGGTTTATGTTGTATATCCCTTAACTGAACTTTAAGACTATTTGAGTACACAATCTCTTAGACTTCCATTATTCATTGTTTGAACAGTTTTGAAGCATGTTCTATTATTCCGATTGAATATCTGCTTTATTTGATGAGACATCTAATATGTTTTATAATTATTCAAGACTTTCTTAAAGTCAAGGCTAATTACTCCACTATGATGTGAGAAACATAAATATCATTACAATAATGCTTCCATCAAAGCATCATGAACAGACTGACTAGCTTGCAGAGGTTGTTCAGGTATGGGATTTTTTAGTATATGTAATTTATATTTATCCTTAAGGTAGAACCTCAATATATCATACCAGTTATAGAAATTATAATCATAAAATGTTACTATCACTTGAAACTCAACAAGAGAGAGGTTTTGCAGGGTTTAAGAGTATTAACAGCTATTAAGAGAATTTAACAAAATTTCATTTAGTATTTTCAATATTTAGTCTTTAAAAATTAATACATTTTATTATTTCTTAAAACATCAATTTATTAAAGTCTAGGATCCAAGTAACGAAACAAGTAAAGGGTTAGGTGACCTTTATCCTATTAACTTAATCAAACTCGGTAGGTAGTGATTACCAATTACATATAATATGTAACTCCTAGATTATGGGATCCTAAAAAACTATTGCTTAACTTGGCATGTTTATCTCATCTATGCCTCGGACCTCTCATGCTTAGGTGACCTTTATCACACAAGATTCCGATCAAGTCATCCTACTTGAAATAACTTGTAGTATTGTAACTTTCCAGTGACAAGGTGACCCTTTAGAAACCAGAAACTACAAAACTACCCCACACATCATAAGACACTCCTAATGACCAGATGAACCTGTGACACTAAGACCATACAAATGATAACGAGTGTTTTTCAAAAGAACGACAATAACGTGCATTTTTAGAAAATGTTTTATATATTTTTTACAATTATAGTTTATAAAAACATGGTCTCATCAATATTGCGTGCATCCAACAATTCATGTACCCTTTTCTAAAATTCATATCACTTGTTATGAGGTTCGTTAGGTGCCAAATAAAACTTCATTTTATTTGCCATTAGCCGCAATTAATTATAAACTAAAATCTGCTATTTTAAAGTTTAGTCGTAGATCGGCTTTAAAAACTGGTAATAGTCTTAATAAAACTTCATTTTATACTTAAAACTTGGAGTTTTGGATGAGTTATAAAATCACAATTTTAAATCTCCTTTTAACAATCAAAAACTTTTGATTTCATGAATTTATAAAATAAACTCATTTTATTTTTTAAACTCAATTTTATGCATCTTATGATAAAAGTCATATTTTGATAAACCAAAACTTGGGTGATGATACTTATGTTTTAAATCTCATTTGGCATGCATAAAACATAATATCAACATGTTGCATTATGTATAAAACACCAATATCATATATTAAGTTTCGACGCAAAAAATAATCACTAGTTTTATTATTTGCCGTTATAACGCTATAAACGGATTTTAGTCTTTTTAAAAAAAGCTCATTATTTATTACAAAGACATGGAGTTTATATGATGTTTAAACATCTTTTAAACCATTTCAAATATTTTAAAGTTGGGTATTTATAAGCTTTACAATAAAACTATTTTTAACAAAAAAACTTGATTTTTAACCGATAAACCGTTAACCGGTAAAAACGTTTTTATAAATATCCATTTATAAACATCATATGTTATCTTTTAGATATTTTTTACTTAAACTCCAAGTGATATTATTTTATGATAAAACGTTATTTTGTTTGTAAAACCCATCTTCATACATCAAACATAACATACACTAACATAAAAATAAACATCGCATGCATGCATTATAATGTGTATAAACCAAACCATATCTAGTAATAATTTTTGTGAGTCATCACAAGAATTATTAAATCTTTCCTAATGGACTTAAGCGACACTTCAAAAGGTCTTCAAACTCTCACTTTCCAATTCAACTCTTGCTTGCAAAAGGACTTCAAATCTTCATGTTGTGAAAGTTGCAACACTTAAACCATTAAGACTACAATTAAGCCCAAAACCAAAAGTAGAAGCTTATGGTTGGGATTATGGTCTTAAATTGTTAAATCGTCTTAAAGAAGGTCATTTATTCATCTTGTTACATTTAAAAAGAAATACAACTAGTCTAACTAATTTATTACAACAAATCAACAAATGAAAAATTACAAATTTATCTATTACATCTTATGAATAAATAAATATCAACCAAACACAACATAAATGTCCAAATGACTTGTTTATAAAGAACAACATATCAAATATTATAACAAATCCCTTAAATCCCCTAAAATTCGAAAATATGGGATGGGACAATTCAAAATCTTTAATTACCACATTTTAAACAATTAAAAGATAATTATAAGATAAGGCATTATCCTAATCCCTAAAATTTAGGATCTTATCTTGGGGAAGAGGCCAAATTCGAAACCCTAGGGTTGGCAAACCCTAGAATTTGAAATCTTGGGGGCTAAGGAAAGGGTTTGGGAAACCCTTATCAAATTTCGAAATTTAGGGTTCAAGAACCCTAATTTCGAAAACCATGCCTCCTAGGGTTTATTGGCCATAAACCCTAAAGTGTCAAATTCATACATTTATATAATGCTAATTGAAAACAAAAACCAAAGGCTCTGATACCACTTATGGGTTTTATACAAACAATCCTATGTGTGCATGCAACCCTAGATATGGATCTATGTTATGCTATTAGTTACACAACATTATGAACACATGAAGAACCGTAGCATGCTCCTAGTAATTTCGAACTTTATAAAGGAGAATGGAATACATACCTCTTGTTGTTATGTTGTAATAACAACTTGTATCTTGAATCTTCTTGTCTTTGAAAGCAAGTACCACAAGTGTAGTACCTCTAATGGCTCACAAACACCAAGAGCAAATGGAGATGCAAGAGAGAGAGAGAGAGAGAGAGGGGAGGTATGAAATTAGGCTCTAGGAAACCTAGGTACCAAGTGGCCGAATTTCTTATGCCAAGGGGTCTTTACATAGGTGTAGGAATTAGAGTTTCAGTCCTTATCCTTATCTGGTTGCTTAGCCACCAAGCAGCCCAAACGATAACCCTAGAAACCTTATCATGGACGAATTCTAAAGCCTTATCCCCTTGAATTCATCCACCCTATCATATAGGGCTTCTTTGCCCAACTTTGTAACTATCACATAATTACAGTTCAGTCCCCCTAGTTCAATTAACTTCTTTTAATCAAAAAATTAATTCTTAATTAATTCTTGATCAATGTTTATTAAACAAATATGATTTATCTCTTAATATATTATTCTTATAAAATATTAATAACCATAATAACCTCTTTCTCTATTATTTCTCCAGTAAAGTTGCTTTGGTGAAGGCAACCCAAAAGGACCATGCACAACCGGGTCAAGTACTTACCAAATATGGTTACGGGCTTAGACACTAATCCAATAAGAATGAAATAAAAACACAACCAAATAGTTTTTAGAATGATAACCTTTGAAACCTTTGAACCCACTTGGTTTTGGGGTGTTGATGAAGATAGCAAAAATCAAATATTATGATTTCTCTATGTGTATCCACCATCAAGAGTAAGGCACATGGAATGCGAGTTCCTTCTTGTATTCTTGAGTGTCTTAAGCCTTTAAGTGCTTAACTCAAATCAACACTAAAGGAGATAACTCAAGGAAGCTTTAAAACCACCGAACTATCTTCAAACAGAGAGAGGATGAGAGATAGAGAATTTTCGGTCATATGCGTCAAGTAAGGGCATTAGATTAAAATAGTCTAAAGTAGATGAGCAAGTTTTTTGGTCTTATTTATCCACTTGAAGTAAGGGCTTTAGATTATTTTGGGTCATATGACCAAAAATACTCTCAAAAACCATATAACCGAAAAGTTTTTCGGTCAAAAAACTTGAATGGTTTTTTGGTCTTACTTTGCATGGTTTTTGAGTATTTTAATATAAAGCTCTTACTTTGCATGGCTCCAACTACTACAAAATTTATGCCACTCATAAAATTCAATGCCACTTACTGTAGCTATTGGCTCAAATAAATCAGCTGCAGACGTTCACTTGTTCCAATAAGAAGCAACATCAACAACTATCATCCAAACTTATATGGCATGTAAAGAAACGATACAAGGAAATCTAGTAATAATGATTTCAATCTAAAGAAATACACCTTGCGGATCCAGAAAACTAAGTAGAGGTTGCCCTGAAAACATCAAGAAAATCAAAGCAAAAAATCATAAAATTGGAAACTTTAAATAAGTACTTTGAAACTGGAAAGGACTTGGTTTCAAAACCCAATTCACTTATAATAGTAAAAATGGGAAATAGATATAATTTAGCTGGTTCGGTTTCCAAGATCAATAAATCATCAAAATATAAATAAGATAATGCCTCAAAATTTTAATTAAATTTGAAATATTAGTAAAAGATAAATAGTATTTTGAATATTATATATCATTTTTATTTACAACAAAATGTTGTAAACTTTACTAAATCTTATTTTTCGAAAAATATATGACAAAAGAGATCGACAGGTGTAGATATGGTTGAACCAAGAAAAATGAAAAAATGTAATTCGAATATGAAATAAAAGCATCTAGTATCATCTAATATTATTGTACCCCTTTCACTTTTCTTCATACTTTCTTAGCATTGAACTACAATGGTTATACTGTCACCTTCATCATTTGTGTATAGGAAACATAGAATCAAAGATTATCAAGAACCATGAAGGACAATATTATCACATAATCAAGATAACAAGAACCCAAATTAAAATCATAACAGTTTTTCATCATTGTAAACCAACGTATATAGGATTTTTCAGGAAATGCTTTTCCATTTTCCTTTGATATTGAAGGTAATTCATGAAGACATAACAACTAATAAGGGATGGCTCATATCTGTCTACAATCAAGTAACAGGCTCTTTTAGCAGACTTTCTTCCATCAATAAACTTGTGACATCAATCTCAAACCGTTCTATTAAGTTACCATGATCTTCAAAAGAATAACTTGTTTCTAAATCTGATGTTGCCACCTGATCACCTTCTTTCTCCTTATATATATGTCCAATCATCGCATGATGACTGATTTGTGAACTGTAATCATGAATTGCTTCTGCCATAATCTCCATAGAAAAAACTACATTCACTATTTTTTGTTTATTTGTTACACTCCCAATACTTATTTCCTCATCGTGAAGTCTCATCAGTTACCACCATCCACCACTTGAACAGATTCCACATTGCCAATGCCATATATATGACTATTTCTTTTTTACTTGATACATATGATCATGGAGTGAGGGGTAACCATCCCTAATTGGAAGAAAAATGAGGATTGTTTTTCAAAAAACCAAGAAGTCTCCATTACATGCATATAAAAAGGCAACAATAAACACCCAAACAAATGTGAATTATTTCCAATTTAAAATGTGACTTCTTTTTGTGTCAAAAGAACCAATCATTTCATCAAATAGTTGGCATGCAATACGTTATTCCAATATGACAGTGCATCAAAACCCAAAGATCCAAAGACAAAAGAAAATAGGGAAAATGTTAAAAGACCTCTGATTATAACAATAATAAAGGTTAGAAAGTACCAAAAATGGTGATCTAATAGAAGCATCGTCTCCATCTACTTTAATGGACCATCGCCTTCTCTCTACCTCTCAGAGTACATATTTGATCTTCCTGAAGTTCTTGTAATCTTATCCTTATGTAAACATCTTTTTCCCTTTCTATAAAAACAAAACGATAACTGGTCCTAACAATGATTTTCTGTGAATGGAAGGCAAAGTAACCATGCCATCTTCTATTTACCCTATAACCCATGACACATTTACATAAAAAATATTATTAAGACTTGTTCTCTCTATTCAAACAATAATGGAAAACATTTGGTGGTGAAATGGTTTTCTTTGAGCGGCGGATCAGTTGACCCAATAAAACCACAAATACATCGTTGTAAACATGAAAGATACCTTAGAAATGGAATCACTCTCGATTTTTCTCTTGGCATGATTGATGCCAACCTATACTTTGAAAAACATTGAACTGAAAATCATAAATATATTGTTCATTTGAGAAGTTAAAAACAACTAGGGTTAATATGAAAAAAAATGAACTTTAATCTAAGAGCTCTCTAACATCGTTGAGTGAAGCGACATTCAAGAGATGTTGTAGAAGAAGAACCATGGAGATGAAGAACGAACTTAGGGTTATACTTGCAAAGTAGGTAAGTTGGGGATGGTAGATAGAGCCTCACTAAAGAGGAAAAAGAAGAAAAAAGTAATAAAATGATAGCTTTCAGAAGAAGCACATGTGGTAGCAATGGCAGTGCATTAGGAAAGGCCGAAGACCAACATGTAACGACGTAAATTTTCAACAAATTTTTCATTTTTCAAACACAATAAAACTCATTTCATAATTCTCCAAAATCACATATGTCTCAAATGTCATCAAGTAAAACACAATCCCAGAATCATAAAAACAATCTCCCGCCAGTGTGTACAATCATGCCGGTGCCTTGCTGCGATCCTCGGAACTACCTGAAACACATAACACATAACACGGTAAGCATAAAGCTTAGTGAGTTCCCCAAAATACCACACACAACACATCAGCCACTCGAGGCTATAACTCAATAAGACCCTCCGGTCAATGTATCTCAATGGGACCCTCTGGTCCCATAACTCAGATGGACCCTCTGGTCCCTCAACTCAGCAGCTCAATATAATACACAGTAAACATATCACATAAAAAATAGCAAGATATCTCAATACACAGCTCATTCACATAAGACCCTCTGGTCACACATAAAATTACCACTCAAGGTAATTATAGTGAGAAGACTCACCTTGTAAGCTAGCAAAAGAAAATCTCGAACTCTACCCACCAGTCTAGCCTCCGCCTAGCACATAATAATTATCCCTAATTAATATTGGTTCTCAAGAACTAGACTAACCCTTTTACATTCACAGAAGGGTGAAAAGACCATTTTACCCCTCCATAGGCTTAATAGTCCACACTTTTTACCAAACCCTAAAAGTCAACAAAAGTCAAAGGCAGGGAGTACGCTGCGCGTACTCGATCTCTACGTTGCACGTACTCGGCTGCCATGCAGGCATCGGGGATGCTCGACCCCTACGCCACGTGTACGGGGATTACGCCCAGCGTACACCCCAGTTTCACTCTTCTCACATTTTTGGTCTTAACCAGTTAAGACATAGGCTCATATCTCATATATGGACTCTCTAATGTCTCTTAATCCATAAAGTCAGTGACTTTAAGCCTTTGCATGGCTGATTGGTTCACTAACACTCAAAACATCCATCATCTTTCCTCATGAAGCTCATATCTCATGCATGGCTTACTCCTAACGTCCACGATTGGATTTTTATCACTCAAGTCCACAAAATACACTGAAAATGGGTAGATCAAGGTCTTTGGAGCTCATTATCACATAAAGTTTCCATCTTTTGGGACAATACCCTGAAATACTCCATGAAAATGCACAAAACGAAATAGTGAGAAAGCTTAGAGCTTTATACCTCTATGTGAAGCTTTCCACTCAGATTTGCTCAGATCTAGAAGCTTGGCCTCCAACTCCTCCTTCTTTAATACCTTCTCTTCTCTTCAAAAGTATACAAACACTCTCTCAAGGATCAAACACTCACACACAAGCTCTAGAACAGAGGTTAGGGCACTCTTAGGGTTTTCTCTCTGGGCATGTTGGCTAGAAATGAGGCCATCATATCCATTATATAGGGGACTCACCCCAAATTAGGGTTGCATTATGGGCCTAGTACGCCCAGCGTACCCTCCGGTAAGCCCAGTGTACTAGGTGGCCTCCGCGTCCAAAGCACGCACATGAGTACGCTGAGCGTACCCTCTAGTACGCCCCGCGTACCCATTAGTCACTTTTTATCTACCAAGGGCCAAATGAAACAAATTCTCAATAGACTAAGGTTCACAAGGAATACCTGGACTTGGGGAGTTACAATTCTCCCCCACTAGAATCAGACTTCGCCCTCGAAGTCATGCTCCGCAAATAGCTCCGGATGCTGCTCCCGCATCTCGGACTCCGGCTCCCAAGTCATCTTGGACCCTTTCCGATGTTGCCACTGAACCTGAACCAGGGGCACCTCTTTGTTCCTCAAAACCTTCACCTTTCGATCCATAATCGCGATCGGTCTATCGATATAATTCAGGCTCGCATCCACCTGAATGTCCTCTAGTGGCACTACTGCCGTCTCATTGGCCACACACTACCTCAACTGAGACACGTGGAAGGTGTTATGGATCTGGCTCAACTAAGCAGGTAGCTCCAAGCGGTATGCTACCTTACCCACTTTAGCGGTCACCCTGAAAGGACCGATGTATAGGGGCCCCAACTTACCCCTCTTCCTGAACCGTATTACCCCTTTCCACGGGGATACCCTCAGGAGAACGAAATCTCCAACCTGAAACTCAAGCTCGGATCGTCGCCTGTCCGCGTAACTCTTCTGGCGACTCTGAGCTGTCAGTAATCTCTGTCTGACCTGCTGAATCTGTTCAGTCGTCTTGAGCACTATCTCAGTGCCACCCATCACTCGCTGCCCTACCTCTCCCCAACAGATGGGGATCTGACACCTCCTCCCATAAAGGAGCTCAAAAGGAGGCATGTCGATACTGGAATGGTGGTTGTTGTTGTAAGAAAACTCAGCCAGAGGTAGGTATGTGTCCCAACTTCCACCAAAGTCCATAACACATGCTCCAAGCATGTCCTCGAGCGTCTGAATCGTCCACTCACTCTGTCCGTCTGTCTGTGGGTGGTAGGCTGTGCTAAAATCCAATCGCTTACCCAACTCCTCATGGAATTTCTTCCAGAATCTGGAAGTAAATCGCACATCCCGATTTGACACTATAGATATCGGCACCCCATATCGATCTACCACCTCTCTCACATATATTTCTGCCAGCTTCTCTGCAGAAGAGCTCTCACTAATAGCAAGAAAGTGACCACTCTTCGTCAAACGGTCCACAATCATCCAAATCGCATCGACACCCCGCGCGGTCCTCGGCAACTTGGTGATAAAATCCATAGAAAATTGTTCCCACTTCCACTGGGGAACATCCAGTGGTTGGAACATGCCATGAGGACGCTGGTGCTCGGCCTTAACCCGGCGACAGGTCAAGCACCTCTCGACTACCCACGCAACGTCCCTCTTCATACAGGGCCACCAATAATCTCTCTTCAGGTCCAAATACATCTTAGTGGCCCCGGGATGGATCGAGAATCTCGATCTATGTGCCTCCTCCATCAGTGTAGGTCAAGCTCCGCCCGTATAGGGCACCCAAATCCTCCCCTAAAAGGTCATAAGTCCTTGGATGTCCGTCACAAACTCGGACACCTGCCCAATCACCCTCTCCCTCTTGCGGTTCTTCGGTCTCACGGCCTCCGCCTGGGCCTCTCGAATGATATCCAAGACTGGAATCATCACTGTCATCCTCATACACACGTCTCGGATCGGGGTACTCTCTGCTCTACGGCTCAGGGCGTCGGCTACCACGTTAGCCTTACCCGGATGATACAGGATCTCGAAGTCATAATCTTTCACCACGTCCAACCATCTCCTCTGTCTCATGTTAAGGTTGGGCTGATCCATAAGATACTTCAAACTCTTGTGGTCTGTGTATATGGTACAACGAACCCCGTACAGGTAGTGGTGCCAGATCTTGAGGTCAAACACCACTGCCCCCAGCTCCAGATCGTGGGTGGGATATCTCGTCTCGTGAGGCTTCAACTGACTCGATGCGTACGCTATCACATGCCCTCTCTGCATCAGTACCGCACCCATGCCCGTAATAGATGCATCGCAATAAACCATAAAATCCTCCATTCCCTCCGGAAGGGCCAACACGGGAGCCTCGCACAATCTCTGGTGAAGGGTCTCAAATGAGGTCTGCTGCTCGGGACCCCAAGTAAACGCAACGCCCTTCCGGGTCAAACTGGTGAGAGGGATAGCGATCTTGGAGAAATCTATGATAAATCTCTGATAGTATCCGGTCAGTCCCAAGACACTCCTAATCTCGATGGGGGATCTCGGCACCTCCCATCTCATAACTGCCTCAATCTTGGCTGGATCGACCAAAATACCATTCTGGTTAACGAGGTGTCCCAGCAACTGGACCTCTCGTAGCCAGAAATCACACTTGGAGAACTTGGCATAGAGCCTCTCCGATCTCAATACACCCAGAATCTCCCTCAGGTGTTCCTCATGTTGCTCCCTAGATCTCGAATACACCAAGATATTGATGATGAACACGATAACCGATCGATCCAACATGGGCCTACACACCCGGTTCATGAGATCCATGAACGATGTCGGTGCGTTGGTGAGCCCGAAAGGCATGACCACGAACTCATAGTGCCCATAACGTGTCCTGAAGGCCGTCTTCTGGATATCCTCCTCGCGGACTCTCATCTGATGATACCCAGATCTCAGATCGATCTTGGAAAACCAAGACGCCCCCTGCTACTGATCGAACAAATCGTCGATCCTCGGAAGTGGGTAACGGTTCTTGACCGTCAACTTGTTTAGCTCCCTGTAATCAATGCACATCCGGTGTGAACCATCCTTTTTCTTGACAAAAAGGATCGGGGCTCCCCACGGCGAGCTACTCAGCCTGATAAACCCTTTCCCCAGCAGCTCCTGCAGTGTGAGGATAACTCCTGCATCTCCGGAGGTGCAAGGCGATAAGGTGCCTTGGAAATAGGCACCGCTCTCGACACCAAATCGATCTGAAAATCTACCTGCCTCTCGGGAGGCACTCCCGGCAACTCCTCGGGAAAAACATCTGGGAATTCGCACACTATCGGAACCTCGGAGATAGAATTTGATCTCTCTATAACAGCCTGCGTATCCATCACATACGCCAAAAACCCCATACAGCCATGCTGTAGACTCTGTCTCACTCTGGAGGCCGAACAAAATGCCGACCTAGATCGGGTACCCTCGCCATATACTTTAATCACTCCCCCACTAGGGTCTCGGATGGTCACCAGCTGACGCTCACAGTCGATCACAGCTCCAAATCGACTCAACCAGTCCATGCCTACGATGACACATATATCCCCCATCGCGATCAGTACCAGATCTATCGGAAACTTGACCCCCAATATTTCAAGCTCACATCCACGAATCACATCAGTCGCAAACACCGCATGCTCATCGGCTATGGAAACTCTCAGAGGTCCACTCAACGCTTCTTGTCGGATACTGATGTGACGACTAAATCCTAATGATACAAAGGATTGACTCGCACCCGAGTCAAATAACACCAAGTCAGGCACAGAACTCACAAGAAATGTACCTATACACAATCACAATATAGGCATAAAATTTCTCAAAAGAATATAATAAGAACACATACCAGCTACGACATCAGGCGCTGCGTGGACCTCCTCCGCTGTCAGCTGAAAGGCTCTCCCACGAACCCTCGGTGTCTCGGCCTTCGCTAGCCGAATCTCAGTAGCACGCACAGAAGTAGGTGCAGATCCGTGGGCTGATCCCTGCACAAGCTAAGGGCACTCGGCCTTCCGGTGGCCGGTCTGGTTGCAATGAAAGCAAACCGAGAATCCCTTGGGGCAATCCTTCGTCATATGCCCCTCCTTTCCGCATTTGTAGCAAATCCCCGATCAGCAAGAACCCTCGTGACTCTTTCCGCACTTGCCACAAGTGCGGCCCTTCTGGCCCCCAACTCTGGAATCAGCAGGCTTGGCCCGCTTCGTCACCGGCTACGACTGCACTGGTCTCCAGTCCCTCCCTCGGGACTCCTCCTCCTCCTCCCTGGTCTGCAACTCAAGCTCAATCTGCCTCCTCCTGGCATTGGCCTGAAGCTCGGCCAATGTCTTATACGACGAGTTCGCCACGAACTCTCGTATGTCCCTCCTCAGTATGCTCCGATATTAGCTCACACGTGCCTGCTCAGTGGACACGTTTTTAGGGAAAAACATCGCCCTCTCGTGGAACATCCTCGAAATCTCAGTCACTGATTCTGTCTTCTGCTTGAGAGACAGAAACTCCTGTGCGAAACGTTCCCTCTCCACCGGGGGAACATACTCGTCTCGGAACATCTGAACAAACCTCTCCCATGTCATTGCAGCATGATCTACAAGGGTAAAACCAGCTATCACAAACTTCCACCAGTCCTTCGCTCCCAAGCGAAGCTACTTCAGTGCAAACCAAACTCTTAAGTGGTCGGGGAATGAACACGTATAAAAACATCCCTCGATATCAGAGATCCACCTCATCGCAGCAATCGGGTCCTGTGTCCCATCAAACTCTAGTGGCTTCGTGTTGCTGAACTCCCAGAACAACAACGAGTCACCTCCTTGTGGCCTAGCAGCAGCGACTGCTTCAGTGGCGGCAGCAGCAGCAGCCTCAGTGACAGCAGCGTATCGCTCGTAAAATGTCTCAATCAGGGTGGTCTTGATAGACCCAAACATCTCTAGAATCTCTGCTCGAATAGCTGCAGCCACCTCCTCGTGGATCATCCTCCGAATCTCATCATCACTGGTACCACTGGTACCACTGCCCCCCGGGTTGTGGCGCGTACCCACCATGATGTCTCTGAAATACAACACAAAATAATCAGAGACTCGCTCGAGTATATTCACACTCGATCACTCGCCCCTACTTGTTCCTTAGCATCCTAAGGATTCTTAATTGGACCGCTCACTGATCCGGTGTTTCCAGTAGCACGGGCCCAATAATACCTTCCACACCGTGTTAGTGTTCACCCCAAGTCCTCCTCCTCGGATCCCAATTACAAGTACTCTATGCCTCACCAGCTACTCTCACAGTAGTCCTCTCATTGGCTCGCTCCTTCTAGATACTCGTACTCAAAACAAATCACTGATAGCAGAAATCCCTAGGCTAAGGCATCACAAATCAGGCCACCCTAGTCCTAATATATGAATTACCTAGCCTATTCTCTAGCATGCATTATATCTCATAAAATAACCCTTAACACAAAATGAGGGTATTTTAGGAAATCACCGCTCGGGCTCTGGCTAATTGTACACACTGCTCCAGCTCGTCTTCTCTTAAACACTTTCTCATTTTTAGAAAAAATTTATGTCTTTTGAGAATCTTTCTCAAATCCTCATTTTGAGTCCAAACACACCCGAGGGTGCATCTGAATCCCTCAAACCAAGGCTCTGATACCAACTTGTAACGACGTAAATTTTCAACAAATTATTCATTTTTCAAACACAATAAAACTCATTTTATAATTCTCCAAAATCACATATGTCTCAAGTGTCAACAAGTAAAACACAATCCCAGAATCATAAAAACAATCTCCCGCCAGTGTGTACAATCATGCCGGTGCCTTGTCGCGATCCTCGGAACTACCTGAAACACATAACACATAACATGGTAAGCATAAAGCTTAGTGAGTTCCCCAAAATATCACACACAGCACATCACCCACTCGAGGCTATAACTCAATTAGACCCTCCGGTCAATGTGTCTCAGTGGGACCCTCCAGTCCCACAACTCAGATGGACCCTCTGGTCCCTCACCTCAGCAGCTCAATATAATACACAGTAAACATATCACATAACAAATTGCAGGATCTCTCAATACACAGCTCATTCACATAAGACCCTATGGTCACACATAAAATTACCACTCAAGGTAAGTATAGCGAGAAGACTCACCTTGTAAGCTAGCAAAAGAAAATCTCGAACTCTACCCACCAGTCTAGCCTCCGCCTAGCACATAATAATTATCCCTAATTAATATTGGCTCTCAAGAACAAGACTAACCCTTTTACACTCACAGAAGGGTGAAAAGACCATTTTACCCCTCCATAGGCTTAATAGTCCACACTTTTGACCAAACCCTAAAAGTCAACAAAAGTCAACGGCAGGGAGTACGCTACGCGTACTCGGCTGCCATGCAGGCATCGGGGATGATCGACCCCTACGCCACACGTACGGGGATTACGCCCAGCGTACGCCCCAGTTTCACTCTTCTCACATTTTTGGTCTTAACCAGTTAAGACATAGGCTCATATCTCAGATATGGACTCTCTAATGTCTCTTAATCCATAAAGTCAGTGACTTTAAGCCTTTGCATGGCTGATTGGGCCACTAACACTCAAAACATCCATCATCTTTCCTCATGAAGCTCATATCTCATGCATGGCTTACTCCTAACGTCCAAGATTGGATTTTTATCACTCAAGTCCACAAAATACACTGAAAATGGGTAGATCAAGGTCTTTCGAGCTCATTATCACATAAAGTCTCCATCTTGTGGGACAAAACCCTAAAATACTCCATGAAAATGCACAAAACGAAATAGTGAGAAAGCTTGGAGCTTTATTCCTCTATGTGAAGCTTTCCACTCAGATTTGCTCAGATCTAGAAGCTTGGACTCCAACTCCTCCTTCTTCAAGACCTTCTCTTCTCTTCAAAAGCACACAAACACTCTCTCAAGGCTCAAACACTCACATACAAGCTCTAGAATAGAGGTTAGGGCACTCTTAGGGTTTTCTCTCTGGGAATGGTGGCCAGAAATGAGGCCATCATATCCCTTATATAAGGGACTCACCCCAAATTAGGGTTGCATTCTGGGCCTAGTATGATGTGGCCTCCGCGTCCAAAGCACGTACATGAGTACGCTGAGCGTACACTCTAGTACGCCCCGCGTACCCATTAGTCATTTTTTCTCTACCAAGGGAGAAATGCTCAATACACTAAGGTTCACAAGGAATACCTGGATTTGGGGTGTTACACAACGGGTAGTAGATACAGGTGTCCTAACGACATATATATATATATATATATATATATATATATATATATATATATATATATATATATATATATTGGATTAGGTGTATAAGCCATTAACTAAATTATTATAAACTTGAATTATTAGTAAAGTCCTTCTGGGTTGCCCTTAAACCTAGTAATTGACTGGAATTCTCTTGGGATTATTATATGATTAGTAAATTAATTAGAAATCGAAATAAATAACTTATTAATATGTTTTAAGAACAATATATTAGTTAGAAATTATATTATTTAATTAAGAATTCATCAGAAATTAATTGGAAATCTTTTGGGATTAATTGGATTAATTAAAAGTAGAAGTACTAAAAGTGTCAATGTCCAAGAGTTGAACATTGACTGATTCTATTACCTCCCTAGGAGAGGGGACAGTTCTAGAGGGGTCATGTGAGCTTTTCTAGAAGTTCTAGGTAGCTTAGGATTGATTTGGGGAAAGAAAAGGGTAATAGTTATCCAAAAGGAAATTTGTCTTTTATACACCTGCTTAAGCCCTATAAATACCTCATAGCTTAGGGATTTCGGATTCCACTCTTCTAAGAAACCCTTAGAGCCAAAAATTATACCTTCTACTCCTCTCTCTTCAATAGCCTCCAACTTTAGGGTTTTGGTGTAAGCCATCAGAGGCACGAGATTTTTGGTGATGGCTTTCTGAAGTTCTACAAAGAAGCTTTACTAGTTTATTTACAAAAGTAAACTAAAATGTATGTTTTCTATTATCCCTTCTCCTAAATCGAAAAAATAAATATACTTTAGGGCTCTTAAATTCAAATTGTTGTTTTCATATCATAGTGAGAACATAGATCCTTTAGGGAGTACGCGAACTTAGGGTTTTAGCTTTTCCGCCAAAAATATGATTTTTGTTACCTATAAAACCCGTCGGTGGTATCAGAGAGATTGTTCTCTGTGATCTTGCACAAATTTGAATAATTTCAAAAACCCTGTTGATGGTTTTCGATTTGGGCAAGGGTTTTTAGAAACCCTAGCCTCCTTCTTTATTTTCGAAATTGCTAGGGTTTTGGTAGGGTTTCCTTGTTTTGATAATTATTAGTTTTAAATGCCTTGAAATTGGATAATTATTATTTGGTAAAACCCAAACCCTAATTTCAAAATTAGAGGGTATTGGATTAGGATTAAAATTTATTTGATTAATTGTTTAATGGTAAATAAATTTTTTAATCCTTATTGGTTTAATTTAAATTGAACTATTTTTTTATAAATTTTGAATTTGCAATTAAACCCGGTATTTTAGAAAATGTTTTTAAATACACCTTATATATAATATTAAAAGTTAATTACTATATGTATAAGATTAAGTCAGCCGGATCGCTAGTATGCCTCATTCACGAAGCTGAACTATAAGAGGGTATAAGGAAACTACCTATAAAATGGTAGTTGAATGGGTGTCCCCTCTCACCCACTGCTTCCTTGTTTAGTGGAGGGTCGTTAGCAGAAAGGATATGATAGGACATTAACTTCATTAAAAGTATAATGCTATTACATTAACTAAACCATTTTTTAAAAAAAAAAAATTCCCACTCTTAATTACTTTAGGAAAAATGTGAAAAATATGCTAATCCATGAAATTGCACATTAAGCTTTATATGTTGTTAGTGGAGCGTGTGTGGTTAACCAACACACTAATAGAGACTATAAAGAGTATTAATGGGCATCTCTAAAATTATCATTGTTAATGGAGTGTGTGTGTTAACCGATATATTAATTTGATCTAATAAATGACATCGAGAATGTCAAGCATATTTGTATGATTATTCACATCTTGTTTGTGATACTCAGTATCTCAGTCACAAATAGAAGAGCATAATCTGAGATAACCATACCATTGATAGATTCAATAATCTCAAAAGATCTAGGAATTTCATTTTGATTGAAATTGGTAAATTGCTTTTACCTACCTTTATAAAATTTACAATTAGATTACGGCATCCCTCTTATAGATTATGAATTGCATAGTTGGGTCCTAGCCTCAAATACTTATTATGGGTTAAATATTAAGGATTATATTATCATCTAACTAAAACTATTCTTTTTATCTATAGATGTCTACTCCTGGTGATGCTTCTTCTTATTCATCATCTACCCACCACTCGGGTTTTTCCCTACTCTCTATCGTGTACAAGGCAACCTTTGATGGCACCAATTACAATGATTGGATGTGTAATATCAAGATGGCTCTTCGATTCGAGGGAAAAGAATACGTCTTTGCACAAAAACTTATTGAAATCGATGAAGCCACTGCTACTCTAGAACAACTAGCCTCCTACAAGAAACACTACGTTGACACAACAAAAGTTGCTTGCATCATGGTCGCTACTATGGCCCCTGAATTGCAGAGGTTCTATGAGGACTATTGGACCTATGAGATGAACAATGAACTTGTGGAAAAGTACCACAAGAGAGCTCGGAAAGAGAAATATGAAGTGGTAAAATCTCTCATGGCTTGAAAAATGAAATAAGGAGAGTTTGTGTGCAACCACGTGCAGAGAATGCAAAGGTACGTGGAACGCCTTTTTAGGCTCCATGTGCAGTTCGATGAGGATTTGGCCATTGACATGGTCTTGAACTCCTTACCAAGTTGTTATGATCAGTTCATTTTGGCCTATCATTTGAATAACACAAAAACCACATTGTCACAACTCCACAACTTGCTACAGACTGCTTAGTCGGGAATGAGGGGAAATAATCCAACCCTTTCTACCAATTCTCATGTTCTCGCTAACTGGAAGGGAAAGGCCCATGTTGGGTCATCTAGCAATGGCCCAAAGGCAAAGCCCAGTTTAGAAATTCCAGCTGTTAGTGACCCCAAAGAGGCCACTTGTTATTATTACATTGACAAGGGCCATTGGAATAGTAGCTACCCCAAGTACGTCCAAGACATCAAGGATGGCAAGGTGAAGCCAATGTCAATAGGTATATACACTATTCAAACTTATAACTCACCATCTACTCGTTCTTGGGTCCTTGATACAGGATGTGGTTTTCACATTTGATCTGATTTGCATGGACTAAGAGAAAGTGAAGAGGTAGAGCATGGAAGGATGAATCTGATCATGGGGAATAGGCGATCTCCTCCTATTACTAGGATTAGGACTTATCATCTTATGCTTAGTAGTTATGTTAGTTTAGATTTGATTAATTATTTTTATTCGTCAGAAATGACAAGAAACATTATTTCATTTCATGCATTGTTCAAACAAGGTTTTCCTTACTCGTTTAATGATTTGATTGGTTTAATTTTAGTTTATAAAAATGGTGTTTTTATATTTGAAGCTTTACCTTAAAATGGTGTGTATGAAACGGTGACTTGTGTTGATACCTTAGGCAATAGTGTATTTCATGTTGATTCTTCTAATGGTTTAGACAATGCATGCTTGTGGCACTATCATCTTGGGCACATTAACAAGAAACGCATTGCCCAACTCCAAAAGGATTGAGTGTTGGAATCATTTGACCTAAGGCCAGATGATGAATGTGAATCTTGTCTTTTGGGCAAGATGACAAAATCACCTTTCAGTGGATCTTGTGAAAGAGGTGAATGATTGTTGGAGCTGATGGGTTTTGAGCATTCTAACACTCCTATGGTGTACATGCAACCCTAGAAACCTTGGATCTATGTTTGACTAAGATACATGCAAATAATTATTTTTCCAAGGTTCTTATCCTAACTAGCATGGCATGGGGTACTTGAATCAAATAAAACTAGTAGAATTACTTACCTTGTAGTAGTAGTTGATTGCTTGGAGTTTGAGAGCCTAGCACCAATAATGTGGATGCCTCAAATGGAAGTCACAAATCACCACAAACTTGGAAACTTGAGAGAATAGTCACAAACTTCTTGAAATCGGCCCTCTTAGTTTACACACATCAACTAGTGTAATTTCAAGAACCAAAGCCTCCTTTATATAGTGTGGTGGATTAGGGTTACATCCATGTAAACCCTAATACCCATGTCTTTTCATTTCCATGAGATCCATGGGTTAAAGCTCCATGGAGTATCCATGGACTTTCCATGCAAGCCTAGCCCATTCCAAATAAGCATTAGCCCACACTATATAAATACAAGAGCCCATATTTAATTAGTCATACTTTTGATCTCTAAATTAATTCTAAATTAATTATAGATCAATACTAATTAAATAATATGATTTTATATTAATATATTAGGACTTATAATATATTAATAAATCATAACTTATACTATTCTCAAACGATTATCCATAAATTGTTCGGGTGAAGTGCAACCCAAATGGACCATGCCGGGTCGGGTCAAGTACATACCAAATATAGTTATGGACTTAGACACTATATCCAACAGTCTCCCACTTGGATAAGTCTAATAACTATAGTTGCAAGTATGACTTCAGGAACCGATCAACAATCGTAGCTCTTTAAACTCTGTTCAACTATGAAGCGCCATTTTAGATAAGTGATCATATAATCCTCTGTTCTAGATATCAGCCGGACAAATACATGGAACAAGGTCTTGCTTATTGTCCAGCATTTGTTTCCCGATTTCCGATTTGTTTGACATAGAACTTAACTGAACACATCAATTTAGTTCTGACCGGGCCCGGTACATAGGTCAAAACAAAATCATCGAGGGGCCCAGATATCGCTTCTAATCCTAGAAGGAACAGATAAACTTCGACTCATATGTTTGCTCTACTACTTGTTGAATTACACACAAAAGCACGGTTTATAACATCGAGTTACCAATGCGTTTTCGTGCAATCAATGCATAACCAACTCATAGGTAACAAATCATATCTCTAGGTTTGAAGACTTATATGATATTACCGTCTCACGATCACTAGAGATAAATTCCATGAAGTGATACAAGTGAGCGTGGGTTGAATCCAATACTCAGAACTTATGAGCACTCATGAGTGTTGTAGCCCCGCTTTGTCTAACATCTTAGACCTCTACAAGCCAACCCATGACAGTCTTGATTCATATCTACTTCCAACATATGACCGACTGTGGAGAGTTTGAATAATATGATATAAACCATAACATAATTATTCTGGAAGTCAAAACATGCAAAAAGAAATAATAGTAAACGATTGACAAGAGATAGCAACACTTTACTCATAAATAACAGCTTTTATTTATCATCAAATGTCAATTACATTTTACAAATTTCAAGATTATCTAACTACTAAAGCTAATATCATCCTTCAGCCCTATGTTCCGAGCATGCTGGAGATGCTTAGCCCGAGTCAGTCCCTTCGTGAAGGGATCTGCTGGGTTCTCATCCGATGATACCCTCTTTGCCACGAGGATTCCTTCTTCTATTCGATGTCTGATGAAGTGATATTTTCTGTCAATGTGTCTGGATCTCCCATGATCTCTTGGTTCCTTGGCTAAGGCAACCGCACTATTGCTGTCACAGAAAATCTCCATTGGCTTCTTTATAGCTGGCACAACTCCAAGGTCTCCGATGAAGTTCTTTAGCCATATAGCCTCCTTTGCTGCCTCGCTTGCTGCTATATACTCTGATTCACAAGTGAAATCAGCCACTGTCTCCTGCTTGGAACTTTTCCAAGTAATTGCCCCTCCGTTTAGAGTAAAGACCCAGCCCGACTGAGAGCGGAAATTATCCCTGTCAGTCTGAAAGCTAGCATCACTGTACCCTACAACTCTCAAGTCCTCACTGCCACCGAGGGTAAGGACCCAGTCCTTAGTCCTCCGTAGGTACTTGAGGATATTCTTTACCGCAGTCCAGTGTGCCTTGCCAGGGTTCCCCTGATACCTGCTAACCATGCTCAAATCAAAGGCTACATCAGGTCGAGTACACGTCATAGCATACATGATCGATCCTACAGCTGAAGCATAAGGTATTCGACTCATTTCTGCTATCTCAGCTTCAGTACTAGGGCTTTGTGTCTTACTCAATCTGGCGTTACTCTGGATGGGTAACTCTCCTTTCTTGGAGTTATGCATGTTGAACCTTTTCAACACTTTGTCTACATAGGTGCTTTAACTAAGTCCAATTAGACTGTTACTCCTGTTTCTCAAAATCCTTATCCCTAGGATATAGGCAGCTTCTCCAAGGTCCTTCATAGCGAAACACTTCCCAAGCCAGGACTTTACTTCCTACAGGGTTGGGATGTCATTTCCTATGAGTAGTATGTCATCCACATACAGTACCAAAAAGCTTACTATACTCCCACTAGCCTTGATATAGACACAAGATTCATCTTCACTCCTTGAAAAGCCAAATTCTTTGACTTTCTCATCAAAGCAAAGATTCCATCTGCGAGGTGCCTGTTTTAATCCATAAATGGATTTCTCAAGCTTACACACTCTACTGGGGTACTCTGTACTGACACAACCCTCTGGCTGAACCATGTAAACATCTTCAGCCAACTTTCCATTAAGGAAAGCGGTTTTGACATCCATTTGCCATATTTCATAATCATGAAATGCAGCAATGGCTAACAGAACCCTAATAGACTTAATCTTGGCCACTGGTGAAAAGGTCTCATCATAATCAATTCCTGGAGTTTGAGAATAACCCTTTGCAACCAGTCGTGCCTTATAAGTGTGTACATTACCATCCATGTCGGTCTTCTTCTTGAAGATCCATTTGCACCCAACTATCTTACGATTAGGTACATTGTCAACCAAGTTCCAAACTTGATTGTCATACATGGACTGTATCTTGCTATCCATAGCCTCTTTCCATTTAGCAGCCTCAGGGCCTGCCATGGCTTCCATGTAGCTGTTAGGCTCATCCAGATTTACCAGTGTGTCATCACTGATAAGTGTCTCGCCTTCTGCAGTAATATGAAAACCATAATAATGCTCAGGTGCATTCCTAACTCTGGTGGAACGTCTCAGAGGTATAGATTCTTCAGTCGGCTCAACAGGAGTTTTCTCCTCAGGTTGAGGGCTAGGGTTTGAGGTTCCTTCACCACTTGACTCTTGAATTTCCTCAAGGTCAATTTGCCTCCCACTGTCTCCTTGGCTCATGAATTCTCTCTCTCGAAAGAATCCTCTTCTTGCTACAAAGACCACATTATCACTGGGTCTATAGACGATGTAACCAAAGGATTTCTGTGGGTAGCCGATGAAAATACACCTTTCGCTTCGGGGTTCGAGCTTATCGTGAGTCTCGCGTCTCACGAAAGCCTCGCAACCCCAAATCTTGATGTGGTCTAGATTGGGAACTTTTCCAGTCCACACCTCGTGAGGTGTTTTGGCAACCTTCTTTGTAGAGACTAGATTAAGGATATGGGCGGCAGTCTCTAAGGCATACCCCCAAAATGAGATTGGTAGCGAAGCTCGACTCATCATGGAACGAACCATGTCCAACAAGGTCCGATTGCGCCTCTCAGCTACACCATTCAACTGTGGTGTCCTAGGAGGTGTCAATTGTGAGACAATCCCACATTCCTTAAGATAGTCAAGGAACTCAGTACTAAGATACTCACCACCACGATCGGATCGAAGCATCTTAATGTTCCTGCCCAACTGATTCTCCACTTCTTGCTTAAACTCTTTGAATTTCTCAAAGGTTTTTGACTTATGCTTGATTAGGTAGACATATCCATATCTACTAAAATCATCAGTAAAAGTCACATAGAACCGATTAGTATCTCTTGTGGCGGTTCTGAAGGGTTCACACACATCCGTGTGTATGAGGTCCAACAAACCTTCACCCCTAGCACAAGTGCCAGTAAAAGGTGACTTTGTCATTTTACCAAGCAAACAAGATTCACAACTATCATCTGACTTTAGGTCAAATGACTCCAAGACTCCATCCTTTTGGAGTTGGCCTATGCGTTTCTTGCTTACATGTCCAAGACGACAATGCCATAAGGATGCTTTATCTAAGCTAGTGGAAGAGTTAATACACAATACATTATTTCCTAGATTATCTACAACAGATGCAGTTTCATACACGCCATCACAAGGTAATGCTTTAAAATAAAGAACATTATTAAAGAAAGCATCAATACTACCATTATTATTATCAAAATAAAAGGTAAAACCTTGTTTATACAATACATGAAAGGAAATAACATTTCTTGCCATTTCTGGCGAATAATAACATTTATTCAAATCTAATGTAAACCCACTATTTATCACTAAGGAATAAACTCCTATCTTGGTGACAGGTGAAGCTTTCCTGTTTCCCATGATCAAGTTTATCTTTCCCTGCTCCACATTCTCACTTCTTTTTAGTCCCTGCAAATCACAACATATGTGAATACCACAACCTGTATCAAGGACCCAAGACTTAGAATGAGGTGAGTTATTAGACAATATAGTGTATATACCTGCATGGTTGGGTTTTACTTTCCCATCCTTCAAATCTTGCTGGTACTTTGGGCAGTTTTGCTTCTAGTGCGACTTTTCATGGCAATAGAAGCATTCGGCCTCATTAGGGTTAGCAGAAGGAGTGACAAAACCTTTCTTGGTTTTGCTTGAAGAGGAGCCTTCAAGGGTCTTACCCTTGGTACCCTTAGAAGGGTTCTTTCTCTTCTTCCCTTTGCCATGCCCGATTGCCAAGACATTGGCCGCAGTTGGAGTAGGAGTAGGAGTAGTAACAACCGACTTACCCTTTAGACCACTTTCAGCGGTCTTCAAGAGTCCTTGAAGTTTGCTGAGGGTGACTTCTTCCTTGTTCATGTGATATGTCATGCCGAATTGATCATAACACGATGGCAAGGAGTGCAAAATGATGTCTATTGCTAACTCCTTAGGGAAGTTCACATTCAGCTTCAGTAAACGGTCGACATACCTTTGCATTTTCTGCATGTGGCCCGTGATGGGTTCACCATCCTTCATTCGGGTTGTTATCATGGAGGAGATTATTTCATATCGCTCTTGACGAGCACTTTGATGGTAGTGGTCCATCAAGTCCTGGTGCATCTCAAAAGGATAATAGTCCTCATAGGACTTTTGGAGCTCGGCTGTCATGGTGGCCATCATGATGCATGCCACTTTTGTAGCATCTCTTTCATGTACCTCATATTCAGCAAGCTCTTCAGGAGTAGCAGTTGGCTCGGGTACCTTCAGCTCCTTGTCGAGAACATATTCTTTGTTCTTATATCGAGTGACCATCCTGATGTTTCTGATCCAATCTGTAAAGTTGGACCCATCAAAGATGACTCTCCCACAAAGATTCATGAGACAGAAGGAGCTAGTAGGGTTTGAGCCAGAAGCATTGTTATTGGAAGACATCTGAAAAGAAGAGGGAATAGATTAGATTAGATATAGAGATAGTCCTTAACAAAACACCCAAATGTAATATTAAGGCTAGGACCCAACACAATATTTTATAACTTAGAAGAGGGATGTCGTAATCTAAGCTATAAGATATTTGAAGGTAGGTGAATGACTATTCACCAATTTTCACCATGAAAAACGAAATATTTAATTAGGTTTTAATTGGTTTAGAAACTCCTAGATTCTTTGAGATTCATTGAACTTTCTTCAATGGCATGTTTCAATCTCGAGTGTGCCCTTCAAGTTTTGTGACTGGGATGTCGAGGATCACAAAACAAGGTGTGAAGTAACCATGCAAATTACTTGGTACCCTTAATGTATTACCCCTCAATCGATGTGCCGGTTAACCACACACGCTCCATCGATACTATGATAAACATTAAGTCACCCTTTACCTACCTTGTTAAGTTCAAGTTAGTGTGCCGGTTAACCACACACGCTCCACTAACGACTTAAACAAAGTGTAAAGTGTAATTTCATGGATTAGCACCTTATTCACATTTTCCTAAAATAACTAAGATTGGGAATTCAATAAAGTTTAGTTACTTTAGTATTATCATTATACTTTTAATGAGAATTTATAAGTCCTTGTCCTACCCGTTCGGCTAACGACCCTCCACCGATCAAGGAAGCGGTGGGTGAGAGTGGACACCCATTAAGTTGCCATTTTATAGGCAACAACCTTATACCCCCCTTATAGACCGGCTTCGTGAATGAGGCGTACTAGCGGTAAGACGACTTGATCTTATACATATATAAATATTATTAAACTTATAATATTATAAAGTATAAGGGTTGAATTTTAACTTTTAAAATTCTAAGGGTTGGAACTAAAGTTTTTAATATGACTTTACATGTTCCAAAACTTGAGGGCAAGTTTTGTAAACTTTCAAAACTTTTCATTTCTCATAACTTATGAGTTAATGGTTATTAAAAATGAAGACTCTTCATTTTTTGTAACCTATGTGTTCTTTTAATGGTTATTTATAAATGTGACTTTTGGTTATCCATAACTTAAGAACTAGTTATGGACTCCATTAAAACACATAAAGATCAAGAATTAATCTAATCAATTATTAGCACATAATTTTTATGATCTTCTAAACTCATATGTTTATGAGTGTTCATATCAAAAATTTCAAGAATCGTAAGTACATATACAAAACTTGAAATTTTGATACGAGCTTTTGAACAAAACTTCGATTTTCAAGTTTTTTTTTTTTTCATCAAGTATCAAATAAACAAACCAGGCTCTGATACCACTGATGGGTTTTGAGCATTCTAACACTCCTATGGTGTACATGCAACCCTAGAAACCTTGGATCTATGTTTGACTAAGATACATGCAAATAATTATTTTTCCAAGGTTCTTATCCTAACTAGCATGGCATGGGGTACTTGAATCAAATAAAACTAATAGAATTACTTACCTTGTAGTAGTAGTTGATTGCTTGGAGTTTGAGAGCCTAGCACCAATAATGTGGATGCCTCAAATGGAAGTCACAAATCACCACAAAGTTGGAAACTTGAGAGAATAGTCACAAACTTCTTGAAATCGGCCCTCTTAGTTTACACACATCAACTAGTGCAATTTCAAGAACCAAAGCCTCATTTATATAGTGTGGTGGATTAGGGTTACATCCATGTAAACCCTAATACCCATGTCTTTTCATTTCCATGAGATCCATGGGTTAAAGCTCCATGGAGTATCCATGGACTTTCCATGCAAGCCTAGCCCATTCCAAGTAAGCATTAGCCCACACTATATAAATACAAGAGCCCATATTTAATTAGTCATACTTTTGATCTCTAAATTAATTCTAAATTAATTATAGATCAATACTAATTAAATAATATGATTTTATATTAATATATTAAGACTTATAATATATTAATAAATCATAACTTATACTATTCTCAAACGATTATCCATAAATTGTTCGGGTGAAGTGCAACCCAAATGGACCATGCCGGGTCGGGTCAAGTACATACCAAATATAGTTATGGACTTAGACACTATATCCAACAGGAGCTCATACACATAGATATGTGTGGACCCTTCAGGTCCACCACAAAATATGTGAATCGATTTTATGTAACATTACAGATGATTATAGTAGATATGGCTACATCTACTTGATCAAACATAAATTAGAAACCTTTGAAAAGTTCAAAGATTTTAAACATGAAGAGAATTAATTAGGCAAGAAGATAAAGATGCTCTGATCCGATAGAGGGGGAGAGTATCCTAGTATCGAGTTCCTCAACTACCTCAAGGAATGTGGAATAGTTTTACAATTAACTCCTCCAAGGACATCACAACTTAATAGTGTGGCTAAGAGGCGCAATCGGACCTTGTTGGACATGGATCGTTACACGATGAGTCGAGCCACTCTTCCTATCTCCTTTTAAGGGCATTCCTTAGAGATAGTTGCCCATATCCTCAATCTTGTCCCTACTAAGAAGGTTCCCAAAACACCTCACGATATTTGAACAAGGAAAGTTCCCTCGTTAGCACATATCAAAGTCTGGGGTTGTGAGGCTTTCGTTAGACGAGAGACTCATGACAAGCTAGAAGCTAGAAGTGAGAAGTATATTTTTATTTGCTACCCACAAAAGTCTTTTGGATACTTGTTCTACAGACCTAGTGAAAACATTGTCTTTGTAGCACGAAGAGGAGTCTTCCACAAGAGACAGAGCTCATATGAAAAGAGGAAAGTGGGAGCACAATTGATCTTGTAGAGATTCAGGAGTCAACCATTGAAGGAACCTTAGAAGACACTAGCACTCAACTAGATGAAGAAATTCCAGTTTATCCAGATGACAATTCATTACCTCTTCTTCGTTCTAGTAGAGTTAGCATGCCACCAACGTTCTATGGTTTCCATATAAAGTCCATCTATGACAACCAAGTTTGGACTTTGTCAAGAACCTAGTCGAAAGACTGTTGGTTACAAATGGATCATCAAGAAGACGACCGACATGGATGGAAATGTGCACACATTCAATGCACGACTGGTTGTGAAGGGCTTTACTCAAATCCCAATGATTTATTATGATGAGACCTTCTCACCAGTGGACAAGATAAAATGAATTAGGATAATACTTGCCATAGCTGCCTTTCATGATTATAAAATTTGGCATATGGATGTCAAAACGGCTTTCCTTAATGGGAAATTGGCTGAAGATGTTTATATGAGTTAGCCATAGGGTTTTGTTGATGCAAAGTTTCCCAATAGCGTGTGTAAGCTTGAGAAATCCACCTATGGATTGAAACAAACATCTCGCTGCTGGAATCTTTACTTCCATGAGAAAGTCAAAGAGTTTCGTTTCTCTAAAAGTGAAGATGAATCATGTGTGTATGTCAAGGCTAGTGGGAGTATAGTAACTTTTCTAGTATTGTAAGTTGATTACATACTACTTATAGGAAACAACGTTCCAACCTTGCAATAAGTAAAATCTTGGCTTGGAAAGTGTTTCTCTATGAAGGATCTAGGGGAGGTTATCTAGGAGATCCCTCGTCAAAGGATATGCCTTGACTTTCCAGGCTTTCTAGGAGAGGTTGTCTAGGAGAGCCCTCACTTCTAGGATCTATGAGAGGCATATCCTTTGATGAGGGTCAAGCATAATCGGCATGCTAGAATCATTGGTTTGAGAGATGATATTAGTTTTTAGTAGTTAGATGAGTAGTTTGAAACTTGTAACAAAATAAATATAATTGATTTTTGGTGGTTAAATAATAAAGATTATTTATGAGTCTGTACTGCCTTTGTCAATTGTTTATTCTTGTGTTTCGTTTTGCATGTTTTACTTCCCGAATAATTTAATTATTCAAATTCTACAGTCACTCATACTTTAGGAAGTAAGTAGTGAATTAAGACTGTCATGAATTGGATTGTAGATTGTCTAAGGAAGTTAGACATAGCAATTGTATTGCTACAACATTCATGAGTACTTAGAAATGGAGATTTAAGTATTGCATAAACCCACACTCAGAGAATTACTTTATTGATTATATCACGAGTAATTCTGACACGATAATATGAGTTGTACGAGTAATTCTGACACGATAATATGAGTTGTAATTTACAAATCGGTTGTGCATTGGTGTTGCGAAAACGCATCAGTAACTTGATGTTATAAAACGCAGTGTCATGTGTGATTTGGTGAGTAAAGGATACAAGCATATAAGTCAAAGTTTATTCATTCCTTTTGCCCTAATGGTAAAAGCGATATCTTTGGGCCCCTCGGTGGTTTGGTGTTGACTTATAGTGATGGACTCAGCCAGGACTAAATTGATATGTTCAATCAGAAATCGGGAAACAATATTTTTGACAGTGAGATTGATTCTAATCCATGTCTCATGTCTATACGATATCTAGTAGAACGGAGGAATATTTGATCACTTATCATAGGACCAATGTTTGATTAGATCGAAGTTCGGCAGTAGCTTTGGAAAGCACACTTTGTTGTTTAATTTGGAAGCTGTAATTTAGTTATAGACTTATCCAAGTGGGAGACTATTAGACTAGGTGTCTAAGCCATTAACTAAATTATTATAAACTTGAATTATTAGTAAAGTCCTTTTGGGTTTCCCTCAAACCTAGTAATTGACTGGAATACTTTTCGAGAGAAATGATGATTTGTTAATTTTTTATATGATTAATAAATTAATTAGAAATAAAAATAAATAATTTATTAATATGTTTTGAGAAAATATATATATTAATTAGAAATTATATTATTTAATTAAGAATTAATCATAAATTAATTGGATTAATTAAAAATAGAATGACTAAAAGTGTCGATGTCCAAAAGTTAAACATTAACTGATTCTAGAACATCCCTATGATAGGGGACGGTTCTAGAGGGGTCATATGAGCTATTCTAGGAGCTCTAGGAAGCTTAGGATTGCTTGGGGGGAAAGAAAAAGGTTAGAGTTATCCAAAAGGAAACCTACATTTTATACACCTCCTCAAGCCCTATAAATACCCCATGGCTTAGGGATTTCGGATTTCACCCTTCTAAGAAACCCTTAGATTGCTCCTCTCTCTTCAATAGCCTCCAACTTTAGGGTTTGAGTGTGAACCATCAGAGGCACAAGATTTCTGGTGCTGGCTTTCTGAAGTTCTACAAATAAGGATTACTAGTTTATTTACAAAAGTAAACTAAAAGGTATGTTTTCTATTATCCCTTCTCCTAAATCGAAAATATCAATATACTTTAAGGTTCTTAAATTTAAATTGTTGTTTGCATATCATATTGAGAACATAGGTCTTCTGCCAAAAATATGATTTTTGTTACCTATAAAACCCATAAATATAAGCAATAAATGACTCTCCAAGAGTCGAACTCTATTATCAAGCTCTCGAAGAAGGTGAATGGTAGGGAGCTATCGCATACCTGTATAACAGTGGCACATACTCCAAGCAAGAGGAATCAGTAAGTACTACATACGACATCGTTTTCATTGTCTAAGTTGTTGGTTATAAAATGGGATACAAATATCAACCATAAATAAGCCAAACTCATTCGCTCATCCACCATATAAGCATAAGACCCAAATCTCAAATAATAATAATAATAATTTGTGTAGGTAATGACATGGAGGCTCTAAAAATTATAAAAGAAATAATCAAAAATCCAAAAAAATTCAGAGAAAATTCAAATTAAATATAAAACTCCATTTACCTCAAATTCTAGATAATGGGGCTTATATATATATATATATATATATATATATATATATATATATATATATATATATATATATATATATATATATATATATATATATATATACGATCGGGTGATGACTCAAAAATTGGTGAAGACTGTGAGGATATTTTTTTGTCGTAAAATTGAAAAAATAAAAGGTTAACATTTAATTTTATTTATCGTCAAAATCTCCCGATATGATATGATGTTTTTGTAATTATGTGCAAGATTTTAGTAATTTTCAGCAAAGGTTAATTGTTTTGAGTTTTAAATAGGCAAAAGTGCAAAAAAAAAAAAATTGGGAATTTCTTAGACATAACACCCATCCAGCTGGTCCCCCTCCCCCCCCCCCCCCCCCGATACCAAAATTAAAGACATGGCGGAATTAATAAAATTAGGATAGAATATACCTGAATGATGCGTCGGAATGGATTGATTGTCTGGGTTTGATATGTTTATATGAATATATGGATATGTTTGGATAGGGTTCTGCTATTCAGAAATAGACGAGTTATTTCAACAGAAGAAGATTGAGAACAACTCAAATCTTAAACACTCAAACTTAGCTTGTTTATTCCATATGGGAAAAGGCCCTATTTATAGGCTCAAAGGAGCCGAGTACAATAATTGAGTTGCAATCGTTTGATTGCAATATGACAAACCTATTTACATTATAGCCCCCTAGACTATTGAGGGACTTACACACATTATGTTACATCACAATAATACAATAGACATATAATAATTATCCTACCGACACTTTAATTTAATAACAATCCCTTCCATATTGAAAGGACACGTGTTTTCAATAATGTCTTCTTTAATAATGGCTTCTTATGTCATTGCTTACGGTAGGATAATTATTATATGTCTATTGTATTATTGTGATGTACATAAAGTGTGTAAGTCCCTCAATAGTCTAGGGGGCTATAATGTAAATAGGTTTGTCATATTGCAATCAAACGATTGCAACTCAATTATTGTACTCGACTCCTTTGAGCCTATAAATAGGGCCTTTGCCCATATGGAATAAACAAGCTAAGTTTGAGTGTTTAAGATTTGAGTTGTTCTCAATCTTCTTCTGTTGAAATAGCTCGTCTATTTCTGAATAGCAGAACCCTATCCAAACATATCCATATATTCATATAAACATATCAAACCCAGACAATCAATCCATTCCGACGCATCATTCAGGTATATTCTATCCTAATTTTATTAATTCCGCCATGTCTTTAATTTTGGTATCAGAGCATGTTTCTAAAAATTTGGTATCAGAGCTAAGTAACGTTCTTATTATTCTTATTATTAGTTTGTATATTCAATCTATCGTTAATAAGAATATATACATATGCATATGCAGCATCATAAACATGATAAACATCATAAACATGATAAGCATCATAAACATGATAATGAATAACCATTGTTTTTTAAATATTCATATTTAAAAAAAGTTATCAAAAATTAAAATATTTATCGAAAGAAGTTTTAATACTATAAATATGTCTCAAGATATTCTATTCAATTGTTATATTATTTCTCCATGATAATCTCATTCCGAGTTATTTTAACTATTAATTCTACAAAATTTGAAATTTTTATTAAAATAATACTCGTTCTTAATAATCAAATTAATCAAATTCATGCTTAAAATATATATTTATGTCTAACAAAATTTTGATGAATTGCATTCCTAATAGAAATATTATTTTAAGAATACAACAAATCCAAGAATCTATAAATAATTCTAAGAAATATCTCAAGGATTCTTACAAACCTAATAATCAAGGTACGATTTTAAACAATAACCATATTCATGATGTTAGATATTTCATAAGAACTAGTATTAAAATCCTTTACAAGCAAATACGACGTCTAAAAACAAAACTATTTGTATTTTAAAACGTATGTCTTTTAAACACTATTATAATTAACACTACTATTAAATAAATTTTAATCGTAACTTTAAATCTAAAACGAAACTAAACTATTATTATTATAAAATTATAATCATGAGTTTTTCAAGCCTAGATACAAATAAACAAGAATTAAAATTTTTTCATAAAACATTGAAACAATCTAAAAAATTTCTTTTAGACTTAAAAATAGATTCTGACATATCAATGATAAATTGTATATCTAATATTGAAGCAATACATATAATAAATAATAGTATAAATTGGAAACAAGAACAAATAAAAAACCTTGAAGATAAAATAACAAAATTAATTTGTTAAATATGATAGAAAAAACAACTACTTCACTAGAAAAAAGAAACTAAAAATTTTATTTTTAATACACACAATATATGGAAACTTTACAAGAAAAAGTAGAAACACTAACTAAATTATTTGCAGCACTAGAAATTCCATCTGAAACTCAAGAAAATAATATAGAAATAGAAAATAATTCAGATGATAATGACGCAGAAGTAATATATGATTTTTCTTCAGAAGATGAAAACCCTTATTCAAATCCATATAGAGATTCACAAAACAATTTTGGATTAAAACGAAAACAATCATATGTTGAAGATGATTATCAAAGTCAATATATTTATGGACCACCTTCATTAGAAGAAAATTTTTTATATAGACAAGGAATGGTTAAAAATAAACAAAACAAATGGGAAAAAATACATCCTCAATACATACCTAAATTATTTACATTTCCAACAAATTCAGATATTCTTTTTATTGATTGTGACCAAAATCCTGAAGCAAAAATTTAAGAATGGAGTAATAAAATGGGAGTACAAATTCAGTTAACCGAAGAATTAAGAAATTTACACCCAAAACACTTTCTTAATTATATCATTCATAAAACACAAGGTAACGCATATCGTTTCCTTTCATCTCTTGATGAAACCGAAACAATGATGATAGCCACCACCGATGCTATGGAAACATTTAAAAATGTATTAAGCCGTCTTATTCAGGAATTCATAGGAAAACAAGATGAAGATAAAATATCAAAAGAAGCTTTTCAATTAGAATCACTATGGCATTTAACTAATTTACGAATTTGTAATATGTGCTATCTAGAACCATTTATATGCGAATATTCCGAACATTAGTATAATTTAGATCCCACTAGAAAAAAGGCAGCGTTAGATATGTTCTATCAAAAACTACCATCATTAGTAAGCCAAAGTGTAATAAAAGATTTCCAAGAAGCATTACAACAAAATAAAGTTGCAGACACCTTAGAAGCACGAATAAGCATATTAAAAGCATGGATGCAGAAAAAATGTTTAGAACAAAAAACAGCACAAGATGCAAAAATTGATTTATGTTGTGACATCCTTTCTAACAAAGTAAATCAATATGGTTGTAAAGAAAAACAACAAAGTAAAAAGAAAATTTGGAAAAAACAAACTTATAAACCCAAATATAAAGAATATTATAAACAAGGGGAAAGAAAATATTTCCGAAATAGAAAACAATATAAACAAAAATATCAATCCAAAACAAATTATTGCCCATCGAATAAAAAAGACTGTAAATGTTGGATATGTCAAGAAGAAGGACACAAAGCTTATGAATGCCCAAAGAAGACTAAAAAGAAAAAGAAACAAATATATTAAAAATTGCATACGACCTTGGATACGAACCCATAGAAGATTCAGATATAAATTCAGATATAGATATTTATGCATATACAACTGATTCTGATTCAGATGCAGGTACATAATCCTATGGAAAAAGTATTACTAGAATTAGAACTTGAGGGAAACCTCATATCTAATCTATCTGGAATATACATTGCTAAAGCATACAATGGTATGAAAGTACCATCTGAAGTAAACAATGATAAAGTATACAGTGATATGAATATATCACCAAAAGCATACAGTGATATGAATATATCACCAAAAGCATACAGTGATATGAATATATCACCAAAAGCATACATTGATATGAAAATTTTCATATCAAACAAATTTCAGCAATTATTCAGGTACCCAAGAGACGCAAATATTCAAACCACAGATATATTGAAATGGAAGCAATCATGAAGCAAATCAAACACCAGTTCAAACAAAAAGAAGAGCAAGAAGCATCATTAGTCAGACAACTCGAAGCAGTCAGACGAGAAAAAGAACAACTACGACAAACAATACAAATTCTATCATCCCAATCAGTACCTAAAGAAGAAGCAGCTAGCAGTTCAACAACGAAGCAACCAAAAGAAGACATTCAAGAAATTTCATCCGATGATAGTCAGCCACAAACAATGCTCAAGTCAGAAAAACAACCTATAATACAAAATCCAGAAGAATATCCACCACTTCAAGCAGATCAAAATATAAAAAAATGGTACGTGATTTTCAACGGAGAAAACAAAGGAGTATATGACAATTGGGGAATTGCCAGTTCATATATTCTTGGAAGAAATATTATTCACAAAAGTTACAAAACAAAAAATGAAGCAGAAGCCGCATACAACGAAGCATACAAAGCAGTAATAAAAGATAACGTAGAATGTTCAAAAACAGTTCTCCTAACACCACAAAAACCTATGACCAGCTTCACACCACAAAAACCTGTATCCATCCCAAGACCCCTTAACCAATTAAATGCAAAAATTGCCCTTGAATCCATTCTATCAACCAAAGAAAAAGAAGCCATGAAAAAACCATATGCCAAAAAATTTGCCGAATTATGGGACAGCCTAATCTCATACACCGAAGTCCATTCTCTGATGGGCTTTTACCCAGTAGCCAGTCGACCGGGTCCTAAAGCAGTTTTCTTAGCCGACTTATCAGATCCTATGACTTTATGGGATTATTTTATTCATGGGTTCATCGACACCATCTATCTAGAAGGCACCAATCTACACTGCATCAGCGAATTCCCTTCTGCTGTGCAAACTATCATCAGAAATTATAAAATACGCTTTGCAAAACAAGAAAGAGGATTATTCATCAAAATGCATTCTAGCTACCCAATTTTTGATGAAGAATCTCAACTAATTGTCCCAAGTATTACTTTTGCAAACATGGGAATAAGCAACGGCTCAAAACCAACAAAAGATGATCTACCCCATGAATCACCAACACAAGAGCATCTAATCTTTGCACTTGCCGGTGTTTATTTAGCATCATCACGCATTGGCAATGGTAAAGATCAAAGGTCAAGAATCAGAGTAAATTATGCTAGTAAAACTTTCATTATCTACTCTTTAACAGACAATGAAACCACTCCGGAAGCAATGAAAGCAATTGAAACATTCGAACAACCTTTCGAAAAATTTTCTCATCAACTAGCTGAATTACCCGATGATATCAAGAAACAACTTTGCAGACATATTATGCATGCTCCAAGACACAATTGCAGTCACTGTTCAGAAAACACAGAAGAAACACCATTCATGGAAAATTAACATCAGCCATGACACAAGCAAACATTATTAAAAAACATGTCTTTTCGGAGGCGGGAGGAATGACGTAAGCAATGACATAAGAAGCCATTATTAAAGAAGACACATTATTGAAGACATGTGGCCTTTCAATATGAAAAGGAATTTGTAATTATTTATGGTTTTGTCTTTTATAATTATTGTATGCAAAGTGTCGGTAGCATAGTAAAATAAAGTATGTAAGACCTTCAATACTCTAGGGGGCATTAATGTAAATAGGTTTGTCATATTGCAATCAACCGATTGCAGTTCTATTATTGTACTCGGCTCCTTTGAGCCTATAAATAGGGCCTTTGCCCATATGGAATGAACAAGCTAAAATTGAGTGTTTAAGATTTGAGTTGTTCTCAATCTTCTTCTGTTGAAATAGCTCGTCTATTTCTGAATAGCAGAACCCTATCCAAACATATCCATATATTCATATAAACATATCAAACCCAGACAATCAATCCATCGTCAATCCATTCTGACGCATCATTCAGGTATATTCTATCTTAATCATATTAATTCCGCCATGTCGTTCAATTTGGTATCAGAGCATGTTTCTAAAAATTTGCTAAGTTGGTCCAATTTGAGAAAGAGAATCATAGAGTACTATTGACAAGTAAAGATAGATAAGTAGAAACCCATTTGGAATACGTATCAGATGTAACCTAATCGGCTAAATGCGAAATAACCCTAATTAAACCCCAATCTCTTCAATGAACCCCCCTCCCCCCCACAAATTTTTAGAAACACGCTCTAATACCAAAATTAAAGACATGGCGGAATTAATAAAATTAGGATAGAATATACCTGAATGATGCGTCGGAATGGATTGATTGTCTGGGTTTGATATGTTTATATGAATATATGGATATGTTTGGATAGGGTTCTGCTATTCAGAAATAGACGAGCTATTTCAACAGAAGAAGATTGAGAACAACTCAAATCTTAAACACTCAAACTTAGCTTGTTTATTCCATATGGGCAAAGGCCCTATTTATAGGCTCAAAGGAGCCGAGTACAATAATTGAGTTGAAATCGTTTGATTGCAATATGACAAACCTATTTACATTATAGCCCCCTAGACTATTGAGGGACTTACACACTTTATGTTACATCACAATAATACAATAGACATATAATAATTATCCTACCGACACTTTAATTTAATAACAATCCCTTCCATATTGAAAGGACACGTGTTTTCAATAATGTCTTCTTTAATAATGGCTTCTTATGTCATTGCTTACGTCATTCCTCCCGCCTCCGAAAAGACATGTTTTTGAATAATGTTTGCTTGTGTTATGGCTGGCGTTAATCTTCCATGAATGGTGTTTCTTCTGTGTTTTCTGAACAGTGACTGCAATTGTGTCTTGGAGCATGCATAATATGTTTGCAAAGTTGTTTCTTGATATCATCGGGTAATTCAGCCAGTTGATGAGAAATTTTTTCGAAAGGTTGTTCGAATGTTTCAATTGCTTTCATTGCTTCCGGAGTGATTTCATTGTCTGTTAAAGAGTAGATAATGAAAGTTTTACTAGCATAATTTACTCTGATTCTTGACCTTTGATCTTTACCGTTGCCAATGCGTGATGATGCTAAATAAACACCAGCAAGTGCAAAGATTAGATGCTCTTGTGTTGGTGATTCACGGGGTAGATCATCTTTTGTTGGTTTTGAGCCGTTGCTTATTCCCATGTTTGCAAAAGTAATACTTGGGACAATTAGTTGAGAATCTTCATCAAAAATTGGGTAGCTAGAATGCATTTTGATGAATAATCCTCTTTCTTGTTTTGCAAAGCGTATTTTATAATTTCTGATGATAGTTTGCACAGCAGAAGGGAATTCGCTGATGCAGTGTAGATTGGTGCCTTCTAGATAGATGGTGTCGATGAACCCATGAATAAAATAATCCCATAAAGTCATAGGATCTGATAAGTCGGCTAAGAAAACTGCTTTAGGACCTGGTCGTCTGGCTACTGGGTAAAAGCCCATCAGAGAATGGACTTCGGTGTATGAGATTAGGCTGTCCCATAATTCGGCAAATTTTTTGGCATATGGTTTTTTCATGGCTTCTTTTTCTTTGGTTGATAGAATGGATTCAAGGGCAATTTTTGCATTTAATTGGTTAAGAGATCTTGGGATGGATACAGGTTTTTGTGGTGTGAAGCTGGTCATAGGTTTTTGTGGTGTTAGGAGAACTGTTTTTGAACATTCTACGTTATCTTTTATTACTGCTTTGTATGCTTCGTTGTATGCGGCTTCTGCTTCATTTTTTGTTTTGTAACTTTTGTGAATAATATTTCTTCCAAGAATATATGAACTGGCAATTCCCCAATTGTCATATACTCCTTTGTTTTCTCCGTTGAAAATCACGTACCATTTTTTTATATTTTGATCTGCTTGAAGTGGTGGATATTCTTCTGGATTTTGTATTATAGGTTGTTTTTCTGACTTGAGCATTGTTTGTGGCTGACTATCATCGGATGAAATTTCTTGAATGTCTTCTTTTGGTTGCTTCGTTGTTGAACTGCTAGCTGCTTCTTCTTTAGGTACTGATTGGGATGATAGAATTTGTATTGTTTGTCGTAGTTGTTCTTTTTCTCGTCTGACTGCTTCGAGTTGTCTGACTAATGATGCTTCTTGCTCTTCTTTTTGTTTGAACTGGTGTTTGATTTGCTTCATGATTGCTTCCATTTCAGTATATTTGTGGATTGAATATTTGCGTCTCTTGGGTACCTGAATAATTGCTGAAATTTGTTTGATATGAAAATTTTCATATCAATGTATGCTTTTGGTGATATATTCATATCACTGTATGCTTTTGGTGATATATTCATATCACTGTATGCTTTTGGTGATATATTCATATCACTGTATACTTTATCATTGTTACTTCAGATGGTACTTTCATACCATTGTATGCTTTAGCAATGTATATTCCAGATAGATTAGATATGAGGTTTCCCTCAAGTTCTAATTCTAGTAATACTTTTTCCATAGGATTATGTACCTGCATCTAAATCAGAATCAGTTGTATATGCATAAATATCTATGTCTGAATCTATATCTGAATCTTCTATATCTGTGTTTTTATTTTTTTCTTGTAAAGTTTTCATATTAACAAGTTGTGTTTGTTAGAGTGGTTGAAACATTGCGTATTGTTTTTAAATTACGGTTTTGTGATTTTTTGTATTTTTTAATTCCTTCTTGTAATCTAGATATCTTTTTTAATTGATTATTATATTCTTCATTTACTGATTGTAATTTTAATAAATAAATTTTTTCATATGATAAAGCATTTTCTAAACGTTGAATGGTATTAGAGATATTAGAATTTATTTTCCAATGGTTTTTTAATATATTAGTCCAAAGCATGTTATCTTTTGAAGAATTAATTTGTACTTTTGAACTCATTGAAAGAAAATTAATTGGATTGTTAGTATTTTTTATTTTTAATTTTCCAATTTTTACTAGTATGATTTTTGTTTTTATAACTCCATAATTTTTTATTTATTATTGTAATTATAGTATATATTTGGGTTTTATTATTCATTTTTATTTTACCATGTGAAAGGTCGTTTAATGGTAAGTGGTTTTTCTTTAATTGTTTTTATTTTTAAATATTTTTCAAGTAGATTTTTCTGTTGAGTTAAATTCTGTAATAATTCAGGAATTTGTTTTAATACAATTAAACTTTCTACTTCTATAATATTATTTAATTTTTGATTAATTATGTTTAATTTTTCTCCTACTGATTTATCTTCTTCGGGATTAAGACCGATGTTATATATTGTTCCTTGTGGTAAATTTTGTGGTATTTCTATAATCATTTCTTTATCTGGTATACATGGTTTTGTGTTTTGATATGATCCTTCAAGTGTTTTAAAATATTTTAGAGAATTACTAGATGATTCTGTCATATTCTTAAACTTAATGATCTAATCATTTCTTTAATATCTTCTAACTTTTCATCGTTATTTTCATTAGATGTTGAAGGCTGACATTCTGAAATAGAAGATCTACCTATTATAGTTGAAAATGGAGGTTCTATAATTGGACTTCTTTTTATTAACGGAGTAGTTATTATTGGTTGAAAATTAGTTTCATTGAATATTCTATTATTAGTCATATTTGGTGATTCAATGGATAATAAAGGGGTAAATAATTTATCTATATAAATTCTATCTTCTGTTTTAAATGTAATACTATGATGAGAATTTGTTAATGCATAATTTATTTGATATGTAATAGTAAATGGATGATTACCTTTTATCATAAAATTTTGTCTTAATAATTAATATCGTACAGTAATACTATTACTTAAATTTTTATCTTTAAGACTTAATCCTAATTGAATATTAATATCAAATTTTATTTTTCCTTCAATTAAATTACCTTCTCCTTTTGCAATAATACTTTCTTGGTTATTAATTATACGATCATCTCTAATTTCTAATTCTATTGGTGTATTTAAATTACTTACAGTACTTTTTAAGATTATTTGAATAGTTGATATATGAATATAAGCAATTTTTATTCTATCTGTTTCTTTAATATGAGATAATCTATTTCTAATTTGTTGTTTATTTATTATGGGTATAGTAATATTTCCTTGAGTTAATTCTATAGGTATTGCTTGTTCTCCTATAATTTTTCCATAATATATAATATTTTTTCTAGAAAAGAAATTTTTAAATGTGTTATATCTAAAATTGTGTCTTTCGGATAGTGTGAAATTTGATTTTCTTATAGTGTCTTTATTGATGTTATTTTTATTAATTAAAGCATCAAAAGTGTATCCAGATTCATTTTCTTCGTTATTAATAACTATTGGTGAGTTTTCTATTTCTTGAGACATACTTATAGTATTAAATCTTCTTACGATAAATATTTAAATTGTTGATAACTTTTTTAAATATGAATATTTAAAAACAATGGTTATTTATTATCATGTTTATGATGCTTATCATGTTTATGATGTTTATCATGTTTATGATACTGCATATGCATATGTATATATTCTTATTAACGATAGATTGAATATACAAACTAATAATAAGAATAATAAGAACGTTACTTAGCTCTGATACCAAATTTTTAGAAACATGCTCTGATACCAAATTGAACGACATGGCGGAATTAATATGATTAAGATAGATTATACCTAAATGATGCGTCGGAATGGATTGACGATGGATTGATTGTCTGGGTTTGATATGTTTATATGAATATATGGATATGTTTGGATAGGGTTCTGCTATTCAGAAATAGACGAGCTATTTCAACAGAAGAAGATTGAGAACAACTCAAATCTTAAACACTCAATTTTAGCTTGTTCATTCCATATGGGCAAAGGCCCTATTTATAGGCTCAAAGGAGCCGAGTACAATAATAGAACTGCAATCGGTTGATTGCAATATGACAAACCTATTTACATTAATGCCCCCTAGAGTATTGAAGGTCTTACATACTTTATTTTACTATGCTACCGACACTTTGCATACAATAATTATAAAAGACAAAACCATAAATAATTACAAATTCCTTTTCATATTGAAAGGCCACATGTCTTCAATAATGTGTCTTCTTTAATAATGGCTTCTTATGTCATTGCTTACGTCATTCCCAATTTTTAGAAACATGCTCTGATACCAAAATTAACGACATGGCGGAATTAATAAAATTAGGATAGAATATACCTGAATGATGCGTCGGAATGGATTGATTGTCTGGGTTAGATATGTTTATATGAATATATGGATATGTTTGGATAGGGTTCTGCTATTCAGAAATAGACGAGCTATTTCAACAGAAGAAGATTGAGAACAACTCAAATCTTAAACACTCAAACTTAGCTTGTTTATTCCATATGGGCAAAGGCCCTATTTATAGGCTCAAAGGAGCCGAGTACAATAATTGAGTTGCAATCGTTTGATTGCAATATGACAAACCTATTTACATTATAGCCCCCTAGACTATTAAGGGACTTACACACTTTATGTTACATCAAATAATATAATACACACTTAATAATTATTCTATCTAAACTTCCTACCGACACATGAATTATATAAACAATAACAAATCCTTTCCATATTGAAAGGCCACATGTCTTCAATAATGTGTCTTTAATAATAATGGCTTTTTATGTCATTGCTTACGTCATTCCTCCCGCCTCCGAAAAGACATATTTTTTAATAATGTTTGTTTGTGTCATGGCTGACGTTAATCTTCCATGAATGGTGCCTCTTTCATAATCGAGTAGGAATGTTTTTAACTGTTTCTCTATGATGGCTTCCATTCTCTTGTCAATGTGTCTGCTATATGATTGTTGGCGCTTTTGATATACTTGAGATATGGATGAAATTGATGTAATTGTAATTGCCACCGGATCAATCGTCCTCGACAGTAATCTTCTTGTAACTTATACCGCCAAAAGCCAAGTAGATACTTAGAATCTGTGCGTAATTCGAATCTGGTTTGAAGTAGCTCGACTTTCCATTTTTTCAATGTTCTGAGACATGCTAGTGTTTCTCGTTCATGTGTGCTGTAATTTTGCTCCGTTTGGGAAAATGTTCCCGATATATACTTGCATAGTTTTTGCTCGTATTTATCTGTTTTTAATACTTCAGATGATACATCTGTATCAGTGTATGCTTTTGGTGATATTTTCATATCACTGTATACTTTATCATTGTTTACTTCAGATGGTATTTTCATACCAATGTATGCTTTATCATTGTATACTTTTGATGAGTTAGATATGAGGTTTCCCTCACTATCTAGACCCAATAATACTTTTCCATGTATAATTGCTTTTAGGCATCCTGCCCAAGTGTCTTGTGATGCATCTGTTTCTACAATTAAGAAATCATCTATTTTTGCATTATATAAAGTAGGGAGAACTTGAATGTTTTGTTTTATATTTTGTACTAAAATAGTATCTGTATTGGTCCAAGACCAAGGTATTTTTTCTGATATTTTCTTTTGTAAAACTTTTCTTTCTTTTGCTAAATTTTTTAAAAATCCTTGTTCTGCAATATAATTTAAACAACCAAGAAATCGTTGTATTTGTTTTCTATTTTCAAGTTTATTAGGAAACATATTTAATTTTTCTCGTATATTGTCTGTTAACGATAATTGACCATTTTCTCCAATTTTTAAACCGAGATATTCAACTGTAGTTTGAAAAAGTTTTGATTTCTTTTTTGATAAAACTAAACCCTTTTCTTTAATTCTTTGTAAAACCTTGATGACTGCATCAATGTGTGTTTGTTCGTTTCCTTTTGTAAAAACAATTATATCATCAATATATGCAAGACAAATATGATCTAAACCATTTAAGGTTTCATCCATGAATCGCTGATATATTGCTGGTGCCTGTTTTAAACCGAATGGAAGAACATTCCATTCATAATGCTTCTGAGGAGGACATGAAAAAGCGGTTAGTGGTTTCGTATTTTCATGTAAGCGTAATTGCCAATATCCGGATTTTGCATCAAATGTACTAAAATGTGTATTTCCTTTTATCTTTTCTAAAATATATTCTTTTCGTGGTAATTTATATGAGTCTCCTATAGTAGCATCATTCATTTTTTTATAATTGATTACCATTCTTCGTTTGCCTCATTTTATTTCATTATTATTTTCTTCATAAAATGCAGGTGCTGAATGAGGACTCTTGCTAGGTCGAATGATTCCTTTTTCTAATAGTTCAATGCATTCCTGTTTGAATTCAGAAACATCTTTTATGCTGTATGGAATTTTATTTGGAACATTAACTTCATCATTAGGGTTTTTTAATAATATTATTATTTCTTGATTATTTTTATTTTTTAAATGATCTAGCGGGTTTTCGCTACATACTTCTTCGAGTTGTTTTTCAGCAATTTCTTTAGCAAATGTTAGTAATATGCGTAATTGAAAGCCAACCTCTTGTTTGATTATTTTAATAAGATCATAATGTTTGATAATTGCAGTTTTTATAATACCTTTTGTTGGATGATTGAGACTTATATCGTCATTTGTTTGTATAAATGGTTGATATAATTTAAGGAAATTATTTCCTATTACTAAATCTATTCCTGAATCATGTTGATATATAGTTGGAGTTTTAAATGTTGCCTTTTCAATTACTATATCTATATCTCTTCCTACGAACCAAATTTTGTGAATTGATTTATCAGCAATTGTTATTTTTAATGGTTTTTCTAATTTTTCCCAATTTTTTAATATCTTTTTTCTTCCAAAACATAAAGTAGCTCCTGTATCTATATATGAAACTAATTCTTTATCTTGTATTTTGGTTGTAATAAAGGTACTATTTTGGTTCATATTTGTTTTTATTTTACTCATTTTAGGATTAGTTTATAAATTTCTTTTAAATGTTTTGTGGATTTTTCTAAATCTTTCCATAATTTTTTAAGTAGATCAACTTTATATTTATTATCGTAACTACAATATACTTGAGTTTTATTACTCATAATTTTTATTTTACCATATGAAAGGTCGTTTAATAGTAAGTGGTTTTTCTTTAAGTAGCTGTTTTTTATTAAGTGGTTCTTCTTTAATAGTTTTTATTTTTAAATATTTTTCAAGTAGATTTTTCTGTTGAGTTAAATTCTGTAATAATTCAGGAATTTGTTTTAATATAATTAAACTTTCTACTTCTATAATATTATTTAATTTTTGATTAATTATGTTTAATTTTTCTCCTACTGATTTATCTTCTTCAAGATTAAGACCGATGTTATATATTGTTCCTTGTGGTAAATTTTGTGGTATTTCTATAATCATTTCTTTATCTGATATACATGGTTTTGTATTTTGATATGATCATTCAAGTGTTTTAAAATATTTTAGAGAATTACTAGATGATTCTGTCATATTCTTAAACTTAATGATCTAATCATTTCTTTAATATCTTCTAACTTTTCATCGTTATTTTCATTAGATGTTGAAGGCTGACATTCTGAAATAGAAGATCTACCTATTATAGTTGAAAATGGAGGTTCTATAATTGGACTTCTTTTTATTAACGGAGTAGTTATTATTGGTTGAAAATTAGTTTCATTGAATATTCTATTATTAGTCATATTTGGTGATTCAATGGATAATAAAGGGGTAAATAATTTATCTATATAAATTCTATCTTCTGTTTTAAATGTAATACTATGATGAGAATTTGTTAATGCATAATTTATTTGATATGTAATAGTAAATGGATGATTACCTTTTATCATAAAATTTTGTCTTAATAATTAATATCGTACAGTAATACTATTACTTAAATTTTTATCTTTAAGACTTAATCCTAATTGAATATTAATATCAAATTTTATTTTTCCTTCAATTAAATTACCTTCTCCTTTTGCAATAATACTTTCTTGGTTATTAATTATACGATCATCTCTAATTTCTAATTCTATTGGTGTATTTAAATTACTTACAGTACTTTTTAAGATTATTTGAATAGTTGATATATGAATATAAGCAATTTTTATTCTATCTGTTTCTTTAATATGAGATAATCTATTTCTAATTTGTTGTTTATTTATTATGGGTATAGTAATATTTCATTGAGTTAATTCTATAGGTATTGCTTGTTTTCCTATAATTTTTCCATAATATATAATATTTTTTCTAGAAAAGAAATTTTTAAATGTGTTATATCTAAAATTGTGTCTTTCGGATAGTGTGAAATTTGATTTTCTTATAGCGTCTTTATTGATATTATTTTTATTAATTAAAGCATCAAAAGTGTATCCAGATTTATTTTCTTCGTTATTAATAACTATTGGTGAGTTTTCTATTTCTTGAGACATACTTATAGTATTAAAACTTCTTTCGATAATTTTTAATTGTTTTAATAACGATGATTTTTTGAATATGGGTACTTAAAAATAATGATTATTTATTTTCATGTTTATGATGTTTATCATGTTTATGATGCTTCATATGCATATATTCTTATTAACGATAGATTTAATATGCAAACTAGTAATAAGAATAATAAGAACGTTACTTAGCTCTGATACCAAATTTTTAGAAACATGCTCTGATACCAAAATTAACGACATGGCGGAATTAATAAAATTAGGATAGAATATACCTGAATGATGCGTCGGAATGGATTGATTGTCTGGGTTAGATATGTTTATATGAATATATGGATATGTTTGGATAGGGTTCTGCTATTCAGAAATAGACGAGCTATTTCAACAGAAGAAGATTGAGAACAACTCAAATCTTAAACACTCAAACTTAGCTTGTTTATTCCATATGGGCAAAGGCCCTATTTATAGGCTCAAAGGAGCCGAGTACAATAATTGAGTTGCAATCGTTTGATTGCAATATGACAAACCTATTTACATTATAGCCCCCCTAGACTATTAATGGACTTACACACTTTATGTTACATCAAATAATATAATACACACTACCAAATTTTTAGAAACATGCTCTGATACCAAATTTTTAGAAACATGCTCTGATGCCAAAATTAAAGACATGGCGGAATTAATAAAATTAGGATAGAATATACCTGAATGATGCGTCGGAATGGATTGATTGTCTGGGTTTGATATGTTTATATGAATATATGGATATGTTTGGATAGGGTTCTGCTATTCAGAAATAGACGAGCTATTTCAACAGAAGAAGATTGAGAACAACTCAAATCTTAAACACTCAAACTTAGCTTGTTTATTCCATATGGGCAAAGGCCCTATTTATAGGCTCAAGAGAGTCGGTTACATAATTGAGTTGCAATCGTTTGATTGCAATACGACATACATATTTACAATATAGCCCCCTAGACTATTGAGGGTTATACACTTTATGTTACATCCTAGACAATACTTTTTGACAATAATAATTATAAAAGACAAATGACAAATAATTACAATTCCTTTCCATATTGAAAGGCCACATGTCTTCAATAATGTGTCTTCTTTAATAATGGCTTCTTATGTCATTGCTTACGCCATTCCTCCCGCCTCCGAAAAGACATGTTTCTGAATAATGTTTGCTTTTGTCATGGCTGACGTTAATCTTCCATGAATGGTGTTTCTTCTGTGTTTTCTGAACAGTGACTGCAATTGTGTCTTGGAGCATGCATAATATGTTTGCAAAGTTGTTTCTTGATATCATCGGGTAATTCAGCCAGTTGATGAGAAATTTTTTCGAAAGGTTGTTCGAATGTTTCAATTGCTTTCATTGCTTCCGGAGTGATTTCATTGTCTGTTAAAGAGTAGATAATGAAAGTTTTACTAGCATAATTTACTCTGATTGTTGACCTTTGATCTTTACCGTTGCCAATGCGTGATGATGCTAAATAAACACCGGCAAGTGCAAAGATTAGATGTTCTTGTGTTGGGGATTCATGGGGTAGATCATCTTTTGTTGGTTTTGAGCCGTTGCTTATTCCCATGTTTGCAAAAGTAATACTTGGGACAATTAGTTGAGATTCTTCATCAAAAATTGGGTAGCTAGAATGCATTTTGATGAATAATCCTCTTTCTTGTTTTGCAAAGCGTATTTTATATTTTCTGATGATAGTTTGCACAGCAGAGGGGAATTCGCTGATGCAGTGTAAATTGGTGCCTTCTAGGTAAATAGTGTCGATGAATCCATGAATAAAATAATCCCATAAAGTCATAGGATCTGATAAATCGGCTAGGAAAAATGCTTTAGGGCCTGGGCGCCTGGCTACTGGGTAAAAGCCCATTAAAGAATGGACCTCGGTGTAGGAAACGAGGCTATCCCATAATTCAGCGAATTTTTTGGCAGATGGTTTTTTCATGGCTTCCTTTTCTTTGGTTGATAGAATGGATTCAAGGGCAATTTTTGCATTTAATTGGTTAAGGGATCTTGGGATGGATACAGGTTTTTGTGGTGTGAAGCTGGTCATAGGTTTTTGTGGTGTTAGGAGAACTGTTTTTGAACATTCTACGTTATCTTTTATTACTGCTTTGTATGCTTCGTTGTATGCGGCTTCTGCTTCATTTTTTGTTTTGTAACTTTTGTGAATAATATTTCTTCCAAGAATATATGAACTGGCAATTCCCCAATTGTCATATACTCCTTTGTTTTCTCCGTTGAAAATCACGTACCATTTCTTTATATTTTGATCTGCTTGAAGTGGTGGATATTCTTCTGGATTTTGTATTATAGGTTGTTTTTCTGACTTGAGCATTGTTTGTGGCTGACTATCATCGGATGAAATTTCTTGAATGTCTTCTTTTGGTTGCTTCGTTGTTGAACTGCTAGCTGCTTCTTCTTTAGGTACTGATTGGGATGATAGAATTTGTATTGTTTGTCGTAGTTGTTCTTTTTCTCGTCTGACTGCTTCGAGTTGTCTGACTAATGATGCTTCTTGCTCTTCTTTTTGTTTGAACTGGTGTTTGATTTGCTTCATGATTGCTTCCATTTCAGTATATCTGTGGATTGAATATTTGCGTCTCTTGGGTACCTGAATAATTACTGAAATTTGTTTGATATGAAAATTTTCATATCAATGTATGCTTTTGGTGATATATTCATATCACTGTATGCTTTTGGTGATATATTCATATCACTGTATGCTTTTGGTGATATATTCATATCACTGTATACTTTATCATTGTTTACTTCAGATGGTACTTTCATACCATTGTATGCTTTAGCAATGTATATTCCAGATAGATTAGATATGAGGTTTCCCTCAAGTTCTAATTCTAGTAATACTTTTTCCATAGGATTATGTACCTGCATCTGAATCAGAATCAGTTGTATATGCATAAATATCTATGTCTGAATCTATATCTGAATCTTCTATGGGTTCGTATCCAAGGTCGTATGCAATTTTTAATATATTTGTTTCTTTTTCTTTTTTAGTCTTTTTCGGGCATTCACAAGCTTTGTGTCCTTCTTCTTGACATATCCAACATTTACAGTCTTTTTTATTCGATGGGCAATAATTTGTTTTGGATTGATATTTTTGTTTATATTGTTTTCTATTTCGGAAATATTTTCTTTCCCCTTGTTTGTAATATTCTTTATATTTGGGTTTATAAGTTTGTTTTTTCCAAATTTTCTTTTTACTTTGTTGTTTTTCTTTACAACCATATTGATTTACTTTGTTAGAAAGGATGTCACAACATAAATCAATTTTTGCATCTTGTGCTGTTTTTTGTTCTAAATATTTTTTCTGCATCCATGCTTTTAATATGCTTATTCGTGCTCCTAAGGTGTCTGCAACTTTATTTTGTTGTAATGCTTCTTGGAAATCTTTTATTACACTTTGGCTTACTAATGATGGTAGTTTTTGATAGAACATATCTAACGCTGCCTTTTTTCTAGTGGGATCTAAATTATAATAATGTTCGGAATATTCGCATATAAATGGTTCTAGATAACACATATTACAAATTCGTAAATTAGTTAAATGCCATAGTGATTCTAATTGAAAAGCTTCTTTTGATATTTTATCTTCAATTTGTTTTCCTATGAATTCCTGAATAAGACGGCTTAATACATTTTTAAATGTTTCCATAGCATCGGTGGTGGCTATCATCATTGTTTCGGTTTCATCAAGAGATGAAAGGAAACGATATGCGTTACCTTGTGTTTTATGAATGATATAATTAAGAAAGTGTTTTGGGTGTAAATTTCTTAATTCTTCGGTTAACTGAATTTGTACTCCCATTTTATTACTCCATTCTTGAATTTTTTGCTTCAGGATTTTGGTCACAATCAATAAAAAGAATATCTGAATTTGTTGGAAATGTAAATAATTTAGGTATGTATTGAGGAGGTATTTTTTCCCATTTGTTTTGTTTATTTTTAACCATTCCTTGTCTATATAAAAAATTTTCTTCTAATGAAGGTGGTCCATAAATATATTGACTTTGATAATCATCTTCAACATATGATTGTTTTCGTTTTAATCCAAAATTGTTTTGTGAATCTCTATATGGATTTGAATAAGGGTTTTCATCATCTGAAGAAAAATCATATATTACTTCTGCGTCATTATCATCTGAATTATTTTCTATTTCTATATTATTTTCTTGCGTTTCAGATGGAATTTCTAGTGCTGCAAATAATTTAGTTAGTGTTTCTACTTTTTCTTGTAAAGTTTCCATATATAAAATTTTTAGTTTCTTTTTTCTAGTGAAGTAGTTGTTTTTTCTATCATATTTAACAAATTAATTTTGTTATTTTATCTTCAAGATTTTTTATTTGTTCTTGTTTCCAATTTATACTATTATTTATTATATGTATTGCTTCAATATTAGATATACAATTTATCATTGATATGTCAGAATCTATTTTTAAGTCTAAAAGAAATTTTTTAGATTGTTTCAATGTTTTATGAAAAAATTTTAATTCTTGTTTATTTGTATCTAGGCTTGAAAAACTCATAATTATAATTTTATAATAATAATGGTTTAGTTTCGTTTTGGATTTAAAGTTACGATTAAAATTTATTTAAAAATAGTAGTGGTAATTATAATAGTGTTTAAAAGACATACGTTTTAAAATACAAATAGTTTTGTTTTTAGACGTCGTATTTGCTTGTAACGGATTTTAATACTAGTTCTTATGAAATATCTAACATCATGAATATGGTTATTGTTTAAAATCGTACCTTGATTATTAGATTTGTAAGAATCCTCGAGATTTTTCTTAGAATTATTTATAGATTCTTGGATTTGTTGTATTCTTAAAATAATATTTCTATTACGAATACAATTCATCAAAATTTTGTTAGACATAAATATATATTTCAAGCATGAATTTGATTAATTTGATTATTAAGAACGAGTATTATTTTAATAAAAATTTCAAATTTTGTAGAATTAATAGTTAAAACAACTCGGAATGATAATATCATGAAGAAATAAAAGTAATTTAACAATTGAAAATATCTTGAGACATATTTATGGTATTAAATCTTCTTACGATAAATATTTTAATTGTTGATAACTTTTTTAAATATGAATATTTAAAAACAATGGTTATTCATTATCTTGTTTATGATGTTTATCATGTTTATGATGCTTATCATGTTTATGATGTTGCATATGTATATATTCTTATTAACGATAGATTGAATATGCAAACTAATAATAAGAATAATAAGAACGTTACTTAGCTCTAATACCAAATTTTTAGAAACATGCTCTGATACCAAATTTTTAGAAACATGCTCTGATACCAAATTTTTAGAAACATGCTCTGATACCAAAATTAAAGACATGGCGGAATTAATAAAATTATGATAGAATATACCTGAATGATGCGTCGGAATGGATTGATTGTCTGGGTTTGATATGTTTATATGAATATATGGATATGTTTGGATAGGGTTCTGCTATTCAGAAATAGACGAGCTATTTCAACAGAAGAAGATTGAGAACAACTCAAATCTTAAACACTCAAACTTAGCTTGTTTATTCCATATGGGCAAAGGCCCTATTTATAGGCTCAAGAGAGCCGGTTACATAATTGAGTTGCAATCGTTTGATTGCAATACAACATACATATTTACAATATAGCCCCCTAGACTATTGAGGGTTATACACTTTATGTTACATCCTAGACACTACTTTTTGACAATAATAATTATAAAAGACAAATGACAAATAATTACAATTCCGGATAATTATTATATGTCTATTGTATTATTGTGATGTAACATAAAGTGTGTAAGTCCCTCAATAGTCTAGGGGGCTATAATGTAAATAGGTTTGTCATATTGCAATCAAACGATTGCAACTCAATTATTGTACTCGGCTCCTTTGAGCCTATAAATATGGCATTTGCCCATATGGAATAAACAAGCTAAAATTGAGTGTTTAAGATTTGAGTTGATCTCAATCTTCTTCTGTTGAAATAGCTCGTCTATTTCTGAATAGCAGAACCCTATCCAAACATATCCATATATTCATATAAACATATCAAACCCAGACAATCAATCCATTCCGACGCATCATTCAGGTATATTCTATCTTAATTTTATTAATTCCGCCATGTTTTTCAATTTGGTATCAGAGCATGTTTCTAAAAATTTGGTATCAGAGCATGTTTCTAAAAATTTGGTATCAGAGCTAAGTAACGTTCTTATTATTCTTATTATTAGTTTGCATATTCAATCTATCGTTAATAAGAATATATACATATGCATATGCAGCATCATAAACATGATAAGCATCATAAACATGATAATGAATAACCATTGTTTTTTAAATATTCATATCTAAAAAAAGTTATCAACAATTAAAATATTTATCGAAAGAAGTTTTAATACTATAAATATGTCTCAAGATATTTTGTTCAATTGTTATATTATTTCTCCATGATAATCTCATTCCGAGTTATTTTAACTATTAATTCTACAAAATTTGAAATTTTTATTAAAATAATACTCGTTCTTAATAATCAAATTAATCAAATTCATGCTTAAAATATATATTTATGTCTAACAAAATTTTGATGAATTGCATTCCTAATAGAAATATTATTTTAAAAATACAACAAATCCAAAATCTATAAATAATTCTAAGAAAAATCTCAAGGATTCTTACAAACCTAATAATCAAGGTACGATTTTAAACAATAACCATATTCATGATGTTAGATATTTCATAAGAACTAGTATTAAAATCCGTTACAAGCAAATACGACGTCTAAAAACAAAACTATTTGTATTTTAAAACGTATGTCTTTTAAACACTATTATAATTACCACTACTATTTTTAAATAAATTTTAATCGTAACTTTAAATCCAAAACGAAACTAAACCATTATTATTATAAAATTATAATCATGAGTTTTTCAAGCCTAGATACAAATAAACAAGAATTAAAATTTTTTCATAAAACATTGAAACAATCTAAAAAATTTCTTTTAGACTTAAAAATAGATTCTGACATATCAATGATAAATTGTATATCTAATATTGAAGCAATACATATAATAAATAATAGTATAAATTGGAAACAAGAACAAATAAAAAATCTTGAAGATAAAATAACAAAATTAATTTGTTAAATATGATAGAAAAAACAACTACTTCACTAGAAAAAAGAAACTAAAAATTTTATATATGGAAACTTTACAAGAAAAAGTAGAAACACTAACTAAATTATTTGCAGCACTAGAAATTCCATCTGAAACGCAAGAAAATAATATAGAAATAGAAAATAATTCAGATGATAATGACGCAGAAGTAATATATGATTTTTCTTCAGATGATGAAAACCCTTATTCAAATCCATATAGAGATTCACAAAACAATTTTGGATTAAAACGAAAACAATCATATGTTGAAGATGATTATCAAAGTCAATATATTTATGGACCACCTTCATTAGAAGAAAATTTTTTATATAGACAAGGAATGGTTAAAAATAAACAAAACAAATGGGAAAAAATACCTCCTCAATACATACCTAAATTATTTACATTTCCAACAAATTCAGATATTCTTTTTATTGATTGTGACCAAAATCCTGAAGCAAAAAATTCAAGAATGGAGTAATAAAATGGGAGTACAAATTCAGTTAACCGAAGAATTAAGAAATTTACACCCAAAACACTTTCTTAATTATATCATTCATAAAACACAAGGTAACGCATATCGTTTCCTTTCATCTCTTGATGAAACCGAAACAATGATGATAGCCACCACCGATGCTATGGAAACATTTAAAAATGTATTAAGCCGTCTTATTCAGGAATTCATAGGAAAACAAATTGAAGATAAAATATCAAAAGAAGCTTTTCAATTAGAATCACTATGGCATTTAACTAATTTACGAATTTGTAATATGTGTTATCTAGAACCATTTATATGCGAATATTCCGAACATTATTATAATTTAGATCCCACTAGAAAAAAGGCAGCGTTAGATATGTTCTATCAAAAACTACCATCATTAGTAAGCCAAAGTGTAATAAAAGATTTCCAAGAAGCATTACAACAAAATAAAGTTGCAGACACCTTAGGAGCACGAATAAGCATATTAAAAGCATGGATGCAGAAAAAATATTTAGAACAAAAAACAGCACAAGATGCAAAAATTGATTTATGTTGTGACATCCTTTCTAACAAAGTAAATCAATATGGTTGTAAAGAAAAACAACAAAGTAAAAAGAAAATTTGGAAAAAACAAACTTATAAACCCAAATATAAAGAATATTACAAACAAGGGGAAAGAAAATATTTCCGAAATAGAAAACAATATAAACAAAAATATCAATCCAAAACAAATTATTGCCCATCGAATAAAAAAGACTGTAAATGTTGGATATGTCAAGAAGAAGGACACAAAGCTTGTGAATGCCCGAAAAAGACTAAAAAAGAAAAAGAAACAAATATATTAAAAATTGCATACGACCTTGGATACGAACCCATAGAAGATTCAGATATAGATTCAGACATAGATATTTATGCATATACAACTGATTCTGATTCAGATGCAGGTACATAATCCTATGGAAAAAGTATTACTAGAATTAGAACTTGAGGGAAACCTCATATCTAATCTATCTGGAATATACATTGCTAAAGCATACAATGGTATGAAAGTACCATCTGAAGTAAACAATGATAAAGTATACAGTGATATGAATATATCACCAAAAGCATACAGTGATATGAATATATCACCAAAAGCATACAGTGATATGAATATATCACCAAAAGCATACATTGATATGAAAATTTTCATATCAAACAAATTTCAGTAATTATTCAGGTACCCAAGAGACGCAAATATTCAATCCACAGATATACTAAAATGGAAGCAATCATGAAGCAAATCAAACACCAGTTCAAACAAAAAGAAGAGCAAGAAGCATCATTAGTCAGACAACTCGAAGCAGTCAGACGAGAAAAAGAACAACTACGACAAACAATACAAATTCTATCATCCCAATCAGTACCTAAAGAAGAAGCAGCTAGCAGTTCAACAACGAAGCAACCAAAAGAAGACATTCAAGAAATTTCATCCGATGATAGTCAGCCACAAACAATGCTCAAGTCAGAAAAACAACCTATAATACAAAATCCAGAAGAATATCCACCACTTCAAGCAGATCAAAATATAAAGAAATGGTACGTGATTTTCAACGGAGAAAACAAAGGAGTATATGACAATTGGGGAATTGCCAGTTCATATATTCTTGGAAGAAATATTATTCACAAAAGTTACAAAACAAAAAATGAAGCAGAAGCCGCATACAACGAAGCATACAAAGCAGTAATAAAAGATAACGTAGAATGTTCAAAAACAGTTCTCCTAACACCACAAAAACCTATGACCAGCTTCACACCACAAAAACCTGTATCCATCCCAAGATCCCTTAACCAATTAAATGCAAAAATTGCCCTTGAATCCATTCTATCAACCAAAGAAAAGGAAGCCATGAAAAAACCATCTGCCAAAAAATTCGCTGAATTATGGGATAGCCTCGTTTCCTACACCGAGGTCCATTCTTTAATGGGCTTTTACCCAGTAGCCAGGCGCCCAGGCCCTAAAGCAGTTTTCCTAGCCGATTTATCAGATCCTATGACTTTATGGGATTATTTTATTCATGGATTCATCGACACTATTTACCTAGAAGGCACCAATTTACACTGCATCAGCGAATTCCCCTCTGCTGTGCAAACTATCATCAGAAATTATAAACTACGCTTTGCAAAACAAGAAAGAGGATTATTCATCAAAATGCATTCTAGCTACCTAATTTTTGATGAAGATTCTCAACTAATTGTCCCAAGTATTACTTTTGCAAACATGGGAATAAGCAACGGCTCAAAACCAACAAAAGATGATCTACCCCGTGAATCACCAACACAAGAGCATCTAATCTTTGCACTTGCCGGTGTTTATTTAGCATCATCACGCATTGGCAACGGTAAAGATCAAAGGTCAAGAATCAGAGTAAATTATGCTAGTAAAACTTTCATTATCTACTCTTTAACAGACAATGATTCTCCGGAAGCAATGAAAGCAATTGAAACATTCGAACAACCTTTCGAAAAATTTTCTCATCAACTGGCTGAATTACCCGATGATATCAAGAAACAACTTTGCAAACATATTATGCATGCTCCAAGACACAATTGCAGTCACTGTTCAGAAAACACAGAAGAAACACCATTCATGGAAGATTAACGCCAGCCATGACACAAGCAAACATTATTCAAAAACATGTCTTTTCGGAGGCGGGAGGAATGACGTAAGCAATGACATAAGAAGCCATTATTAAAGAAGACATTATTGAAAACACGTGTCCTTTCAATATGGAAGGGATTGTTATTAAATTAAAGTGTCGGTAGGATAATTATTATATGTCTATTGTATTATTGTGATGTAACATAAAGTGTGTAAGTCCCTCAATAGTCTAGGGGGCTATAATGTAAATAGGTTTGTCATATTGCAATCAAACGATTGCAACTCAATTATTGTACTCGGCTCCTTTGAGCCTATAAATAGGGCCTTTGCCCATATGGAATAAACAAGCTAAAATTGAGTGTTTAAGATTTGAGTTGATCTCAATCTTCTTCTGTTGAAATAGCTCGTCTATTTCTGAATAGCAGAACCCTATCCAAACATATCCATATATTCATATAAACATATCAAACCCAGACAATCAATCCATTCCGACGCATCATTCAGGTATATTCTATCTTAATTTTATTAATTCCGCCATGTTTTTCAATTTGGTATCAGAGCATGTTTCTAAAAATTTGGTATCAGAGCATGTTTCTAAAAATTTGCGAATGGATTGATTGTCTGGGTTTGATATGTTTATATGAATATATGGATATGTTTGGATAGGGTTCTGCTATTCAGAAATAGACGAGCTATTTCAACAGAAGAAGATTGAGAACAACTCAAATCTTAAACACTCAATTTTAGCTTGTTTATTCCATATGGGCAAAGGCCCTATTTATAGGCTCAAAGGAGCCGAGTACAATAATTGAGTTGCAATCGTTTGATTGCAATATGACAAACCTATTTACATTATAGCCCCTAGACTATTGAGGGACTTACACACTTTATGTTACATCACAATAATACAATAGACATATAATAATTATCCTACCGACACTTTAATTTAATAACAATCTCTTCCATATTGAAAGGACACGTGTTTTCAATAATGTCTTCTTTAATAATGGCTTCTTATGTCATTGCTTACGTCATCCCCCCCCCCTTTTTCTCTCTATCAGCCGCTTGTCCCCTGTCTTTTGGTTGGAGTTTTATTTTTATTTTTCCACTTCTTTCGTTTTTTAGTAATATTTTTTTTTAAATAAATCTGATAAAACCAAAGTTTATAAAATTTTATTTTCTACAAAATGAGCATGATCATTAAATTTGAAAAAATGAAATTTAATTATATAAAAAAATTAGAATGTTTTTCCAAAAATCATGAAAATTTAAGGAATACTTCTATTCATTATACTAGTGACATTCTAAAAAGAATTTTTTGAAATTAAGTTTTTGAGTTGTTTATTTTTCAATTTTAAAAAATATTGTTTTTATAAAATATAACGGAATTCTTTTATCCAAATTCAAAAAAGCAAATGATTGAGTTCATGGTAATACTATTTTAATGAGTTTATATATATATATATATATATATATATATATATATATATATATTGTTAAGGAAATAAGCATTATTTTAAAATTATTTTAAGTTTTTATAAAAAGTAAGCCGTTGAAATTTTCATTCTACACATCAAAAATCCTTTTAAAAGTTTATATATATATATATATATATATATATATATATATATATATATATATATATAATAAGGTTGTTTAGATACCAAACTTTATTTTAAAAGATTATAATTTTTTTTAAATGTTGAACATAATATAATCCAAAATGGGATGATGCAAAATATTAATGATTCAAAAAAAATGTTATGATTCAACGTATTTATGATCCTAAAGTTTTTATGATCTAAAAACTAATTTAATTCAAATATTGTGTGATCCCTATTTATATCTTTTATGATTCAAAATTAAATTATTTGAAATATATAATGATCCAAATTTATTTTCTGAACAAAAACTTTATTTAAGTGAATATAGTATTGATGCAAAATAATGATTCAAAATAATTCGATTCAAAATTTTATAATCCAAAAATAATATAATTAAAAAACAGTATGAACAGAAAATGTTATGATGCCTAATATTTTTATTATTTAAAACTTTTATAATTACTAAATATTAAAAACTCGAACCGATATTTAATTTAAAAACATAAAAAAATAAAAAAAAAACTAAAAAAACACAAGTAACTTCAAATATGTAATAAATACATCAAAAAATAAAAAAATAAAACAAATTTTTTAAAATAAAAAACGAAAAAATAAATAAAATAAAAGCGAAAAATAAAATTAAAAACGTTAAAACCCAGAATATATATGTTTATACTTTTCTTTTTGAATATAAAAAAAATTAAAAAAAAGTAATAAAAAAAAGTTTAAAAAAAACAAAAAAACAAAAAACAAAAATAAATAATAAAACTCACTTAAATAACGTTACATGAACATTCGTCGAATGTGATTAAAGTATCGGGTTCGTATTAATTACGACCGACGTATGTCGTATGCGAACGCGTCACGTCCAAGTATTGGATTTGATGTTTTTGTCTTTGATGAAGTCGGTAGCACTCGATCCATACCATATATATATATATATATATATATATATATATATATATATATATATATATATATATATATATATATATATATATATATATAGCCCAGTAAGTGTTAAACAAAAAAATGTGATTTAAAAAGAAGATAATTGTGAAATTTCTAAAAATTTTGGAAGTAAATCAGGTAAGTTAGAAATTGCATTTTAAGAACTTTGAAGGATTACAATGCATATATGATAAAAAAACGATGTAGTCTCGTGGGTTTTGATACCTAAGTTTATATACTTTCTAGGGTATATTCATTTTTCGTGTGTGTGTGTGTGTGTATATATATATATATATATATATATATATATATATATATATATATATATATATATATATATATATATATATGGGATAATGACTTAAAAGGGTAATGTATTTTTTAATTTGTACACATTTAGTCACTGACTTTTTTTTTCGTTCACATTACCCCTTCAACTTGTTAAACTGTATATATTTAGTCATTATGACCGGCTACTCTAGGTTAGCCGGTAAAAATGACTAATAGGGTAATATATTTCTCACTTTGTACACATTTAGTCCTTAATATATTTTTTTTTGCAAAATAAGACATTTTTGTTTTTGTACTCATTCAGTCTTATAAATGATTTCTTTAGGTTTTTCTCTTGACATCTTACGTGGGATAGTCATATGGTAGTGGGATAGGTTGAGGTGGTCCTGTTATATGTTGTAGGCCAAGATACCTGGTACGGGTCGGTTGTAAGCCGTAGGCACGGAGGCTCGAGAAGAGCGGTTGGGTTAAGGCAGCATACTGACAAACCCGGGGTATTTCAGTCTGATGACTGATTGGACTTGTTGCATGTTGGCATTCCAGTCTGATGACTGATTGGGCCAATGTATTCCAATCTGATGAGTGTTGGCTCGTTATGCATGATAATATGTTTGTTGTATCGAGTATTTTGGGGGAACCTCATTAAACTTTGTGTTTACCCAGTTGTTTATGTTTTCAGGTTATATCGTTGATCGTGGGAAGGCGAAAGCATGACTGTACACACTCATCAACAATATTGAAGATTCCGCGTTTCTTTTATTACTCTGATTTTCGATAAATATATTTTGGAATAAACGTTTTTTTCTTAATAATGGATTTATAATTATGGATTTTTGCCTTATTTAAAAATGAAAATTTTTAGTTGTGAAAATGAGACGTTACACATAAACATCAACAGTCCCACACACTTCATCAATGATTGTCCCACGTAAGATGTCGTGAGAAAAACCTAAAGAAATCATTCATAAGTACTAAATGAGTACAAAAACAAAAATGACTTATTTTGAAACAAAAAAAATATTAAGAACTAAATGTGTACAAAATGAAAAATATATTATCCTATTAAGTCATTTTTTCCCGCTAACCTGTAATAACCGGTCATAAGGACTGAATGTATACAGTTTAACAAGTTGAATGGGTAAATGTGGACGAAAAAAAACTCAGTGATTAAATGTGTACAAATCAAAAAATATATTACCCTTTTAAATCATTATCCCTATATATATATATATATATATATATATATATATATATATATATATATATATATATATATATATATAATTTAATTTTACAGTTTGTTAGAGAACATAAAAACTAAAATACGTTTGCATCGTTACATAAGTTATGATGTCGAGCTTTTTTTTTCTAAATTTAAATGTACTTTGTTAATATACAAGAATAATTATTAAAATTTCACGATGTTTCTCATAAAAGGTCCACATATTGTATGTATGTAAGGTAAACATAATTGCCCGTATGGTTGCAAAAGTGATGTATGCGCTTGAAAATAATATATATTTTATGAATTCCCAACCCACTAATACTATGACATAAAAAAGTACGATATATTTTATTTTTGTTTTCAAAGTTAGTGTGAAAAAAAAAACAATATTTGTACCACTCTATATAAACAAGATGTTTTTGAGCGGTAAAAATGATAATTTGATATACTAATTTTTTTAGTCTTAATTACAGAATGATTAAAATATAATGCTTATTTATCATCGTATAATGAATGATAAAGGAAACGGGCAACAAGTTGCGCCGCTAAACTTTTTTGTATGGTAAAATCAATTTTTTTGAAGACTACATTCATAGATCTACGGGGATATAACATTATTATGCATGATCCGTTGTACTCTATTAAGAAGTTCACCGCATATACATTAATAAGCATTTAGCCTAAAATGCTGAATTTTAAGAGGTACAAACATTATTGCGATAATTACAATCAATTTATGCATGCAAATCATATCCGGTCAACACCCTGAAAAAGTCAAATAGCGGTTGAAAGTGAGTCGTCTTTGAAGTCGTAGATCCCAGCAAGAATCGCTCAATTTTGGTTCATATTCCCCTATATGGGAGACTCATTCAAATGTTTTCTTCTATAAAATCCACCACAACACCATATGATCTCGATTTACAGATCTTTAAACTAACTAATGCTTTTAACCTTACTCTTGCAGGACTTCTATGGATACCACCTATCTCCCACGTCCACAATATGTCGCCATCACCACCGTCAATTGCTTGAAGATTCACAAATCTGGAAACCCATAACAGATTATTCACTCTACTCAAGGTTCCACTCCATACTTCCTTTTCAATCTATTGTTCCTTCTCCTGATTTGCGTTTAAAACCTAAATATTTTCAAAGCTTTTCTCTCGAACCCTAGCTTCAAACAAGCTCTCTAAAAGCAATAATACACAGAGATTGATATTGAAGACAACAATACAGAGAATTACACTCGAACCCTAGCTTATTCTTTTCAAACCCTTTTCTTCTTTCCATTTCTATTTGATTACTATTCCTCTCTCCTTTAAACATGGGATTGATACTGAAGACAAAAATACATATAACTGATTCTTCTTAATCCTTTCGTACAACCATCATCTAACAATCCTAACATATAACGTTCTCGCCTCCCTTTGACACCACCAAAACCCTAAATCTAAACCACTGTTGTTGCTATATGCCACCGCTTCAATCTAGACAGCTGTTTACCAAAGAAACAACCTGCAATTAAAGTTCCCAAACAATATAACAATATTTGACAGCATGTTAAAGGGTATAAGATATTTGATATGTTATATTTTTTTGCAGAGTTGTACGGGAAAAAATTAGATCTATTCCTACTAATCCTCTCATTTTGTAGTTATTGAGGCATGGTCTTCCCCCTTATTTTTTTAAATTTCATATGAAACACTTTTTCTTTTATCATTTTAGTGCCTGGATGATTTTTGTGTCATTGGTTTAAGCGGCTTTCCCAAAGACCAAAAGAGTTGGGTTTTTAGTGGATTATTTCTTAATTTTTATGTAAAATTATCTTTTATTCTAACAACTATACCCTATTTTCTTTCATTTTATTGTTCATAGCAACTCCTAATGATAACTATATCAAAGTTAGACATTCATTTAAACTTCAAGCTTCTGATGCATTATTTCTTGGTTTTATGCAGATTTTTCTTGAGATTAATCCATAGATACGACCAATCGATAGAGTTTAAGTTTTTCTTGATTTTTGTTTACCATTTTTCTAACTTCTAAGTGTTTGGTTTCTTAGAAAAAATGTAAAAGGTTCATGATTTTAGGTAAATTTTCAATCAGGAATCCCCAGAACCAAACAAAGAGACAAAACCCTCATCAAGAAAAATACTTTGATGTAAATGCAAAAAATGGCATGGTAATTTGCCTGTGTGTATGCGTGTTGTGTTATGTGTGTCTTTTCGTATAAAGTTAATTTTTTTTTATAAAATTTAAAGTACAGTCATAACATTGTATTTGATTTTTTTCTTATTAAAGCATTGTACTTTGAAAATACAATGCTATGATTGGTTGTATTTTGAAAAGGCTAATGTTGATATGTGCATTAGGGGTGAGCAAAAACCACACCGCAACTAAAATTAACCGCAAAAACCGCATAAACCGCAACCGCAATAAAAACTGATGATGAAGTTTTCTGTTTTTCAAAAACCGCAAATTTGCGGTGCGGTGCGGTTATTAGTTTTCAAAAACCGCAAAAACACCGCACCGCACCGCATATATTATATACAATTTTTTTAATTAATTATTAATATATTAAATATTAAAAATAAGACAATTTTAATGGATGAAAGATGGATAAAATACGAGAAGACAAAAGTATTGGTTTTTTGTTATGTTTAACTTTGAAAAATGGTGATATTAGACAATTTTAAGATATTTCTTGTTAATTACTATTGATTTGACGTTTTTAAGATATTAGTTGTTTGTAATTTAAGTTAATTGTCTTATACCTTATGGTTTTTTATTATTATTACAAGTAATATGTTTGAACTCTTAAAACTGTTTGAGCTCCAAACTGTGGTTAAAAACCACACAAAATAACCGCACCAAATCCATGCGGTTAATAACCGTAACACGGAAAAAATAAAACCACACCGCAAAAATAACCGCCTAACCGCACCGCAAAAATAACCGCACCAAGCGGTTATGAAAATGGATTAACCGCATTTGCGGTTAGTGGTGAGGTTTTGGCTAATAACCGCACCAAACCGCACCGCGCTCACCCCTAATGTGCATTGTGTTTCATGGTTTCAGGTGGAAAATCTATATTACTCAATTTTGAATGTTTTTGGTGAAACAACTTCTGAAATTCGAGTATTTGAAACAGCTTATTTTTTTCTTGCTGAAATACTTTTTGTTTTCAATTGCTTGACCACTTCATTAAATTATTTACTCATTTTTACTTTTTTTTGGAAACAGATAATGCATTAGAAAAAACACCCACACCTAGCAAGAGGCAATAAGAATCATAATAATATAGATTGCGGTCAATATAATGATATGTGTGACTAATATGGAGCATGAAAGTTTGCCATTGTTTTTCCATTTACTAAACAAATCTACTGTATAAATTTTGATCTGTATGTAGGTAAACAGAAGGGGAATTGTGGGATTGGGCATTATGAATGTGCATGCTAATTAATTAATCTGTTTTCTAAAAGAAGTCAAATTTGCTTCATCGTGATAACGTATTGTTTTGTATACATTAATGATTGTATTTAGTAAATATGTAAGAACTACTCAAAATAAGAATCATATTAGTTGGACATGAGAGCCATAATGGTTGGAAATATGACATGCCAAAAGTCTAACTTATTTCTAAAATAAAGTTTTGACCAAAATAACCTTAATATTTGATATATAAATTGTCTAGGAAAAAAAGAAAAAAGAAATAATATAAATTTTAGATCTCAAGATGGTCTTTTTATTTAGCTACTATGTTAAATACTAATTAAATCTATTTTAATTTTAGTAATATTTATTTTATAATCTTTGTTATTTTTTATACATGTTTAATATCATTTAAAATGAAATTATTATAATAATTATGGTTTATGAGTTTAATAAAAAAGATTAAAGTGATGAGGTCATGTTGAGGGTAGCTAAAAAAGTAAAAATCTTGGTATTTGTTCTTAATTTGATTTTTTTAGACAATTAATACATCAAATTACATTCATTTAGTTGATTTTATTCATTGCATGATTATAGACGGCTTAAACATTTTTCAGAAAATTAAAAGTAGAAAAATTTTATTAACCTTACATCATGAAAAACAGTGAATTTTTCAGAAAAATGACTTCGGCATCCAAGATGTTACAAAGAGTAAAATGAAAGTAGTTATATGTAATTAATGGTTCAGTAATATTAAATAGTGATGAAATTTTACAATTTAGTATTAGTGACACTTTTATATTTCTAATGACAAAGTCATTATAACTACCATTATATTGTTTCTCACCGACGGTGAATTTGATTAGATTATGATTCAAAACAATATTGTATGTTTCTTTTTAACCGAAACATACTTTTACTTTTAACAAAGAAACATACATTTCTTTTTAGTCGACATATCTATATATTTGGAATACGACATGTTGTCGAAATGAAACCAATAGCCAAAGGAAAACTAATCGTTATCGCTGCATAGCATGACTACCTTTATGTGACATTGTCAAAAAGGAAATCACATGGAAATTGAAAAATATTAATGAAGCGGAAAATTCAAAAGTAATGAAGTCTATACATCAAATGTGGTTTATAAATAATGTACAATCAATCATTTGGTCATACACATTTGTAAAAATATATGGTCCAGATGGTTTTATATGACATTATCTAGAGGGATATCACGTATCAATACAAAAGTTTTGTATTAGTGAAGTCTGGCGAACAATTCAACAATAGTGAAATATATATATCAAATGTGGTGTATAAAGAAGTGTTGCACGATTAATAATGCACAATCAATCATGTGTACATGTACATTTGTAAAGAATCCCAACTTTTTATTTCTAATTTTATTGATTTCGATTCTGCTAGCAAGACTCTTATTGATAATTGTATAGATGCAACAAACTATTTGAGCAAAAAACTAATCGTTTGTAGAGGTACAAGCCCTTATTGCATCATGTACAATGATTTTATGCTTTGAAATCTAATCCGGTCAACATTGAGTATATAAAGATAAGTAAGAATTCAGTCAACATGAATGAAACAGTCAAAATCTAATTTGTAGGAAAATATAAAAAACGTGACAATAAATTGTGGATTAGAAAAACAATATATTGATCTTAATGATAATGTCAAACACAATTTGACTCGGTCTGCATTCCTATCCCACCCAACAATATGGCCAGTGTATCTCAAGTTTTGAATTGGTCATTTGATCCTTGCATTAATCCAGGCAAAAATCTCTCAATGCTGGCCATCTTCCCCTATATCAAGCGCTATTCGTCACTTAGTTGAACTATTTATCCACATCTCAGATTACAGATTCAATTTCATTTAGCATCTACGTAGCCTTTCTCTCTCAATCCCATCGCATCCTTTCATCCTCCCCAATCATTTTAAAAACACCCGTCCCCCTTTAATCCTTGATCGATTTGTGTTGAATCCAAGTGTTTCTCCCCTCATCCGCCTTCATAATTTGGACAGTACGTGGCAATCTATATCAATAAGTTCACATTCACCGGATTTGCAAATACACAAAGACGAACAAGATGTATGATTTTAAACCCTTATAATTGTTTATCTTCCTCTTATTTTTGTTTACGTTCATAAACTTTGTGATTAGGTCATGACAGAATCCTCATAATTTAGAAGCTGAGGTATTTGGTGTTCAAATCTATGGAAAAGTTAGCACGTGAGAGTTCTATGGTTCCGACGAGGTCAGGCAAGTTGTTGCTGACCTCTCTTCTACCATCTCTCAACTATATCTTACTTGAAATCCTCTTACTATACATTGAACTTCATCTCTTCACTCATGATTTTTTGGTAAAATGTTTTCTTTGTAGGTCATAGAGAAGCAAAAAGTGGTCAATATGGCATACAAAATCAGCATGGTGTACTGGGATGATAAATACAAAATGGACAAACCTAGCAACTCATGTTTTTGGAAGAAAAAATTAGCAGCTCATGTTGTTAGAAGACTAACTTCAGGTAACTTATTTAAAGCATTAAAATATTTTAGTAACTGTTTGTATACATCATTAATGGGAAAAACTAGCACTTAAATGTTGCAGGATCAGGCATGTTGTTGGAATGTTTATCAACGTATACATCACTTAATGGGAAAAAATAATCCCTTAATTAGTGTGTATGTGTAATATATATATATATATATATATATATATATATATATATATATATATATATATATATATATATATATATATGTCTCAAAACCATTTGGAGGATCGGATAGTAATACTTCAGGAAAACTCATCGTTTCTTTGTCCCTAAATATATGTATAAACATGCTTTGTCTAATTACTTTTCTGATGACACTGCCACAGGGAGATGGCAGCTCGGAAGGGGACATTTACCTACACGTAACACACCGTTGGTAATAATTATATATGTTAACGTGACCTTTTTTTTTTAGTAATTTAGTAATTTAGTCTCCAAAAAAAGTTAATAAAAAAACTAATACATTTTGTAGGTTTTTTAACTTAATATTTCAGTACTTTGCTGGTGATACTTGCTGGAATTGCTCCTAAAATCTTTGATTAATGAGTTGAAGAAGATTCTCACTGAAAAGGGCCACACCTATGGTCGAGTCCATGTGAAACAAATTCGCCAAACTCTAAAAACTAAACCCTCACATTATAGAGTTATTGACTTAGCTCTTCATGTTGTAATGTTTTGTTCGTGGTGATGTTTTTACATAATTTATAGACATGAGCCTTAGGTGCAGCAAGGTCCTGAATGTTCAGAAAAGAATGTCGAAGATTTGCTCGTTGCCTTAGTTATTGTGAGCTTTCAAGTAGCTGATATATGGTATCAATCTCATGTGATGGGTTAGGCATGGAAAAGAAAAAAGAAAACTATCAACCAAAATCACTGTAAAGATGAAACAAAGAAGGAACCACATGATTAACAATATAATTTTTGTATATATTTTTTGTAGCATTACATTGTACATTCTTTTTTTCCCATTATATTTAGGGTTAAGACATGATAAACATTGGTTTGAGCTCAAGCTATACATCAGGGCCACCATTAAAAGTTATGCATTTGTTTGATTTTGTCAATTTGTGAAAAAATCTTTAAGCATGTCATATTAAATGTCGTAATTTGTCATATCTTAGTTTTGCAAGTACTTTTTTTTCAAGCCCAATGGTCTTCAAGGATTATAGAGCTTAATTTTTGGATTTTATGTATTTTGTATTTATCTTTTAAGGTACACTGTTTAGTATTACTTCATTTATAGTATGTATTTTGTATTTAATATTTTGATTATATGTATTTTTCAATTATTTTGATAAATTCAAATTTTTTCTAAAACAATTTATGAACCAACATTTGTGTTTGTTCAATTTGTTATGATTGATTTTTTGTTAGTGATAAGATTATAATTTGAAAGTTATTTATAGAAGTAGTAGTGAAAATATTGTAAAATTATAATTTGAAAGTTATTTATTGAAATAATAGTGAAAATATTGTAAAATTGACTAAAATGTTTGTCTAATAATTTTTCGAAATATGTCATTTTCTTAAAATTCTAAGCCACTTATCATTTTATATCGATAATGTAACACCCATAAAATTTGAGCCAAATTAAAACATTTTAATTCATTCAGAAACCATTAAGTTCATACACCTTGTTTTCAAAATAGTTTAAACATCAGAGTATCCCCCAGAACCATATCACATAAATCATAAAACATGAGGAGCGGTACGATCACGCCTTCGCCTTGTCACGATCTCCTGAAGTACCTGAAACAATACACTGAACTGTAAGCCCGAAAGCTTAGTGAATTACCCCCAAAATACCAACCACACATAAACATACTCATAACATATCATAAATAGAACAGCCATGTACATCGGGTCTACTGTGTGACTGGTCCGCCCGCACCGGACCTTCAGTCCGCCTGGTCCACCCTCCGAGTCTAGCCATGCACATCGAGTCTACAGTGTGATTGGTCCGCCCGCACCGGACCTTCAATCCACCTGGTCCACTCTCTGAGTCTACAGTATGACTGGTCCGCCCGCACCGGGCCTTCAGTCGGCCCGGTCCACTCTCCGAGCCTCGGCACGTCTGGTCCGCCCTCTTGGGGCCTTCAGCCTATCCGGACCGCTCGCTGGGCCTTCGGAATATCCGGTCCGCCCTGGGTATGTTGGCCTACAGCACAAAGCAGGACCCGCCTCAACCCAACCCCCGTCAAACAACCATGTGCACATAAAACAACTAATCACATAACAATCCTTAACCATACAAACAGTCTAACAGATCACATAGCATATCAACATCCTAACCAGGATCCGACCTAACCGGTCACTAGCATAACATTACCCTATATACCGGGTACCGACCTTAACCAGGTCACTAACATAACACCATCCTAAATACCAGGATGCAGATCTAGCAAAACAATAACATAACAAACAATACCCGGATTTCCATCCGATAAAGGGCCGGCCTTGGTGCCGTAGACCCTGTCGATATAGTGAGGATAACTCACCTGAAATGAAGAACCGAACCAAGGAAGCACACACCCGAAGCATTGCTCCAAACTCCCACACCTATTGCCACCAATGGACCATTGACATAAATACCAAAATTACAAAAAAACCCTTTAAACTGGTCAACTCTTGGTCAAAGTCAAAGTCAAACTTACTGACTGACCCTACTCGCCGAGTCAACCCGTTGACTCGTCGAGTCTTATACTCTGAAAACTCTTAGAACACGACTCAACTCGCCGAGTCACCCCAAGACTCGTCAAGTCCAACGATCTCCGAGTCCCATCCTGTCCAACTCACTGAGTCACCCTTCGACTCACTGATCTGCGTCTTAACCAGAAGAGGTTAGGGGTTCTGCGACCTGACTCGCCGAGTCCAAGAACAGACTCGCCGAGTCCAAGGCAATCTTCAACAGACTCGCCGAGTTGTTCTTCCAACTCGCCGAGTCCATGCACATGTTCATACAACTCGTCGAGTACACCCATGTGACTCGCCGAGTCTCTTCAGTTCTTAATCCATACAGAGGCTTTTCGAACCATGCATGGGCTCCAATCCATAGATCCACTCTTCTACAACCTAACCCTCACATAAATTTGCAAAGTTTACGTGAAACCAAGGAGATATAAGCCCAAAACACTCTAGGGCTAGGGTTTATAACAAAGGGGCTTCACCAATAACTCTTAGACAGGAGCTTTATGACATTAAGGACCATCACAAGCCTAGATCTGAAGTAGCAACCTCAGATCTAAGCCTCTAACTCGAAATAGCTCACAATCATACCAAACATGCCCCAAATCTCAATGATAATAGATCTAGATACAAAAGAGCCCAAGCAACAGATTAATACCTCCAATGTATGCTCCAACTGAAGTAGATCCCGGATCTACACCACTCCTTTGCAGCAACCTCTTGATCTTCAAGCCCCTTTCCAAGATTTTCTCCTCTAAAGCTCTATTCTCTCTATTAATGGAAGCTCACTCGATTCTAGGGTTTCTGGATCTCAAAGGGGTAGCAAAGAGGTTGAGGGTGGGTTATAATGTGCTTTATATAAGGCACAACCCCCGGGATTAGGGTTTTCTCTCTTCAGCACCAACTCTTCGAGTCCAAGTCGCCGACTCGGCGAGTTGGCCACTTAAACCGCGATAAAATCCCGCTCCGACTCGGCGAGTAAACGGACCTACTCGTCGAGTCCCTTTCCTAAATTTACACTTTTGGCCCTTCATTGAACAATTGAAATTTGGGGTGTTACAACTCTCCCCCACTTAAATTAGGCTTCGTCCTCGAAGCCTACTGCAGTATACGCTTCAGAACAAACCCCTTGCACTGCAGACTCCGATTTCTCAATCAACTCATGCTCTTACAAACCCTACTTCCGCATCTCTCTTAAAATGGCTCATTCTCACGTGGCATCCTTGCCACTACTCCAAGACGACCCTCGGCCTTTCAACTCAATAGCACTACATATTAACCACGTATAACCCGATGATACCATCCCTTCAAATCAGGAACACACCTTCGCGCCCTGCGAACGCTAGATACCGCAAACACCCACTGAGCTCTGCCAAGACACTAATCCATCTTCCTTCGCCCAAAATTGGCGATAACCCTGATAACTTGCAACCTGGAACGAATCCTGTTCCACCCTCTGGTTCTATCCCTTACGCACTGATAGGATAATGCATCCCTCAGCTCCCATACCCATCAGCCAAACATATCGCGTAACCACTCGTACCTGGCCCAATCAGCCCCGGGCTGGAATACCAAACACACCAGGTTCAATCAATCATAGGGTCTGGTCATCCTCATGATGGAATACCCCAGATTGAAATACCTCCACATACATAACTCAAGCCTACATCCATACTCGGAACTAAGGACCTTGTCCTTCCGTCACCCTCGAACCCTTCGGTTCGACACAACGGGGTGCAACCCACTCACACCTCCCTATCACGATCTCTAGGTCCTTGACCTCCGACTGCAATATCCTTATACAGTCCTCAGCACCGGTCCAGACTACTCCCGAGTCTGTTATCCTGCTGACTCACCTTCCTCTGTCCCAATCTCCAATCTGGAACCACTATCCTCCTCCTCTTCCAAGGAGACTGAAAACATGCATGCGCATCATCCAACATTGCCACAACCTCAACAGGCATCCAACCCGTATGTGCTTCCATATATCTGGTACAATCCCAGTGCTTACTACCAAGCACTTTCGACCATCCATTTACTCCACTGCCTTCCTTTCAGAGGACCCAAACTCCTTCCGGAGCTACATACCTTCCCTTTCCAGGAAGTCTACTCAACCACCCTTACCGCACTTATAAGTGCCACAGAGCTAAACTCCACTCTACACTATCCATTTAGAGCAACTGCTATTCTCGAACTCCCATATACTCCGAATCCGATCACATAACTAACAAGGCCCACGCACGGCCTCCAGCCAACTTCATCATCATGATCAATACTTGGGGCTAGACCATACCGATTACTATTGCATGGTGACATGTTCATGTTGGATTAGTGTCTAAGTCCATAACTATAATTGGTATGTACTTGACCCGACTCGGCATGGTCCATTTGGGTTGCATGGCATCGGAACATTTGGATAGACCGTTTATGAGGAAAAGACATTTTGTGACATATTAATATATTATAAGTTCTAATATATTAATATGAAATCATGTTATTTAATTAGTATTGATCAAGAATTAATTTGGACTTAATTTAGTGATAAGAAAGAGACTAATTAAATATATGGGGATTGATTGTGTAAATCATTCATTCTTATATATGTGGGCTTATGATCCAAGATTCCTTTATGTTGGGTTTAACCCATGTGGTGATCCATGGATACTCCATGGAGGTTAAAACCCATGGAGCATAAGGAATGGGTAAAGTCATGAGTTACATGGTGTAACCCTAATAGCCACACTATATAAGAACCCCTTTAGTTCAAGAAATTGGCACGAGTGATACATATTTTGAGGGCTAGCCGATTTGAACATGTATGTCTTCTTCTCATGGTTATTCCAAGAGTTCATGATGTTGTGTGAACCATTTGAGGTGTCACACTTGGGGCACTAGGCTCTCAAGCTTCATGGAGTCAAGCAACAACAACAAGGTATGTATTCTATCTATTTTATTATCCTAGTATCAATGTTTTGGTATGCTAGTTAGGATAATACCTTGGATAATCATATTTGCATGTATAATAGAGAAAACATAGATCCAAGGTATTTAGGGTTGCATGTACACTTAGGAGTGTTAGAATGCTCAAAACCCAACAGTGGTATCAGAGCCTAGGCTTGTTTTCAATTATACTTGATGCAAATTGCTGAAAAATGCTGAAAAAGTCGAATTTCGGGCATTCTGGGCACTGGACTCGCCGAGTCCACTGATGAACTCGCCGAGTCCATGAAGAAAATCATCCTACTCGGCGAGTAGGTTGATACACTCGACGAGTAGGAGCCCCAGACAGCATATTTTCGAGTTTTTTGGCTAGAAATGGACTAGAAACATTACCCTAAGATGTTTTTGAACTTATAAACTTGTTTTTGATGTGGTAATGTTCATACTAATCCAATTTCAAAGATAATTGTCAATAGATTCATGTTTTGTATTAGTTTAGTGATTAGGCTAATTACATGAAAAAGTTTGATTTGAATTATCTTGTTCTTATGAGTTGCTTAGATTAATAGAAAAGTTAATTGATTATGTGTTTTCAATCCATTTTAATCTAAGATTTGATTCTAAAATGTGTTTTTGTAACTTGTCCTCAAGTTATATGAAAAGTCACATTTAAGTTTCATAAAACTCATAAAAGTTGGCAATGGTTACAAAAATGAAGAGTCTTGTCCTCAAGTTATGGAGGTTCAAGAGTCACTTCATTAAGTAATAAAATGTGTAACCTTAATTAATTCCATAAGTTACAAAATAAAGAAAAGTTACATTCTTTTATTAGTTTAAAGTCTTCCATAACTTGTCCTCAAGTTATGGAACTTGAAGAGTTTTTTAATTAAAACTAATTTAAACACATAAGTTATGGAATTAATTAGTTTTGAATAGTTTCAAAACTTGCCCTCAAGTTTTGGAATTTGAAAAGTTTCACTTATGAATACTTTAATTCCAAGTTAGCCCTTAGAATTTTAAAAGTTAAAATTCAAACCCTTATACTATTATTATAATTTTAATTATATAGATATGTATAAGATAAAGTCAATCTTACTGTTAGTAGGCCTCATTCACGAAGCCGGTCTATAAGGGGGTATAAGGTTACTGCCTATAAAATGGCAGTTTAATGGGTGTCCACTCTCACCCACCGCTTCCTTGACTGGTGGAGGGTCGTTAGCCGAACGGGTAGGAAAGGACTATAATTCTCCCTTCATTAAAAGTATTAATGATAAATACTAAGTAACTAAACACTTATACATTCCCAATCTTAGTTACTTAGGAAAATGTGAAAAGGTGCTAACCCATGAAATTACACTTTGTACCTTACCAAGTCATTAGTGGAGCGTGTGTGGTTAACCGACACACTAATAAGGACTAGTAAGAGTGGCAAAGGGTAACTTGACTCTATTATAGATCGGTGGAGCGTGTGTGGTTAACCGGCACATCGATTAGGTGATAACGTTAAGGGTACCAAGTCAATTTGCATGGTTATTCACACCTTGTTTGTGATCCTCGGCATCCCAGTCACAAACTTGAGAGGGCACAATCGAGATTCAAACATGCCATTGAAAGTTCAATGTATCTCAAAAGATCTAGGAGTTTCAAATCCAATTAAAACTTAATTATATTTCGTTTTTCATGGTGGAAATTGGTAAATCGTCATTTACCTACCTTCAACTATTTTATAACTTGGATTACGGCATCCCTCTTCTAGTTATAAATAGGTTGTTGGGTCCTAGCCTTAATATTTCATATTGGGTGTTATATTAAGGACTTTAAATCAACTATCTTGAATATCTCCCAAAAGATGATCTTCCCAAATCTCTTGAAACAAGTTTTCCTAAAATGAAGATGATGTCCCATGGAAATCATACTTCTTTCACCTCCTCCAATTATTCTCCCTAACCCACAAGTTCCTGAAAAGTTTAAGGTCACTCAAGCCCTATTCTCAAGCAAAGGTCTATATGTGATCACATCTTGGAGATGTAGTCAGATATTGACAAGCCGGGAGAGTTGGGTGTCAAAGTCTTGAGAAAGTTGGTGATTCAACTATTTTCTAAGTCACATAGTGAGTTCCTTTGGGACTCCTATGAAACAGACTATGACAAGACCCTTAATGATCTTATCTATTTGCTAAGATCAACTTCCTAAAACTTTATGGACATTGACAATGATGACATTGGATATCCAGTAAAGCTCTCTTTTCCCAATGGAAAGGGATCGGCCATAGTCAACTCGGTTGACCAAATGGTAAAGAGAACGGCTAAGTCTGAGATAGTCCCATTATCAAGGGTCTATTGCCAAAGAAAGGGGCATTGGTTGCGAAGCTGCCAAATTTACCTAAGGATATTAAAGTCAATAAGTTTGACTCTACTTCGGGTAAAGTCGACTATCTAACTCTGCTAAGTTTCTATTCTGAGATTCTTGATACATGATGTGACTGGGTCACATGTTGATGTTTTAAGAATCAAAGAAAAAGTGAAGAAATTTAAAGAAAGAATATGTTGAATCTGATGGCATAGATGGATTTCTATCGTATAGTTTGAAGATCGGATTCTTGAGCTACTTCTTAGGAGTTATGATATATTGCTTAGGAATAAAGAACAACAAAGTTTTCATGTGCTTTTGCATTGTAAGGATAGTTTTTCCGCAAAGTTTTAAAATAAAAGAAATTTTTTTTTTGATTTTATTTATTTTAAAATATCCTTACAATGGCATTTGTGAAAACTTTTGTTTCTTATAAGATTCCATTAAGAGCAAGAGTGGAAATATGAATTTGATTCTTTCATTTGTGGTAGTGTCTAAATTTACCAAATAAGGAAAGATTCTCATCACCTAAGTTTTAGTTGGATAGAAACTTGGAATCATGCAAGTTGTATAGCATGATGAATAAGAACTTTCAAGCATTAGAAAAATTAAGACTAACTACTTGTTCACATGGATGTGTGAGTCAAGTAAAGGATCGAGTACACATTCTTGTGCACTGATCAAGCCCACCACAAATAATCGTTAAGACTATTCGTCATTATTTACTAAAATTCAGTAAATATGGTTATACTTACAAGCTTAAGTGTAATTCTGAGACATTGGAAAAGGTTTCAATGTATGGCAGAGCGAATAAGAAGAATCAACTTAGGCAGAAAGATAAAAGTTTCTCAAATCTGAAAAGATGGGAGAGTACTTTAGTATCATGTTAGATAATCATCTTAATGATTAAGAGACCTTATCACAATTCATCCTCTAAGTGCATTCTGGTAGCTAAGAAGAGGAGCTATGAATTGTTGAAGTGGTTAAATCAAGAAGATGATTTATACTTCGTTCCAAAAACAATTCTTAGAGTTATACTCTAAGATTGTAACTTGAGTGACATGTCTTAAAGAAGGTTTAAAACACTTGTCAAATGTAAGAGTAAAAGTTTTCTACTCTTGTACATTTGAAATTGGTAAGTTGTGATGTTTTGGATAAAACAAAGACCAACTAAGGCCAATTGTGTGAAGTGTTTGTCTTGATTAGAATCCACACTATCTCTTGAATATCTGACAAGAAAGTCTTATATGTCAAGAGGACAGTGGGAGTCTTAAAAGGTCTTGAAAGTCTCAAGAACTAATCAAGAGTAAAACCTAAAGTTCTTCACTAGCACACGACTTGAGGTTTATAACCTATCGTGTTGACTATTTCTGTGTCCATTCCAATTATAGTTGGCTTTGCATATGAGTTCTTAGAGTTCTCAATTGGTTGCACAGCAACTTGGAAGCAATGGCAGACCCTTGAGCTGCCACATGGCAAGAAATTAAGATTGAGTTCAGTCCATATAAGTTTGAATTTGTCATTATCCTTGTCTTGTGACTATGGTTTTGACAATTCACATGGATAAGAACACATACACCATTAAATCTAAGTGTCATAAGGTTTCTCTCCGATTCATGAAAATGATGGTGAGGAAACACTTTCACTAAGTAGATTTTAGCTAGATAGCAATTGTGATATTTGCATTCTCAAAGTCGTTAGTGGAGCGTGTGTGGTTAACCAGCACACTAACATGGACTTGTGAGAAGTGGTAAAGGTCTAAACAATCAAGGCTATGATTACGGCATCCCTTTTCATAGTTCTTAAAATTGTTTAGACACACCTGTGAGCTATCTAAGATAAGGTGTATGATATTGATAAAGTTTTATCAAAGCAATCTAGTATCAGAAATCTGAACTTTGGTAAGAAAGTCAATAAAGTATTGATTTCTAGAAGTCCAGCTGATTTCTGATTACATGTCAAAGCTAGTGGGAGCATAAGTTTTATGCTAATAATCATCATGTTAGTGAGAGCATGATAATTATGATAAAGGTTGCAAGTTAGCAATGTTAATTATAGAAAACAAAAGTTTCAATTCGTGAGGCTGTAGGGGTTGAAAAAGTTGTTTTGCTATAATTAAGGGAGAGAAAATTATACTTCATTTCAATTCTAAAAGCTTAGATTGAGGTTTTAAGTCGTATTTAGTCAAGGATATATATATGAATTTCATGTTGGAATGACTCAACATAAGGAAATTCTATATATGGGTCCATTATTTGCGTTCTAAAATTCGATTATGATTACGGCATCCCTTTTCATAATCTGAATTATGAGAACTTGGCAAATAGAAATGGAAATGTTATAGCAAAAGACTGGTTTAGTCTTTATGTGAGACATCATGACTCGAGTCCCATATGCTTCGGATATAGGATCGATTACATGTGCTATATTTATCCTTTCTAAAATTTTCCAAATGCCTGGGGCATTAAGAAGGGAAAAGGTCTAGAACTGGATATGACTAAAAGGATTAAGCAATTGTCGAGGATAATCTAAGGTTTACCAAAGATTGGTTGCTCAAGGACAGTTGGAAGTATAGTGATAATTCTGGAAGGACCATATTGACATAATCTGTAAGGAGGCAACTCTTGTTCAGAAGTGATAGTCAAAATGGAATATGGAAATGTTTCAAAGTTGGAAATTATTCAATCTGTGTAAGATTAGGAAACTTAATGCAAGAAGGATATTTCCAAGGGGCTGATCTCCTTTGGAATGCTCTGTAATGGTTGTTGTCAAGTCTTTCTGACTCTGTGCATAATCATTACAGGAGGATCAATGCATATAAGTTTAGAATCTAACAGATTTCAGTAAATGGCATGAATTTGGAATTCTTGCATTTGCAGTAAGGATTTGGGACTGTGAAAGAGGATCATTGGAGTTATGTTCAATTGATCTAATTCACAAAGTGAAGATCATAGACAAACATAGTATGCATACTTGGTGTATGGCATGACTAGTGTTTAGAAAACATAGTGTACATGCTTGGAGCATGGGACAACTATTGTTTTAAATTCAAGAATAAAGTTGATAGCTGAAACAGTATACAATGAATAATGTGTAATCATATGGTGATAAATAAAAGGTGTTTTATTTATGTTCATAGGTTTTGATACCATATTAGATTCTATTATTATTGTGTTTCATTTTGCATGTTTTGACTTCCAGAATAACTAGGTCGTTCTTCCTGATTGACTAAGTTATTCAAACTATCCACAGTCGGTCATATGTTGGAAGTAGATATGAATCAAGACTGTCATGGGTTGGCTTGCAGAGGTCTAAGATGTTGGACAAGGGGCTACAACACTCATGAGTGCTCATAAGTTCTGAGTATTGGATTCAACCCGCGCTCATTGGAATCACTTCATGGATTTTATCACGAGTGATCATGAGACGATAATATCTTATATTCTTCAAACCTAGAGATATGAGTTGTTACTATGAGTTGGTTGTACATTGATTGCACGAAAACGCATTCAGTAACTCGGTGTTATAAAACGTGCCTTTGTGTATTATTCAACAAGTAGTAGAACAAGCCATATGAGTCGAAGTTTATCCATTCCTTTTACCTTCGGGATAAAAGCGATATATGTGGGCCCCTCGATGATTTGGTGATGACAAATGTAAGTGCTCGGCCGGGCCTGGACTGATTTGATTTGTTCAATTAGTCAATCGTCATAAATCGGAAATCGGGAAACAACAAATGGACAGAGAGAATGATTATAATCCATGTCTTAGTCCATATGATATCTAGAATGGAGGAATATATGATCCCTTATCTAATGGACAAGTCATTGACAAAGGTCAGAGTTCATCTACAAGGTCAGAGTTCGACAGCGGCTTTTGAGAGCTACGATTGCCAGTTGGTTCCTGAAGTCATACGCAATAATAGTTTTAGACTTATCCAAGTGGGAGACTTTGGATTAGTGTCTAAGTCCATAACTATAATTGGTATGTACTTGACCCGACTCGGCATGGTCCATTTGGGTTGCATGGCATCGGAACATTTGGATAGACCGTTTATGAGGAAAAGACATTTTGTGACATATTAATATATTATAAGTTCTAATATATTAATATGAAATCATGTTATTTAATTAGTATTGATCAAGAATTAATTTGGACTTAATTTAGTGATAAGAAAGAGACTAATTAAATATATGGGGATTGATTGTGTAAATCATTCATTCTTATATATGTGGGCTTATGATCCAAGATTCCTTTATGTTGGGTTTAACCCATGTGGTGATCCATGGATACTCCATGGAGGTTAAAACCCATGGAGCATAAGGAATGGGTAAAGTCATGAGTTACATGGTGTAACCCTAATAGCCACACTATATAAGAACCCCTTTAGTTCAAGAAATTGGCACGAGTGATACATATTTTGAGGGCTAGCCGATTTGAACATGTATGTCTTCTTCTCATGGTTATTCCAAGAGTTCATGATGTTGTGTGAACCATTTGAGGTGTCACACTTGGGGCACTAGGCTCTCAAGCTTCATGGAGTCAAGCAACAACAACAAGGTATGTATTCTATCTATTTTATTATCCTAGTATCAATGTTTTGGTATGCTAGTTAGGATAATACCTTGGATAATCATATTTGCATGTATAATGGAGAAAATATAGATCCAAGGTATTTAGGATTGCATGTACACTTAGGAGTGTTAGAATGCTCAAAACCCGACAGTTCACTCATTCTCCTCCTACCGATCCACTAACACATATAGAGTCTTCAGCATGACTGGACCGCCTTCCCAGGCCTTCAGCCTATCTGGACCACTCTCAGAACCTTCAGCATGTCTGGACCGCCCTCCTAGGCCTTCAACCTGTCTGGACCATTCCCCGAGCCTTCAGCCTGACTGGTACGCCTTCCGGCCTTCATTCTATCCGGACCGCTCAAAACTATCGTACGTCACCCTGAACCATCCTTCCCGGGAATCTCTCCCATGCAGTCTGTTCTAGCCCTCTTGGGGTTCCGAACTCCAGTCCCGATCCCGGAATCCTTTCCATGGCCTAAACCCAGGCCTCACATCGACCAACTACCTTACCTGAAACCATGGTCTGTTCCCTGCCCCACTTGACTGCCACTTGCTCCAATCATGCCACACTTTCGGCTAACAACACTGATAAATCTAAGCAGCTAACCAACCCTGGATACTTGCTGTTTTACCGGAGAATTTTCCAATTCTCCCCACTTGGTGTACCAACTACTAACTTCTGCTGACAAACCGGCATAACTCGATCGACCTTACTTAATGAAGTTCCCCTCTTTTCCGGAACCAAATCCCTCCGGAGTGAGCAACCTCCACAGAACACTCCCGTCATCGCACATCCCGAACCCAAGGAAGTTCGAATCCCCACTGAACACTTCTTGCATCGCAGTCGCTATTCCTAGCAACGAGATCGTATCTCCAATCTTCCGGTCACCTATCCACTTATATGCTAACCGACTACAACCCCTAACTACTAAGATCCTCGATCATACCATGATTCATGCAAAAATGCGAACAGATTTATAATACCACATAATCAACAAGATAACAAGATATCAAAATGGAAACATACCCGCAGCTGTATCCGGCTTTGCCCTGACCTCCTCTGCTGTAAGCTGGAAAGCGCGTTCCTGAGCCCTCGGAGGCTCCGCTCCACCCTGACCCCCGCCAGTAATCCTCAAAGTGGCCGGTGCTGGAGCCTGCACCGATCCTACAGCAAACTGTGGGCAGTTGGCCCTCAAGTGTCCAACCTGATGGCAGTGATAACAAATCCTCATATCCTGTACCGGAGCTGACTTACGGCAATCCCTCGCATAATGCCCCTCTCTCCCGCACTTGCGGCACGTACCACCGGACCTACAAACTCCGGTATGACCCTTCCCACACTTCTCACAAGTGTGGCTGCTCTGACCCCCAATCCTGGAGTCAACAATTTTGAACCGTTTCGGCACCGGCTGCGACTGCACCGGGGCCTGCCTCTGCTCTCGCAACTGCAACTCAATCTCCAACTCACGCCGCCTGGCGGCCTCCTGCAACTCTAACAAGGTATCACATCTCTGTGTGGACACAAACTGTCTAATATCCCTCTTGAGCATACTCAGATACCGGGACATCTGAGCCTGCTCCGACGCGAACTCCGGGCAAAACATCGCCCTCTCAGTGAACATCCTGGTGATCTCCGTCACCGACTCTGAATCCTGCTTCAGCTCCAGGAACTCCTGAGCCAACCTCTCTCTCTCAACCCGTGGAACATAACGAGAGATGAACATCTCCCGAAACTGATCCCAAGTAACCGCAGCCCGCTGAACATCAGAATAAGATCCCGTAGTCAACCTCCACCAATCCTTCGCCCCGAGCCTCAAAAGGTTCAGAGCACACCTTACCCTCTGATCCGCAGGGCATGAACACGTGAAGAAACAACCCTCCATGTCTGACAACCATCTCATAGCAATGATAGGATCCTGAACTCTATCAAAGGTAGGGGGCTTCGTGTTATCGAAGTCCCGATACTGAAAACCTCGACCGGATCCTCCCCCTGCCGCTGTTACAGCCGTTGTAGCTGTCGCAGCAGCCGTCTCAGTAAGAGCTGCATAACGATCATCGAAGTACTCTCTCATAGCGGACTTAATAGTCCGAAACAACTCCAGGATCTGACCCCGGACAATCTCGACCACCTCCTCGCGGATGATCTCCCTGACCCGATCATCTGTCAACATTGGCCCCTCCTGGCCGATAATCTCAGGTGCCACTGGGGCCTCCTGCTCACCCTGTCCTGATCTCGATCCCGATCCAGTCGCGACACGACTCGCATCCGCCATACTGCAATACACCAACGAGACCCTTAGACACATCACATATCCACCCGGGGAGCTATCTCATAACCGATACCCTAGAGAGTTGTGACTTCCCTGATACGCGTATGGGTCCTGTGCTTTCAGTAGTACGGGCCCATACTACCTTCCACACCTACCCATATTTGTCCCAAGTATCACCACAACACTCTAACTATAAACACACACACGGTGAGCGCTCAATCCTCACTCCTAGAGGAAAGCTGAATATCTCATATAAGGAAAACCCTAGGCTAGCAGGCATCATATAATTAGGCAATTCTATCATGCAAATTCCTAAAGATCCCTAGCCTAGTACTAGCATGATGTTCTAACATATTACATAATCAAATCACTTGTATGGTATTTTGGGGTCTACTTACTGGCTCCGGCTGATCGTACCCTCTGCGTCCTCCTTTACTTATTTTGAAAACCTTTTGAAAAAAATCATTTTGAAAATCCTTCCCTTGATTTGAGACTGGAGTTACACGAGTGTCCCTCCAATTCACTCAAACCAAGGCTCTGATACCAACTTGTAACACCCATAAAATTTGAGCCAAATTAAAACATTTTAATTCATTCAGAAACCATTAAGTTCATACACCTTGTTTTCAAAATAGTTTAAACATCAGAGTATCCCCCAGAACCATATCACATAAATCATAAAACATGAGGAGCGGTACGATCACGCCTTCGCCTTGTCACGATCTCCTGAAGTACCTGAAACAATACACTGAACTGTAAGCCCGAAAGCTTAGTGAATTACCCCCAAAATACCAACCACACATAAACATACTCATAACATATCATAAATAGAACAGCCATGTACATCGGGTCTACTGTGTGACTGGTCAGCTCGCACCGGGCCTTCAGTCCGCCTGGTCCACCCTCCGAGTCTAGCCATGCACATCGAGTCTACAGTGTGATTGGTCCGCCCGCACCGGACCTTCAATCCACCTGGTCCACTCTCTGAGTCTACAGTATGACTGGTCCGCCCGCACCGGGCCTTCAGTCGGCCCGGTCCACTCTCCGAGCCTCGGCACGTCTGGTCCGCCCTCTTGGGGCCTTCAGCCTATCCGGACCGCTCGCTGGGCCTTCGGAATATCCGGTCCGCCCTGGGTATGTTGGCCTACAGCACAAAGCAGGACCCGCCTCAACCCAACCCCCGTCAAACAACCATGTGCACATAAAACAACTAATCACATAACAATCCTTAACCAGACAAACAGTCTAACAGATCACATAGCATATCAACATCCTAACCAGGATCCGACCTAACCGGTCACTAGCATAACATTACCCTATATACCGGGTACCGACCTTAACCAGGTCACTAACATAACACCATCCTAAATACCAGGATGCAGATCTAGCAAAACAATAACATAACAAACAATACCCGGATTTCCATCCGATAAAGGGCCGGCCTTGGTGCCGTAGACCCTGTCGATATAGTGAGGATAACTCACCTGAAATGAAGAACCGAACCATGGAAGCACACACCCGAAGCACTGCTCCAAACTCCCAGATCTATTGCCACCAATAGACCATTGACATAAATACCAAAATTACCAAAATACCCTTTGGAAGTCAAACTGGTCAACTCTTGGTCAAAGTCAAAGTCAAACTTCCTGACTGACCCTACTCGCCGAGTCAACCCGTTGACTCGTCGAGTCCTTATACTCTGAAAACTCTTAGAACACGACTCAACTCGCCGAGTCACCCTAAGACTCGTCGAGTCCAACGATCTCCGAGTCCCATCCTGTCCAACTCACTGAGTCACCCTTCGACTCACTGATCTGCGTCTTAACCAGAAGAGGTTAGGGGTTCTGCGACCTGACTCGCCGAGTCCAAGAACAGACTCGCCGAGTCCAAGGCAATCTTCAACAGACTCGCCGAGTTGTTCTTCCAACTCGCCGAGTCCATGCACATGTTCATACAACTCGTCGAGTACACCCATGTGACTCGCCGAGTCTCTTCAGTTCTTAATCCATACAGAGGCTTTTCGAGCCATGCAGGGGCTCCAATCCATAGATCCACTCTTCTACAACCTAAACCTCACATAAAGTTGCAAACTTTACGTGAAACCAAGGAGATATAAGCCCAAAACACTCTAGGGCTAGGGTTTATGACAAATGGGCTTCACCAATAACTCTTAGACAGAAGCTTTATGACATTAAGGACCATCACAAGCCTAGATCTGAAGTAGCAACCTCAGATCTAAGCCTCTAACTCGAAATAGCTCACAATCATACCAAAAATGCCCCAAATCTCAATGATAATAGATCTAGATACAAAAGAGCCCAAGCAATAGATTAATACCTCCAATATATGCTCCAACTGAAGTAGATCCTGGATCTACACCACTCCTTTGCAGCAACCTCTTGATCTTCAAGCCCCTTTCCAAGATTTTCTCCTCCAAAGCTCTATTCTCTCTATTAATGGAAGCTCACTCGATTCTAGGGTTTCTGGATTTCAAAGGGGTAGCAAAGAGGCTGAGGGTGGGTTATAATGTGCTTTATATAAGGCACAACCCCCAGGATTAGGGTTTTCTCTCTTCAGCACCAACTCTTCGAGTCCAAGTCGCCAACTCGGCGAGTTGGCCACTTAAACCGCGATAGAATCCCGCTTCGACTCGGCGAGTAAACGGACCTACTCGTCGAGTCCCTTTCCTAAATTTACACTTTTGGCCCTTCATTGAACAATTGAAATTTGGGGTGTTACAACTCTCCCCCACTTAAATTAGGCTTCGTCCTCGAAGCCTACTGCAGTATACGCTTCAGAACAAACCCCTTGCACTGCAGACTCCGATTTCTCAATCAACTCATGCTCTTACAAACCCTACTTCCGCATCTCTCTTAAAATGGCTCATTCTCACGTGGCATCCTTGCCACTACTCCAAGCCGACCCTCGGCCTTTCAACTCAATAGCACTACATATTAACCACGTATAACCCGATGATACCATCCCTTCAAATCAGGAACACACCTTCGCTCCCTGCGAACGCTAGATACCGCAAACACCCACTGAGCTCTGCCAAGACACTAATCCATCTTCCTTCGCCCAAAATTGGCGATAACCATGATAACTTGCAACCTGGAACGAATCCTGTTCCACCCTCTGGTTCTATCCCTTACGCACTGACAGGATACTGCATCCCTCAGCTCCCATACCCATCAGCAAAACATATCGCGTAACCAGTCGTACCTGGCCCAATCAGCCCCGGGCTAGAATACCAAACACACCAGGTTCAATCAATCATAGGGTCCGGTCATCCACATGATGGAATACCCCAGATTGAAATACCTCCACATACATAACTCAAGCCTACATCCATACTCGGAACTAAGGACCTTGTCCTTGCGTCACCCTCGAACCCTTCGGTTCGACACAACGGGGTGCAACCCACTCACACCTCCCTATCACGATCTCTAGGTCCTTGACCTCCGAATGCAATATCCTTATACAGTCCTCAGCACCGGTCCAGACTACTCCCGAGTCTGTTATCCTGCTGACTCACCTTCCTCTGTCCCAATCTCCAATCTGGAACCACTATCCTCCTCCTCTTCCAAGGAGACTGAAAACATGCATGCGCATCATCCAACATTGCCACAACCTCAACGGGCATCTAACTCGTATGTGCTTCCATATATCTGGTACAATCCCAGTGCTTACTACCAAGCACTTTCGACCATCCATTTACTCCACTGCCTACCTTTCAGAGGACCCAAACTCCTTCCAGAGCTACATACCTTCCCTTTCCAGGAAGTCTACTCAACCACCCTTACCGCACTTATAAGTGCCACAGAGCTAAACTCCACTCTACACTATCCATGTAGAGCAACTGCTATTCTCGAACTCCCATATACTCCGAATCCGATCACATAACTAACAAGGCCCACGCACGGCCTCCAGCCAACTTCATCATCATGATCAATACTTGGGGCCAGACCATACCGATTACTATTGCATGGTGACATGTTCACTAATTCTCCTCCTACCGATCCACTAACACATACAGAGTCTTCAGCATGATTGGACCGCCTTCCCTGGCCTTCAGCCTATCTGGACCACTCTCAGAACCTTCAGCATGTCTGGACCGCCCTCCTGGGCCTTCAGCCTGTCTGGACCATTCCCCGAGCCTTCGGCCTGACTGGTACGCCTTCCGGCCTTTAGTCTATCGGGACCGCTCAAAACTATCGTACGTCACCCTGAATCATCCTTCCCGGGAATCTCTCCCACGCAGTCTGTTCTAGCCCTCTTGGAGTTCCGAACTCCAGTCCTGATCCCGGAATCCTTTCCATGGCCTAAACCCAGGCCTCACATCGAACAACTACCTTACCTGAAACCATGGTCTGTTCCCTGCCCCACTTGACTGCCACTTGCTCCAATCATGCCACACTTTCGGCTAACAACACTGATAAATCTAAGCAGCTAACCAACCCTGGATACTTGCTGTTTTACCGGAGAATTTTCCAATTCTCCCCACTTGGTGTACCAACTACTAACTTCTGCTGACAAACCGGCATAACTCGATCGACCTTACTTAATGAAGTTCCCCTCTTTTCCGGAACCAAATCCCTCCGGAGTGAGCAACCTCCACAGAACACTCTCCCGTCATCGCACATTCCGAACCCAAGGAAGTTCGAATCCCCACTGAACACTTCTTGCATCGCAGTCGCTATTCCTAGCAACGAGATCATATCTCCAATCTTCTGGTCACCTATCCACTTAGATGCTAACCGACTACAACCCCTAACTACTAAGATCCTCGATCATACCATGATTCATGCAAAAAGGCGAACAGATTTATAATACCACATAATCAACAAGATAACAAGATATCAAAATGGAAACATACCCGCAGCTGTATCCGGCTCTGCCCTGACCTCCTCTGCTGTAAGCTGGAAAGCACGTCCCTGAGCCCTCGGAGGCTCCGCTCCACCCTGACCCCCGCCAGTAATCCTCAAAGTGGCCGGTGCTGGAGCCTGCACCGATCCTGCAGCAAACTGTGGGCAGTTGGCCCTCAAGTGTCCAACCTGATGGCAGTGATAACAAATTCTCATATCCTGTACTGGAGCTGACTGACGGCAATCCCTCGCATAATGCCCCTCTCTCCCGCACTTGCGGCACGCACCACCGGACCTACAAACTCCGGTATGACCCTTCCCACACTTCTCACAAGTGTGGCTGCTCTGACCCCCAATCCTGGAGTCAACGATTTGAACCGTTTCGGCGCCGGCTGCGACTGCACGGGGGCCTGCCTCTGCTCTTGCAGCTGCAACTCAATCTCCAACTCACGCCGCCTGGCGGCCTCCTGCAACTCTAACAAGGTATCACATCTCTGTGTGGACACAAACTGTCTAATATCCCTCTTGAGCATACTCAGATACCGGGACATCTGAGCCTGCTCCGACGCGAACTCCGGGCAAAACATCGCCCTCTCAGTGAACATCCTGGTGATCTCCGTCACCGACTCTGAATCCTGCTTCAGCTCCAGGAACTCCTGAGCCAACCTCTCTCTCTCAACCCGTGGAACATAACGAGTGTTGAACATCTCCCGGAACTGATCCCAAGTAACCGCAGCCCGTTGCACATCAGAATAAGATCCCGTAGTCAACCTCCACCAATCCTTCGCCCCGAGCCTCAAAAGGTTCAGAGCACACCTTACCCTCTGATCCGCAGGGCATGAACACGTGAAGAAACAACCCTCCACGTCTGACAACCATCTCATAGCAATGATAGGATCCTGAACTCTATCAAAGGTAGGGGCTTCGTGTTATCGAAGTCCCGATACTGGAAACCTCGACCGGATCCTCCCCCTGCCGTTGTTACAGCCGCTGTAGCTGCCGCGGCAGCCGTCTCAGTAAGAGCTGCATAACAATCATCGAAGTACTCTCTCATAGCGGACTTAATAGTCCCAAACAACTCCGGGATCTGACCCCGGACAATCTCGACCACCTCCTCGCGGATGATCTCCCTGACCCGATCCTCTGTCAACATTGACCCCTCCTGGCCGATAATCTCAGGTGCCACTGGGGCGTCAAAAAGTAACTTACGTTTCTTGAAATATAACATGTTTCCAAATGTAAATAATTGCGGCAACAAACTATTCACATCCGTCGCTTAGCGTGGATAAACGGCTAGTGTGTGTGTGTGTGTGTGTCTATATATATATATATATATATATATATATATATATATATATATATATATATATATATATATATATATATATATATATATATATATATATAGTGTTAGGTTCATGTGAGACAACCTAATTTTGTGAGACCGTGAGACACAATCATAGCCACTCATTTAGTAGATAAAACAAAAACATTTTTAAAATGCAAAATAATTGAAAATTTTCGAAATTTTTTTTTTCCAATATTATTTTCAAAATATATATTTTCAAAAAAAAAAATACCAAAAAAAGTTAAAAAAAATATATATTTTTTTACATATTCTAGTAGAATATTATAATATTCTACATATTTTGCATATCTAGTAGAATATTTTAACATTTTAAAAATCACATTAGAATATTTGCAGTGTAATATTTTATTAGAATATTTCACGTATTTTAAAAAAAAACGGTAATTTTTTTTAATTTTTTTAGGTAAATAAAGTTCCGAAAATAATAATTAAAAAAAGAATTTTTGGATTTTTCCTTTTATTTTGTATTTTAAAATTATTTTTAGATTTGATCTCACGGTATCACAAAATTAGCATGGTCTCAAATGAACCTGAACATATATATATATATATATATATATATATATATATATATATATATATATATATATATATATATATATATATTTGAGTTTTTTCAAATTAGTTTATATAATTAAGGTATATATACCCTAATTATATAGTGATGTCTATTTTTGTAATATAAATGTGAAAAGACGTTGAAAAAAGAGTTAAAGGATTTGTTGAGATGCGTATACGTGGGAGGCCAATCCATTGAGCATTTGACGTTCACGTGTCAAGGAAGTCATCGACATTGTGGTTGTACCCTGTAGGCCCCACCACCTCTGTACGTTATTTGTCGTTTTCTATCTTTATTTTTCAGCCGTCGTCTGATTCAGATGCATGCATCCCTTTTATTTTTTATTTATTAAAAAGTATTATGAATAAATTATTTACAAAAAACCCCATACGACCCCTGAAGCTGCTGAAACAGTATTTTCGGCTTTTCTTGTTATCGCCAATAATTTCTCAGCTAAATTCCATTTCATGCCATTTTCTCTTTTACTATTTTATCTTTCTTTTAAAAGAAAAAAAATTGTATGAATCACATAAATTATTATTTGTTTTTATACCGGTAGGTGTGATACCACAACCTTCTATGTTTTTCGTTTGTCAGGTTAGCGTCACATTATTTTTCTTTCACCCTCCATTCACCCTACAAAACTAATAGGAAATAATATCACACCCACCAACCCGCTACATTACATAATTTAATGCACAAAGTAATACCTTTGAGGGATGTGTTTGTTTTCCCGCGCAGTAGAATTTCACTCAAACCCACCCCACAACCAACCCACCGCACTCGGTCGGCGTAGTGTTTACCGCATCACCGTAGGGTGTGGTTCCAAGGTACTCACACTGGTCTTTGTTAAATAACACATCTCCATACAAAGTCAAAAGATGAGATTAAAAAAGGATTAATGATGTACATATGTTATTATTCTATGAGTATGAAAATAAATACTAACAAATGATAAGATGATATTTAACTTTTCAAAAAGATATTAAATTTTTCGTTTAAAAAATAAAAAATAAAAATATTTACAAGTTCTGAGTTTCCACATAAAACTTTTTTATAATTTATTAATCTTAAATTTATGTATTTTATTTTCACATGACCTATAAATAAATTTTATTAAAAAGCTTTAAAATAACAAAGATATAGAACCTTTTCATTTATTGAATTAACATGATATAAAACAAAAAATTGGTAAAAAAGGTGTTTTTATAGATATTCTAAGACAATCACGATTTTTTTTTTCATAAGTTGTAAAATTTCATCATAAATTTAAGGACAAATTGCAATAAAGTCATTAAGTTAATCGGAAATTTCGATTTTGACATCATATTTTTTTTCTCTCAATTAAGTCACTATATTTAAAATTTTATTGCAATATCAACCAAATGACCGGTTCTTTCTGTTCTCTAGGTAACCACTTTTCCCAAATTGTTGTAAAGTCACTAAGCTTACAAAAAATTTAATTTTGACATCGTGTTTTGTTTTTACTCAATTATGTCATTACATTTATAATTTTGTTGCAATATCAATGAATTAACCAATTACCACAAATCTAGCAGGTTACCTTATAAATGACATGACAATATTGTGATGTGGAAGTCAGGTTAGATCATATATGACATATTGAGTTTCAAATATAGGGTATGCATCGAACCCAATTTCACATATCTTCTTCTCTTCTTCTCCTCTACTCATCACATTATTTCTTCACAAATGACGTCTGAAAGATTGGTCCAATGTTCAAACTTACTTACTAGTCAACGAAAAAGGTATAGTCACCCTTTCAGGAGATGATATTGTGGTTTAGAAGCTCGATTTGTACAATAAGTAACTGAAGACCCTTACAAGGTCGATCTAGTGGTTCAAACACATTAATCATATCTTGGATCGACCTTATAAGGGTCTTCAATTACTTGTACAAATCGAGCTTCTAAACCACAATAACATCTCTTAAAAGGGTGAGTACACCCATTTCAATGACTTTTAAGTGAGTTTGAACCACTTGATTGACCTTCAAACGTCATTTGTGAAGAAGTACTCTGACGAGAAGATAAAAAGATATGTGGAATTGGGTTCAATGCAAACCCTATATTTGAAACTCAAGCATGCCACATAATAGCCGACGTGACTTCCACATCACAATATTCTCATGTCATTTATTTGGCAACCTGCTAGATCTATACTAACTGATCGTGTAACGACCCGACTTTTCTCATTAAAATATTATGGGGGTTTATTAGTGTTTTTCTATAAACATTCAAAACCAGAGTTTCACATTTTACATCCTAAAATATAATCGGGTTTACAACATATCTTAACCATAATTTAAAGAAACAAAGATATACCAAATAAAAATATATATCTAGTCTATGTTCTTGGTGCTTCTATCTCCTCTCGTACTACGTCTGCTACCTGAACCTGCAACACATGAAAATCAACAAACATCAGACAACGAGTTTGGTGAGTTATAAAACATTATGTGCTCCACTTCTCATACTCTACCATTCTATTCTTATTTCCACGTAATCTACAAATTTCTTTTCTCATAAGACCCAATTGGTCTAGTCATATAAAATGACTATATGTATCATGTGAGTGATATCATAACTCTGACCTTAACGGTGTACAATCATCCATACTCAGGCCATTTACTTTGATTCCTCGCGGATTCACAACTCTTTCTGTTAGGTTATGAGCATTACATCAATCCTATGGTGCACATGCAAACCCTAATGCTTGGATCTAGTTTTTCTAATTGTACATGCAATAATTGTCCAAGACTTGAAAACCCTAATCTAGCATACTACAAAATCGAAATCAACATAATTAAACTAGTAAGAATGTTACCTTTGATTGTAGCTTGAAGATCTTGAGCTTTTGAGAACTTAGCACCTCAAATGCGATGCCTCTAATGAATTACAAACACCAAAGCAATTGGATGATCTTGGAGAGAGAGGGAAAAGGCTCAAAATCGGCTCTATGATCTCTAGGGTTCAAGTGGCAGCCGAAATTGTGAAGCCTAGGGTCCTTTATATAGCTGCAGAGTTAGGGTTTCAGTCAAAGACCTAATCCGGTTGCTTAGGCTTTAAGCAGCCCACAAGATCTTTCTAGAATCCCTAGCTTGGACGATTTCTATATGGGATCCCATATAAAATCTTCCATCCCTTTCCTAAGGGATCCACAGCCCATATTGCAACTATCTTATAATTACAACATCAGTCACCCAACTTTAATTAATATCTTTTGACCACAAAATTAATTCTTGACCAATATTAATTAAACAAATATAATTTCTCCTTTAATATATTATTCAAATAATATATTAATAAACCATAATAACCTCTTTCTCTATTATTCATCCAGTCAAGTTACTTCGGTGAAGGTAACCCAAAAGGACCATGCTACAACCGGGTCAAGTACATACCAAATATAGTTATGGCTTAGACACCTAACTATTTCTGGTACGTACTTGACTCGACCCAGCATGGTCCATTTGGGTTGCATGGCACCATGCAATTGGATAAACTAAAATGAGAGAAATAACACTTATGGTTTATTAATATATTATAAGTTCTAATATATTAATAATATTATTTAATTAGTTTGATCAAGAATTAATTTAGAATTAATTAAGTGATCAAAAGATAACTAATTAAATATATGGGTAGATTATGTAAATCTTCCATATCTTATATAGTGGGCTAAGAGGCTCCATGGATTATCAAGTTGGGTTCCACCCATAGGATGCTCCATGGTAGTTACAAACCCATGGGTCATGGAAATGAAGAGTCATGACACATTAGGGTTTACATGGTGTAACCCTAGATGTGTCAACACTATATAAGAAACCCATTCTCCACCAAAATTGGCGACACATAAGAAACAAGAGGGCTAGAGCCGATTTTGCAAGTGTAAGATTCTCTCAAAGTTTACTCCTTTGCATTTGGTGTTGTGTGAAGCATTTGAGGCATCACACTTGGGGTGCTAGGCTCACAAGGTTTCAAGGATCATAATCAACAACAAGGTAAGTTATTCTATCTTTCATTCAAGTTAAAAATGTTCCCCATGTATGCTAGATAGGAATATAACCTTGGAATTCAACTTTGCATGATTATTAGACAAACATAGATCCAAGGTTATTAGGGTTGTATGTACACTTAGGAAGTGTTAGAATGCTCAAAACCCATCAATAGCCTCTTTCCATTTTGCAGACTCCGAGCATGTCATGGATTCCGTGTAGTTGTTAGGTTCATCCAAATTTTTCAGTGTACTATCACTAATAAACGTATCACCCTCAGCAGTTATATGGAAACCATATAATACGGGTGGAACACTAACTCTACTGGAACGTCTAAGAGGTAGGGACTCATCAATCGGTTCAACAGGAGTTTCCTCCTCGGGTTGAGCATCAGTGTTAGAGGTTCCTTCATTGCTTGATTCTTGAAGCTCTTCAAGATCAATTTTCCTCCTACTGTCCTCTTAGCATATGAGTTCTCTTTCTTGGAAAACCCCTCTCCTCGCAATGAAGACAACATTGTCCCTCGGTCTATAGATGAGATATCCAAAGGACTTCTATGGATAGCCGATGAAAATATGCCGCTCACTACAAGGTTCGAGCTTGTCGTGAGTCTCTCGTCTTACGAAAGCCTCGCAACCCCAAACCTTGATATGTGCCAATGAGGGAACTTTCCCTGTATGCATATCGTTAGGTGTTTTGGCAACCTTCTTAGTTGGGACTAGATTAAGGATACGGGCAGAAGTCTCTAAGTCATACCCTCAGAATGAGATAGGTTACAAAGCTCGACTCATCATTGAACGAACCATGTCCAACAAGGTTCGATTGCACCTCTCATCCACACCATTTAACTGAGGTGTCCTAGGTTGCTTCAATTGTGAAACAATTCCGCATTCCATGAGGTATTCGTGAAATTCAATACTAAGGTACTCACCTCCTCGATCGGATCAGAGCATCTTAATTTTCCATCCCAGCTGATTCTCCACTTCTTGCTTAAACTCTTTGAACTTTTCAAAGGTTTCTGACTTGTGTTTGATTAAGTAGATATACCCATATCTGCTATAATCATCAGTAAAAGACACATAGAAGCGGTCTGCATCCCTTGTGGTGGATCTAAAGGGCCCACATACATCCGTATGTATGAGATCCAATAAAGCGTCACCCTTTTCACAAGTACCAGTGAAGGGTGACTTGGTCATCTTTCCAAGTAAACAATATTCACACGTGTCATCCGACTTGAGGTCGAATGACTCCAACACTCCATCCTCTTGGAGTTGGGCTATGCGTTTCTTGTTGACATGTCCAAGACGACAATGCCACAAGCATGCTTTGTCCAAACCATTAGATGAATCAATATGCAACACATTATTTTCTAAGTTATCAACAATATTCACAGTTTAATATACTCTATTACAAGGCAATGCTTTAAAATAGAAAGTACCATACAAGAAAGCATTAAAAGAACCAATTTCATTATTAAACAAAAATCTAAAATCTTGTCTGTATAAACCATGAAAAGAAATAATGTTTCTCGCCATTTCTGACGAGTAGCAACAATCATTCAAATCCAAACCTAACCCACTACTAAGCACTAAAGAGTAAACTCCAATCTTGGTGACAGACGATGCTTTCCTATTTCCCTTGATCAAGTTTATTTGTCCATGCTCAACATCCCTACTTCTTCTTAGACCTTGCAAATCAGAACAAATGTGAAAACCACATCCTGTATCAAGGACCCAAGAAATAGCATGTGATGAGTTGTTAGATTGAATAGTATAAATATCTGTGAAGGATGGATTTATCTTCCCATCCTTGATGTCATGTAGATACTTCGGGCAGCTTCGTTGCCAATACCCTTTGTCGTGACAGTAGAAGCACTCTGCTTCTTTTGGGTTGGAAGAGGGGCAGCAGAACCAACTTTGGTCCCACTAGAAGAGGATCCATCATGGGGTTTAACCTTGTGGCTCTTAGGAGGAGCCTTCCTCTTATTTCCTTTCCCTTGCCCAATAGCCAAGACAGTGGCAGCAATAGTAGGAGTAGATGCAGTAGATTTGCCTTCCAGACTACTCTCAGCAGTCCTTAGCAGGCCTTGAAGCTTGCTCAGAGTGACCTCCTCCTTGTTCATATGATAGGTCATCTGAAACTGGTCGTAATAAGGAGGCAATGAATGAAGAATGATATCTATTGCCAGCTCCTCATCGAAGTTGACATTCAGCTTCAACAAGCGGTCCACAAATCTCTGCATTTTCTGCAAATGGGCCGTGATGGACTCTTCATCCTTCATTTTGGTAGTGATCATCGAGGCGATGATCTCATACCTCTCCTACCTGGCACTTTGATGGTACCTTTCCATCAAATCTTAGTGTGTCACGTAAGGATAGTAGTCCTCGTAGGACTTTTGGAGTTCAGCTGTCATTGTTGCGAGCATGATGCAATGAACCTTCGTAGCATCTCGCTCATGAGTTTTGTATGCAACAATTTCTTCAGGAGTAGCAGTGTTGACGTTGACCTCTTTCAGCTCCTTGTCGATAACATACTCTTTGTCCTCGTAGCGGGTAACCATGCGAATGTTGCGGATCCAATCATTAAAGTTGGTCCCATCGAATATCACCCTCCCACACAAGTTCATGAGTGAGAATGAGCCAGAAGGGGTCGAGCCAGAAGCGTTGTTGTTTTGAGTAGATAATAATCCTCAATCAAACACCCAAATGAGAAATTAGGGCTAGGATCCAACATGATTATTTACAATTCAGAAGAGGGATGCCGTAATCTAATTGCAAATAACATGAAGGTAGGTAAATGACGATTTACCAATTTCCACCATGAAAAACGAAAAAGAACTTTAAGTTTTTAAATGAATTGAAATTTCTAGGTTCTTTTGATATTCGTTGAACTTTTCAATGGCATGTTTAAATATCGATTATGCCCTTCAAGTTTGTGACTGGGATACCGAGGATCACAAACAAGGTGTAAATAACCATGCAAATGTACTTGGTACTCTCGATGTCATTTACCACTAATCAATGTGCCGATTATCCACACACGCTCCATTGATCTATGATAAACGTCAAGTTACCATTTGCCTCCTGTTTTAGTCCCAAATTAGTGTGCCGGTTAACCACACACGCTCAACTAACGACTTGGCAAGGTGAAAAGTGTAATTTCATGGAATAGCATACATTTTCACATTTTCCTAAAGTAACTAAGATTGGGAATTTATAAAAACATTTAGTTACTTTATATAATCATTATACTTATTAATGAGGAATTGGTTGCCCTATCCTACCCGTTCGGCTAACGAACCTCCACCAATCAAGGAAGCGGTGGGTGAGTGTGGACAGCCATTAAACTGTCATTTTATAGGCAGCAACCTTATACCCCCTTATAGATCGGCTTTGTGAATGAGGCCTACTAACGGTAAGACTAGCTTTATCTTATACATATATATATATATATATATATATATATATATATATATTATAAATATTTTAATATTATAATAGTATAAGGGTTGAATTTTAACTTTTAAGACTCTAGGGTTTAGAATTTAAACATTTCAAAATTAAAACTATTAATCAAAATTTAAATTCCAAAACTTGAGGGCAAGTGTTGAAACTTTTCAAAACATGATTTAGATCAAATTTGAAAAATAATTAATTAATCATATTATTAATATTTATCACATAATTTGACCTAATCTGTTTTCCTGACTAGATAATTCAAATCAAAATACAAATAATTAATATTTATCATATAAAACAAGTAACTATCTTATTTGTGACAATTATCTTTGAATTGCATTAGGATAATCAATACCTTATTGAAAAATCGGATTTTATCAGTAAAAAATGTTTTTGGTAATTATCCCAATTCAATTTTAGTCAAAATCCCGAAAAATCAGCCTCCAGACTGCCCGACTCGCGAGTCATTAATTGGACTCGTCGAGTTCATCTGACTCGTCGAGTTCATCAGGTGACTCGACGAGTTCATCAGTCAGAGGCACAAAATTTTTGTTTTTCAGCTTTGAACAAAATAGCAATGCATAAAATACAAAAGAAAAATGATCTAGGCTCTAGGCTCTGATACCACTGTTGGGTTGTGAGCATTACATCAATCCTATGGTGCATAAGCAAACCCTAATGCTTGGATCTAGTTTTTCTAATTGTACATGCAATAATTTTCCAAGACTTGCAAACCCTAATCTACCATACTACAAAATCGAAATCAACATAATTAAACTAGTAAGAATGTTTACCTTTGATTGTAGCTTGAAGATCTTAAGCTTTTGAGAACTTAGCACCTCAAATGTGATGCCTCTAATGAATCACAAACACCAAAGCAATTGGATGATCTTGGAGAGAGAGGGAAAAGGCTCAAAATCGGCTCTATGATATCTAGGGTTCAAGTGGTAGCTGAAATTGTGAAGCCTAGGGTCCTTTATATAGCTGCAGAGTTAGGGTTTCAGCCAAAGACCTAATCCGGTTGCTTAGGCTTTAAGCAGCCCACAAGATCTTTCTAGAATCCCTAGCTTGGACGATTTCTATATGGGCTCGCATATAAAATCGTCCATCCCTTTCCTAAGGGATCCACAACCCATATTGCAACTATCTTATAATTACAACATCAGTCCCCCAAGTTTAATCAATATATTTTGACCACAAAATTAATTCTAAATTAATTCTTATCCAATATTAATTAAATAAATATGATTTCTCCTTTAATATATTATTCAAATAATATATTAATAAACCATAATAACCTCTTTCTCTATTATTCATCCACTCAAGTTGCTTTGGTAAAGGCAACCCAAAAGGACCATGCTACAACCGGGTCAAGTACATACCAAATATAGTTATGGCTTAGACATCTAATCCAACACTTTCTACCCATTCTCTTCATCTCTCTATATGTCATTATCTCTTTCCATATCTATATATCTTATCATTATCTCTATATCCAAATCTTCTCATTCTCTCTCTATATTCTCACTATCTCTCCATCTCTTATCATTCTCTTTATCTCTATATCTTCTCATTCTCTCTATCTTTATATCTTTTCATATCTCTTTATCTTTTCTTATTCTCTCTATTTCTCTATCTGTTCTCATAATCTGTCTATCGCTTATCATTCTCTCTATCTCTTCGCATTCTCTTTATCTATTTCTCTTCTCGTTATCTCTTTATCTCTTTATCTCTAACTCTTCTCATTCTCTCTACCTCTATCTCCTCTCATCAACTTTCCATCTCTTCTCATTCTCTTTATCTCCTTATTCATCTATCTCTTATCATTCATTTTATATTTTCTCTTCTCACTATATCTCTATCTTGAACTCTTCTAAATCTCTCTATATCTATATCTTTATCTCTATCTCTTCTCACCATCTTTCTATCTTTAAATCTTCTCATTATACACATACTATCTTTCTTGAAGTAATTACATATATCTATTCCCCAAGGAGTCACATATCTTTATTCCTAAGGGAATCACATCTCTCTATTCTCGAACGAATCCTATATGTCCATTCCCGAAGGAATTACACATCTTTATTCTCGTAGGAATTACATATCTCTATTCCCGAAGGCATCACATCTCTCTATTCCCGAAGGAATTACTTTTCTACAATCTCATATTCTTTCATGTAAATGTTACGGTCTTCCCATAATATTTCATACTACTTGACACGTAAACAATCTATCATCTCATTTCATTAAGAAATATTTTACTATCAATTTAGTAATCAATTCATTAAGTACTTAAAATAGGCATTTGTTTAATAACTTGTAGGTATTTAACATAATATCATTAACATCTAACCATGCATACATATTCATTCATAAGATTATAATTCATATAATCAAAATATAATGAAAATTATAACTCACTTTGTTAGTTAGTGAAAACTAACTACCATTGGCTTTATATCCCCACTTGATGCTTTTGATTCATCTTCTTTGCCCAAGGCCTATTCAAACAACATATCAAATTCCTTAGAACTAGTATTAACCCACTAAGATTTTAATTACTATCTATATAAAAATGATCGCTTATTTGATCATAATTTGACATCTCAACTTTCTATCTAAAAATCAATCATGCATCACGAATTAAGATCCTATACAACTTAATTCATTAAGCTCTAAACTCAATTATATCATATAATCACTTTCACTTGTTGAGGTTTGAAACCATAACAATCTACAAATGGATTTTACCATGGAAATCACATGTAAAGCTTACATGAAGCTTCTAAACACTGTAAATAACATACTAATTGAACTATAAGTCAATTAACTCAAACATTCTTGCCAATCTCATAATTTCACCATTGAACCTCAAACTTTCACTAAAGAGAGAACCCATTACCTTGAGAGGGAAATGATGTTAATCCTTGCAATCCTCAGTATCCATCTCATATTGGAACTTTCTTGGCATCAAAATCGCCCTATCCCAGTTCTCCTTCGAATTTGGATAGAAATGGTTCAAGAATGAACCCTTAAAATGTTTAAACATGTTTCCTGACTGTGAAACCGCGTTGTGGCAACCAGGGTATCGTGTCGCGGTACCTCTAAGTGTGTCGTGGTCTCCCTTTAGCAGAGCCGCGATGTTTTTCCATTATAGCATTGTACTTTCAAGTTTGCGCCATGACAAGTAACTACCACACCGTGGTTCAAAGTACGTTGCCCTCTACTTACGAAAAAACTTTCCTCACTTTTACCAATTTGCAACCCACGTTGTGGAAAGGGCCTTAGCATGCCGCAGTTGCTGCACATCAACAGACTTCTTTGCTGATTTCTTTCTAACTGTTGAGTCTAATTGTGTTGTGTCTTGGGCTTTATGTTTTGTATCCGGATTGGGCCTGTCCATCCGTGATTATCTAGTAGGGTTATACTATAAATATGCATGCATGTATGCATTAGACGGTGTTGATTATTACGTTCATTGTTTTGTAACCCTAAACACCTCTACAGTCGAAGTTCTTAATCGAGCTCTTCTGAGGTGTTGAAGTATTAATCATACGACATATTCAAAGCCATTCTTTTGTTCTTGATTACATTCTTAACTGTTTGCTTGCATAGAATCTAACGATCCTAAAGAACTTTGTTATAACAATTGGTATCAGAGCAGGAGACTGTGTGATCAATATACATTCCTTCTGTATTCAGAATTCTTTAGGGTTTCCGCTTTTATCGTATAAATAGAAGCCGTCTTCTTCGTATCGACGGCAACTCTGTTTTAGATAAAACCCTAATCCCAAGTTTACAGGTTTGATTCTAGCAGCTCACCATGTCTCACGAAGATTCGCAAACAAATCCCATCAACATCTCAAACAGCATTGGATCAACAACCGGGATACCCATACTCTACACTCAAGACTATGAAGTATGGGCGCATCACTTTGAAGACTATGTGGTTGGATCTGAAGATAATGGCTATCTCATCTGGGAAGCTATCACACTTGGGCCGTTTGTTCATTCAGGAACGAACACGACAGTTAAGTCCCAAAAGGAATATAACAAGCTGGTGGCGGATGTAGAGAAGATGCCACAGGATGAGAAAGACAAGTTGCTGTGTAACGTAAAGGCCATGACAATTATCAGATTTGCCTTGAAATCTGACACTTTTCGATTGGTTGGATCATGCACGACCGCCAAAGAAATATGGGATAGGTTGAAAGAACTTTATTCAACTGATGAAGATCTGGAACACTCCATTCAAACCTTGCTGCTGTCAGAATTTGGAGTTTTCGAACAGAAACCAGAAGAAAAACTCATAAAAACTTTCGATCGGTTCAATCATCTTCTAAGTAAGATGATCAAGCATGGAATAGAAAGAAAGTTGATCGAGCAGAAGGTGACCTTCATGAACGGTCTGAGACCAGAATGGATGGCTGTGGTTTCAACCGTGAAAGCGCATGAACAGTTTAAATCTTACTCACTAGCGAAACTTGTGGGAATACTTAAGTCCCATGAAAGTGTAGTGACCAAAGAAGCGAAAGTAGTTTATGGTGTGGGATCGCTGGCCCTTGTCTCAAAAGCAAAAAGCATTGCAGAAGAAGAAGAAGAAGAGTGTGATATGTCTGAGTGTGACCTTACAAGCGAGGAGTATGCTATGATGGTCACCAATCCAAAGAAGTTTGCAAGAAGAAAATTTCCTGTCAACAAGAACCGAAACTGGCAGGGAAGTTACAGTTCTGAGAAGGTGAAGGACGAAGCGAAAGTCTCTTCTCAAAAGGATGAAGACAAGAAGGAGAGCAAACTTACGGGAGACTCTGGGTTCGACTGCAACTACTGTCACGGTAAGAACCACTTTGCCAAAGACTGCATGCTAAGGAAAATGGCTGAGAAAAGAGATAGTGAAGATGATGAGACGTACTACATGCGCAAGTTGGAAGAGATCAAGAAAAAGAAGGCAACTAACAGCTCTATGAATGCCTTGATTGTGCAGGAGAATGCAGGTGAAGATGAGTTCGGTGGCGTCGAATTTTGGTCAACCGACTCTGAAGATGAAGAGGTGAGAAAGCCCACTCATGGAAAGGCTTATGTGGCAAAGGAAGTAGGTTCGGCTGGAAGGTGTTTAATTGTCACAGCTGGTTCATCAACCGAAAGTGCAAGTGAGGAACCGAACCTGACTGAGGACAAGTGTTTTGCGGCCAAGCCTGTGAGTGAGAAGATCAACGACTGCGATTGGTTGATCAAAAAGGTACAATCCATCCTTGAATCACTTAAAGTTCCAATAAAAGATTACGAAGAAGAATTAAATGAATTAAAATTTAAATTTTCTAACTTAAGTGGTAGTCTCATGCAAACTCGCTTAGCGAATTCTAACCTAACTGACCAACTCAGCAGGGTGTCTTCAAAAAGTGAGGAGAGAAGGATGTGGATTGAGCTGAAGGAGGCGGAGTTAATTAGGGCTAGGGATGAAAGTATTTATTTACAAAGAGACAATTTAAAGTTTTTAAAACAAAGGAATGTTTTTTGTTTAATTGCTAAGCATTTATACTTTAATATTGCTCAATTGCATTTAAGTTGTGAGATAGGAAAGAAGATTCATAAGATGATGTTACCCTTCCTTGAATTTAAGGAGGATGAGGTCATAGCAGAATGTGAATCAGTAGTGTCCTCAGAAGAAATGTCAATTCATTACAAAATCGGACTGGACAAGATAGAAACCTTCATTGACTCTAAGGAACATAAATGTATGCTCAAAGATCTTTTAGATGAAAATGATAGGTTAAAAATAAAGTCCGAAACTATTAAATTATTTGACTCGTCTAACGCAAAATTGATTTCAAAAAATAAAATGAACTTAGAAAATACGTCTGAATTTGATGAGGAAAGTGAGATGAGAGAAATCTCAGTGGAAGATGTAGTTGATTACTCAGAGTTTATGAAAAGCGAAACCAAGAATGAGAAACTCCTCATTTCTGAAAATTTGGTTGAATTCGCTCGATTGTCGAAAGAAACGCCACAGAAACTCAAGGAAAAGGCTATGGTCTATCAAAAGGTTCAAACTGTGCCGAATCAGGTATATGCAGTTACAGGGGTCACTGCTAAACAAAAAGCTGAATTAAAGATCTTGGTCGACAAAGACAATGCTGAAGGATGTGACGATTACTTCTGGTCTGCCCCTATTGACAACGCAGACGAAACCGTGGGCTTATCTGAGCAAACTTCATGGAGGGTTAAAAGAAGATATGTCGAATGATCACTCGATTTATTCAAAACATGAGGAATAAATTACACTTTCAGCATAGACTAAAGAATCTAACACTACATAAGAAACCTCACAGCGTGGCGGCTACATTTTGCCTCACTCTTAACCCTAATTGTGTATAATACATGACTATTTATAGGGAAAAGACAAGTCTTGGGCTTTTAACCTAGAATTCATCAAAGGGGCCCATTGCCATCATCCATGGAGTGCTTTGAAACCCTACAATCTCCCCCTCAAAGTATGGAATGGATGACAATGCTTTAACTTCCAAAACAAGCATCTAGCGAATAAAAAGATCTTGCAACGAGGAATAGATGAAGCAATCCACGAATCTTGATTCTTCAATAGTCTTCAAACACGGGCTCTAGGATATATAAATCAAGCACTGAAGTAATGTCTTTAAACTTCATTTTCGAATGTAATCCCAAAAAAAATCTTCATGAAAACCAAGCCCGCCATAAAAACCCATTTCAGAACAAAGAAACCGAATCACTTCTTGTCTTTGAAGAGCTCCCCCTCCAAGTCACAATGATCTTCAAATAAGCTAATGATATAAGCCATCAAAAAATATCATGTAACAACCCAAATTTTAAGATTCATAATGCCACTTGATCGAGAAAATACTAGAAGTCGGAGATATAACAATTCCTTAGCAGAGCTCGATAAAGAACTTCCGCTGTAAAGGATACTTCTCTGTAAAAGCTTTAGCAGAGCTCGATGAAGAACTTCCACTGTAAAAGCTACCTTCATAATTCTACCACAAGCTTTATCAAAAATCTTCAAATTTTAAAAAGTTACAAATCCAATTTCGAATGACCATACCAAATTCTCCCCCGATTTATAATCAAAAACATGATTATAAAGCCTTCAAATGGTCATGAGAATGATCTTGAATGGATAAAAATTTACTAAGCCCCCCTGCGACAAAATGATATACACAATGAAGTATAAAACCCGAAAAAGTCGTGAAAAATTTGACGTTATCATGAAAAATGAATTTTCGAACCGCCAAGACTTGATGGAATCTTTAATTTGCTTTTCACGGAAAAACATGTGCGTTAAAAAATTCAAAACTGTTCACCGGCCTCAAAGTTGTAAACTTTTCTGAATATTGGGCCAAAACTGTGACTTGCTGAAAGACAGGGACTGGAATTGTAATTCAGCATCAATATACCCCTTAATTTGAAACAAAATCTGGAAATGGACCATTACAGCCAAGTCACGAAAAATTCAGGGACCAGAACGGTCAAATCTTTGAAGTTGAGGGGACCAGAAGTGAAACATAAGCTTTCTTCCCCACTTTATCTGTGATTAAAAGAACAACTGGAACGAATCCAATCGTAGATGAAAACCAAAGTACCGATTCCAATCAATTCCATCGTTTCCTATCATAAAGACGCGAATCTGAGTCACTTTCGTTTCAAGCACAAGCAACCGAACCTAGGTTCGTTCCAGGTTCATTGAACCGAAACCATGTTCGGTCCGAGCACAGGTTCGCTTTCGGTTCATCCCCCTTTCGTTCCATTACTTTTGTTCCAAGTGCTTTCGTTCCAAGAGCTACCAACCGAACTCAATTTCGTTCCAGGTACATTCCAAAGCCATTGATACAAAAGCGAAATCAAGCATGACGATGCGAACAAAGAGCGAAACATTAGCCAACCGAATTCACAGATTTGTTTTCCCCTCTTTCTTTCCAAAGCTAACAAATGAACCCAAATATTCCAAACTACGAATCAATTGGCTCCGAGTGTTCGTGAAAAGGAATGCAAGCACAAACAAACAACCTCCAATCGTTCACAGGGAGATGTTCGCAGTATCTCAAATTTTGACTTTTATAGTTTGACTATACAAAACAATGTCAGTTGACTGCGAGACCTGAGTTCTGATTTCGAGTACCAGTCATTACAATACGAATCCTCAAACATATATTCTGATTGCGAACCTACTTTATTCTGATTGTTCTAAGCATTGATTGAAAGACCCATTATACAGCGAACCAAGAGTATGCGAAGCACCAAATAACGAGACTATTCAATTGAAACTCCGAGAGGCCAATTTAAGCCTCAACGTCGATCGTTGTTTAATTGAACAAATCTGATAGCTTTTCGATTACATTCATAGATGAGAGCATCACCCTAAAATTCCAATTTTGACTTTCCAGTTTGACCAATGTTCATCCGTTCGTTAACAGTTCATCAAATGACATCAAATATTTGCGTTCAACAAACATACAATCGCTACTTCCAAAAATCGATCGCAACAATTTCATCGAAATTTCAAGTTCAATACGAATACTTCAAATCGACTTTATGAATAAGAAAGAGAAAATTGATGAGAAGTATGATCTTGGATTAAAATAAACTCAAATCGATTCATCAAGATTGATGAATACATATCAATATCCTTAGCCGATAGTGATATAAGCAGCGATTTGAATCTTGATAGACCTTGAGAGAACGAGCAATTGGATGAACTAAGTAATCAATATGCAAAGCAAATGACGCACACAAGAACTCGAATATAATATTAGGGCTAAAAGAAAAACTGGATCGTCAAAATACACGCATCATGAACAGTGACAGACTAAATAATTGGGCCAGATCAAAAGAAGATTCAAAGAGATCCAATTGGCTTAAAACAAAGAGATAAAATCAATTGATTTGGGATTAAGCAAATGATCTGATCCAATATGAACAGAAAAACGAATCAGATTAAATAAAATACCAGATGAACAGAAGAAGAACATCATAAATTTCCATGAATAGTAACTTGAACAAAAATCTTGATTCCATACCGCCAAAACACCAAAATCTTCAATAACTTGTGCAGAAAATCATCAAATCAAGAACCGATACTTCAAAAATCAATAGATCTTCAAAGACCCGCTCTGATACCACTTGTTGGGATTAAAACCCTAATTGTGAAAGGTTATTGCCAAGAGGAAGGAATAGATTATGAGGAAACCTTCGCTCCAGTAGCTAGGTTGGAGTCAGTTAGAATCATCCTGGCATATGCTGCTCATAAAAACTTCGAAGTTTTCCAAATGGATGTTAAATGCGCTTTCTTGAATGGGGAACTAGAAGAAACAGTGTATGTTGAGCAACCTCCCGGGTTCGTGAATGAGAAATTCCCTGATCATTGCTATGTGCTGGATAAAGCGGTATATGGTTTGAAGCAAGCACCGAGAGCCTGGTATGAAACTTTAACTCGCTTTCTGAAAATGTCGAAATTTAAGCAAGGTTCGGTTGACCCAACCTTCTTCCGAAAGAAAGAAGGCGAACATCTAATGATAGTTCAAATTTATGTCGATGACATCATCTTCGGCTCCACGAATCCTAGCTTAACAGTTGAATTCAGGAAGTTGATGGAGACTAAATTTGAAATGAGCGCAATGGGTCCGATTAATTTTTTCCTTGGTTTGAATATTAGACAGGGACCAGAAGGTATCTTTATTAACCAGGAGGCGTACACAAAGACCCTGCTAACAAAATTTGGCATGACAGGAGACTCAAAAGTGAAGGTTCCTATGGCGTTTGGCACCAAGTTAACACCTTCTCTGGAAAAACCTGCTGTTGACATAACACTGTATCGACAAATGAGAGGGTCCCTTATGTATCTAACAGCTAGTAGACCGGACATTATGTTTTCTGTTTGTTATTGTGCTAGGTTTCAAGCTAATCCAAGAGAACCTCACATGGTGGCGGTGAAAAATATTTTTCGTTACCTGAAGCGAACATCATCTCTCGGTCTCTGGTATCCTGCTAGATCTGGATTCTTCATTCAAGCCTTTTCTGATGCTGATCTTGGAGGATGTGGTCTGGACCGAAAAAGCACTACAGGTGGATGCCAATTTCTTGACGGAAAACTGGTTAGCTGGCAGTCCAAGAAGCAAACCTGCGTGTCACTTTCAACAGCCGAAGCTGAGTATATAGTTGCAGCATCTTGTACTTCTCAAGTCATATGGATTCAAAGTCAACTAAGAGATTACGGGCTAAGTATGAAGAAGATTCCTCTCTATTGTGACTCAGAAAGTGCAATAAGAATATGTCACAATCCAGTACAACACTCAAAGACTAAGCACATTGCACTTAGATATCATTTCATCAAGGATCACGTAGAAGATGGGAACGTGGAAGTGCATTTTGTTCGATCCTCTGATCAATTGGCTGACATATTCACTAAAGTCTTACCTGAAGCGAGTTTCAATAAAATTCTGCAAGGCTTGGGAATGATGGAAGCAGAGTCGGTACCGAATCCTTAATTCACCACCTAAAAATTAGACAAGCGAAATGGAGCGAACGCTCGGTCTATTTCGGCTCCATAATTTTCGGGAACCGAAATGAACCGACCGCTCGGTCTATTTCGGCTCTGGAATTTTGAGGAACCGAAATGAACCGACCGCTCGGTCTATTTCGGCTCCATAATTTTCGGGAACCGAAATGAACCGACCGCTCGGTCTATTTCGGCTCTGGAATTTTAAGGAACCGAAATGAACCGACCGCTCGGTCTATTTCGCTTCATTCCTTTAAGATAAGGTTTCAGTTGTACATTTTGTTCAAAGAGTGTTTTATGCAAAATTATTTTCTTTTTCTGTTTTTATTATTTTTCAGAAAACTTCAAAAATCCAAAATTATTTTCTTTTTCTATTTATATTATTTTTCAGAAAACTTCAAAAATCCAAAATTATTTTCTTTTTCTATTTTTATTGTTTTTCAGAAAATTTCAAAACTTCAAAAATATTTTTTTTTGTGGTGTGTTTGTTTGTTTGTTCCTTTCATTAGGTCACATATGTATTAGTGCAACAAAATTTGGAGCTATGACATGTATAATTATTTCCATAAGAACTAGTTAAGGGTCCCTAGAAGCATGCTGCAGCATGTTGACCAAAGCCTCTACGACTTAGAGCAAGGCCTTAATGATTCGATATCTACCTATCGTTTCTTCCCAAGTAGGCTGTTCAGATCAACTCAGTCTAGAGCTACCTTACTCTTCTCATATGAGTTAAGAGTTTTTATGCTTAGTCACGTCTTTATAGCAGAAGGTACTTTCGGTTCCTTAACCACCCTCCTTACTTTCTCCATCAACTTTCGGTTCATCACTGTAACCCTTGAGACTCTCAGTTTTTACCATTGAGGTTTATGGTTGCACAAAATCTGTGTTTATGATCTTAGATATGTATACCACGTACTGAGTGAAACCCACAATCCAATACCAACAACAAATTGACGGTGAATTGTCATATTCAAGATGTTACTGGTTACCGAATGAAATCTGATTTTTATTTTTGAGTGATCTTTTATGAATTTGTCTAACACCAAGGCTTTTTCTTCCCATATTCCACCTACTTGTTCAACAGACCACATCGGTCTCACAAGTACTTCTTCCAATGTTCGGTCTTATGTTAAGCATCGACGTTCGGTTGAAGATAAGCTACCTTAGGCATATGACTTAAAAACAAGCCTTTCAATGTTTCTCTACAAACATTTCATCGTTATTTCACGGGAACCCACACAAGCACTTCAAGTCTCTCTTGACTTTGAAGGAAGCGCTTCTTGCCCGGAATCCTCTGCTTTCTGTCTTATAATGAGACATCACTCACATCCAATACACATTTGCTTTCTTTCTTTATCTTTTGTCACTCTATTGCACGGAAATTTTAATTTTCCAACATTCTGGTTGCTGTTGGTTCGATTTGTGTTTATTTTTTGGCGAAACGGGGGTAATTCTACATCTTGGAGCGAAACTGAATTTCAAACAACGATTGAGGATAAGGATTTGGGCGCGTGAATTTGAACGGTCGAGCTACCCACACGTGCTGACGTATACCTGGGAGTAACCAACCTATCACATCGCGCTTTTTCAAGCGACGTTTTAGTGACCGCGTCATTATCATGATGATTTTTTTCTCTCCTCGCAACGGTATATAAAGGGTTTCTACTTTTATTTGTCTTTTACCAGCAACAAATTCTCTCTAATTACAAAGCAAGTTCAAACTGTCCATCTTCTTCCTTCGATCAACAATGGTGACTTCTTCATCCGTTCACGATCAGACTGCTTCGTCCACATTGCTTTCGATCAAGCCCAATCCGAACATGATTATTGAACTCAATCCGTTTCTGTACGACTCGTATATGCTACAGGTGGTTGAGTGTTTGAAGTATTCTCCACTGGTTCTAGCCCTAACACAGGTGGAAGCCGTTCCGATGTCCCTTCTATCACAATTTTATTCTACTGCCTCATATGACAAGAACAAGGAAAGAATCTACTTTCTAATACATTCTAAAAAGGCTTCTATTTAAAAAGGGAGATTTTGTTCCTTGTTGCACCTCGCTGTGGATTCATCTGTGATTTCACCCGATTTCATCACCACTACTCAGCTTTTCTCGATGCTGTACGAAATGGGATACACTGACGTGCTTACAACAATAACGAAGGTTAAGAAGTCCTGCCTACCGTCCCCATGGAATGGCCTGCTTACTCTTCTTATCAAGAGTTTGGCGGAGAGAAGTGCTGGATCTGATGGCACCAGCAAGGCTTTCCTAACCCTTCTCTACGGCCTTTACAATGGTCTCAATCTTGATTATGGGACGATCATCTGGTCTCAAGTGGTGCAAAGCCTCAACACTACAACGAGGCATTCTGAAATTTCATGTGCATGATTCTGGACTCTCATTACCAGAAGGGCGATAAATTCTTTGGAAATTCCGGTGATGAAGGATCCCCTAGTTGCGTCTATTGCTACGTTTCACACCAAGAAAATCATAATTTCAGATCCTCTGAAGTTCCCTCACATTGGCTCTATCCCTGAGACAATGTATAAATGTGTTACAGCCGAAAGTAAACTCATAGCTGATTATCGAAAACTTCCTCCCAAGGAACCGAGAGTTCTATCTCCTGAACAGCAGGCTGCCCTAGATGCTGTTGACAAGCCGAGTAACCGAGGTAAACGAATTTCTACCAAGAAAGAGCCAAAAGAGGAGGATAACTCTAAGCCTACCAAGACCAACAAGCGAAAGTCTGATAAAGGGGATTCTTCTAAACCGAAGAAGATTAAAAAGATGGCAAAACGGTCCAAGAGTCCTACTCCTCCTAGCTCAAAAAATGACGAGGAAGGTGAAGAAGAGGAAATTCGTCGTGCATCACCGAGAGGTAACACTCCTCCCCGATCTCCTACTCCAACCGAATCTCCTCATAACAAACTTCCAACCCCACCTCCATCACCGAAACTGACAGTTCCAGTTTCGGTTCCTCCTATTCCCCCATCTACCACATTTCCAACAACAACTTCCTTACCATCACCACCGGTTTCGTCTATTCCTATTTCTACAACTCCCATCTCAACTCCTATTTTTTCCCAATCCACTACCACCACTATTCCTGAACCGACAGTAGGAGTCAACGTATCTGATACGGGGGCGACTACTGAAACAGAACCCCCAGTTACTTCTACACCCCTTTCACCCTCACCTTCAACCGACTCTGGTGCCACTCTCGGTGGTGCTAATGATGAGTATGATTCTACATACTTCAGTCCCTATAGGCTTCCTACTGATGAGGATGATGATGCTCCAGTCACAAGACAAAATCTGCAGAGCATTCACGACAAGCTTGATAAATTGCTTGAGGACAGCAAGTCATACAGTGGTGTTGTACTCAAGGCTTTTCTGGATACAGCTCTAGAACAATACACCGATTCCATTGAAAAATCCACCAAAGCTGTTAATGAGTGTACCTCCTCTTGCAAAAAGGCCACCACTGATGTTACTGAAATTGTACATAGTACTCATATTTTTCTTGAGTCACTTAAAGGGCATGCTGATACAAATGCAGCAAAGGTAAATGCTTCTGTGGATTCTTTCTCCAAGTCTCTTCAAGAAGAACAAACTAAGTTTGAGGCTGTGCGTTCCTCTATCCAAGCCGAGAACTCTTCACTTATCAGTTCAGTGAATTCTCGCCTTGAATCTCTTCACGCTGATTTGGCGAAAGAAAGTGCTTTGAAGGAAGAACTTGCTCGCCAAACATCCATAGTTGAAGTACAGAAAGTGCAGCTAGCCCAAGCAGAAAAAGAAATTTCTTTGTTAAAGACCGAAAGAGCTGTTTTTCGCAGCTGTGCAGGGGATGTGAAGGATATGCTCACCAACATTCTTGGTGCTCATGATCCTATCCTCACTTTGACCATTCGGAATCATCTTACAACCAAACTTCTTCCCGCCCTTGCATTGTTACACGAGATGAAGGGTGTTTCGGAGAGATTTATTGCTCCAAAACAAGGGGGAGAGGGTGCTCATCAACCGAAGGTTAAGACTGAAACCGAAACTGCTCAACCGAAGGTCAAAGTTACAACCGAACTGAAGGATAATGTAGCTTCAGGTTCTGGTCAACAAGAAAAGCAAAAGGAGATTGATGATGATAGCAGTAACGAATCTGGAGAAACTATTGCTGAGGCTCTTAAGCGAAAGAAGAGAGACAAAGAGCTTGATGAAACCTTGAAGGTTGCAAGGGAAGCAGAGGAAAGGGAAAGGAGAAACAAGGAAGAAGAAGAAGCCTTGAACTGCAAGAAGGCCTTGTTTCCCTTATGGACTAAAGAGGCACTTATCAATCAAGCTATAGAGTTTCCAAGTGTTTATTGGTTGGAACCTGTTGCTTCGTTTGACTGTGATAATTCTAAGGACTCGCAGTTCGATATGCCGATAACAAGAAAGGCGTTCACGTTTCACTGCTTTGATTCGACTGCTGAGGTTCCTTTTCCTCATCCAAAGGTTGACCGAGAGCTTATTGATTTCTATCTGAAGTATGGACAACCTCAGTACTTGACATGGAGCGCACAGAAAATAATCACTGTCAAGGTACTGAAACCTACGTCTGCTGGGAGATTTGTAAATGTCAATTTCAAAATCACATGAGGTTCTGCAAACTCGGTGTCGATTATATCTCTAGCAGATCTTCCGAATCTAAACCCTCATGATTGGATTTTATTATTCAATATTCTGCTTACAAATCCGAGGGAATATGAACCAATTTTGGAACATTTGAAGAGGATGTTGGCTTCTTACATCCATGAGGTTGCAGCTATGGATCAAGAAATAGCGAAAGTAATGAACAAGAAACCCACCATCAAGCCAACATCGAAACCAGGAGATGTGAATAAGATGAAGATGGGCCAAATAGATTCAAAACATCTCACTGTGATGTTTACAAAAGGCGAAGCTCACAAATTTTTGTTCGCTCTTGTTGATAAACATTTATTTTCAACTGACTGCTTGGAGCACATCATCAACATTATACATCGGTGCAAGCAGAACTCAGAAGCTGACAAGAAGAATTTTACTGACATGCTTCGGTGGTACATAACGTTCCGTCATCATTTGCTGGCTATCATTCCGAAGGTGTTCAAAACAATAAAGAAGACTTCTGCAGCTCAACCGAAGTGAGCTTTCGGTCCCATTGACGCAAAGGGGGAGATTGTTGAGTCTAATTGTGTTGCGTCTTGGGCTTTATGTTTTGTATCCGGATTGGGCCTGTCCATCCGTGATTATCTAGTAGGGTTATACTATAAATATGCATGCATGTATGCATTAGACGGTGTTGATTATTACGTTCATTGTTTTGTAACCCTAAACACCTCTACAATTGAAGTTCTTAATCGAGCTCTTCTGAGGTGTTGAAGTATTAATCATACGACATATTCAAAGCCATTCTTGTGTTCTTGATTACATTCTTAACTGTTTGCTTGCATAGAATCTAACGATCCTAAAAGAACTTTGTTATAACACTAACCTTGGCCAATTTTCATTTTAACTTCTAACACTCAGAACTTCTTCGTTTTAAAATCATTTTCAGTGATCTTTATATCCAAACGAAGGTGAGAATGAGTCCTAAAACTCCATTAAGTCACTTGGGACTGAATACTTACACGTCTTAATCCATTAAGTCACAAACTTGCCACTAAAGGCATAAAATTTCCATTTTACCCTTTATGGCCTAATTGCACAGTCTCTTACCTTTACTTTATTGAACCCACTTATCTCATCTCATAAGAATGTCTTAGGCTTATCTCGACTAATTTCACAAAGTTACATCTTCACAATTTCATGAAATTCATCTAAATTACCAAATTACTTTTTGGTCAACTATTCACCCAAAGTCAAATCTCTATAAATTTTGGGTTCCTATGGGTCAAGTGGTTGACATTGCAACAAAGTTGTAAATTTAATGACATAATTATGAAAAACAAAACACACTGTCAAAATCAAAATTTTGGTAAACTTAATGATTTTATTGCAATTTGGAAAGAGTGGTTACCGGGAGAACAAGAAGAATCGATTATTCGGTTGATATTGCAATAAAACTGTAAATATAATGTCTTAATTTAGATAAAAAAAATACGGTGCCAAAATTGAAATTTTCAATTAACTTATTGACTTTATTGCAATTTAACCCAAATTTAAAGATAAAAAATCATAGATTAAATTTTTATACCCAACAAATAAACGTTTTTATTTTCTTTAATTTTCATCCTATTTTTATCTAATTGAAATAATCTCATCAAACACATGGAGACAAAACTCAAATAACCCAAATTGCAATAATTTTATTTCAAGTTGTCATATTTTGACCCAAATTGCAATAATTTTATTTCAAGTTGTCATATAAAAATATGAATATTTTTCCTCAAATATTACTTAATAACGTGATGAAGAAGCTTATTTAAATAACCATTAACCAAAAAAACAAACATTTAAGCAGCGATGAATTAGATGCCGACATTAATACAGTCTATTTTGATTGAGAGTGACTTGTGTGTTGTAGACTCGATTGCTGAATTCAAGAACTCAATCATCACAATTCACTAGAATGTTGAAGACGCTGCATACAAAGGGTTAGTTGAGTTCGTAATATCTCGAGATTATTCGGCAAATGACCAAAATGTAGGGTGACTTTGAAGAAAATGAAGACAAAAATGAAGATTTCAGAAAATGACCACAGGTTCACAGAGGGGGTTTTGCGGAACCATAAACACCTCTGCGGAATGTGAACACCTCTGTGGATCTTGGTTTTTTTTTTTCAATTTTTCGTTTTTTTTTCCGTTTATTAATATTTTTTTTAATCCCATAAGATATTATGTGATTATTATGTAAAAAAAATTGTTTTCGTTTTTCCTTTTTCTTATTTAATTACCTGTTTATAAAAGTTGTGTGTTTAATAAAAATTATACAAATATTCTATGTTTTTTATAAAATTACACAAACCGGTATTCTGAATAATAAAGATACTTTAACTAGGTTACAAAACATACTTTAGAAAACATAAACATACAACCTTCATAATAAACATACTTTGAAATAAACTTCATTAAAGTCTCTGCAGATCCTCTACAGCTCTGCGAAATCTTTGTTTTTTGATTTTTTTATTTTTCTTTTCGTTTTTTCGTTTTTTTCGTTTTTTTTTGCGTTCATTTTCATTTATTAATATTAATTTTTTTTAAATAAACTAATACCTTATGTGATTATTATGTAAAAAATTTGACAAAAAAAGTTAAAAATAATGAAATGTTTTATGTAATACATTTGCTACTGATGTATGTTTTCCATGTATTTTTACTGTTTTGTATTTTATGTTCTATGGAATAAAATAGAAGTTAACTCAACTGGTTTCGTAAATAACCTAATACAAACCAAATACATATAAATAACGTAATACAAACCGGTGCATATAAATAACCTAATTAAAATTATACAAATATTCCATGTTTTTTATAGGTTACAAAACATACTTTAGAAAACATAAACATACAACCTTCATAATAAACATACTATGAAATAAACTTCATTCATTCAAATCGAACCACGAAAACTTTGATTTGTTTTCATATTCCGTCCATGGGTTTTCTGTTGCTTGTGTCCCTAGGTTTACTATCGCTTGCTTCCATTGGTTATCTGGATGTTGCTGCCATTGGTACTCGGTGCAACCCTGCCATTGGTTCTGTGGCTCTTCCTGCGGTCGGTATTTGATCCCTTGCGTCCATTGGTTATGTGGCTCCTGATGCCATTGATGTTCGGTCTGTTGTGTCCATTGGTTGTCTGGCTGCTGCTGCCATTGATGTTCGGTCTGTTGTGTCCATTGGTTGTCTGGCTGCTGCTGCCATTGTTGTTCGGTATGTTGCGTCCATTGGTTCTCTGGCTCATGCTGCCATTAGTTTTCGGTCGCTTGCGTCGGTTCCTCTTCTTTCGCTTTTGTCCCACTCCCTGATACCCCAATACGTGTTTTACTTTTACTTTGGTTATTTGTAACGATTTCCTTACACGTCCTTGCATTATCAGTTGTGCTATGACATCTACTACACCTTCTTATTTTTGGTTCCTCACCTTGAGAGGGAATACGATTGGTGTTTTTTGCTCTACCGGCTTGACGTATTTCCATCACAGGAGGGTTAACAACCATAAGGTCATCCGGAACCTCACAATCACTAAGTTCTGAAAGAGGGTATACGGTCTGCTCATACGTTCTTCGATATGTTTCAATTTTATAAGCATTTATAGCCATATGCCCACAGTGATCAATTTTCAAGTGCGTTAAAACCATTATCACATGACCACATGGCAAACCAGTTAGTTGCCAATATCTGCAAGAACAAGTCTTTTCCCTCAAATTCACTATGCCACCACTTTTGATGCCACGCACTTGATATGTTGTATTGTCAACACCGGATACCGACCATCCTTGAATCCCCTCTTTATTTTTTTAACCATATCTTCAGCCCACTTCGTAAGTATTGTTGTATTTTTTTCTGTTAAAACAAACATATATGATTATAAATGACATTTATCATATAATTTAAAAATAAACATAATTATACCTGCAGCCATCCGCCGTTTGTAAAACCATTTCTGCATAAGTGCGCGAAAGAACTCAAGAAGTGGTAATATAAGCAACTTCCTTGCTTTATTTGATACAACATTCATGGACTCCGCACTATTTGAGGTCATATAATCATACCTCGTGGTAGGGCAATACACTCTGGTCCATTTCTCACGTGGAATTTGACTGAGATATGTCGCTACATCATCTCTTATATTAGGAAGTCTCCCCCAATAGAATTCAAACTCAATGGTTTTGTAAGCTCTTACCAGCTTCCAAAATAAAATTGCTGTTTTTTTTTGTTTTTTCCAAAGGTGTGGACTATGTTTCCTATTAGATGAAAAGCACACAATCCATGTTGAGCATTTGGAAAAACATTTTGAATACTTACAGCAATTGCGGGTGCCCTATCTGTGGCCATTGTCAAACCTTCCACATCACCAATGCATTCATGTAGTTTTTCAAGAAACCATGTCCAAGAATCTGTAGTCTCTTTTGGGCAAATTCCATACCCAATAGGCAAGATCTGATTGTTGCCATCCATGGCCACTGCATGCAAGATGGTGCCTTTGTACTTTCCCTTCAAATGAGCACCATCCATAATAATAACTTTTCTACAACACTCTCTGAAAGCACGTATCTGCAACAACAATATAAAAACCATTAATATATCAACAATATGATTTGTTTAGAAACATTTAAGAAAATAACAAATATATTTAAAAATATATTATCGCGCATCTAATAGCGAAAAAGCAATGAGAGATGCGTATAAACGCCAATGACAGTTTTCTTGCATACAAACAACCTGGTACCGAGATTTTGAAGATTTTTCAACCTTTATCTGAAACTTTTCTCTAACAGCTTTCAATTTAACAGCAAACGCTAGCCCTTTTTTGGTGTTATAGCTTTGATTGACAATTAATTTATCATTCGGACCTAAACTGTGAAATGGTCCAGATTCAAGAATAGGTTCTGGACAATCAGGAATAGAAGGAATACAATACCATGGATTAAAAGCAGTTTTCTGTTTCGTGTACTCATCATCCGATCACCCTTCATTTGATTTTTCCTCACATCTTTGATCATCAACTTCAGGAACTTCTCCAAACTCGAACAAATTATGATGTTGTAATTCAGTCATGCCCACTTTTGCTTCTTTATCATTATCTGATACAAAAGTATCATTATCAGATACAAACTTATCAGTAACCAAAACTTTTTTTTTCATAACCCACTGACACTTCATTTCCTATTCCCCTTGAACGGTTTCCATCACATTGGCTTTCTTTACGACCTCTATTATTTTTTGCTGGATTAAAGTGGTTGTTAACCACTGCTTGTTCTTCAGCTTCTTCACATTACATGTCTCAATTGAAATGCACCGTCTCCATTAACTAATGCACCGTCTTCTTTGAAATGCACCGTCTCCATTAACTGATGTATTTCAATTGAAATGCACCGTCTCCATTAACTAATGCACCGTCTTCACATTACATGTTCTTCAGCTTCTTCACATTACATGTCTCAATTAAACGGTTTCCATCACATTGGCTTTTTTTTTTCATAACCCACTGACAAATGCACCGTCTTCTTTGATTTAGACATTACATGTCTCAATTGAAATACATCAGCTTCTTCACCTACCACCGTTAAATACAAATGCACCGTCTTCTTTGATTTAGACATTACATGTCTCAATTGAAATACATCAGCTTCATCTCCAAGCTCCATGACATACCTTAACTCCGAGTGCTTAAAAGTCAAACGTATAGGACTATTTAGCACACCTGCCTTACTTCTAACCATTTGTAATAAGATTTCATGGTCAATGTTAGGAGGAAGATTTAAACCATAGTTTTTCACATTATTTCTAACGTAAACCTCATCTCCATTAACTAACTGCCAAGACCCTCCCGTACACAAAATAATAAAACTCATTTTACATATCACTCTCCACAAACACAATGAAAAAACAACTTCCACTGGTAATTGAAACTCACAAACTCACAAAAACCCACTAAAATACATCTATAACTTTTATAACTGTTCCGCAGAGGTGTACACTGATCCGCAGAGGTGTACACAGATCCGCAGAGGATTACACAGATCCGCAGATGTGTACATTGATCCGCACAGGTGTACACTGATCCGCAGAGGTGTATACTGATCCGCTGATAACAGTTCTGTGGATTCCCAAACAATTCCATGGACTGATATTAAACATATATTCATTATTTTTAACCTTTTTTGTCAAATTTTTTACATAAAACATAAGGTATTAGTGTATTAAAAAAAACTAATATTAATAAACAAAAACAAAAAATAGAAAAAACGAAAAAATAAAAATTAAAAAACTCAAGATCTGCAGAGGTGTTTCGGTTCCTCAGAGGCAAACGTATTACATAAAACATTTCATTATTTTTAACCATTTTTTGTAGAATTTTTTACATAATAATCACATAAGGTATTAGTGTATTTAAAAAAATTATATTAATAAACGAAAATGAGCGCAAAAAAAAAACGAAAAAAGGAAAAAAAAAATTAAAAAAATCAAAAAACAAAGATTTCGCAGAGCTGTAGAGGATCCGCAGAGCCTTCAATGAAGTTTATTTCAAAGTATGTTTATTATGAATGTTGTATGTTTATGTTTTTTCAAGTATGTTTTGTAACCTACTTAAAATATGTTTATTATTCAGAATACCGGTGTGTGTAATTTTTATAAAAAACAAAGAATATTTGTATAATTTTTATTAAACACACAACTTTTATAAACGGGTAATTAAATAAGAAAAAGGAAAAACGAAAACAATTTTTTTTTACATAATACCTTATGTAATTAAAAAAAAAATATTAATAAAGGAAAAAAAGAAAAAACGAAAAAAAAAAGAAAAAAACCAAGATCCGCAGAGGTGTTCACATTCCGCAGAGGTGTTTATGGTTCCGCAGAACCCCTTCTGCGGAACCTGTGGTCATTTTCTGAAATCTTCATTTTTGTGGTTATTTTCTTCAAAATCACCCTACATTTTGGTCATTTGCCGAATAAGCTCTAATATATTTGGAAAGAGTGAGGCAAGTTTGGGTTGTGCTATAAGTATCACTAACTAATTTTACCCCCTAACATGAATCTAATAAAATCTTTTACTTTTGATTTTACATCATTTTTGTTGTTTCTTTTCCTTTTTGTTTTTTTTTGTTTCTTTCCCTTTTTGTTTTATCTTTTCTTTTCTTTATTATTATTATTATTATTATAAATTTCTATAATCATATAAAATTTGGACAACATTATAAAATTCGAACGACTATATAAAATGAAACAAAATCAAAGTTTGTCTTTATTTTAGAAACAAACCAATACCATTATCGTCTATTGATAAATTACAATTCACCATAATTATTATGTAATGGTTGATTAAAAGGAGCATATCCAATGTCATGTTTTGTCCAAACTTCTCCATAAATACAAATCAGAATATTCTGCAGCATGGGTATACAATTGCTCAACTAAATAATTTCAATCCGTATAACGCACCACGCAAATGTAATACCGAATTAATTAATATCTGTGATAAATAAAGGCAAACTTTGCTTTGTTCCGTTTTATATAGTCGTTCGAATTTTATAATGTCGTCCGAATTTTATATGGTTATCGAAATTTATAATAATAATAATAATAATAATAATAATAATAAATAAAAAAGATTTAAAAACGATAAAAACAAAGGGAAAAAATCAAATCAGGGGATGAAATTGAAAAATAAAGGAGTACTTATAGCATTAACCGTCAAGTTTATAACACTAAAAATATTATTACGTACGTGTCACATATGATTTTTTATATTGTTTTTAAAAGTTTGTTATTTAGATGTCATGAGTTGCTACTTTTTCTATGTTATTATTTAAAATTAATTTATATAAAAAATAATCATTTTAAACAAATTAATTCTATAAAAACTTAAATTCAATTAATTTGAAAAGAAATTACAAACACACTTTAAAAAAATACAACATAGAAGAAGACACAAGACACTTCAAATCAAATAAAGCACAACACATTTAAATTAAAATAAAACATTAAGACACTTAAACTTAAAACAAGATTCAAATTAAAATAACATACAACACAACTTCATTCGAAATGCTGATGCCATTCGTCAGATTTACTCACAACTTGCCAAAACTCTACAAACCAAAAAGGTTTATTACTTTCTGCACGGAAATTTCGAAGAGCATTAGCGAACAACATTTAATCATTTTCACCACTTGCTGAATTACGCCTCAGCCTACTATACACAATGTGAAACTGTATTGCCATTGTTGTTGATTTCCATTTAGTGACGATTTGATCCTTACTTCGTTGGCTTCCTGCAGCTGTTTCGCGGTTGTACCGTTGGGTGATCCTGTTCTACAAAGAATTCTCATCTACGTAGTTGATGTGATTTAGATATTCATTTACATCGACCCACACGCGAGCCAAAATTATATTTTCTTCTTTGCTCCACATACGGGCCATTTTGAGAGATGAATGTTAGAAATCCTCTCTAATAAATGAATGTTTTTTTGACACTTGTCACATTCTCATTCAATTTGACAAATGTCATTTTGTGGTTATTTTGAATTAATTTTTTTTCCACATGTCATTTTATAAGTTTTTCTATTTTATTAAATTCCACATAATATTTTGATATAATAATTGCAGTAAATGTAGTAGTAAATGGATATCAATTTTATTAATGAACTTACCTTTTAATTTCAAAATTCTCAAAATTAAAGTTTATTAATTTCTTTTATTTATTTAAATTTAAAAGATAAAAAACATTTCTATTATAATAATTCATTATTTTTCTTATTTTTCTTATAAATTCAAAATTCTCAAATATTTTGACCTTTTATATTTTATTTTTTTAAATTAACCTATGTAATACATGAGTCTCACAACTAGTGATAGAGAATATAAAAGGGTACAAGAGTTGAATGAATAAGGTTTGAATGTAGTAAAAAATGAAGAAGTATGTTGATATTTATAGTAGATGATAGAAGGTTTAAAATTTAAAATTTTGAAAGAAAAAAAAACAGTTAGATTTTGAAAAAGAAGTGTTTTTTGAAATTGTAATTTGTGTAAATGGTAAAACACACACACACACATACACAACAATCTCTCGCTCATCGGTAAAGCTTCATCAAGTTTGGTCAACGAACTCGACATGCATAGTTCGTGGCGTGGTGTTTGCAGAGGCCAACTCGGATATGCCGAGTGTAACATCCGGATTTCCAGGTATCATAATTTAAATATTTGTTTTGAGATGAGAAGAGGGACTCGGCGAGTTGACGCCTAAACTCGTCGAGTGGGATCGCGACTGATGACTCGGATTAATGAATGGACTTGACGAGCCGGAGAGTCGACTCGACAAGTCCGCGCTGTGGACAGAAACCCTAAATCTTTGGGCCAGTGCCCTATTTAAACGACCTTATGGCCTTCATTTGCCACCACATTTCTAGAGAGAGAACCCTAACAAGCTTTGAGTGTGTAGAGTGAGAGAGAGAGCTATCTTGAGCTAGTTGGTGTGATTTTGCAAGGAGGAAGAAGATTCCGGCTAAAAGGAACCAGAGGAGGTTGTTGATCTGAGTTATTCAAGCAAGGAGTTTCATTATGAGGTACCAAATGGAACCCCCTTTCTTCCCTATTGTGTAGATTCTATTTATTGAGGATTAGGGCTTGAATCACCTCCTTATTGGGGTCTTGAATGCATCAAACCCCTATTGCAAGTTGTGTTATAGATATGGACCTTTCTAGGTCCAGAGAGCCAGAAAGTATGGAGCTTTAGTAGAGAAATCATAGGGTTTTGAAGCTAGGAAACATTAATGGGGTTTCTATGGTATATTATGCAAGATACACCATGTATGGACACCAAGTTCAGACCTTTACGTGATTTTTGGGTGTTAGAAGGCCAGATCTATAAGTTAGAGAAACAGATCTGACCTCAGAAGGTCGTTTGAGCATTGTCATGGAGGAAACTCGCCGAGTCCATGAGAGGACTCGACAAGTCGGATCGTGTTGCTCCGCGATTCGTGATCAGTGGTAACCCGTCAAGTGAAAGGTTAACTCGACGAGTCGAGTGAGGCCTTAGGAGGACTCAGAGGACACGCATGGACTCGCCGAGTGCACTCGACGAGTCTGGTCAAAGTTGGACCGTTGACTGGAGTTGACTTTCGTTGACTTTTAGGGTTTGGTCAACATTTGGACATTCGGACCATTGGAGGGGTAAAATGGTATTTTCCCCTTCTGAGAGATTATAGGAAGGGATTTGTCTAGCCTATGAGAATCGTTGTTAATTAGAGGTAAATTACTTTATGTGATTAGGCGGAGGCTAGATCAGTATTTCGAGTTCGAGACTTTCCAAGGTTATCCGAGGTGAGTCTTCTCACTATACATTACCTAGAGTGGTATCTATGTACAGACCGCAGGGTCTTATGTGTATGTGTATGTTTGAGATTTATATGCTTTGTGTTATATGTATGTTATGTGTTATATAGATTGGACCAGAGGGTCCAACGACTTATGAGGCCAGAGGGTCCTCTATGACAACCCGAAAATCCTTATATTGTAAAGTTCAACTATTCGACTCAGCCGAGTGTCAGCCTTCGTTTTGCTATCTTATAACAAAAATGTGGGTCTATATGAGTGTCCTAGGCTTAGTATAACCTGGATATGAGCCTTAGGAAGGGTTAGAAAGTGTGTAGCATCACAAAATCGGGCCAAACACACCAAAGAAGGTGTGTGCGGCCGCACACCCTGCCGCACACACCCTCCAGCCTCACACTCGACCCTATATATTGAACACTTAGCCAACCTTACACCTCTTTCTCCCACTCCTTCAAAACTGGAACATTCTCTCTCAAGAATCCTTCGTGTTTTCATCTCCAATCAGCAAAACAAGTGAGTATTCATCCTTAGATCATTGATACAACACATTAGAAGGCCTTTTCCTCGAACTTGATCCATGAAATCATCATTCTAGAGGGTCTTCAAGTGTGTACGGCCGCACACACTTCTTTTGGCCCTAAAATGGACTTAAACACTCCTTTAAGCATAGCAACGGCCAAAACACCTTCTTAGGATCATCCCCAAGCCTTGGAAACTCGATTTGGGCACATTTAGGTGGGAGTGTACGACCGCACACAGGCCTGTCCGCACACTCTGGCCGCACACCTGGCCGCACACTCACAAAGGTTGAGTTTGGTGGCCTTACACTCAAATCTAATGCCCTACACTCATTTAGGGACTTCAATAGGTGTTTGTAACACTTATTTCTAAGTGTTTTCATGTCCCTAAAGTGTGTCCATGTGTCTATTAGTGGCTATACCCCCTAAGTGTATTCATATATGTGTTGTTACATGCTAAACTAGGATCCGTTTGTGCTCACAACTTCATTCGACACCCGACGATCCTATATCAATCCTTCTTTCGAGTTACTCACTTCAGGTGAGTTCATACCCCTTAATTAACCTTTTAAATGATTTTAAATGCTTTTATGGGGGGGGGGATACAAGTTGAACTGATAAGTTATTATATCAATCATATGTGATTAATAACTGTCTAGCAAATAGATTTTTGCATGTTAAACTGTTTTATCCAGCTAAAGGTTTCCAAATTTTGTTTTCAAATCACTTTTAAAGTACCAAAATCTCTTTTAAATTTCCAAGCTTTTATCAAAGTCTTTTAAACTTATATTCTTTATAGAATCATGTCTATATAGATATAATTATATAAGTAGGGTTTGAAGGACTTAGGACTGATAACCCGCTTTATTTCCTGTTCCTTGTTTGGTTGTGGACTTAGAGCATCCGGTTATTTGTCCGAGTTTCGTTGAAGTCCTAGTTATATATTACGTATATCTGGTTAGATGTTAATACTCTTATTCCAGTTCAACACCTTTGGGTAGCAAAGGCATCTAGATAACCTCTCGAATAAACTATAATAGGTATAGTTTAGAAACCAACCACAACCTTCATGAAGAAGAACTTAGTTATATCTATATTCTAAAAACTTGTACTTTTAGTAGAAAAGAAGGGTATATAGAAATCAAAACACGAGATACATCCTCATGACGCGGATTTCACCGTTGTCGATTGGTAACCAGAGTCTCCTGGAGGGAAAGCGGGCATTGTGTGTATATATCTATACGGGACAGACCATCCCACATCCTGACTGCTAGCTACAGTCCCGGCCGACCAAGCCAAGGGGTGACAAATGTCACATTCATTTCGACGCCAGCAGGTCGTCGAATTACATCCGTCAATCAGTATGGTTACGAGTATTTTTACAATTACCATATAATTCATGGCTTTAAGGTAATAAGTGTCGTCACGGTATTTTCTACATATGAAACCATCATAATATATTTTCCTAGTTATACACTAAGCCTCATATTAAACCTTTAAACAGACCTACTTAGGATTAAAGGTTACCTTAGACTCTCCGAGGCGTATTGTTCACTTAATACCGCCTGGAGTCTGTATTTCATTCACTTAGACTCTCTGAGGCGTATTGTTCACTTAATACCGCCTGGAGTCTGTATTTCATTCAATTAGACTCTCCGTGGCGTATTGTTCACTTAATACTGCCTGGAGTCTATATTTCATTCACTTAGACTCTCCGAGGCGTATTGTTCACTTAATACCGCCTGGAGTCTGTATTTCATTCACTTAGACTCTCCGAGGCGTATTGTTCACTTAATACCACCTGTAGTATGTATTTCATTCACTTAGACTCTCCGTGGCGTATTGTTCACTTAATACCGCCTGGAGTCTATATTTCATTCACTTAGACTCTCCGAGGCGTATTGTTCACTTAATACCGCCTGGAGTCTGTATTTCATTCACTTAGACTCTCCGAGGCGTATTGTTCACTTAATACTGCCTGGAGTCTGTATTTTATTCACTTAGACTCTCCGTGGCGTATTGTTCACTTAATACCGCCTGGAGTTTATACTTCATTCCCTTAGACTCTCCGAGGCGTATTGTTCACTTAATACCGCCTGGAGTCTATACTTCATTCCCTTAGACTCTCCGAGGCGTATTGTTCACTTAATACCGCCTGGAGTCTATACTTCATTCCTTTAGACTCTCCGAGACGTATGGTTCATTCGATACCGCCTGGAGTCTATACTTCATTCCTTTAGACTCTCCGAGACGTATGGTTCATTCGATACCACCTGGAGTCTATGTTTTATTCACTTTTAGTCAGCAACGTTACTGCTGAAGTAAAATAGTATTTTCCCTATTACTTTTGCTTGTGATCTTCTCACATATTTCTTAAAGTATAAACTATATTTTGATAATAATAGTTACCTTTGGGGAAATTACTCCTTAACCATAAAACAATTGGGTCTTGGTAGAAGACTGCTTTCATTAGAAAATATAGGATTTTCTGGAAAGAATTCTAATACTTTGTAAACTCAAATCGCCATTATCTAGTGAGGTTATTTTGAAGTAAAACATGTATTTATACCAATGTCATTAAATACTTATGAACTCACCAGCATTAAAATGCTGATACTCTCTTTCAAAAATAACTTGTATTCTCAGGTCGTCAGTAGACAGGTACACTCCGGAAGCTTTTGTGAAGACAGCCTTGTACCGAGCTACATTTTATGTTATTCTCTGTATTTACTTTTGATGTTGTTGCTAAATGTAACCTATGTAAAATTATTACAATTAATGCAATGGTTGTTGTACTTTGATTACGATACTGCATATGTTGTGATACTTGACATGACGTCCTCCACCCCAAAACGTTTCCGCCGTTTTGGTTTTGGGGTGTGACGGATTGGTATCAGAGCATTGTTTATAGTGAGCTCAGTATATCAAATCATAAAAGATATACAACCTATAAATACAATGGGATAAAATACTTTGACCAAGAATTATACTTTAAAATATAACCATATTTTACAAAAGTATAAGAACATCCAGAATATAAGAACCCGAACAAGTATCACGGGAAGAATAAGAATAAAAGTCTTTGGATGTTGAGCATTACCGTCAAACCTGGGCAGTTATGTAATCGTAAGCTGGAATAAATATAACCTGATCAACTATATTTATTCGAGATGCGACTAACGTGTGCTTGGGAGTGTTGGTGGTGTTGCAATGAGTCTGAAACTTACCAAATAGGAATGCTAGAGCCAAACATAAAGTTTAAAATACTATAGGAGTATTTTAGGATACTAAGAGACTCACAATAAACCCAAAAGCATGTTCGGAAGTTAAGAATCAAACATGTAATGAAAATACTATAGGGGTATTTTAGGAACCATAAATAACCTTGCGTGAAAACTAAAAGAGATCCTTATTGATAGACCTATGATTACAGAGTGTATACTCCCAAGGTTATGTATAGTGAGGATCTCATAGGCTAAGAATATGTGGTTTCGCCCTACTTCCTTTTCCTTGTTTGGATGTAGATATAGGGTAGTATCACATATTCGAAGGCCTATCAGATCTAAGTTATGTATGATTTGTGTACACTATGTAATTGTAGCCGGACTCGATATGGATCACCCAGTAAAATGTTTTAATAATCTCTTAAAATTATTTAGACATTCCCATTCTCGCACGAACCCCTTTAGAAAACCTTACCAACTTCAATAATCGGCATAAGAGGCGATGCAGACCCAGAAGAGGTTCATTGAGAAGATTTCCATTTAGGAAATAAATGAACAGGGACGAGACTATTGAAATCACCATGTGCCTATAACTTTTAGGGACATCGGTGGGAAATTCGCCTGAACTTCCGAGATTCCAGTCATCCATTATGAAGTGATGACACTCAGAGTCAGAATCGGAAATAAGGCGGAGCAGAAATTCAATATGTCTGCAAGAGCAGAGAACCCTATATAGATACCCGAAGGAAACCAACGCTTGTTCCAGTAAGGGATAAGAGGTGGACAGAGGGAGCCAATTCATGGAACCCGAGAAGTATTTCTACCTCCTTAAAGTCATGCTAATAACCCATAAAATAATACAATTTAGTGAGCTAGTGATTACACTGCTCACGCTATGTGTTAGGCAAATCGTCTTTCCCGTCGCGATTAATATAAATAGATCGGATCACAAAACCTCGATTTAGAGTGTTTAGCCATAAACTTTCATGAGCCTTTCTTCTGTGAATCTTCGTTCCGAACATCTCTCAAATCTTTTCAAAACCGGAGAGTGTGCCTCTCCAATATAAAGATAACTTAGTAGGAACGACACCCAATTTATGGCTTTCCGATACACTTACTCCTACTCTATTACCCAGACTGCATCATAGGGATGTAGGTCGACGCTCAGATAACCATAAATCAAGGCGCGGGAAAATTTATGGCTATCATAGTAAAGAAGGATACGTCTAGGGTTAACCATCGTTTCTCATCGGCTTGTGTTCCTTTTCGTGTAGGAAAAACCATGCCTCCAAAGAAACGTAACCAACCCGCTGGTAAGACACCGATTCTTCAAATCGATCAAGCTACGTTTCAAGCTGTAGTTTCAGCAGCCGTAGCAGCTGTCATGGATCACCTGAACGCTAACAACGCCAATGTTAGCAGGAGCCCTATCAGGAATTCCGATCATAGCAATGGATGGCAGCAACCAGCACCGGTGTGTAAAGCCACCCAAGAACTCCAAGCTAATCCACTGAAAAGAAAGTTTGAGAACGAGGAGGGAAGTACCTCGACTCAAGGACCTTCCGAAGGACAACGAGCTGAAGTGGTCAATGCCTCTGTCAACCCTTCTGCCTCGACACCAAGAAGACCATACCTAGGAAACCTTCCCCGCTGCAGCAAGTGTAACTACCATCATCATGGTATCTGTCGGGAACTCTTTTGTGTTAGGTGCAACATGAAGAGGCATACCGCTCGCTTCTGTAGAACCCCGGTTGAGTTCATTACATCAACCACCAATGTTGGGGCCAGTCCAGTATGCCACCTATGTGGTGAAATTGGGCACTTCAAGAGGGACTGCCCAACTGAAAGAAATGACAAGGGCACAGGAGGAGTTTAACCCTAATGCCTAGGGGAAACATCAGGGAACCCGGTAGAATTTTGGTACGTTTCTCAATCCTAAGTAGCTAACCGAAAACTTTAATTAATCAATTCTAATTGTAATTACTCCCTTGTTAAGGCGAAAGTCGCAGCACTGTTATAAAACTTGAAAACCCATCAGGTAAAACTATGATGGCTTAGTATATACGTTAAGGCCGTTTATAATTAAGATTGATAGACCTCGAGTGAGTGATGCTACCTTATCTCCTGTTCCTTGTTTGGTTGTGGATTTAGGGCGGAGGCGCTCAGTCAACAGTCCTTTTAATCTTAATTATACATGACTAGTGTATACTAGGCGGTTACAGAGAGGCCTCGTGAGAAATCCATTCATGAAAAATACATTATTCCAAAACATCAGGACCCCTTGAGTTGGTGTCAATCATGTCGGTCCAAGTATCCACGATAGTGATACCATGGACGAAAACCGAGACGCTAAGAACTTGTGTGCCCTGTCCAGCACATGGTCCTACCGATCTTCATTCCATATCGTGTCGATGATTGTAAATTTCGACACTACCGTCAGTCATGGCTTGACTTGGTTCAACCATGCGAAAATTTCTGGTGCTGTGTAAAAGAACTTTCCCCGTATCCTGAGCATCGAATAAAAATTCTTTCGAACCTAATAAGGAAAACCTAATGCGAACCGTCAGTCGTCTCTCTCATCCAACCTTCAGAAGTACCCAGGAGAGGGGTACCGCGCGCTGTTAACCAACCCCGTTAGACTTTAAAACCAGAAGCAAAAGGCACTGCAGATATTCCGGAAGACAATAACCGCCTGAGGCCTACTCAGTAGATCCCCTCCAGAAGGACCATTTGCACCGCACAACCAGGTTCGTGAATCAAGAGAAAGAACTCATGGGATCAACTTACTACTGCTGAGTATGTGCATTAGAGTGGTATATAATTTAGATCAATGAAATTTAAGATGTGTGCTTCCTCCCTACTCCCTGTTCCTTGTTTGGTTAGGGGTTTGGGGTGGGGCCACACATCTGAACATCCTGTCAATCTCAATTATATACGACTTGCATGCACCAAGTATTAGTGTTTGAGCCGAGTATGAGGTCTACCACGAACCTTAAAATAAGACCCTTCATCCTATCCCACAGAAAAAGAGCTGGAGTCAAGAGAACCGCTGTGGGTTGAGCTACTAAAATGACCATAAATTCGAAATTTGTTGTCATCCCGGTTAAGCCAACATAGTAGCTAACACCCTCAGTTAGGAAAAGTAACTCAAGTCGTAAGAGTCAAAAACATTGACTACGACCATCCATTCACGCCTAATCCCACAAATTAAGCATCTCAGTAGTGGGCTGTGAAACCTGGAAAGCTGTGACAGGTAAAACCCTGAGATGAATGGATGAGGAAATTAGAGGTTCTGAGTGGCGGAATCTTATGCTATCTAGATTTAATCTAAATAGAGAAAACTCAGTAACACCGGAAGAGTAGTTGCAAAGGATACTCGCACTACTCAGGCACTTCGTCCATCCAAATACCGACGAGTAGTGCCTAGGACACACTACCTTCTCATGCGAGAAAAGTCACCGTCGCCCTATAAACGATAGACTGCATTCTCCAAAGTTAATACTAAAATGCTAAGAACCACATGACTACCTCCGCAACCAAGAATACTCGAATAAAGTAGATGGTAAGTTGCGTTAATCTTTATAACCCAGGTCATAAAGAGATTGTAGACTCGACACCGGTCTAGGTGTTAGTCGATGGGTTATACAAGAACACGCGCTTCCTACAAACCGGAGGGAGCCGACACATTAGAGATTGGGGCATGTCTTAGAGATTTGTTGGACTACTAGGTGTTCCAAGGAATACTATCTCTGAAAGAAATAGTAGAACCACCTCCTGAAATAGTCCAGCACTTCTGAAAACCTCTAAGGGCTAAGTTAGCCCTTATCAGAGACTACTATCCATGAAACAGCAAAGCGAGTAAGAGAATGATTCTTTCCAGTTAGGAATCATACTGTGAAAGCATCTATGAGACGATGACAAAAGTTGAAATTTTCTAAGCATCGTCTGGTAAAACCCCCTACCACACTGACTTTGAGAGTTTCCGTTAGAAACACCTCATGAGTCAGAAGCGCAGGTCCATTTTGCACTGAACGGGGGTAAATACCATGTAACCAAATAGATATCACGTAACCAATGGATGCCAGCATATAGTCAACACCCCAATGATCCAGAAAACCTCCGAAAGCCAATCAGTAGGAAATACGAATCCGAAGACGACCTGAGCCTTCTAAGAACCAACCCGGGGACTACACCCCCAGTAAGAGAGAACTTTTGGAACTTCAGAATGGCGATCACGCCAAGTGATGATCTAACCATGGAAGTACATTATGTTCTAAGTACTGAAACATTCTATCTTCCCAAAAACTTAGGACCATCGGAGATTCTTGATAAGAATGGGTCCAACATCCGTCAGACCCAGACTACCTTAGGAAATTACATAAATTCCACCCTAATCTACCCACGTCTCAACGAATGAAGCGGTAGTACCCGGAAAAACTCTCATCATTTTCTCGACTAGATCCATAAAAACTAGAGTCACGTTCGTTAAGGGGAAACAGGAGAAATCTAAAGGAAACTGATGAAACCTTATCCCGTGTAGCCTAGAGATCATAGGAGAAGCCATACCTCGTAGTGAATGTTCGTTAAGGCTCAATATAGATCTGATTCCCCAAGGGAATGGGCAGATCAGATAATGCATGAAGTATCTGCATCCTTCGCACTTATCCCCGAGTATTCGTTAAGATTCTAATTTCGGGACGAAATTCCCTCTAACGGGGGATAATGTGACAACCCGAAAATCCTTATATTGTAAAGTTCAACTATTCGACTCAGCCGAGTGTCAGCCTTCGTTTTTGCTATCTTATAACAAAAATGTGGGTCTATATGAGTGTCCAAGGCTTAGTATAACCTAGATATGAGCCTTAGGAAGGGTTAGAAAGTGTGTAGCATCACAAAATCGGGCCAAACACACCAAAGAAGGTGTGTGCAGCCGCACACCCGCGTGTGCGGCCAGCCAGCCGCACACACCCTCCAGCCTCACACTCGACCCTATATATTGAACACTTAGCCAACCTTACACCCCTTTCTCCCACTCCTTCAAAGCTAGAACATTCTCTCTCAAGAATCCTTCCTGTTTTCATCTCCAATCAGCAAAACAAGTGAGTATTAATCCTTAGATCATTGATACAACACATTAGAAGGCCTTTTCCTTGAACTTGATCCATGAAATCATCATTCTAGAGGGTCTTTAAGTGTGTACGGCCGCACACACATCATGTGTGACCGCACACACCTCTTTTGGCCCTAAAATGGACTTAAACACTCCTTTAAGCATAGCAACGACCAAAACACCTTCTTAGGATCATCCCCAAGCCTTGGAAAATCAATTTGGGCACATTTAGGTGGGAGTGTACGGCCGCACACAGGCCTGGCTGCATACTCTGGCCGCACACTCACAAAGGTTGAGTTTGGTGGCCTTACACTCAAATCTAATGCCCTACACTCATTTAGGGACTTCAATAGGTGTTTGTAACACTTATTTCTAAGTGTTTTCATGTCCCTAAAGTGTGTCCATGTGTCTATTAGTGGCTATATACCCTAAGTGTATTCATATATGTGTTGTTACATGCTAAAGTAGGATCTGTTTGTGCTCACAACTTCATTCGACACCCGACGATCCTATATCAATCCTTCTTTCGAGTTACTCACTTCAGGTGAGTTCATACCCCTTAATTAACCTTTTAAATGATTTTAAATGCTTTTATGGGGGGGGGATACAAGTTGAACTGATAATTTATTATATCAATCATATGTGATTAATAACTGTCTAGCAAATAGATTTTTGCATGTTAAACTGTTTTATCCAGCTAAAGTTTTCCAAATTTTGTTTTCAAATCACTTTTAAAGTACCAAAATCTCTTTTAAATTTCCAAGCTTTTATCAAAGTCTTTTAAACTTATATTCTTTATAGAATCATGTCTATATAGATATAATTATATAAGTAGGGTTTGAAGGACTTAGGACTCATAACCCGCTTTATTTCCTGTTCCTTGTTTGGTTGTGGACTTAGAGCATCCGGTTATTTGTCCGAGTGTCGTTGAAGTCCTAGTTATATATTACGTATATCTGGTTAGATGTTAATACTCTTATTCCAGTTCAACACCTTTGGGTAGCAAAGGCATCTAGATAACCTCTCGAATAAACTATAATAGGTATAGTTTAGAAACCAACCATAACCTTCATGAAGAAGAACTTAGTTATATCTATATTCTAAAAACATGTACTTTTAGTAGAAAGGAAGGGTATATAGAAATCAAAACACGAGATACATCCTCATGACGCGAATTTCACCGTTGTCGAGTGGTAACCAGAGTCTCCTGGAGGGAGAGCGGGCATTGTGTGTATAGATCTATACGGGACAGACCATCCCACATCCTGACTGCTAGCTACAGTCCCGGCCGACCAAGCCAAGGGGTGACAAATGTCACATTCATTTCGACGCCAGCAGGTCGTCGTGTTACATCCGTCAATCAGTATGGTTACGAGTATCTTTACAATTACCTTATAATTCATGGCTTTAAGGTAATAAGTGTCGTCACGGTATTTTCTACATATGAAACCATCATAATATATTTTCCTAGTTATACACTAGGCCTCATGTTAAACCTTTAAACAGACCTACTTAGGATTAAAGGTTACCTTAGACTCTCCGAGGTGTATTGTTCACTTAATACCGCCTGGAGTCTGTATTTCATTCACTTAGACTCTCCGTGGCGTATTGTTCACTTAATACTGCCTGGAGTCTATATTTCATTCACTTAGACTCTACGAGGCGTATTGTTCACTTAATACCGCCTGGAGTCTGTATTTCATTCACTTAGACTCTTCGAGGCGTATTGTTCACTTAATACCGCCTGGAGTCTGTATTTCATTCACTTAGACTCTCCGAGGCGTATTGTTCACTTAATACCGCCTGGAGTCTATATTTCATTCACTTAGACTCTCCGAGGCGCATTGTTCACTTAATACCGCCTGGAGTATGTATTTCATTCACTTAGACTCTCCGAGGCGTATTGTTCACTTAGTACCGCCTGGAGTCTGTATTTCATTCACTTAGACTCTCCGTGGCGTATTGTTCACTTAATACCGCCTGGAGTTTATACTTCATTCCCTTAGACTCTCCGAGGCGTATTGTTCACTTAATACCGCCTGGAGTCTATACTTCATTCCCTTAGACTCTGCGAGGCGTATTGTTCACTTAATACCGCCTGGAGTCTATACTTCATTCCTTTAGACTCTCAGAGACGTATGGTTCATTCGATACCGCCTGGAGTCTATACTTCATTCCTTTAGACTCTCCGAGACGTATGGTTCATTCGATACCACCTGGAGTCTATGTTTTATTCACTTTTAGTCAGCAACGTTACTGCTGAAGTAAAATAGTATTTTCCCTATTACTTTTGCTTGTGATCTTCTCACATATTTCTTAAAGTATAAACTATATTTTGATAATAATAGTTACCTTTGGGGAAATTACTCCTTAACCATAAAACAATTGGGTCTTGGTAGAAGACTGCTTTCATTAGAAAATATAGGATTTTCTGGAAACAATTCTAATACTCTGTAAAACTCAAATCGCCATTATCTAGTGAGGTTATTTTGAAGTAAAAAATGTATTTATACCAATGTCATTAAATACTTATGAACTCACCAGCATTAAAATGCTGATACTCTCTTTCAAAAATAACTTGTATTCTCAGGTCGTCAATAGACAGGTACACTCCGGAAGCTTTTGTGAAGACAGCCTTGTACCGAGCTGCATTTTATGTTATTCTCTGTATTTACTTTTGATGTTGTTGCTAAATGTAACCTATGTAAAATTATTACTATTAATGCAATGGTTGTTGTACTTTGATTACTATACTGCATATGTTGTGATACTTGACATGACGTCCTCCACCCCAGAACGTTTCCGTCGTTCTGGTTTTGGGGTGTGACATCCTCGATCAGACCGGACCGGAGGGTCCAACGATTTAGACCGGACCGGAGGGTCCGATGAGCTAGACCGGACTGGAGGGTCCAACGAGCTACGAGACTGGAGGGTCCCGCTGAGACACATTGACCAGAGGGTCATACCGAGTGGTAGCCTTGAGTGGCTTATGTGTTGTATGTGGTATTCTGGGGAACTCACTAAGCATTTATGCTTACCGTGTTATGGGAATTGTGTTTCAGGTACTAGCGAGGATCGCGGGAAGGCGCCGACATGATTTGTACACACTGGCAGAGGATTTTGTAATTGAGATTCTGGGATATGTTTTACCGTGATAACATTTGATACACTCGAGTTTTTGAGATGATTTATGTGAAATATGTTATGTTTGAAAATGAAAAATTGTTTTAAATTTTCACGTCGTTACAAGTTGGTATCAGACCCTTGGTTTGAGGGATTCGGATGCACCTTCGGGCGTATCTGAACTCAAACTGAGGATTTGAGAAAAAGTTTCATAAAATAAACAAATTTTCTAAAAGAGTAAGAGATTTTGAGACAAGCAGAACGGAACAGTGTGTACGATCAGCCAGCGCCTGAACGGTGGTTTCCCAAAATACCCTTACATTATGTGTTATGAGATATTATATGATATGCTATGCATGCTAGAGTAGGCTAGGTATTCATATCTAGGACTAGAGTGGCCTGATTTGTGATGCCTTAGCCTAGGAGATTACTGCTGCTATGAGATACTTCGAGAGTGAGTAGGTAACAGAGAGGAGCATGTGAGAGGTCTACTGGAGGGTAGCTTGTGTTTAGCAAGATATAGAGTAATTGTGATCTGGAATCCTAGGAGGAGGACTTGGTGTGAATACTGATGTGGTGTAGAAGGTAGTATAGGGCCTGTACTACTGGAAACACCAGATCAATGAGCAGTCCAAGTATGAATCCTTAGGATACTGAGGAACAAGTGTGTTATGTTTCAGAGACATCATGGTGGGTACACGCCATAACCCAGGAGGCAGTGGTACCAGTGGTACCAGTGATGAGGAGATCCGTAGGTTGATTCACGAGGAGGTGGCCGCAGCCATTCAAATTGAGATTCCTGAGATGTTTGGGTCTATCAAGACCACATTGATTGAGAAGTTTGACGAGCGGTATGTCGCTCTTACCGAGGTTGCTGTTGCTGCAGCCACCGCAGCCGTCGCCGCTGCCAGGCCATAGGGAGGTAACTCGTTGCTGTACCGAGAGTTCAGCAACACGAAGCCACTAGAGTTTGATGGGACTCAGGATCCGATAGTCGCGATGAGGTGGATCTATGACATTGAGGGATGCTTCTACACCTGTTCTTGTCCGGAGCATCTGAGAGTATGGTTCGCTCTGAACCAGCTTCGCTTGGGAGCGAAGGACTGGTGGAAGTTTGTGACGGCTGACTTCACTCCTGCAGAGATTACATCGGTGACCTGGGAGAGGTTCACCACCATGTTCCGAGATGAGTATGTTCCCCCGGTGGAGAGGGAACGTCTAGCCTAGGAGTTCTTATCCCTCAAGCAGGGGACGGAGTCCGTGACTGTGATTGCACAGATGTTTCATGAGAGGTCGTTGTTTTTCCCTGAGCATGTGTCTACCGAGAAGGCACGTATGAGCCGATATCTGAGCATACTGAGGAGAGACATTCGTGAGTTCGTGGCGAAATCGACATAGTGGACATTTGCCGAGCTCCAGGAAAATGCTCGGAATAGGGAGATTGAGTTGGAGACTCAGGCCAGAGAGGAGGCAGAGTCTCAGAGGAGGGATAGGCGGCCGACACAGTCTCAGCCGACAGCCAAGCGGGCAAAGCCCGCTGATTCGTGGTCTGGAGGCCAGAAGGGCCGCACTTGTGGGAAGTGCGGCAAGACTCATGATGGGATGTGCAGGGAAGGTGTGTGCTACAAGTGTGGGAAGGAGGGGCATATCGTGAGGGATTTCCCCAAGGGATTTTCGGTTTGCTTTCACTGCAATCAGACGGGCCATCGGAAGGCCGAGTGCCCACAGCTACTTCAGGGATCAGCAAAGGGACCTGCACCTACTGCTGGAGCTACCGAGGCCCAGCCAGCGAAGGCCGAGGCACCGAAGGCTTTCGGGAGAGCCTTTCAGCTGACAGCAGAGGAGGTCCGCGCAACACCCGATGTCGTGGCTGGTATGTATTTATTTAATTACTTATACAGATTTTGAGATATTGTTCCTATATTGTGGTATGTATAGGTACTTTTCTTGTGAGTTCTGTACCTGCTTTAGTGTTATTTGACTCGGGTACGAGTCGATCTTTCGTGTCCTTAGCGTTTAGCCAGCACATCAGTATCCGATGAGAGGTGTTGATTCGGCCTCTGTGAGTTTCTATAGCCGACAAGCGAGCGGTGTATGCTACTGATGTGATTCGAGGATGTGTACTCGAGATTTTCGGTGTTGAGTTCCCGATAGATCTGGTACCGATTGCGATGGGGGATGTCTGTGTCATTATGGGCATGGACTGGTTGAGCCGATTTGGAGCGATTATCGACTGCGAGCGTCAATTGGTGACCATACGAGACCCTAGTGGGGGAGTACTTACGGTGTATGGCGAGGGTACCCGAACTGGGTCAGCATTTTGCTCGGCTTCCAGAGCGAGACAAAGTCTACAGCAGGGCTGTAGAGGGTTTGTAGCCTATGTAATGGACACACGAGGTGCCGTAGAGAGGCCGAGTTCTGTCGGTGAGGTACCGATAGTGCGAGAGTTTCCGGATGTTTTCCCCGAGGAGTTGTCGGGTGTGCCTCCCGAGAGGCAGGTGGAGTTTCGCATCGATTTGATTCCGGGGGCGGCACCTATTGCCAAGGCACCCTATCACCTTGCGCCACCGAAGATGCAGGAGTTATCCTCACAGATTCAGGAGCTGTTGGGGAAGGGATTCATCCGACCAAGTAGCTCTCCGTGGGGAGCGCCGATCCTTTTTGTCAAGAAAAGGATGGTTCACACCGGATGTGCATTGATTACCGGGAGTTGAACAAGTTAACGATCAAGAACTGTTATCCATTACCGAGGATCGATGATCTGTTCGATCAGTTGCAGGGTACGTCTTGGTTTTCCAAGATAGATTTGAGGTCTGGATATCACCAGATGAGGGTGCGTGATGAGGATATCCAGAAGACGGAGTTCAGGACTCGTTATGGGCATTACGAGTTCGTGGTGATGCCTTTTGGGCTCACCAATGCACCAGCGACATTCATGGACCTCATGAACCGAGTATGCAGGCCGATGTTGGATCGATCGGTGATTGTGTTCATCGACGATATTCTAGTGTATTCGAGATCCAGAGAGCAGCATGAGGAGCACCCGAGGGAGATCCTTGGAGTATTGAGATTGGAGAGGCTTTATGCCAAATTCTCCAAGTGTGATTTCTGGTTACGAGAGGTCCAGGTCTTGGGACCTCTCGTTAATCAGAATGGGATATTGGTCGATCCGGCCAAGATTGAGGCTGTGATGAGTTGGGAGGTGCCGAGATCCCCCACCGAGATCCGGAGTTTTCTGGGGTTGGCTGGCTATTATCAGAGATTTATCATGGATTTCTCCAAGATTGTCGTTCCCCTCATCAGATTGACCAGAAGGGCGTTGCTTTTACTTGGGGTCCAGAGCAGCATACCTCTTTTGAGACTCTTCGCCAGATATTATGCGAATCCCCGGTGTTAGCCCTTCTGGAAGGAATGGAGGATTTCGTGGTGTATTGTGATGCGTCTATATCGGGGTTGGGTGCGGTGTTTATGCAGAGAGGGCACGTGATAGCATACGCATCGAGGCAGCTGAAGCCTCATGAGACGAGGTATCCCACCCACGATTTGGAGCTGGGGGCAGTGGTGTTCGCCCTCAAGATATGGCGCCATTATTTGTATGGGGTTCGGTGTACCGTATACACCGACCATAAGAGTTTGAAGTATCTGTCGGATCAGCCCAACCTGAACATGCGCCAGAGGGGATGGTTGGATGTGGTACAGGATTATGACTGTGAGATCCTGTACCACCCGGGCAAGGCTAACGTAGTAGCCGATGCTATGAGCCGCAGGGCGGAGAGCGCCCCGATTCGAGATATATGCATGAGGATGACGGTGATGACTCCGGTATTGGATACCATCCGAGAGGCCCAGGTAGAGGCTGTGAGACCGGAAAACCTCAAGAGAGAGCGGGTGGTTGGACAGGTATCCGAGTTTGTGACGGATAGTCGAGGGCTTATGACCTTTCGAGGTCGGATTTGGGTGCCTTATACGGGCGGGGCACGTAGCACTCTGATGGAGGAGGCGCATAGATCGAGATTCTCGATCCATCCCAGGGCCACTAAGATGTATTTGGACCTGAAGAGAGACTACTGGTGGCCCTGTATTAAGAGGGATGTTGCATGGGTAGTAGAGAGGTGCTTGACTTGTTGCCAGGTTAAGGCCGAGAACCAGCGTCCGGATGGCAAGTTGCAGCCGCTAGAGGTTCCCCAGTGGAAGTGGGAACAAATTTCTATGGATTTCATCACCAAATTGCCGAGGACCGCGAGGGGTGTTGATGCAATTTGGGTGATTGTGGATCGGCTGACGAAGAGCGCTCACTTCCTTGCTATCAGTGAGAGATCTTCTGCAGAGAGGCTGGCAGAGATATATGTGAGGGAGGTGGTGTCGCGGCATAGAGTGTCGATCTCGATTGTGTCAGACCGAGATGTACGTTTCACATCCAGGTTCTGGAGGAAGTTCCATGAGGAGTTGGGTACGAGATTGCACTTCAGTACTGCTTACCACCCACATACGGATGAACAGAGTGAGCGAACGATACAGACGCTCGAGGACATGCTTCGGGCATGTGTCATGGACTTTGGTGGAAGTTGGGACACATACCTACCTTTGGCTGAGTTTTCTTACAACAACAAGTACCATTCAAGTATAGGTATGCCTCCCTTTGAGCTTTTATATGGGAGGAGGTGTCAAACTCCCATCTGTTGGGGAGAGGTAGGGCAGCGAGTGATGGGTAGCACTGAGATAGTGCTTAAGATGACTGAGCAGATACAGCAGGTCAGGCAGAGGTTGCTAACAGCCCAGAGCCGCCAGAAGAGTTATACGGATAGGCGGCGATCCGAGAACGAGTTCTAGGTTGGAGATTTCGTGCTTCTGAAGGTATCTCCTTGGAAAGGAGTGATCCGATTCAGGAAGAGGGGCAAGCTGGGGCCCCGATACATTGGTCCGTTCAGGGTGACCACCAGAGTGGGTAAGGTAGCATACCGTTTAGTGCTACCTGCGGAGTTGAGCCAGATTCATGATACCTTCCACGTATCCCAGTTGAGGAAGTGTATAGCCGATGAGACGACAGTAGTACCGCTAGAGGATATTCAGGTGGATGCGAGCCTGAATTACATTGAGAGGCCGATCGCGATCCTGGATCGGAAGATCAAGGTTCTAAGGAACAAGGAGGTGCCTCTGGTTCAGGTCCAGTGGCAACATTGGAGAGGGTCCGAGCTGACTTGGGAGCCGGAGACAGAGATGCGGGAGCAGCATCCAGAGTTGTTTGCAAAGTAAGACTTCGAGGGCGATGTCTGATTCTAGTGGGGGAGAATTGTAACATCCGGATTTCCAGGTATCATAATTTAAATATTTGTTTTGAGATGAGAAGAGGGACTCGACGAGTTGACGCCTAAACTCGTCGAGTGGGATCGCCACTGATGACTCGGATTAATGAATGGACTCGATGAGCCAGAGAGTCGACTTGACGAGTCCGTGCTGTGGACATAAACCCTAAATCTTTGGCCCAGTGCCTTATTTAATGGACCTTATGGCCTTCATTTGCGACCACCTTTCCAGAGAGAGTACCCTAACAAGCTTTGAGTGTGTAGAGTGAGAGAGAGAGAGCTATCTTGAGCTAGTTGGTGTGATTTTGCAAGTAGGAAGAAGATTCCAGCTAAAAGGAACCAGATGAGGTTATTGATCTGAGTTATTCAAGCAAGGAGTTTCATTCTGAGGTATCAAATCGAACCCCCTTTCTTCCTTATTGTGTAGATTCTATTTAGTGAGGATTAGGGCTTGAATCACCTCCTTATTGGGGTCTTGAATGCATCAAACCCCTCTTGCAAGTTGTGTTATAGATATGGTCCTTTCATGTCCAGAGAGCCAGAAAGTATGAAGCTTTAGTAGAGAAATCATAGGGGTTTTAAGCTAGGAAGCATTAATGGGGTTTCTATGGTATATTATGCAAGATACACCATGCATGGACACCAAGTTCAGACCTTTACGTGATTTTTGGGTGTTAGAAGGCCAGATCTATAAGTTAGAGAAACAGATCTGACCTCAGAAGGTTGTTGAGCATTGTCATGGAGGAAACTCGCCGAGTCCATGAGAGGACTCGACGAATCGGATCGTGTTGCTCCGCGATTCGTGATCAGTGGTAACCCGTCAAGTGAAAGGTTAACTCGACGAGTCGAGTGAGGCCTTAGGAGGACTTAGAGGACACGCATGGACTCGCCGAGTCACCCGAGTGCACTCGACGAGTCTGTTCAAAGTTGGACTGTTGACTAGAGTTGACTTTTAGGGTTTGGTCAACATTTGGACATTCAGACCATTGGAGGGTAAAATGGTCTTTTCCCCTTCTGAGAGATTATAGGAAGGGATTTGTCTAGCCTATAAGAATCGTTGTTAATTAGAGGTAAATTACTTTATGTGATTAGGCGGAGGCTAGATCAGTATTTTGAGTTCGAGAGTTTCCAAGGTTATCCGAGGTGAGTCTTCTCACTATACATTACCTCGAGTGGTATCTATGTGCAGACCGGAGGGTCTTATGTGTATGTGTATGTTTGAGATTTATGTGCTTTGTGTTATATGTATGCTATGTGTTATATAGACCGGACTAGAGGGTCCAACGACTTATGAGGCCAGAGGGTCCTCGATCAGACCGGACCGGAAGGGTCCAAGGATTTAGACCGGACCGGAGGGTCCAACGAGCTAGACCGGACCGGAGGGTCCAACGAGCTACGAGAGTGGAGGGTCCCGCTGAGACACATTGACCAGAGGGTCATACCGAGTGGTAGCCTTGAGTGGCTTATGTGTTGTATGTGGTATTTTGGGGAACTCACTAAGCATTTATGCTTACCATGTTATGTGAATTGTGTTTCAGGTACTAGCGAGGATCGCGGGAAGGCGCCGACATGATTTGTACACACTGACAGATGATTTTGTAATGGAGATTCTGGGATATGTTTTACCGTGATAACATTTGATACACTCGAGTTTTGAGATGATTTATGTGAAATATGTTATGTTTGAAAATGAAAAATTGTTTTAAATTTTCACGTCGTTACACCGAGCTTCACCAATGTCGACTCCGTTCAGCCTTGGTCACAATTTAGGTGAACGATTCATTTCGAGTATAATTATTAAAAACTACTAAAATTTGAGAAGTTAATCCGTATTTTTTTAATATTTGAAAGATTTTTACTAACCACATTAACCTGGAGGTAGCTGAAAAATAAGAACATATTATAATTGAATAAAAAAAATTTGGTTTAAAAGTAAGAGACTCATTTAAAGTAAACTTTTCAATTCATATTAGCAAACCAAAATATAACGTGGTAAATTTTCAACATTTTTTTTATAAAATATAATTAAACTTTCCAAAATCATTTTTCATAAAAATATAGAAAATATCAAATTGTTTACAACATCATAAACCAAGTCAAATTGTGAATCAGAGTTTGTGGAAATCAAAAAGCATAATATCTCAAGATGTGTGTATAATCAAGTAGGGTCATTCCTCTTGTCAGAAGAACAACCTGAAAAACATTAAACTTTAAAACGTAATCATAAAGATTTGTAGGTTCACCAATATATCAGATATTCCATTGTAATAACTATGCATAAAATTGCAAACTCACAACCACCTTCGTGATATCTGCTAACGACTACTTTGTCCATGACCACTTTCGTGACATGAGCTCCCGACCACTTTTGCAATATTGGTTCATGACCACTTTCGTGGTATCTTTGAAATATTTTTATGCACAAGAAACATTATAGGATGATATTGATAAATAATATATAATCTTAAAAGGTCATACTAACAACAACTTGATATTAATATATTATTTATAAGAATTGATCTTTGATAAATATTTATTATTCTTGTATTTAATTGAAAAATTATTAGTTTATGAAAATATTATTTTCTATATATCGGGGAATTATTGTTTTATGAAAATAATAATAATAAAAGATGATATAACTAGTTGTTTATATCACATGGTATGATTAAATAAGTAATGTACAACATTTAGACTTGTAGACCCCTAGTATATGTCATGCTCATTTAAATAATAAGAAAAAATGTTTAAATCTTCTTCTCTTTCTCTTTCTTTAGAATTGTCCACCATAAGAGTATGGGTTAGGCCTGTCGAAAAAAACTGAAACCCGAACTACGCACTCAACCTGTGTGACAACCCGAAACTTTTATCTCGCACACTTAGTTAATTCAATCAAAGTTAAACATGTTTTGTTGACTTTTCGCACTGTTTGAGGATTCGTTTAAGTGATTCTAAGCTTGAGTATGACCAAGGTTGAGTTTAGGAATGTGTCAGCAAGTCGTATACTGTCAAAGCAGGGCCATACACACCCTTAGAGGGAGTGTACGGCCGTACACATGGGTGTGCGGCCGCACACCCACTCCCTTGGCAGCACACTCGCTCTTGGTAGCACTCTCACCCCTATATAAAGGGTAGACCCCTTTCCTTTCATTCCTTTAACACCTTGGCAGCACACAACACCATTTCTCTCGGGCTTCTTCAACCACAAACCCTCCCAAGGCTTCAAAAACGTGAGTAATCCATCCCTTAACTTGTTGTGCATGAAGAACCTCTTGATCTAGGCCTTGAATCATGAAAGTCCCGTCATGTTCTTCATCTCTTTGAAGGAGTGCGACCACACACTCATGTGTGCGGCAGCACACTCCTGTGTGCGGCCATACACTCCTGTGTGCGGCAGCACACTCCCTTGTGCAGCAACACACACATTTGTGCGACCATACACACACACCATAGGACCACAAACCCATTTCTAAGACCCTAAACTTGTACTACAACCAAGTATGGGCCTAGGACACTTCATGGATGCAAGTATGGACCTTGAAAACACCTCAAAGGCACCTTCCATCATGAGTGTACGGCCGCACACCCATTGGGCCGCACAACCATGGCCGTACACACCTTTAAGGTGGCCATACACCTCCCTCATGCAATCCTTTGAGGTCCTAACACTTAGTGCAAGTAGTCCCAAGTTCTTAGAGTGGTTCTTCATCAACTCTAGTGGTGAAATACCATCATTTGACTCCTTTATGTGTCATTACTTATTGATTAGGATCAAATCGTCTTCAAGGCTTCACTTGAACATCCCGCATTCCATATTGATCCTTCATTCAAATCACCCGAGGTGAGTTCATACCCCTACATTTTCCGTGTTTTTAATGTTTTCAGGGGGGAGGGGGGAATACAAGCCAAACACTAAGTATTTTGTTAAGTTTTAAACTTATTAATGCAGTCCAACGATTTCCACGTTTAATAACATATTCGGATATTTAATCTCTTTTTGTAATATGTTGAACATAAGGGAAACTTCTATTTTGGAAATCCAACTTCATAGCTTTCAGAAAAGTTTTTACAAATCATTTTCCATATCAACTCTAATAAACTATAATGGGTATAGTTTGAGATAACCCTCTAGGCAGTCTCTACTTAATCAAATTTCATAAATGAATATATATCAACTATGGCAGATTTAGTTTATGTTATGTGTTTTCTCAGAAGTATAAAGTACATTTATTCAAGGATAATTACTGTTTTATACTGATTTCTCGCTACTAAACTAGATTGTACATAATTGTGAGGCGCTACTTCAATACTGTACCCTTAGGTGTATAGTGATAACTCCTTTTAGTATAACCAGAGTCTCCTGGAGGGAGAGCGTGAGATTTGTGAATAGATCTATTCGGGACTGACAATCCCACACCAGAACTGCTAGCTACAGTTAGGCGGGCACGCCTGTGGTGAACAAATGTCATTTAGCTTAACGCCTGAAGAACGTTATAAAGGTCTCTCGGTCATATCAAGTATGGTTATACGACTCGCAAATAAGTATAAACTAATTTTGTTTACGGACTCTATTCTTCGCTTGTTTTATTTTAAGTAATAAAACTACTTTTATATATACTGATAGAAATCAGGGATCTCTAAACTTGCATCTCTACCTCTAGGATGGATATCTTGTTTTAGAGAAAATATAGGATTTTCCCGGATTAACACCGGCTTTTCTAAAACTGATGGTTCACTGCTCTACCAACGGACATTCATTCCATGACTCCTTGAATTACACATGTCATGTATGAATCTGGAAGACATAGAAGGAATGGGCTTTCAAACATGCTTTTCATATGAAAATATAGGATTTTCTTGAGGAACACTTTCAAACATTTTTCCATCAAAACTAAATGCTTATGAACTCACCAGCTTTATGCTGATATTCTTTCAAAACTGCTTGTATTCTCAGGGAATTAGTAGATAGGTACTTCCGGGAGCTCGGAGAAGTCGAAGTGTTAGAGTCGCGTCTTTCTATTTTGCTTTTGATGTGAACAAAACTATGTATTAAAACAATGTAAACCTTTTTCATATATGGATTCAATGTCTGGTTGTGTTTACTACGCTTGCTATGATACAATTGTTGTGATACTACGCATGACGTCCTCCACCTCAGAACGATTCCGCCATTACGGTTTCGGGGTGTGACAACCCGTTCCGAATTCGGGTAGAATAGGTCGGGTAGATCGGTTATCGGGTATGAACATTCGGGTAATAGGTTAACCCGATTATAGTATAGGTCGGGTATAAGGTATAAATATTAATTTTCGGGTATACCCGAATACCCGAATTCGTTTTTTAAAATAATACCCAATATATTAAAATATTAGTATACCTAATTTATAGGGTAACAGGAGGTAGGCACACTTTAAAAAAACCCTTCACTTTCTTCTTATGATCGACGAAAACACACGATGCAAACACACACAGAACATCGCAATCGCATCCTCAAACTCACAACGGATTCGACTTTTGTTAAACCCTGAACGACTCCAGATTTCTTCTTCCAGACCTCAAAGACGCAATTCTCAGCCTCCATCTTTTTTATAAGCTGAAAATTCCCAGACTTCAGCATCGATCAAAATCCCTAGTCCCCGATCAACACCCCTAGTATGGGTAAAGGTTGCTTGTTTTCACCATTTTATTATTCTTCTATTTAATTAAAAAATTATTATTTTATGAAAATATATTTTTCTATAAATTTGAGAATTATTGTTTTATGAAAATAATAATAATAATAAAAGAGGATATAACTAGTTGTTTGTATCACATGGTATGATTAAATAAGTAATGTACAACATTTGGACTTATAGACCCCTAGTATATGTTAGGTGTGAGCAAAAACCGAACTAACAAACCGAAACCGATGCAAAAACCAATAGTGCGGATTTCGTTTTTGCAAAAACCGAAGGTCAACGGTTTTTTGAATTTATATATATATATATATATATATATATATATATATATATATATATATATATATATATATATATATATATATATATATATATATATATATATATATATATATATATATATATATACAGAGAGAGAGAGATGACAAAATTTTTTTTTGAATTTTTTTATCAAAAAATCGCAGCTTTTAACATAAAATCGCTGAAAATTTTTGTAAAAAAAAATATTTTTTACAAAAAAAAAACATAATTGATTTTTTTTTTCAGCGAAATTGTCAAAAAGGCTGCGATTTTTTGATAAAAAATTCAAAAAAAAGTTTTATAATGTCTAGGTATTTTTTTTATGCATTTTTATGCATTTTTAGGGTTTTTTTGTTTTCCAAATAACCCTTCCCTATATATATATATATATATATATATATATATATATATATATATATATATATATATATATATATATATTAAATGTTCCAAAATTTAATCCATATTCCGTTTTTATTGAAAAGGAATTCAATTTACCTCCAGGCGACTACCGACTAGGCCCAATCCCCACCGTTTTTTACTTTTTTTACCTTCGCTCCTACCTTTTGGCTTCTGTTACACACGAAATCATAATAGTTTATGAGCGTCTTTCGAATTGCGACATCACTCCTAGCCTCTGACCATTCTCCATCACGACTCCAAGCTCCGGCGACAGTCACGGCTTCATCACAGTCCACATATTTTTTTATTTTTTATTTATTTTATTTATTTCTAATTTCACTAATCTATTGATGAACCCTAACTCTTTGCTGAATTGTTGTGGCTTGCACTCAAAGTCTCGATCCTAACCCTTTATCATTCAATGTATTTTTTCTGAATTTTTAGTTAATGACTTTTGTTGATGGATTTTTGTCATTATCTGAATCATATAGTAGAAAGTAGTAGTGGCTAGTGATTTGTTTCTTTCTATTTCAATGCAATATGTTTGATTTTTGTTGATGATTTTTTTTTCAAGATCAGTGTGTTAAATTCGTCAATGTAATTAATGAAACGTAATAAGTTGTATGTGTTTCTAATTTTTTGCAATATACGATAATTGAATCACCTGGTATAAGTTAGCAATGTTAGTACTATGTTTTTCTTTCAATGCAATTTGTTTATTTTTTGCTGATAAACCTCTGTTTTAATGCAATGTGTTTGATTTTTTGTTGGTGGCATTCTATTTCAATGAAATATGTTTAATATTGGTTTTCGTTTTTTTTAGTTTGGGACTAGTAAGTAGCAATGTCTGGTGATGAACCTATAATTGATTTAGATATGGATAACCAAGAACCTGTTACAGTTGAAGAATCACCGACGGATAAAGTTGACAAGGAAAAGGACAATACGCCTACAAATAGGAAAACATCCATTGTTTGGGATCATTTTCCAAAAGTAGAAGGCATGAAGAAAAAAAAATGCAAATATTGTGGGACATTAATGTCATCTAATACTAGAAATGGTACTTCAGCATTGCTCAGTCACTTAACAAATGTATGTAAGAATTCCCCTCTTTATAAAAAGCCCGATTTAAAGAGACAGTCAACTTTGAGCTTTAAGCCGAAAAATAAGGGGGCGAGTGGTAGTGGGTCATTGGCTACACATTCATTTAGCCAAGAGAAGTGTAGACTAGCCCTTGCAAAAATATGTATTAAGGACAATCGGCCTTTTAGTGTGGTTGATGACGAGGGTTTCAGGGAGTTTGTTTGGGAATTGAATTCAAACTTCAAGTTTGCATCAAGAGGGACTGTATCTTGGGATTGTTTATCCATTTATGAAGAAGAGGAAATAATGGTAAAAGACATGCTTAAAGGCCAAACATTGTGTCTAACCACCAACACTTGGTCATCGGTTCAGAATTATAATTATATGTGCCTTACGGCACAATGGATCGACGATGACTGGGTTTTACAAAAAAAGATACTTAATTTTTGTCCAATAGAGAACCATAGGGGTGAAACCATTGCGAGTCTTGTATATATGAATACATAAGAGAGTGGGGTATTAATAATGTGTTTACTATCACGGTGGATATCGCATCTTCTAATCATGGAGCTATCCAATTTTTTAGGAGGATGTTAAAAGGACCAAACGATAGTTTGGGCTGTAAATATTTGCACCTACGTTGTTATGCACATATCATTAATCTCGTGGTTCGAGATGGCTTAGAAGAAGAATTTGATTCTATTACTAGAATTCGAGGCGCTGTGACGTATGTGAGATCATCACTGGCTTGATATAAAACATTTAAAGATTGTGTTGCTCGTGCAACTATTGAATGTAAACAAAATCCATGCTTGGATGTTGATACGAGATGGAATTCAACATCCTTAATGTTGGAAACAGCAGTGAAGTATGAAGAACCCTTTGACAGGTATATTTTTCTATTATTTCTTTATATTATTTTGTTTCTTTAACTAATAAAACTAATATCCAGTGTGTATTTTATTTTCTCAATAGGATTTACATGATAGATTCAAATTATGGAGCTCATTTTCGAAGTGAAGTCACTAATGATTGTGAAGGGAACACAAGGAAAAGGAAAAGAAAAGTTAAAGTCATTAGTGCTCTAAGTGAATCTGATTGGGAGACTGCAAGGTATGATTCACTTTTTAAAGTTATTGTTTTTAATAATTATTTGGATACTTATATATTGTTATTTATATTTAATATAGGAATATGATTGAGTACTTGAAATTTTTTTCGGATGTTACAACAAAGCTATCTGGTACAAAGTATGTAACATCGAATATGTTTTTTTTTCGAGTTTGTGAAAATCCAAGCCACTATCACTCGAATGTGCTTGAGTACGTATGAAAAAAAGAAAAATATGGCAACATCAATGAAAACCAAATTTGATAAATATTGGGAAGACATTGATCACATTAATTTTTTATTGTATGTTGCGGTTGTCTTAGATCCACGCTTCAAACTTCGGTATACCAGTTTTTGCATTGAAACAATCTATGGTAAAAATTCTGAGAAGGGGAAACAAATATTAGAAAAGTTAGAGAAGACTCTTCAAGAATTGTTTAACCACTATAAGGATAAACTAGAGAAAAAAAAGTACAAAGCAAACAAGGTGGTGTTTCTAGTGACATGTCAAGTAGTTTTGGTGACACAACTATTGACTTGGAGATCGTGTTGACAAGTTTGATAGTGTAGATCAAGAGACAAAGAGTGAAGTGGATATATATTTAGCAGATGGAAAAGAGAAAAAAGACAATAGTTTTGATATTTTAGGGTGGTGGAAAGCAAACGCAGTCAAATTTCCTATATTGTCTAAACTAGCTAGACATGTTTTGGCAATGACGATCTCCACAGTTGCATCAGAGTCGGCATTTAGTACCGGTGGTCGTGTGATAGATAAGTATAGAAGTTCACTTAACACAGAGACCGCTGAAGCCTTAATATGTACACAAGATTGGATACGGTCTACACCAGCAGATCTTGAGTTAATTGGTACTATGTCGAGTAAACAAATAGAGGAATTGAATGAGAAGTTGGCGGCTATAGAAATCGGTAAACTTTTCTCCGTAATCCGTATGCTTTTAGTTTTAACTTCATATTTCAAATACATACTAATATCATCATATTTTTCTATGCAGATACGCTTTCAAAACGAAAAAAATCTTCCAATGATGTTCAAAAAGATATGGATTGACATGCTAGTACGTAAGTAATTAACATATCATGTTTTGCCATATTTTTTTGGGTTATCGTGGTTTTTTGTTTGCCTTTTTGCCTTAACTTTTTTATTTTTTTTTATGTTTTTCATATTTATGATTTAAGGTGATCAAGCTTCAAGTGGATAATGGAAAAAGACATTCCATGGATTTTTATGAGAAGTTCAATTTAGGTTTTTCTTTGGTGATAAAAACAAAGTTTAGTGGGAATCATCTTCGTTTGTACTTTGTGTTTGTGTAAGACTATGTGGGCTACAAAAGGAATTGCATATCATTAGGACATTAGCCAAACTTACTAATCGAATGTGTCTTATAAGATTATAACAAATTCATATTCAAACAAAGTTCAATTATTAATTTATTAGTTTGTGAGAGTAGTTACAGTTGCATTGTTGTTTTTTAAGCCACTTACAATTTTTGCTTATGTACTTTTGTTTTGGGCTAAAATGAATGGTTTCAAAAATGAAAAAAAGTCACACCATATCAGGTTAAATGCACATGGTTTTTAGTTTTCAAAGTTTCAAAAAGATTACACCATTAAACATAAAAAAACTGCACCAAAGGCTAGACACGGTTTAAAACTGAAACCGCACCGATACAAACCAAAACCGCATTTAAAAACCGCAAAACCGAACCATTGAAAAACCGCACCCCACGGTTTTAAGAATGCGAAAACCGCACCATGTGGTTTGCGGTTCGGTTTTCCCTTAAAACCGCACCAAACCACACCATGCTCACCCCTAGTATATGTCATGCTCACTTAAATAATAAGAAAAAATGTTTAAATCTTCTTCTCTTTCTCTCTATTTAGAATCGTCCACTATAAGAGTATGGGTAAAGGTTGCTTGTAACTAGACCTGGAAAAACATGACACGACACGAGAACCCGACACGAAATTAGCGGGTTAGGGTTAGATATTTCGACATGTTTATGTAAACGAGTTGACACGACATGACACGATAATTAAACGGGTAGGGTTAGGGTCATGATTTTCAACTCGAAGATGACCTATTTAATTATATATTATTTATTATAAATTTCGTATTTTTATATAAATATATTTTATGTTATAGACTTATAGTGGGCCAAACTCAATAATTATAAGTAATATTCAAAATTTCAAAGTTACTTAATTTTAGTCATCCTCAACACCTATCCCTTTGCTCCCCAAATTTAACTCTTTTCATTTTTCCTTCTAAACTTACTATAAATTTTTTCATTCTGACACAACTGACATTTTAAGGCTAGGATTTTCTATTCATGAACAAGCTAGTTCCTTTTGTAACTATGTAACACTATGATTACGTGTAAACCCAACTTCAATACTAGATCAATTATACATCCAGAAACTTGTTTCAAGTCGAAATCTTCTCGTGTAAACTCTGAACTTAACCCATTAGGCTATATTCACTCTACTTTGGGGTTTAACTCCCATTTCCCGGTTTCAAACCTCTTAATGGGCTAGGACACTCTTATTGGGCCTAATGGGCCTAAAATCACTCAACTCGGTTCTTTTGAGCCAAGAACCCACATTTTGGGCCCTAGCTGGGCCAAATTCGATTATTTAACACTAATTTTCAGTCCCTTAGTGGGCCTTATTAGGCCGTGAATACCTTTCTTGGGGCATAATGGGCCCAATACTCCATTTAGCATTATTTTAGGGCTAAAACTCTTATAATGGGCCTTATTGGGCCATGAGGAACTATTTTGAAACTCAATTGGGCCAATACCCTCCATAGATCAATATTGGGCCTTCATGGGCCAAAAATCCTTTGTGGGCTATTGCATTCTCGGTTAACACTCCAAACTCAAACCCAAACCCAAAAATATTATTTCTTTTCTCCCCTCTCCTATTTTCAGATTTAAAAAAAAAGAGATGGATTAAAGAGTTTGCGACACCTCACTAATACCTCACATAAAAACATGCACATTACACATCAAATATCTAGGCAATTAAGTGTTAACCATTAAGCAATGACCATTAACCTCTCCCCTCTCTTCTCCTCCTTATCTTCGGCCAAACCCTCACTCCATCACCACCATTTTCTTTTCAAGATTCAATCTTACCACTCATTTCCTCTCAAGACTCTCTAAAAATTCTTTCACCCCTACCTCCTAAAAATCATGATTTTGTGTGTGTGCTTTCAACGGATTCCTCAACAAGGATCACAACTTGGTAAGCTTCTAACTAACTTAATGTGTTCCATTTATATTTTATACTAAGATTGCTCCTTAAAACCTACTCTCTTTTCGTGATATGCTTCTAGAAAACATCTTGGGTTCGAAAATCTCTTCAAGAAACTAGCTAAGACCGAAACTCACCCCATTCTTCCTCTTCACAACCACGAAAACTCAAGGTGAGCTTCATACCCCCTTGTTTTCGAGTTTTACTATCTTTTGGGGGTGAATACAAGCTAGTTTTTTGCAAATCTTAGTATTTACGCATGCATGTGTATATGTTTTCTTGAATTGTTGGGTGATATGTTATGAAACCATGTCAAACACTCTTAAACTCGAAATATCTTCCTAGTTTTTGGAGATTTTAGTAAACAGGTTACTTAATGTAACTTTCTATGATGTTGGAAAAGATCAAAACATGTCAAAAGTTACTAGAAAACTAAAGAAGGTGTACAAAGAGGCCATATTTGACAAATAAGGATAAAAATGGGCTTTTATGGGATACTCACGGTTTTATGGGCCAAAAGTGTCATTTTTAAATGGGCTTTGTTTGACAACTCACGGTTTTATGGGCCAAAAGTGTAATTTTTCATAAAAATGGGCTCTTATTGGATATTCACGGTTTTATGGGCCATAAATGTCAATTTTAACATAAATGGGTCATATTTGTCATTTTCGGTTATATTGGGCCAAAAATGTCGTTTTTAAAATAAATGGGCTTTTGTTGCCATTTTTGGTATTATTGGGCCACTTATGCACATTTTAGTGAGGCTTGGGCCTTGACATCAAACACATACCAATTGGGCCTCATTAAATAAACTTTATATAAATTGGGCCTTGTGTGCCAACTTCATTCTAATTGGGCCTTTTATGACAAACTTTATGTTAATCGGGCCGTTAGTGAAAACTCTAATACACTTGAATCATTCACGATACTTTGGGATAACGGCGAGTTTTCCATGATAACATCGAATGTTTTGACACTTTTGATAAAGACAGTTATATTTTTATCACCAATGGTTGTAGTCAAAATACACTCTCCTAACATTATTTATAGAATTAAATAATGGGATACTCTATTCGCGTAAATTTAGTTAAGGCTCTTCTGAGACACTCCTTCACTCGTACCTACCTAGTGTACACCGTAAGTCCTGTAGTTGTAACCAGAGTCTCCTGGAGGGAGAGCGAGAATTTGTGTATAAATCTATACGGGGTTGACACCCCACACCTGAGCTGCTCGCTATAGCTAGACATGCCAGTCTAGGGTGACAAATATCTTACCGAAACCGACGCCTGAAGAGCGTCATGACAGGCATATCAGTCACATCAAGCATGGTTATAGCGACTCACATAGAGAATAACAACACAATAAATTTACGTAATACACATACTATACTCATGACACAAAGTACGAACTATATAGTTACTATTTACGTTTAAACTTTCACCACTCGGGTCTTAGGGTTAAGACCACTCTTTTTCATTATACAGAAAATATAGGATTTTCTGGGAAACTCTCTTTATACATTATCAAACAAGAATACACATGCTTTAATACAAGATTGAAACAAAACTCACAAACTATTTTTACAGAAAATATAAGATTTTATGGTGTTTACCAACTACTACAAGGCTTTTCATACAAACTTGCTTATGAACTCACCAACATTTTATATGTTGACGTTTTTCAAAATAACTTGTATTCTCAGGAACTCGTTAAAACAGGTTGGTCGATAAGGAATGAAGACTTTTGCTGTATTTTTGTTTCTCACCATAGTTGATGTTTTGGATGTATTGTTATAAACAAATACAATGATGTAAAAATATGATGGTTGATATATTTTATGTCTGGTGATGATGTTGTCTTTGATTCATTTATATACACTGTGATGATATTACAAGATGAAGTCACCCGCCCCCGGACGTTTCCGCCATCTGGTTCGGGGGTGTGACACATTCCATCTTATAACTCCAGTGTTTCACTTTTTCCTTTTTTCCTCCACAACTCCTACTTTCCAACCTTTAAAATATCTCAACTCGACATGACATAACATATTTACAAGGTCTAAACCTTAACCCGAAACCCGACACGAAACCGATACGAAAATAAACGGGTTGACACGGCACGACACAATAATTAAACAGGTCGGGTTAGGGTCAAGATCTTTCAACCCGTTTAATGTCTTGACACGACACGAACCCGACACGACACGACACATTTTCAGGTTTACTTTTAACAACAACTTGATATTAATATGTTGCTTACAAGTCATGTCTTTCATTTTTTTGGAATGTGACAACCGAGAAGATTCTGTCACTGACCACCGTTAGAAGAGAGTTGGAAAATAAATGTAATAGCTTAATATTGTAATATTTTATTTATGGGATAATAAAAATCAAATATGCCGTTACATTTATAATTAAATCGACTGTTAGGCTAAAAAATGAGCGTCCAAAAAGTTGTACATCTTTTAAAATGGTTAACGTGTTTAAAAAGTACTTGTTGACGTGATTCTAAGGATATAAAAATCATAAAAATCCGATTCCAAATGGAGGAGTTATGGATTTAATAAAAAGTAAAAATCAACCGTGTAATTAAAGTTAATTACGTCAATACGGTACTTAGAGATTTGTTGAGATTTGACTAAAAGTGCAAAAAGGAGAGTCATAGTACTCCTTGAGATATAAACTTAGGACAAAGAATGCCGAAAATGGGATTCATATGAGAAAGTTATGATTTTTGTAAAATCATTTTTTTAGTTAGGCACAAAAATGATAGTAAAAAACTAGCTAAAACAACCTAAAGAAGAGTTGTAGTACTCCTTGATATCATTACATAGATATAAAGAAGTCTTAGATCGGAGTTCGCACGAAAGAGATATGATTTTTACAAAATCATTTCGTGTGTGCGAGTTGCTTGCCTATGCCCGTCACACACCTGACACCGGATTCGAGTAGATTGCGAGAGACGTGGCCAAGTGGGGAGATAACACGTGGCAACCTATGGATGGATCCACGATGATCACGCGCAACGCACACGAATCTTTCCGTCGCGCACACTCCAACTTCATGCCTATAAATAGAATGCAGTATAAAACCATTTCTGCACAACTTTCTATGCATATCTCTTTCAATCCTTGAAGTGGTTTCTAACCTAGGCAATCCCTAGAGCCCCGTGCCCGATTCAACCCTACATGAGCAGTCTCACGCGTCAAGGGTGAGTCCACAACATCGATTATGGTGGCTCATGGTAATACATCCCGAAAACCTTAAGGAATCAATTACCTAGAGGGACGCCTTCGAGTAGTTAATAAAATAAGTTAGATTAGTAAAAAATCCTAAAATATAAGATAGTAAGATAGGATTGGTAAAATATCCTATAAAGATATTAAAATAGGGTCGGTAAAATATCCTATAAAGATAGTAAGTTAAGGTTGGTAAAATATCTTAACAAGGAGATAAAGATTTTTATAAAAAGAAAAAAGATTCTTATTTTAATAAAATCAAAAACCTGTGAACTCACCAACATTATGTTGACGTTTTCAAAATAATGTATTCTCAGGGAGATAAGTGTGAAAGATAGTCGTGCAGAGGAGGATGTCGTCAAGAAAGCTTGCTGAAGTTTATTTCTGTCTGTTTTTTATTTCTAGTTATGTTCAGGATGTGTGTTTTATCAATCGAACAATGTAACCCCGAATAAGTTATACTAAATTAAAGTATCGTTTGTATGATATTTCTTTGTAATGTTCAATATATATGTTTGTATCGATCCAATATCCCTACGTTGCACAGCCCGACGTTTTCGCCGCCGGCCAGGGGTGTGACATGGAAGTATGAGTTTCATCTCATGAGTGTAAGTATAAAAGGTGAGTTATAACAAAAATTAGCTAGTTTTTCTTTCTTCTTTTTCGCCTCAAACTGTTGTGAAGATTTGATTGCTTATTAGTTGCTTCTCCTTAAGACTTATTTGGTATATACCTTTAAGGCTTAAGAACAAATAATATACAAGAAGGACTAGCATCCATGTCAATTTGAAGAATTGTTGGTGTTTCTAACTAAGGTGGAGTTCTACATCTACATTCTTCATCAACTTCTAACCTTCCATGATGATCAAAGTCTTGAAAGGTTGTAGGTATTTTCTTCTTATGGTTGTTTTAATTTGTCCAGGCTTTGCAAAATGATCCTTGGTGGGTTAAAAAGATTTTGAAGTTTATTCAGAATTTTAAAGCTTTTGTTGTCGTTTTAGTGATTTAGAAACTGGTTTTTGAAAAAAACCCAACAATTGGTATGAGAGTTGTTTTTGCATGTTTGGTTAGATTATTTGATTATTTGGTAGAATCTTTGTTTTTGGAAAACATGGATGACTTTCTTCTTGTAAGAAAATTTCATACATATTTTTTATGACAACTTTAAAATATCTATAATTGTTATTTTTATGACTAGAAGTTTACATGCATCTTTTTAGTTATAAAATCCGTCTTAGAAAAATAAAGTGTTGTTTTATATATTTTTGAGTGTGTGTATATATATATATATATATATATATATATATATATATATATATATGATGTGCATAAACTAGCCATGGATCTCTTGTATTGTTGTATATGTTGATTTGTTAAAATGGTTATAATATTTATTTATTCATATGGTATGTAATAATTAATGTATAGTTTTCATTTTGTTTATTTTTTGTAAGTAATAGATTAGTTTTAGAAATACCAAAGGGCTTCTAGCCTAGCGGTACGAGGTGTTGCCGTCCCTCATTGAGGTCGAGAGTTCAAGTCTTGTTCGGGACATAGGTGGTATTAGGAGTATTTTAGTAAGAGTAGGTTTGATTTGCTGTTCCAAAAAAAAAGATTAGCTTTAGAAATAATTTATATTTATAAAAAAAAACAAGATGGAGGATCAAGTGTCACCCCATGATTTTATAAAGTTTTAGAACTTTTATAAAATTATGTAGTTTTGTTACTTGGAGTTGTCAAAACAATTAGGATGACAAAAGTGAAATTGAAGATTTGGTCCCTTTAGGTCCCTTAGGAATGAACTTGACATTTTTTTGTGATGGCGCACAAAATGTCACTAGATGTATTTGGTTTGTGCACAGATGTTTTAATTGCTTTGTGATGCTTGTTTTATGTTTATATATTATGCATGTTTGTAAAATTAGATTTTAAAATGTTTGATAATTTTTTAAACATAAAAATGATCACACGGAGTTTGGTTTCAATGAAATTTATCTTTTAACATAAGATGTTAAAAGGATTTACAAATAAAATGAGTTTTATGCCACACCCCCAAACCAGACGGCGGAAACGTCTAGGGATGGAGGACTTCATTTGTAGTATCACAACACATGCATTATAGTAATCAGAGTACAAACAACCACTGTATTTAAAAAGTATAAGTATTTACATGTGTTTCATCATTGTATACTGAAACCAAATAGTTATACAAAAAAAGAAGACAAGACAAAAATAGCTCAATCTTCTCAAAAGCACGAGGAGTACCTGTCTACTGGTTCCTTGAGAATACAAGTAATTTGAAAAGAGAGTATCAACATAAAGTTGAGTGAGTGCATAAGTATTTATGTTTGAAAGAATGTTTTCTGTTTCTTGAATATAAAAATTGTTCTAGAAAATCCTATATTTTCTACTGTATATGAAAAGTAGTTTTAATTATGTTTGAAAAGAGAGTTTGAAAAGAGTGTATCAACATAAATTTGAATGAGTGCATAAGTATTTATGTTTGAAAGAATGTTTTCTGTTTCTTGAATATGTAAACTGTTCCAGAAAATCCTATATTTTCTGCTGTATATGAAAAGTAGTTTTAATTACATAAAACCGTTATGTTTGTAAACTAATGTTCTGTATTTGTATTCCTTTTGTAAACTTGTATCTGAGAGTGTGCCTGGTTTCATCAACTGTTATTCTAAACTGTAATGTAATACTGTAAATTCTATCTTGTAAACTAGTACTTTGAAAATGTACTTATGTTTAGTTAATTATACACTAACGTATTGTTAATATCTTTTATATGAGTTATTATAACCATACTGACTAGATGGTCTGACCCAATGCTATGAGTGCGTTGAAAGCTATTGATAACAATTGTCACTTGTAGGCGTGTATGTCTGACTGTAGCTAGCAGTCTGATTGCGGGGTTGTCAATCCCAATATCGATCTATACACACATTGTTTCGATCCCTGGATGGAGATTCTGGTTATAATGTCAGGACTTTAACTATATTGTTTAAATGAATTAAACAACCTGTATCAAATGACTCATAAAAAGCATATAAACGTTACATGTATAATAGTTATGAAAACCCAATCATTCTGAAATAAATGATTGATAGTATGTTCTTGAATTAGTATTCTTAACATGTATATGAAAGTTGTATACCCTTGAATAGTTTTAAATCAAACCTTTGTTCTTGTAAAACAATGTACTTTAGTATACTTGAATCGTGAATTAATGTTCTGTGAATCATAAATTATACCTATTATAATTTATATCTACTTTCTGAATTGATACCGAGTATTCATGAATGCAACCCCTTGCTCAACATGTTACAAAGGGTAATTGAACTTAATGAACTAACTTTTATACTTCTATACATATAAAAATATATATAAGTAAAATTTAAATGACACTCGGACAAATAACTGATGCTTATAATCCCACATCCAAACAAGGAAAAGGAACCAAAGTGGGTTATCAGTCCTAAGCCTTTTAAAACTTATATATATATATATATATATATATATATATACACACACATACAAGTATTATTGATGGGAGAAATATAAGTTTATAAAAACATTTAAAAGAAGTTTAATATTTTGAAAATCATTTTGGTGACTTAATGTCATTTTGATACAATCATTGAAAACCATTTGATTTGATGATAACTGAAATCCATTTTGATAAGATATTTGAAACCATTTGTTTATAACACAAAATCTTTGTCTTAGACTTGTATTCCCCCCCCCCTCCCCCCATAAAACAGTAAAAACTATGAAAATACGGGGTATGAACTCACCTGTAGTGAGTGATTCGAGTGAAAGGTCGATATAGGATGCTAAGTGTCAAGTGAAGTCTCGAACACAAACGGATCCTAATAAGCATATAATGGCACATATATGGATATAATTAGTGTATATAACAACTAATTATGAAAGGAAACCACTTTAGGGACTAGGAAACACTTGAATTGAAGTGTTACAATCACATGTGATTACATTAAAGGGGTTTATGGTCACACAAAGGTGTGTACGACCATTGTGGTGTACGACCCATGGGTGTACGGTCGTGGAGTGTACGGCCGTACACTCATGGAAGAAGTATGCAAAAAGGGGTGTTTATGGCCCTAACTAGCATCCATTAAGTGTTTATGATCTTATGTTGGAACATGAGGTGAGTTTGAGGCCAATACATGCACTAAACAAGGGTTTACGGCCATATACGGTCATACACCCTTGGTGTTCATGCATTAGATGGTGAATCAAGGCTAGGAATCAAGTGTTTCTCAATCTTAACAAGTAGATAGAAGAGATACTAACACTTTTGAAGGCTTCTAAAGAGTTCACGGCCCAAGAACAAGTAGGTGTTCTTGGTGTTCTTGATGAAAGTGAAGAAGACTTGAAGATCTATCCAAAATAGAAGATTTCATGGATGAAAACATGGATCTTCACTAGATAAAGCCATGTATCAACTAACCAATGGAAGGAATACTTACATCTTTGAATATTAAGGTGTAAAACTTGATGATAGTTAAGAGAGAATCGGATTTCTTGAGGTGAAAGTGTGAGAGAGTGTGAAGAAATGAAGGAAAAGCTTATATATATGTTTGGGTTCACGACCACCTTGGGTGTACGGCCGTACACTCATGTGTATGGTCGTACACTCATGTGTACGGCCGTACACTCCTCTTGATGGAGTGTTTGGCCCGAATGCAATACGATGAACTAAAGTTATCTCATCCCTAAACCCAAACCTTGAATGTACTAGGCTTAGAACATTCAAACAAACCCTAAAAAATGCTAAAAGATAGCAGAAACGAGTCTGACTGTGATTAAGTTGAATAACTGTACAAGATAGAAATTTCAGGTTGTCACATTTTATCATTTAAAACTAGCTACTGGTGAATTTTTTAATTAAAATTATATTAGTTTAAAATTGAGATTTTAAAGACTTATCAAACTCTAAACCTTATTTTTTAAAATGAAGTTTTATTAAAAGGTTTATCAATGTTTTTTAGTGCTCAAACATCCAAACTTAATACTAGATCTTAATTTTAAAATTTGATCGCGTCAATTATATAAAATTAGATTTTGTAAAAGAACATTGTTAAAATGTGATTTTGAATAAAAAGTATATCATGGATTATTGGATGCATGAAATAACAATGATATCAAATGTTTTTTAAACTAGAATTGTAAAAACATTAAAAGACCCATTATTAAACTAAATTCTATGCAATCCAATTTGAATAGCACTCTCATGCCACTTGTATGCGTTAGTGGGATAAATGATACCTAATCGTTAGTGTTATCTTTTGATTGTCGAGGTGTGTTCGCGATTTCTATAACCAAGTTATAAGTCGAATACACATGTTTCTCAAACTAGGGGTCAACATTTGGACCTTTGGGTCGAAACAAACTTCGACTGACTTCAATAAGTCCGGTTCAAGGTCCACCAATTTCTGCAAAACTGGTCTGGTCCAAGAGCCAGTCCGGTCTGGTTCAGTCTAAATACTCTCCCTTAAGTTGTAATAGATAAACATACGTTTGGTATAGCTTTAACAAGTTGTACCATATACACCTAAATTTGTACCGCCCCAACGGGTATAAGAACCATAAAACCCAGACGTGGACGTGCCTCAACAGGTCTGGCCCAAGGTCCACCAATTTCTCCCACACTTGTCCTCTCTAAGATTCGGTCCAGTCCGGTTCGGTCCAAATGCTCACCCCTACCTCAAACTAGATGATTTGAGCAGAGATATATTGCAATAAAGGTCACCTAAGCAATAGATATTTGAGGCATAGATGGGATCAAACATGTCTATTAAACTTTGTTAATAAATATCCCATAAAGCTAGGAATTATATATTATAATATAATTGATACTCGATATCTATCTAGTTGAATTTAACGAATGAGATAATGGATACCTAACCATTTATTTGTTTTGCAACTTGGATCCTAGACTTTGATAATTAATATACTTAGAAACTAAAAGGATATTAATTATTGAAGATTTATATATTGAAAATACTAAATGAATTTTGTTAAAATTTTGTAGATAAAAACAAAATCTAATCTCATTACCATGCATCATATTTCTCGTACTAATCTACAAGGGTATATAACATTCAATGGATACAATTTCAATGAATGGGTTCATATCTTGAGAGTCAATCTGAAGAGAGATAAAAAAAATTATACATTCTTAAAGGCCATATTCCTAAAGAAAACCTGCACTAACGAGTATAACTGAAAATAATGCTTGGTGGAAGCATTGCTATAATGCTGAAGATGTTTCTAACCTTGTACTAGGAACTGTAATTCTAGACTTCCAGGAAGTCTTGTTGAATTTATAAGCAAATCACATGTTTTGTCTATTGGAGCGGATATTCCTAAATACAGTGATTTTGGTATGAATCAGTTCAAACAAAGGAAGAATGCTAGGCTGAAAAAGAGTCACCTTGTATGCTCTAAGAGGCCCATAGTTCAAGGAAAGGATACCTATAAGCCCAATAAATCTAGAAAGGCCCATTGATATGTATCTTGTTTCTTCTGTAGAGAAACATGACACTAGAAGATGAACAATCTATCTTATCTGAGAAAAATTGGCCAGGCTAGTAATTCATGCGTCTATAAGATAAAACTTATACTTTTCATTTAACACTAAAGTACTTAATACTTAATTTTAATATGATATTTGTAAATGGATTGCAAATAGTCAAGAAGACTAAGCAACTAAACACAAGCAAGTTGGAACTTCACTGGCTGAGCTTATTATTTATGCTTAGAACATAAAGTACTTGTATTGTAAAACAATGTTTGTTTTGGAATGATGTATGTTTTAAATTTATCCTTTCTGAATATTTCTCATTTAATTAATTAGATAAATGATTATTTACTTAATCGTTTTTCATAACGATCAAATTCATATTTTGAAATGATTAAATTATGTTTTTGAGAACTAGATATCTTAATAGAATTATAAAGTAAATATCAATGTTTTCTAAAGAATAAGTTCTATATGCAAACACCTTTTGACTCAAACATGATTTGAATCAAACTTATATATGACATTATTATCGTTATTATATAAATGATATACACATATTCCAACTTCAGGAAATAGATCTTTGAAGGAAAATAATGTAGTTTATTTGACATATGTGAATCTTATTTATATATAAAAGGTTACTAATGATATGTTCACTAAATAGTTGAGAAAATAATTATTAAGAAACTATACACTGTGATGTATGACTTCCCTTTTAATGAATGTCTAGATTTAGCATAGGATACCTAATCAACTTTATTAACAAATATAATCTTTTTAATTATATTTTACATGTAAAAAGATAATTGTGAAACCTTTGTTAAATTTTCCAAATATAAAGTTGATATAGGGATCATTAGAACTATCTAAAGCCTTAGTGATGATAATGGATGAAGTAAACCTTACTAGATATGGTTTACTTTCTAATCGGTGGAAATTATCTTCCTTTATCCTTTTCGGTTATTCCTTAATCACTATCACTTGTATCTTGAATACAAACACTAAATAACAAGTAGATAAAACACTTTGCAAGATTTAGTATGGAAAGTTTAAGATACTTAATTGAAAGTTTAATACATATTGATGGAAGGCAAACGGGCAACAAGCTGCGCCGCTAGCCCTTTTTGGATGGCAAAACCAATTCTTTTGAAAACAACATTTGTGGATCTAGGAGATATGACATTAGAATGCATGACCCGTTGGACTCTATTGAGGAGGTCCACCGCCTCTGGTGCGAGAAACCCAAATGTATCGAATGCAAAAGGTACAAACACATGTTGATTTTCTATACATGCATTCTCGTGCTTTACCACTTTGCACTCAACGGCTTTCAAAGCGGCATGCCCTGCTGTGAAAACCCCCCTACCCAAACCAACGAGAGGAGAGACCCGAGTAAGATCCACGCATACATGCTTCCCTCCTATCCATCCAAAGACCAAAATGTCAGCCGGTCTAAGTGTGGACCTACCATCCTGCGGGTCCGTCAGAAAGTTCACTAGCGCTTCTTTCTTCACAGAAATACCAGCATGCCGACAAGCATCAAAGAGAACATCCCAAACCATATCATGTCTGTACTTGAAACCAGGCAGCTCTCTACAATGAACCGCGTGTTCCCCAAATGTATCCAAACATGCCTTGCGGCAAACTGGGCATATCTCGTCAATTGGGAATAGGGGAATCATGAGGCGGTAGCGAAGGATAGTTCGGTACTCAACAGGAGACATATGTTGGCCAAGACCATCAATAGGGATAGTTAGCAGAAAATTCTGAGCATGAGGTGCCCGCAGACACTCAAAGACTGATTTCTGTCTAACAGTTATGTCGAAGTCGACTTCCATATCTTGGACAATTTTGCTAAAAAGGGCACATGCCAAAGCTTTTTGGGATTTAGGGGGGCCGATGTCCTTATTAGTGAAACCGCTACACTCAAATCTTGGAATCGTATCGCGAAGACGAGTCATAGCACATAGGTAATCCGAGTCCATACCAAATACGCCACTGTCACGTAAGATGTGGTCTTGTAATGCCCAAGATTGGGCCCTCGAGGCTACAAATGCGTAGGAGGAAACCTCGTATGCCGAGTACAAACCCAAACCACCAAAACGAATAGGTAAGGAAGCCAGGCGCCACTGAATGTCTCCAAAGAAGGGGCCTCCACATACCACCATATCCTTGATAGACATGCGCAATCCTTTGTCAAAGAACAAAGCTGCCTCTTCTATGTGTATCGGCTGGCATGTCCTTAAACCAAAGAAAAGTTTTGCAATGCCCATACATGATCGGAACAAAAGGAGCTCACTCTGCGGGTCACATAGTTATGGAAGAAGGCCCATCAAATCAACAACATTGACCGCTCTCTTCATGGCCAGCCCGTTAATAAACCCTGCGTTTCTGCTAACAGCCCCCCCAAGGAGCTTCACCCCCAAAGAAGGTCTCCCTATATCCGTTGGGAATAAATCGGCACGAAGCTTTCTACCATCACAAGAGGGCCAAAAAATCTCAGTTTTCTTGATGTTCAACTCAAGACCCAAGCCTGGACCATGCAACCGAATAATGTTCAACACTCTAGCCACCTCCTCTGAATCCCCAATGACAGTCCCATCATCTAGATACCAAGCATGGAGAAAGAGCTTACAATTGTCTCTAATCTTGTGTACAAGTGGGTGTAAAACGAGGGCAAAAAGAAGAGGGCCCAAGGGGTCACCTTGCTGCACCCCAGTGGCAGACCATATATGTTGGTCTCCGATATAAAGTCTCGTTGCTTGCCCGTACAAGAAATTCACCCACAAAGAAATGGAAGGGCATATCTTCGTAACCTCGTGGAGCAATGCTGATCGATCCACCAGGTTAAAGGCATTCGAGAAATCCACAGTCAGCATTACAAGAGACCCATCAGCATGGTGTTCACTCAACACCCTATTGGCACTGTGCAACACAGCCTCAGCCCCGCCGGATACACCAACCCCGAACTGAAAATCATTAAGGTACTTGGCCATTTCTTTACCCACACCTTTCATGGAAACCTTGGAAACCAAACGTCTCCATATAGTGCCTACTGCAATCAGACGGATCCCGTTGTCAGGTTTAAGTAGAGGCGTGAGAGGAGCGGACGCAACAAACTCTGCAAAATGGTTGGACATCTTCCCGCTAACCATAAATTAACCACTAAAGTGATAGCATGTATGAGATCTGTGGCAATAGCAGACCCTTCTCCACAAAGGGCATCTAGTAAGTGTTGAGCTCTCAAGCCATCTCTTCCGAAAGAAGTTCCTTTAGGAAAGGATTTGATGCAGCCAAATACGCAGTCAAAGTCTGCTACAAGGGGAGGTTTAGAAATTATGGGGCTCGGCATGGATAGGGGTGGCCTGAAAGGGTGTTTGTCCTCCAAAGCTTTAATAGTATCACCATTATATGGTGCAACACCCGATGAGCATAACACTTTCACTGCTGCAGTAAAATGACCATCTGCAACCTTACAGAGACTCTGTCTGATGTTGGTGTTATTTGATGTAGACTCCTTATGAAGAATGCCTCCACCCTGTCTCATAGTTCCAACCTCGGGATTGTCTAACATATTTTGAACTAACTTCGTGATACCACCTTCTTTCCCCCATGTATCCAAGGACTTCAGGATGGAGCTTTGCTGTAAGGATTTTCTATTCCCAGACCTACATTCTTGTCTATTTTTGGGTCTAAAAACCTGCAGTGTGAAGCGAGGAAGAAGTAACAAACACATCCATGCCTCAACCGAGCCAGGATGGGCAATCACCTTGTAAAGGGCAGTCTTCAAAGCCTGAGAGAAAGCAAGGCGGAAACTATGGGGGATACTCTTGACGGTAGTGATAGGCTCTTTAAAAACACGGTCAAGGAGCGCAACATCAAAAACCAAACCTCCAAGAGCATTTGTCACCGATTCTTTAGGTGACAGCTTTAGAATACCGACAATGTAACGACTCGAGCCGTCAGCCCCTGTAACAAGCCTCGCTCGACCATCCGGGTGATGACAATAACGGCTAAGAGCCTGCAAAGTCATACACTTCCCACACATCCATTGACCAAAGGTCTTCAAAGGATGGAAAGGCTCCATCCTTATCTTACTTAATGTTTTGTGTGGATTTTAGATCTATATTAGACTAAAGCTTCTAAACCCAAAATATACTAATTATATATTTGTGAAATATTCTAAAAGTTTGCTTAGATTATTTTATAAAAACCCATCAAGAATAAGTTCTCTTATTCCTCTGAAAGTTGAAATGTTAGAAAGAAATCTTTTAATAACAAAGAAAGTGGGAGGAATCATCTATAACCTGAGAAATATGGAATAGTTGAAGTTGAAGTAGCTCAAGAACCATAACCTAATGTAGAAACAGTTGGCACTTGTTTTAAAAAAGAATTGTTGAATTTGAATAATAATAATTCTTCAACACAAATTATTCACATATATGGTAGGAATCATCTATAACCTGAGAAATATGGAATCAGTTATCGATGAGTTCTTCTTAATGGTTTTTGGAAAATCCATCAACTACCAAAATGCTATACCAGACTTTGAATATGATAAATGACTTAAATTCATAAACACTGAGATGTAATCCATGTATAATAATCAAGTATGGGCTTGATTAATCTTCCTTCCTATAGAAAGGCTAAAAGGAGTAAGTAATTCTTTCAGAAATAATACAAACATGGAAATCTATACACATTTAGCAAGACGAGTTATAAAAGGCTTTTCTTATACTCATGACACTGGCTATGATCAAACCTTTTCTCAAGTAGCTATTATTAGATCAACAATGATATTATTTACCATAACTACATATTGTTACTATGAGATATGGAAAACAGATTTCAAGAAACCGCTTTCCTTAAAAGACACCTACTTGGAGATGTCTATATAGCTTAACCTAGAGGTTTTCTTAATCCAAGTTATCCTAACATAATGTGTAAGACTTAAGATCCATTTATGAATATAAAGAAAATATCTCAAGGTTGGAATCATTATTCTAATATGAAAACAAAAAGTATGTTTTTTTACATCAAAATAAAGATAACATCTACGTTTAATAAGAACTAGTGGGAGAATTAGTGGTATTCCCAATCTTGTATGAATAAGACATTCTTAATTATGAAAAATTTCATTCCGAATATGCAAGGCCATTCCACCCGGACTCATAAATTGTTTCTATGATGAGAGACTTAGGAAAGAAAATATACATTCTTAGAATGTAAAATCAATAGAGATAGATAAGGATGAATGTTAAAGTTTTAAATCTTTATGTATATATTGACAATGCCTTGAAATAGATCAATATACAAGATTTCTTTGAAGGACTATTGGCATTGCCACATGGCATCATTTTGAGCATGGCTCAAAAGAACCTAGCACATAGGTTTGGGCTAGATAAAATGATATATATTCTATTTGATTTGACAAATGAATCTAGCATATATTCTATATTATGCACAAGATTAGGTATATGATTATGTTGTGAGCATATCATGAGATTTCAATCAGATACATGGGAAAGTCATTAGATGACTATACTAACATTCTAAGAGTACTTAAGAAGAACTAATAGAATATGTGTGAGTTAATCAGTTTAGAAGAAGATCTTTATGTAAAGAGCTACAAAATATGTCGACTTCAAAACACACACACACATACATACACACACACATTGTAACGTCCCAAAAATAATGACATAAAATTTTCGTTTTTAGAATAATAAATCGAGATTTATCAAAACATCATCAAATCAGAGTAATCACAGAATGCGGAAACATGTGGTGTGTGCTGTGCAATCATCCCGGGCTCTTCCATTTGAAAATCCGAAGTACCTAAAACATAAAATGAAAACCGCAAGCACAAATCTTAGTGAGTTCCCCAGCATACCACATACCATAAATACAAAAATAAACACATAATGGGCCTCGGCCTGTCATCAGGCCCCTCCCGACATTGGACCCTGTCTGGAATCGGGCCCCGCCCGGCGTACAAATCTGTAAATCAACGGGCCCTACCCAATGAGTGTAACGGGCCCCGCCCATACTCGTATAACGGGCCCCGCCCAATGAATATAACGGGCCTCGCCCAACATAAAAATACATAATCCTACTAATACATATAGATAACTAGCATACAATTTACTCATCAGGCCCTGCCTGGCATCGTGCCTCACCCGGTAAGAGTACGATCACGCAACCCATGCAAGAGTCACACAGACATCTAGCATCCTAATATATAAACCATGGGCCGAAATTGGTGCCTTTGACCCACTAAACTCAGTGAGGAGACTCACCTAGAACGGCTGAATCTAACATAAAGAATCTCTGGCTGTTGGCGAGTAAGAATCCCCACGCTATCAATCACAAGATAACCATCCATCAATAATCGGATCCGACTCATACTAAGTGTCCAAACCAGGGTAAAAGACCTTTTTACCCTTTTTATAACTTGGCCCACAACCAAGCCCAAAATATCCCATGGTCAACCCTGGTCAAACTTCTGGTCAAAGTCAAAGTCAACAGTCAATGTTGGCCAAACACGCATTGCTTCGCCGTTATCTAAACAGTCGGGAAAATCCCAGCCAACATGCCGTGTTGACTTCCAAACATGCCGTGTTTGCCTGAATTCCAACAGCTTAGTACATTAAGCTACTCTCTCCGATTCCAAGAGCTCCAAAGCTCAGATCTAGACCAAAACGTGTCTTAGATAGGTAAATTTTCCATCTTTACCCATAGGGATTACCAAAAAGGGTCCAAAACCAACCAAAAAGGCTTGATAGTGCAAGAGCTTAACCAATAAGCACTTAATCCTTGAAGACATAGCCTTAAAACATAGATATGACTTCCTTGAGCTGGAAACCACGTAAAGTTGCCAACTTTATATTCATGCATGTCTAAATGAAGCTCTTAAGCTTAAAAGGGACTTGATAACTGACTTAATGCATGCATGACACCAAAAATCTCATAAAGCTTGCACCTTTATGCTCAAAGGGACCAAAACAAACTCAAATCTGGAATAATAAACCCTTAAAACGACTTCAATCTCTCATCAACCCAAAAAGGGACCAAAAGCATAACAAAGCACAATATGAGGAGATCTAAACATCTACAAGTCAAGGTTCAAACTTGATACCTTAGAAAGCTTGCCCAAAAGGAGATGATTCTGGATCCAAAGCAAATTCACCAAACAAGACAACTTCAAGATCTCCTCTTCCTTTACAAATGCCAAAAATGAGCACCAATAACTTCTTACAAGCTCAAGAACACCACCAAGATACTTAGGGATCGATTTTAGGGTTTTAGTGTCAATGGAGGCTGGTAAGGAGACCGGCCCTTGGGGCTTATAGAGATTATATAGGGTGCAACATCCTAAAAATTAGGGTTTCCTTCCTATTTTCCAACACGCTGTGTTGACCTTAATGAGAACCACTCTTTTCCTTAACTAGACACGCTGTGTTGGTTCCTCCAACAGGCCGTGTCTAGTCCTCAAAATGGGATTCATTCCCTACAATTGCTCCTTAAGATTTCGGGTGTTACAACTCTCCCCCACTTGAATTAGATTTCATCCTCGAAATCGTTCCTTACCATCCCAGGCGCCCGGACAGCCTGAAGAATGCAACCACAACCCCGAACACACACGAACTTCCCAAGGCTACTGAACTCAACCATAGCAGAATCTCCAACCCCGAATAAGACGAATCCATTATCCCATGCAGAAAACCAACCCTACCTTACCTGAAACCTGAAATCTCGAACTGGTCTGTCATCTCGACCGCCCCCTCGTACTGAACCGCTACCAGGTCAAATTCTCATTGAAGTCCAGACTTAATCAGAACACTTCCAACCCTTGATTGCCTTGATTCTTCTAATGAAAACGGAATCACTGACCATTATTTTTGCAGAATACTTACACTTGACAGAAGACTCAGATAATTCTTCGAGTAGAGGACTCATCCCTGCAACGGTTAGACTCAAACAAGAGGTGCATAATAGGGTCAAATCATTTACTCTGAGATTATCCAATCCAAGTTGAAAATATCTTACCATATTTTCCGATTAGCAAGCGTCTCCATGCATGAATCCCCAAATCACTAATATCTTCTTGACTTATCTCGCTGCCCTAGTTGCCTTCCAAAGCAGTCAAGACCTCCCTGGTCCCAACTTGTTTTCCTCTAATTGAAACACCGAATTTCCGTCCGGCTGCTGAGTCAAAAGACACCCACAGTGGCCCCACACGACTTCCGAATGAAAGCCTTATCTGGCAAATAAAAAAATATTGAAACCAATCAATACCCCTGAACTCTTCCATTGATGCCCTCGACATACTGATACCTTATTTCATATCCTTCTAAACATAAGACCTTACACATAAACACTCGCGATTCCTTATGCGAGTTCCCACTAAGAACCAACTCGGTCCCCAACTCATAATCCGAGACCGAAAGATATACACTTACGGTTCACCCAAAACCCTCTGATTCACGACAACCCCTCCCTAGACCAGAAGGTAAAATGTTCCCAACCCAAAACTGAGACTACCAGTCTCGCCCCAGGTCCAACCACCCGTTTCCCAAGAGTCCAAATAACAAGGCTACCTAGCCTATAAACCCCTCTGCGCCACGCACTGACCACTCACTTATTCCTGTAACCCAAGATTCAAAATCTCGATCCAAACGGTCTGTATGAGGTCCCACATGCATTTCCATAAACACACGGGCCTTTCCCATGGGTCCCACCCAAACTATACCATGGAGCGGCCTCGCCCACGGGTCCCACCCATCTAGGCCTACGTAGGCCTGAATCCGCCTCGGACCCCAATGATACTCAATCTAAAACAGAGAAATTTAACTCGACAATCCTGTCTGTCGTGCCTAAGGCACGAACTTATCCCTTTTTATGCTCATGACCACATCAAACGATTGTCTACCTCAAATGGTGAATGCTACAATCCCATCGCAGTCTTACAACACTTCTACCCAACCATGTTTACCACCCATGGTTTCACCACACCCAAACCATCTCAACCTCAAATTCTTCATTAACAAGACATGAAACGAGACTCTAACACATCCCTCGACCTGTATCCATCCACAATCCTTCTATGCATAGCAAGGAAGGAGTCGACCAGCTATCGGAAGTTTTCTGAACTCCCACTTACACATCCTCAATCCAAACGGCCACTTGGGTCGTGTCTCCACTCAACAGGATGTGAAACTACCCTAGTTCCACACCTGATCCAATTCCCGACAATTCTGATCAATTCTCCCCCATTTGGATTCGACAAAGCTCTCTCATCCCATAAATTTGATGGATTTCCCAACCCTTCAAACCTCATATAGTAAAAACCGCTTATGACATGCGCTTACCAATACTAGTGCTCCATTACTAGCCAATTTCAATGATCACCCAACTCCTGAAATCCAGAAGAATGTTCCCTGAAATCTTAGCATACCCGATAATCCCGATCACCTACCATGATACTGTTTGGATATGAGCATTCTAACACTCCTAAGTGTACATGCAACCCTAAATACCTTGGATCTATGTTTTCTCTATTATACATACAATTATGAACATCCAAGGTATTATCCTAATCTAGCATACAAAATAATAAATATAACAAGATAGAATACATACCTCTTTGATGTAGAATGTCTTCATGAAGCTTGAGTGCCTAGTGCCCCAAGTGTGACACCTCAAATGGTTCACACAACACCAAATACACTTGGAATAACTTGAGAGAAACTTGAACACTCCTTGAAATCGTCTAGCCCTCACACTCACACATTAGTGCACGATTTCTTGAGCCATGGGATTCTTTTATATGGTGGCTATTAGGGTTACACCATGTAACTCATAACTTTACCCATTCCTTATGCTCCATGGATTTTAACCTCCATGGAGTATCCATGGGTCACCCCATGGACTTAGTCCAACATAAGGAATCTTGGATCACAAGCCCACATATATAAGAATGAATGATTTACACAATCAACCCATATATTTAATTAGTCTCCTTTTGATCACTTAATTAATTCCAAATTAATTCTTGATCAATACTATTATTGCGTATGACTTCAGGAACCGATCAGCAATCGTAGCTCTCAAAAGCTTCTGTCGAACTCTGACCTTGTCGATGAACTCTGACCTTTGTCAATGACTTGTCCATTAGATAAGGGATCATATATTCCTCCATTCTAGATATCATATGGACTGAGACATGGATTATCAATCATTCTCTCTGTCCATTTGTTGTTTCCTGATTTCCGATTCATGACGACTGACTGATTGAACAAATCAAATCAGTCCTGGCTTGGCCAAGCACTCACATGTATCATCTTTAAATCATCGAGGGGCCCACAGATATCGCTTTTATCCCGAAGGTAAAAGGAATGGATAAACTTTGACTCATATGGCTTGTTCTACTACTTGTTGAATCATACACAAAGGCACGTTTTATAACATCGAGTTACCAATGCGTTTTCGTGCAATCAATGTATAACCAACTCATAGTAACAACTCATATCTCTAGGTTTGAAGAATATAAGATATTATCGTCTCATGATCACTCGTGATAAAATCCATGAAGTGATTCAAATGAGCGCGGGTTGAATCCAATACTCAGAACTTATGAGCACTCATGAGTGTTGTAGCACCAGTTTGTCCACCAACTTGGACCTCTACAAACCAACCCATGACAGTCTTGATTCATATCTACTTCCAACATATGACCGACTGTGGATGGTTTGAATAACTTAATCATTCAGGAAGAGCGACTTAGTTATTCTGGAAGTCAAAACATGCAAAGTGAAACACAAGAATAAATTAATCAAATATGGTATCAAACCCTATGAATATAAATAAACACTTTTATTTATCACCATACTGATTACTCATTGTTTCGGTTTTATCAACTTTATACTTGAATTTAAAACAATAGTTGTCCCATGCTCCAAGCATGTACACTATGTATTCTAAACACTAGTCATGCCATACACCAAGTATGCATACTATGTTTGTCTATGATCTTTACTTTGTAAAATAGATCAATTGAACATCACTCCAATGATCCTCTTTTCACAGTCCCAAATCCTTACTGCAAATGCAAGAATTCCAAATTCATGCCATTTACTGAAATCTGTTAGATTCTAAACTTATATGCATTGATCCTCTTAATGATTATGCACGAAGTCAGAAACACTTGACAACAATCATTACAGAGCATTCCAAAGGATATCAGCTCCTTGGAAACATCCTTCTTTCATTAAGTTTCCTAATTTTACACAGATTGAATAATTTCTAACTTTGAAACATTTCCATATTCCATTTTGACTATCACTTCTGAACAAGAGTTGCCTCCTTACAGATTATGTCAATATGGTCCTTCCAGAATTAACATTATACTTCCAACTGTCCTTGAGCAACCAATCTTTGGTAAACCTTAGATTGTCCTCGACAATTGCTTAATCATTTTAATCATATCCAATTCTAGACCTTTTCCCTTCATAATGCCCCAGGCATTTGGAAAATTTTAGAAAGGATGAATATAGCACATGTAATCGATCCTATATCCGAAGCATATGGGACACGATTCATGATGTCTCACATAAAGACTAAACCAGTCTTTTGCTATAATATTTCCATTTCAATTTGCCAAGTTCTCAAAATTCAGATTAAGAAAAGGGATGTCGTAATCATAATCAAATTTTAGAACGCAAATAATGGACCCATATATAGAATTTCCTTATGTTGAGCCATTCCAACATGAAATTCATATATATATCCTTGATTAAATACGATTAAAATCTCAATCTAAGCTTTTAGAATTGAAATGAAGTATAATTTCCTCTCCCTTAATTATAGCAAAACAACTTTTTCAACCCCTGCAACCTCACGAATTGAAACTTTTGTTTTCTATAATTAACATTGCTAACTTGCAACCTTTTTCATAATTATCATGCTCCCACTAACATGTTGATTATTAGCATAACACTTATGCTCCCACTAGCTTTGAGATGTACTCAGAAATCAGCTGACTTTCTTACCAAAGTTCAGATTTCTGATACTAGATTGTTTTGATAAAACTTTATCAAAATCATACACCTCTCTTAGATAGCTCACATGTGTGTCTAAACAATTTTAGAACTATGAAAAGGGATGCCGTAATCATAGTCTCAATTGTTTAGACCTTTGCCACTTCTCACAAGTCCATGTTAGTGTGCCGGTAAACCACACACGCTCCACTAACGACTTTGAGAATGCAAATATCACAATTGCTATCTAGCTAAAATCTACTTAGTGAAAGTGTTTCCTCACCATCATTTTCATGAATCGGAGAGAAACCTTATGACACTTAGATCTAATAGTGTATGTGTTCTTATCCATGTGAATTTGTCGAAACCATAATCACAAGACAAGGTTAGTGACAAATCCAAACTCATATTGATTAAACTTGTGCAATCTTAAATTCTTGCCATTTGGCAGCTCAGGTGCCTGCCATTGCTTCCAAGTAGTTGTGCAACCAATTGAGAACTCTCAGAACTCCTATGCAAAGCCAACTTGAATAGGCACAAAAATTTCAACACGATAGGTTATAAACCTCAAGTCGTGTGCTAGTGAAGGACTTTAGGTTTTATTCTTGATTAAGTCTTGAAACTTTCAAGAGCTTTAAGACTCCCACTGTCCTCTTGACATATAAGACTCCCTTGTCAAATATTCAAGAGATAGTGCGGATTCTTTATCAAGACTAACACTTTACACAATTGGCCTAAGTTGGTCTCTGTTTTATCCAAAACATCACAACTTACCAATTTCAAATGTACAAGAGTAGATAACCTTTTACTCTTACATTTGACTAGTGTTAACAAACCCTCTTTAAGATATGTCACTCAAGTTACAATCTTGGAGTATGACTCTAAGAATTGTTTTGGAACGAAGTATGACTTATCTTTTTGATTTAACCATTTCAACAATTCATGACTCCTCTTCTTAGTCATAAGAATGCACTAAGATGACTTTAGAGGACCAATTGTGATATGGTATCTTAATCATTAAGATGATCATAAACATGATACTAAAGTACTCTCCCATCTTTTCAGATTTGAGAAACTTTTATCTTTCTGCCATACTTTGATTCTTCTTATTCGTTCTGTCTCACATTAAAACTTCTCCAATGCTACAGACTTATACTTAAACTTATAAGTATAACCATATTTACTGAACTTAAGTAAATCATGACGAATAGTCTTCTTGATCTTTTGTGGTGGACTTGACCAGTGCACAAGAATGTGTACTCGATCCCTTAGTCCTTTCCTTATTCACATAAGGAATTAGTCTTAATTTTCCAAGCTGAAAGTTCTCATTCATCATACTATACAACTTGCATGATTCCAAGTTTCGGTCCAATTGAACCTTGGGTGATGAGAATCTTTCCTTATTTGGTAATATTAGACACTACCACAATCGAAAGAATCAAATCCATTTTTCCAATATTGCTATCAATGGAATCTTATAAGCAACAACTTTTCACAAATGCCATTGTAAGGATACTTAAAATAAATAAAATCAAAACCTTTTTCTTTTATTTTAAAACTTTGCGGAAAAACTTATCCTTACAATCCATATGAAAACCTTGTTGTTATCTATTCCTAAGCAATATAAATATCATAACTCTTAAGTAATAGCCCAAAATTCTGATCACCGAACCATGCGATTGAAATCCATCTTCGCGATCAGAATCAGCATGTACTTAATAGAGTTAGACAATGGACTTTACCTGAAGTAGAGCCAAACTTATTGACTTTAACATCCTTAGGTAAATTTGGCAGCTTCGTAACCAATGCCCCTTCCTTTGGCAATAGTTACCTATGGACCCTTGATAATGGGACTATCTCAGACTTCGCCTCTCTCTTTACCATTGGGTCAACCGAGTTGACTATGGCCAATCCCTTTCCATTGGGAAGAGAGAGCTTTACTGGATATCCAATGTCATCATTGTCAATGTCCATAGCGTTTTAGGAAGTTGATCTTAGCAAATAGATAAGATCGTTAAGGGTCTTGTCTTAGTCTGTTTCATAGGATTCCCAAAAGAACTCACTATGTGACTTAGAAAGTAGTTGAGCCACCAACTTTCTCAAGACTTTGACACCCAACTCTCCCGGCTTGTCAATATGTGACTACATCTCCAAGATGTGATCACACCTAGACCTTGCCTTGCCAATAGGGCTTGAGTGACCTTAAACTTTTTAGGAACTTGTGGGTTAGGGAGAATAGTTGGAGGAGGTGAAAGAAGTATGATATCCATGGGACATCATCTTCATTTAGGAAAGCTTGTTTCAAGAGATTTGGGAAGATCATAAATGTCTAGACCAGACATCTTTTTGGGAGATATTCAAGATAGTTGATTTTAAGTCCTTAATATGACACCCAATATGAAATATTAAGGCTAGGACCCAACAAACTATTTTATAACTTAGAAGAGGGATGCCGTAATCCAAGCTATAAAATATTTGAAGGTAGGTGAATGACGATTCACCAATTTCCACCATGAAAAACTAAATAATTTATTAGGTTTTAATTGGATTTGAAAGTCCTAGCTCTTTGAGATTCATTGAACTGTTCAAAGGCATGTTTCAATCTCGAGTGTGCCCTTCAGGTTTTGTGACTGGGATGCCGAGGATCACAAAACAAGGTGTGAACAACCATGCAAATATACTTGGTACCCTTAATATTTACCCCTTAATCAGTGTGCCGGTTAACCACACACGCTCCACCGATACTATGATAAATATTAAGTTACCCTTTGCCTACCTTGTTAAGTCCAGGTTAGTGTGCCGGTTAACCACACACGCTACACTAAATACTTAAGCAAAGTGCAAAGTGTAATTTCATGGGTTAGCACCAAATTCACATTTTCCTAAGTAACTAAGATTGGGTATTAATAAGAGTTTAGTTACTTAGTATTTATCATTAATACTTTTAATGAAAGGAGAATTATAGTCCTTGTCCTACCCGTTCGGCTAACGACCCTCCACCAGTCAAGGAAGCGGTGGGTGAGAGTGGACACCCATTAAACTGCCATTTTATAGGCAGTAACCTTATACCCCCCTTATAGACCGGCTTCGTGAATGAGGCCTACTAACGGTAAGACTGACTTTACTCTTATACATATATATAAATATTATTAACTTATAATATTATAAAGTATAAGGGTTGAATTTTAACTTTTAAAATTCTAAGGGCTAACTAGGAATTAAAGTATTCATAAGTGAAAACTTTTCAAATTCCAAAACTTGAGGGCAAGTTTTGAAACTATTCAAAACTAATTAATTCCATAACTTATGAGTTTAAAGTAGTTTTAATTAAAAAAAAAACTCTTCAAGTTCCATAACTTGAGGACAAGTTATGGAAGACTTTAAACTAATTAATAAAAAAATAACTTTTTTTTATTGTAACTTATGGAACTAATTAAGGTTACACTTTTTTTTTTAATTTAATGAAGAGACTCTTGAACCTCCATAACTTGAGGACAAGTTATGGAGTCATAAAACCATTTAATTTGAACTAGACTCTTCATTTTGTAACCTTTGCCAACTTTTATGAGTTTTATGATTCTTAAATGTGACTTTTCATATAACTTGAGGACAAGTTACAAAAACACACTTTGGAATCAAATCTTAGATTAAAATGGATTGAAAACAACTATTTCACACAACTTTTCTATTAATCTAAGAACCTCATAAGAACAAGATAATTCAAATCATCAATCTTCAAGAAATTAGCATGAACATACAAACTAATACAAATCTTGAAATTATGACAATTATCTTAGAAATTAGATTAGCATGAACATTACCACATCAAAAATAAGTTTATAAGTCCAAAAACATCTTAGGGTAATGTTCCTAGTCCAATTCCAGCCAAAACAATCGAATATATGCATCCAACTCGATTTTTCAGCTACTTTTGCAAGTATAACAAGAAAACAAGCCTAGGCTCTGATACCACTGTTGGGTTATGAGCATTCTAACACTCCTAAGTGTACATGCAACCCTAAATACCTTGGATCTATGTTTTCTCTATTATATATACAATTATGAACATCCAAGGTATTATCCTAATCTAGCATACAAAATAATAAATATAACAAGATAGAATACATACCTCTTTGATGTAGAATGTCTTCATGAAGCTTGAGTGCCTAGTGCCCCAAGTGTGACACCTCAAATGGTTCACACAACACCAAATACACTTGGAATAACTTGAGAGAAACTTGAACACTCCTTGAAATCGTCTAGCCCTCACACTCACACATTAGTGTACGATTTCTTGAGCCATGGGATTCTTTTATATGGTGGCTATTAGGGTTACACCATGTAACTCATAACTTTACCCATTCCTTATGCTCCATGGATTTTAACCTCCATGGAGTATCCATGGGTCACCCCATGGACTTAGTCCAACATAAGGAATCTTGGATCACAAGCCCACATATATAAGAATGAATGATTTACACAATCAACCCATATATTTAATTAGTCTCCTTTTGATCACTTAATTAATTCCAAATTAATTCTTGATCAATACTAATTAAATAACCTTATTAATATATTAGAACTTATAATATATTAACCAACCTTAAGTGTTATTTCTCTCATTATAGTCTATCCAAATGCATGATGCCATGCAACCCAAATGGACCATGTCGGGTCGGGTCAAGTCTTACCAATTATAGTTATGGACTTACACATTAATCCAACAGATACCGCACCAACCCATTAAGTCTTTTATGTTGATGACTAAAACTATAACCCTTGCTCCGAACTGACGAATCTTCACCCCAACTCACATTCTCAAAGAATCATTGAATTCTAATCATCTACAACCCATGCCAATATAAATTTCACTTGACACTTCCAATGACCAAATAACTCATGCAATTGTCACAACCATCTTCCTGCTATCGTTCCTCCCCTAGCAACGGTAATGTTTGAATCCAAAAGTTCTTCCATGGCCAACTGTCAACCCAACCAGGTCAAATGCCAAAACTACTGAATCTTGACTAGATTTGAGAGCTAACCTGTTGAACCTGACCGAAGACCTTCCGATCGATATCCCTGAACTGAACCCAAACAAGAACCGAGACGACAACCGGCCACACTGAAACCCGCTTAACCAGATACTACCATTTACTGACCCATTAATGATCTATGGCATGCCGATGGCATATAACAAATATTGATGAAACAATAACAGAGAATTAAATAAAAGATGAAGCTTACCCAACCGATACAAGATTCCAAGCAACATAATTACTGGAAAATACCCAAAAGAAAGCAAAAGATAACATACCTGTAATGTCTCCTGCTGGAGTCCTGCCCTCCTTTGACTGACACCGCCATACTTATCCCCTTACTGTTGGGGCTCCCGCCTCACCCTCACGACCACCAGAAGTCCTCAAAGTAACTGGAGCAAGTGCACTCACTGCTCCGCCCCTCAACATCGGGCATTCTGCCTTCTTGTGGCCCACTTGGTTGCAGCAAAAACATATCGAAAATGATTCCCGAGAGCAATCACTGCCAATATGACCCATCCGTCCGCAGATGAAACATCTCCTCTCCGTCTCCCGACATCCTCCAACATGGGTCCACTTACACTTGGCACAACGTCCATGGCCCTACTGAGCTGCAAAGGGTGAATCCTAAGTCCTGGGCCTCTTCGCCTGGCCCACTATGGTATAAAACTGATCTTACTTCCTCTTCCCAGGGTGCTCCAAGTCAATCTCCTGCTTACAAGCTCCAGCAACCACATTGCTCAGGGTCTTGCACCCTGACACGCTCACCAGCTCCCTTGGCAACGACTAAATTATGACAGTTGGTGCAACCTCCGCCCTAAACCGGGTCACAAACTCCTCCCAAGACATAGTCTCCAACTTAGAAAGTGCAATATATCATGCAACCAATTCCTAACTCGTTGCCGCCTGATGCAAGAGATCCAAGGCGAATCGAACCTTGGATCCTATGGGACATGGACTAGCATGGAAAACACTTTCCATCTCCTCAATCCAACGCGAACTCAACACCCTGGCAATCCTTCCACCAAATGGCTCACTACGGAACCTGAACCAAACCCTGAACCTTCCCCATACGTGCTCGTCACCATTTTAAAAAGCAATCATACCCATGATCAGAACATAACCATGAATCCTCATTACACAGGCTTCCTAGATTCTCCGAGACTCTCCTCGATTCGAGTATGGATCTTGTTCTTTCGGTAGTACGACCCCAATACTACCTTCCATGCCTATCCATATTTCCTCAAGAATCATCCCAAATACTCTAAGTCACCTACTCAAGTTGATGCACCAAATACTCACTCAACAGCTCAGTTAAACCCACTGAAGCACTCCTAGGCTCTCCTAGGTTCCCGACCTCACCCTACCCTCAATTGTTGAAAGACTCCCACCATTGTCAACTAGTCACCTCATGAATATAGTCGCATGCAACGGAGATTAGATAATCCTTCGAGCAAAAGACTCGACCCTAGAACGGTTGGACTCAAACGAGAGTTGCGCAATAGGGCCAAGTCCCTAACTCTGAGATTATTCAACCTGTGTCACATGTGACTTTAACATATTCACTAAGTAGCAGATTCACATCACTAGGAGTCCCACAAAGCTAAAAGCAAGAAACATTCAGGCAACGTAAAATCTAACCAACACAGTAATCAAGCTATTCTATCCACTTATCTGAAAACCCTACTAGCATGCAATTCTAAAAGCTCATACAATCAGGCATATAAAGGCATCTCTCCTATCATAAAATCCTGAGCAGATCCTAATCCCTAACTAGCATGCGATTCATAGATTCATAGATTCATAATCAAATCATATCAGATAACCTGTATGGGTATTTTGGGAAAAACTTACTTGAGCTTGGCTGATTGCATGCACCACACCCTTTCTTATTTTAGAAAAAATCTTAAATATATACATATACTTCTACTTGAAAAACTTACCAAATCCTCAGTTTGAGTTCAGACACACCCGAGAGTATGTCTGAATCCCTCAAACCAAGGTTCTGATACCAACTTGTAACGTCCCAAAAATAATGACATAAAATTTTCGTTTTTAGATTAATAAATCGTTAATGCATATCACTTCCATAAAACCAAGTTAATCGAGATTTATCAAAACATCATCAAATCAGGGTAAATTACAGAATGCAGAAACATGTGGTGTGTGCTCTGCAATCATCCCAGACTCTTCCATTTAAAAATTTGAAGTACCTGAAACATAAATTGACAACTGTAAGCACAAAGCTTAGTGAGTTCCCCAATATACCACATACCATACATACAAAAATAAACACATAATGGGCCCCGTCATGTCATCGGGCCCCTCCCGACATTGGAACACTGTCCGGAATCGGGCCCCGCCCGGCGTATAGATCTATAAATCAACGGGTCCCTCCCAATGAGTGTAATAGGCCCCACCCACACTCGCATAACGGGCCCCGCCCAATGAATATAACGGGCCTCTCCCAGCATAAAAATACATAATCCTACTAATACATATAGATAACTAGCATATAATTTAGTCGTCAGGCCCTTCCTGGCATCGGGCCTCGCCCGGGAAGCGTACCATCACACAACCCATGCAAGAGTCACACAGGCATCTAGCATCCTAATATATAAACCATGGGACGACATTGGTGCCTTCGACCCACTAAACTCAGTGAGGAGACTCACCCTAAACTGCCAAATCTCACATAAAGAATCTATGGATGCTGGTCGGCAAGAATCCCCTCGCACAATCGATAAGTTTATTCGTCCACCCCTCTAATAAAAAGTCCATTAGCCCAATATTCAACTATCACACAATTGATAGTTCTAGTCCCCTAAGTTTAATTAATCTCTTTTAGCCACAAAATTAATTCTTAATTAATTAAATATTAATTAAACAATATGATTTCTCCTTTAATATATTATTCTCATAATATATTAATAAATCATAATTAATACTCTCTCTCCATAATTCATCCTATCAAGTTGCTTTGGTGAAGGCAACCCAAAAGGACCATACTCCATCGGGTCAAGTACATACCAAAATAGTTATGGGCTTAGACACTAATCCAACAGTCTCCCACTTGGATAAGTCTAATAACTATTCTGCGTATGACTTCAGATCCTGATCAGCAATCGTAGCTTTCAAAAGCCGCTGTCAACTCTGATCTTATCAGATACGCGTCCTTTAGATAAGGAATCATATATTCCCCCATTCTAGATATCGTATAGACGTGAGACATGGATTGAAATCATTCCCTCAGTCTATGTGTTGTTTCCCGATTTCTGATTTATGACGACTGACTAATTGAACAAATCAAATCAGTCCTGGCCCGGCCGAGCACTTTATGTTTGTCATCACTAAATCATCGAGGGTCCCACAGATATCGCTTTTATCCCACTTTGGGTAAAAGGAACGGATAAACTTCGACTCAATGCTCGCTTGTACTCACTCACCGAATTACACACAACAATACGTTTTATAACACCAAGTTACTGGTGCATTTACATATTATCAGTGTGCAACCGACTCGCAAGATACAACTCACACATCTCGGTTTCAAGAATATAAGATATTATCGTCTCACCAATCACTCGAGATAAAATCCATGAAGCGATCCAAGTGAGCGTGGGTTTAATCCATTGCTCAAATCATATTCATAAGCACTCATGAACGTTGCAGCAAACCTTTGCTATGTCTAATACACTTTAGACAATCTACACACCAATTCATGACAATCTTCTTTCATACCTACTCCCAAAGTATGAGCGATTGTGGAACGTTCAAATAATTCGATTATTCTCAAATAACTCAATTATTTAGGAAGTCAAAACATGCAAATTGAAACACAAGAATAATACTAATCTTATATGGCCCCAAACTTTTGAGTATAAATAAAACACTTTTATTTAATCACCATATTGATTACTCATTATTTGTTGTTTCGGATAATCAACTTCTTGAATTATAATGACAATTGTCCCATGCTCTTAGCATGCACACCATGTTTACTTATGGTCCTTACTCTGTGAAATAGTATAATTGAATAACATTTTTAATCACACTCATTTCACAATTCCCAATCTCTACCACAGTTGTAAGAGTACCAAATTCTTGCCACTTATAGAATATGTTAGATTCTAACATTTTATGCAATGGACCTTTCGTAATGTCACGGCACCAAAGTCACAAAGACTATTGCCAATGAAATTACAAAGTCCTCTATTGGAGATTGTTGCAAGATAATTCCATAGACACGAAGTCTCACATTCAAAGTACATTCCTTTGAACATCCTTCTTGCATAAAAATTTCTAATCTAGACATATAGATTCCTAACGTCCAACTCCCAATATGAAAACGTTTACATATTTTCCATATGACAACTCCTTATTAATAGAATCATATCTAATAATAATAATGTCAATATGGTCCATCCATGGCTATACTTCTAACTGTCCACAAGTGACCAATCCTTGGCAGTTGTTTAACTAATTCAGTCAAATCCGATTCTAGTCCTCTTTCCCTCTTAATGCCCTAGGCATTTGGAAAATTTTAGAACGGTCGAATATTACAGCATATGCAATCGATCCTATATCCGAAGTGTATGGGATACGATTCATAATGAGATACGTGATACTTTACCAGTTTCTTGCTATAATATTGTCATAATATTTCTATTTGCCGTGTTCTCAAAATTCGAACTATGAAGAGGGATGTCGTAATCATAATCGAACTTTGAGAATGCAAATAATAAATATATCCTTGACTAAATTCAATTAAAATTTCTCGATCTAAGCTTTTAGATTGGAAACGAAGTATAACATCCTCTCCCTTAATTATAGCAAAACAACTTTTCAACCCCTGCAACTTTGCAAAGTGAAACTTTTGTTTTTCTATAATTAATATTGCCAACTTGCAATACTTAAAATAATGATCATGCTCCCACTAACATGATGATTATATCCATACCAGCATAACATTTATGCTCCCACTAGCTTTGACACGTATTCAGAAAACAGTTGGACTTCTAAAAGACAATACTTATTGACTTTCCAAAGTTCATATTTCCAAATACGATGTGCTTTGATAATCTTTTATCTAAGCATATCAAACTCATACACCGTACTTTAGACAGCTCACATGTGTGTCTAAACAATTCCAGAACTTATAACAATAAGTCTCGATCGTTCAAACTAATTGCCAAATCTCACAACTCGAACTATGAAAAGGGATGTCGTAATCATAATCGAATTTGAGAATGCAATTTACATAATCGCTATCTCCTTAAAATCTCTCTTAGCGAAAGCGTTTCCTCACAATCATTTTCATGAATGAGAGAAACCTTATGTCACTTAGATTTTATGGTGCATGTGTTCCTATCCATGCAAATTTGTCATAAGCATAATCGTAAGACAATGTTTGTGACAAATTCAACCTCTTATGGACAGAACTTGTTCATTATTAATTTCTTGCCATCAAGGGTCCCACCATTGCTTCCAAATTATTTAGCAGCTCACCTATGCCAGTAAATGTACTTTCATTGATCAAGGTGTTTGCCCTTATGCATTCAATTGAGAACTCGTAGAACTCATATGCATAATCACTCAGCTGGATTGGCACAGAAATAAAATTTTGTCAACACGATAGGTTACAATCCTCAAGTCGTGTGCTAGTGTTTAATAGGTTTACTTCTTGATTTGTTATTGAACTTTTCAAGATCTTAGACTCCCACTAACCTCTTGACATATAACATTCTCTTATCAAGAGACATTTCTTGACAAAACAAATATTCAAGAGTCAGTGTCTGTCTTTATCAAGACAAAACTACGTGCAATTTGGTTCTAGTTGGTCTTTGTCTTATTCAAGACATCACAACTTACCAAAATATGCAAGTGTAAGAACATTTCTACTTAAGATTATCTCACTCAATTCACAATCTTGGAGTATAACTCTAAGACTTGATATTGGAACGAAGTACGATACATCTTATTGACTTAACCATTTCTACAATTCACCATTCCTCTTCTTAGCCAAACTAGTGCACTAAGGTATCCTTAGAGGATGAATTGTAATATGGTTCCTACAATAACCAAGACGATCATAAAATACGATACAAAAGTACTCTCCCTTCTTCTTAGATTGGAGAACCTTTTATCTTTCTGCCTTCATTGATTCTTCTTATGCATTCTGCTATTCATTTAAACTTTTCAATAATTCAGAATTACACTTAATCTTGTAAGCATAATTACGTTTACTAGACTTTCAGTAAATCATGACGAATAAACTTATCGTTCTTTGTGGTGGACTTGACCAGTGCACAACATTGTGTACCAGATCTCCTAGTCCTTCACTTGACTCACATACTTATGTGAACAATGAATTAGTCTCAATTTCCCAAATACGAAGGTTCTCATTCATCACACAATACCAGTTGCATGATTCCAAGTTTCTGTCCAATTGAAACTTGTGTGATGAAAAACTTTCCTCATTTGGTAAATTTCTGACATTACCATAAATAACATAACTAAGAATCAAATATATTCACAATATTGCCATTCAAACACCGATTTTCATAAAATCCATCTCAAGGAAATATAAATAAGATAAATCAAAATTTATTTTATTGCGGAAAAATATTGTCCTTACAATGCGAGTACAAATGAAAACTATGTAAATATTACTTAGCAATCTATCCAAACTCTAAAGTAGTAGCTTAAAAGTCTGATCCTTGAATCATGCGATCGAAATCCATTTCTTCATGACCAGATTTAGCTCACTTTTTTCCTTTTAAGCTTCCTTTTTCTTAGATTCTACAAAACACCAAATGTAATCTTATCACATCATCTATTAAGAATCTAAAAAGAACTTAATAGAGTTAGATAATGGATTTTACCTGATGCAGAGTCATACATCTTGACTCTCCCATCTCTTAGATCTCTTAGGTAGTCAGGGCAGCTTCGTAACCAATGCCCCCTCTTTTGGCAGTAGAAACATATGGATTCTTCTGGAATGGTACACGAGACTATCTCAGACTCAGCCATTCTCTTTCGTAGAGAAAACTTTTCTGGACTTCGAATGTTGCCATTGCCCATAGAGGGTTGGGATATTGATTTACCAGACAAATTTGCTGACCAGTGCACCAAATCATTTCTGATTTAGTAGAAATAAGCAAATAAGTCAAATCAATAAGGGTCATGTCGTGGTCCATTATATAGTACTCTCTAACGAACTTACCATATGATTCGGGAAGTGACTGAAGAACCAAGTCAACAACTAACTTCCTTTAAACATCGACACCTAACAATCCCAATCTATCAATATGTAACCTTTTATCCAAGACATGAGCACATATAGACTTTCCATTTTCATGTCTTTTGCCAATAGGGCTTGAGTGACCTTGAACTTTTCAAGTCTTCGAACACGTGGGTCAGTGAGAATTATTGGAGGAGGTGGAGAAAGAGAAGCATGATTTCTATTTCCACAATCCAATTGTGGAACATCATCTTAATTTGTAAACTTTTTCCAACGGATTTAAGAAGACCGTAGTTGTCAGACTTTGACATCTATAAAACGGGAGAAAATTCAAGTTTAGTTGATTGAGTCCTTAATAAAACACGCAAATGAGATATTAAGGCTAGGACCCAACACAATATCTTACGAATTGGAAGAGGGATTCCGTAATCTAACTCGCAGAACATTTGAAGGTTGGTAAATGACGATTTACTAATTTCCACTATGAAAAACGAAAAGAAGGTTAAGTTTTAAATGAATTGAAACTCCTAGATCTTTTGGGATTCATTGAACTTTTCAATGTCATGTTTAATCTCGATTATGCCCTTCATTTGTGACTGGGATTCCGAGGATCACAAATAAGGTGTGAATAACCATGTGAATGTACGTGGTGCCCTCAATGTTACAGTCACCTAATCGACGTGCCGGTTAACCACACACGCTCCATCGATCTATGACAAACATTGAGTCACCCTTCGCTACCAATGCCAAGCCCAACTTAGTGTGCCGATTAACCACACACGCTCCACTAATTGTCTTGACAAGGGTACAAAGTGTAATTCCATGGAATTGCATCGATTTCACTTTTTCCTAAAGTAACTAAGATTTGGGAATTTAGTAAAACATTTAGTTACTTTAACATTCAATATACTTTTAATGAGGAGAGGTTTTGCCCTATCCTACCCGTTCAGCTAACGGCCCTCCACTAGTCAAGAGTGCGGTGGGTAAGAGTGGATACCGATTCAATCGCCATTTTATAGGCAATTTCCTTAAACACCCCTTATAGACCAGCTTCGTGAATGAGGCCTACTAAAGGTAAGACTAGCAGTTTAATTTATACATATATAATATTAGACTTTTAATGTTATATATAGTATAGGGTGTATTTTACACTTTTAAAATACTAGGTGGTTTAATGTTATAAATTACACTTTTAATTTAAATTAAATATAAACCATATAATTATGGATTTATTAACTTTCTTTTAATTATACCTTTAATTAACTTAATAAAACCATAAGGGTGTAATTTGAACTTTTTCAGAACTAGGGTTTTAGAATTTAACATTTTAAAATCAAACTTTTAATCAAAATTTAAATTCCAAAACTTGAGGGCAAGTTTTGAAACATTTCAAAAACATTTCAAAACCTAAGGGGTGTAAATTGAAACTTTTCAAACTTACTAGGTCAAATATTTACTAATAATAATCCTATATTACCCATATTTAACCAAATCCATCAATTTTGATGAGGATAATCATTCCAAACATAAAAATTTGGATAATCATTCCAAATTTTGATGAGGATAATCATTCCAAACATAAAAATTTCTGCAAGAGTGAAGTTCGCCGTCACGAACTTCCACCAATCCTTCGCCCCCAAGCGAAGCTAGTTCAGTGCAAACCGAACCCTCAGATGCTCCGGACACGAACAGGTGTAGAAGCATCCCTCGATATCAGAAATCCATCTCATCATAGCAATCGGATCCTGCATCCCATCAAACTCTGGTGGCTTCGTGTTGCTGAACTCCCGGAACAGCAATGAGTCACCCCCCTGAGGTCTAGCAGCAGCCACAGCTGCAGTAGCTGCAGCAGTTGCAACCTCAGTAACTGCTGCGTACCGCTCATCAAAGGTCTCAATCAATGTGGTCTTGATAGACCCAAACATCTCCGGAATCTCGGCTCGGATCACCGCAGCCACCTCATCGTGGATCATCTGACGAAGCTCCTCATCACTCACGCCGCTCATCTCAGGTCTGTGGCGTGTCCCAACCATGATGTCTCTGAAATACAACATAAAATATCAGAGACTCGCTCGAGCATACTCGCACTCGATAACTCAACCCTACTTGTTCCCTAGTACCCCAAGGATTCTTACTTGGACTGCGCACTGATCCGGTGCCTTCAGTAGTACGGGCCCAATACTACCGTCCACACCGCATCAGTATTCACCGCAAGTGTGACATCCTCTAATTTCTCGGCCAGAAAAGACCGATTTAATTTATGCTTTTTATAATAAAATTAGAGAAATCTTTTCAAAAGATGTTGCGGAATTGGTCCCCAAACAACATCTGATAAAAGTTTATCAAAACCCTTCATTAAGAAGGTATATATTTTCCATATATATCAAAACCTCGGGATGTCATGTTCCGATACAGATCAAAAGCATAAACAAGACATTATAAGCCTTACTACAGTTATTTACAACTACTGGCCTATAATCCAAAAATCTCACGTCATCCTCCGACTATGCTCGGGTCCACTACCTGTAATCATAAAAAAACTGAGTGGCTCAGGCTTGGGAGTCTGGTGAGCATATAGGGTTTTCAACCCACAGTAATAATAAACTTATTAAGTTCACCAATCAACAATAACCCTGATTACCCGTTCCCGTTATCCTCACTTTACGTCCCTAAACACTTTTCACAAGGGACCTAGCCTAAAGAATATGATCGGGATGGACACTACTGCTAAGGGGTTTCCTCAGCCATACATGTCCTAAAGGCAACCACGAGGGGGATGGAGTACATCGAATAAACACCCAAGTTCATTAACACCTACAGGTTGCGGGCCTGCTAGTGCTTCCCACTGGACTGTCTAGAAAGTCCGTGGTCGTCATCCAAACTCCGCTAGATGACTGAATCACAAATCACAACGAGGCCTCTCATCACTTTTATTTTATCACACATCACTATCTACCCATGTTCTACCCAACATATTTGTAGAAAAAAATACATATACAGTTTAAAACTTGTATAAAACATCAACTCAACAGTCACCTCAAATAAACAATTAATATATTTACACATAGCACGTATTATAAGGTAAATACTTCATATCTATGTGTAAAATGAAAGTGACTATACACTCACATGTTTTGATGAAAATCGGGCAGCAATTCGTTTCCTAAAACGTTCGTTTCTAATAAAACCGAGAGTTTTATTGAGAAACCGGGCTCTGCAAAGGTCAGGCTTCGAAACCGAAAAGATAAATTTTCCGGGCTTCACGGGCTCTTCGTGGCGTATTCCGGGGTTTATAATCGATACCGGGGCTTTGGGGAATGTTAAGATGAAGAAAATATGAAGAAAGGGGTGAAAGATGGCAAAATTCCAAATCTACCCGAGAAGGCTCGCAGGACCCTTCTATTTATAGGGGGTCCGAAGTCGGTTCCGGTGGCGGGGTCCGCAGGCGAAGGTGCGCAGGTGGCTGCACGTGCGAAGACCTCGGTGGCAGCTGCTGATTGGACCGAGGTCTACTGGTCCATGTGCGAGGCTCAGAGGCTAAGACGTGCGAGGCTCGGTCCAGCTGCGAGCTTCGGATTGGGCCTCCCTTCGGTCGAATCAGAATCCGACACACAGCTACTGTTCATGCGAGGGAAGGTGACACGTGGCTTCGCATGACTCACCAATTTCGGACACGTGGCACTCATTTAGCGAAGGTGACGTGGCAAAACGTGACTATGCGAATTTTCTCGATTTTCGCACCAAAACTTCTAAAATCCATAACTTTCGCATACGAACAATGTTTTTGACGTTCTTTATATGCACGCGTAGGTAAAATTACGCTCTACAAATTTCGTTTAGACTTCGTCAGCTAATTTTGACATTAATTTTTATATTATTATTATTAACAGACCGGGACAGGAAATCCGTTAAAAATTCATAACTTCTTCATCCGACGTCCGTTTTCGTCAGACTTTTTACCGTTGTGATACTAATGACGAGACCTTCGATTCTCGTTTAGGTCGTGTCGGCTAAAAATCACTCGATCTAAAATTCAAGTTTTTAGCTGTCTACTGCTAAGCTGAAACTTCAAAAAATTATAACTTCCTCATACGAAGTCAGATTTGGGCGTTCTTTTTATACTTACTCTCGGTTTAACGAACACTACGAGTTTCGTTTAGATCACTAAGGCCAAAAAGTAGTTTATCGAAAACTCACTTTTTACGACATTCGGCCCCGTGCCGGTTTGTCGCGAAACTTCGACAGGTCATAACTTCTTCGTTATAACTCGGATTTCGGCATTCTTTATATATCAGTAATCCTTGTCACGCCCACTACAAGTTTCTTAATAGATATCGGCTTTATCTAAAATTTAATTTTTGACGTTCATTTTTATTCTTAATTAATTAAGCCCTAATAATTAAGCATAAAACACATAATTCACATAATATTCACCTAATTCCTTTTCATTTCTTCAAAATGAGTTACAAAGGTTAACCTAGACTATAATGTCAATATAAATGCCTAGCCTAGAAACACGGGCATTACAATTCTCTCCCCCTTAGGATGATTCCGTCCCCGGAATCACACATCAGCAAACAAATGCGGGTAGCGACTCATCATGTCACTCTCCGTTTCCCAAGTGAGATTTGGCCCATTCGTATGTTTCCAACGCACAAGCACTAAATCGACCATCTTGCGTCTCAGCTTCTTAGTTTTACGGTCAACGATTGCCTCAGGTTCTTCGATCAACCTCTTGTTTTCATCCAACCTTAACTCAGAAATGGGAATTATGTCGGGCACATCTCCCGTGAAAGTTCTTAAATAACACACATGAAAGGTATTATGAATACCCTCCAGTTCTTCCGGTAATTCTAGCTTGTAAGCTTGATTCCCGATCCTCTGAAGAACTTTAAATGGTCCAATAAACCTTAGACTCAACTTTCCCCTCTTACCAAATCTTATAAGTCCCTTCCACGGCGAGACTTTAAGTAAAACCGAATCTCCAACATCGAAGGATATCGATTGTCTTTTCTTGTCAGTATAACTCTTTTGTCGATCTTGAGCAGCTAACATCCTTTCTCTTATCACTTTCAACTTTTCAGCAGTTTGATGGACTATCTCAGGTCCCATAAACTGCTTTTCCCCAGCTTCCAACCAGCATGATGGCGTTCGACACTTCTCCCCATACAAAGCGTGATAAGGTGCCATCTTGATGCTCGAGTGGAAACTATTATTATAGGAAAATTCTACTAGAGGTATGTGTTCATCCCAATTACCTTGGAATTCTAGGATACATGCTCTCAGCATATCCTCCAATGTTTGAATCGTTCGTTCGCTCTGACCATCGGTTTGAGGATGGTAAGCTGTACTCAAATACAACTTAGTACCCAATTCCTCTTGTAGACTTCTCCAAAACCTTGAGGTAAAACGGCTGTCACGATCGGATACAATCGTTAACGGAACACCGAGTAGCCTCACAATTTCCTTCACGTAAGAATTCGCAAGTTTATCCATAGACCATTTCTCGTTAGCGGCTATGAAATGCGCACTCTTAGTGAAGCGATCAACGACCACCCAAATCATGTCGTGACCGTTCCTTGTTCTGGGCAGTTTAGTCACAAAATCCATAGTGATATCTTCCCATTTACCCATGGGTACAGGTAAAGGTTCTAAACTCCCATACGGTATCTGATGTTGTGCCTTAACCCTAGCACATGTTACACACTCGGCCACATACTTAGCAACATCGAGCTTTATCGTCGGCCATCAGTAATAGGGTTTTAGATCCCTATACATTTTCGTACTGCCGGGATGAATCGAGTACATGGTTTTGTGAGCTTCTTCCATCAGAAGACGTCTTACTCCTCCCGTCTTAGGTACCCAAATCCTATCTTTGAATACCTTCAATCCTTGACCGTTTGTATCAAACACCAACGTTTTGCCCAAACGTTCCTCCTTCCAGTCAATTTTCTATAAAGCTTCCTCCTGAGATTTCTTTATACTTTCCACAATTGTCGAGACAACTTCAATTCTGAACGCTCTTGGCCTTCTCTTTTCAAGATTTACCTTCCGACTGAGAGCATCAGCAACAACATTTGCTTTACCAGGGTGGTAAAGTATCTCACAGTCGTAGTCCTTGAGTAGTTCCAGCCAGCGCCGCTGTCTCATGTTCAATTCCTTCTGATTAAAGAGATATTGAAGACTCTTATGATCAGTGAAAAGTTTACACTTGTACCATAAAGATAATGCCTCCATATCTTTAAGGCGAACACTACCGCTGCCAACTCCAGATCATGAGTGGGGTAGTTCTTTTCATGCTCTTTCAACTGCCTCGATGCATATGCTATCACTTTATCCCTTTGGGTCAGAACACATCCTAACCCAACTCCAGAGGCATCACTATAGACTGCGAAGTCCTTAACTCCTTCAGGTAACGAAAGAATTGGTGCTTCACACAGTCTCTTCTTTAACTTTTCAAAGCCCTCCTTATGCTTTTCATTCCAAGCATAACTAGCTCCTTTGTGGGTCAAAGCTGTTAATGGAGTAGCGATCGAAGAAAAGCCTTGGATAAATCGGCGATAATATCCGGCTAATCCTAAAAAGCTTCTAATCTCCGTAGGACTTTTTGGTTGTTCCCACTTCATCACAGCTTCAATCTTTGCTGGGTTAACCATTATTCCTTCTTGGTTAACCACATGACCTAAAAATTGGACTTCTTGAATCCAAAATTCACATTTGGAGAACTTTGCATACAGCTTCTCCTCTTTCAGAACTTCTAGCACTTCACACAGATGCTTTTCATGCTCCTGCTTGCTTTTCGAATAGATCAAGATATCGTCTATGAATACTATCACAGATTTATCAAGGTATGGTTTACAAACCCTGTTCATCAAATCCATGAAAGTTGCTGGGGCATTGGTTAATCCGAACGACATAACCAAAAATTCATGGTGTCCATATCTTGTTCTGAACGCAGTCTTTTCGATATCTTGCTCTCTCACCTTTAGTTGATGGTATCCCGACCTAAGATCGATCTTCGAGAAATAGCTCGAACCTTGCAATTGGTCGAACAGGTCATCGATCCTCGGCAACGGATACTTGTTCTTTATCGTCGCTTTATTCAGCTCTCTGTAATCGATGCACATTCTCATGCTCCCGTCTTTCTTCTTGACAAACAACACAGGGGCTCCCCAGGGTGATGAACTAGGTCGAATGAAACCTTTGTCCAATAACTCCTGAAGTTGTGTCATAAGTTCTTTCATTTCGGTTGGCGCTAATCGATAGGGTGCTTTGGCTATCGGCGTCGTTCCTGGTAACTAGTCGATACGAAACTCAACTTGTCGATCAGGGGGCAATCCGGGAAGATCTTCGGGAAAGACTTCCGGATAATCACATACCACCGGAATATCCTGCACCTCCTTCTTTTCCTTCTTAGCATCGATCACGAACGCTAAATATGATGTACACCCCTTGGCCAAACACTTTCTGGCTTTCATTAGGGAAATGATTCCAGAGTTTACTCTGCGTTTGTCTCCGTACACCATAAACGACTCTTTCCCTGGCGGGTTTACTTTTACTATTTTCTGCCTACACAGTATCTCGGCATCATTGGCGCTAAGCCAATCCATTCCTAAAACTATGTCGAAACCATTTAACTCGATAGGCAATAATTCCTCGTGGAACTTATTCCCATCCAAGTTAATGATGATGTTTTTCATACGATGGCTAACAGGTACAAACTTGCCACTAGCAATTTCGACTAATAAGGCATTAACTAGTCTATCAACAGGCAAAGCTAGTTTTCTACCAAATTCATGCGATATAAAGGAGTAATTGGCTCCAAAATCAAACAAAATTTGGGCAGGCAATTCATTTACGAGAAAGGTACCTGAAGCAACATCGACTTCTTCTTTTGCAGCTTTAAGGGTCATCTGAAAGGCTCTCGCCTTTGGCTTTGGTGGTAGATTGGGCTTTGCTGCATCCTTCCTCTTTGGACAGTCTTTAAAAACATGCCCTTCTTCATGGCACTCAAAACATACCCTCTTGTCGGATGGACACACGTTGGCATATTGCCCAGTCTTTCCACATTTGTAGCAAGTCAACTCCTCGCTACATTTCCTAGAGTGCTTTTTCTTGCACTTCTCACACCATTTCACTTCACCTCCTCCTCCACCAAACTTCTTAGACTTAGAAAATTTGCTTCTCTTGTTGGAACCTGAAGTTCCTTCAAATTTTCTCTTTTCACCAACTTCTGCCCTCTCCAGACCCTTCTCCCTGATCTGAACCTCCACATTCTTAGCAGCCCAGATGGCGGTTTTCAAAGTGGTTGCTTGCTTAACCATCAGACCAAAGTCCGCTGGTAATCCGAGGGTAAACTTATTGACCTTAGAGAGTTCAGTTGGAATAAGGTAAGGAACAAGCTTCATATTTTCAGTAAAACTAGCAGCGTATTCAGTAACGCTCATCTTTCCCTTCTTTAAATTCTGGAACTCATTATTAATTTCCAGAAGGTCCTGCTCAGAGCAGTATTGCAGTTTCAATTGTAGCACAGAGTCTTCCCAAGACATCTTACTAGCTTCTCCCTTGGGCATCGAATCAGCTAGTAATTTCCACCAGCTCAACACACCAGACTTTAACAGAGGAATTGCAAGTGCGGTCCTTTGTTTGTTGCTGCACTCACAGCTTTCAAACATCGTCTCTATTTCGGAGATCCACTTCATGACTTCCACCGGTGTCAGACTTCCAGATAGACATGGTGGTTTAGATGCCATGAAATCTTTGTATTTGCATCCGCGTCCATCAACTCCTCCATCCTGGTTGTTTTGTCTAACTATCGGTGGGTTGGCTTGACCAAGAGTACCACTGTAGTTCCCTCCTACTGATTGCCCTTCATTCAATACGTGCTGTTCAACAGGTATCGTAGTCTCTTCCCTATGCTGTTGTAGTAATCGCCTTGTCTCCTCCATCTGGCGATCTAGCATCATCTGCATCATTGCTTGTACCCCAGCCATCGTCATTGGCTCAAGTGCAGCTCCTACAACAGGTACTTGCTCAACTACTTGAGGTTGAGGCTGTTGATCCCTGTTTCCGTTTGCATTTGCAACTCCACTACGAGTTCTTGCCATTACAATCTATATACCGAATAAGGCGAATTTAGGTCTTTATCCTTGTTAGATATTTCAATTCCCTTATCACTCCGAAACGTTTACATGTTAGTTCTAATCTCGTAATCATACGCTTAGAATCCTACACACATAAGGTTTCCAGATCCGGTCGGCAACAGACCATAGATCCGAACAAATAATGGCACACATGGCAAACACATAGCATTTAGCACATAAGGGCATTTTAGGCATCTTTCCTAAAATAAACTAGTGCTCATGTCTAAAATATGGTAGACACTCATCTCACAATTATCACTTAGCATTCTAAGTTTAAGTCTAGAAATCGTAGGATATTTCTTAGTTCACTTAAACTAATGCTCTGATACCAACTGTGACATCCCCTGATTTCTTGGCCAGAAAAGACCGATTTAATTTAAGCTTTTTAAAATAAAATCAGAGAAATCTTTTCAAAAGATGTTGCGGAATTGGTCCCCAAACAACATATGATAAAATTTTATCAAAACCCTTCATTAAGATGGTATATATTTTCCATATATACCAACCGTTCCCTCTCCACTGGGGGAACATACTCGTCTCTGAACATGGTGGTGAACCTCTCCCAGGTCACCTCTGAAATCTCTACAAGAGTGAAGTTCGCCGTCATGAACTTCCACCAATCCTTCGCCCCCAAGCGAAGCTGGTTCAGTGCAAACCGAACCCTCAGATGCTCCGGACACGAACAGGTGTAGAAGCATCCCTCGATATTAGAAATCCATCTCATCGCAGCTATCGGATCCTGTGTCCCATCAAACTCTGGTGGCTTCATGTTGTTGAACTCCCGGAACAGCAATGAGTCACCCCCTAAGGTCTAGCAGCAGTGACAGCTGCAGTAGCTGCAGCAGTTGCAGCCTCAGTAACCGCTGCGTACCGCTCATCAAAGGTCTCAATTAATGTGGTCTTGATAGACCCAAACATCTCCGGAATCTCGGCTCGGATCGCCGCAACCACCTCATCGTGGATCATCTGACGAAGCTCCTCGTCACTCACGCCGCTCATATCAGGTCTGTGGCGTGTCCCAACCATGATGTCTCTGAAATACAACATAAAATATCAGAGACTCACTTGAGCATACTCGCACTCGATAACTCAACCCTACTTGTTCCCTAGTACCCTAAGGATTCTTACTTGGACTGCGCACTGATCCGATGCCTTCAGTAATACGGGCCCTATACTACCGTCCACACCGCTTCAGTATTCACCCCAAGTCCTCCTCCTAGGATCCCAGATCACAAGTACTCTACACCTCGCTAGCATAGGCTACCCTTCGGTAGACCTCTCATAAGCTCCTACTGCTACCTACTCACTCTCAAGCATCACATAGCAGCAGAAATCTTCCCAGGCTAAGGCATCACATATCAGGCCACTCTAGTCCTAATATGAATACGTAGCCTACTCTAGCATGCATAACATATCATATCATATCTCATAATTCATAATGTAAGGGTATTTTGGGAAATCACCGTTCGGGCGCTGGCTGATCGTACACACTGCTCCTTTCTGCTTTTCTCAAAGTCTTTTACTCTTTTAGAAAAATTATTCCTTTTTATGAAAAACTTTCTGAAATCCTCATTTTGAGTTCAGATACGCCCGAAGGTGCATCCGAATCCCTCAAACCAAGGCTCTGATACAAACTTGTAACGACGTAAATTTCCAAAACAATTTTTCTTTTTTAAAACATACTTTTATTCATAAGGTAATATCAAAACATAATGTATCCAATGTTATCATGACAAAACATATCCCAGAATCTCAAGACATAAACTCCATGAGTGTGTACAGATCATGTCGGCGCCTTCCCGCGATCCTCGCTAGTACCTGAAACACATAACACAACAACTGTAAGCATAAATGCTTAGTGAGTTCCCCAAAATACCACATACGCACATACGCCACTCAAGGCTATAAGACCTTCCGGTCACTGTGTCTCAGAGGACTTCCGTCCCACAACCCTGGTAGACCTTCCGGCCCTACCCGTAATGACCTTCTGGTCCATATCATCCTGACCTTCCGGTCCATATCATCCTGACCTTCCGGTCTACATCATGACGACCTTCCAGTCCTTATCATTCATAACATACATAACACATACATATCATATAACAGCATACAACACATACATATCATAGCATATAAGACCTTCCGGTCACACATTGGTACCACTCTAGGTACAGTATAGTGAGAAGACTCACCTCGTACGAAGTCGGATAAAATCTCGTGCTTGACATCCCGACCTAGCCTCCTCCTATCATACGAATAACATTCCTCATCAATACCCTCTCATAGCCTCATCTCTAAAGATTGGGTAGAAGGCCATCCTACCCCTCCCTGAACTCTCCTGAATCAGCTTGACCAAAACCCTAAGGTCAACTGAAGTCAACGGTCAAACTTTGACCCGACTCGTTGAGTGCACATGGGCTACTCGGCGAGTCCATACGGGTCCCCAGAATCCTTCTAGCCTCACTCGGCACATCGATTCATCCCTTCACTCGACGGGTTACACATGTCACGAATCGAGGGGCAACCCCCACTCGACTCGTCGAGTCCCCATATGGACTCGGGTAGTTCCCTCCATGGCAACACTCAAATGACCTTCTGAGGTCAGATCTGTTTCTCTAACCTATAGATCTGACCTTCCCATACACAATAATCACGTAAAGTTCCGACCTTTACACTCATGCAACGCACATAGGGCTCCCTTTGGTGAAATCATCTCTAAAAAGGCAACCTAAGATCATTTCTTCCATGGAACAATATAAAGCAGGTTGGATAAGGCTCTTTGGACCTCTAAAGCTCCAGATCCAGAGTCTAACATTCAAAGGGACAATATACTCATCATTTCAAGCCAATAAAAGGGTATAGAAAACCCTAGATTCATAGATCTTAACCAAAACAGAAGGAGAGTTCGATTTGCTACCTCAATACTGCAGATCCAAGCTTGAAAACCACCGATTAGCAATCCTCTTGACCTCCTCTAGCTGGAAACACCTTCTTCTTTGCAAATCAACATTAAAAAGGATTAAAATGGCTTGCTCTCACACACAACTAGCCCAAGCTCTCTAGGGTTTCTCTCTCTGGACTGGTAGCTGCAAATGAGGGCTATAAGGTCCTTTAAATAGGGCTCAGGCCCGCAGATTTAGGGTTTCTGACCTCAGCGCGGACTCGTCGAGTCCACCCATCGACTCGTCGAGTCCCTTCATTAATCCAGTCAGCAAATCGCGATCCTACGCGACGAGTCTAGGCATCAACTCGTCGAGTCCCTCCTCATAACTCAAAATAAATGAATAACATGGAATACCTGGGAATCCGGATGTTACAATAAACCCTAGATCTAGCATGTGATAATCAATATTAGGATATAAATTAGGGTTTAGATCTTACATTTGATTGTTATGTAGCAATAACAATCTATTCCTTCTTGTAATTGGCTTCTAAAAGCTTAGAGTCACAAATGTCACTCCTCTAATGGCTCACAAACACCAAGAGCAAGAGGATGAAGAAGGAGAAGAAGAGAGGCACTCAAAAACGTCTAGAAACCCTAAGGAATCCATTAGCCACGTTTTTGGTGCCCTAGGGGTGCTTAAATAGTGAGACTATTACGGTTATCTAACAAGGAAACCCTAATTTGACTGCTTAGGCCTTAAGCAACCCATGGACTCCTCCTTTAGAGGCCTTGGACGATTTCTAATGGGTTTCTTCATAGATTTCGTCCACCCCTCTAATAAGAAGTCCATTAGCCCAATATTCAACTATCACACAATTGATAGTTCTAGTCCCCTAAGTTTAATTAATCTCTTTTAGCCACAAAATTAATTCTTAATTAATTATTGACTAATATTAATTAAACAATATGATTTCTCCTTTAATATATTATTCTCATAATATATTAATAAATCATAATTAATCCTCTTTCTCCATAATTCATCCTATCAAGTTGCTTTGGTGAAGGCAACCCAAAAGGACCATGCTCCATCGGGTCAAGTACATACCAAAATAGTTATGGGCTTAGACACTAATCCAACATCTTTTTCTTTCCTTTCTCTTCTTTTCTCTCCTTACTTTCTTTCCCCTTCTTTTCTTTTCTTTGATAAAACTCAGGAAGTAAGCATAAAAGGGTCACACTGACAACAACTTGATGTTAATATATTATTTATAAGAATTTTATCCTTGATAAATATTTATATTTCTTGTATTTAATTGGAAAATTATTATTTTATGAAAATAATATTTTCTACAAATTTGGAGAATTATTGTTTTATAAAAATAATAATAGAAGAGAGTATAACTACTTATTTATATCACATGGTATGATTAAATAAATTGTGTACAACATTTTGGAAATATAAAAGACCACTAGTATATGTCATGTACATTAAAATAATAACAAGTGTTTAATGTAACGATCTGAATTTCTTGTTCCGTCATCGAGGTTAGTTTCCATTATGTTCCAAAGTTAAGTTAACTTTTTAGCTTTGTTGTTAACTTATGAGGACCGAAGTGTAAGAAAATGATTTTTGATCATATATACGGGTCATGGAGTCATTTTCTAATACTTTAAGGGCCTATAATGAAATTTATCATGTATTTAACTCACCCTAACCCTACAACCCGGGATTAATATCAATTTGTCGCCAACAAAACCTAAGCGAGCGAGACTTCTTGAGTATCTTCCATTCCCGGAGTTGCAATCGATTGAAGAAAAGTTGAGGTCTTTCTTTGGTGAATTCTTGGTGTGTAGCTTGATTTCTCCTCTCCTACCTTGTTCCTAACATCATCTCAACTTTATAGGGGTAATAATCCTTCTTATATCTCCTATTTTTTTGTATCCAATGCATTAGAAGTCTTGTGGATGATTGTTGTACATGAGTTTGGGATTTTGGTGATGTTTGGCAAAATTAGAAATCTGGACAGATTTGTGAACTGTATTGTGAGGGTTGTAGAGACCATTCTGGTCAGAATTAGAGAAAATCACTACGAGAGAAAAGTTATGGAAAGTCGAGTCGAGTTTACAGAAAGTTTGATAACACCCCGTTTGGAGTTGTAGATTATGTTTTACGCTCAAAACATTGAACATGGGTTGGGCTGTGAAACTTTAAAATATGAAACGTAGACTTTGTTTTATGTATTGATTGCTTGTTTCTAATCGGGATTTTGTGCAAACTTTTACGGTGCTTAGTTTTCTGTGGGAGAGTGTCTTTCTAAATTTATTGCTTCCCATAACTTGGATTTGATGCAAATCATTCTTGTGGTTGTCTAGTACAAATATCGAAGCTTGCATGTTTTAGTACAATTCTATTAGTCTAGGACTTTGTATGCGATGCTATAATCTAATTTATATGTGAGGTATGAGCTGTGATATATTGTTGTTTCTCTATATGTAAATTGACTAGGGTAAAATTTACATGCTAGACACCATCGGATGATAAATTTGCATTAAATGAATGGTTAGGATCATGATAGAGGTGAGGATTAGGTTTGATGATTAAAATGGGAAGTTCATGCATGATGTGATTTTGGTATAACATTTTTATCTTGGAATTAAGGAATTCATGCTAGCGGATAATGTTATTTAAATGGTGTATTTGTTTACATGCTTTTGCAATATGATTTGTGGTATAATATTCCTTGAATTGATGAATAAAGTACAAGCACGATTACATAATGTTGAATGGTGAGGAGTGTCTAAGACACATGCGAGCAAATTATTTAATTATAAATTAACATAAAAGGGGAACACACGTGGAGGAGGTAAAGGGTAGGAACCTAAATTTAGGTGCGTACCCTATCCGTATTTGGTAGTGGAAGAATATTGTTGGACAAGAGCTTAATCCAAGGCGATGTCGATTGGTTTTCTGGATAACCATTTCGAAACAAGGTACTTGTACACAACACTATATGGGGACCGGAGTAATGTTGGCTAATCGAATACGTCATATCAAGCATCATGTTTGGGTGGGGGTGTAAGTGTGGAAATACCAATTGCACCTCTCTCGAACAACAATGCATTGTACTCGTACATGCAAAGTCATAGTAGTGAACACAGAGAACGAAAGACAGTGTTGTGGGTAAGAGTTGCGCCTCACTTGGCGCACTGGGTCGTCAGGTTATGTTAGTAGCGAATGATGTCATTTTTAGGGATTAGCAGTGTTATGGACCCTAGTTAGCAATGTATAAGTAATTACTACGAAGAAAATCATATAATACTTACTAGGTGAAAATGTCAAGACAAATACATAGATTATATAATGTCAAGAAAATCATATAATAATTACTAGTTAGCAATATATATATATATATATATATATATATATATATATATATATATATATATATATATATATTAAGAAGCATAAAATTACCTAGTTTGGTACCTTAAGTCATACATTTTGACTCAAACTTTCAGCCATTCATTATTGCTTAAAATACATGATAAATTAATTAAATTAATACATTACTTGCAAATGTCTCAAACCAATATGTGTCTATATGCACTTTATGTATGATGATTATCAAAAGTTTTAAACAAATACCCATATACATAAAACCATTATAAAATCATGAATTATACATGCTAGTGGGAGTACCTTAGACTAGAACATGCAAAAATATATTATGTACTCATAAAATCAACCAAAGATCACACAATATCACAATATATTTGATTTTGTACAATCAAAATCATGTAAGATCTACTCAAAGGGGAGAAGATCATATCATATACAATTGTACACTCAAACACAACCTAGCAATGAAAGAAAATCAACAATCAAACCAAAACCAAGGCTACACACAAAGAGTTACACATAAAGGAAACACTAAATCACACACTAAGGAAACATGTGTTTCCTTTTAAAACTGTCAAATGAATCAACCAAAAAAATGAAAAACCCAAACACCTTCATAATTATTTTCTTTCTCCATCAATTTTAGCCAAGAACACAAAGGAAACATGTGGTTTCTCACGTCAAGCTTCTCAAAATAAACAGATTCTGTACAACTCGAACTCACGCTTCAAGGGTAAGTGCTTACGACCCGTTTCTAATATTTTTAATTATTTCCAGGGGGAATACATGTGCCTATATACCTTGTTTGTACAAATATATTATCCTTTATGTAAAAATACAACAAATATAGTTTATAAAAATATTATTATTTAACAACTTACCATGTTTTTACAAATAAACTAGTATAAACTTTTCGTATACGTATTATGGTTATTTTATTGTGAAATAACTATTCCACACATCAAATGCTGCATGATACAAAAATATATGATTTTTATGTGACACTGTATATTATAACAAGCACATTATAAAAATTTGTTGTATTTTAAGGATTCAACCCATTACTATTCATGTATATTTATATGTTTAAATACATAAATTTTATATGTGTACTGATGATATATGGTCCATTAGCATGGCCTAGACAGCTTTGGCATGACAGCCTTGCCTGGCTCTCCCTTGCCAGCCTTGTTGGGAACTCCCTTGCCAGCCTTGCTGGGGACTCTCCTGCCGGTGCGAACTGGCACTCCCTTGCCGGCCTTTCCTGGTGCATGCCCGCTATCCTTGCCTGGGGCGCCCCCGCTAGCCTCGCCTGGCACCTCCGGGCGGCCTTGCCCAACTCCTTGCTAATGGGCCTGAATTGCGCTGGCCCAAGGCCTGACCTAATTCCCATTGACCTAATTGTCAACTATAAATATAATAGTGTCTCCTCCATGGAGAGGGACCTTTCCCTTTGGCTCAGCCACAACCCTAGACTTCTCCCCTTGGCTCAGCTGCCATACTATACTTTGTCCAGGTCGCTCTGCCGCCACCCGCCGCCGTTAGCCACCATAAACCACCACTAGCACCAAGATGATTTTCTCCAGCTAAGGAGAACCATCTCATATCTACCAGCTGATCTAACTTGATCGTCTGAGTCTGCTCCCGGGGCATAGTCCCTAGGGCGCCTCTAACGGCCTTGTCTGTTATGACCTCGCAGATCGTCTCCGGTGCAGAAGCACACTCTCAGAGCAGGAGGTCGGAGTACTATGTCAAATCATTTGGCGCCATCCCAGACTCAAACGATGAGCCATCATCTCGTTCTTGCCTAGATCTGTTCAGATATGTTGTGCTTCAACTCAGGTTTGCCCAGATCTGTTCATATTTAGCACCATTTGTTCAGATCCGTTTGGCGTGACAGCCTTGCCTGGCGCTCCCTTGCCAGCCTTGCTGGGGAATCCCTTGCCAGCCTTTCTGGGGACTGTTGGGTTTTGAGCATTCTAACACTCCTAATGTGTTCATGCAACCCTAAATACCTTGGATCTATGTTTTCACTCATTATACATACAAATGGTTTCCAAGGTATTAAACCTACAACTAGCATGCATTTGATATAAACCATATAATATACTAGTTAGGATAACATACCTTTTTGATGGAGCTTGAAGTCTTGATGTATCTAGCCTTAAGAGCTTAGCCCCAATAGTGTGGAAGCCTCAAGTGGAATCACAAATCGCCATCAACAACTTGGAAGAACTTGAGAGAATATGGAGCTCACTAAAATCGGCCACCTTTTCTTTCACACACACTAGCGCCAATTTTGTGAGCCAAGGACCCCTTTATATATTATGGAGGATCAGGTTTACATTCATGTAAACCCTAATACCCATGACCTTTCATTTACATAGAATCCATGGGTTAAAAGCTCCATGGACTATCCATGGACTTCCACACACTTTTAGCCCATCCTAAATAAACCTTGTCCCATTCCATATATATATATATATATATATATATATATATATATATATATATATATATATATATATATATATATATATATATATATATATATATATGAGAGTCCATATTTAATTAGCCTCTTTTGATCACTAAATTAATTCCAAATTAATTCTTGATCAATACTAATTGAATATATTATAACTTATAATATATTAATAAATCATAAATATCCTTTTATCATAGGTCTATCCATACAAATTGTTCCGGTGAAATGCAACCCAAATGGACCATGTCGGGTCGGGTCAAGTGATACCAATTATAGTTATGGACTTAGACACTAATCTAACAATCTCCCACTTGGATAAATCTAATAACTATTATTGCAAGTACGACTTCATAACCCGACTAGCAATCGTAGCTCTTAAAGCCGTTGTCGAACGCTGAACAAATCAAATGACGCGTCCATTAGATAAGTGATCATATATTCCTCCATTCTAGATATCATATGGACTGAGACATGGATTATAATCATTGTCTATGTCCATTTGTTGTTTCCTGATATTCGATTTATGAAAACTGATTAATTGAACAATTCAAATCAGTCTAGGCTTGGCCAAGCACTTAGGGTGTCATCACTAAATCATCGAGGGGCCCACAGATATGGTTTTTATCCCTTTAAGGGTAAAAGGAATGGATAAACTTTGACTCATATGCTTGTACTAACTACATGTTGAATCATACACAAAGGCATGTTTTATAACATCGAGTTACCAATGCGTTTTCGTGCAATCAATGTATAACCAACTCATAGTGAACAACTCATATCTCTAGGTTTGAAGAATATAAGATATCATCGTCTCATGATTCACTCGTGATAAAATCCATGAAGTGAGTCAAATGAGCGTGGGTTTAATCCAATAGTCAGAACTTATGAGCACTCATGAATGTTGTAGCAACCATTGCTATGTCTAATGCACCTTAGATAAATCTTACAAGCCAGATTCATGGCAGTCTTGATTCATATCTACTTCCAACATATGACCGACTGTGGATGATTTGAATAACTTAGTCATTCGGGAAGAACGACCTAGTTATTCTGGAAGTCAAAACATGCAAAGTGAAACACAAGAATAATACTAATCCTATATGGGCCCAACATTTCGAGAGTAAATAAAACACCTTTTATCTAAGCACCATATTGATTACTCATTATTCAATGTTTCGATTCACCAACTTAATACTTAAATTAAAACAATAGTCATGCCATGCTCCAAGCATGCATAGTATGTTTGTCCAAACAATAGCTATGCCATACACCAAGTATGCACACTATGTCTGTCTATGATCCTCACTTTGTGAAACAGATCGATTGACAATATTTCAATTATGCTCATTTCACAATCCCAATCCTTACTTTGTAAATGTAAGAATACCAAATTCATGTCATTTACCGTAATATGTTAGATCATAAACTTATATGCAATGATCCCCTTGTAATGACTATGCCCAAGTCACAAAGACTTGGCAACAAACATTACAAAGTATTCCAATGGAGATCAATTCCATGGAAACGAAGTCTCACATTCAAAGTACATTCCTTTGAATATCCTTCTTGCATTAAGTTTTCTAATCTTATACATATTTAAAAAATAACTTCCACCTATGGAAACATTTCCTATATGCCCATTTTGACTATCACTTGTGAACAAGAGTATGTCAATATGGTCTTCTCCAAGGTTTAACATTATACTTCCAACTGTCCCTGAGCAACCAATCTTTGGTAAACCTCAAATTGTCCTCGACAATTGCTTAATCATTTTAGTCATATCCACTACTATACCTTTTCTCCTCTTAATGCCCCCATGCATTTGGAAAATTTAGAAAGGATAAATATTATAGCACATGAAATCGATCCTATACCCGAAGCATATGGGACACGATTCATGCTATAAAATTTTTTATTTGCCATGTTCTCACAATTCGAACTATGAAGAGAGATGTCGTAATCATAATCGAATTTGAGAACGCAACATATACAGAATTTCCTTATGTTAAACCATTCCAACATAACATTCATGTATATCCTTGACTAAAGTGGATTAAAATCTCAATCTAAGCTTGTAGAATTAGAATGAAGTATAAATCCTCTCCCTTAATTATAGCAAACAACTTTTCAAAACGAATTAAAACTTTTGTTTTCTATAATTAACATTGCTAACTCGCAACATAATTATCATTCTCCCACTAGCATAATGATTATTATCTTACTAGCATAACACTTATGCTCCCACTAGCTTTGACATGTATCCAGGAATCAGCTGGACTTCTAGAAATCAATACTTTATTGACTTTCTTTACCAAAGTTCAGATTTCTAATACGAGATACTTTGATAAGGTTTTATCAAAAATCATACACCTTTCCTTAGATAGCTCACATGTGTGTCGAAACGGTTATGACGAGGGATGTCGTAATCATAATGTTTAGACGTTTTGCCATTCTCACAAGTCCATGTTAGTGTGCCGGTTAACCACACGCGCTCCACTAATGACTTTGAGAATGCAAATATCACAATTGCTATCTACTTAAAATCTACTTAGTGAAAGCGTTTCCTCACCATCATTTTCTTGAATCGGAGCGAAACCTTATGACACTTAGTTTTTTATGGTGTATGTGTTCCTATCCATGTGAATTTGTCATAGTCGTAATCACAAGACAAGGTTAGTGACAAATCCAAACTCATATGGACTGAACTTGCTCAATCTCATTTTTCTTGCCATCCGGCAGCACAAAGGGCCTACCATTGCTTCCAGGTTGTTATGCAAACAATTGAGAACTTATAGAACGCACAAACATAGTCAACTTAAACTGGAATGGGCACAAAAACAGAAATATGTCAACACAATGGGTTACAAACCTCAAGTTGTGTGCTAGTGAATAACAATACTCTTGATTAGTTCTTAAAACTTTGTTAATATCTTTTAAGACTCCCACTGCCCTCTTGACATAAAATATTCCCTTTGTCAAGAATCATTTCTTGACAAGACAAATATTCAAGAGTTAGTGCATATTCTTATCAAGTTAAACACTTCACACAATTGGTCTTAGTTGGTCTTTGTTTGATCCAAAACATCACAACTTACCAAATTCAAATGTACAAGAGTAAGAAACATGTTACTTTACATTTGATAAGTGTTATAAACTTTTTAAAGATTATGTCACTCAAGTTACAATCTTAGAGTATGACTCTAAGACTTGATTTTGGAACGAAGTATGATTTATCTTTTGATTTAACCATTTCAATAATTCACGATTCCTCTCCTTAGCCAAACAAATGCACTAAGGTGTCTTTAGAGGATCAATTGTGATATGGTTTTATAATCACTAAGATAATCATAAAACAAGATACTCAAGTGCTCTCCCATCTCTTCAGATTGGAGAAACTTTTATCTCTCTGCCTAATTTGATCCTTCTTATCCGTCCTGCCATACATTGAAACTTTTCCAATGTTTCAAAATTACACTTAAACTTGTAAGTATAACCATATTTACTAAACTTTAGTAAATCATGGCGAATAATCTTATCGACCTTTGTGGTGGACCTGACCAGCACACAACCTAGTGTACCCACACAACCTAGTGTACCCAATCCTTCAGTCCTTCACTTGACTTACATATACATGTAAACAAGGACTTAGTCTTAATTTCCCAAAGATGAAAATTCTCATTCATCACACAACACAACTTGTATGATTCCAAGTTTCTATCCAACTAAACCTTGGGTGATGAAAATCTTTCCTTATTTGGTAAATTCTGACACTACCAGAAACGATAGAATCAAATCCATTTTCCAATATTGCTATTAACGAAATCATATAAACAACAATTTTTCACTAATGCCATTGTAAGGATACTTAAAATAAATAAAATCAAAAACTTTCTTTTATTTTAAAACTTGCGGAAAAACTTTACTTACAATGCAAAAACATATGAAAACATGTTGTTATCTATTCCTAAGCAATTTATCGTAACTCTTAAGCAGTTGCTCAAAATTCTGATCACTGAACCATTTTCACGATCAGAATCAGCATACTCTTTATTTAAGCTTCCTTTGATTTTCTAAAACATCAAAATGTAATTAGATTACATTATGTATTAAGAATCTCCAAAAGATACTTAATAGAGTTAGATAATGGACATTACCTGAAGTAGATTCAAACTTTTTGACTTTACCAGATCTTTCAGGTAAATCTGGCAGCTTCGCAACCAATGCCCCTTCTTTTGGAAAAAGAAACATATGGACTCTTTGGAAATGGTACATGAGACTATCTCATACTTATCCTTTCTCTTTACCATTAGGTCAAATGACTTGACCATGGCCGATCCCTTTCCATTGGGAAGAGAAAGCTTTTCTGGACTTCTAATGTTACCATTGTCAATGTCCATGGAAGTTTGGGAAGTTGATCTTCCAATAAAATTTTGCTTTACCATTGCCCCAAATCATTGTTGATTTAGCAGCATCAAGCAAATATGTAAGATCATTAAGGGTCATGTCTTGATCTGTCATCAGGGTGTGACTGAAGAACCAAGTCAACAGCCAGCTACCTTGAGACTTCGACACCCGACTCTCCCGACTTGCCAATAGGGATTGAGTGACCTTGAACTTTTCAAGTATTTGAACTTGTGGGATAAGGAGAATAATTATAGGAGGTGGAGGAAGTGAAGCATGATTTCCAGTCCCATTAATGCACAACAAAAGGGATTAGTCCTTCACCTTGATTGCCATATGGGTTATCATCTTCAATAGGAAAGCTTGTTCCTAAGGATTTGGGAAGACCATAGTTGTCTTAACTAGACATCTACAATGGGAGAAATTCAAGTTTAGTTGATTTAAAGTCCTTAATATAACACCCAATTTGAAATACTAAGGCTAGGATCCAACAACCAATTTATAACCGGAAGAGGGATGTCGTAATCCAAGCTATAAAATAGTTGAAGGTAGGCAAATACGATTTACCAATTTCAACCATGAAAACAAAATATAATTAAGTTTTAATTAGATTTGAAACTCCTAGATCTTTTGAGATACATTGAACTTTCAATGACATGTTTGAATCTCGATTGTGCCCTCTCAAGTTTGTGATTGGGATGCCGAGGATCACAAACAAGGTGTGAATAACCATCCAAATTGACTTGGTACCCTCAACTTTCTCACCTAATTGATGTGTCGGTTAACCACACACGCTCCACCAATCTATGATAAACTTAAGTTACCCTTCGCCACACATTGTTAGTCCCATGTTAGTGTGCCGGTTAACTACACACGCTCCACTAACGACTTAACAAAGGTGCAAAGTGTAATTTCATGGGTTAGCACCATTTCACATTTTTCTAAGTAACTAAGATTGGGAATTTATAAGTGTTTAGTTACTTAGTATTTATCATTATACTTTTAATGAAGAGATAATTATAGTCTTTATCCTACCCGTTCGGCTAACGACCCTCCACCAGTCAAGGAAGCGGTGGGTGAGATTGGACACCCATTAAACTGCCATTTTATAGGCAGTAACCTTATACCCCCCTTAGAGATTGGCTTTGTGAATGAGGCCTACTAACGGTAAGATTGACTTTATCTTATACATATCTACATAATTACAATTATAATAATAGTATAAGGGTGTATTTTACACATTTAAAATACTTGGTGGTTTAAATTTATTAATTAAACTATACTCTTAATTTAATTAAACTTAAACCATGTCATTATGGAACTATTAACTCTTTTAATTAAACACTTTAATTAATTTACTGAAGTCCATAAAGTTTGAATTTTAACTTCTAAAATTCTAGGGTTTGGAATTAAAGCACTAATGTGTGTGAGACTTTACAAATTCCAAAACTTGAGGGCAAGTTTTGAAACTATTCAAAACCTTTCATATTCATAACATATGAGTTTAATGTAGTTTTTTTTTAAAACTTTTAATCAAGAGACTCTTGAACATCCATAACTTGAGGACAACTTATGGAGTTCATAAAACTATTTATGAGGAAAAGACTCTTCAAGTTTATTAACCTATGGTTTTAATAACCTTTTTAATGTGACTTTTCATATAACTTGAGGACAAGTTACAAAACACATATTATGAATAACTTTTAGATTAATTTGGATTGACAACAACTATCTCAACCATGTCTAGCAATATTCATAATCTTGATTTAAACTCATATGAACAAGACAATTCAAATCAAACAATTTTTTATGTAATTAGCCTAATAATTAAACTAATACAAAACATGAAACTTTTAACAATTATCTTTTGAATTGGATTAAAATCAACATTACCACATCAAAAACAGGTTTATAGGTTCAAACACAACTTAGGGTAATGATTCTAGTCCAATTCATGCCTAAAAAGTCCAAAATATGCTGTTAGGGGTTCCTACTCGCCGAGTGTATGAACCTACTCGACTAGTAGGATGATTTTCTTCATGGACTCGGCGAGTCCATCAGTGGACTTGGCGAGTCCAGTGCCCAGACAGCCATAAAATCGATTTTTTTAGCTTTTTCAGCAATTTGCATCAAGTATAATTGAATACAAGCCTAGTCTCTAATACCACTGTTGGGTTTTGAGCATTCAAGCACTCCTAAGGTGCTCATGCAACCCTAAATACCTTAGATCTATGTTTTCACTAATTATACATACAAATGGTTTCCAAGGTATTAAACCTACAACTAGCATGCATTTGATATAAACCATATAATATACTAGTTAGGATAACATACCTTTTTGATGGAGCTTGAAGTCTTGATGTATCTAGCCTTAAGAGCTTAGCCCCAATAGTGTGGAAGCCTCAAGTGGAATCACAAATCACCATCAACAACTTGGAAGAACTTGAGAGAATATGGAGCTCACTAAAATCGGCCACCTTTTCTTTCACACACACTAGTGCCAATTTTGTGAGCCAAGAACCCTTTATATATTATGGAGGATTAGGTTTACATCCATGTAAACCCTAATACCCATGACCTTTCATTTACATAGGATCCATGGGCTAAAAGCTCCATGGACTATCCATGGACTTCCATACACTTTTAGCCCATCCTAAATAAACCTTGTCCCATTCCACACACACACACACACACACACATATATATATATATATATATATATATATATATATATATATATATATATATATATATATATATATATATATATATATATATATATATATAAGAGTCCATATTTAATTAGCCTCTTTTGATCACTAAATTAATTCCAAATTAATTCTTGATCAATACTAATTGAATATATAATAATTTATAATATATTAATAAATCATAAATATCCTTTTCTCATAGGTCTATCCATACAAATTGTTCCGGTGAAGTGCAACCCAAATGGACCATGTCGGGTCGGGTCAAGTCATACCAATTATAGTTATGGACTTGTCATAAAACGTGCTTTTATGCATAATTCAGCTAGTAGTTAATACAAGCGTATGAGTCGAAGTTTATCTGTTCCTTCTAGCAATAGAGGCGATATCTGGGCTCCTCGATGATTTGGTTTTGACTAATGTGCCGGGCCTGGTCAGAACCTAATTGATGTGTTCAATTCAGTTCTATGTCAACCAAATCAGAGATCGAGAAACAACTGTTGGACAATAAGTACGGCATTGTTCCATGTATTTGTCCGGCTGATATCTTGAGAACAGAGAAGTATATGATCACTTATCTAAAATGACGCTTCATAGTTCAACAGAGTTTTAAAAGATCTATGATTGTTGGTTGGTTCCTAAAGTTATACTTGCAGCTGTAGTTATCAGACTTATCCAAGTGGAAGACTGTTGGATAAGGTGTCTAAGTCTGTAACTATATTTGGTATGACTTGACCCGACCCGACATGGTCCATTTGGGTTGCACTTCACCTAACAATTTGTATGGATATATTTTTGAGAATAAGATGTTTATGATCCATTAATATATTATTTTTTATAATATATTAATATTATTTAATTTGCGTTGATCAAGATTTGATTTATGGAATTAATTCAACGATCAAATGTAACTAATTAAATATGGACTCTTGCACATATATGGAATGGGCTAAGATTTATTTAGGATGGGGTAAGAGTATATGGAAGTCCCTGGATAGTCCATGGAGCTTTTAACCCATGGATCCTAGGTAAATGAAGAGTTATGGAGGATTTGGGTTACACCCTAATACCCATGACTCTTCATTTACCTAGGATCCATGGGTTAAAAGCTCCATGGACTATCCATGGACTTCCATATACTCTTAGCCCATCCTAAATAAATCTTAGCCCATTCCATATATATGCAATAGTCCATATTTAATTAGTTCCATTTGATCATTGAATTAATTCCATAAATCAAATCTTGATCAACACTACTTAAATAATATGACCTCGCAGATCGTCTCCGGTGCAAAAGCACACTCTCAGAGCAGGAGGTCGAAGTACTATGTCAAATCATTTGGCGCCATCCCAGACTCGAACGATGAGCCATCATCTCGTTCTTGCCTAGATCTGTTCAGATATGTTGTGCTTCAGCTCAGGTTTGCCCAGATCCGTTCATATTTAGCACCATTTTTTCAGATCCGTTTGGCGTGACAGCCTTGCCTGGCGCTCCCTTGCCAGCCTTGCTGGGGACTCCCTTGCCAGCCTTGCTGGGGCTTTCCTGGTGCGTGCCCGCTAGCCTTGCCTAGGGCGCGCCCGCTAGCCTCGCCCGGCGCCTCCGGGCGGCCTTGCCCAGTTCCTTCCTAATTAGGCCTGAATTGGGCTGGCCCAAGGCCTGACCTAATTCCCCTTGACCTAATTGTCAACTATGAATATAATAGTGTCTCCTCCATGCAGAGGGACCTTTCCCTTTGGTTCAGCCGCCACACTAGACTTCTCCCCTTGGCTCAGCCGCCACACTATACTCTGGACGGGTCGCTCAGCCGCCACCTGCCGCCGTCAGCCACCATACACTACCACCAGCGCCAAGATGGTTTTCTCCAGCTAAGGAGAACCATCTCATATCTACCAGCTAATCTAACTTGATCGTCTGACTCCGCTCCCGGGGCACAGTCCCTAGGGCGGCTCTAACGGCCTTGTCTGTTATGACCTCGCAGATCGTCTCTGGTGCAGAAGCACACTCTCAGAGCAGGAGGTCAGAGTTCTATGTCAAATCATTTGGCGACATCCCAGACTCGAACGAGCAGCCATCATCTCGTTCTTGCCTGGATCTGTTTAGATATGTTGTGCTTCAGCTCAGGTTTTCCCAGATCCGTTCGTATTTAGCACCATTTTTCAGATCCGTTTGGCTCTTACCAATATCTGCTTCACCATCATTCAGATCTCTTGATCTGCTTAGTTTTTCGTACAGATCTTTTGATATGCTTACTTTTTCATTCAGATCCCTTGATATGTTGAGTTTTCTCGCTCAGATCTCCAGATCTACCTCGTTTTTGTCTCAAATATCTAGATGTGTTCCATTTTAGTTCATTTGAGCAACTCTCCAGTCCTTTTTATCAAAGAAACCACCCTTAGTTTTTAGAAAAAAAAATGAATTTTTCAGATCTGTTTCTTGTTCATATTTTGATGGCTTTTTGAGCAAGCTAAAGAGAAAAGAAAGTTGTATAAAAAGAATACTTTGTTAGATCCATTTTTTGTCTATATTTTGGGTTTTTTTTCAGTAAGTTGAGAAGAAAAGATGTTCCCTATGAGTTTTACCCCATCTTTTGTTCATACATTATCAAAAAAAAAAAAAAAAAAAAAAAACCCTTCTCTAGCTATGCATTTTCGTGTACATTTCTACCTATTGTAACAGCTATTTGTACATACAGCTATGTTGTTTGTACATTTTACAAAACCTTCAAAAAAAGAAGAGAGAAGAGCTTTTTATGGGTTTTTACCCCATTCTCAGTTCATACATTTTCATAAAATCTCATTTAGTTTATGATTTCCTATATACAAGTTTACTCAAGTTATTTAGAGGCTTGAAAGAAGACATAAATTTCTACGAATTTTTACCTTCTCAAACTTTCAGAAAACTCATTTTTCATTTGAGTATTTATATATATTCTCAGCTTAGATCCTGGGACCTGCTGAGATTTTTGTTCATTTTGAACATGTTTGAAAGGAATTGTTTAAATCTGTTTTCGTTCATATTTTGATGTTTTCATTCAACTTTGAGAAAAAAGGAAGCTTTTATGAGTTTTACCATCTTTTTAGTTCATATATTATCAAAAGTTCATTTCAGTAATGAGTCTATGTGTACAAGGTTGCTTAAATTGTGTGATGATCTTTGTACATTCCAAAACATTGTGGAAAGTTACATTTACCCCATAATTTACCATTTTAATTAATGGTTTTCAAAAAAAAAGGAAGGGGGGAGAGCTGGTGTGTCCATCGTGCACCACAATTCAAAAAACAATTCATGACAGTGAAAAGCAAGCCAAACATCGCATCCATACAGAAAATACAACAAAAATATCAAAAAGTATGAAAAAGTATGGATCATACGATTTTTAGAAGACTCACAGGAAAAGAGGGAGAAGACCTTACTTTAGCTGACACAAAATAAAAAAGAAAAGACAAAGTACAGTACAAACAAAGCCAACTAGTTCCACAGATTCAAAACAGTAAATTACAAGACAAACAACTCCGTGCGGGACCCATCTGGCCCAATCCTCTATGTACAGAAAAGACAAAGGATTCGGGACCCACCCGGTCGTGCCGTCAAAGACCTCCAGAACCCCCTTTCTTCTCAATTCACTACTAGTAAGGAAAACTAAAACACCATCAGCCAATCGCATCTAATTCTAGTAGTATCCGTTTCCTCGATTCGACGTCGGCCGTTGGAGTTGCAGCATCACTACTCAACAAAGTTGACCCCCCAATATCAACGGTTATCATCACCTTTGAGTACCGCCAATTGCTTCTGACCCCCGCTGAGAAGCCTCCGACAACAGTTATTGTCGACCCCAACATCCCTCATACACAGTCACCATCAGTGGAGCTACAACATCACAACTGTCGACCACTGTTGCCGCCTCTAGCTGTCAGGCCCCCAACCGTTGATGGATTCCTTCGGAACTCACCAGCACATCCCCAGCAACGTCTGATGGAGACCTAAAACCAAACCATTGCCAGTTGTTTGTTTTCTCGACCTGTCGTCGCATTGGAATCGCAACATCGCCGGACGTCAGCTTCCTTCGTCCCACAAGTACCACCGCCTATGGAGGCCACAACACCTCCGATTTCCAGTTATCCACCGACGACGACCCCAGACGATGAACACAAAAAAAAATGAAAATGAAGAAGAAGAATATCTCCAGTTGACGTTTACCCTTCCCTTGGCGTCTTTGAGAAGTCACAACTCGTGAACTAAAACTAGTGCAAAACCTATCTCCCAAAACTGATAAGAAGCATATAATGGCCTATTTACGCAAGATGACAATAAGGAATTAGTATTGGCTCATATTTCGCAAGTAGGCTCTAACATTTTCCTGTTGGGCTGGTTATTACAGATGGGCTACCACTATTTTATATTGGTCTTAGGCCCATATGAAATTTTAGTATTAATGGACTACTTGACCAACATTAAAGTGGACCATGTTTTTTTTTAAAAGACAAAACTAGCCAATCGGCCGTTTAATGTTTGCTTCCTGCGATTTTCGCTCAACAAAGGCATTTCTAGAATACGCGTTGCGGCCCGGACTCACTCAACATTTTCAACAAAAAAAATATAATAATAAATACGGGAATTTGGGCTACATTATTTGCAAGGCCTAACAAAACAAAATTTGATTTTGGGCTATAACACATTTGGGCTTTCCCACGGCATGGGGGATACGATACTCTAGGTGGGCTCTTTCAAGTCGTTGGGCTACATCAACAAGACATGGATCGGTTTTACAAGACAAAAATTAACCATTTTGCGCTCATGTTCTGCAAGCCCTGTTCAACAAGTACGTTTCAAAACACGCTTGGTTTTTTAAAAAAAAAGGGAGGGAGAAGAGTAGTACACTACTACTGCTACTCGTGAAGCATTTCAAAAGAGCCCCCGACAGAAAATCAATTAGTTTATGATTTAAAGAATATATACTAACTCAAATTTGATCTTGTTGTCTTTCCAGATAGTTGCTCCAGTGTCGTGACACTCAGAGCTCGCTGACGGAGCAAAGATCGGTCTGTAAGACATGAGCATGGGACTTGCAAACCTGTACAAACGAATGAGGCTCGAAAGTGCAAACAAAAAACCAATATCATATATCCATTCATTCTAACTCCTCGCCCTTTCTAAAATGGGGGGAGTAGAGGGGTTAGCACAACACTATGCAGAAGTGTTATTTCTATATTCGAGTAAAGAGCTGAACTACATAACGAGCTAACGTTATATACGATTGTGCATCCCTAGGAAGAGATCGGTGTTATGAATGAATGAGAAGCTTTATAGCCCAACACCAAACATCAACCACGTTGCCCGGCCATCAGCAACCGTGTTGGTCGGCCCCTGGCAGTCTTGCAGCTTAGCTCCCAGCAGCCATGCTGCCTAACTCTCATCAGCTAATGATGCGGCAAAACATCAGATGCCATTACACTCCAGCTACTCTTGATAACTCAGGCCATACACATAGATTGCCAGCCGCTACACGCAATCACACAAGGTTCAGCACCCTTTCCTTGAGTCGCTTGGCTTCTCAGCCCGACTCCATCATTGAGGCAAGCTCCGCCTGCAAGGTTCAACATCCTTGCCTTGATTCGCTTGGCTTCTTAGCCTGACTCCATTCTAGCTGAAATTTCCGCATGTAAGGTTCATCACCCTTTCCTTGAGTCGCCTGGATTCTCGGCCCGACTCCATCATAGCGGCAAGATCCACATGCAAGGTCCAACATCCTTGCCTTGAGTCTCTTGGCTTCTTATCCCGAATCCATTGTTGCGGCAAACTCTGCCTGCAAGGTTCAGCATCCTTGCCTTGAGTCGCTTGGCTTCTCAGCCTGACTCCATTCTAGCGGCAAGCTCCGCGTGAAAATTCCAGTACCTTTGCCTTGATTCGCTTGGTTCCCTAGCCCGGCCCCACTACAACAGCATGCTCCACCAAAGGATTGCAAGGCCCAAAGGATTGCAACCTTTGGCTATATGATTCCATGCAATTCTATCCTGCGTGATGCATCGACGTTGTTAGCATCTAAGCCAGATCCGTTCCACGCGATTCTCTCCCGCGTGATGCATCTAAGATTGTCGGCAACTAAGCCCGATCCGTTCCACGTGATGCTTTCCCGCATGATGTATCTACGATCGTTGGCAGCTAAGCCCGATCCTTTCCACACGATGCTCTCTCGCGTGATGCATCTACGATCGTTGGCAGCTAAGCCCGATCCGTTCCACGCGATGCTCTCCCGCGTGATGTATCTATGATCGGTGGCACCTAATCCTGATCCGTTCCACGCGATGCTCTCCCGCGTGATGTATCTACGGTCGATGGCAGCTCAGCCCGATCCTTTCAAGGTGATCCTCTCCTGCGTGATGTATCTACAATCGTTGGCAGCTAACCCCGATCCATTCCACGCGATACCCTCCCGTGTGATGTATCTACGATCGCTAGTAGCTAAGCCTGATCTATTCCAATCGATGCTCTCCCGCATGACATCTCCATGATCACTGGCTGCTAAGCCCGAACCATTCTTCTAAGTCGTGCAACATAAGTCGTGTATTGTCATGCATTGTAAGCCGCGCATCATAAGTTTATGTCATAATTAACACCACATTTGGTGTCTCTTCTCTTATAACCAACATGTTTTCCCTATGCTTGGACGATCAAAAAGGCGTTTCCTACACCTCGCTATAGCAAGATTACTCTTCAAAAAGAACGCTATCAACAGCAACACTATCACTTATAATCCATCAAAATCTATGTTGTATGACTCTTGGCAATAGTCTGGTTGTCTATTACCATGGAAACAACCTCGTCACCTATTCTTATAGCAACCTTGCCATGTGCACCATAGTCTGATACGACTACCTATGCTACCCACATCAGATTGGGGGAATCCAGGTAGGTATTGTTGGATAAAGTGTCTAAGTCCATAACATTATTTGAGATGCACTTGACCCGACCCGGTATGGTCCATTTGGGTTGCACTTCACCCGAACAATTTGTATGGATAATCTTTTGAGAATAGTATGTTCATGATTTATTAATATATTATAAGTTATAATATATTAATATGAAATCATATTATTTAATTAGTATTGATCATAAATTAATTTAGAATTAATTTGGTGACCAAAAAGGTGACTAATTAAATATGGGCTCTTGTATTTTATATAGTGTGGGCTAATACTCATTTGGAATGGGCTTGGCATGCATGGAAGTTCATGGATAGTCCATGGAGCTTTTAACCCATGGATCCTTGGAAAGGAAGAGTCATGGGTATTAGGGTTTACATGGATGTAACCCTAATCCTCCACACTATATAAAGGAGCTTATGATGCTTGAAATGACACTAGTTGTATGTGAACAAGAGTGGTGGCCAATTTCAAGAGTGTGCATTATTCTCTCAAGAGTTTTCCAAAGTTTGTGGTGATTTGTGATTCCACTTGAGGCATTCACACTATTGGTGCTAGGCTCTCAAACTCCAAACAATCAATCACTATCAAAAGGTATGTCATTCTTCTAGTATATTATGATTCTAGTTTTGCATGCTATGCTAGTTAGGATGTAAACCTTGGAGATTCTTATTTGCATGTATTTTAGAGAAAACATAGATCCAAGGTTATTAGGGTTGCATGTACACCTTAGGAGTGTTAGAATGCTCAAAACCCAACAGTGGTATCAGAGCCTAGGCTTGTTTTCTTGAATACTTGATGCAAATTGCTTAAAAATGTCAAAAAACTGCATTCTGCACAGCTGACTCGCCGAGTCCCTCATGGAACTCGCTGAGTTCATGCATATATTCAACCAACTTTCCGAGTCAGTTCATGCACTCGACGAGTTGGCAGGCCTGAGTGCAGATTTTCGAGTTTTGGTGTTGGAATTGGTCTGGAATCATCACCTTAAACTGTTTTGGACTTGTAAAACCTGTTTTTGATGTGGTAATGATTGTGCTGAACCAATTTCAAAGTTATAATCAAAGCTTCAAGTTTATATATGTTTATATGATTCTTGAAAGTTGTTGATTATGAATGTTCATGAACTTATGAGTTTTGGTAGATCATAGGAATTATGTGCAAATTGTTTGATAGTATAATTCTTGATCTTTATGACATTGAATGGACTCTATAACTTGTCCTCAAGTTATGGAATTCCAAAAGTTTTTTCTTTTAAGGTTCCTTTAAGAAGTCATAAGTTACACTTTTGAAGAGTTTTTTTTCACATAAATGGTTTTATGGACTCCATAACTTGTCCTCAAGTTATGGATGTCCAAGAGTCTCTTCATTAAAAGTTTTTTAAACCTTTATTAAAACTCATAAGTAATGAATATCCAAAAGTTTTTGAATTGTTCAAAACTTGCCCTCAAGTTTTGGAATTTGTAAAGTCTCACACAAACTTTAATTCCATACCCTAGAGTTTTAAAAGTTAAAATTCAACCCTTATACTATTTATAACATTAATGGTTTATTATTATATATATGTATAAGATTAAGTCGTTTTACCGTTAGTAGGCCTCATTCACGAAGCCGATCTATAAGGGGGGTATAAGGTTTTTGCCTATAAAATGGCAGCTTAATGGGTGTCCACTCTCACCCACCGGTTCCTTGATCAGTGGAGGGTCGTTAGCCGAACGGGTAGGACAATGACTTTAATTCTCATTAAAAGTATAATGATTATTATAAAGTAACTAAATATTTTATAATTCCCAATCTTAGTTACTTTAGAAAAATGTGAATTTGGTGCTAACCCATGAAATTCACACTTTGTACCTTACCAAGTCGTTGGTGGAGCGTGTGTGGTTAACCGATACACTAACTTGGACTAGTAAGGATCACGAAGGGTGACTTAATGTTTATCATAGATCGGTGGAGCGCGTGTGGGTAACCGGCACATTGATTAGGTGATAATATTAAGGGTACCAAGTGAATTTGCATGGTTATTCACACCTTGTTTTGTGATCCTCGACATCCCAGTCACAAAATCTGAAGGGCACAATCGAGATTGAAACATGCCATTGAAAGTTCAATGAATCTCAAAAGATCTAGGAGTTTCAAATCCAATTAAAACCTAATAATTTATTTCGTTTTTCATGGTGGAAATTGGTGAATCGTCATTCACCTACCTTCAAATATCTTATAGCTTGGATTACGGCATCCCTCTTCCAAGTTATAAAATATTATGTTGGGTCCTAGCCTTAATATTTCATATTGGGTGTTATATTAAGGACTTAAAATCAACTAACTTGAATATCTCCCATTATAGATGTCTGGTTCAGACAAGTATGATCTACCCAAATCTCTTGGAACAAGCTTCCCTCTTGAAGATGGTGTCCCTCAACATCATGCTTCACTTCCTCCACCTCCTCCAATTATTCTCCCTGGCCCACAAGCTCGAAGACTTGAAAAATTCAAGGTCACTCAAGCCCTACTAGCAATGAAACATAAATATGGAAGACCTGTGTGCACTCATGTCTTAGGAATGAAGTCACACTTTGACAGGTTGGGAATGTTGGGTGTCGTTGTTCCAAGGAAGTTGGCTATTGACTGGGTTCTTCAGTCACTTCCAGAGTCATATAGTGAGTTCATTAAGAACTACTATGTGACAGATCACGACATGACCCTAATAGACCTATCTTATTTGTTTGTTACTGCTGAGTCAGAAATGATGTGGCGCAATGGTCAAGCAAATATGGGTGGAAGGTCTATTTCTCAAACTTCCATGGACATTGACAATGGCAACATTGGAAGTCCAGAAAAGCTTTCTCTTCCCAATGGAAAGGGATCGGCCTTAGTCAACCCGGTTGACCAAAAGGTAAAGGGAAAAGCTAAGTATGTGATAGTCCCGTGTACCATTCCCAAAGAGTCTATATGTTTTCATTGTCAAGAGAAGGGGCATTGGTTACGAAACTACCCAAACTACCTGAAAGATCTAAGAGAAAAAGAAAAATCAAAAAGGTTTCACTCTGCTTCAGGTAAAGCCCACTATCTAACTCTGTTATGTTCCTTATTGGTGATTCTTAATACAAAATGTGACTCGGTTACATTTTGGTGTTTGGCAGGATCAAGCAAAGGGAAGGACACTTAATAAAAGGAGTATGCTGAATCTGATAGCGAAGATGGATTTCAATCGCATGGTTCGAAGATCGGATTCTTGAGCTACTACTTAGAAGTAATGATAGATTGCTAGGAAATATGTAATAGCATAGTTTCCATTTAAAGTTGCATTGTAAGGAAAAGTTTTTCCACATTTTATAAATAAATAAAATTTTGTTTTACATTATTTTATATCTCCTTGCAATGGCATTCATGGAAAGTTAATGTTTGTATGTTTCTAGCAATAATGAATTTGATTCTTTCATCTGTGGTAGTGTCTAAATTTATCAAATAAGGAAAGATTCTCATCACCCAAGGTTTCAATTGGACCGAAACTTGGACTCATGCAGGTTGTATTGCATGATGAATGAGAATTTTCATTTTTGGAAAGTTAAGACTAATTCCCTGACCACATGTGTATGTGAGACAGGTGAAAGAATAAAGGATCGGGTATACTGGGTGTGTGCAGGTCAAAGTCCACCACAAAGATCGATAAGTCTATTTGTCATGATTTACTAAAGTTTAGTAAACATGGTTGTACCTACAAGTTTAAGTACAATTCTGAAACATTGGAAAAGTTTCAATGTATGGCAGGGCGAATGGGAAGAATCAAATTAGGCAGAAAGATAAAAGTTTCTCAAATCTGAAAAGATGAGAGAGTACTTTAGTATCATGTTTTATGATCATCTTAATGATTATGGAACCATATCACAATTTGATTCTCTAAGGACATCTTAGTGAATTTTTTTATGGCTAAGAAGAGGTTTCATGAATTGTTGGAATGGTTAAAATCAAGAAGATGAATCATACTTCATTCCAAAAACAAGTCTTAGAGTCATACTCCAAGATTGTAACTTGAGTGACACATCTTAAAGAAGGTTTATAACACTTGTCAAATGTAAGAGTAAAAGGTTTTCTACTCTTATACATTTGAAATTAGTAAGTTGTGATGTTTTAGATAAAACAAAGACCAACTGACATCAATTGTGTGAAGTGTTTATCTTGATAAGAATCCGCACTGACTCTTGAATGTTTGTTTTGTTCTCAAGGAATGGTTCTTGACAAAGAGAAACTTGCATGTCAAGAGGACAATGGGAGTCTTAAAGGTCTTGAAAGTTTCAAGAGCTAATCAAGGATAAGACCTATAGTTTATCACTAGCACACGACTTGAGGTTTGTACCCTATCGTGTTGACATAATTCTTGTTTCTGTGCCTATTCCGGTAGATTTGACTATGTATGTGAGTTCTGTGAGTTCTCAATTGTGTGCATAACAACTTGGAAGAAATGGTGGGCCCTTGGGCTATCAAGAGGCAAGAAATCAAGATTGAACAAGTTCAATCCATATGATTTTGAGTTTGTCACTAACATTGTCATGTGATTACGGTTTTGACAAATTCACATGGATAGGAACACATACACCATAAAATCTAAGTGCCATAAGGTTTCTTTCCGATTCATGAAAATGATGGTAACGAAACGCTTTCACTAAGTATATTTTAAGTAGATAGCAATTGTGATATTTGCATTCTCAAAGTCGTTAGTGGAGCGTGTGTGGTTAACCGGCACACTAACATGGACTTGTGAGAAATGGAAAACAGGTCTAAACATTATGATTACGGTGTCCCTCTTCATAATTGTTTCGACACACATGTGAGCTATCTAAGGAAAGATGTATGAGTCTGAGAAGCTTAGATAAAGTTTTGTCGAAGCATCTCGCATCAGAAGTCTGAACTTTGGTGATGAAAGTCAATAAAGTATTGATTTCTAGAAGTCGATTTCTGAGTACATGTCAAAGCTAGTGGGAGCATAATTTTTGTGCTAAATAATTATTATGCTAGTGGGAGCATAATCAATTATGATAAGTAATGTTAATTATAGAAAACAAAACTTTTGCTTGGAAAAGGTTGTTTTTTCTATGATTAAGGGAGAGGAGATTATACTTCATTTCAATCCTAAAAGTTTAAATTGAGATTTTAATCATCATTAGTCAAGGACATATATATGAATTTTATGTTGGAATGGTTCAACATAAGGAAATTCTATATATATTGCGTTCTCAAATTCGATTATGATTACGACATCCCTCTTCATAGTTGATTTTTGAAAACATGGCAAATAAAAAATATTGTAGCAAAAGGCTGATCTAGTATCAGGTCTTTATGTGAGATATCATGAATCGTGTCCCATATGTTTCGGGTATAGGATCGGTCACATGTGCTATAATATTCATCCTTTCTAAATTTTCCAAATGCTCAGAGCATTAAGAGGGGAAAAAGTTTAGAATGGGATAAGACTAAAATGATTAAGCAATTGTCGAGGATAGTCTAAGGTTCACCAAAGATTGGTTGCTCAGGGACAGTTGGAAGTATAGTGTTAAATTCTGGAAGGACCATATGGATATATATTCTGAAAAGAGGTAGCTCTTGTTCAGATATGATAATCAAAATGGGAATATGGAAATTTTCCATATTGGGAGTTGGATATTAAGAATCTATGAGAAAGTTAGAAACTTTTATGCAAGAAGGATGTTCAAAGCAATGTACTTTGAATATGAGACTTCGTTTCCATGGAAGTGATCTCCTTTGGAATACTCTGTAATGACTGTTGACAAGTCTCTATGACATTTGTGCATAGTCATTGCAAGAGGAACAATACATATGAGTTTAAAATCTAACAGATTACAGTAAATGACAAGAATTTGATTTTCTTACATTTACGGTAAGGATTTGGGATTGTGAAATGAGCATCATTGGAATCGTGTTCAATTGATCTACTTCACAAAGTATGGATCATAGACAAACATAGTTTGCATACTTGAAGTATGGTATGACTATTGTTTAGAAAACATAGTGTACATGCTTGGAGCATGGGACAACTATTGTTTTAATAATGTGGAATCAATATGGTGATGAATAATTATTCTTAAGTCGATAAATCGAAACAGAATAATGTGGAATCAATATGGTGATGAATAAAAGGGTGTTTTATTTATATTCATAAGTGCTGAGACCATATTGGATTCAATTATTCTTGTGTTTCACTTTGCATGTTTTGACTTCCATAATAACTTGGTTATTCTTTCCGAATGATTAAGTTATTCAAACTTCCACAGTCGATCATACGTCGGAAGTAGGTATGAATTAAGACTGTCATGAATTGGGCTTGTAGATGACTAAATATGTTTAGCCATAGCAATGGTTGCTACAACATTCATGAGTGCTCAGAAGTTCTGAGTATTGGAATAAACCCACGCTCACTTGTATCACTTCATGGAATTTATCTCGAGTGATCGTGAGACGGTAATATCATATAAGTCTTCAAACCTAGAGATATGAGTTGTTACCTATGAGTTGGTTGTACATTGATTGCACGAAAACGCACCAGTAACTTGATGTTATAAAACGTGCCTTTGTGTATAATTCAACAAGTAGTAGAAACAAGTATATGAGTCGAAGTTTATATGTTCCTTCTAGTCCTTGGAGGATTAGAAGCGATATCTCGGCCCCTCGATGATTTTGTTTTGACCTATGTACCGGGCCCGGTCAGAAATAAATTGATGTGTTCAATTAAGTTCTTTGTCAAACAAATCGGAAATCGGGAAACAAACTGTTGGACAATAAGTACGACGTTGTTCCATGTATTTGTCCGGCTGATATCTTGAGAACAGGGGATTATATGATCACTTATCTAAAATGGCGCTTCATAGTTCAACAGAGTTTTGAGAGCTACGATTGCCGGTTGGTTCCTGAAGTCATATCTCCAAATATGTTATTAGACTTATCCAAGTGGGAGACTGTTGGATAAAGTGTCTAAGTCCATAACATTATTTGATATGCACTTGACCCGACCCGGCATGTTCCATTTGGGTTGCACTTCACCCGAACATTTGTATGGATAATCTTTTGAGAATAGTATGTTCATGATTTATTAATATATTATAAGTTATAATATATTAATATGAAATAATATTATTTAATTAGTATTGATCATAAATTAATTTAGAATTAATTTGGTGATCAAAAAGGTGACTAATTAAATATGGGCTCTTGTATTTTATGTAGTGTGGGCTAATACTCATTTGGAATGGGCTTGGCATGCATGGAAGTCCATGGAGCTTTTAACCCATGGATCCTTGGAAAGGAAGAGTCATGGGTATTAGGGTTTACATGGATGTAACCCAAATCCTCCACACTATATAAAGGAGCTTATGATGCTTGAAATGGCACTAGTTGTGTGTGAACAAGAGTGGTGGCCAATTTCAAGAGTGTGCATTATTCTCTCAAGAGTTTTCCAAAGTTTGTGGTGATTGGTGATTCCACTTGAGGCATTCACACTATTGGTGCTAGGCTCTCAAACTCCAAGCAATCAATCACTATCAAAATGTATGTTATTCTTCTAGTATATTATGATTCTATTTTTGCATGTTATGCTAGTTAGGATGCAAACCTTGGACATTCTTATTTGCATGTATTTTAGAGAAAACATAGATCCAAGGTTATTAGGGTTGCATGTACACCTTAGGAGTGTTAGAATGCTCAAAACCCAACAGGTATAACTTGAGCAAGAAACACCTTCAGAATGGTTATCAATGCTCATGCAAAATAGACTATGAAGATAATTACCGATGACATTCCCCCAAGACGATAGAAACGCCACGACATCCATGTCGTACAGTAGCCCCGCTCTGCAATAACATTATTAGCACCTTTGCTCTGCATGATCGCAACAACAGTTACGTTGCATCACACCAACCATATCACACTCATCTCAATGAAGGAGTATCAAGTCAGCTCAAGTTTCATAAAAAATGCTTGGCTCGTCAGACAACACCATGACCCTCGTGGGTGAGTTCCGGTTGTTCCTTTTACTCTTTGATGCATTGGTGCTTTGTTTAGTCCGATCTGATCGGACTATGGGGGCTTGATGACACACAGTTTATACGACTAAGTCCAGTACAATGTCATTGGCCGCATACCAATCACATCGGACTGGGGGGACTTAATGATATATGGTCCATTAGCATGGCTTAGACAACTCTGGCGCGCCGACCTTGCTTGGCGCTCCCTTGCCAGCCTTGTTGGGGACTCCTTTGCCAGCCTTGCTGGGGACTCTCCTGCCGGCCCGACCTGGCGCTCCCTTGCCTAGCACTCCCTTTCTGGCCTTTCCTGGTGCACGCCCGCCACCCTTTCCCGGGGCGCGCCTGCCATCCACTCCCGGCGCCTCCGGCGGCCTTGCCCAACTCCTTGCTAGTTGGGCCTGAATATGGCTGATCCAAGGCCTGGCCTAATTCTCCTTGACCTAATTTTCCACTATAATGAGAATAGTGCCTCCTCCATGAAGAAGGACCTTTACCTTTGGCTCATCCGCCACCCTAGACTTTTCCCCTTAGCTTAGCCGCCACACTATACTCCGGTCGGGTAGCTCAGCCGCCACCCGCCGCTGTTAGCCACCATACACCACCACCAACACCAAGATGGTTTTCTCCAGCTAAGGATAACCATCTCAGATCTACCAGCTGGTCTAATTTGATCGTCGGAGTCCGCTCCCGAGGAACAGTACCTGGGGCGTCTCTAACGGCCTTGTCTGTTGTGACCTCGCAGATCTTCTCCGGCGCAGAAGCACACTCTCAGATCAGGAGGTTGGTGTTCTATGTCACATCATGTATATATGCTCATTAATTTGAAACATATGTCTTTATAAAAGCGAGTACATTACACTTTTACATACATACCAAGCATACTCGGCTTTTATAAACTTTATAAAATGAAATGCATTATGCCTAGTGACTTAACACTTAGCATACCCACACTACTATAACCGTTAATCTTCGGAGCGAGATACATATGTATAAATCTATATAGGGTTGACATTCCCACCTGCGGTTGCTAGCTACAACCTCTACCGATTAGTCGGAATGGGTGATAAGTGTCTACAGTTGTTACTACAACGTCCAATGAAGCGTTGTAAAGGGTACATTCAGTCACATATCTCGGTTATAGGACTCACTATAAACATTAACTAGAATATATATCTCTCTCACTACAAACCATGGGCTTGGTTGCTTTCAAAACTATTTGAAGTATGGAATTACTTATATAACAATATAGTTTGGTTTTCAAGAATATTCAAGGATTCTTTACAAAAAATGGTTTTAAGTACGGATTTACTTATACAAAGATACATTTTGGCTTTTAAAGACTCTTTGCAAACACATTCTTAACTATTGTTATACATACAAAGAAAATACTTTTTAGACTGATTAAAGTATTACTGTTGTTAGCAGAAAAGCCTATAACACTCACCAACCTTGTGTTGACCCTCAAAACTACATGTATTCTCACGAAATCACTAAACAGACATTCGAGACGGACTGGATTAAAAGTGATCTAGTTTACTTGTTGTTTATTATATGTGTATCTGTTAACGCAATTCATGTACTATTATTATCTGTAAAAACCTTGTATTCAAACATCAAGATGGAATGTAAATGCTATTTTGTTTATTGTTGTACATGTGCTATATATTCAGTTTACCTGTGATCCATGAAGTTAGTCGCATAGCCCGACATGTTCCGCCTCCTCGGTCGGGGGTGTGAGAAGATGGTTGTAATTTTAAGTATCGTTGGTGATTTCCATGAAAATGTTTTATAAAAGTCGTCTGTTTCTAATTCTATTAAATGATGTACTAAAAAAGAAAGAAAAATTTAGGGTGAAAATCATGGTGTTACATTTAGTTTTTCTTTTTCCCTCTCTTTAGAACCGTCCACCATAAGAGTATGGGTGGAGGTTGCTTGTTTTCACCATTACTTACACCAAATGTTGCTAACAAGTCATGACTTTATTAGAAGTATGGGATTCTTCTTATATGTGGAAGTATATAGAGGAGATTTAGAACAAAAACTAGCTAGTTCCTTAGCTCCTCCCATCTCCATGTCTTGCAAATTGTTTAGAAGATTTGAATGCTTACTAGTTGCTTATCCTTAAGACTTATTTGGTATATGTCATTAAGGATTAAGAACAACTAATATACAAGAAGGACTAGCATCCATGTCAAGTTAAATTTTTTTTGGTGTTTCTAACTAAGGTGGAATTCTACGTCTACATTCCCCATCAACTTCCAACCTCCAAAGAGAATCAAAGTCTTCAAAGTTGTAGTTATTTTCTTCCGATGGTTGTTTTAAACTTTCCCAGCTTTGGAAAATGATAATTTGTGGGTTAAAATGGTTTTAAGTTTATTCAAAATTTTAAAGCTTTTGTTGTCATTTTAGCGTTTTTAGAAACTGGTTTTTGAACAAAACCCAACAACCTCACCACACGGTATGTAAACTAGCTCATGGTTGGAGTCATTGCGCTATCATCCCATACATAACATATAATAATATCATATTGAAACCAATCAGTCAAGTAAGACACCACTAGTCTAAATAATTATACAATCATCTCATAACATTACACATGCATCCTACACACAGAGGACCCATACATGTGACATGTAATATAGTGAAAAAACTCAGATGAATCAAGTAGAATCCACTCACTAAAAAATCCACTAGGTAAGTCAACTATATGAACTATCTGATATCAACCAGAGGCCAACACTCAGTCTAATATTTAAATCCATCAAAGTTTGACCTAAAGTTAAACTTGTAAAAAAATTCAACGGTCAACGGGTCAACGCGTTGCAACCCAGCTCTTGGTCGGGCCGCAATTACTAGGCGACAAAATAGTCTTAACTGCCTTTCAAGTCTCTCATCATAACACCTCCTTGTTCGTGTCATGCTTTTCAAGGCATACTCCAATTCTTATTAAGTCCTTAATCCTTGAAGTAAGAGGCTCAAACCTTCCAAAAACCATCCTATGAGGTTCTTAATGGATAAAGTTTCTAACTTTATCCATATACAAGCCTCTAACAACACAAATTCCAACCCTCCATCTAAAAAGAGTCTAAAATTTTAGATCTATTTGCTTGGTTTAAAGGGAGCTCATGCATACTCTCATCTCACTTCCAAAAATTCCATAAATGACCAACAAACAAGTCTGAATCCTTTGGAGATTCCCCAACTCCAAGAATATCTTACAAAAAGGCACATAAGTGACCAAATACTCATCTAAACCCCAGATCTATGCATGAAACTCATAAAGTTAGGAACTTTATCACTTATAATAGTCTAAAAAGAGATAAGAAGGTTGGATCTTCTCTATATATTGCTTCCTTGCACCAAAAACTTTATTCTTCTTCTCCAAAAATTACTCTAAAGCACCAAGATCTCAAAAACACCAAAGAAGGAGGCAGAGGTTGCTCGCTAAGTTTTTTTTTTGGGGAATAGGCTATACAAAATAAGGAACACTAGAAGTTAGTGTCTTTAAATAGGGCTCAAGGTCCGAGGTTAGGGTTTGGGATGATTGAGGCTATGCATCGCGACCTACATAAGTTGTGTCGCAACTAAATGATGTGGCACGCGACGTGATATCAAGTTGACTCACCGCAATCCCCCAAAAATCCATTTGTATTATACTTTAAATAAATAACTTGGTAAATCCTAACCTACATGGAAAGTAGGTATTACAACTCTCTTACACTTAACAAGATTTCGTCCTTGAAATCCGCCTCCACAAACAACTCCGGATAGTGCCTACATGTCTCTTGCTCGTGATCCCAAGTCCACTCAAAACCCTTCTGATGTTGCCACTGCACCTTCACTACCCTAATTACCTTGTTGCACAAGGAACTCATATTCCTCTCCAAAATCGTAACTAGCCGCTCAACATAGTTCAAACTTTCATCCACCTGAATATCCTCCAACGATATCACTGTCATCTTATCTGCTAAAAACTTTCTTAAACTAGGAAACAGGGAAAGTGTTATGGATCTGATTTACCTCCTCAAACAACTCTAGATGATAGGTAACTATCCCAACACGTGTGAGGATCTGAAAGGGTCCAATGTACTTTGGGCTCAACTTGCCTCTATTCTGAACCGGGTAACCCCTTTCTAGGGAGTCGCCTTTATAAGAGCATAGTCCCCGACTTGGAACTCCAAATTGGACTGCCGCCAATCTGCATAACTCTTATGCCAACTTTAAGTTGTCTATAGTCTCTCCTGAACTCTTTGCATAAGCTTAGTGGTCTTGAGAAAAATATAAGTGATCCACATCACACGTTGGTCTAGATCTACCCAACAAATCGGGGTCCTACACTTCCTCCCATATAACTATTGGATTAAGGTGTCTACACCAGTAACTAAATTGGTATATTCTTGTAATTAGAATCCAAGTCCTTTTTGGGTTGCTCTCATAACAAGAACTTAGTTAGAATGACATTTATAGAGAGGGGGTAATTTGTTAGATTATTATATCATTGATAAACTAATTAGAAATTATGTGGAAATAATTTGTTAATATATTATGTGATTAATATATTAATTGGAAATGTAAAATTGGTTTGCTAATTTATATGATTAATAAATTAATATTAAATCAATTAGAATTAATTAATTATTAGTCAGAATTAATCTGGAATTAATTCGAGATTAATTGCAATTAATTAAAGGTCCAAACGTTGAATAGGACCCCGAGGAGGTCTAATTTAGGGTTCTCCTTGTCTCGTCCACACTATAAATAGGACCCCGAGGAGGTCTAATTGCGTGCATACTCTTCCTTGAAAGATACTCTGGCCGAAAATCTCCTCATTCCTCTCTCCTATTTTTTTCTAGTTCTAGGGTTTGGGTGTGAGCCATTAGGGACATCATCCATTTGGTGCTAAGCCTTCCAAGACCTACATTACAAGGAGATTGAAGTGATTTGTTTACTACAACAAATTAAAGGTATGTAATCCTAATCCCATGATTTCGATTATACTAGGGTTCATACTAGTTTTGTGTTCATAGTATGTTGCCTTTAAAGTGTTCTGACATAGATCTTTTGTAGGATGCATGTACCCTATTAATTCTTAATTGTTTTTCGCACTATACAATTTTGTTTTCTATAAAACCCAACAGTGGTATCAGAGCTTACGCTTGTAAAACATTGATTGCACATGATTTGAATCAAACTAAACCTATTTTTCGTAAAAACATTGATCTCACGATGTAACAGTGTATCTATCATAACATGAGAATGATTTTTTTCCAGATTTTCGGTAATTATCTTCGTAGTCATATTTATGGTGTTATTTTTCGTAATTATCCTGTATTAATTCTGTTTGATTCTGAATTTTGAATGCCTCGTGTGACAATTAATGAATCCCTAAATATTAGGATATATCCTTATTTGATAATTGATGTGTTTTTTATGCACTATTTTTTATTTATAAAGTTATCTAATCTCAAATAGTCTTAAACACAAATAGGCAGTGTACCTAGTCGTGATGTAATATAGTTTAAGGTAAGAAAGGGTGTCGAACACAGGGAACGTGATGGTTTAGATCAAATTATTCAAATGTTAACTAAATTAAACTAATTTTAAAGCTCAATTAATCAACGAAACTAAATAACTAAATGGAAACAATATATAATAAGTACTTCCACTAGAATACGAATCCCGTAAAATTTTATGTTTGATTTGTTAGAAGTGCAATGGATTAATGAATTGATTACCGAATTGTAATATGACTAGTTATCTTGATCGGATTTCGTAGTACTAGTAATTAATGAATAACTAACACAATGATCATGCAACTAGTGAACACATAATTTATTAAATATATTCAAACTAAGAACGATATGATCTAGTGATTTCTTGTTAATGATCATGACAATCAATCTAAGCATAGCATGGATATCTAATTTTCTCTAACACAATCATCGTCACTGATTTATATTATCTAACCCTAGGCTTATGATCAAAGTCCTAGTCATACAATCCTAATGATCATAGATTCATATGATTCAAGTACATCAAGATAGAATGATCATTTAATCCTAATAATACTCAACAATAAACAATAAAAATCATAACTTTAACATGAAAGGTAAAGAAATCAATCGAACACCAATAAAAATCAACATCTAGTGAAAGTAAAGGTTTTTACACCATATTCAGTAAACTAAAACAGAAAAACATCACCAAATGATTGAGAGACACGATCATCAAGCAAACCTGAAGTGAAATCTCGATACAATAGCGCATGAATCTTCAGATCCTTGCTCTAATTAGCTCTCTAGCTTCGAATCCGGCCCCAAAGGGTTCTTGGAAGGGTTTTTCTTCGTCGATAATCGTAGCCCTAAATCCTCTACCTCCTAGAATTTACCTAATGTCCGGAATATATATACTTGCCAAATTTTGATCACCAGGTCTTGGTTGACCGCCATCATGATGTGGTCCTCATGTTTATCCCGTAATCACCAAGCCAGCATCAATAATCACGAAGATTCCAATCACCATGTTGTTTTTGTTAGGAATTAGCATTTTCTCAAAACATAAAAGTCGTTCAAAATTTTGTCTAGTTTTCAGATCATTTTGAATCTCATCAATCTGAGTTACGAGTCATAAGATATGGCCACAACACTGAAGATGGGTCAAGCTGCCAGCAACATCCTCCGTTCTCCACCTTTTGCATCCCAGCTCCCATTTTAACTGTAATTGAACATTTTCAAGCATATTAAGTATCATATATCTAAAAATATAACATTTTAATCAAATATATTAAGATAATGGCCTAAAATATATAGTTAAATATGGCCATATCAATAATTTTTAATTAGTTAAATTAAATTGAAAGTAACTGTCTTCTTCATCAACCTGGTCAATGGAACTACGATCCTGGAGAAATTCTCAATGAACCTCCGATAATATCCTGCTAAACCCAAGAAGCTCCGAATCTCAGATGGAGACTTTGGAACCTCCCACTGCATCAAGACCTCGATCTTAGAGGGATCAACCAATACCCCCGTCTCATTGACAAGATTCCCCATAAACTGCACTTCGTGCAACCAAAACTCACACTTGGAGAACTTGGTATAAAGCCTCTCCCTCCTCATAGTCTCCAGAACCTCTCATAGATGATCTTCATGCTTCTCCTTGGTCTTAGAATAGACCAGGATATCGTCAATAAATACAGTGATAGACCGATCAAGCATTGGTCTACACACACAGTTCATAAGATCCATGAACGCGGATAGGGCATTGGTGAGCCCGAAAGGCATCACCACGAACTCGTAATGACCATAACGAGTCACGAAAGCAGTCTTCTGGACATCCTTATCTCTGAATCTTATTTTATGGTATCCTGAACGCAGACCGATCTTGAAGAACCAAGATACACCCTATAACTCGTCGAATAAGTCATCAATCCTCATAAGTGAATAACGGTTCTTCACCGTTAGCTTGTTCAGCTCCCGATAATCCTTCCACATCCTGTGGGAGCTGTCTTTCTTCTTCACAAACAAAATCGACACTCCCCATGGTGAACTACTCAGTCTGATAAACCCTTTGTCTAAAAGCTCCTTCAGCTGTGTAGAAAACTCCTGCATCTCCGACGGTGCTAACCGTTAGGGTTCCTTGGCTATCGGTGTCGCACCTCGAACCAGATCTATACGGAACTTCACCTGCCTTTTCAGAGGCATCCTAGGAAAATCTTCCAGAAACACATCCGAGTATTCCCGAATAACTGGCATATCCTCGATCGTACTCTTTCTCTCCTCCCTGGTGTCGAATACGTTAGCTACAAAACCAGAATATATTTGTTGTATATATTTCCTAGCTCTCACGGCTGACAAGAAAGCTGATCCACGCTGCGCACCTTCTCCATGAATAATTAATTCTCCTCCACTTGGGGTTCGAACCCGCGCTGACTCGTGCTCGCAATCGATCATCGCCCCATAAGGGCTCAACCAGTTCATCCCTACAATGACCTTGATTTCGTGTAGAGGAATAGGAATCAAATCAATCGGGTATTACTTTCGGAATAACTCAAGAGTACAACCCTGATGAACCCTCGATACACTCACTGAACCATCATCGACTATCTCCACCTCCAACGGATAATAAAGTTCCCCAGGAGCATCATCAAATCTCTTGCTAGGTGCAAGATATACAAACGATCAGGTAGCGCCAAAATCAAAAAGAACCAAAGTAGGCAATCTGTTCACTAAGAACGTCCCTAAACATTACAACGTGAAACATAAGAAAATCCCTGCTCGGCCGTTAGCTGAAAAGCCCTGCTCTTCACTACAGGGGCTGTCTGCTTGCCCTACCGGCCATCTGTGATCCTCGAAGTCGCCGGAGCGGGTGGTGTAACCGCTCCTACGGCCAAACTCAGGAAATCGGCCTTCTTGTAGACCCTTTGATTATAATGAAAGCAAATCAGACCTGAAGCATAGGGGTGGTGGTAGTAGTGCAATCCCTGTCAAAGTGCCCTGTCTTTCCGTACTTATAGCAGCCCGAACCACTCGCCCTGCAAATCCCGTCATGCATCCTACCGCACTTTCCACAGCGGCCCCGAACCTAATAGCCCCTCGATCTAGACTCAAAAACCTTGGGTTTCTTTGTTGAACCCCCAGGTGTCTGCACCTGCTAAATAGCTAACTAGCTCCCTGATATTTTATCTCATCATGTCGTGGTACCGAGTCTTCTTCATCTCCTCATCTGCAGCATACCGGGGTACTAATAAATCCCTCTCTCAGAACTTGGCGGTGATCTATGACACAGTCTTAGTCGTTTGACGCATATCCTGGAACTCCCTCGCCAACTGTTTCACCTCAACAACCAATGCAAACTCTGCTTGGAACCATGTCACAAAATCTGACCAGGTCATGGCCTCGGTGGTTGGTGTACCCAGAGCATAACCAACCTCCTCCCACCAATCCCGGGCTCGCTCCCTCAGACATCTTGCAGTGAACCTCACCTTCAACCCCTCGGGGCAGAAGCTAGTCATCTGAGCACACTCTATGTCAGCTATCCATCGTATGGTAGCATTAGGGTCCTTCTCCCTAAAGAAGAGTGGTGCCCCACATCCCCTGAAATCCTTGAAGGAGAGAGTGCGGGCTCCATACTGACCAGTAGATAGCTCTGCTCTAAAGGCCTATAAACGCTCCTCTATGAACTCAATGATACTCTCATTGATCGAACCGAACATCACCAAGGTCGCATCAAGGATGCCTCTCATAATCACATATGCGATGAACTCACGTAACCCCTCATAAATTGGTTCGGTGCCCATGGCCGAACCCGATCCAGATCCCGAACCTCCTGCTCCACCACGTGTCATCACCATGTTGAAACACAATACATAAAAAATTAGTACACGCACGAAGAGGTTCACACTCCTAAATTTTCTCAAAATCATCAAGACCTTCCTTGTCTCGGGTATAGATCCTGTGTTTTCAGTAGTACAGACCCAATGCTACCTTCCACACCTATCTATACCTCTCTCAAGGATTGTCTCAAATCCTCCAAGCCATTTTCCTACTATTAATTACTTCACTCACACTATAAAGCGTCCTATGCGCTAAGACATATCCAAGGCTTTCCTAATATTCCCTTTTTCCCATCTCCCTCTGACATCATTTGTAGAAGAGACTCCCTCCAACACCCTCTAACTACCGCATGAATACAGTTACATGTTATGGACATCAGATAAATTTTGTGACTACTAGATACCACCCTACAACGGTTGGACTCAAACAAGATCTGCGCAATATGGTTGAATCTAACCTTCAAAAATTATCCTATCCCCATAACACGCAATTTAACGCATTCGATTAATAATTATCCAACACCAGTGGAGTCCCTAGAAGCACAAAGAAAGCAACATTCAAGCATTGGGTTCTAAACCAGTGCACTACCTATTCAGGCCATTCTATCTACTCATCTAAAATATATACTAGCTTGCATGTAACATCCCGTTTTAAATAGAATAATTAAAATAATAAACCCGGGACCCCGAGAAGTAATTTTATTATTATTTTATATTATTATAGCCCAAAATCGAATAATAATTAGCGGAGTGTTGGTTTCCTGGAGCCAAATGACAAGATTTGAATCTCCGAGGGTCAAAGTGTAATTTTAGGATGAATTGTGTAAAGATTTTTAGAAGTTAGGGGTGTTTGGTAAGTATTGGACTGAATTTGAAAGAAATTTAAGAAGGCGGGGGTTGAATCGTAAATTTCGGATTCATTTTGAAAAGATTAATAAGGGGAGGGGCCATTGTTGTTATTATGGGGAGAAGTTTATGAGTCGGGTATATAACCCATCATTACCCTCGTTCAAACCCTAACCCTAAAGCGTTGAATGCAGTCGCCCCCTCCTTCACCTCCTAGCCTCATCCGCCACCTCGTCGTCTGCCGTTTTACCATCGAAACACCACCACTACTACGTCGCCGGACGTCGTGCGTAGTCGAGGAGAGACCACCGAGAGCAGTCGAAGGTAGCTACACCGGTTAGAGATCGGAGAACCGTTGTTGTGATCGCTGCCACCACTCCGAACGGTCGCCAACTGTTGCTGCCAATCGCTAGGTTCGCCGTTGCCGCCGTTTCTCTTGTTGCTGAAGACCAAGACCGGCGGTGGAACGTCGTTCAGTAGGATATGAAGGGAAGTAAGTCGTAGCGCCTATGCCGCCTCCTCCTTGTTTGTGAAGCCGGAGAAACGAGACCAAGGTTTGCCACCACTGTGCCACTGTTGCTGCCTTCGTATGCCACCGTGAGGTGGGTGGTCGCGTTTATTTCCGAGCAAGCGTGCTTAGTGTGTGTGTTTCCGTTAGGAGGGCGTGTGTATATGTTCTGATGTTAGTGTGTTCCATTTGTGAGGTTATCTTGGCCGGATTTCTTGATAAAAGCCACCATCTACCACCGTCGGCCACCATAAGGTGGTTGTGTGTGTGTGTGTTGTATTAGTGTGTGTGTGTGTGTGTTCTTTGGGGTTTAACATTGTAAATTGTAACAAAAAAATTGAATAATGAAAAGAAAAACTCAAACCACCATCGTAGGGTGGTGGTTGCCGCCACCAGTCGTCGTGTTGGGTGGCGGTGTGCCTCGTTTGCATTTTGACTCGTTTGGGCATGCTTGAAACCCTAGTGGGCCCAATGAAACCCTAATGGGCCCAATGAAGCCCTAATTGACCTAAAATCCAAATCATGTGACTAGTGGACTAGTATTGGGTTGGAAACCCTAATTAGGGTTTGGAAAACCCTAATGGCATAAAACCCTAATTTTGGGGAATTATCGGGACCCGAACTTGAATTAATTACGAAACTTAAAATATTAATTAATGATCAATTGCAAATTAACCTAAAGCAATATTGGACTTAATGGATTAAGTCCTTAATGGATTAAGTCCTTAATGGATTAAGTCCTTAATGGGTTAAGTAGGAACGCTTAACCCTAATCGTCATTTCATGTGAAAACCCTAATTTCACTTGGGCCTTAAGTTGGGCCTTCCTATTGGGCTTTAGCGATTGGACTATTGATGGGCTATCCAAGAACAAGTTAATGGACCAAAATAATTAGATGGGCTTTAGAATAAGGCCCATGTTAGGACTTGGGCCCAATTTGGAAAATTGGGCCATAGATGGGCCATAACTGGGCCCTTATGATTATGAGAGATTAGGCCACTAGAATGCCAAGTGTTGGACTAAGATAGATGGTTGGGCCTAAAGGTAAGGCTCATGCGAAGGGTTGGGCCCAATTTGGAAAATTAGGCCATGTGTTGGGCTTTGGCCCATTAGTTGACTATTGGGCTTTTGTAGTGTGAGTTGGACCTTGGGCTTGGAACCCAATTATTAATTGGGTATTGTTTGATGTGGACAGTTCGGGAATTTGTCAACCAGCAGCTGGAGTTTTATCCGCGGGACTTCAGCAGTGCCAGGTGAGTTGTCTTCACTATGCTAAGGGGTCTAAGGCACCAAGGCCGGCCCATAGGATTTGATATCCTAGCAGTATTGATATGTTGAGTATGTGTTAGCTATGCATGCTAGTTTATCATGCTAGAGGGTAGATCTGTAGGACTACCTGTGTTATTATCTGATTATGTTGTATGTGCATTAGTTGTGTTATATGTCGACAACTTATGTGGGATGGGTTAAGGTGATATTGCTCCGTGCGGTAACCAACAAACCTGGGAGCATTCCAGATACGAGCTGAGGGGCGGGGCATGTCAGACTCGTACTGTGGGCTCGGAAGAATTTTAGTTACGAGCTGAGGGAGACTCGTACTATGGGCTCTATGGCAATCCAGATGTGAGCTGTGGGCCCAGAAGGTAATCTAGACTCACACTATGGGCCCAGGGGTAATCCAGTCTGCAAAGCTGTGGACCCAGTACATGTTATTTGTATGTGTTATTTGCAGTGTAGGAGCATCCCAAATACGAGCTGAGGGTCGGGCAAGGCATGCTAGACTCATACTGTGGGCTCGGTGGCAATCCAGATGTGAGCTGTAGGCCCGGAAGGCAATCCAGACTCACACTGTGGGCCCAGGGGTAATCCAATCTGTAAAGTTGTGGGCCCATTGTATGCTTTTTTGTTCATTATGTTATGATATTGATCTTATTGTTATGTGGACTGTATGTGTATCAGTATTTTGGGGGTAACTCACTAAGCCTTCGAGCTTACATTTATCAATTATTGTTTCAGGTGCATCTGATGATTGCGAGAAGGCAAAGGCGTGATCGTACAGCTCCTCACTTTTTTTTACTACGTTTCTGGGATACTCTGATATAGAACTGTTTTGAAAACAAATTGGTAATAACTGTTGGTTTCTAAATATTTTAAAAAGTTTAAATTTGGCCTGATTTTTATGGGTGTTACATTGCAATTCTAAAGGCTCATACAACCAGCATACAAGGCATCTCTCCTACCATCCTACCATGCAATTACAAGTAGACTCTTAACAATAATCTATGATGTTATACACATATACATATACTGAAACTATAAACATGTATGGTATTTTGGGAAATACTTACTTGAGCTCGGCTGATATCACGCATCACACCCCTTTCTTTATAAAAATCTATTTAGAAAATCCACTTTCTTCAAAAAGATTACCAATTCCTCGGTTTGAGTTCAGACATAACTGAGAGTGTGCCTGAATCCCTCAAACCAAGGACTGATACTAACTTGTAACGTCCTAAAAATTACTATGTAAAAATTTCATTTTAAAACCAACAGAAACGTCATTTATTCATTGCAAATCCATCAAAATGTGATAAAATATAAAATAGTTATCAGAGTACAAATCATGTCATAAAATGCGGAATGCTGGTGGATGCAGTGCGATCATGCCGGGCCCTTCCCTTTCGAACTGGAAGTACCTGAAACCATAAACATAAAACTATAAGTACAGAGCTTAGTAAGTTTCCCCAAAATACTCATACCAAACATACATAACAGCTCAAAAGTAAAACTAGTTCTATTTCACTCCCTTCGGTATCTTTCAACCGGTACAACGTCTATTTCACCCCTTTGGTATCATTCAACCAACATTGGGTATATTTCACCCTCTTTGGTATCTTTCAACCAGTACTAGGTCTATTTTACCCCCTTCGATATCTTTCAACCGGTATTGGGTATATTTCACCCCTATAGCTAAGCATACAATCATATCAGCAACAATCATAAAGACAACAAGCATATACAGGCATATCAGTAAGTGTCACAAAGGCACTATCATCCTACAAGCATAATCCAGTGGGCAACATTGGTGCCTTCGACCCGCAAGTATAATGAAGAGATTCACCTAACAAACGATAATCAACTGCTACTGCTCCTACTGCTGTGAATACAGATGTTGCAAACTACCTATACATCCATACAAAGTACAACCTTAGCTTCCTTTCCAAAAACAGGGGTTTAACCAAAAGTCAACACAATTCAAAAGTCAAAGTCAACGGTCAAGGTTGACCCTTCATGTTGTGGCCAACCTTGGCCACTTCGTGGCCTTCAAACGAAAAAATAGACACGTTTTCCCCAGTCACCACACCCTGGAAACCTAGACTATGCCGTGCACACTTGGTTCAAAGTGTCTTAATGGGTTAAGCCGAATCCTCCCATCCCAGAGGTTCCAAATTCCAAATATGATCATTATTATGGTCTAAATGGATAAAGTTTCCAACTTTATCCCGTGAGACCCACCAAGAGGTCTAGATCTCAAGTCTTAAGTCTATAAAGTATAACTATGGCATGAACTTAATCAAGAAGCACTTAATCCATTAAGTCTCAATCCCATTGGCTCCAAAAGAGCTTATGATACTAAAACCATCCTAGAGATTAGTGCTTTTTAGACATGCATGCCCAATGCATGTCTTGGACTCGCTTAGGTCATAATGGGGGTTTATGACTAAAATCTTATGCATGGCTCAAACAACCCACCAAAATTCATATCCAAATCATGAACTACTCCAAATGATCCACATATTCATAAATGGGACAAAATACAAGATCTGACACTCTATAATAAAAAAAGGTGGAACCTTGAATACTTACAAGGGTCAAAATTTAAGCTAGTAATGGAGATAAGGACTCCCTTGTTGATCCTTGGCTTACTCTTTGTTGCTTGTTCCTTTAAGACCTCTCGAAAGCACTCAATAAAGCTTCAACAATGGAGGAAAAGCAGTTAAGGTTTCTTCTGAGTTTAAGAGGGTGGTGAAGGCTGAGGGTGAGCAAACCCCAGCCTCCTCATTCCTTTAAAAAGGTGCAAAACCAAAAAACTAGGATTTAAGACGTCAGCAGCGGCCACGTCGTTGCCTTCCTTGCCACGTCGTGGTAAGTCAAAAGACTCGTGACTGGAAAATGCCCCGCCACGTCGTGGCCATCCTTCCCACTCTGTGGCGATTCCCCAAAATCAAATCTTAAATTAAAATAAAACATATCTCAAAACCGGATATTACAAAAATGTATGACTATATAGTCAAAGTAATTCGTTCCTTTTGCCTTAACAAGTAAAGGGATATCTTTGGGCCCCTCGATGATTTGTTGTCGACATATAAAGTGCTTGGTTGAGACTGAACTAAATTGATGTTTTCAATTAGTATTCTGAATTCAGTCGTTATAATTCGGGAAATCGATAAACAGAATCTTCGTCTATGAGATTGATTCTAATATATGTCTCATGTCCATACGATATCTTGTAGAACGAATGAATATTTGATCAATTATATCTTAGGGCCAAAGTTTGATTTGAATTAAGTTCAGAAGTGGCTTTGGAAAGCACTGTTTGTTGTTTAGTTTAAGGTCTATACTTGCAATTTTTGTTACAGACTTATCCAAGTAACAGACTGTTGGATTAAGGTGTCTAAGCGGGTAAGTAAATTGGTATATTCTTGTAATTATAAGCAAAATACTTTTTTTGGTTGCTCTCATAACTAGAACATTGTTAGAATGATATGTGTAGAGAGAGGATAATTTATTAGATTATTATATGATTGATAAACTAATTAGAAATTACGAGGAAATAATTTGTTAATATATTATGTGATTAATATATTAATTGGAAATATAAAATTGGTTTGTTAATTTATATGATTAATAAATTACTTGAAATCAATTAGAATTAATTAATTATTAGTCAGAATTAATATGATATTAATTCGGGATTAATTGTAATTAATTAAAGGTCCAAGGGTTGTAATTGTTCATAATTGAACAAGAAAATAAAATTCTAGAACTTATATAATGGTGAACAAAATTTAATAGTATTCTAGGGTTTCTGGATTATTCATAAAGATGATAAGGATATCATATTTGAATAGAATAAAATTTGAATATTTTATTATTAAAATCTAAGGTTTTCCTTGTCACATTCACACTATAAATAGGACCTCAAGGAGATCTAATTTCATACATACTCTTCCTTGAAAGATACTATGGACGAAAATCTCCTCCTTCCTCTCTTCTCTTGTCTTTTAGTACTAGAGTTTGGGTGTGAGCCATTAGAGACATCATTCATTTGGTGCTAAGCTTTCCAAGACCTACATTATAAGGAGACTGAAGTGATTTGTTTACTACAACAAATCAAATATTGAAGTGATTAGTTTACTACAACAAATCAAAAATATGTAATCCTGATCCCATGACTTCGATTATACTAAGATTTATACTAGTTTTGTTGTTCATAGTATGTTGCCTTCAAAGTCTTATGACATAAATCTTTTATAGGATGTATGTACCCTATTATATGTTAATTGTTTTCATCATTGTACAATTTTGTTTTCTATAAAACCTATCAATAACATCTCAAAAGGAGGCATATCGATACTCGAGTGATAACTCTTGTTATATGAAAACTCTCCAAAAGACTATATAAATCTCAATCCTCACAATGTCAATAACACATGCCTACAACATATCCTCTAAAGTCTGTATCGTCTATGGTAGTTGGTCTGTTTGAAACCACAAAAATTAGGACATTATGAGAGGCAATTTAGTAAACGATTCACTTTTTGTGTGTGTGTAACTATGTGAAATTAATGATTTGTATAATTCCCATACTATCTTAAGTAACGATCTCAATTATTTATAGCTAGTTTCGAAATTTAATATTTTTAATAAAATATTTAGAAAAGTAAACATCTTATAATTTTTGAAATTTTATAATTTATTAAAGATATGGTTAACATGCTAAAATTAACGTTTAAGCTGTTTTTCTTTTCTCTTTTATTGTAATATAGTGTCTAACGATATCAATAAAATCACTTATAAACTAACTTAAAAAAATCATTTGTGATAACATATTAATAAACTTATCGAGATTTTTCCATACGTTTTCATATATAACATTATATGTTCATTTTACCGCTATATACCATTATATGTCATTTTATAAGTATCATTTAGTTTATAAACCAATTTTTTTGAAACCTATTTGAGATAACATCTTATTGATCTTAAAGAAAATTTTTCATAAGTTTTCAAATATACGAGTATGTGGTCATTTCCTCTATGTTCAATTATATGTCATTTTATATTTGTCTTTCTAGTTTACAACTACTTTGTATTAAAAACTTAAAAACTGTTACTTTATCCTATAGTTTATCAACTATTAGCAAGTTTTTTAGCTAAAAAATTATTTTCATAAAATTTTTGAAATACATGTTAAATGCGTATTTGACAAAACTAAATGGATGTTGGTAATTAATAATTGGTAGCTAGAAGCCGAAAACTATAAGTTTATTTGTATATAAATGTTAGACAAAAATAGTTGAACGCATTTGAAATATGTACATTTACACAAAAAGTCATTTCTTCAAAAAAAAATAAAAAATAATAATAAATACATAAGCTATGTATTTAAGGGTAATCTAGTAAAATTGTACATATCATGCTGAAGTTTTTTTTCATAAAAAAATGGTAAGCTGCATCATCTCAACGATCCACGTTGACTGTCCTACGACCCACGTGGGAGGTCAACCGCAACACACTAGCAATATGTTGGGTGTGCTAGGATTTGAACCATGATCTTTTGTAAAATTTCACTCATCAACCACTAGGCTACCATCGCCGGAATGAAAACTTTTTTTTTAATTGTTTTTTTTAATGAGATTTTTCTTAATTGTCACTTCAAATAGTTTTTGGATTTGAGCTTTTCATTTTAAAACAAAAGTTTTAAGGTCATACTTTCGAACAAAATTTTTTATTTAAGTTTTTTTATTAAAAGCTAAAAATTAAAACCTTTTTGAAAATCTAAAAAATTAACTACCGGGTAAGGCCGTATTTGATAGAATAGATGAAAAACTATATTTTAGTCGGAAACCTAGATGTTAGCTGATAAGCTAGCTTGTAAATTAACAATGTTTGGTAAAAAAATAATTGATATGTTGGATTGTGAATATAAAATACATAAATGGACATTCAAATATATAACTAAAAGCTTATGTTAGATATAATTAAGGACATATTTAAATATTTCTGAAAGGGTTTCATAAGCTTGTAAAAGACTTTCAAAATAATTTATCAAATTAGCTTATAAACTAATTTATAAGTTATAATAAGTTATTTTATGGTTTTAATAAACAACAAATTACAATAAACTAGTATATAAATTAACTTATTTTTACCAAATACGATTAAAAATAATTGAAATTATATGTTTAAACACTTGTGTTGCTTTAGTACTTTGTAGTGTGTAATTTTTTAACAAAAAGATACACAAACATTAAACAATATGAATTCCAATCGACAATCATATAACTAACATTCTTAACCTAATGTGGTTAGTGGTATAAGTCGTGTCCCATCGCTCTCGTTTGAGTCTATTCCTTTGCTTACATTAAAATTAAAAGTTGTATCCAATTTTGATTTGAAAAAGATATTTGCTTTTTTCCTTTCAAAAGTAAGCATGATTAATAAAAAGACTTAAAGGACTATATACAAAGATGTAATGTAATAATATATTTAACCTATTTATTGATTATGTGTATGTTTTGTAGTAAACCCTTCAAGGGGCTGTTCACGGCCGAGAACAGTTCACGGCCGTAATCCCCTTCACGGCCGCAAACCTTCCCAAGTCGTGAACTTGGCTGAAAACCCGTTTTCTCCGATTCAATCGACTCCGGTAACATTCCTAAACCAAAAGCAAGGGTTTTCCAACACTTTAAATAATGGTTTCGCTAATAAATGCATATGTGTATTTAATTGATATTAGGATCCCGTTAAGTGCCGCGTACATCAACCTGAGGGTCTTCACTCTCAGTTTCGTTGTCCGACATTTCACGCAACCGACAGTGAGTTCATACCCATATGCTTTTACTGTTTTTAATATTTTCAGGGGGAGTGTACAAGCCAAACACAAATGATTTTGTAAATTTATACAAAAGGATTCCAACACGATTAAAACTGATGCAATTGATACATCCATATGTTTTTCACATTTTCTAAAATATTTAGATATTTTATCCTTTTTTGTATTATGCTGAACATAAGAGAGGCTTTCAACTTACTACCAATTTGCATAGTTTTCAGATCAATTCATGAACCAAATACATAATATTCATGCAAACTATAATAGGTATAGTTTGGGGTTTTTGCTATACAGTTTTACAAATTCAGAGCTTATACAATGTTAAACATATAAACTACGACAGACTTAGTTTATGATATTCATTTATATTTCTCGGGTAACAAGGATTCATTACCAAATAGTTATTTAAGTATAACTATTACTCTATAAAGTATACGAATTGATGTAATCACAAAAGAACAATACAGAACTATATGTAAACTAGTTAATACAAGATTGTGAGACAACTCTTCATTTGTACCTTTCGAGGTACAGGTTAAATCCTATCTTTTAGTATAATCAGAGTCTCCTGGAGGGAGAGCGTGAGATTTGTGAATAGATCTATTCGGGATTGACAATCCCACACCTAAACTGCTAGCTATAGTTAGGCAGACATGCCTGGGGTGACAAATATCATACCGTCCGACGCCTGAAGAACGTCGTAGAGGTCATCAATCATATCAAGCATGGTTATACGACTCACAATAATATAAACTAACCTTTCGTTTATGGTATTTCATTCTTCATTAGTTTTATTTTAATTAATAGAACTACTATACATTATACTGGAGGGTTCCAGGGGATAAAACACATGGTTTTATTTTAATGAATGAAACTACTATACATACTGGTAATGACCATGGTTTTCCAACTGGACATTCTATACATATTGGTGATAGCCAGGGTTTTCGTACTTATAGATCACTGTAACAAACTCATACATTAGAAAATATTAGATTTTCTTGGAAACATGTAAACATTTTCACTGATTCATTAACCGGTTTTCATCACAAAAACATGCTTATGAACTCACCAGCTTTTATGCTAATACTCTCTTTTCAAAATCGCTTTTAATTCTCATGAAATCAGTAGACAGGTACCTCAGCAGACTTTTGAGAAGATTGAGCATATAGAGTCACGTCTTTATATTTTGTTATACTTTTGATGTATATGAATGCGAATCAAACAGATGTAAATAATTTTTATATATTCAATGTAATGGTTGTGTTTACTTTGATTACTATGATGCAATTGTTGTGATACTACATATGACATCATCCACCCCCGAACGTTTCCGCCGTTTCGGTTTGGGGGTGTGACAGATTGGTATCAGAGCTCTTGTTTATAGTGAACTAAGTATACCGAGCCTTACATGGTATACAACTATAAACACTAAAAGGGCCGAAACGCTCTGAAACTAAAAGTATACTTTAAAATTTTATTATTTTACCAAAAGTATACTAGTATACATATGTACAAGAAACTATAACTTAGTAAGAACTACATAAAAGTATTTAGGACAAGTTGGACACTACGGTTAAGCCTGAATAGTTATGTTATCATATGTGGGGCCAATATAACTTGATCAACTATATTTGTCCGATATATGACCAACATGTGTTTGGGAGTGACTGTGGTGTTGCGACAAGTCTAAAACTCACCAAATCATACACTAATGAAGCACATAGTTAAAATACTATAGGAGTATTTTATGATTTTATAACACTGCATAAGTAGTACAAATCCTCACAAATGAAAGGCCTGTAATTCCTTGTTTATGATAGTAAACCTTTATTGTTGATCTCTGTTATCGCAGTAGGGTTTAGATATATCTTGCTCGAAAATATCCAATTCCTGATCAGCATAGAAGTCTTATCGTCATTTTTCCCTTGTATCTTTTAGAGAAAGATGCCTCCTAGGAAGAGACCCAACAAGCAGAACAACGATCCTCCATCGCCGCCGCCTCCTCAGTTTGATCTTGTCATGTTCCACGCAGCAGTTACAGCCGTTGTGGCTACTACAATTTCACAAATGTATCTGGGCGGTGCTGGCGGATCAGGAAGTTGACCCAATCCCCGTAATCTTGACGGCGGCCAGGGACACCTGAAGGAGTGTTCCTACAAAGATTTCATGAATGCGAAATCCTTCGATGGAAATGGAGGAGTCATTGCCCTAACCCGGTAGTTCGAGAAGATCGAATCAATTTTCGAGATTTGTGCATGTTCTGAGGCCAGCAAGGTGAAGTTTGCCGCCGGCACTTTCACCGATAGAGAATTGACTTGGTGGAAGCTGGGTCAAATCCCTAACTTTGCCAGTAGCCAATGCCATGGGTTGGGAGAGTTTAAAAGAGTTAATGCTTGTTGAGTACTGGCCAATGGGCGAGATGCAAAAGTTGGAGCACGAGCTCTGGAACCTAAATATGAAGGGTTCCGACATTGCTACTTATACAGCTAGATTTTGCGATCTGTCTCTTCTATGTCCGGGGATGGTCACCCCGGAAAGCAAGAAAATAGAGAGGTACATTTGGGGATTGACGCCGCAACTCAAGGAAATGTTTTGGCTGCTAAACCTCTCACATTCGATAGCACCAAGTGTTTAGCGCAAACTCTTATAGATCACGGGGTTGATCTTGATGCAGTGGCAGCCGTTCCGGAACCACCAAAGGCGAGTGGTGGGAAGAAAAAGTTTTGAAACAAGCGTAAGGGCCAGTCTTCGTAGGAGCCCTCCAAGAAAAAACAAGTAGTGGCAGTTCATGTTGCTACCACTCCTGCTACTACCCCTACAGTTCAAACACCTACCAGTAGATATGTTGGTACCCTTCCAAGGTGTAACAAGTGCAACTTTCATCATCATGGGAAGTGTCGCGAGATGTTGTGCAATAGTTGTGGTAAGAAGGGACATACAGCTCGATTTTGCAAGACACCAGCTCAACCAACCAATCAGACTCCTGAAGCGGGCGTTGGTCAAGCCTGTTATGGCTGTGGGGAGATCGGGCACTTCAAGAGAAATTGCCCCAAGACAACAACAGTTAGCAACACAGGGAGAGTGCTAGCCATGGGCCAGGAGGAAGCGGTCGCTGATCCCACCGTTGTTACGGGTGCGTTCTTTCTCGACAACTCTTATGCATGCATTCTTTTCGATTCTGGTGCGGAGAGATGTTTTGTTAGTCATACATTTAAGCATCTTCTCAAGCATGAATCCCAACCTTTAACCGAAACATTTATCGTCGAGATGGCTAACGGAAAGAAAGAGACCACTAACGACGTATTCATAGGCTGTACCCTTACCCTAAACGACCCTTCCATTCCAATTGACCTTATGCCGGTTTCCATAAAAAGCTTCGATGTCATCATTGGCATGGATTGGTTGAGCCCCAATCGTGTTGATATCCTTTGTTACGAAAAAGCCATTCGCCTCAATCTGCCCTCGGGCAAAGCTCTCATAGTGTATGGTGATAAACTCAGCACGAACCTTCGTATCATTTCATGCATCAAAGCCCATAAATATCTGCGAAATGAGTGCCATGCATTCCTATCCCATGTCATTAATGAGAGGCAGGAAGTTAAGGACCTCGAGAGCATCCCCGAAGTCTGCAACTTTCCTGATGTTTTCCCCGAAGATCTTCCCGGAATCCCTCCTGAGCGCCAAGTCGAGTTCTGAATCGACTTAATCCCCAAAGCTACCCCTGTAGCCAAATCCCCTTACCGTCTAGCGCCAGCAGAAAAGCAAGAGTTATCCAGCCAGCTCAATGAGCTACTCAGCAAGGGATACATCAGACCAAGTTCCTCACCCTGGGGAGCCCCGGTCTTTTTTGTGAAAAAGAAAGATGGATCATTTCGGATATGCATAGATTATCGTGAACTGAACAAGCTTACCATCAAAAACCGTTACCCTTTACCTAGAATCGACGACCTCTTCGATCAACTCCAAGGAGCCAACTATTTCTCAAAGATAGACCTGAGATCAGGGTACCACCAGTTGCGAGTCCATGAGAGTGATGTTCCCAAGACAGCATTCCGAACTCGTTATGGTCACTGCGATTTTGTAGTAATGCCTTTTGGTCTAACGAATGCACCCGCAGTATTCATGGATCTGATGAACCGGGTGTGCCTCCTTTTCCTAGACAAGTTTGTGATAGTTTTCATTGATGATATACTTGTCTACTCTCGGAGCGAGGAAGATCATAGACAGCACTTGAGGCTAGTGCTAGAAACTCTAAGAGCGGAGAAACTTTATGCAAAGTTTTGAAAGTGCGAATTCTGGATCAGAAAAGTAACTTTCCTTGGTCACGTGGTTAGCGAGGAAGGTATACACGTGGACCCTTCCAAAATCAAGGCGATTGAGAATTGGTCAGCACCGAAGACGCCCACAGAAATCCACCAATTCTTGGGTCTTGCTGGCTACTATCGTAGGTTTATCTAAAATTTCTCCAGGATTGCTAATCCTTTAACCACCCAGACTCAGAAAGGTATACCCTTTAGTTAGGGAGAAAAGCAAGACATTGCGTTCCAAACATTGAAGCAGGCCCTATGCAGCGCACCTATTTTGTCTCTGCCTGAAGGGACGGAGGACTTCGTGGTCTACTGCGATCCATCCAATTAGGGCCTAGGCTGTGTGCTCATGTAACGAGGAAAGGTTATTGCTTATGCCTCGAGACAGCTGAAAGCACATGAAGTCAATCATACAACTCACGACCTGGAGTTCGGAGCAGTGGTCTTCACACTAAAGATTTGGAGACATTATCTCTACGGGACCAAATGCACTGTCTTCACCGACAATAAGAGCTTACAACACATTTTTGATCAGAAAGAGTTGAACATGAGGCAACGGCGATGGGTTGAGCTACTCAACAATTATGAGTGCGATGTACGCTATCATCCAGGCAAAGGCCAATATGGTAGCAGATGCCCTCAGTCGGAAAGAGTATTCAGGTCGTAGAGTGAAGGCACTTACAATGACCATCCATTCCCATTTGTCCGCACAAATTAGAGAGCCTCAATTGGAAGCCTTAAAACCAGAGAACGTGGTGGATGAATCCTTGAGGGGAATGGAAAAGAACTTAGAGATCAAGGGAGACAGAGTTTATTATTTTATGAACCGGATCTGGGCACCGAAGTTCGGAGGTTACAGAAAGGTTGTCATGAGCGAAGCTCACAGTACTAGATACTCTGTTCACCCAGGTTCGGATAAGATGTATCTGGATCTCAAAAAGCTATATTGGTGGCCAAACATGAAAGCAGAGATCGCTACCTTCATGGGCAAGTGCCTGACTTGCACCAAGGAGAAGGTGGAATATCAAAAGCCCTGAGGTTTGCTTCAACAGCCAGAAATACCTGAGTGGAAGTGGGAACGAATCACAATGGACTTCATTACCAAGTATCGAAAGACCTAGAGTGGCCATGACAGTATCTGGGTAATCGTCGACAGATTAACTAAATCAGCCCACTTCCTGCCAATCAAAGAAACATTCAAGATGGAGAGGCTGACACGAATCTACATCCAAGAGATAGTTCGTCTACATGGTGTGCCTGTGTCCATTATCTCCGATCAGGATAGCAGATTCACCTCGAGATTTGGCAATCACTATAGAAGGCTCTTGGAACTAAGCTGAATATGAGCACATCTTACCATCCACAGACCGATGGGCAGAGCGAGAGGACCATCCAAAGTTTAGAAGACATGCTGAGAGCGTGCATTATCGACTTTGGTAAGTCATGGGATACTCATTTGCCTTTGGTTGAGTTCTCCTATAACAACAGCTATCATTCTAGCATCAAGGTTGCGCCGTTTGAAGCCCTCTATGGCCGTAAGTGCAGATCCCCTCTGTGTTGGGCTGAGGTGGGTGACACGCAACTAGCAAAAGGTCAAGTCCCCGATAGAACTCTCACAGGCCCAGAAATCATCCGTGAAACCACAGAAAAGATCGTACAAATCAGAGAACGACTAAGAGCTTCAAGAGATAGACAAAAGAGCTATGCCCATAAGAGACAAAAACATTTGGAGTTCCAGGTTGGTGACCGTGTTCTTTTGAAGGTCTCACCCTGGAATGGCATGATACGTTTTGGAAAGCATGGAAAGTTGAATCTGAGATACATAGGACCATTCGAGATCCTCACTAGGATTGGTCCCGTAGCATACAAACTTCGTTTACCCCAAGAGCTTAGCAATATCCATCTCGTCTTCCACGTCTCGAACCTTAAAATGTGTCTATCCGACGAAACCCTTGTGATCCCTCTTGATGAGATCGAATTCAATGAGAACCTTAATTTCATGGAAGAACTAGTCGAAATCATGGATCGAGAAGTCAAAAGAACGATACAAAGTCGTATACTGATAGTGAAGGTCCGCTGGAATGCCAAGCGGGGACCTGAATTCACTTGGGAGCGTGAAGATCAAATGAAACAGAAGTATCCTCATCTTTTTCCGAGTCCATGATTTGTATTCTATGTTTAAATTTCGGGACGAAATTCCCTTTACCGGGGGGGGGTGATGTGACAACCCGTAAACCCGATCATGGTCGTAAACCCGTTCACGGTTGGTGGACCCACCACCGACCATGAAACCCCCCGAAAAAACCAGATTTCTCTTCATCTAGCACTCTGTTCGCCTTGGAACTCATTTTGGAGCATCAAAACATCTGTTTTTCATCAAATCGAGCTTTGTTGTTCTTGAGTTCACGGTCGTATACCTTTCAAATCTTCAAACCTTCAAGGGCCGCAATCTGTTCATGACCGTGAACCCTTCAAACATTCTTATTTCCTTCAAGAACACAGTTCACGGCCGTAAACCTTCGAGGGGCTGTTCACGGCCGAGAACAGTTCACGACCGTAAACCCCTTCATGGCCGCAAACCTTCCCAAGTCGTGAACTTGGCTGAAAACGCGCTTTCTCCGATTCAATCGAGTCCCGGTAAAATTCCTAAACCAAAAGCAAGTGTTTTTCCAACACTTTAAAAAATGGTTTCGCTAATAAATGCATATGTGTATTTAATTGATATTAGGATCCCGTTAAGTGCCGCGTACATCAACCCGAGGGTCTTCACTCCCAGTTTCGTTGTCCGACATTTCACGCAACCAACAGTGAGTTCATACCCCTATGCTTTTACTGTTTTTAATATTTTCAGGGGGAGAGTACAAGCCAAACACAAATGATTTTGTGAATTTATACAAAAGCATTCCAACACGATTAAAACTGATGCAATTGATACATCGATACGTTTTTCACATTTTCTAAAATATTTAGATATTTTATCCCTTTTTGTATTATGATGAGCATAAGGGACGCTTTCAACTTACTGCCAAATTGCATGGTTTTCAGATCAATTCATGAACCAAATACATAATATTCATGCAAACTATAATAGGTATAGTTTGGGATTTTCGATATACAGTTTTACAAATTCAGAGCTAATACAATGTTAAACATATAAACTATGACAGACTTAGTTTATGATATTCATTTATATTTCTCGGGTAACAAGGATTCATTACCAAATAGTTATTTAAGTATACTCTATAAAGTATACAAACTGATGTAATCACAAAAGAACAATACCGAACTATATGTAAACTAGTTAATACAGGATTGTGAGACAACTCTTCATTTGTACCTTTCGAGGTACATGTTAAATCCTATCTTTTAGTATAATAAGAGCCTCCTGGAGGGAGAGTGTGAGATTTGTGAATAGATCTATTCGAGATTGACAATCTCACACCTAAACTGCTAGCTACAGTTAGGCATGCATGCTTAGGGTGATAAATATCATACCGTCCGACGCCTGAAGAACGTCGTAGAGGTCATCAGTTATATCAAGCATGGTTATACGACTCATAATAGTATAAACTAACCTTTCGTTTATGGGATTTCATTCTTCATTAGTTTTATTTTAATTAATAGAACTACTATACATTATACTGGAGGGTTCCAGGGGATAAAACACATGGTTTTATTTTAATGAATGAAACTACTATACATACTGGTAATGACCATGGTTTTCCAACTGGACATTCTATACATACTGGTGATAGCCAGGGTTTTCGTACTTATAGATCACTGTAACAAACTCATACATTAGAAAATATTAGATTTTCTTGGAAACATATAAACATTTTCACTTATTCATTAACCGGTTTTCATCACAAAAACATGCTTATGAACTCACCAGCTTTTATGCTGATACTCTCTTTTCAATATCGCTTGTATTCTCAGGAAATCAGTAGAGAGGTACCTCAGCATACTTTTGAGAAGACGGAGCATATAGAGTCACGTCTTTATATTTTGTTATACTTTTGATGTATATGAATGTGATTCAAACAGATGTAAATACTTTTTATATATCCAACGTAATGGTTGTGTTTACTTTGATTACTATGATGCAATTGTTGTGATAATACGTATGACGTCGTCTACCCCTGAACGTTTCCGCCGTTTCGGTTTGGGGTTTGAGATAATACTCGCCCTTGAAACCCTAATCCTCCATAGTTGATTTTGAACTATATTTGAGTTTTTTCTAGAAAAGAAGAAGAAGTGGAAGAGCATTTGGTGCACCATCTCAACTTGCAAGCTTCATCATCATCTTTTCTCACATTTTGGACCTTTGTAAGTATTCAAAGTTTGTAACATCCGATTTTTCAGGTATTTCCATTTTAGCCCTTGGCCTAATTAAAGTTTACATTATTGGACCCTTGTTGTTAAAAGACTTGCACTTTAGCCCGTCCTCTGGGTGTACGTGAGGTACGCGCAGTGTACTTATGAGAGACCTGGAACGCGGAAGCCATGCTAGTATGTTGGGTATACATGTGGTATGCAGGTCATACCAACTCAACCTCTAAACACTAAATTTTAGGGTTTCAACCCTATTTAAAGACATTAACTCACCCTTGGACCTCTCACAATCAGCCTCCACTCCCTTTTAGCCTTAATATCGATAACTAGCCTAGAGAATGAATATCTTGGAGTCTTTTTGGTGATTTTTTTCATTCTTATTGAAAAAGAAGGTCCTTGAGGAAGGTCATGTTGCATGCAAGCTTGTGGATCCATAAACTCCTTCATCTTGTGCATCTTTTGAAGGTATAAAGTCCATACCTTGCTAATGTTCTTCTTAGATCTCTTTAAATGAGTTTTTATTAACTTTTTGTCCCAAAGCTTAGACCTTTCTCAGTATGGGTTACTCCAGAGTATTCTGGTTGTCCTTTTAGATGTATTAGAATGCTTAGATTCATAAAAATGGTCGCTTGCTGGTCCCTTTCCAGCCATGTAAGAGTTTAGTGGTGTTGAGTATGGATTAAGTTAGGGTTTTAAGGTTTAAGCTCTTTTCAGCCATGCAAATGCTTAAAGTTATGGACTTTAAGGATTAAGACGTTCTATGGAGGTCAAATCTATTTTTCGAGTGCATGTCTTAATGATTAAGACATTTTGGAGTGATTTTTGGGATTAGGCGACGTGCGTCCCAACGTACTTTTGGCTACGTCTAGCGTAGCCAGGCCTGGCCCCGACCCACCTGATTCTTCAAGTTTGCTGCGCGTAGGGGGAGCGTACGCCCAGCGTACGTGCTGGACAGTTAACTTTTGTTGACTTTTGACTTTTGGTCAAGATTTAGGGTTTTGGACAATGGAAGAGGCAAAATGGTCTTTTTGCGCTTAAGGGGTATAGTTGTGGGATTTGGACTTGTGAGTTGAGTTATGGACCTTAATTATTAATTAGGGTTAATTATTATGTTATTAGGCGAAGTCTAGTTCCTGCAGTCCAGGTGTGAGATTTATCTGTCATCCGTATCACGTGATTCTCCTCACTTATTCTTACCTGTGTGGTAGAATAGTTGTATATGTGATGACCAGCTGGGTCAAGCTTTTATTATGGTGTTATGTTGTTTATGTGTGACTGAGAATTTAGGCAGTCTCCAGGGTTGCTGATAACCCATAGGACGTGTTGTTTGTCCACTAGGACTGCTGATAGTCCCCAAGGTTGCTGATAACCCACAATTGTTTATTTATGATGTGTTGTATGCGGTATCTTGGGGAACTCACTAAGATTCATGTTACAGTTGTTGATTATATGTGTTTAAGGTACTTCTGAGGATCGCGGGAAAGCGAAGGTCTGATTGTACACTCTCGTTGGTAGATTTGTTACTGGCATTTTGTGATACTCTGATATTTTGTGATGATGATTTGTATTTGATACTTGTGTTTTTTAGATTATTTTGGTTTATGAACAATATTTTGGGTAATTTTAAAATGAAAATTTTGGTTTGAAATTTGAGGTGTTACAATTTGGTATCAGAGCCCTGGTTTGATGGATTTGGAAGAACTCTAGGGTAATTCTAAACTCAAACTAAGGATCTGAATATTTTCAGAAAAACTTTTCAAAGAAATGAAGGTTTTTACAGGAGAAAAACCTAGTGAACCAGTGTGTACAACCAACCAGAGCTCGAGCGGTAATTTCCCAAAATATCTCAATTTATATTATTAGTAATGTAGAGCTAATAGAATCGCATGCTAGTTAGTGGTAGGCTAAGGATCCTTCAGGAATGGTGTAATAGGGTTGCTTGATTTGTGATGCCTTTAGCCTAGGAGTTTGTTCTTATGAGATTGAATCTGTCAATGCTATTTGCTTTGTGTATGATGTATAATTATGCATAGTTAGGATTTTATAGCCTTAAAATGCATGATTTATCCTTTTTTCATGTTCCTTGTTTGGTTGTGGATTTGAGGTAGAATCATTTATTCGAATGTCTATCGAGTCTCGGATTGTGTACGATTAGCGTGCACAAAGAAAATAGCGAAGAAAGCAGAGATCTTGGAGGCAGAGCAGTGCTGGGGAGCACTCTAGAATGAGTGTCTAGATGCTTAGTAGTGGTTCCAAGGAACCAACAGTGCGATTGTATAGCTGATCTTAAGAAATAGAGTCCTTGTGACTTAGGGTCTTGAGATGACAACTTGAGACAAATACGGGTTGGTGTGGAAGGTAGTATTGGTCCCATACTACTGAAAGCACCGGATCCGTATGCGGATCAAGAAGGAATCTTAAGAAACTAAGGAGCTTGCAGGAGTGTGTGGATGTTTTTGTATGCGCTTTAGCTTAATTCTGATGGTTTTCTTGTTTGTTTCAGTATGGTGGTACTCGAGGTTTAGGCTCCAGTGACCCCGAGAGGCCGAGTGCCAATGATGATGAGATTCGTAGGATTGTTGCCGCTGAGGTGGGTGCATCAATCAGAGGGGCTATTCCAGAGATGTTTGGGTCTATTAAGACCATGCTGATTGCGACGTTTCACAAGCACTATGCCGCTGTCACTGAGGTTGCTGCTGCCGCAACCACCGCAGTTGTTGCTGCTACAAGACCGCAGGGGGTGATTTATTGTGGTATCAGGAGTTCAAAAATATGAAACCACCCGATTTTAATGGGACCCATGATCTGATTGTTGCGATAAGATAAATTTCTGATGTTGATGGTTGTTTTTACACTTGCTCTTTTCCGGAGAATCTGAGGGTTCGTTTTGCACTGAATCTGCTTCGCTTGGGAGCGAAGGATTGGTGGAAATTTGTGACAACTGATTATACACTTGCAGAGCATTCTACGGTGACCTGGGAGATATTTACTAAGATGTTTAGAGATGAGTTTGTACCAGTGGTTAAGAGAGAGACAAAGAGAGAGAGAGAGAGAGAGAGAGAGAGAGAGAGAGAGTTCCTATCTCTCAAGTAGAAGACAAAGACGGTGACTGAGATCACCAGGATGTTTCATTAGAGGGCCTTGTTTTGTCCTTAGCACGTGTCTACTAAGTAGGCACGTGTGAGTTGGTATTTGAGTACTCTAAGGAGGGATACCCGTGAGTTCATGGCAAACACTTCGTATCGGACATTGGCTGAGTTGCAGAACAATGCCAGGAGGAGAGAGATTAAGCTAGAGACCCATGCTAGAGAAGAGAGGGCAATCCAGGTAAGAGATAGGAGCCAAGTGCAGTCGTAGCCAGCGACTAAGCGATCTAAGCCCACTAACTCGAGAGCTAGAGGCCAGATGGGCTGCACTTGAGGTAAGTGAGACAATGGTCATGAGGGACCCTGTTGGTTAGGGACTGCTTGCTACATGTATGGCAAGGAGAAGCATTTGGCTAGGGATTTCGCCAGGGGATTTTAGGTTTGCTTCAGTTGCATCCAGACAGTTCATTTGAGAGTCGCGTGTCCTCAGCTTGCATCTAGGATGGTTCAGACTCCGGCTCCTGCAACCCTACGTATTACTGATGGCCGACAGGGGAAGGCCGAGGCTCCGATGGCTCAAGAGAGAGCATTTTAGTTGACAACAGAGGAGGCTAGAGCAACTCCAAACGTCGTGGTTGTTATATGTTGTTTATTTTTTTTGGTGATTTATTTATGTTGCTTATGATATTGTTCATGTTAGGTACTTTCCATGTAAATTTTGTACCTGCACTTGTGTTGTTTGACTCGGTTGCGACTCGGTCTTTTTTTTCATCATCTTTTTGTCGTGGATTTAGTATTGCGCAGGATGCCTTGAGCAGGCCATTGAGAGTCTCTTTACCCGATGTGTAACACCCAGAATCTTGAGGAGCAATTATGGGGAGTAAATCCCATTTTATGGGTTGGCATGGTGTGTTGGAGGAACCAACATGGCGAGTCTAGATTTGAAGAAATGCAAATTTTAATCGACCAACATGACGTGTTGGGGTGTCTTAACACGGTGTGCTGGCAGCTGGGAAGGAAACCCTAATTTTTAGGGTGTTGCACCTTATTTAAAGGCCTTAAGTCCTCATGGTTGGCCTCCTTACCAACCTCCATTTGTTGGTAAAACCCTAAAATCGATCCCTAAATCTCTTGGTGGTGTTCTTGAGCTATTAAGAAGCTTTTGATGCTTATTTTTTTTGCCTTTGTAAAGGAAGAGGAGATCTTAAAGTTGTATTGCTTGGTCGATTGGCTTTGGATCCAGAATCATCTGCTTTTGCGCAAGCTTTCTAAGGTATCAAGTTTGAACCTTGACTTATAGATGTTTAGATCTCCTCATATTGTGATTTGTTATGCTTTTGGTCCCTTTTTGGGTTGATGAGAGATTGAAGTCATTTTAAGGGCTTATTATTCCAAATCTGAGTTTGTTTTGGTCCCTTTGAGCATAAAGGTGCAAGCTTTATGAGATTTTTTATGTCATGCATGCATTAAGTGAATTATTAAGTCCCTTTTAAGATTCATAGCTTCATCTACAAATTCATGAACTTAAAGTTGGCAGTTTTACATGGTTTTCCGGCTTAAGGGAGTTAGATCTATGTTTTGGGGTTATGTCTTCAAGGATTAAGTGCTTAATGGTTAAGCCCTTGCACTATCAAGTCTTATCGTTGAGTTTTGGACCCTTTGTGGTAGTCCCTATGGGTAAATATGAAAACTTTACCCTTCCAAGTCTCATTTTGGTCTAGATCTGAGCTTTGGAGCTCTTGGAATTGGAGAAAGTAGCTTAATGTATTAAGAAGTTGGAATTCATGCAAACACGACGTGTTTGCAAGTCAACACGACGTGTTGGTTGGGATTTTCCCGATGGTTTGGATGATGAAGAAACACGACGTGTTGATAAGTCAATACGGCGTGTTTGGTCAACATTGTCTGTTGACTTAGACTTTTACCAGAAGTTTGACCACGGTTGACCATGGGATATTTTGGACCTTGGGTGTTTATTTGGAATTGGGCTTTTGGATTGTTGAATGGGTCCTTGGTTTTGGACCAAGTTATGAAAAGGGTAAAAAGGTCTTTTACCCTGGTGTGGACACTTAGTGTGAGCCGGATCCGATTATTGATGGATGGTTAACTTGTGATTGATAGCGTGGGGATTCTTATGGACCAGCAGCTAAAGATTCTTTCTATGAGATTCGGCAGTGCGAGGTGAGTCTCCTCACTAGGTTTAGTGGGTCAAATGCACCAATGTCGGCCCATGGTTTGTTATACTTAGTATGCTAGTTGTCTGCGTGACTCTTTCATGAGTTATGTGTTTATGACTACCGAACGGGGCTCGATGTCGGGCGGGGCCTGATGAGTATATTGTATGCTAGTTATATGTATATGTTTTTATGATTACCGGGTACAATCCAATGCCAGGCGGGGCCTGATGACCATCTTGTATGCTATGTATCTTCGTGATTATTGCATATGTTATGAATTGATATGTTTATATATTTATATGTTCATATGTTTATATGTATCCTGGGCGGGGCCCGACGACTTATAGATTTGTATACCGAGCGGGGCTCGATGCCGCACGGGGCCCGATGCCGGATGGGGTCCGATGTCGGGCAGGGCCCGATGACAGGGCAGGGCCTATTATGTGTTTAGTTGTGTATGTTAGGTATGCGGTATTTTGGGGAGCTCACTAAGCTTTGTGCTTACGGTTTTCAGTTTATGTTTCAGGTATTTCGGTTTTCAAATGGAAAAGCTCAAGATGATTGTAGAGCACACACCATATGTTTTCCACGTTCTGTGATTTACTCTGATTTAATGATGTTTTGATAAATCTTAATTAACTTGGTTTTATGGAAATATTATGTATTAACGATTTATTAATCTAAAAACGAAAATTTTATGTTAGTATTTTTGGGACGTTACAAGTTGGTATCAGAGCCTTGGTTTGAGGGATTCAGACGTACTCTCGGGTGTGGCTGAACTCAAACTGAGGATTTGTAAAGTTTTCAAAAAGAAAAGTATTTTTAAGAAAAGATTTTTCTAAGACAAGAAAGGATGTGGTGCGTGCAATCAGCCGAGCTCAAGTAAGTTTTTCCCAAATTACCCATACATGTTATATGATATGATTTGATTTATGAACTTGTGAATCGCATGCTAGTTAGGGCTAACGATCTGCTCAGTTTTGCATGGTAGAATTCTAGGAGAGATGACTTTGTATCCCTTTTGTATGAGCTTGTAGACTTGCATGTTAGTTCTGATTAGCCAGTGATAGGTTGGGTTGATATGCTAGGAAGCATAGGATGTTGGTTTGGGTATAATTTGTATCCGTAAGGCATTCAGTGGCGGGATTGGGTGCTCCTAGTTTGGGTTGTAGTATGTGGGTTTGGATGCTTGTGATTATTCAGTGGATTGGAGTGCTACTGCACGAATTTTGCTTGCTTTGTGATTTGTGAAACTCTTAGGTGATGGGAGTTAGCTATTAAGTGAATATGTCAAGTCACATGTGACAAGGGTTGAATAATCTTTGAGTGATGGAGTTGACCCTACTGCACAGCTCTTGTCTGAGTCAAACCGTTGTAGGGTTGATTCTGTTACTCAAAGGATTGTCTAAGCTTTGTTTCATGTGATTGTATTCATGAGGTGGGTGACTGGCATTATGGGGAGTTCTCCAGCATCTGATGGCAGGGTGAGGTCAGGAACCTAGGAAGCCTAGGGATTGCTTCGGTGGGTCTTGTTGCGCTGGGTACCGAGTGTTTGATGTATGGATTTGCGAAGGTGACTTAGAGGATTCCAGAGGATTCTTGAGGAAAGTATGGGTAGGTGTGGAAGGTAGTGTTGGGCCCATACTAATGAAAGCACAGGATCCATACTCGAATCGGGAAGAGTCTTGGAGAATCTAAAAAGCATGTGGGATGAGGATTATTGGGTATATTCAGATATTTTTCATGTTTCCTTCTTTATGGTGTTGAGCACTCAAGAAAGGGTTTAGGTTCGGGTTCCAGATCAGGTGCAGGTACTGATCTGATCGACGCTCGAATGCTGGAGTTCATCTCGTCATAAATTATCTGCAGTATTTTGGAATGGACCCCAGTGTTCTTGGTTCAGTCAAGGAAGGGGTCTTTGAACTCTTGGATGGTCATGTCGGGGCCTTTCGGGCCGGAATTGTAAGCAGGACAGTTCGGGGCTCATCTGGAGCCTAAAGCTTGTAGGTCCCCTGAATTCTTCAGGAAGGAGTATCTTGTTGTTACTTCTTGTCATTTGGGATCAGAGATGAGCTTTGCACCATGTCCTTAGGGTGGTCGGGGTAACTCAGTAGGAGGAGGTCAGGAATCCTTAAGATGATTTTACGGGTATGTTATCTTCTGATTGCCTGGGTTATCGAAGATTGTTATATGCCATTCTGCATGCCAAAAGTTTTCAATGGATCAGTAGTGGGTCGTATCTTATTGAGTGGGTTTCAGCGTGTTCAGTTGTTGTTCCGAGTTTGGTCGGGATTAATGCAGGGGTATTGTTTGGAGGATCCTTGTTCAGGGTTCATTTGTTTCATCTTTCAATCTGGTGGGATTGGCAGTCGTCTATGGAAGAACTTTTGGGGTTCAGCACTACCGTTACTAGGAGAGGAGCGGTAGCAGGAAGATAGTGGTGTCAATCGCATGATTTGTTTGTTCATTGGATGTGTCAGGGGAGTTGTATTTTTGCATGGGTTGTGTACGGTTAGAGTTCAGTGGTTCTTTGATAATGGAAGTTGGGGTGAAGATTCATCAATCAGGTGAAGGGTTATGTTTTTTTAGTCGCCAGCTTAAGAATTCAAGGAATTGGTTTGGTTTCATGGGAGGTGATTTGGGTTAGCAGTCTGGTTAAGGTCTCAAGAGTATTCTTCCGAATTTCAAAAGTGGGGCGACCATTGAGTCGGATAGTAATGCAATTTTGGTTTTGAGTGTTGGGTTTTTGAGCATTCTAACACTCCTAAGTGTACATGCAACCCTAAATACCTTGGATCTATGTTTTCTCTATTATACATGCAAATATGAATATTCCAAGGTATTATCCTAACTACCATACAAAACATTGATTCATATGTAATAAAGCAAGTTAGAAGACATACCTTTTGATGTAGCTTGATTCCATGGAGCTTAAGAGCCTAGTGCCTCAAGTGTGACACCTCAAATGGTTCACACAACACCAAATACACTTAGAATAACTTGAAAGAAATGAGACACTTCATGAAATCGGCTAGCCCTCACCATTCCTTCATAGTGTCTGATAATATATTAATACACCTTAAGTGTTATTTCTCTCATTTTAGTCTATCCAAATGCATGATGCCATGCAACCCAAATTGACCATGCCAATCGGGTCAAGTACATACCAAATATAGTTATGGACTTAGACACTAATCCAACAGTCTCCCACTTGGATAAGTCTAAAACTATTATTGTGTATGACTTCAAAACCCGACTAGCAATCGTAGCTCTTAAAAGCTGTTGCCGTCGAACTCTGAACAAATCAATGACGCGTCCATCAGATAAGGGATCATATATTCCTCTATTCTAGATATCATATGGACTGAGACATGGATTAAAATCATTCTCTCTATCCATTTGTTGTTTCCCGATTTCCGATTTGTGACGACCGACTAATTGAACAAATCAAATCAGTCCTGGCTTGGCCAAGCACTTCGGGGTGTCATCACTAAATCATCGAAGGGCCCACATATATCGCTTTTTTCCCTTTAAGGGTAAAAGGAATGGATAAACTTCGACTCATATGCTTGTTCTAATACTCGTTGAATCATACACAAAGGCACGTTTTATAACACCGAGTTACCAAATGCGCTTTCGTGCAATCAATGTATAACCAATTCATAGGCAACAACTCATATCTCTAGGTTTGAAGAATATAAGATATTATCGTCTCATGATCACTCGTGATAAAATCCATGAAGTGATTCCAATGAGCGTGGGTTGAATCCAATACTCAGAACTTATGAGTACTCATGAATGTTGTAGCACCACTTGCTATGTCCCATACCTTGGACATCTACAATACAGCTTCATGACAGTCTTGATTCATATCTACTTCCAACATATGACCGACTATGGATGGTTTGAATAACTTAGTCATTCAGGAAGAGCGACTTAGTTATTCTGGAAGTTAAAACATGCAAAGTGAAACACAAGAATAATCGAATCCAATATGGTATCAGAACTTGTGAATATAAATAAAAACATCTTTTATTTATCACCATATTGATTACCCATCATTCATTGCATACTGTTTCAAACTATCAACTTTATACTTGTATTTAAAAACAATAGTTGTCCCATGCTCCAAGCATGTACACTATGTTTTTGTAAACACTAGTCATTCCATACACCAAGTATGCACACTATGTTTTTCCAAACATTAGTTATGCCATACACCAAGTATGCAGACTAAGTTTGTCTATGATCTTTACTCTGTGAAATATATCAATTGAACATAATTCCAATGATACTCATTTCACAATCCCAAATCCTTACCGCAAATGCAAGAATTCCAAAATTCCTGTCATTTACCTAAATCTGTTAGATTCTAAACTTATATGCAATTATCCTCTTGTAATGATTATGCACAAAGTCACAAAGACTTGTGAACAGACATTACAGAGTATTCCAATGGAGATCATTCCATGGAAACGAAGTCTCAAATTCAAAGTACATTGATTTGAACATCCTTCTTGCATTAAGTTTCCTAATCTTACACAGATTTAATGAATAACTTCCACCTATGGGAATATTTCCATATTCTTATTTTGACTATCACTTCTGAACAAGAGTTGCCTCTTTTCAGAATATGTCAAAATGGTCATTTCCAAAAATTTACACTATACTTCCAACTGTCCCTGAACAACCAATCTTTGGTAAACCTTATATTTTTCTCGACAATTGCTTAATCAAATTAGTCATATCCAATTCTATACTTTTCCCCTCTTAATGCCCTGAGCATTTGGACAATTTAGAAAGGATGAATATTATAGCACATGTAATCGATCCTATATCCGAAGCATATGGGACACGATTCATGATGTCTCACATAAAGACATGATACTAGACTAGTCTTTCTGCTATAATATTTCTATTTCAATTTGCCAAGTTCTCATAATTCGGATTATGAAAAGGGATGTCGTAATCATAATCGAATTTTAGAACGCAAATAATGGACCCATATATAGAATTTCCTTATGTTGAGCCATTCCAACATAAAATTCATATATATATATATATATATATATATATATATATATATATATATATATATATATATCCTTGACTAAAGATGATTAAAACCTCAATCTAAGCTTTTAGAATTGAAATGAAGTATAATTTCCTCTCCCTTAATTATAGCAAAACAACTTTTCCCAATTGAAACCTTTTTGTTTTCTATAATTAACATTGCTAACTTGCAACACTTATCATAATTATCATGCTCCCACTAACATGATGATTATTAGCATAACACTTATGCTCCCACTAGCTTTGACATGTACTTAGAAATCATTTGGACTTCTAGAAATCAATACTTTATTGACTTTCTTACCAAAGTTCAGATTTCTGATACGATATGCTTTGATAAAACTTTATCAAAATCATACACCTTTCCTTAGATAGCACACATGTGTGTCTAAGAAATTTTAGAACTATGAAAAGGGATGTCGTAGTCATAGTCCCAATTGTTTAGACCTTTTCCATTTCTCACAAGTCCATGTTAGTGTGTCGGTTAACCACACACGCTCCACTAACGACTTTGAGAATGCAAATATCACAATTGCTATCTACCTAAAATCTACTTAGTGAAAGCGTTTCCTCACCATCATTTTCATGAATCGGAGAGAAACCTTGTGACACTTAGATTTTATGGTGTATGTGTTCCTATCCATGTGAATTTGTCAAAACCATAACCACAAGACAATGTTAGTGACAAATCCAAACTCATATGGATTGAACTTGTGCAGTCTTAACTTCTTGCCACCTGGCAGCACAAGGGCCTACCATTGCTTCCAAGTTGTTATGTAACCAATTGAGAACTCTCAGAACTCATATGCAAAGCCAACTTTAACTGTAATGGCATAAAAATAGGAAAAATGTCAACAGGATAGGTTATAAACCTCAAGTCGTGAGCTAGTGAGAAACTAAAGGTTTTATTCTTGATTAGATCTTGAAGCTTTTCAAGATCTTTAAGACTCCCACTGTCCTCTTGACATATAAGACTCTCTTGCCAAATATTCAAGAGATAGTACAGATTCTTTATTAAGACAAACACTTCACACAATTGGCCTTAGTTGGTCTTTGTTTTATCCAAAACATCACAACTTACCAATTTCAAATGTACAAGAGTAGAAAACATTTTACTCTTACATTTGAGAAGTGTTATAAACCTTCTTTAAGATGTGTCACTCAAGTTATAATCTTGGAGTATGACTCTAAGACTTGTTTTGGAATGAAGTATGACTCATCTTCTTGATTTAACCATTTCAACAATTCATGACTCCTTTTCTTAGCCATAAGAATGCACTAAGATGTCCTTAGAAGACCAATTGCGATATGGTTCTTTAATCATTAAGATGATCACAAAACATGATACTAAAGTACTCTCCCATCTTTTCAGATTTGAGAAACTTTTATCTTTCTGCCTAATTTGATTCTTCTCATTCGTTCTGCCTTTCATTAAAACTTTTCCAATGTTTCAGAATTATACTTACACTTGTAAGTATAACCATATTTACTAAACTTTAGTAAATCATGACGAATAGTCTTATCGATATTTTGTGGTGGACTTGACCAGTACACACGAATGTGTACTCGATCCCTTAGTCCTTCACCTGACTCACATATACATGTGTATAAGGAACTAGTCTTAATTTTCCAAAGATGAAAATTCTCATTCATCATACTATACAACTTGTATGATTCCAAGTTTCTATCCAACTGAAAACTTGGGTGAAGAGAATATTTCCTTATTTGGTAAATTTAGACACTACCACAAATGAAAGAATCAAATTCATATTCCAATGTTGCTATCAATGGAATCACATAAACAACAATTTTTCATAAATGCCATTATAAGGATACTTAAATAAATAAAATCAAACATTTTCTTTTATTTTAAACCTTGCGGAAAAACTTATCCTTACAATGCAAATGCATATGAAAACTATGTTGTTATCTATTCCTAAGCAATCTATCACAACTCTTAAGCAGCAGCTCCATAATTCTGATCACTGAACCATGCGATCGAAATCCATCTTCGCGATCAGAATCAGCTTACTCTTCTTTAAGCTTCCTCACTTTTCTTTGATTCTTAAAAATTCAACATGTGACCCAGTCACATCATGTAATAAGAATCTCATAATAGAAACTGAACAGAGTTAGATAGTGGACTTTACCTGAAGTAGAGTCAAACTTCTTGACTTGATCAACCTTATGATCTTTCAGGTAAATAGGCAGCTTCGCAATCAATATGCCCCTTCCTTTGGCAAGAGAAACATATGGACTCTTTGGGAATGGTACATGGGACTATCGTAGACTTAGCCTTTCTCTTTACCATTTTGTCAACCGAGATGACTGTGGCCGATCCCTTTCCATTGGGAAGAGAAAGCCTTTTCTAGATATCCAATGTTACCATTGTCAATGTCCATTGGGAAGTTGATCTCCTAATCAAATTTTCTTTACTAGTCCTCAAATCATTGCTGATTCAGCAGCACCAAGCAAATAGATAAGATCATTAAGGGTTATGTCATAGTCTATTTCATAGTAGTCCCAAAGGAACTCACTATGTGACTTAGAAAGTGATTGAACATCCAACTTTCTTAAGACTTTGACACCCAACTCTCCCGGCTTGTCAATATGTGACTTCATCTCCAAGATGCGATCACACATAGACCTTGCTTACCAATAGGGATTGAGTGACCTTGAACTTGTGGGTTAGGGAAAATAATTGGAGGAGGTGGAGGAAGTGAAGTTCCGAGAGATTTGGGAAGATCATAGATGTCTGAACTAGACATCTTTTGGGAGATATTCAAGATAGTTGATCTAAAGTCCTTAATATAACACCCACTATGAAGTATTAAGGCTAGGACCCAACACAATATTTTTATAACTTGGAAGAGGGATGTTGTAATCCAAGGTATAGAATATTTGAAGGTAGGCGAATGACGATTCACCAATTTCCACCATGAAAAACGAAATAATTTATTAGGTTTTAATTGGATTTGAAACTCCTAGATATTTTGAGATTCATTGAAGTTTTCAATGGCATGTTTCAATCTCGATTGTGACGTCTCAGGTTTTGTGACTGGGATGCCGATGATCACAAAACAAGGTGTGAATAACCATGCAAATATACTCGGTACCCTTAATATTTACCCCTCAATCGATGTGCCGGTTAACCACACGCGCTCCATCGATACTATGATAAACATTAAGTTACCATTTGCCTACCTTGTTAAATCAAGCTAGTGTGTCGGTTAACCACACGCGCTCCACTAACCGACTTAAGCAAAGTGCAAAGTGTAATTTCATGGGTTAGCACCAAATTCACATTTTCCTAAGTAACTAAGATTGGGAATTCATAATAGTTTAGTTACTTAGTAATTATCATTAATACTTTTAATGAAGGGAGAATTATAGTCCTTGTCCTACCCGTTCAGCTAACGACCCTCCACCAGTCAAGGAAGCAGTGGGTGAGAGTGGACACCCATTAAACTGTCATTTTTTAGGCAGTAACCTTATACCCCCCTTATAGACCGGCTTCGTGAATGAGGCCTACTAACGGTAAGATTGACTTGCTCATTATTATCTTATAATACTATAAAGTATAAGGGTTGAATTTTAACTTTTAAAATTCTAAGGGCTTAACTTGGAATTAAAGTATTCATAAGGGAAAACTTTACAAACTCCAAAACTTGAGAGCAAGTTTTGAAACTATTCAATTCCATAACTTATGTGTTTAAAGTAGTTTTAATTCAAAAAACTCTTCAAGTTCCATAAGTTGAGGACAAGTTATGGAAGACTTTAAACTATTAAAAGAATATGACTTTTCTTTATTCATAACCTATGGAAATATTTATGAGTTTTATGAATCTTAAATGTGACTTTTCATATAACTTGAGGACAAGTTACAAAAACACATTTTAGAACCAACTCTTAGATTACTTTGGATTGAAAACAACAATTTCACATAACTTTTCTATTAATCTAAGCAACTCATAAGAACAAGATAATTTAATCAAACTTTTTCATGTAATTATCCTAACCATTAAACTAATACAAAACATGAATCTATTATCAATTATCATTTATTTGGATGAGAATAAACATTACCATAACATCAAAATCAAGTTTTATGAACAAAAACACTTTGTGGTAACGATTCTAATCCAAACCATGCCAAAAAAACTAATTTTTTTTCACTGAACAGTCAACACCTCGTGGTAAATTTTACCACCTCATGGTGAACTGGCAGATTCCAAAAAAAACGATTTTTCTTGCAAATAGCATCAAGTATAATTGAAAACAAGCCTAGGCTCTGATACCACTGTTGGGTTTTTGAGCATTCTAACACTCCTAAGTGTATATGTAACCCTAAATACCTTGGATCTATGTTTTCTCTATTATACATGCAAATATGAATATTCCAAGGTATTATCCTAACTAGCATACAAAACATTGATTCATATGTAATAAAGCAAGTTAGAAGACATAACTTTTGATGTAGCTTGATTCCATGGAGCTTAAGAGCCTAGTGCCTCAAGTGTGACACCTCAAATGGTTCACACAACATCAAATACACTTAGAATAACTTGAGAGAAATGAGACACTTCATGAAATCAGCTAGCCCTCACCGTTCCTTCATAGTGTCCAATTTTTGGGAAGAATAAGATGCTTATATAGTGTGTCACAATTAGGGTTACACCATGTAAACCCTAATTGTCATGGCCTTTCATTTCCATGATCCATGGGTACAAAAACACCATGGAGCATCCTATGGGTTTTAGCCCAATTTGATAATCCATGGAGCATTAGCCCATTATACAAGTATGGATGATTTACACAATCAACCCATATATTTAATTAGTCTCCTTTTGATCACTTAATTAATTCCAAATTAATTCTTGATAAATACTAATTAAATAATCTTATGAATAGATTAGAACTTATAATATATTAATACATCTTAAGTGTTATTTCTGTCATTTTAGTCTATCCAAATGCATGATGCCATGTAACCCAAATGGACCATGCTAATCGGGTCAAGTACATACCAAATATAGTTATGGACTTAGACACTAATCAAACATTGAGTAGCGCAGGTCATGGGCGGTTCATGCTATATGAGGTTGATGGGTCAGGAATCGATCGGATTTAAGAGGCGAAAGGGCTTCGACAAATCCAAGTGGGGGAGAATCGATCTGAATTTCCAGGAGTTGGATCGGGTGTGGAACTAGAGCAAGTTTCGCATCCTCTTCAGGAAGAGAGACGCACCAAGTGGCCATTTGGACTGAAGTTGTGTAAGTGGGAGTTCAGGAAACTTCCAACCGTTGGTCAGCGCCTTCTTTATTATCTATAGCAGGCTTGTGGTTGAGTCCTTGTTGAAGGCTTTGGAATTCAAGGTATGACTCGAACACCTGATTAGGTGCAGGTTTCGGTTCAGGATGCGTGGGGTTGTGATGGTTAGGGTGTGGTTAGGCCATTGGTAGGAACCATGGTTGGGTTGTAGTGTTTTAAGGCTGCGATAGGATCGTAACATTCACCAGTTCGAGGTAGAATGTTATTGGAGGTAGTCATGAGCGTAAAGGGGGGAATTAGTTCATGCCTTGGGCACGCCTGTCAGGATTGTCGAGGAGTATTACTCTATATGAGGTTGAGGACCAATGGGGTCCGAGACGGAGTCGGGCCTGTGTAGCTCTGGATGGGTGAGACCCGTGGGCGAGGCCCATGTGTTTATGGCAATGCAGGTGGGACCTGTTAGAGACCATTGGGTTAAGGTATTGGATCTTGGGTTTCGAGATTGAGTATACGGTCAGTAAGTGGTTTGGAGGGATGTTTTGGTTGGGTAGCCTTGTCATTTGGACTCTTGGGAACCTGGTGGCTGGACCAGGTGCGAGACTGGTAGTCTGAGAAATGGTTTGGGAATCTCTATACCCCGGATTAATGGGGGGGGGGGGGTGTTGTGAATCATAAAGTTTCAGGTGAAATGCAAGTGTAATCCTTTGATCTCAGGTTATAATTTAGGTACCGAGATGGTTCTTGGTGAGATATGAGTTAAGGAATACGAATGCCAAGGGTATCAGTTGAAGGGTTCAAGGTTAAGGGATAGTTTCAATTTTGTTGGCAGATCAGGCTCTTGTGTTTTGGTTTGGTTCTACCTGTATGAGGGTCAGGCAAGTATGGGGTTTTGGATTTCTTCAGATGGATTAGGCCTGGGTGGTTCAGTTCGTAAGGTTGTGGGGAGACCACAACATGAATGGATGCAGGAAGTGGTAGGTCAATGGTGGCTGGTTGTGATATAACACTACAGTTGGCCTTGTAGCATTCACATTTAGCACTGAATTTGGTGGCGTCAGGTTTGTCGGGATGTTATGATCGTTGGAGCCATAAATGGAGAGATAGCTTGGGCAATTATTGTCAGATGATGTTTTCATTCGGAAGTCACGCGGGGCGACTATATGTGTCTTTTGACTTAGCAAGTTGGGTACACAAGTTGGGACCAGGGAGGTCTCGACTGCTTTTGTAAAGCAGCTAGGGGCATCGAGATAAGTCAAGGCAGTGTTAGTGATTTGGGACTCGTGTGTGGATTCGTTTGTTGTTCGAATGGTGCGTAGGTCACTTGCAATTTGGATTAAATAATCTCAGAGTAAATGATTTGACCATGTTGTGCAACTCTTGTCTGAGTCTAACCGTTGCAGGGATGAGTCTTTTACTCGAAGGATTATTTGAGCCTTCTGTCAAGTATAAGTGTGCTACAATAGTAAAAGACCAGTGATTTTTTTCCCTATGGAAGCATCAATATAATGAAGGGTTGGAAGCGCCTTGTTGGTTTGGAATTCAATAAGGTTTCGGTATGGAAGTTATTCAGTATGGGCGGTCTGTCAGGGAGTCAAACCAATTCGAGAGTTCGAGATTTCAGGTTGGGGCTGGTTTTCTGTATGGGATTATGGATTCGTCTTCTTCGGGTTTGAAGAGTTTTGCTATGGTTGGGTTTGGTAGCCTTGGGAAAGCAGTGTGTGTTCGGTGTTGTGGTTTCCTTCTTCAGGATGTGTGGCGTACCTAAAATGGTAAGGAATGATTTCGAGGACAAAATCTAATTTAAGTGGGGGAGAGTTGTAACACCCGTAATCTTGAGGAGCAATTGTGGGGAGTAAATTCCCTTTTGTGGGTTGGACACGACGTGTTTGAAGAACCAACACAGCGTGTGTAGATTAAAAGAAATGCGAAGTTTAATGGACCAACACGGCGTGTTGGGGTATCTTAACACGGCGTGTTGGCAGCTGGGAAGGAAACCCTAATTTTTAGGGTGTTGCACCCTATTTAAAGGCCTTAAGTCATCATGGATGGCCTCCTTACCAGTCTCCATTGTTGCTAAAACCCTAAAATCGATCCTTAAATCACTTGGTGGTGTTCTTGAGCTAGTAAGAAGCTTTTGATGCTCATTTTTGGCCTTTGAAAAGGAAGAGGGAATCTTGAAGTTGTATTGCTTGGTGGATTAGCTATGGATCCAGAATCATCAACTTTTGGGCAAGCTTTCTAAGGTATTAAGTTTGACCCTTGACTTATAGATGTTTAGATCTCCTCATATTGTGCTTTGTTATGCTTTTGGTCCCTTTTTGGTTTGATGAGAGATTGAAGTCGTTTTAAGTGCTTATTATTCCAAATCTGAGTTTTTTTGGTCCCTTTGAACACAAAGGTGCAAGCTTTATGAGATTTTTGATGTCATGCATGCATTAAGTCAAATATTAAGTCCCTTTTAAGCTTCATAGCTTCATCTACACATTCATGAATGTAAAGTTGGCAACTTTACGTGGTTTTCCAGCTCAAGGGAGTTAGATCTATGTTTTGGGGTTATATCTTCAAGGATTAAGTGCTTAATGGTTAAGCCCTTGCACTATCAAGTCTTATGGTTGGGTTTTGGACCCTTTGTGGTGGTCCCTATGGGTAAAGATGGAAACTTTACCCTTCCAAGTCTCATTTTGGTCTAGATCTGAGCTTTGGAGCTCTTGGAATCGGAGAAAGTAGCTTAATGTATTAAGTTGTTGGAATTCAGGCAAACACGACGTGTTTGCAAGTCAACACGATGTGTTGGCTGGGATTTTCCCAATGGTTTGGATGATGCAGAAACACGACGTGTTTATAAGTCAACACAACATGTTTGGTCAACATTGACTGTTGACTTTGACTTTTACCAGAAGTTTGACCACGGTTGACCATGAGATATTTTGGGCCTTGGGTGTTTATTTGGAATTGGGCTTTTGGATTGTTGAATGGGGCCTTGGTTTGGACTAAGTTATGAAAAGGGTAAAAAGGTCTTTTACCCTAGTGTGGACACTTGGTGTGAGTCGGGTTCGATTATTGATGGATGGTTAACTTGTGATTGATAGCGCGAGGATTCCTGCTGACCAGCAGCTAAAGATTCTTTCTATGAGATTCGGCAGTGCAAGGTGAGTCTCCTCACTGGGTTTAGAGGGTTGAATTCACCAATGCCGGCGCATGGTTTGTTATACTTAATATGCTAGTTGTCCGCGTGACTTTTTCATGAGTTATATGTTTATGACTACCGAGCCGGGCTCGATGATGGGCAGGGCCTGATGACCATTGATATGTGCATATCTACATATATATTTTACATCATATCTTAATACTTTTAGATATAATTATGCTTATTATAGAACAAAAGGTACTTATTATGTTTAATATCTGTTATGCAACATAAAATACTTGCTCGAAAGCAACATGGAAGTTGGAAGCAGGAAAATGCGAGCTTAGGCAAGAAGAAGACACAAAAAGGATGTTGTTGGACAGCTTGACCCCTCGTCAGTATTTTGACCATAGCTCATGAATCCTAACTCCGATTGACGAGATTCAAAATGATCTGAAAACTAGACACAATTTCGGATGACTTTCGTGTTTTGAGAAAAACCGGATTTTCAACCACCACGACGTGGTGACCCCACTACGACGTGCTGAATGGAATCTTCGCGATTCTTGACGTCGACTTGGAGAATACGGGATAAACTTGAGGACCACGACGTGGTGCCTTTACCACGTCGTGGTGTCGAGATTTTTGGTGTGTATATATATATATATATATATATATATATATATATATATATATATATATCGGACATTAGGTCGATTCTAGAGGAGAGAGGGCTAAAGGCTGCGACTACTAACGAAAAAATACCCTTCGAAGACCCCTTTGAGGGCAGAATTCAACTACAGATTAAAGGATAAAGAGATTGGAGCAAGGATTTGCATCTACACATTCGGTTTGCCTAGTTTAATCATGATTAGTCTAGTTTCCCTTATGTTTATGTGTTTTCCAGCTGTGATTATGGGCTAAAAACCCTTTCTTTCATTTAGATAGATGAAACCTAAAACTATGAGTTAGTTTCATACTTTATGGATTATATGAATTTGGTTTATGCATGTGTTTTTTTTATCATTACCTAGCATGTTAAACTTTGTAACTTTTTGCTTAATTTCAAGTGTAGTGTAGCTTAGTGACCATTAAATTACATAACTTGATTACCTAGTGATTTAGTGACCATTAAATTGCTAGAGCTAGGATCGACCAAATATTAGATAAGTAATAAAAGTAACAAATTTAGTTGTGCTGGAGAACATAATTGTGACCATAATTGTGTTTGCTTAGATAAGTCTTACATAGCCCATCTATAATGAATAACTAATTTTGTGTTTTGCTTGTGTATGACCATACAAGGTAGTTCATGAATTGGTGAAAGTATTAGTAAATTTGGACTTGAATTGCTAATTACATATAACTTGGTAACCAATTTCATTAATCCATAAATAAGAAATAACCATAGGAAAAGGTGGATTCGAAACTAAACGAAAGTGGTTTTTAATATATTGATTACAATCGTTTTTAGTTGACTGCTTAAGTTTTTCTGAACTTGTAAAATCAGATAAAAAAACCCCATTTTAGTTGTTTTTCTTAGTTTAGATTTTAGTAGTTATTACATTAATTAAATACCGATCCCTGTGGTCGACACCCGACTTACCTAAACTATTCTATAATTTGAGTAGGTACACTGCCTAGGTGCATTTTAGCTAGTTAAGTTCGTTAGGTTATAAATTCAAAACTAGAGAGGTATAATCTGTGCACATCAAGTTTTTAGTGACGTTGTCGGGGAACGGATTATTTGATTATTCGTTTAATTGATTTTAGTTATTCGATCCTTTTTGTGGGGTAAAAACCAAAAAAGGTTACTTTTGTTACATTTGTTTATTTTAGTTTTTTTATTCTCTGAGATGCACCCACATCGTGGTAATCTTCACCACATCGTGGTCTCGCTTCAATTAGTTTTTCGTTTATTTGTTTTTTGTTCCTTTTTACGCGTGTGTTTTGTAGTTTTTTTTTTAGCGGGAAATATGGGGGACATCACGACCATGTCAATGGAAGAGTACAAGCGACATATGAGGAATGAAAACTGATGGGGTCTTGATCCACCAAAAATCCCAACCACAGCAATGTTTGAACTTCCGGGGCACATTATTAATACGTTAAGGGAACTACCTTTTTATGGGAAGGACCACGAGGACGCTTATAAGCATATAGAAGAGGTGGTGGAGATTTCACATTATTTTCATGCACCAAACGTGAGTAAAGATGCGGTGATGCTTCGACTTTTTCCGGTCACACTGAAGGGTGAAGCTAAGGAATGGTTAAAATCACTTCCCTTTGGAGCAATCACGACATGGGCTAATTTTAAGACCGAGTTCATAAACCAGTTTACCCCTCCTTCAAAAGTGGAAAAACTTAAAAGAAATATACAAAATTTTCAACAACTAGAGGGGGGTCACTATACGAAGCTTGGGAGCATTACAAGAGATTGTTACGACATTGCCCTCAGCATGACTTCAATGTGCAACAATAAATATCGATATTTTATGATGGAGTCAATGTGTGCACTCGTCAACTTCTAGACTCGCAAGGGCCCATGACAAAGAAGAATCTGGCAACAAATAAAGCTTTGATTTAAGAATTCGCTAAGCATTCAATAGAGTATCACAACTCAAAGGAGGATTTCACTAGAGGAAAATCAAGTAAAGATGGAGGTCAAGATACCATCAGTGCAGTAATTGAAAAGTTCGACGCAATGGAAGAAAAGATCACAAAAATAGGTGGATCAATTCATGATAGATGCAGAGCTTGTGGGGGACCCCATTCTACTAAGGTTTGTGAGGTGGAGTACAAGAGAGAACGAGATGTGAAATAAATTCAAGAACTTAAGCATGATCTCTACCAAATTGAGCAGGTAAAATCAGAGAAAATATATGCTCTTGAGTCAATGTTATTTAGATTCATGGAAGCTAGCGAAAAACGACATGATGCTACAGACGCAATACTTAGAGAACAAAAATAATCAATTTTAAGTATTTGTACGTAAGTGGTGCAATTAACAAGGCTTGTACAAGAAAAGCTACCGAATTCACCTTCACGAAAAATCGAATCAATCCAAAATGCTCAAGCCATGGTCGTTATACAGAAGAAGAAGATGAATTGGTGCATATGAAGGACCTTGAAGAGGAGTCTAATTAGTCACTCGAATTAAAAAAGAAAGAAGAAGAAGAGTATCGTGAATCTTCCCAGTCTCAACGACGTGGAGGCAATAGTGCCATGTCGTGGGCAAGAAAAGAATATTATGATTTTTCTGTTGTTAAGCCGTATCGACCACCTCGTCCTTTCCCATCTTGTGCCAATGCAAACCTGGTGAAACAATAAAAACAAGAAGTTCCTTAAGGATGATGAATTTGAACGCGTGTAAGAAGAAGAGTGGGATGAATGGGATGAGCTTTTACCCGAAGAGCAATCGGAAAAAGAAGTGAATTATTCGAAACCTCTAGTTTCAAAGCCAATAATTTTTAATGTGTTTGCTTTTACAAGGCCACCAGATCAAGTCACAAAGACTGTTGAAGAAAAAAAAGAAGAGAGTGATGTAACACCCGCAGATTCGGGTTAGTCAATTTAGTGACAATGAGCATCAAAAATGAGTTTTTTTATGGAAGATTATTTAGAAGGAGTAATCATAACCAAGTTGTAGAATATGTCACAAGGGTTCCGTACATATAAATAATGCCGAAATCCGATTTATAACGAAGAAGTTATGGTCCGTCGAAGTTTCGCGACAAAACCGGCACGATACTACGCGGCGTAAATAGTGAATTTACGATAGAGGACTTTTTGGCGTTAGTGATCTAAAAAAAGTTGTAGTATACGTTAAACCGAGATCTTGCAAAAAAAGAATGCCCAAATCTGACTTCGTATGAAGAAGTTATGATTTTTCTAAGATTTGGCCTAGCAGTGCACAACCCGAAACTCGAATTTTAGATCGAACGGTTTTTGGCCAACGTGACCTAAATGAGAATTGAAGATCTCGTTAATATGAACTCAACGAAAAAAAGACAGACGAAAACGGAGTCCGTATGTAGAAGTTATGAATTTTACGCGAACATTTAACAGTGTAGTCACCTTCTACTATTAAATTTAAGATCGATCGGGAATTAGCCGACGAAGTCAAAAGGAAAGTTGTATATATTAATTTTACCTACGTGTGGATATAAAGAACGTCAAAAACGGAGCTCGTATGCGAAAGTTACGGATTTTAGAAGTCGGAAGTGTGTTGTGCGAAAATGGGTGATGTGACACAATCTTGGCCATTGCTTTCTTCCCAAGCCTTGCCACCAGATGGTGACATGTGGCACCAAGTTCAGTCATATTTCACCCTATAAATAGAACCTCTTCCACCCTTATTTTCTTCACACCTTTCCCATTCTTTCTTCTCTCTACACTCTCTCTAAACCTCCCAAAAACTCCCCTAGCGCTAGAAGAAAGCCCCAGAGCGCTCGACGACTCCGAGAAAAAGAGCTTTCGGCTCGGAAGTTCTGCCTCTGCAGAGCCCGACTTCTAGCCAAACCCCCTTGTAGGTAAGATACGCCTACCTAATTTTTAATATAACTTTTATTTAAATATAGTAACGTTATTAGGACCTTATAATAATTATTTGAGCTATTATTATGGGTTATATAAGTGTCGTTATACTATCTTTTTAACTACTCGTGGTACGGGGAATCTGGTTTAAAGGGCAGCATAGGGTTGTTGGATTTCAGAAGTGCTATATGCCAAAATGGTCCTGCCCTCCGGTGTTTTATGTCTGACCCCTATCTGTACATAGTGATTGGAAAATATTGTTTAAACGCTTATATAATAACAATAATGCTAAGACTAATAATTAGTCACGGTAAATATTAGACTAAAATTTAGCGATAATAATGCTAGGTTTCGTCGAAGGAAAATAGAATCGTTAAAAGTGAAGCGTTGCCCGAGTTTGGAATCATCACTTTAACAAGTGAGTGCATAGTTACTTTCATCTTACACATAGATATGAAGTATTTTATATAAATTAGGTGCTACGTGTGCATATTATATGTATACCTGCCATCTATGCTGGATGAACGATTTTATACATGTTTTAAATAATTTAAACTGTATATGTATTTTATATCTACGAATATGTTAGGTAAAACATGGGTAGATGAATGATGAGAGATGAAAGATGATATGAGTGAACATTGGCAGCTATAGACTTAGTGCCTAACAAATAACATCGACAGCTATTGACTTAGTGCCTATAGAATAAACATTGGTAGCTATGGACTTAGTACCTGTTGTATAAACGTTGGTAGCTATGAACTTAGTACCTGTTAAATAAACGTTGGTAGCTATGGACTTAGTACCTGTTAAATAAACGTTGGTAGCTATGGACTTAGTACCTGTTAAATAAACGTTGGTAGCTATGGATTTAGTACCTATTAGCTGAACACTAGTAGCTATGGATTTAGTACCCGATGAATGAACTTTAGCAGCTATGGAATTAGTGCTTTACGAACAAGCATTGGCAGCTATGGACTTAGTGCCTATCATATAAACCCTGGAAGCAATGGGCTTTGAAATGAACGAATGCATGATAGATGATTCTTAGGGTAGATCCTTAAGAGTAAGGAAGATAATGGGGATGGGTAATTGGGTTGATTATTTGATGTTTAAACATAATAATTAAATTATTATGGGTTGAAAACCCTATATACTCACCAGGTTTCCCAACCTGACCCACTCAAGCTTATTTGTATCATAGGTGTCGATATGAAGCTACTTTACACTGAGGGATTTAAAAGAGATGTAGATCACTAGTGTAAATTAATGTAAGTTCTGTTTATGATTATGTTTTTGTATTGACGATGACATCCCAAATGTTTTAAAATGGATAAAAATACATTTCTTCGGAAATGCTTTGATAACGTATTTATCATGTTTTTCTGGGAACAAATTCCGCAATATTTTTATTAACAGAGGTACTCTGATTTTTATAAAGCATAAACAAAATCGGTCTTTTCTGGCTGTGAAAATGGGGATGTCACAAGTGATGAGTCCAGATTTTATAAGATAAACCCGGAAAAAGACAAGATAAAAGCTAAAGACATGGGAATTGGGAAAGAACCCAAGCGAAAGCACAAAGAAGATGTCAACCTAACAATGCAAGAAAGATCAAGAAAGGCATTTAACATATGGGTTGCCTACAAACGAACAAGGCTCAAGATGATGGAGAATGGGGAGGTTACACTTCCACCTGGCGCAACATAGAGTGGGAAGGAGTCCGATTCACAACTCTTCAAAAAGAAGTGCTTCTCGGGAGGCAACCCGATGTTTTTATAGTTTGAATTTTCTTTTCTTTTTGATTTAGTTTTAGTTTTATTTTTTGTTTTAGTTTTATTTTACCTTAACCGAATGATGATGTGTTTCTCTAGTTCTTGATCTTATTTTTTAATGTTGAACGAAAGTGAAGCAGTGAAGGAGCTTAATTTGAAGAAGCCGTGCGATTTTTGAAGATCATAATTGAAGAACAAGTTTTTGAATAAGTATGGGGTTCCCACATAATGAAGAGAAAAGCATTTTGAAGCATATGTACTAAAAAGAAGATTGGGAATGGTCTTAGACATTAAAAAGAGTCGATGCTCACCTGTTTCAATCTTAGAAGATTCTTTGAGAAAACACCACAACGTGGACATCATCAACACGTCGTGGCAAAAATTTTAATCGTGACTGAATCTGACTACACCACGACGTGGCATCCTTAAACCACGTCGTGTCAACATTATTTTGCTCGACCTTGATGACCATTTGCTCGACACCACGATGTGGCGTTGCTTCCCCACGTCGTGGCAGTGGTTCAACACATTTGTCAAGAATGATTCTTTGATTTCATTCGATCCGGCACATTTACATTCACAAGAAGAAGGTCTAGATGTACCGTTTCCAACAATTATAAAAGATGTTCAAGTTTTCCACACTTCCAGGGTCAATCTCACCATTACTACCCCAGGGGAGTTTGTTTTTTTCTCCATTTTATTGATTATATATATATATATATATATATATATATATATATATATATATATATATATATATATATATATATTGCATACAATGAGAGCATTGTATGTAATAAGTGTGGGGTAGGGGATCGAAAAAGTAAATTGCTAGAAAATTTTAAAATTTTAAAAATTTTAATAGATTTGAAATAATAAACTAAAAATTGAATCTAGTGATAATTAAAAATTTGAAGTTGCTAGTGTTATGTGGGATGATCCAATGCGAGCTCAAATGTTTATTGAGCCAACATATGTTATACTATAATTGTGGCTTCCCAAGTCCTACTGAAAAGCCATGAGATATGAAAGGTAATCTGGTAGTTTTTATGAGATAATAAGTTTTGCATCCTGTACTTGAAATCTATCCAGGAGAGCTTATGTAGTCATTGCACTGAGACTAATATCTCTAACCAATAAAGGTTGAAGTTAAGCTCACTTGCTTAAGCATGTAGGAATTGAGCGAAAAAAGTGACTTATATATATATATATATATATATATATATATATATATATATATATATATATATATATATATATATATATATATATATATATATATATATATAAAGAGAGAAATTACAAAAAGTTTTAAGAATTTTGGAGCAATCAAAGTATGAAGATAAAAAGATCAAAATTATGAAGAATCAAAAGTTGAAGATACCAAAAATCAAACAAAAAAGTGGTGAATTCAAAGAAATCAAAGATCAATTATTCGAAGAAGTGAAGAATTCCAAAGAGCTCCATTGTGGTATCAAAAGTTGTAATTTTTATAGATTATGTATGCTTGGGTAGCTTAACCAAAAATACCTTGAGGTTAAGAAAGATTTGTGAGGATTGATTCGGAGGGTTGCAGAAATGAGTGTCGTATAAGCTAAGGGGTGAAGGTTCATAAAGATTGTGAGTAGCTAGAATTGGGTAAGTTTTTAGGAACCTTATACACAAATATGCGCATTGAGGTCTTGGTATAATGGTTGAGTTCAAAATGGATTGTCTTATGTGATATTGGTGATGAAAGTTAGACTTAAAAAATTAGTTTTGTTTGGGGGCAAGCAAAAGATAAGTGTGGGGTATTTTGATATGTTCATATCTACTTATATATTTTACATCATATCTTAGTACTTTTAGCTATAATTATGTTTATTGTAGAACAAAAGGTACTTATTATGTTTAATATATGTTATGTAGCATAAAATACATGCTCGGAAGCAACATGGAAGCTGGAAGCAAGAAAATGCGAGCTTAGGCAAGAAGAATACACAATAAGGATGTTGTTGGACAACTTGACCCCTCGTCAGTATAGCAATATTTCAGTTATAGGAGTTTTCAATGACAAATCAAACGACAGATTGTTCTTCTTACTCTTCATTAATATCTTGAATACTTTGTTGAATGCATTAACTCAGACTTGACTAGTCTTGCCAGACTTGACTGGAACATTCCTTAGCAAGCAGACATTAATCTTGAGCATTTATTCAAGGTTTGAGTTTTCAAACCTTGTCCCTGCGCATCAGATCGTCCTTGTTCTCACACAGATTTTCAACCACCACGACGTGGTGACCCCACCACGACGTGGTGAATGGAATCTTCGCGATTTTTGACGCCGACTTGGAGAATATGGGATAAATTTGAGGACCACGACGTGGTGCCTTTACCACGTCGTGGTGTCGAGATTTTTGGTGTGTGTATATATATATATATATATATATATATATATATATATATATATATATATATATATATATATATATATATATATATATATTGGACATTAGGTCAATTCTAGAGGAGAGAGGGCTGCGACTATTAACGAAAAAATACCCTTCCAAGACCCCTTTGAGGGCAGAATTCAACTACAGATCAAAGGATAAAGAGATTGGAGCAAGGATTCGCATCTACACATTCAGTTTGCCTAGTTTAATCATGATTAGTCTAATTTCCCTTATGTTTATGTGTGTTTCCAGCTGTGATTATGGGCTAAAAACCCTTTCTTTCGTTTAGATAGATGAAACCTAAAACTATGAGTTAGTTTATTACTTTATGGATTATATGAATTTGGTTTATGCATGTGTTTTATTATCATTACCTAGAATGTTAAACTTTGTAACTTTGTTGCTTAATTTCAAGTGTAGTGTAGTTTAGTGATCATTAAATTACATGAACTTGATTACCTAGTGATTAAGTGACCATTCAATTGTTAGGGCTAGGATCGACCAAATCTTAGATAAGTAATAAAAGTAACAAATGTAGCTGTGCTGGAGAACATAATTGTGACCATAATTCTGTTTTCTTAGATAAATCTTACATAGCCCATCTATAATGAATAACTAATGATGTGTTTTACTTGTGTATGACCATACAAGGTAGTTCATGAATTGGTGAAAGTATTAGTAAATTTGGACTTGAATTGCTAATAACATATAACTTGGTAACCAACTTCATTAATCCATAAATAAGAAATAAACATAGGAAAAGGTGGATTCGAAACTAAACGAAAGTGTTTTTAATATATTGATTACAATTGTTTTTAATTGACTGCTTAAGTTTTTCTGAACTTGTAAAATCAGATAAAAAAACCCCATTTTAGTTGTTTTTCTTAGTTTAGCTTTTAGTAGCTATTATTTTAATTAAATATCGTTCCCTGTGATCGACACCCAACTTACCTAAACTATTCTATAATTCGACTAGGTACACTGCCTAGGTGCATTCTAGCTAGTTAAGTTCGTTAGGTTATAAATTTAAAACTAGATAGGTATAATCTGTGCACATCAAGTTTTTATGTATCTTCGTGATTATTGCATATGTTATGTATTGATATGTTTATATGTATACTGGGTGGGGCCCGACAACTTACAGATCTGTATATCGAGCGGGGCTTGATGACGGGCGGGGCCCGATGCAGGACAGGGCCCGATGCCGGGCGGGGCCCATTATGTGTTTACTTGTATATGATTGGTATGTGATATTTTGGGGAGCTTACTAAGCTTTGTGCTTACGGTTTCAGTATATGTTTCAGGTACTTCGGTTTTCAAATGGAAAAGCTCGAGATGATTGCATAGCACACACCATATGTTTTCCGCATTCTGTGATTTACTTTGATTTAATGATGTTTTGATAAATCACAATTAACTTGGTTTTATGGAAATGTTATGTATTAACGATTTATTAATCTAAAAACAAAAATTTTATGTTATTATATTTGGGACGTTACATGATGAGCATTTGGTGTCCGCTATTGACATCTATCGGGGTTGTATACTAGAGATTTTTGGTGTTGGGTATCCGATAGATCTTATCCTTATTGTTATGGGTGATGTTTGTGTTACCGAAGGAATGGAGTGGTTGATCCGATTTGGGGTTATGATTGACTGCGAGAGGTAGTTGGTGACGGTCCGAGATCCTATTGGGGGAGTGATAACCATCTATAGTGAGGGTACTAGGTTAGGATCAACTTTTTGTTCTGCCGACAAGGCGAGGCAGAGTTTGCAGCATAGGTGTACAGGTTATCTAGCATATATAATGGATACTTGGGACGAGGAGAAGGGATCGGTTTCCATTTATGATATTCCTGTTGTACATGATTTCCTCGATGTCTTTCCCGAGGAGTTATCGGGTGTGCCTCCTAGGAGGAAAGTGGGATTTCGGATCGATCTAATCCCTGGTGTGGCGCCAATTGCCAAGGCATCGTACCGTCTTGCACCTCCTGAGATGCAGGAGTTATCCTCTTAGCTTCAGGAGCTGTTAGAAAAAGGGTTTATTCGGCCGAGCAGTTCTCCGTGGGGAGCACCGATTCTTTTTGTCAGAAAGAAGGATGGTTCACACCGGATGTGTGATTACCGAGAGTTGAACAAGCTGACGGTGAAGAACCGTTATCCATTGTTGAGGATTTATATGGGCATTACGAGTTTGTGGTGATGCCTTTTGGACTCGCCAACGCACCGGCGGCATTCATGGATCTCATGAACCGGGTGTGTAGGCCTATGTTGGATCGGTCAGTGATTGTATTCATCGATGACATATTGGTTTATTCAAAGACCAGAGAGATACATGAGGAGCATTTGCGTGGGATTCTTGGGGTTTTGAGGATGGAGAGGCTGTACGCCAAGTTCTCCAAGTGTGATTTCTGGTTACATGAGGATCAGTTTCTAGGACACCTCGTCAACCAGAATGGTATCTTGGTCGACCCAGTCAAGATAGAGGCTGTGATGCAGTGGGAAGTGCCGAAGTCTCCATCTGAGATTCGGAGCTTCCTTGGTTTGGCAGGATATTATCAGAGATTCATTTGAGACTTCTCCAAGATTGCTATTCCTCTCACTAAGTTGAGAAGGAAGAATTTTGTGTTTAGTTGGGAGCATGAGCAGTTCGCATCATTCGAGACTCTTCGCTAGAGACTGTGTGAGGCACCAGTACTTTCCCTCCCTGGGGCAGTTGGGGATTTTGTGGTCTACTGCGATGCATCCATTGCAGGGTTGGGTGCTTTGTTGATGCGTAGGGGACATGTGGTTGCATACACTTAGAGGCAACTGAAGCACCATGAAGCAAAGTTCCACTCATGATTTGGAGTTAGGGGCGGTGGTCTTCGCTCTCAAGATTTGGCGCCACTATCTTTATGGTGTTTACTGTACCATCTGCACGGACCATAAGAGCCTGATATATCTTATGGATCAGCCTAACCTGAACATGAGGCAAAGAAGGTGGTTGGATGTAGTGAAAGATTATGACTATGAGATTATGTATCATCCAGGCAAGGCCAATGTGGTCGTCGACGCCTTGAGCCAAAGGGCGTTTAGACCCCGATTAAGGATGTATATATGAGGATGACTGTGATGACCCCAGTGTTGGAAACGATCAAAGAAGCACAGTCGGAGGCCATAAAGGAAGAAAATCGGAAAAGTGAGCGGGTGATTGGTCTGATTTCAACATTTGATATCGACAGCAGGGGGCTTTTGACTCTTAACGGGCGGGTTTGGGTGCCTTATGTTGGTGGGGATCGACGTGTATTGATAGAGGAGGCCCACAAGTCGATATTTTCCATTCATCCAGGGGCTACCAAGATGTATCTTGACCTGAAGCATAGTTACTGGTAGCTGTGTATGAAGAGGGATGTGGCCTGGTTTGTAGAGCAATGTTTGACTCGCCGGAAGGTCAAGGCCGATCACCACCGCCCTCATGGAAAGTTGCAACCCTTAGAGGTTCCACTATGGAAGTGGGAGTGGATCACCATGGATTTCATTACAAAATTACCGAAGACTGCGAGGGATTTTGATGTTATCTGGGTGATAGTGGATCGTTTTGACAAAGAGTGCTCACTTCTTAGCCATAAGTGAGGGCTCTTTTGTAGAGAAGCTTGTTGTGATTTATGTCCGAGAGGTGGTGGCTCGGCATGGGGTGCCGACTTCGATTGTGTCAGACCGGGATGTTCGGTTTACTTCCAGATTCTGGAAGAGGTTTCATGAAGAGTTGGGCACCCGGTTGCATTTCGGTATTGCTTATCATCCACAGACCGACGGGCAGAGCGAGCGGACTATTCAGACGCTCGAGGATATTTTGCGTGCCTGCATCATTGATTTTGGTGGGAGTTGGGACTCCTATCTCCCGTTGCCTGAGTTTTCTTATAACAACAGCCGTCATGCCAGTATTGGCATGCCTCGCTTTGATCTTCTGTATGGGAGGAGTTGTCAGACTCCTATTTGTTGAGGCAATATCGGCTAGAGAGTCATGGGGAGAATGGACAAAGTGATCAAGATGACCGAGGTTATTCAGCAAGTTAGACAGGGATTGCTGACGACCTAGAGCCGCCAAAAGAGTTATGTGGATCGGCGACGCTTTGAGCTAGAGTTTTAGGTGGGAGATTTGGTGCTTCTGAAGGTATCACCCTAGAAGGGTGTTATACGCTTCAGGAAACGAGGCAATCTGGGCCACATGTTTATTGGCCATTTCAGAGTGTTGCCCCGTGTAGGCAAGATGACTTAGCGGTTGGAGCTACCGAAAAAGTTGAGATAGATTCATGATACCTTCCATGTTTCCCAGTTGAGGAAGTGTATAGCTGACGAGACAGTTGTGGTTCCTTTGGAGGACATTCAGGTCGATGATCGCCTGAATTACATCGAGAGGCCTGTAGCAATTCTGGATCAGAGAGTGAAGACTTTGAGTAACAGAGTAGTGAACTTGGTCAAAGTTCAGTGGCAACACCGGAAAGGCTCAGAGTGGGCGTGGGAGCCCGAGACTGAGATACGCGAGCACTACCCTAATTTGTTTTCCGAGGCTGACTTCGAGGACGAAGTCTAATTCTACTGGGGGAGAACTGTAACATCCGGTTTTCATGTATTTCCATTTTATCCCTTGGCCTAATTAAATTCTACATTATTGGTTCATTGTAGTTAATAATTTCAGGACGAAATTCCCTTAACGGGGAGGTAATATGACATCACTAGTGAAATGACAGTTCTTATTAAATGTCTGAATTTCATAGTCAAAATATACATTTCGTAGTCAAATTGACATGATAAATCCTAGGTGAAATGACAAGTCATCAGTGATGTAACAAATATTATTAAATGTTTGAGTTTCATAGTGAAAATATACATTTTTGTAGTTAAATCGACAAAATCTTAAGTAAACTAACAAGTTACTGGTGAAATGATAATTCTTATTAAATGACTGAATTTCATAGTCAGTGTAATATAATCTATCTATTCAACGTGCAACTACTACACCACCTACCGCTAATGAAGAGTAGAAAGAACAAAAGATGCAAAGAGTCCACATGGAAAACCGAAGAATATATGCAAGATGCAAAAGAAGAGCTTTCAAAGCAAGCACGCAAAATGAGGACTATGGTCTTGGAGATAAATGCAAAAGTAGCATGGGTTGAGGCGAAGAAAAAAAAAGTTTCCTTACAAGTTTCCTGTATGGAAGCTTGCAGATGATGATGAGTAATCTATGTAGAGGTTGTTTAATTAAATGTTACTTTTTAAATTTAGTTATGTTATGTAATTTTATTAATGTTTTGTGACCCTTTATCGTAATAATGAAAACGATATGTTTTGTGAATGTTTAATAACATAAATAAGAACTTAACGAAAATCTACATATTTTGAAGGTTTAAATTTAGGAAAAGATTTTTATAAGCATAATATACAAAATTATAGCAAAAAAATACATTTCTTCCAAAAACAAATCGAAAAATGTGATGACATCACCTTTCGTAGGTGACATCTGCTTTCTTAGTTAAAACCTATATTTCTGTAGTTAACACCCTAAAAACGACGTTGTTTTGGAAAAGAAAATCGCAAAAGACGTCATTTGCTAATGATGACAATTATTTTTAAAATCTTGGATTTTTATCTATTTTATATTAAAAAAATTTAAAAACTAATTATTATTGTCATTTTCTTTATACATTTTCATATATTTTATTATATTTTCAAACCATTTTTTCTTACATAAATAAAAAAAAAAAAAAAAAGAAAAACGAAAGGCTTATCCGCATACAGGAAAAGGGCACTATGGTAAACTCGTGAAACACCTCGTTCTTGCCTACTTCCTGGCTCCCTGCTACTCTCTGTTCTTTTCTCTCGAATGTATAAAACTCACCTCAGCCATACTTATTCACCTCTTCAAAATCAAAACACTATCATCCTTTTAATAACAACCCTCTTCTCCGATCAATTTTCCGTTTTAATAGCCCTATTCTCCGATCAATTTTTCGAATTAAAATCCATACCAACAATCTGCAAATATGTGTGGTGGCGCAATCCTCTCCGATATCATAGCCCCGACGGCTAATCGTTCTCGCCGGCTCACTGCCGATCTTCTTTGGAGCAACGATTTCACAAAGAACTCTAGCAATTACTTCTCAAACCCTCCACAATCCGATGCCTTTGATATTGACGATGAGTTCGAGGCCGATTTTCAGGGATTTAAGGATCAGGTTGAAATCGATCAGGATAACAAGCCTTTTGCTTTCTCCGCCTCCAAAGATTCCGCTCCTGCTCGTGGTAATCCATGTTTCCCCGTCTATCTTTTTCTTTCTTTCATGATTTTTTTGATATGATTTTGTAATTGATTCTAGTTTTACTTGCTGATTTAGGGTCAAGATCTGTGAAATCTGATGATCAGGTTGAGAGATCTGGTTCCAGGAAAAGGAAGAACCAGTACAGAGGAATCCGTCAGCGGCCATGGGGAAAATGGGCCGCCGAGATTCGTGATCCAAGGAAAGGCGTCCGTGTATGGCTTGGAACCTTTAATACCGCTGAAGAAGCTGCGAGGGCTTACGACGCCGAGGCCAGACGCATCCGTGGTGATAAAGCGAAAGTCAACTTCCCGGAGAAAGCTTCTCCGGCGAAGCCCAAATCCCGGAAACCTGTTTACAAACTTGGATCTGTGGAAGAGAAACCAGAAGCGAATCCTACCGCGGATATGCCGGCGGCGAAACCATTTATTCCGTCAGAAACTGCCGCCTTTTACTTCAGTTCCGATCAGGGTAGCAACTCGTTTGATTGTTCAGATTTCCCATGGGGGGAGAACTGTGTAAGAACTCCCGAGATCACATCTGTGCTTTCTGAAGTCGATGAAGCTAACTTTATGGAAGATCGCAATCCAGTGAAGAAGCCGAAAACGGAGTCTGTGAATTTGGTCTCAGATCGTGAGAATACCGATGACCTGTTCTTTGAGATGCCATGGGATACGTCTTCCGTCGACGCTTTCCTCAACGGCGATTCAACAACTCAGGATTGTGAAAACGTCATGGATCTATGGAGCTTCGACGATCTCCCTGTCATGATGAACGGAGGATTCTAATTCAAAACTCAAAGTTTTCATTTCATGTGTCTGTAAATAAGGCTTTACATGTCAGTAAGATTTATGTTTTTTATTAACTAGTGTCTAATTGTGTAATCGTTTGTGTGAACTCCATTAATGTCTAATGAACATCGATTTTGAGCTTTTAATCTTCCGTCTCAAAACAGAAACCCAAGTAAGGAATATGAGAATATACATCATCAGAAGCAAGAAAAACCTTTAAATTTTCTTCGATCTACAACCATGTTCATTCTTCTTAGAGATCAATCATGATTATTTATCAGAAATTCTGTTTGATTTTACTTGTTATCGTTGGTTTGCTGATTTTGATTTCTGGGTTTTTTTCGTTGATCATAATCTTCATATTGAAGCCAAGAAGGCCGATCTTCTCATTTCGAACGATTGACATTTCTTCATACAATTTCGATGTTCGAGATTCTTCTGATATATCGCTTTCCACTGTTGCTTCTGTAACCTTAATTACACAAAATCCAAACAAAATCGGTATAAAGTATGATTTCTCAAAGCTACAGATACTTGATAATGGATTGGTGGCAGGGATGATTAGAATCCCGGAGTTTTATCAGCCAGCTGGAAGCCATAATTTGAGGGTTGAAATTGACATTTTATTTTGGGATCTTGATGTAACTTCAATCATGTCTGGAGTTGAAATAAATAATTTTACAATCAAAGTATTGGGTGATATTGGAGTTCATTTACATGTTATGAAGATTGAATTGCCAAAGATCAAGGTTGGTTTTTTATTTTTTTATTTGTGAAATCTTTGGATTTGTGTTCGTTTTACAGAAATATTGAATTTTGTTTGTGTTCTTGAAGGTTAGTTTGGATTGTGATGTAGCAATTGATGGTAGATATTTGATATCTTGGAACAAAATATCAAGCCTGAAAGCAGTCAAGAATTATATTGTATGAAAAAACTTATCCTTTATTATCATAAAAATAGGACCTCTATTATTTTAGAAATAGAGTAAAATAAAAATATAATTATTTATTTATCATCTTTTAGAAAAACCTTTATATTTTATTTATATATACATAAACTCTTACATTTTAATTATCTTTCATATTAATCAAAATATTTATCCTTTTAAAAAAAATATTACTGAAGTTGTTTTATAACATAACATTTATTTTTGTATTTTTAGGTTAACATAAAAACAAATTGCCACTTCCTAAGATAAAACATAAGAAGCAGAGCTATTTATTCAAACAAAAATAAGTAACTTTGTTTATTTTTTCCATATCAATTTAAAAACGAACAATATCAATGCTATTTTACAAAATAACCGGTAACTTCTCTTAAGGTAACTTAACTAATAATGATTTTTCTACATATAAAAAAAAAAACTATGGTTGTTTTTAATGATGGAAGATAAATTGTTGAGCTTTTTTTTTTTTTTTTTTTTGCCCTATGATTAAATGGACTTATGGGTGTGTTTGGGATTCAAATAAAATTTATGTAAAAATGTTTATTAACATATGTGCTATCAAAATAAAATCTATACAAAACAACAAAAATATTGAAGTTAGCCTATGCAATATTAAAACAGAATCAAGTTGTTTTTAATTATTCTAACTATATATAAACATTTATTATTTATTTAAGGTACGATGTTCTAGTTGATAGAACTGTCTAAAAGTCATTGCATTAATATGGAATATTGAAAAAATTAAAAGTATAAGTTTTATGCTAGAAAATGTAAAAGTAAGAAATCATAAAGACACAAAATGATTAAAGTACATTGTTATCCTTTTTATTTAACATTTTCCCTTTTGTTTCCCTTTTTGATATAACAAGGATTCATAATTTTTTTAAGTTGAAATTTTGCAGGCACATTTTAATGCTAAGTCAGATGCTTTCTCCAAGAAATGTTCCATAGGATTTTACGTATAAATCCACTGTGATAGCTGAGCAGGTGCAAGATCAAAACAGTGTGGTTTCAAAATTCAATAAATTATTGAAGATATATATATATATATATATATATATATATATATATATATATATATATATATATATATATATATATATATATATATATATATATATATATATATATATATATATACCCTTAAAATTATCAATTTTAAGGGTAATAAACTTTATTGTAATGATTTTAGCCTTCCTTTAAATAATAGTGCATGTATATGGAACAATATTGTCACTAGGAAATTAAATGTGATGCACTAATTGAGATTTGAGGCAAGGTTGTTAAGATCGGGATCCTATCTAGGATCGTTTTTGGGTTTGCAAGATCGGGATCGGGATCCTAAGATCCCACAAAATAAAATATAATTTTAATTTATAATTTTTAATAATGAAAAATATTCAAACATTCAATTTTTCGTTCAAAAGTTATAAAAACTTCAAAATATTAGTCATAAGCCACAATACAAAATGATAAATGGTAAATTGGTAAATGGTAAAAGACATAAAATGGTAAAAAAAAAAAAAAAAAAAAAAAATCAAGGGAAGGTAGGATCGGATCGGATCTTGATCCTACCCCAAATACGATCCTTTTACGATCTGGATCGTTTTTCATACTTAGGATCGTACGATCCTACGATCAGGATCGCGATTTTGACAACCATTATTTAAGGTATTGGCAATGTTGCATATTCTACACTAGTATAAAATATGTTATAAAAAATTACCGTTCTAAAAAAAAGAGTGGACATCAAAAAAACAATTTAAATGGAAAAAATAAAATAAAATATTTATGGCTTTCATTGGAGATAGCAATAACTAAATCTGATGAGAAAAATGAAAAAAGTTTGTTGCAACTGCTATAATAGAAATATATCAAAATATGAGGCTATAATGAACATTATGAATGAAGGTTTGTTGTAACAGTTTCATGTGTTGCCTTTGTAACTTTTCTTGGATTAAAGGGTATGGGCTTATGCAAAAATTGCTACTCACTTTCATATTACTCATAAATATCGAAACCCAACTATAAACATTATTATATATATATATATATATATATATATATATATATATATATATATATATATATTAAAGTTGTGGAAGAAAGGAATAGTGAAGTTGACATACTTTGTCCAGGTTTGGTCCCTTGATTTAGATATCCGGTCCATGTACTTCTTTAATTAGTTTATTCATGTCCTTTTGTTTGTGTTCCATTCAACTTCTTATTTTTTTGGCAGAATTTGTCCCTGTATTATTGTTGGAAGTTAGGAATACTAAATTTGGATGTTTTTTTGGCAACTTTGCTCATTATTCTTTACCCATTTTGACACTTTTGGTCCTTGCAATCAATATTTTTACACTTTTTTCGAACCTTTTAATATTTAAAGTTTGACCACAAAACTTTAACGGTTTGACAACTTTGATCCTTTTTCTAAAAAGTTGCTAATTCCTACCCCTTTAATTCTTTAGCCATTTTCACACTTCTGGTCCTTGCAGTCAAAACTTTTACATTTTTTGTCCGGGGCAAAGCCCAGACTTTTCATCCTTGCACTTTCTATGTCTGTCATATTTATCAATTTGGAAACAACATTGAAAGCTTCTGGCCCCCGCGTAGCGGGGGTAACCTTTCTAGTTTATTATTAAGTGCTGCAATTTTTTATTGATATTTGGGCCAAAATATATAAAATTAAAAAATTTTATTTAAGACATTATGTGGTATGATATTTGGGTTGATTTGGTGCTTTAAACAAAATAACATTCAAATGCCAATAACAAAATAGTAGTTGGAAAGAAGAAATAGTAAATGGGTGATGACAGCTATAGTTTTGTTCATAACCCCATTTGGTGTTCATCTCTCGTCCAGACTATAGTTGACTTGAGAGGAAACTGTAGGTGGTATTTTTACTACGGCTTAGTCCCAAAAAAATGATTTTTTTTTTATAGAATAAGGCAAAACCGTATATGAGTGGCAAACAATAAGTGTGTTTGCATCAACAACGGTTTGGTTGACAATGTTTGACTAATGGCTAATTTTTTGGCTATTACATTTTCTTCCTACTCATAATAACAAATGTTATATTTTGATAAAATTAATAATATTTTAAGACATTGTAAAAAGAAAAATTCAATGATATTTAAGTGAAAAGTCATTAGGTATATTAGCTAGATTAGTAATTTCCTGTTTTTTATTTAACTTTGGGGTTTTACCTTTTTACCCTTTCCTCTCTTCTATTGTACATTTATAGATACACGTGTTGCTATGATAATTGATAAGAAAATATATCTCCCAAAGTGATTACCCTCATAATACGCTCAAAAGATCCCCAACTAATTGATATCTTTTGTTCAGCCCTACATCAATTTGTTCGTGCTCTTCTTTGTTTCATGCATTACCTTGGAGAATATATATATTAAAAATCAATTTATATATCACAATTCGATAATTTGGCATGCACTTCATCCGTTTGATGAAATGTATGAACCAAATAATTTAAATACGATTGAGAGCTCATTGTCGTTTTTTATTGATTTATATGATGGGAATTGTATGTTTATTTATCTCTTTTAAGGGTAATAGATGAGATTGGTTGGTTATGTAGGGAACCCTTCGAAAAAATGTTGTGAGCTTTTCGGCTTTTCCCTTTTGTGGGTAATATTTCTCATCTATCCCAAGAAATTGCATCTTTAGTGGTGCCCATAACATGTTTGTTATATTGCCGAAGTGAGCTTCATGTTGTGCTGATACTTGTTTGGGCTACCAGATGCCAATACAGATACATATACAAGTTGTAAAACAAATAACTAGTGGTCGAAATATATGATATACTACAAACTTACAAATATACCTTTCATTTATTCATAACTTTTGATGAATAATGGATTCTTGTAGCACACTTAACCTGTAGAATCCATGTTTAACTGAAAGTAGACCTGACAATTCATGTATTCTTGTCATGAAAACGTATCTACCACAAATTTGACACGATGCGAATACACGAAGAGAAATAAGCTTTATCTCAATTTTCAAGATGAATTTGTGTCATGTATTCGTGTCGTGTCACTCACATATTCGTGTATTTGTGTCTCGAATTGCCAGGTCTAACTGAAAGTATTGTGTTTTGCTAGTTAAGAATGGTCAGTATGGTAAGATTCAATACCAGTAACATGCCAATAGATTCTTCAATGCTAAGAACCATAACGACAGTTTTTAGGACAACTAGACATTATTGTTCTAACACTGTAGACAACAAACCTCCAAAATCAGTATCTCCATTTGATGCTGCCATTAGGCTAAAAAAAAGGCAATTGAACCATTTGGTTCGATTCAAGATAGCTTATGTTAATCAACAATCTTTCGATTACACCCCTTTGACATTAAAGTACATAGAAAAGATAGGGAAACATTAAATTAATTAGAAACTAAGGGTGTTGTGAAACCAATTCATTATGTTTGAGGGAGTCGTTCGGCAATGAGCTCGACACAATCTACGTGGCCTCAACGCACAACGCGGCTTGGCCTCAGCAACAATTGCTCGACAAGCTAACTCGACATTCCCATATAGAGTATCTCTTCTATCTAATTCCTTTGACCCCCTTTTTGACCCCCTTTTTGACCAGCCAATCACAAATGCTATATAATTATTTATTTATTTATTTTTCAATTCAAAACCTCTACAAAACCACACCCTCTAAATGACAAGAAAATTAAGTGGTGTTGCAAAAATATGAGGTGCACCTACGTGGCAGCAAAAAATGTGTCATAAGAGTAACACCACTTCCTATAGCCATAATGTACCATTTGGAGAAGGGGGAGTAATGTGTCATTATTGGGTTGAACTCTTGGTTTGCTACTAATAATAATAAGTATTTATCTTAAATATTAATGAATAAACAAATAATATCAATATATACTTTCATTTTGTGGACACTCTCTCAACATCATCTTCTGTTGCAGATATACTTATCTTCTTTTTTGGTCTGCCAATAGGGACATAATGCTTTGGTGGTAGCAGCTTGGTAGGACATGCATTTTTTTCCCACATGAACTTCCCTTTAATAGGTTCAACTTTAAAGACATACATTTCTTTCCAAGTCTTCAGCCAATATGTAGGGTGAACCCATGTCTTAGGTATCCCAATATCTTCATTGTTAAGCCTCTTATCCCATATTGTTGTAATGATGTGCTTGCAAGGCATGCATGTTAGTTCCCTCCTGTTACATGAATAAGTTTGTTGTCCCATATCAACCGCACACTGATCCATGCCTTGACCTGTAACCTGGTACTTTCCATTCCCACAGAACACTACCTACACTCTTCTGCTTCATTTTTTATTTTTCAAGGGTCTTGGTGGCTATAGGAGTTAATGGGCCACTAGTTTTGTCAATTGCCTCTTGCATAGTGACAAGTTTCCTCATGATGTACTCCCTAATAAACTCCAAGCAAGTGATAATTAGCTTATCATGACCCTTAACTATCTTGCTATTCAAACTCTCACAGATATTATTCAACAAAGCATCATAATATGCCTTTCCTGGTTAATTAAAGCATAGCATTGTATTAGACACTATTAATTAAATCAAAGCATTGTATTATAAAAAAATATTTTATACCTGAGAAAAGGGATCTGACCAGTGCTTGGGTGGAATAGTCTTAAGCCACTCATATGCTACAGTGTTTAGTTGCCTTAGTTCTTCCATGACATTGTTGGACTGTGGGACATTAGTTGATGTTGCACATTTTTAAAGATAGTCCTTGAATTCCTTGCCCCTCCATTTCAGTTTCATGTTATCATGAACACGTCTTAGGAAATATCTATGCTCTGCTGTTAGGAAAATTTGGTAATTGCAGGAAATAACCCCTAAATCATCATAATTGTTAAACTTAATGGGTTATTGGATACTAAAATATGAAAGCTATACTGAAGTATTGTAACATCCCCCTAAAAAAAGACCAAAAATTTTCGTGTTTAAAATTAATAAAACTATTATCCAAAACATCATCATAAAACCATGTTGGGACAAAGTATATCGACCACATCATAAAACATCAAAGTGATCATAAAATACGGAACGAGGTGGTGTGTGCACTGCAATCACCCCGGGCTCTTCCCTTTCGAACCAGAAATGCCTGAAAACATAAACTGAAAACCGTAAGCACAAAGCTTAGTGAATCCCCCAAAATACCACATACCATACATATCAAACATATAGTGGTCCCCTCCCGTCATGGAGCCCCGCTCGGTATACAGATCTGTCACTCATCGGGCCCCGCCCGGTATACATATAATCATATAACAGATAAACACATAACACATGCAATAATCACAAGGATAAATAGCATACATACTAATCATCGGGCCTCGCTCGACGTCGGGTCCTGCATGGTAAGTATACAAGCATATAACACATGCAAGAGTCACATAGACATGTAGCATCCTAACATAACAAACCATGGGCTGAAATTGGTGCCTTCGACCCGCTAAACACAATGAGGAAACTCACCTCTAGCTGCTAAATCTCTCGAAAGAATCTCTGACTGCTGGTCCGGAAAATCCCTGCGCTATCAATATCAAAACATCCAATTAATAATTGGATTCCGACCCATAATTAAGAGTCTAAGCGACTTGGCCCATAACAAGGGTAAAAGACCATTTTACCCTTTACCTAACTTGGCCCAAAGCTAAGGCCCAACTCATCTACTAAAAAGGCTCAAATATGGCCCAATCTTCCAAATTGGGCCCAAAATCCATCATGGGCCCAAATCCAAAGGAAACCAATACACTAGATAATAGCCCAAAACAAAAGTCTAATGGCCTAACAAGGCCCAAACAGTGAAAGCCCAAACTATGGCCTAATACCAAGAATGGCCAAGTCCACGTCCATCTACTGAGTATGCGGGGTGTACTCAGCTCGTACGTCCATTGTACGCCTCAGGCTCCCAATTAACTTCATTAAGCACTTAAACAGTGAAGACTTTTCCCTCAAAATCTCAAATATGGTCCCTAAGGGTGACTTATCACGTAAAGTTAGCAACTTTACACTCATGCATGGCTTAATGGGACACAAAGCTTATAAAGGAGCTTATAAAGGAGCTTAATAAAGGTCTTAATTAATGCATGGGCCAATAGCTTCCATAAATTTGACATTTTTATGAACATGGGGACTAAATGGAGCTAAGATCTTGCATCCATTGCTTCTAGAGTAGATCAAGAGCTCATCTTTACTTCAAAAGACTCAAAAATGACCAAGAAACACCATAAAGAAGATCTAACATAAAAGATCATAAAGGTGTGAGCATTTTACCTTAAAAAGCTTGAAAATGAGAAGGTAATCCTGGATATACAAGGTCAAGCTATCCCCTCAAGTGTTCCACTTCTTCTTCTCCTTCACAAACCACCAACAAACACTCTTTTAAGCTCAAAACTTACCAAATGCTCTAGGTTTTCGATTTCAGGGTAAAAGGGAGATGGAGGCTGGTCTAAAATGTCCATGACGTGTTATAATGAGCTTTGAATATAGAGCAAACCCTACAAATTAGGGTTTGTCCAACCCATGCGTATGCCCTGCGTACTATTACGTACGCCTAGCGTACGTGGGTGATGCTCGCAACCAACTTATAGCTAGTACGCTAAGCGTACTCATAGATTACACCCCATGTACTAACCAGGGGACCAAAATGAAAAGAATTTACATTAAAGGGTTAAAAGGGAACTTACCAAAAACTTGAGTGTTAAAATTCTCCCCCACTTGAATCTGACTTTGTCCTCGAAGTCCGCTGCCTCAAATAACTCTGGGTATTGCTCCCTCATCTCGTCCTCCGCATCCCACGTCCATTCTGAACCCTTGTGATGCTGCCACTGGACTTTCACCAACTCAACAACCTTCTTCCTCAAGGTTTTCATCTTACAGTCAAGAATCGCCACCGGTCTCTCAATATAATTCAGGAGGTCATCCACTTGAATATCCTCCAATGGAACCACTGCGAAATCATCCACTAAACACTTCCTCAATTGAGAGACATGGAACGTGCTATGGATCTGACTGAGCTCCTTAGGAAGATCCAAGCGATAAGCAACCCAACCCACCTGGGCCAAAACCCTGAAAGGACCGATATACCTGGGGCCCAATTTGCCCCTCTTCCTAAATCGGATGACACATTTCCAAGGTGACACCTTCAGGAGAACCATGTCGCCAAGCTGGAACTCTAGATCGGAGTGGCGCTTGTCGACATAACTCTTCTGCCGACTCTGAGCTGTCTGGAGTCTACTCCGAACCTGCTGAATCAACTTAGTAGTCTTGAGTACCACCTCATTACTCCCCATGACTCGCTGAATCAACAAATCGGGGTCCTGATTTCCTCCCATAGAGCATCTTAAAAGTAGGTCAATCAATATTGGTGTGATAGTTGTTGTTATACGAAAATTCTGCTAATGGAAGATACGTATCCCAACTCCCTCCAAAATCCAAAACACAAGCCCGGAGCATATCGTCTAAGGTTTGAATGGTCTGCTCGCTCTGATCGTCAGTCTGTGGATGGAATGTCGTGCTGAAATGGAGATGAGTACCCAACTCGTCGTGGAACCTTTTCCAGAATCTTGAAGTAAACCGGACGTCCTTGTCTGAAACCACATAAATCGGCACCTCATGCCATGCCACAACCTCCCTAATGAATACCTCAGCCAACTTATCCGCAGAGATACTCTCCTGAATTAGAATGAAATGCGCGCTTTTGTTCAATCGATCCATGATGACCCAAATCAAATCCACTCTGTGCGCAGTCCGAGGCAACTTTGTAATGAAGTCCATGGTAATCTCCTCCCATTTCTAAATGGGAATATCCAACGGATGCATCTTGTCGTGACGTTGCTGATGCTCGACCTTGACTTTCCTGCAAGTTAAGCACCGCTCCACGTACCATGCTATATCACGCTTCATGTAGGTCCACCAATAAATAGGAAAAAGATCCCTACACATCTTCGTCGCCCCGGGATGAATGGAGAACCTTGATTTATGCGCCTCCTCCATCAGAACCTGACATACACCGCCCCAATATGAAATCCATACTCTTCGATGAAGAATCAATAACCCTCAGCTATCATAATCAAAGGCAGCCACCTGGCCCATAATGCACTCACTCTTCCGGTGCTCTTCCTTTATAGCCTCAATTTGCGCCTCTCGAATCCGTTCCAAAAGCAGAGTAATCACTGTCATCTGTAAAAAATTATCCATGATCAGAGCCATGATCACCTTACGGCTGAGAGCATCGGCCACCATATTAGCCTTCTGTGGATGGTAAAGGATCTCACAATCATAATCCTTTAACACATCCAACCACCGACACTGCCTCATATTTAGATTTGGCTGATACATCAAATACCTTAGGCTCTTGCGATCCGTGTAGATGGTACAACGTACCCCATAGAGGTAATGTCACCAAATCTTGAGGGCGAAAACCACAGCCCCCAACTCCAAATCATGCGTCAGATAATTCGTCTCATGAGGCTTCAACTGCCTTGAAGCGTAAGCGATCATGCGATCCCTCAGCATTAGAACTACCCCTAAACCCGTGATCGAAGCATCACAATAAACCATGAAGTCCTTGACACCCTCCGATAGGGTTAAAATCGACGCCTCACACAATCTCTGCCTTAGGGTCTCAAAAGTTGTCTGCTGCTCAGGCCCCCAGCGAAAAGTGACAGTCTTCTTCGTCAACCGAGTCAAAGGAACCGCTATCTTGGAGAAATACTGGATAACTCTCCGGTAGTAGCCTGCCAACCCAAGAAAACTCCGAATCTCTGATGGAGACCTCAAAACCTCCCATCTCATCACGACCTTGACCTTGGCCGAATCGACCAGAATACTGTTCTGGTTGACAAGGTGCCCCAGAAACTGCACCTCGCGCAACCAAAACTCACACTTGGATAACTTGCATAAAATCTCTCCCTCCTCAAAGTCTCCAATATCTCCCTCAAATGCTCCTTGTGCTGCTCCTGGGTCTTGGAATAGACCAAGATATCATTTTGAATACAATCACAGACCGATCCAACATTGGTCTGCATATACGGTTCATGATGTCCATGAATGTGCTTGGAGCATTGGTGAGCCCAAAAGACACCACCTCGAACTCGTAATGACCATAACGAGTCCGGAAGGTCGTCTTCTGCACATCCTCTTCTCTCACCCTTATCTGATGATAACCCGAACGTAAATCAATCTTGGAAAACCAAGATGCACCCTGAAGCTGGTCAAACAAATCATCAATCATCGGGAGTGGATAACGGTTCTTCACCGTTAGCATATTCAACTCCCGGTAATCAATACACATGTGACATCCCCAATTTCACGGCCAGAAAAGACCGATTTCGTTTATGCTTTTTAAAATAAAATCAGAGTAATCCTTTTTAAAAGGTGTTGCGAAATTTGTTCCCAAAACAAAACATGATAAAAGTTTATCAAAACCTTTCTTTAAGAAATATATATTTTCATTTTATATCAAAACCTCGGGATGTCATGTTCCGATACAGATCAAAAGCATAAACAAGACATTATAAGCCTTACAACAGTTATTTATAACTACTGGCCTATAATCCAAAAATCTCTCATAATCATCTGACTATGCTCAGGGTCTACTACCTGTAACATAAAAAGCTGAGTGGGTCAGGCTTGGGAGCCTGGTGAGCATACAGGGTTTTCAACCCACAATAAATAATAAACTTATCAATCAACAATAAATTTATTAATTTCATCAACCAAAAATAACCCTAATTACCCATTCCCGTTATCCTCACCTTACGTCCCTAAAAAAACTATCACTAGGGACCTAGCCTAAGGATTTTCATTAGGGGGACAACATTGCTTCGGAGGTTCCTCAGCAATTTATGTCAAATAAGGCAACCATCGGGGTGACAACACTGCTTTCCTCAGAAATTTATGTCAAATAAGACAACCAATGGGGTGACAACATTGCTTTCCTCAACAATTTATGTCAAACAAGACAACCAATAAGGTGACAACATTGCTTTCCTCAGCAATTTATGTCATATAAAACAACCAATGTAATGACAACATTGCTTTCCTCAACAATTTATGTCAAATAAAACAAACATCGGGGTGACAACATTGCTTTCCCTCAGCAATTTATGTCAAATAGGCACGAAGTCACATCGTCGCCAAGGTTTATACAACAAGCACTAAGTCCATAGCTGCTAACGTACTAAATCCATAGCTACCAACGTACATCTATACTGTACTAAATTCATAGCTACCAACGTACATCTATACTGTACTTTTATCCTTCATTCTTTATCTACCCATGTTTTACCCAACATATTTGAAGATAAAATATATATACATTTTAAATTATTTTAAACATGTATAAAACATCCATTCAACATCCATTTTAAATAAACGAACAACATATATACACATAGCATGTATTTTATATAAAATACTTCATATTTATGTGTAAGATGAAGGTGACTATACATTCACCCGATTTAATGAAAATCGGGCAGCAATTCGTTTCCTAAAACGATCGTTTCTAATAAAACCGGGAGTTTTATTGAGAAACCGGGCTCCGCAAGGGTCGGGCTTCGAAACCGAAAAGATAAATTTTCCGGGTCTTCGGGCACTTTGAGACGTGTTTCGGGTGCTATAATCGATACCGGGGCTTCGGGGGATGTTAAAATGGTGAAAATATTGAAAAATGGGTGAAAAGGGGCAATTTTCCAAAATTACCCGGGAAGGCTCACAAGCCTTCTATTTATAGGAGGAGGCTGCTGATCGGACGGTTGGAAAGAAGCCACACGGCAGCAGATCCGAAGGGATAGCACATGGCTCGCACGTGCGAGGGTCTCGCTGTTGATCGCTGATTGGACCGAGGTCTAGTCCGAGGCTTCGGACGTGGCACTCCATGCGAAGGTCGGATGCGATGAGTCACATCGACACGGGGCGTGCATGCAAGGTTCCAATGCATCGGACACATCATTGACTTCAGACACCTGTGCGACACGCGTTGCTTCTCGGACGCGCCACGCAGCTGCTTCGGATACGTGGCCAGCTCAGAGCGAGGGTGACGTGGCTGGCACTATTCATGCGGAAATTCTCGAAAATTGTGCCCAATCTTGTAAAATCCATAACTTTCTCATACGGGCTCCGTTTTTGACGTTCTTTATATGCACGCGTAGGTAAAATTACGCTCTACAACTTTAGTTTAGACTTCGTTGGCTAATTTTGAAGTTAATTTTTATATTATTATTTTTAACAGACTGGGACAGGAAATCCGTTAAAATTTCATAACTTCTTCATCCGACGTCCGTTTTCGTCTGTCTGTTTACCGTTGTACTACTATTTACGAGACCTTTGATTCTCGTTTAGGTCGTGTCGGCTAAAAATCACTCAATCTAAAATTCGAGTTTTTAGCTGTCTACTGCTAAGCTGAAACTTCGAAAAATCATAACTTTCTAATACGAAGTCAGATTTGGGCGTTCTTTTTATACATACTCTCGGTTTAACGAACACTACGAATTTCGTTTAGATCACTAAGGCTAAAAAGTAGTTTATCAAAAACTCACTTTTTACGACATTCGGCACCGTGCCAGTTTTGTCGTGAAACTTCGACATGTCATAACTTCTTCGTTATAACTCGGATTTCGGCATTCATTATATATCCGCAATCCTTGTCACGACCACTACAACTTTATTAATAGATATCGGATTTATCTAATAATTATTTACGACGCTCATTTTTATTCTTAATTAATTAAACCCTAATAATTAAGCATAAAACACATAATTCCTTTTCATTTCTTCAAAATGAGTTACAAAGGTTAACCTGGACTATTATGTGAACATTAATGCCTAGCCTAGAAACACGGGCATTACAACACATCCGATGAGACCCGTCCTTCTTCTTCACAAACAAGATCGATGCTCCCCATGGCGAACTTCTCATTCGAATGAACCCCTTGTCTAACAGCTCTTGTAGCTGTGTAGACAACTCCCACATCTCTGGAGGAGCCAACCGATATGGTGGTTTAGCTATCGGATCCGCACCAGGAACTAGGTCAATACTAAACTTCATCTGCCTCTCCGGAGGTACCCCCGAAAAAACCTCCGGAAATACATCCGGGTACTGCCGCACAATCGACACATCATCCACGGTCGCCTTACCCTTATCCCGGGTATCCATAACATAGTCGAAAAATCTGAAACAACCTTGATGAAGATAGCATCTGACCATAGCCGTTGAACATAGAAGCGGCCCACTGAGCTCTCTCTCCCTGAACCACCAACTCTCCCCCACTTGGGGTCCGGATACGCACCAATTGATGCTCACATTCGATCATTGCCCCATTGAGGCTCAACCAGTCCATCCCTATGATAACCTTGTTCCCACGCAAAGGAATGAGAACCAAATCGATCAGATATTGCTCGCTAAACATCTGGAGAACACAACCCTGATGAACCATTGATACCCAGACAAATCGATCATCTGCAATCTTGACGTCTAAAGGACAATCCAACTCCCTCGTAGCTCTAGCAAACCTCTTGCTAAGCGCAAACGATATAAAGGATCGGGTAGCCCCCGAATCAAACAATACCAATGCAGATATACCGTTCACAAGGAACGATCCTAAAATAAAACACAAAAATATAAGCAGGAAATTCAAAATAAATAAATAGATAAGGAGAAGATACATACCCGTCACCACATCAGGTGTTGTGCAAGCTTCCTCGTCTGTCAGCTGTAAAGCCCTGCTCCTCGCCACAGGCGCATCCGCTTTGCCCTGACGGCCATTAGTGATCCGTAGAGTCACAAAAGCGGGTGCTGCCACCGGTCCTGCTGCAGTCAAACTCAGACAATGGGCCTTCTTGTAGCCCCTCTGATTCCAATGGAAGAAAATCAGATTAGATACTGGGGTGATGGTAGTAGTAGTAGCAGTACAATCCCTGCTAATATGACCCGTCCGGCCGCACTTGAAGCAGCTAGAACCACCCACCATGCACTCCCCATCGTGCGTCTTGCTGCACTTGCCACAACAGCTCCGGCCCTGCTGGCCTCTCGTTCTAGAATCAAATACCTTGGGCCTCTTGCCTGATCCCTTAGAAACCTGAGCGTGATCTGGCTTCCTCTTCCTCTCCATCTCAAGATCAATCTCCCCTTCTCTGGCTCTTGCAATCATATCCTCCAGTGTCCTGAAACTGGATCGGCTCACAAACTGTCGAATATCACTTCTCAGCATCTCATGGTATCTCGCCTTCTTCACCTTCTCATCTGCCACATACCGCGGAACCAACAGCGCCTTCTCACGAAACATCGCGGTGATCTCAGCCACAGTCTCAGTAGTTTGACTAAGGCCCTGGAACTTCCTCGCCAGCTGGTGCACCTCAATCACTAGTGTGAACTCCGCTCGGAATCTGGTTGTGAAATCCACCCATGTCATCGAATCTGTTAGGTCATGATTTATGGTTTATACTTTACTTTTGATGACTTTTAGATTTCTTGGTCTAGGACCGAAAACAACATATTTTCGGTGGTGTTTGGACCGAAATCACCATGTGATTTCGGTGGGCTTAATGAGGATTTTGGTTGGGATTTGGGTTTGGCCTTTGTAATTAGGTCTAGGTATATATAGTATTGTTTTCAGCCGTGTAAAGTGTTGGTCATTCTAAGAAGCTGAGATCGAGTTTTAGAGAGAGGGAGAACTGAGAGTAATCAAGAATCTTATCTATTAGTTATTATTCAATATAGTGTGCATTGAAGATTAGTTAATTGTGTTCTTAATTCAATATAACTGTTTTGCATAAATCATTGAATTGGGATTCCGCACCAATTCTAGTGACTTCGATTGATACTTAATATCGGGTTTTACAGTTGGTAGTTCCATTTCAAAATCAAAAGGTAGTTCCATTTCAAAATCAAGTGTTGAAGCACCCATTAGGTTAAACAATAAAGTGCTTAAACCTAATTACAAATGGATTCCCAAAGGTCACATTTCAAATCATCCAATACTCCTATAACTTCTTTATGTTCTTTATCTGATAAACAGGATATGTCATGGGAAAGTGTATCATGCGTAGATGGCAAAGGTAAACCCAGTTTCAAAATGGGTTGGGTTCCCACAACTAATTAATCCTGTAACTTGTGCCAGAGCAGCTATGGAGGAATATCATCAGACTTCGGTATGTTGATAGTGGCTGTTCCAGGCACATGATAGGAGACATTTCTCATCTGCATGACACTCAGATTTTTAATGGAGAGCATGTGTCCTTTGCGGGAAGGGAGAAAGAAAAGATCACTCAAATTGGGACCGTATTTAACGGTGTGATGAATTTTAAATATGTTAACTTCGTTACAGAATTGAAACACAGCTGAGGCTGAATACGTTGCTGCATTTTCTTGATGTTCTCAGGTCATCTGGATGCAATATCAACTGTAAGATTATGGTTTGAATTTTGAAAAATATGTTTTTTTTGTTTTTGTTAAATTTGTTCATTTTTTCCTCTATGCACAAATTTAGGGGGAGAATTAAAATCAAACAAAAAGAATCAGAAAAATTCAAAAATATGTCTATTTTATTTCTGTTTTTACTTTGTTTTTTAGAAAAATAAAAAATCCAAAAATATTTTTACTGTTTTTGAGCGTATTTCAATTTTATTTTTATTCTTAGTTATTTTTATTGTGTGCTAAGTTTTATTTTATTTTTATTTTTTATCTCAAAAAAATTTCATTTGTCTTAAAACGCGAATTCAAAAGAAGAAGAGACCCAATGAGATTGTGTCAGAATTTTCTGTGCAAGAAGAGATCTTGAAAGGAATTGACGGAATTTTCTCACATTACACTCACATGGAATTGAAAACATGAAACTGTACAAACTGTCAGTTAGGCAGTATCTTTCTAAGAACTGTCGTATTTAAGGAATTGAAAGTTTGAAACTATACAGATTGTCAACATTGGTCTTGTCAGTTATCTTTACCTAAGAACTGTCGTGGCACCAGGGCGATTCATCCAATAGGGAAATAGATATCGCTGAACATCCCACCTAGGGTATTGACATTCTTATTTTCATGCAAAACTGGGGAGAATCAAATGTATTCTCGGATACATTCTCCGCAGGTAAGGAATTAACGGTTATTGGCACTAGGGTGATGCACCTCGCAAGGCACGATTATCGCTAAATGTCCCGCCAAAGGGCCTTGACCTCATGTCATGCTAAACTGTGGAAATTTGTCTTCGGATATTTTTGTCTTAGGATGGTTTTGTGAGTTATCCCTAATTAACTCTCACTGGCACTAGAATGGTACACTCAACTGAGATTCAGAAACCATTGAACGTCTCGCCAAGGGCCAAGTTAACTTGTTAACTTGAAAAACTGTATTGAGATCTTTGATCGAGGATATGCAGGGGCTAACATAAAAAATAGCCATGAGTAGTTCTCCGATACTCAACAAATCTCAGTGCGTTCCTCCATGTTCACACAGATACTGTGAGTAGTCTCCATCTGAGCCAAGGCTGGGTCCTTGAACAACTGTGGTGAGAAGGGTATTTATGACTATGTGATCCACATGGATTTTTTAGTCATGGTTACCTTTTAAGACGCATCTGTGATCGATAAAGAATTTTCATTCGAAGAAACAAGAAGTAAAGATTTTATTTTAACACACAACCTTTCAACCCCAAAAGCAAGGTGAAGCTGTATTTGAAGTTATGTGTCAAATTACCTTTGGACTCCAAAGCACAAACCAAACTCTTGGATCACATAATCTACATTACCCACATCCAAATGGGTCTAAACTTCTCTTTCCCCAAGGCCGAAAGGCTTATGATAGTTGATCTTTGGGTCACGGCCCCGAAGTATGATTCGACTTGAAACAGGGTGTTACAACTCTCTCCCATTTCAATTAGATTTCGTTCTCGAAATCACTCCTTAATACCTTCCAGGTAACCAGGCGATCCGACCTATTCCTCTCGAACCTTGCTTCAACTAAAAGGTTGACTCATACTCACGACGCCTTTCCCACACTACCATCAAAACCCAATCATAGCAGGACCCATACGCGTTGATAGAGATCAAATTATTAATCCACTAACTTACATCATACGGGAAACAAGCATTCCTCTGCTATAAGTCTGGAACCCAAAACTTTACTTGACCTCCTCATAGGCAGAACCATTCAAAAACACAATCAATAGGGCCTTTCTCTGCAATATGTACTGAAAGATATCCTTCCAATCCTAAATTATCCAACTGATACCCTTGGTAGGAAAAATCCTTAGCCATACCTTGCTGATGAAAACATCTTTCATATAAATAAAGGCAACTCCCAATGCGAGTCTCATGCCTTATGTCAACCCAAAACATACCTCACATCCCGAAATCCAAAGACTCACAATTGCATCTATCCGAAATCTTTTGATTCCATGGTTACCATCCATAGAACTGAGATAGAACATCCCCAATCGACCATTGAGACTGACAGTCTCATACCTGGTCCCACCACAGTCCACTGAGTCATCATACTCTAACTTGATCCAATACCTTGCTTAATCTAATTTCCACTGGGTCTTACCCATACTATCATAACCAAACGGGCCTCACGCACAGGTCTCACCCAGTATGCACAATCGAACAGGCCTCACCCACAGGTCTTACCCAATCGAGTTCTGTACAGTCCCAACATCACCTCAGATCCAACGATCCTCATACTCAACAAGGAGTAGTCCTCCGACAATACGGTCTGCCTCGACCCAGTCATGTGCTGATCCTTCCTCAACCCCATAACTACTCCTGCAATGGTGTACCTTTTTCTGGTGAATGCTACGACTATGTCACAGACTTACAACACTTTCCTGACGGCTTATCATCCTTGTGTATGCTACGGTTACCCCGTTGTCTTACAACACTCCCATATCAACCATGATCCCGCATCATGGTCTTGCTCTCCATCTACCATACCATCTCACAATCAATCACGGGGTCAAACCACATTGACTGCATCCCAATCAGGTTAGGTCATGCTTCGAACCCTAAAGCCTTCATGACACCAGAACAGGAAGAGAAGCTTTAACACAACCCTCAACCTGGATCCAACCACATATCTGCTATGCATCACTATAAATGCGACACCCCATCGTTGAGAGTTTCTGAACCCCCAATCTTGTGCAACCTCATCCAGACTGCCACATGAACTTGCTTCCCTCTCGACTAGGATGTGGAACTCTTCTTGGTTTCGCACCTGATTCTATCCCTAGAAATCCAAACGGTTCTCCCCCACTTGGATTTAGCTACACCCTGCCAGCCTTTACTAAAAACAACGAATAATGAATCCCCTTGCCAGAACTAACGGATCACCATCCTACATCTCGCTCACTAAAGGATTTATACATTCTAAACATCTTCAACCGATATAATTTCGAAATTTTCTTTGTTAAATCTAGCGTCTGAACAAACCCACGCGACCATCCTCATCGTCCACTTGCTACCACTCCTTCCCTGGTAACGGTAGCGATCAAACCCAATAGCTCTTCCATAAACAACTGCCATCCATACTGAGCGACGCGAGCACTTCTGAGTCTGACTTTGTTGTCCCAGAAGGGGACAATTAACTTCCACAGGATATCTTCTTTAAAGATTCTGATGTGAGAACTACCCTCACATCTTGAGAATATCGACCCGACGACAACTCACTTGCACAAAAATCCCAGTCAATCCCTTACATTCCATACTAACCTGAATTCCAAAAGTCAACAAACTTGCACTACAACTTGCTCTGCCTAGTTGTTGAACTAACCACACTAATCTAAATACTGATGTTCCAAGCGGTACTAATAACTTGCTCCACCGATGGCCCACAACAGATTGCTTGTCAATCTAATTCCAGCACAACAAGATGTGCCCCGCTCATAACTGTCGACATGTAGATTGTCATATAATAACCATTGATACTACTAATCAAGCAACTACATAGAACTTAAACCGAAGATAATGGCTTACACCTACAAAAACATGATTCAAAAGCACATATATATATATATATATATATATATATATATATATATATATATATATAATAAGGCACGAGGAAAACAAAAGAAAACATACTCGCGATAGCATCTGATGAAACTCTGGCCTCCCCTACCTGAAGATGCAATGCTCAGCTCCTCACTACTGGGGATTCCGCCCTGCCGTAACAACCGTCAGTGATCCTCAAAGTAATTGGAATAAGGGCACTCACTGCTCCACCCATCAACCTCGGATAGTCGACCTTTTTGTGGCCCACCTGATTCAAGTGAAAAAACATCGGATCTGATCCTTGAGGGAAATCCCTACTGAAATCACCCATCTGACCACAACTGAAACATCCTCTTCCTGTATCCTGACAGCTGCCCTCGTGGGTCCTCCCACACTTGGCACAACAACCCCGATCCTGATCGCCTTCTAATCGCAAATCCTGAGTCTTGGGTCTCTTCACCTGGCCCACTATGGTCTGAACCTGCTATGGCTTCCTCTTTCCGAGGTGTCCAAATCAATCCTGCTCTCGGGCTCTAGCTATCATGTCCTCGAAGGTACGACAATTTGAAAAGCTAACAAACTCCTTGATGTTGTCTCGCATCATGTCATGGTACCTAATCTTCTTCATTTCCTCGTCTGCGACATACTGTGGAACCAAAAGAGCCATCTCCCTGAACTTGGCAGTGATCTCCGCCACATTCTCAGTCGTCTAGCGAAGGTCCTAAAAATCCCTCCTCAACTATTGCACCTAGATAGCTTGTGAAAAATCTGCCTTAAATTGAGTCACAAACTCCTCCCAAGTCATCATCTCCAAGGCCTCGCCTCCCAAGGAGAAATCCACCTCCTCCCACCAGTCACGAGCTCTGTCTTTCAAAAGAAGGGAGGAAAATCTGACCTTCGAACCTTTGGGGCAGAAGCTCGTCCGAAAAGCATTCACCATGTCCGATAACCATCTCCTACTAGAAATAGGGTCCTTCTCCCCAAAGAAATCGGGAGCTCCACAAGCACAGGACTCCTGGAAGCCAAGGGTGCGAGTTCCCACCATAGCCAAAATCTCAGTGCAGAACATGCCCAAACGCTCATCCAAAATCTCTATAATCCCCTCCTTGACCGAACCGAAGTTCACAGGAGTCTACTCCAAAATACCACGGGTGATCTCTGATGAGATGAACTCCCGTACCTGCTCAGCACCTGCACCTGAGCCTAAACCAGAACCCGAACCTGAACCTCCTCCACACGTGATCACCGCCATTCTGAAAGGAAACAATACAAATGATCAGAACATACCCAAAGAATCCTCAACCTACAGGCTTCCTGGATTCTCCGTGACTCCCTTCGATTCGATTATGGATCCTATGCTTTCAATAGTATGGGCCCAATACTACCTTCCATACCTATCCATACTTTCCTCAAGAGTTATCCCGAATCCTCCAAGTCACCTTCTCAAATCGATACTCTAAGTACCCGCTAAACAGTGCATCCAAACCCACTACTGAACTTCGTAGGCTCTCCTAGGTTCCCGACCTTACCCTTCCATCGGTTGTTGAAGAACTCCCACTAATGTCAGCTAACAAATTCTAATACCATCACATGCACCAAAGCTTAGATAATCCTTCGAGTAAAAGAATCAACCCTACAACAGTTGGACTTAGACAAGAGCTGCGCAATAGGGTAGAATCCATCACTCTGAGATTATTTAACCTCTGCAACATGCAACTTAACGTATTCACTTAATAGTTAACTCACATCACTAGGGGCCCCACAAAGCACAAAGAAACCAACATTCATGCAATAACACTACAAGTCACAAAACATACCAAGGACCTACCAAGCTCACTTGCTACTACCATTCTAGGAATTTCTATTCTCACTGCCGGTTTTCTTATGCATGCAAATTATACATGATACTTGATCAAATAGACTGTCGACTAAAAGACTCTATCCTATGACCACAACCAAACAAGGAAAAGGAAATAAGGCTAAATCAGTCATTCTAGGGCTATATGATCCTAATCGTATACAATTTTTAAAGCATACACTTAGCATTTACTGGTACCAATACATATTCGCCATCTAGTATAACATCCAATGCTTCCTAGGCTACAAAGCATCACATATCATGACAGTCTATCTTGCAATTCTTGAAAGTATCTGTAGCCTTATCCTAGCATACAAACATTCCATATCATATAACATAACAATCACGTATGAGTATTCTGGGAATCACTTACTTGAGCTCAACTGATTGCACACATCACACCCCTTTTTTCTTCATAAAAATATTTTCTGAAAACTTATTTTCTTTCGAAAGATTACCTTTTCCTCATTTTGAGTTCAGACTCACCCGAGAGTGTATCAAAATCCCCCAAACCAAGGCTCTGATACCAACCTGTAACATCCCAAAAACTATAAGGTAAAAATTTCATTTTTAATTCAACCGTAAACACCATTTGTCCTTTTCAACCTTTCAAAAGTATATAAGAGTATAAATAGTTATTAGATTACAATCCCAAAATCTTAAAGTTGCGGAAACATGGGTGGATGCGCTGCGATCAAGCCCGACCATTCCTTTTCAAAATGGAAGTACCTGAAAACATAACTATAAAAACCATAAGAACAAAAAGCTTATTGAGTTTCCCAAAATACCCCATACCATACATATGATTGGGCCTAGCTCTCACATTGGGCCCAACCCACAATAATGGCCCTAGCTGGTCATACAATGGGCCTAGCCCAACATACAATGCAAGAGTCACAAAGACAGCTAGCATCCTACATAACATCCATTGGGTCTAGCCCTTCCTGCTCCATGGGGCCAGCCTAACATACAAATGGGCCTATCCCAACATACCATGCAAGAGTCACATAGACAGCTAGCATATAACAAATCCTAGTAGGCCGACATTGGTGCCTTCGACCCATGGGTACAGTGAAGAGGCTCACCTCAATCCGAGATAACCAAAACAGGCACGCGCTGCTGCTACCGGGATCCTCACACTGAACACATCCAAAATGTCCCTAATTAATAATTAATGCAAAGTTCATATTCTAAGGTCCAATTCATATTCTATCATTCTAAAAGGTAAAAGACCATTTTACCCTTCCTATATCTGACCCAACAACTCATGACCCAAACTCCCAAAAGACCCAAGGCCCAAAAGGCCCAATAAGGGTACCTCATGAGTACGCCCCACGTACCAGACTAGTATGTCCCACATACTGCATGCTGAAGCCTAGTATAAAACCCATCACATCGAGGAATCGGGGAAACCATGCATTACGCTGAGCATATGCATACGTACGCCCAACGTACTCCCTTGGTGGGCAAATCTCACTTTTATCACTTAATGCTTAATACCAAAACATCAATAACATAGATATAACCTCTAAGGGATGTCTTAAGTCAAAAAGTTCCTGACTTTATGACTTTTCATGGCTTAATGGGGTCCAAACCAAAGCCATAAGTCTCAAACTTCATCAAAAGACCACCAATATTCGACTATACTCATAAATATTCGATTTTTATGACTTAATGACCTCAACAAAGAGCAAATATGAGGCTCAAAGGTTCTAGAGTAACTTCTTCTCATAAGATTCACAACCATGGGACCAAAACATGACAAATCATAACCTAAACTATATCTACATGAGAAAGCCATAAATATCAAAACTTTATACCTCCAAAAGCTAGATTAAGATTGATAAGGCCTGGATGTACAAGCTCCAAGACACCCAACACTTCTACAAGGAGTTCTTCTTCTTCCAAATGCACAAAAAATCCACCCAAAATCACTCCAAGGCTCAAAATCTTTCCAAATGGGGCTAGGGTTTAGAATATAGGCTTAGAGGGGATGGTGACTGAAGATAAGAAGTGTTGGGAATGAGTTAATGTCACAACTAGGAATTCTGATACGTTGTAGTCACTTAACAAAGAATGACATTGTACCTAAAGCTAGAAAACATGTATTGTGTTAAATCAATGACAACAAAATTCCTATACAAACATTCAAATAGTCAACAAAGATTGGAAACCCTAGAAATCCCGGTTTAAGTCCATTATGGACTAGGATTTCCTTATTGGGTCTAATGGACCAATAAGCTTTCAATTGGACTATTTTGGGCTTAGGACCCTTAAATGGACCCTAATTGGACCCACTTTCTTTTATTTTAACATTTTGGGCCATAATGGTCCTAGAATGAAATAAAATACCCTAATGGGCCATAACAAATGTAATTAACCTAATGAGCCATAAAACTCATACTTTGATTTATATTGGGCCGTGAATTACTCAAAAAGGGCCAATGGGCCGAAAATCATCTAAATGGCCCATAATATGAACTTAAACACAAAATGGCCCAAAAGACCTCTTCTCTCTTCTCTCTTTCTCGGCCCAAGAAGTAAACAATAAGAAAAAGGAGAAATTCATGAAATAAGGAGGGTTAGCGACCTCCTTATTACACCATGGACTTCCAAGCAACAACACATACCTCCATGCAACCATCTCATGTTCCCAAGCATCCATCACATCCTTATCTCTCTCTTCCCTCTTCTTACGCTTGTCTTCGGCCGAGAACACATCACACACACCCACACTCTTCCAAATTCTCTCAAACAGTCACAAGAACACTCTTACATCTTCTCTTAAATTTTCGAGAATTTGAACATCTTCAAGAAGAGTTTCATCATCAAAAATCATCAATTCTTGGTAAGTCCTTACACCTCTAAGTTGTATAACTTCCTTTCCATGCTAAGATCATTCATTCTAAGCATTTTGTGATCATACTCTTAGAAAACCTCCATAAGTTCGAGATCTATCCAAGGAGGGCTTGCTAAAGCCGAAAATAACATCAAACTATTCCATTTCTCTTCAAAACCGAACCCACAAACTCAAGGTGAGTTCATACCCCTCTATTTTCGGTTTTTACAAGTTTTATGGGGGAGAATACAAGTAAAATGTGTAGATCTATGTGTATGTGTATGCTATGTATGATTTCATGTATGTATGTGTGATTTTATGTGCTTATGTGTTGAATATGTAAACAAAAAGGAAAGAAATCTCGATATTTATGGCATAAGAAGGAAAACAAACATGATCTAAGGTATATTACACTAAACAAGTCAAGAAAATTACCCTCTAAGATTAAAATCAACATATTGCAACATAAAACCAATTTTTGGGCTTAATTTGTCAAATAAACAAAAGTTGGGTTAAAATTGCCATTCACGGTTTTCTTAAGGATCAAAAGAGTCAAAATAGTTAAAATAAATGTTTTTATGAATATTATACTCTTCAAAGGACTAGAAATGTAATTTGTAGCTTAATGGGCTAATTTTTAGGCTTTTCGGCCCATTGAGCCCAAAATTGCGAAAAACCAAATTTTCAAGGGGTTGAATGATAAATTTCACAAAACAGGAGGTAAAAAGTGTAAACAAAACCAATTCAGGGGTTAAAATGCTTTTCTTTTCCAAAAAGGATAAAAAATGTAAAGTTTTTGGAAATTGGGCCAAAAATGTAAAAGTTGCGAAAAGATTGGGTTTTAACTGAAAATTCTGTATTGGAAGGGCTGAAACTGCCAAAGAGTAAATTTTGAGCTAAAAACCTTTATTTAAACAAGTCTATGGTCAAAAATGTCAAGAAAATGAGTCAAGGGCCTAAAATATATTTTCTTTATGTAAGAGACTAAAATTGTCATTTTTATTAAAGAAAGGGTTGAATGGGTCAAATCAATATTTTGAGTCAATTATTTTGGTTTTAAGACATTTGGGTTAAAGAGAATACCACATTACAACTTATGAAAATAGGAGGAAAAATATACATATATTCTCAATTATCGTTATAAACAACCGACAAGTTTCGTGCTGTTGAGATTTTAACAATTTTTCAATCAAACTTCTGACCATTATATTATACCTAAAACACGTAAATATTCAAATAGTTGGACTTGAAAGATCTTAATCATGCTTAATGGGCCTTTGTGACCCATTAACGTGACTTTTGGGTTCGACGATAATAACACATGTCTATTGGGCCTCTTGTGACCTAATTACATGTTTAAGGGACCCTCAATGGCTTATATGTGCTATTGGGCCTTGGTGGCCCGTTAGCATTGCTAGTAAGGTCCAAATTTAATCAAATATGAAATGGGTGAATGTGTCCTTCGTATAACCAACAGCCTTAAATAACACGTGTAATTAGCAGGACCTTGTATTCCTCTTCTCCGTGTCTGTTAGGCTTATTTGAAATCAAAGTAAACAAATCCCGGTCGTTAATCAATAGTAATCAATTTTGTTTGGATTAAGTGAGTAATAACGGGCGACACCTCTAAGGGTCGTTCGTAGTCTGTAGTTATAATCAAAGTCTCCTGGAAGGAGAGCGAGAGTTTGTGTATAGATCTATACGGGGGTGACTCCCCCACACCTCAGCTGTTCGCTACAGTTAGACTCGGCCAGTCTAGGGTGACAAAATCTTAAGATCAATTCCGGCGTACATTAGGATGCCAAGACAGACGAACTAGTCATTATTATGCATGGTTATAACGACTCACATAATTAAATAAATCCAATACCATCCGAGTAATCAAGGAAGAGTAATCAAAATCATTCGTTGCGGCGGTATATCAATTTGAAAACAATTATATTTTATGTTATCGGAAAACATCGGGTTTTTCGAGGAAATCAACACCACTCGCTTGTATTTTTCTATAACTATAATACAAAACTTCCCATTTATACACGTTTTGAAATCATTCATGCATCAACTTATGGATCTTCACACTTTGGTAAACAATTGACTTTTCAGAAAATATCGGATTTTCTGGGTTTTATAAACTACACAAATCATTTTTATCACAACCCTGCTTATGAACTCACCAACATTTCATATGTTGACGTTTTTCAAAATAACTTGTATTCTCAGGTAACAGGTAAGCTGTAGGGTAATATCAAGTATGTTAGGAAGCTATGTTTTGAAAACTCTTAAACAATTTATGTTATGGATGTGTAATATTTAAAACAATGTACTGGATGTGAACAATATCAGTTGTAATGTATTGATGCATGGTGATGTTTATGTTATGATTCATTTATATCCATTGTGATGATATTCAATTTAAGTCACGCGAGCCCTCGGACGTTTCCGCCGTCTGGTTCGGGGGTGTGACAGTTAAGGACTTTAAATAGAGTCTAAGACGCTAAATTAGGGTTCAAATCTGACTGGAGTATGCCCAAAATACTGGATTGCACTCCGCGATCTTCCCTGCCTAGTAGCCCAATGTACTCGGCTAAGCCCAAAATCCTCATAACTTCAAACGGCCATAACTTCCGTGTCCCTAATCTGTTTTCGGTGCTCTGTATATGCTGGTAAAGATAATGAGAAGCCTTACACTCCTATAAACTCTCCTCCACATTAAAACCTTCTAAACTTAAATCCTAAATTCATGAAAGGCCCAAGACATCGCCATTTTACCATTATACGCTTAGGCTCCAAAGCACAAACCAAAATCCTGGATCACATAATCTACATTACCCACATCCAAATGGGTCTAAACCTCTCTTTCCTAAAGGCCCAAATCCTTATGATAGTTGATCTTCGGGTCATGGTCCCGAATTATGATTCGACTAGAAACAAGGTGTCATAGTTTGGGGACATATTATATGTATGCAATTTAGTTTTCCAAAACTCTATACAGACCTCTGTCAACTTGTGTTCAAAGATATATGACCTAAAGTGGTTTATATCTTGGTCACTAGCCAATTCATATATACCAAAATCTAAATCCCAGTTTGGTCATTTGAAGTGATAGTAAAAAAATTTACTTTCCCCCACGCAATCAAGAATCTCCATCATCTCATTTATATCATGCACTGAGAATAAGTCACTATCGATTTTGTCAATGTATTCAATCTTCCCCTTGATGTAGTTGTGCGACATCCCCAAATTCACGGTCATTTTAAAATTTTTTATTTATGCTTATTTGAAAATCAGAGTATCCTTTTTAAAGCATAATATTGCGGAATTTGTTTCCAGAGAAAAAATACATGATCAATATATTATCAAAGCATTTCCGAATAAATGTATTTTTGTTTATATTAAAACTTTAAGATGTCATCGTCAATAAAGAAGCATAAGCATAAACAGACCTTACATTCATTTACTCTAGTAATCTACATCTCCCTTAATCTATCAGTGTAATGTAGCTTTGTATCGATAACTGTGATACAAATAATCTGAGTGGGTCAGGTTTGGAAACCTGGTGAGTACATAGGGGTTTCAACCCACAATAATAAAGTTATTATGTTTCATCATCAAACAATTAACCCAATTACCCATCCCCATTATCTTCTTTATATCTTAAGGATCTACCCTAAGAACCATTTATCATTCACTCATTCATTCCTAAGGATTGTCCTAAGGAATACGCATGAAGTCCATCGCTACAAAGATTTATTGAATAGGCACTGAATGTTGGGCGTTCGTGGCCAGGTGTCATCATCTGGTGCCAAGCCGTGGTGAGGAAGCAGTGGCTCAGATCACGCCACGTGTCGCCTCCTGGTTATTACAAAAACTAATTATCTTCTAAAATCCGTAACGTTTGCATAAGAGCTCCGTTTTTAACGTTATTTATATCCATTCATAGGTATCAATGGGATCTACAACTTTGCTTTTGACCCCATCAACTAATTCTAGACCGATTTTAAATTTAACAGTCTGAGAAGATTACACTGATAACGATCGTGTAAAATTCATAACTTCTACATACGGAATCCATTTTAGATTGTATTTATATCGTTGAGCTCCTATTAATGAGATATTAAATTCTCATTTAGGTTGTGTCGGCAAAAAATCGACCGGTCTAAAATTTGATTTCCGGGCTATGCACTGCTATGCTAAATCTTAGAAAAATCATAACTTGTTCATACGAAGTTAGATTTGGACGTTCTTTTTATGCACACTCTCGGTTTAACATATACTAAGACTTTCATTTAGATCCCTAAGGCTAAAAAGTACTTTATCGCTAACTCACTTTTTACGTCACACAGCGTCGTGCCGGTTTTGTCGCGAAACTTCGACGAGTCATAACTTCTTCGTTATAACTCGGATTTCAGCGTTCTTTATATGTATGGAACCCTTGTGAATATACTATAACTTAGTTAAAATTATTTATTCTATCAAAAAGTCATTTTTGATGCTTATTGTCTCTAAATTGACTAGCCCGAATCTGCGGGAGTTACAATTATCTCCCACTCAGGATGATTACGTCCCAGAATCATCAACGAAACAGGGCTTGTATAATGACTCCATATGTTATCTCTTCATCCTAGGTAATAACTGTAACTTCTATGTTCCTTCGAATGAGTATCTAACTTTTGGACTTCTTGACTGCAAGCGGTGCTCAATCTTCCACCCGCTCTTTATCCTATGTTGGACTTGTTGGATAAGGTGTCTAAGTCCATAACTATTTATGGTATGTACTTGACCCGACCCGGCATGGTCCATTTGGGTTGCATGGCACCATGCAATTGGATAAACTAAAATGAGAGAAATAACACTTATGGTTTATTAATATATTATAAGTTCTAATATATTAATAATATTATTTAATTAGTTTGATCAAGAATTAATTTAGAATTAATTAAGTTATCAAAAGATCACTAATTAAATATATGGGTAGATTATGTAAATCTTCCATATCTTATATAGCGGGCTAAGAGGCTCCATGGATTATCAAGTTGGGTTCCACCCATAGGATGCTCCATGGGAGTTACAAACCCATGGGTCATGGAAATGAAGAGTCATGACACATTAGGGTTTACATGGTGTAACCCTAGATGTGTCAACACTATATAAGAAACCCATTCTCCACCAAAATCGGCTACACATAAGAAACAAGAGGGCTAGGCCGATTTTAAAAGTGTGTATTCTCTCTAAAGTCATTCCAAAAGCATTTGGTGTTGTGTGAAGCATTTGAGGCATCACACTTGGGGTGCTAGGCTCACAAGGTTTCAAGGATCATAAGCAACAACAAGGTAAGTTATTCTATCTTTCATGCAAGTTAAAATTTGTTCCCCATGTATGCTAGATAGGAATATAACCTTGGAATTCAAGTTTGCATGATAATTAGACAAACATAGATCCAAGGTTATTAGGGTTGCATGTACACTTAGGAAGTGTTAGAATGCTCAAAACCCATCAGTGGTATCAGAGCCAGGTTCGTTTGTTGTTTTTTTTTGTGTGCAAACAGCTTGAAAAAAAAATCGTTTTTCTGTTTTCTGCTCGTATGAAAGTTTGCACATTTGTTGCTGGAAATGGACTAGAAACATTACCCTAAACTGTTTTGATGTTTTAAAGCTTGTTTTAGATGGTGTAATGTTTATGCTAATCCATTTACAATGGCAATTATTAAAATTACAAGTTTTTTTTTTTGTGTAATTTTTGATTCTTGAAAGTGTTCATATTCATGTTCTTGAACTTATGAAGATTAGATGATCATAGGAATTGTTTGTAACCTTCATGGTAGGTTAATTCATGATCATAATGTGTTTTAATGGAGTCCATAACTTGTCCTCAAGTTATGGAAAACCAAAAGTCTCACTTTTATTAAAGTCATTAAAAGAACACAAGAGTTATAAAAAATGAAGAGTCTTCATTTTTATTACTCAATTAATTCATAAGTTATAAGAAATGAAAAGTTTTGGAAGTTAACAAAACTTGCCCTCAAGTTTTGGAACATGTAAAGTCTTGATTAAAACTTTAGTTCCAACCCTTAGAATTTTAAAAGTTAAAATTCAACCCTTATACTTTATAATATTATAAGTTACTAATATATATATGTATAACGTCAAGTCGTCTTACCGCTAGTACGCCTCATTCACGAAGCCGGTCTATAAGGGGGGTATAAGGTTGTTGCCTATAAAATGGCAACTTAATGGGTGTCCACTCTCACCCACCGCTTCCTTGATCGGTGGAGGGTCGTTAGCCGAACGGGTAAGACAAGGACTTATAAATTCTCATTAAAAGTATGATGAATATTATAAAGTAACTAAATGCTTTTATTAAATTCCCAATCTTAGTTACTTTAGGAAAATGTGAATAAGGTGCTAATCCATGAAATTACACTTTACACTTTGTTTAAGTCGTTGGTGGAGCGTGTGTGGTTAACCGGCACACTAACTTGGACTTAACAAGGTAGGTAAAGGGTGACTTAAGGTTTACCATAGCATCGGTGGAGCGTGTGTGGTTTACCGGCACATCGATTGAGTGATAAACCTTGAGGGTACCAAGTGATTTGCATGGTTACTTCACACCTCGTTTTGTGATCCTCGGTATCCCAGTCACAAAACTTGGAGGGCACACTCGAGATTGAAACATGCCTTTGAAAAGTTCATTGAATCTCAAAAGAATCTGGGAATTTCTAAGAACCAATTAAAAACCTAATATTTATATTTCGTTTTTCATGGTGGAAATTGGTGAATCGTCATTCACCTACCTTTCAAATATGTTATAGCTTGGATTACGGCATACCTCTTCTAAGTTATAATGTATTGTGATTGGATCCTAGCCTTAATATTACATTTGGGTGTTTTATTAAGGACTCTCTTAATATCTAAACTAATCTTGTTCTCTTCTTTCAGATGTCTTCAAACAATGCTGCTTCTGGCTCTAATCCTAATGGCTCCTTTACCCTTATGAACTTGTGTGTGAAAGTCACTTTTGATGGAGCCAACTTCAATGAATGGATCAGAAACATCAGGATGATCACCCGCTACGAGGACAAAGAATATGTCCTTGACAAGGAGCTTAAGGAGATTGATGAGACCATTGCAACTCCCCAGGAGATCGCTGACTTCCGGGCACATGAAAGGGATGCTACAAAAGTGGCATGCATCATGTTGGCCACCATGACAGCGGAACTCCAAAAGTCCTATGAGGACTTCTACCCTTTTGAAATGCACCAAGATCTGATGGAAAGATACCATCAAAGTGCACGACAAGAGAGGTATGAAATCATATGCTCTATCATAACAACCATGATGAAGGACGGGGAATCCGTCACGAGCCACATGCAGAAAATGCAAAGGTATGTGGATCGGTTGCTGAAGCTTAATGTGAACTTCCCTGAGGAGCTTGCAATAGATATCATTTTGCACTCCTTACCATCGTGCTATGATCAATTCCGCATGACATATCACATGAATAAGGAAGAGGTCACACTCAGCAAACTTCAGGGACTCCTCAAGACCGCAGAAACAGGTCTTAAGGGTAAGTCGGTTGTTAAAACTCCTACTCCAAACTCTGCCCCGGTTTTGGCAATCGGGAAAGGTAGAGGGAAGAAGAGGAAGAGCTCTTCGAAGGGTACCAAGGCTAGGACCCTTGATGGCTCTTCTTCAAGTGGAACCAAGAAAGGTTTTGTCACTCCTTCTTCTGACCCTAAAGAGGCTGAATGCTTCTATTGCCATGAAAAGTCACATTGGAAGCGGAACTGCCCAAAGTACCAGCAAGATGTGAAGGATGGGAAAGTTAAACCCAACCATGCAGGTATTTACACTATCTTATCTAATAACTCACCCCATTCTAACTCTTGGGTCCTTGATACCGGTTATGGTATTCATATCTGTTCTGATTTGCAGGGACTAAGAAGAAGTGAGAATGTGGAGCATGGAAGAATAAACTTAATCATGGGGAATAGGAAAGCTTTACCTGTCACCAAGATTGGAGTTTATACTTTATCGCTAAGTAGTGGGTTTAGTTTAGATTTGAATAAATGTTGTTATTCGCCAGAAATGGCAAGAAATATTATTTCCTTTCATGCATTGTATAAACAAGGTTTCACCTTTTCATTTGATAATGAAGTTGGTTCGATTAATGCTTTCTTTAATAATGTTCTTTATTTTAAAGCATTACCTTGTGATGGTGTGTATGAAATTGTATCTGTGGTTGATAACTTAGGAAATAATGTATTGTGTATTGATTCTGTTAATGATAATAACTTGGATAAAGCATCATTATGGCATTGTCGTCTTGGACATATAAGCAAGAAACGCATAGGCCAACTCCAAAAGGATGGAGTATTGGAGTCATTTAACCTAAAGTCAGATGATAGTTGCGAATCATGCTTACTTGGAAAATTGACAAAGTCACCCTTCACAGGTTCTTGTGAGAGGGGTGAAGGTTTGTTGGATCTTATACACACGTATGTGTGTGGGTCCTTCAAACATGCCACAAGGGATGCTAATCGTTATTATTTGACTTTTACTGATGATTACAGTAGATATGGATATGTCTACTTAATCAAGCATAAGTCAGAGACTTTTGAGAGGTTTAAAGAGTTTAAACAGGAAGTCGAGAATCAATTGGGCAGGAATATTAAGATGCTTCGATCCGATCGAGGTGGTGAGTATCTTAGTTCAGAGTTCTTCGACTATCTTAGGGAATGTGGGATTGTCTCACAATTGACACCTCCCAGGACACCGCAGTTGAATGGTGTAGCTGAGAGGCGTAATCGAACCTTGTTGGATATGGTTCGTTCCATGATGAGTCGAGCTTCGCTACCAATCTCATTTTGGGGGTATGCCTTAGAGACTGCCGCCCATATCCTTAATCTAGTTCCCACAAAGAAAGTTGCCAAAACTCCTCATGAGATGTGGACTGGTAAAGTACCCAAACTAGACCACATTAAGATTTGGGGTTGCGAGGCTTTCGTGAGACGCGAGACTCATGATAAGCTCGAACCTCGAAGTGAGAGGTGTATTTTCATCGACTACCCACAGAAATCCTTTGGTTACCTCTTCTACAGACCTAGTGAGAATGTGGTCTTTGTAGCTAGGAGGGCATTCTTTCGAGAGAGAGAGTTCATAAGCCAAGGAGACAGTGGGAGGCAAGTTGACCTTGAAGAAATTCAAGAGTCAAGTGGTGAAGGAACTTCAAACCCTAGCACTCAACTTGAGGAGGAAACTTCTGTTGAGCCAATTGACAAGTCTGTACCTCTGAGGCGTTCCACAAGGGTTAGGAATGCAACTGAGGATTACTATGGATTCCATATTACTGCGGAAGGTGATACACTTATCAGTGATGAGACGCTGATAGGTCTGGATGAACCTAACAGTTATGCGGAAGCCATGGCAGGCCCTGAGTCAGCCAAGTGGAAAGAGGCAATGGACAGCGAGATACAGTCCATGTATGACAATCAAGTTTGGAACTTGATTGAGAATGTACCAGGTCGTAAGACTGTAGGGTGCAAATGGATCTTCAAGAAGAAGACCGACATGGATGGTAATGTACACACTTATAAGGCACGACTGGTTGCAAAGGGTTTCTCACAAACTCCGGGAGTTGATTATGATGAGACCTTTTCTCCAGTGGCCAAGATTAAGTCTATTAGGGTTCTGTTAGCCATAGCCGCATTTCATGACTATGAAATATGGCAAATGGATGTCAAAACCGCTTTCCTTAATGGAAAGTTGGCTGAGGATGTTTACATGAGTCAGCCAGAGGGTTTTGTCAACATAGAGTACCTTAATAGATTGTGTAAGCTTGAGAAATCCATTTATGGGTTAAAGCAAGCACCTCGCAGATGGAATCTTTGCTTTGATGAGAAAGTCAAGGAATTTGGCTTTTCTAGGAGTGAAGATGAATCTTGTGTATATTTCAAGGCTAGTGGGAGTATAGTTAGCTTTTTGGTATTGTATGTGGATGACATACTACTCATAGGAAATGACATCCCAACTCTGCAGGAAGTTAAGTCCTGGCTTGGGAAGTGTTTCTCTATGAAGGACCTAGGAGAAGCTGCCTATATTCTAGGGATAAGGATCTTGAGAGACCGGAGTAAAAGACTAATTGGACTTAGTCAGAGTACTTACTTGGATAAGGTGTTGAAGAGATTCGGCATGCAGGACTCCAAGAAAGGAGAGTTACCCATCCAGAGTAACGCCAGATTGAGTAAGACACAAAGCCCTAGTACTGAGGCTGAGATAGCAGAAATGAGTCGAATACCTTATGCTTCGGCTGTAGGATCGATCATGTATGCTATGACGTGTACTCGACCTGATGTAGCCTTTTCTTTGAGCATGGTTAGCAGGTATCAGGGGAACCCTGGCAAGGCACACTGGACTGCGGTAAAGAATATCCTCAAGTACCTACGGAGGACTAAGGACTGGGTCCTTACCCTCGGTGGGAGTGAAGACTTGAGAGTTGTAGGGTATAGTGATGCTAGCTTTCAGACTGATAGGGATAATTTACGCTCTCAGTCAGGCTGGGTCTTTACCTTAAATGGAGGAGCAATTTCTTGGAAGAGTTCCAAGCAAGAGACAGTGGCTGATTCAACTTGCGAATCAGAGTATATAGCAGCTAGCGAGGCAGCAAAGGAGGCGATATGGCTGAAGAACTTCATTGGAGACCTTGGAGTTGTACCAGCTATTAAAGAGCCAATGGAAATTTTATGTGATAGTGAAAGTGTAGTTGCCTTAGCCAAGGAACCAAGGGATCACAGGAGATCCAGACACATCGACAGAAAATACCATTTCATCAGACATCGAATAGAAGAAGGACTCCTCGTGGCAAAGAGGGTATCATCGGATGAGAATCCAGCAGATCCCCTCACGAAGGGACTGACTCGGGTTAAGCATCTCCAGCATGCTCGGAGCATAGGGCTGAAGGATGATATTAGATTTAGTAGTTAGATAACCTTGAAATTTGTAAAGTGTAATTGACATTAGATGATGAATAAAAGGTGTTTTATTTATGAGTAAAGTGTTGCTATCTCTTGTCGATCGTTTACTATATTTCTTTTGCATGTTTTGACTTCCAGAATAATTATGTTTGGTATATCATATTATTCGAACCTCCACAGTCGGTCATATGTCGGAAGTAGGTATGAATCAAGACTGTCATGATTGGTTGCAGAGGTCTAAGTTGTTGGACATGGCTACAACACTCATGAGTGCTCATAAGTTCTGAGCATTGGACTCAACCCACGCTCACTGGAATCACTTCATGGAATTTATCTCGAGTGATCGTGAGACGGTAATATCATATAAGTCTTCAAACCTAGAGATATGATTTGTTACTTATGAGTTGGTTATGCATTGATTGTACGTTAACGCATTGGTAACTCGATGTTATAAAACGTGCTTTTGTGTATAATTCAATGAGTGGTAGAACAAACATATGGGTCAAAGTTTATCTGTTCCTTCTTGGATTAGAAGCTGATATCTGGGCCCCTCGATGATTTTGTTTTGACCTATGTACCGGGCCCGGTCAGAACTAAGTTGATGTGTTCAATTAAGTTCTTTGTCAAACAAATCGGAAATTGGGAAACAAACTGTTGGACAATAAGTAAGACATTGTTCCATGTATTTGTCCGGCTGATATCTAGAACAGAGGATTATATGATCACTTATCTTAAATGGCGTATCATCATCTTCTCAGTTCCGAGAGACCTTGAAAGAGCTACGATTGCCGATCGGTTCCTGAAGTATTGCAGTTATAGTTATTAGACTTATCCAAGTGGGAGACTGTTGGATAAGGTGTCTAAGTCCATAACTATTTCTGGTATGTACTTGACCCGACCCGGCATGGTCCATTTGGGTTACATGGCACCATGCAATTGGATAAACTAAAATGAGAGAAATAACACTTATGGTTTATTAATATATTATAAGTTCTAATATATTAATAATATTATTTAATTAGTTTGATCAAGAATTAATTTAGAATTAATTAAGTGATCAAAAGATAACTAATTAAATATATGGGTAGATTATGTAAATCTTCCATATCTTATATAGTGGGCTAAGTGGCTCCATGGATTATCAAGTTGGGTTCCACCCATAGGATGCTCCATGGATGCTCCATGGGAGTTACAAACCCATGGGTCATAGAAATGAAGAGTCATGACACATTAGGGTTTACATGGTGTAACCCTAGATGTGTCAACACTATATAAGAAACCCATTCTCCACCAAAATCGGCTACACATAAGAAACAAGAGGGCTAGGCCGATTTTAGAAGTGTGTATTCTCTCTAAAGTCATTCCAAAAGCATTTGGTGTTGTGTGAAGCATTTGAGGCATCACACTTGGGGTGCTAGGCTCACAAGGTTTCAAGGATCATAAGCAACAACAAGGTAAGTTATTCTATCTTTCATGCAAGTTAAAATTTGTTCCCCATGTATGCTAGATAGGAATATAACCTTCGAATTCAACTTTGCATGATAACTAGACAAACATAGATCCAAGGTTATTAGGGTTGCATGTACACTTAGGAAGTGTTAGAATGCTCAAAACCCATCAGGACTTTCAATTGTAACCTTCAAGTTACAAAATCAATCCTTATTGGATACTCATACTTCTTCTTAAACATGATTAACTTAAGAGAAATTCTTTACTTTGATTATCATGACAGACCGATGGGTCATGTTCTAATGACCTCATGTCGTATGATGCAACGCTTAAAATAAGGTCTTTTAGAGTCAAACTCCAGAATGGAATATACCTTCCTTCATGTTCTAATGTGATATAATCACATTATAGCATGTAGCACTTCCAACTACAAGTATCTTTACTTTAATGGTGATCACAATACTTCTATTGATCGTTTCGATTATCTTTCACTTCAATCTTCTGCCTTAAGTTGGATGTTACATCGATCTTGGTTCTCTGAACCACGTAACATACTCATCTTAGTCGGACTCGATTTGATATCACCACTAGGGTCGGAATAACAATCATATTCTTAGTCATTACCGAAACGATGGTAATGACATACTTGAACAAAACGGAATTAATTACTAACTTCTTGGTAACCTTGTGACTTTCCCTGATCCAAGTGCGAGTCCTGTGCTTACTATAATATAGTCCTCTACTACTATTCACACCTACTCATACTCGTGCCAAGTATTGTCTCGCAGTTTTCCAAGTCACCATACAATAATTTCACATAGTCATTTAACACATTGGATATCATAACCAAGCTTTATATTTTTTCTTGAAACGATTACATAGATGATCAAGTTCAACCTATACTATGCTTTTAATAGGCTACACCACATGATACTATCTGCATGGATACTTTATATCTTGATCTTTGGATATAAAGTCCTCACTCCAGATTCCTTGCATTGTCACCTGCTTCGTCAAGGATCATCTGGAATGCTTTTGCCTTAGGATTTGGCGGTGCATTTGGCCTTGCTACTTCGTTTTTCTTCGGGAAATATTTAGACATGTGGCCCTTGTCTCCGTATAAGTAGCATACCTTATCATTAAGCGTACAATCCCTGGAATAGTGACCGATCCTCCTACACTTGTAACAAGTCACTTTTCCGTCGCATCTCCCATAATGCTTCTTCTTGCACTTTTCACACCACTTGGCTCCATACTTTTGGTCATCCAGGTTAGACTTCGATAATTTTCCTTTCTTATCGGATGTTGAGGATCCTTCAAGCTTCCAATTTTCTCCTGCCTTAACTTTTTCTAGACCCTTTTCTCTTATCCGAGTCTCTACATTTTTAGCTGCTCTAACGGTTGTCTTCAGAGTAGTTGCCATTTTGATCGTTGGGCCAAAGTCTGTTGGCAATCCGTTAGCAAACTTATCTATCTTGGGGAGTTCAGTAGGCACGAAGTAGGGGAATAGCTTCATCCTCTCGGTGAATGCGGTGGCATACTCATCAACACTCATCTTCCCTTTATTCAGGTTCTGAAACTCATTGTTTAGGTCTATCAGATCTATCTCTGAGCAGTATTGCATTTTCAACTGCTCCATGAATGCTTCCTAAGACATCCACATGGCTTCTTCCCATGTCATTGTATCTGCCAACAACTTCCACCAATTTAAAACTCCGGTCTTTGGTTGTCTGACTGCAAAGACTGTCTTTTGCTTATTGCTGCAGTTGCAACTTTCAAATACCATTTCCATCTAGGAGATCCAGTCCATAATTTCCACTGGCTTTGGGCTTCCAGAGTGACTTGGTGGTTTGGCACCAAGAAGTTCTTATACATGCACCAATCCCTGTCAATCCTTTTTTCCGGGTCGTTCCTCCTGACCACTCGGGTTCCAACTTGACTCACAGTACGACTATAATTTCCCACCTCTGACAGCTCCTCATTCAGTTCGGGCTGCACAACAGGCATAGTAGGTTCATCCCTATTAAGCAACATTTGCCTCATATCTTCCATTTTTTCGGTCATCATAACTCGAATCATTGCTTGGACTCATGCCATTGTGATTGGCTCAGGTGCAGCTGCTACCTATGGCCTAAGCTCGATCACTTGTGGCTCAGGCCGACGGTTTCCATTAGCATTTCCTAATCCGCTTCGAGTTCTCACCATGTCGATCTATACACCAAATCAGACGTTCGGTGTGCAGTGACGGGAATTAAGATAGGAAAACTTTTATTTATGATAGACGTGTAAATCTCCTTATCACTCCGAAATGTTTCATGCCAGTTCTAATACCGTAATTAAAGGTTTAGAAATCTGAACACATAACATTTCCAGATCTGGTCAGCAACAGACCATATATCCGATCATATAATGCATATCCAAGACATCACAACTTACTAATTTCAAATGTGCAAGAGTAAGAAAAAAAATTTCTACTCCATATTTGATGAGTGTGTTAAAAACTGCTTAATATGCGTCACTCAAGTCACAATCGTGGAGTATAACTCTAAAACTTGATATTGGAACGAAGTATGAGTCATCCTTTTGATTTAACCATTTCAACAATTTTCGATTCCTCTTCTTAGCCATACTAGTGCACTAAGGTGTCCTTAGAGGATCAATTGTGATATGGGTCTTAATCATTAAGACGATCATAAAACATACAAAAGTACTCTCCCATCTTTTTAGATTAGAGAAATCTTTTATCTTTCTGCCTATTTGATTCTTTTTATTCATTCTGCCATTCATTGAAACTTTTCAATGATTCAGAATTATACTTAATCTTGTAAGCATAACCACATTTACTAGACTTTTAGTAAATCATGACGAATACTCTTATCGTTATATGTGGTGGACTTGACCAGTGCACAACATTGTATACTAGTTCTCCTAGTCCTTCACTTGACTCTTTGTCAAGGAATTAGTTCTAATTTTCCAAATATGAAGGTTCTCATTCATCATACAATACAAGTCGAATGATTCCAAGTTTCTGTCCAATTGAAACTCAGGCGACAAGAATCTTCCTTATTTGGTAAATTCTAAACATTACCACAAATAACATAACTAAGAATCACATCCATTTCAGCATTGCTAAAAATAGAAATACACAAACATCAATTTTCATACATGCCATTGCAAGGAAATATATAAATAAGACAAAATCAAAATTTATTTTATTTATAAAAGGCGCGGAAAAACTTGTCCTTACAATGCAATTCAAATGAAAACTATGTTATTACATAATCCTAAGCAATCTATCATAACTTTCTAAGTAGCAGCTAAAAATCCGATCATCGAACCATGCGATCGAAATCCATTTCTTCGCGATCAGACTCAATATGCTTTTTCCATTAAGCTTCCTTTCTTTTCTTCGATCCTTCAAAACATCAAAATGTAATCTTATCACATCATGTATTAAGAATCTGAAATAGAAAACTTAATCGAGTTAGATAGTGGGTTTTACCTGAAGTAGAGTCATACATCTTGACTCTCCCATCTCTTAGATCTCTCAGGTAATCCGGGCAGCTTCGTAACCAATGCCCCCTCTTTTTCCAGTAGAAACATATGGATTCTTCTGGAATGGTACATGGGACTATCTCAGACTCAGCCTTTCTCTTGCGTAGAGAAAACCTTTCTGGACTTCCAATGTTGCCATTGCCCATAGAAGGTTGGGATATTGATTTACCAGACAAATTTGCTCGACCAGTGCGCCAAATCATTTCTGATTCCGCAGCAATACGCAAATAAGTCAAATCAATGAGGGTCACGTCGTGGTCCATCATATAGTACTCTCTAACGAACTTACCATATGATTCGGGAAGTGACTGAAGAACCAAGTCAACAGCCAACTTCCCCGAGACATCAACACCCAACATTCCTAATCTATCAATATGCAACTTCATATCCAAGACATGAGCACATACCGACTTTCCATCTTCGTGTCTTTTCGCCAATAGGGCTTGAGTGACCTTGAACTTTTCAAGTCTTCGAACACCTGGGTTAGGGAGAATTATTGGAGGAGGTGGAGGAAGTGAAGAATGATTTCCATTTCCACAATCCAATCGTGGAACATCATCTTCAAGCAGAAAACGTTTTCCAACGGATTCAAGAAGACCATAGTTGTAAGACTTTGACATCTACAAAACGGGAGAAAATTCAAGTTAGTTGATTGAGTCCTTAATAAAACACCCAAATGAGATATTAAGGCTAGGATCCAACATAATGTTCAACAATTTGGAAGAGGGATGTCGTAATCCAAATTGAAGAACATTTGAAGGTAGGTAAATGACGATTTACCAATTTCCTGATGGGTTTTGCGCATTCTAACACTCCTAAGTGTACATGCAATCCTAAATACCTTGGATCTATGTTTTCTCTATTATACATGCAATTATGAACTTTCCAAGGTATTACCCTATCTAGCATACAATACTTGATACTTGGGTAATCAAATGGATAGAATACATACCTTTGTTTGATGTAGCTTGTCTCCATGAAGCTTGAGTGCCTAGTGCCCCAAGTGTGACACCTCAAATGGTTCACACAACACCAAATGCACATGGAATGACTTGAGAGAAATGGAACACTCCTTGAAATCGTCTAGCCCTCATATTCACACATTAGTGCACGATTTCTTGAGCCATGTGATTCTTTTATATGGTGGCTATTAGGGTTACACCATGTAACTCATAACTTTACCCATTCCTTATGCTCCATGGATTTTAACCTCCATGAAGTATCCATGGGTCACCCCATGGACTTAGTCCAACATAAGGAATCTTGGATCACAAGCCCACATATATAAAAATGAATGATTTACACAATCAACCCATATATTTAATTAGTCTCCTTTTGATCACTAAATTAATTCCAAATTAATTCTTGATCAATACTAATTAAATAACCTTATTAATATATTAGAACTTATAATATATTAACCAACCTTAAGTGTTATTTCTCTCATTATAGTCTATCCAAATGCATGATGCCATGAAACCCAAATGGACCATGCCGGGTCGGGTCAAGTCTTACCAATTATAGTTATGGACTTAGACATTAATCCAACAGTCTCCCACTTGGATAAGTCTAAAACTATTATTGCGTATGACTTCAGGAACCGATCAACAATTGTAGCTCTCAAAAGCTTCTGTCGAACTCTGACCTTTGTCAATGACTTGTCCATTAGATAAGGGATCATATATTCCTCCATTCTAGATATCATATGGACTGAGACATGGATTATCAATCATTCTCTCTGTCCATTTGTTGTTTCCCGATTTCCGATTCATGATGAGTGACTGATTGAACAAATCAAATCAGTCCTGGCTTGGCCAAGCACTCACATGTATCATCTTTAAATCATTGAGGGGCCCACAGATATCGCTTTTATCCCGAAGGTAAAAGGAATGGATAAACTTCGACTCATATGGCTTGTTCTACTACTTGTTGAATCAATCACAAAGGCACGTTTTATAACATCAACTTACCAAATGCGTTTTCGTGCAATATATGTACAACCAACTCATAGTAACAACTCATATCTCTAGGTTTGAAGAATATAAGATATTATCGTCTCATGATCACTCGTGATAAAATCCATGAAGTGATTCAAATGAGCGCGGGTTGAATCCTATACTCAGAACTTCTGAGCACTCATGAGTGTTGAAGCACCACTTTGTCCACCAACTTGGACCTCTACAAACCAACCCATGACAGTCTTGATTCATATCTACTTCCAACATATGACCGACTGTGGATGGTTTGAATAACTTAATCATTCAGGAAGAGCGACTTAGTTATTCTGGAAGTCAAAACATGCAAAGTGAAACACAAGAATAAATGAATCAAATATGGTATCAAACCCTATGAATATAAATAAACACTTTTATTTATCACCATACTGATTACTCATTATTCATTGTTTCGGTTTTATCAACTTTATACTTGAATTAAAAACACTAGTTGTCCCATGCTCCAAGCATGTACACTATGTTTTTCTTAAACAATAGCTTTGCCATACACCAAGTATGCACTCTATGTTTGTCTATGATCCTTACTTTGTGAAATAAACTAATTGAACATAATTTCAATGATTCTAATTTCACACTCCCAAATCCTTATCGAAAAATGTGAGAATTTCAAATTCCTATCATTTATCGAAATCTGTTTAGATTTTAAACTTATATGCACTGACCCTCCTGTAATGAATATGTACAAAATCACAAAGACTTGTCAACAGTCATTATAAGGTATTCCAATGGAGATCAACTCCATGGAAACTAAGTCTCATATTCAAAGTACATTGCTTTGGACATGCTTCTTGCATTAAGTTTTCTAATCTTACAAAGATAACTTCCACCTATGGAGACAACGCCATATTCTCATTTTGACTATCACTTCTGAATAAGAGACGCCTCTTTTCAGAATATGTCAATATGGTCCTTCCAAAATTAGCACTATACTTCCAACTGTCCCTGAGCAACCAATCTTTGGTAAACCTCAGATTGTCCTCGACAATTGCTTAATCATTTTAGTCATATCCAGTTCTAGACCTTTTCCCTTCTTAATGCCTCTGGGCATTTGGAAAAATTTAGAAATGACAAATATTATAGCACATGCAATCGATCCTGTACCTAAAGCAAATGGTACACGATTCATGATGTCTCACATAAAGACATGATTCTAGACCAGTCTTTTGCTACAATATTTTTATTTGCCATGTTTTCAAAATTTGACTATGAAGAGGGATGCCGTAATCATAATCAAATTTTGAGAACGCAATATATAGAATTTCCTTAAGTTGAACCAATCCAACATGAAATTCATATATATATTCTTGACTAAAGATGATTAAGGTCTCAATCTAAGCCTTTAGAACTGAAATGAAGTATACCCTCTCCCTTAATTATAGCAAAACAACTTTTTCAATCCCTGCAGCCTCACGAATTGAAACTTTTGTTTTCTATAATTAACATTGCTAACTTGCAACACTAACAATAATTATCATGCTCCCACTAACATGATGATTATTAGCATAACACTTATGCTCCCACTAGCTTTGACATGTACTCAGAAATCAGCTGGACTTCTAGAAATCAATACTTTATTGACTTCCTTAGCAAAGTTCAGATTTCTGATACGAGATGCTTTGATAAAACTTTATCAAAATCATACAACTTTCCTTAGATAGCATGCATGTGTGTCTAAACAATTTCAGAACTATGAAAAGGGATGTCGTAATCATAGTCTCAATTGTTTAGACCTTTTGCCATCTGCTTCAAATCTACTTGGTGGAAGTGTTTCCTCACCATCATTTTCATGAATCAGAGAGAAACCTTATGACCCTTAGAATTTATGGTGTATGTGTTCTTATCCATGTGAATCGTCAAAACCATAGTCACAAGACAAGGATAATGACAAATCCAAACTCATATGGACTGAACTTATGCAATCTTAACTTCTTGCCACCTGGCAGTACAGGGCCTGCCATTGCTTCCAAGTTGTTATGCAACCAATTGAGAACTTTCAGAACTCCTATGCAAAGCCAACTTTAACTGGAATGGGCATAGAATATGTCAACACGATAGGTTATAAACCTCAAGTCGTGTGCTAGTGAAGAACCTCAGGTTTTATTCTTGATTAGTTATTGAAATTCTTTTGAGGATGTTTAAGACTCCCACTGTCCTCTTGACATATAAGACTATCTTGCCAAATATTCAAGAGATAGTGCGGATTCTTTATCAAGACAAACACTTCACACAATTGGCCTTAGTTGGTGTTTGTTTAATCCAAAACATCACTACTTACCAACTTCAAATGTACAAGAGTAGGACACTTTTAATCTTACATTTGACAAGTGTTATAAACCTTTCTTTAAGATATGCCACTAAACTTATAGTCTTGGAGTATGACTCTAAGACTTGTTTTGAAACGAAGTATGACTCATCTCCTTGATTTAACCATTTCAACAATTCATGACTCCTCTTCTTAGTCATAAGAATGCACTAAGATGTCCTTAGAAGACCAATTGTGATGTGGTTCTTAAATCATTAATATGATCACAAAACATGATACTAAAGTACTCTCCCATCTTTTAGATTTGAGAAAACTTTTATCTTTCTGCCTAATTTGATTCTTCTCATTCGTTCTGCCATACATTGAGACTTTTCCAATGTTTCAGAATTATACTTAAACTTGTAAGTATAACCATATTTACTAAACTTTAGTAAATCAAATAGTCTTAACGAGCTTTGTGGTGGACATGACCAGTGCACAAGAATGTGCACTCGATCCCTTTAGTCCTTCACTTGACTCACACATCCATGTGAACAAGTAATTAGTCTTTATTTTCCAATGCTTGAAAGTTCTCATTCATCATACTATTCAACTTGCATGATTCCAAGTTTCGGTCCAATTGAAACTTGGGCGATGAGGAACTTTCCTGATTTGGTAAATTTAGACACTACCACAAATGAAAGAATCAAATCCATTTTCCAATACTGCTGTCAGTGGAATCATATAAGCAACAATTTTCCACAAATACCATTGTAAGGATACTTCAAATAAATAAAATTAAACAATTTTCTTTTATTTTAAAACTTTGCGGAAAAACTTATCCTTACAATCCACATGGAAAATTGTTGTTATCTATTCCTTGCTCAAAATTCTGATGCGATCGAAATCCACCTTCGCGATCAGAATCAACATATACTTCCTTTAAGATTTCTCTCTATTCTTTGATTCTTAAAACATCAACATGTGACCCAGTCACATCATGTAATGAGGATCTCAGAATAGAACTTAACAGAGTTAGATAATGGGCTCTACCTGATGTAGAGTCAAACTTATTGACTTTAACATCCTTAGGTAAATTTGGCAGCTTTGCAATCAACGCCCCTTCCTTTGGCAAAATAAACATATGGACCCTTTGGTAATGGGACTATCTCAGACTTAGCCTTTCTCTTTACCATTTGGTCAACCGGGTTGACTATGGCCAATCCCTTTCCATTGGGAAGAGAATGCTTTTTCTGGATTTCCAGTGTCACCATTGTCACTGTCCATAAAGTTTTTGGGAAGTTGATCTTCTAATCAAATTTGCTTTACTATCGTTCCAAATCATTGCTGATTCAACAGCACCAAGCAAATAGATATGATCATTAAGGTTCATGTCATAGTCTGTTTCATAGTAGTCCCAAAGGAACTCACTATGTGACTTAGAAAGTGATTGAACATCCAACTTTCTCAAGACTTTGACACCCAACTCTCCCAGCTTGTCAATATGTGACTTCATCTCTAAGATGTGATCACACATAGACCTTGCTTGCCATTAGGGCTTGAGTGACCTTGAACTTGTGGGTTAGGGAGAATAATTGGAGGAGGTGGAGGAAGTAAAGTTCCAAGAGATTTGGGAAGATCATAGATGTGTGAACTAGACATCTTTTGGGAGATATTCAAGATAGTTGATCTAAAGTCCTTAATATAACACCCAATATGAAATATTAAGGCTAGGATCCAACAACCTATTTATAACTGGAAGAGGGATGCCGTAATCCGAGTTATAAAATAGTTGAAGGTAGGTAAATGACGATTTACCAATTTCCACCATGAAAAACGAAATAATGTAATTAGGTTTTTAATTGGATTTGAAACTCCTAGATCTTTTGAGATTCATTGAACTTTTCAATGGCATGTTTCAATCTCGAGTGTGCCCTTCAGGTTTTGTGACTGGGATGCCGAGGATCACAAAACAAGGTGTGAAGTAACCATGCAAATATACTTGGTACCCTTAATATTTACCCCTCAATCGATGTGCCGGTTAACCACACGAGCTCCACCGATACTATGATAAATATTAAGTTACCCTTTGCCTACTTTGTTAAATCCAGGTTAGTGTGTCGGTTAACCACACACGCTCCACTAACGGTTTAAACAAAGTGCAAAGTGTAATTTCATGGATTAGCACCTTATTCACATTTTCCTAAGTAACTAAGATTGGGAATTTATAAGTGTTTAGTTACTTAGTATTTATCATTAATACTTTTAATGAAGGGATAATTATAGTCCTTGTCCTATCCGTTCGGCTAACGACCCTCCACCAGTCAAGGAAGCGGTGGGTGAGAGTGGACACCCATTAAACTGCCATTTTATAGGCAGTAACCTTATACCCCCCTTATAGACCGGCTTCGTGAATGAGGCCTACTAACGGTAAGACTGACTTGCTCTTATACATATATTTATTATTAACTTATAATACTATAAAGTATAAGGGTTGAATTTTAACTTTTAAAATTCTAAGGGCTAACTTGGAATTAAAGTATTCATGGGGAAAACTTTACAAATTCCAAAACTTGAGGGCAAGTTTTGAAAATATTCAAAACTAATTAATTCCATAACTTATGTGTTTAAAGTAGTTTTAATTAAAAAAAAAACTCTTCAAGTTCCATAACTTGAGGACAAGTTATGGAAGACTTTAAACTAATAAAAGAATGTAACTTTTCTTTATTTTTGTAACTTATGGAACTAATTAAGGTTACACATTTTATCATTTAATGAAGTGACTCTTGAACCTCCATAACTTGAGGACAAGTTATGGAGTCATAAAACCATTTAATGAGGACAAGACTCTTCATTTTTGTAACCATTGCCAACTTTTTATGAGTTTTATGAAACTTAAATGTGACTTTTCATATAATTTGAGGACAAGTTACAAAAACACATTTTAGAATCAACTCTTAGATTAAAATGGATTGAAAACACATAATCAATTAACTTTTCTATTAATCTAATAAACTCATATGAACAAAGATAATTCACATCAATTTTTTTTTCAAGTAATTAGCATAACTTTTAAACTAATACAATTCGATTTTTCAGCTAATTTTGCAAGTATAACAAGAAAACAAGCCTTGGCTCTGATACCACTGATGAGTTTTGCGCATTCTAACACTCCTAAGTGTACATGCAACCCTAAATACCTTGGATCTATGTTTTCTCTATTATACATGCAATTATGAACTTTCCAAGGTATTACCCTATCTAGCATACAATACTGGATACTTGGGTAATCAAATGGATAGAATACATACCTTTGTTTGATGTAGCTTGTCTCCATGAAGCTTGAGTGCCTAGTGCCCCAAGTGTGACACCTCAAATGGTTCACACAACACCAAATGCACATGGAATGACTTGAGAGAAATGGAACACTCCTTGAAATCGTCTAGCCCTCATATTCACACATTAGTGCACGATTTCTTGAGCCATGGGATTCTTTTATATGGTGGCTATTAGGGTTACACCATGTAACTCATAACTTTACCCATTCCTTATGCTCCATGGATTTTAACCTCCATGGAGTATCCATGGGTCACCCCATGGACTTAGTCCAACATAAGGAATCTTGGATCACAAGCCCACATATATAAGAATGAATGATTTACACAATCAACCCATATATTTAATTAGTCTCCTTTTGATCACTTAATTAATTCCAAATTAATTCTTGATCAATACTAATTAAATAACCTTATTAATATATTAGAACTTATAATATATTAACCAACCTTAAGTGTTATTTCTCTCATTATAGTCTATCCAAATGCATGATGCCATGCAACCCAAATGGACCATGCCGGGTCGGGTCAAGTCTTACCAATTATAGTTATGGACTTAGACATTAATCCAACATTTCCACCATGAAAAAGGAAAAGGAAATTTAAGTTTTAAATGAATTGAAACTCCTAGATCTTTTGAAATTCATTGAACTTTTCAATGGCATGTTTAAATCTCGATTGTGCCCTTCATTTGTGACTGGGATGCCGAGGATCACAAACAAGGTGTGGATAACCATGCAAATTAGCTCGGTACTCTTGATGTTACGAATCACCTAATCAATGTGCCGATTAACCACACACGCTCCATTGATCTATGATAAACATCAAGCTACCCATTTCCATCCTTCATTGGTCCCATATTAGTGTGCCGGTTAACCACACAAGCTCCATTAATCGACCAATAAGGGTGCAATGTGCAATTTCATGGATTAGCACCAATTCCACATTTTTCCTAAAGTAACTAAGATTTGGGAATTTATAAAAGTGTTTAGTTACTTCGTTTTTCATTATACTTATAATGGAAGGTTGTGTCCTATCCTACCCGTTCGGGTAACGACCCTCCACTAGTCAAGAGTGCAGTGGGTAAGAGTGGATACCCATTCAATCGCCATTTTATAGGCAATTTCCTTAAACACCCCTTATAGACCAGCTTCGTGAATGAGGCCTACTAACGGTAAGACTGACTCTTTACTTATACATATATAATATATTAGACTTTTAATTTTATATAGTATAAGGGTGTATTTTAAAATTTTAAAATACTAGGGTTTTTTTAATTTTTTTTTAATTTTCAAAAATTAAAACCATTTAATTTAAAATCTTAAAATTTAAAAAAAACTGTTGATTTAATAATTATTCAAAAAATTAAACGATTAATTAAATTATTAAATCAAATAAGGATTACCAATTTAAATTAAACATATTAACTTAATTTAATCCTTTATCCATGGATTTCGAAATTTAGGTAGGGATATCTTTAATTATCCAATTAAACAATTTACAAGATAATTACCAAAAATAACAACCTACTAACTTATTCCTTAGATTTCGAAATCTTCTACTTGGAGTGGAAGGCAAGGCTTTCAACCTTGCCAAAAAATGAAAAAACCCTAGGGTTAGGAAATCCTAGATTTCGATCCAAGGTGGCCAAAGGAAAGGGTTTGAAAACCCTTAGGGATTTTCGAAAAACAGGGTTCTAAAACCCTAATTTGCGAAAATTTAAAGGCCTTAGGGTTTAACATCCATATACCCTAATTTTGTATAGTTCAATCAATTGTACCAAATCTAATTGAGAACAAAAACCATACGCTCTGATACCGCTGATGGGTTTTATACAAAACAAACAATCCTATGTGTGCATGCAACCCTAATTTGAGGATCTATGTTTTCACTATTAGACATACAAGCATTGAACACAAAAACTAGAAACCCTAGGAGGCACATGTAATTTTCGAAATTAACATATAATTAGGGTTAGGATACATACCTTTATTGTTATATTGTAATAACAATCAAATCCTTGATGATCTTGAACTTTGGTAGCAAGCGCCACAAGTGTCGCGCCTCTAATGGCTCACAAACAAACCTAGCAACCAAGGATTACTATGGGGAGAGAAGGGAAGTGGAAAATTCGGCCCTAGCCTCTCTTGGAGTGCCCTTAGACGAAATCCAACCCTATAAGGGTTTAGATAGGTGATAAGGAAGGTTTAGGATAAGGCAGGTGTATCTTAGATAACCCTAATCCATTAACTTCCTCCCTAAGGCTTCCAATGCACCCTTAGAGCCCAAGGAAACCCTAGGACACTCTAGATTTCGTTCCATCCCTCTAAGGGAGGTTCTAGAATGCTCAATGCTCAACTTTTGAACATTGTCACCTTTAGTCCCTGCAGTTTCAATTAATTCCTTTAATCCCAAAATTAATTCCAAATTAATTTCTGATTAAATATTAATTAAACAATATGATTTCTAATTAATATATTATATCCATAATACATTAATAAATTAATTTATTAACCAAGTAATAAATTAATAAATCATTCTTCTTTCTCCAACAATAATCCTATTCAATTGCCAGGTTTGAAGGCAACCCAAAAGGACATTGCTACTATCAATTCAAGTGCATACCAATTACAGTTATGGGCTTAGAGACCTAATCCAACATTACCACCTGTTGCTACCTTGGGGCAATTTATTTTGAAGTGCCCAACCTCCCCACATCCATAACAGGCTTGACCCACACCTGCTTCAGTAGTTTGGTTGGTCGGTTGAGCTGGTGTCTTGTAGAATCGTGTTGTATGCCCCTTTCTGCCACATTTGTTGCATTGCATTTCTCTACAAACTCCCAAATGATGGAAGTTGCATTTTTTGCACAGGGGTAGGTTTCCAGCATAACGACTGGGAGTTGTTGGAGTAGTGGGAACAACAGCAGGAGCAGTAGCAGCGTGGACTGCCACTGTTTGTTGTTTCTTGGAGGGCTCCTGCGAAGACTGGCCCTTACGCTTGTTCCAAAATTTCTTCTTCCCACCACTCTCCTTTAGTGGCTCGGGAGCGGCTGTTACTTCATCCAGATCAACCCCGTATGTATGTCAAAAGTGGTAGGCTTAGCAGCCAGGACATTTCCTTGAGTTGGGGGCGTCAATCCCCAAATGTATCTCTCAGTTTTCTTGCTTTCCGGGGTGACCATTCCCGGACAGAGGAGAGCCAGATCACAGAATCTAGCGGTGTAGTCAGCAATGTCGGAACCCTTAATCTTCAGGTTCCAGAGCTCGTGCTCTAACTTCTGCATTTCGCCCCTTGGGCAGTACTCCGCCAGCATGAGTTCTTTCAGGCTCTCCCAACCCATGACATTGGCGATCGGCAGGGTTAGGGATTTTACCCGACCATTCCACCAGGTCAATGCTCTGTCGGTGAAAGTGCAAGCGGCAAACTTCACCTTGTTGGCTTCGGAACAGGCACAAATTTCGAAGATGGATTCAATCTTTTCGAACCATCGGGTTAGGGCAATAACTCCACCATTGCCATCGAAGGATTTGGGTTTCGCGTTCATGAAGTATTTATAGGAACACTCCTTTTGATGTCCCTGACCTCCATCATGACTTTGAGAATCGGGTCCACCTCCAGATCCACCAGAGTTGCCCTGATTTATCTGCGACATCGCAACAGCCACATCAGCCATAACTGCTGCCTGGAACATAGCTGGGTTGAACTGAGGAGGTGGTGGCAGTGGAGGATCGTTGTTCCTTCTGCTGGGTCTCCTTCGGGGAGGCATCTTGTTCTAGAACAATCAGGAAGAAGAGGATGGTAAGTCCCCTAAATTTTTAAATCAAGATATATGAAACAAGATATATCTCATCCTGATAATTAAAGTGTTCTACGAAGCGATAAGCAGGGAAAGATTACTAATACAAGTAAACTATCGCTAGAAAGAAATAAGTAGCAACACTTGGAATGAATCCCTATACTGTATTCGGCTCTAGCTAAAATACTCCTATAGTATTTTAAGTTGTACGTTCTGTTCTATTAGTATCTTGATGAATATGGCTTGGTAAGTTTTAGGCTTGCTGCAACACCACAATCAATCCCAGACACATGTTGGTCATGTCTCAAATGAATATAGTTGATCAGGCTATATTGACCCCATACATGATTACATAACTATCCAGGTTTAACCGCAGCGTCCAACAATCCAAATACTTTTGTTTTATTCTACTTATGACACTTTTTCTCGTACTCAGGTATACTTGTATACTTTCTATAAAAATACTTATATATTTTAAAAGTATACTTTTAGTTCAGAGCACTTCGGACCCTTAGTGTTTATAGTTGTATGCCATGTAAGGTTCGGTATACTTAGTTCACTATAAACAAGGGCTCTGATACCAATCTGTCACTCCCCCAAACCGGAACGGCGGAAACGTTCGGGGGTGGATGACGTCATGTATAGTATCACAACCATTGCATTACAGTAATCAAAGTAAACATAACCATTACATTGAATATATATATGAAGAAGGTAATTACATATGTTTAGTTCTTGACTTTATACAATCAAAGTTAATCAAAAGAAAAAGACGTGACTCTATACGCTCCGTCTTCACAAAAACTCTAGGAGGTACCTGTCTACTGTTTTCTTGAGAATACAAGCAGTTTTGAAAGAGTATCAGCATAAAGCTGGTGAGTTCATAAGCATGTTTTTGTACTGAAAATCTGTTGATGAATTTGTAAAATGTTCGTATGTTTCCAAGAAAATCAATTATTTTCTAACATATGTATTTTGTTACTGAAACTCATTGAATAGGTTGTATATTGTTTTATTGAATAAGAAATCTCTGTTTGCATGAAAAAACCTAATCATCATTTGTATGTATAGTACGTTCGGAAAGTTCTGAAAATTGTGATATGTATAGTAGTTCCATTACTTTGTAATAAAACAAATTGCAGTTGTTACCATTCATACAATAATCTTATATTCTTAGTACCAAATTTATGAGTTGTTATAACCATACTTGACCATTGAATTTCCTGAACGACGTTCTTCAGGCGTCGGAATCGAAATGACTTTTCACCCAGGCCTGCTGGACTAACTGTAGCTAGCAGTTATGGTGCGAGATTGTCAATCCCGTACAGATCTATACACAAACTCACGTTCTCCTTCCATGAGAGTCTAGTTATAATCTCAGGGCTTTTATTAGTACCTACATGAGTACACGAATAATTCTCACTCATAAAATGCTATACTAACGATTACATGTAGAATAAAGTGAATCCATTGAATTTAGTTCGTTGTCTACATAGTTCGTGAACTACACTTCAATAGTTTTTATGCCGGGTTGCATTGAATCTTTGTCTTATACATTGATATGTTAAATGTTCCATAAACTATACCTATTATAGTTTATATGTTCATTTGTACATTCAATTCATGTTTTACATTGAAAGTTCTGTGATTATGATGAAAAACTCCCTTTATGCTCAGCATAGTACAAAAAGGGATGAGATAATTGTATGTTTTATGAAAGTATAGAAAACTGTATTGTTGTATCAATTGCATCCGTGTTCAGTTTATTGAAATCCTTTTGTATATGTTTCACAAATCATTTATGTTTGACTTGTATTCCCCCCTTAAAACATTAAAAATAGAAAAGACATAGGGGTATGAACTCACCAGAAGTGAGTGGTTTGAATGAAAGATCGATATGGAATGTTGAGTGTCAAGTGAAGTCTCGAACACAAACGGATCCTATTTATCATGTAATAACACATATATGCATCAAATTAGGGTATATTACAACTATTTATGATAGGAAACCATCCTAGGGACTTGGAAACACTTGAAACTAAGTGTCAAAATCATATGTGATTGAATGAGGGAGGTTTACGGCCACTCAAAGGTGTGTACGGCCATGGGTGTACGGCCCATGAGTGTACGGCCGTACACTCATGAAGAAGTGTGCATTTGAGGTGTTTTTAAGGTCCTAACTAGCATCAAGGAGGTGTTTTAGGTCCCATGCTTAGTTTTAATGCAAGTTTAAGGACGATAATGAGCATCAAAGAGGGTTTACGGCCCTATGAGGTGTGTACGGCTGTACACCTGGGTTACGGCCGTACACCCTTCATGTTCATGCTAAGTTGGTCGATTTTAAGGTGAATATCAAGCATCTCTAGTAGGTAACAAGCATAGGAAGGAGTTACTCACGATTTGGAAGCTTGAAGAGGGTTTACAGCCACCAAGAACTAGTGTGTGTTCTTGGTGTTCTTGGTGAAAGATGAAGATCTAGACAAATATGAGATTAATGAGATGAAAACATGGATTCACCACTAGATAAAGTAATGTAGCAACGAATCAAGGTGGGAAACACTTACATCTTTGAAGATCTTGGAAAGAAATGAGATGATAGATGAGAGAAAACCCGAAATCTTGGCTTAGGAGTGTGTAAAGTGTTGAAAAATGGCCAAGTACCACTTATATAGGTGGGAGTGTACGACCATGAGGTGGTGTACGACCGTACACCCATGTGTACAGCCGTACACTCCTCCTGAAGGAGTGTTTGGCCCGAAATGCTACTTTACGACTTTATTAACTAATCCCTAAACTAAACCTTGATTGCACTTAAGCTTAGAACACTTAGACGGACCCTAAACAATGCTAAAGATAGCAAAAACGAGTCTAACTTTGATTGAACTGAATGGATTATACAAAAGAGATTTCGGGTTGTCACATCTACCCTAAGAATCATTTATCATTCACTCATTCATTCCTAAGGATTGTCCTAAGGAATAGGTATGAAATCCATTGCTGCCAAGGTTTATTTAACAGGCACTAAGTCCATAGCTGCCGATGTTATTTTTTAGGCACTGAGTCCATAGCTGCCAACGTTCATTTGTAAGGCACTAATTCCATAGTTGCCAATGTTCATTTGTAAGTCACTAAGTCCATAGCTGTTGGGGCTTATCTATTTGGCACTAAGTCTATAGCTTCCAGGGTTTATCTATCAGACACTAAGTCAACAGCTTCCAATGTTAATCTATTTCATCTTTCATCTCTCATCATTCATCTACCCATCTTTACCCAATATTTTTATAGGTATAAAATACATATACAGTTTAAATCAAATAAAACATGTATATTTTTTTCATCCAACATAGATATCAAGAACACAAATAATATGCACACATAGCACATAATTTATATTAAATATTTCATATCTATGTGTAAGATGAAAGTAACTATGCACTCACTTGTTAAAGTGATGATTCCAAACTCGGGCAGCGCTTCGCTTCTAACAATTCTAATTTCCTTCGGCCAAACCTAGTATCATTACCGCTAGATTTTATTCTAATATTTATTGTGACTATTTACGAATGATATTGTTTAATAAGTGTTATACAATACTTTCCAACCAGTATGTACAGACAGGGGCCAGACATGAAATTCCGGAGGGCATGACCATTTTGGCGTTATAGCACTTTTGAAATCCAACAACCCTATGCGGCCCTTCAAACCAGATTCCCCGTATCGCAAGTAGTTAAAAGCTATTATAATAACACTTTGTATATTATATTTTATAATACATATATTGTTTATAGGTTCATAATAACGATATTGAACTTAAACATAAAGTATACTTAAAGTAGGGTAAGCATAACTTACTTATAAGATGGTTTAGCTAGGAACCTGGCTCTGTGGGGGCAGAAGTTCTGAGCCGAAAGCTCTTCTTCTCGGAGCCTTCTGGCGCTCTGGGACTCGCCTCTAGCACTTGGGAAGTGCTAAGGAATGGGAGGGGCTAAGAGGGGTATTTGAGAGAGAAAGAATGGGAAAGCTGTGAGTTTTTGGGGTGATTTGCGCCTCTATTTATAGGTTGATTATGGTTAAACCGCGGGGCGTTCCCCTGCTGAACACTGGGCGTTCGTGGCCAAGTGTCATCATCTGGTGCCAAGCCGTGGTGAGGAAGCAGTGGCTCAGATCACGCCACGTGTCGCCTCCTGGTTATTACAAAAACTAATTATCTTCTAAAATCCGTAATGTTTGCATACAAAATCCGTTTTTGACGTTCTTTATATCCACACGTAGGTATCGATGGGATCTACAACTTTACTTTTGACCTCATCAGCTAATTCTCGACTGATTTTAAATTTAACAGTCTGAGAAGATTTCACTGATAACGACCATGTAAAATTCATAACTTCTACATACGGACTCTATTTTCGACTGTCATTATTGTTGGATTAGGTGTCTAAGCCGAGAACTATAATTGGTATGTACTTGACCTGAGAGTAGCATGGTCCATTTGGGTTGCATATCATCAGGACAATTTGTTAGGATGGACTTTTGAGAAGAGGTTATTTTTGGTTTATTAATATATTATAAGTTCTAATATATTAATATGAAATCATATGATTTAACTAGTATTGATCAAGAATTAGTTTGGAATTAATTTAGTGATCAAAAGAGACTGATTAAATCAATGGGAACTAATTGTGTAAGTTAGTTATATTTATATGTTGGGCTTATGATCCATGTTGGACTAAGTTTATGTATGGATACAAAAAGAGTTGGGCTACATGAACCATGGATCATAAACCCATGGGTATGGGTTAGGGTTAACCCATGACCTTTGGAATCCTACATATAAATATGTTTCTCCATGACCAAAATCGTGTGCAACTAATTCTTGGAGATTATGGACGATTTTGGTGGCTAGGATTCTCTCTCAAAATGTCATCCTTTGTCCATGGTGTGTTGTGATTCCATTTGAGGCATTCATACTATTGGTGCTAAGTTCTTAAAGGTCAAATACAACAAGTTCTACAAGCTACATAAAGAGGTAAATTCCTAACTAGTATTTTATGTTCTTTATATCATTTGTATGCTAGTTGTAGGCTTAAAGCTTTGGAAACAATATTGCATGTATAATTAGAGAAAACATAGATCCAAAGCTTTTAGGGTTGTATGTGCACCATAGGATGTTGTAGTATACTAAAACCCAACAGTGGTATCAGAGCCATGGGTTGTTTTTCTATTATAATTGATGTTATTATTGGTTTTCAAAGTGAAAAAATCGTTTTTTGTGCTGTCTGGACAGTGGACTCGCCGAGTCCACTGGGGAACTCGCCGAGTTCACCTTATAATTCAACCAACTCGCCGAGTCAATTCATGCAGATTTTCGAGTTTTTTTTGGCTTGTTTTGGATTAGGATCATTACCATAAAATGTTTTTGTTCATAAAATTTGATTCTGAAGCTATGGTAATGATTATCCTCATCCAAAAACAAGATAATTTCAAAGTTTCAAGATTTGTATTAGTTTATATGATTAGCTAATTTCTTGAAAATTGTCGATGAGAATTATCTTTACTTATGAGTTTAATCTAGATCATAGAAAAATATTTGATTATAGTGTTAATTAGAATATTTGATCTTAATGGTTTTTTATGAACTCCATAACTTCTCCTCAAGTTATGGAAAATGAAGAGTTTTTCCTTTTAAAAGAGTCATTAAAACTCATAGGTTATGAAAAAATGGAAGAGTCTCATTTTAATGGTGTTAATGTATTCCATAACTTGTCCTCAAGTTATGGAACTTGAAAAGTTTTCAATAAAAACCTTATTAAACTCATAAGTATGGAATCCAAAAGTTTTGACAAGTTTCAAAACTTTCCCTCAAGTTTTGCAATTTGTAAAGTTTCATCTTTTGAATACTTTAGTTCCAAACCCTAGAATTTTAAAAGTTTAAAATTCAACCCTTATACTATTATAATGTTATAGGTTTAATATATATATATATATATATATATATATATATATATATATATATATATATATATATATATAAGAACAAAGTTAGTCTTACCGTTACTAGGCCTCATTCACGAAGTCGGTCTATAAGGGGATATAAGGTTACTGCCTATAAAATGGCAGTTTAATGGGTGTCCACTCTCACCCACCGCTTCCTTGACAGGTGGAGGGTCGTTAGCCGAACGGGTAGGGTAGGAAACTAATTCTCCCTTCACTAAAAGTATAATGATAAATATAAAGTAACTAAACTTTAATTAAATTCCCAATCTTAGTTACTTTAGGAAAAATGTGAATATGGTGCTAACCCATAAAATTGCACTTTGTACCTTGTTAAGTCGTTAGTGGAGCGTGTGTGGTTAACCGGCACACTAACCTGCGACTGACAGTGCATGGCAAAGGGTAGCTTGATGTTAATCATAGTTCAATGGACCGTGTGTGGTTAACCGGCACATTGATTAGGTGGTTTTAACATTGAGTGTACCAAGCTAATTTGCATGGCTATTCACGCCTTGTTTGTGATCCTCGGCATCCCAGTCACAAACTTGAAGGGCACAATCGAGATTTAAACATGCCATTGAATTGTTCAATGTTTCTCAAAGGGTCTAGGAGTTTCAATCCACTTAAAAGCTAAAATTCTTTTTAGTTTTTTGTGGTGGAAATTGGTTAAACGTCATTTACCTACTTTCAAATATTTTGCAATAGGATAACGGCATCCCTCTTCCAAATAGTAAAATATTTTGTTGGGTACTAGCCTTAATATTTCATGTTGGGTGTTATATTAAGGACTAAAATCAACTAAACTTGAATTTATCCATTTATAGATGTCTAGTTCAGACAACTATGGTCTTCCCGAATCTTTTGAAAAAAAAAACTTTCTTTATAAACATGATTTTCCACAAGGCAATCAAGGTGAAAGATTAATCCCTTCTTTGTGCTTTAGTGGAACTTCACTTCCTTCACCTCCTCCAATAATTCTCCCTAACCCAGAAGTTCTAGGTCACTCAAAGCCCTATTGGCAGGAAAGAAAGTCTATATGTGCTCACGAATTGGAGATGAAGTTACATATTGACAAGCTGGGAGAGTTGGGTGTCGAAGTCTCAAGGAAGTTTACTGTTGACTGGGTTCTTCAATCACTTTCTGAGTCATATAGTGAGTTCATTAAGGACTACTATGTGACAGACCACGACATGACCCTTAATGATCTTACCTATTTGCTTGTTGATGCTGAATCAGTAATGATTTGGAGCACTGGTAAAGCAAATTTGATAGGAAGATCTACTTCCCAAACTTACATGGACATTGACAATGGAAACATTGGAAGTCCAGAAAAGTCTTCTCTTCCCAATGGAAAAGGGATCGGCCATAGTCAACCCGGTTGACCCAATGGTAAAGAGAAAGGATAAGTCTGAGATAGTCCCGTGTACCATTACTAAAGAGTCCATATGTTTATATTGCCAAAAGAAGGGGAATTGGTTGCGAAGCTGCCCTATTTACCTGAAAGTTCACTAGGATGGTAAAAGTAAAAAAATTTGACTATGCTTCAGGTAAAGTCCACTATCTAACTCTATTAAGTTCCTATTTGGAAATTCTTATTACATGATGTGACTAGGTCGCCTTTTGATGTTTTGTAGAATCGAAGAAAAGAGAGGAAGCTTAAAGGAAGAATAAGCTAATTCTGATCGTGAAGAGATGGATTTCGATCGCATGATCTGAAGATCAGAATTTTGAGCTGCTGCTAAGAGTTATGATAGATTGCTTAGGAATGGATAACAACATAGTTTTCATATGTACTTGAATTGTAAGGATAAGTTTTTCCGCAATTTTAAAATAAAAAGAAAATTTTTGATTTTATTTATTTTAAGTATCCTTACAATGGGATTTGTAAAAATTATTGTTTATATGATTCCATTGATAGCAATATTGGAAAATGGATTTGATTCTTTCGTTTGTGGTAGTGTCGAGAATTTTCCGAATAAGGAAAGATTCTTATCACCCAAGTTTTAGGTGGATAGAAACTTGGAATCATGCAACTTGTGTGATGAATGAGAATTTTCATCTTTGGGAAATTAAGACTAATTCCTTATTCATATGTATATGTGAGTCAAGTGAAGGACTAGGGGATCAGGTACACTTGGTTGTGCACTGGTCAAGTCCACCACAAAGATCGATAAGACTATTCGGCATGATTTACTAAAGTTTAGTAAATATGGTTATGCTTACAAGTTTAAGTGTAATTCTGAAACATTGTAAAAGTTTCAATGTATGGCAGGACGAATGAGAAGAATCAAATTAGGAAGATAGATAAAAGTTTCTCCAATTTGAAAAGATGGGAGAGTACTTAAGTATCATGTTTTATGATCATCTTAAAGATTATGGAAAGCCATATCATAATTGATCCTCTAAGGACATCTTGGTGCATTTGCTTGGCTAAGAAGAGGAATCGTGAATTGTTGAAATGGTTAAATCAAGAAGATAAGTCATACTTCGTTCCAAAACAAGTCTTAGAGTCATACTCCAAGATTGTGCCTTGAGTGACATAATCTTAAGAAAGGTTTATAGCACTCATCAAATGTAGAGTTAAATGTTTTTTACTTTTGTACATTTGAAATTAGTAAGTTGTGATAAGGACAAAGACCAACTAAGACCAATTGTGTGAAGTGTTTATCTTGATAAGAATCCGCACTAAATATTGAATATTTGTTTTGTCAAGTAATGTTCCTTGATAAAGAGAATCTCATATGTCATGGAGTCAGTGGGAGTCTTAATGATCTTGAAAAGGGTCTCAAGAACTAATCAAGAATAAAACCTGTTGTTTATCATTAGCACGCGACTTGAGGTTTGTAACCTATCGTGTTGACATATTCAAATTCATGTGCTCATTCCAGTTAAAAGTTGACTATGCATGTGAGTTCTATGAGTTCTCAATTGTTTTGCATAACAACTTGGAAGACATGGAAGGCCCTTGTGCTGCCAGGTGGCAAGAAATTAAGATTGAACAAGTTCAGTCCATATGGGTTTGGATTTGTCACTAACCATGTCTTTTGATTATGGTTTGACAAATTCACATGGATAGGAACACATACACCTTAAAATCTAAGTGTCATAAGGTTTCTCTCTGATTCATGAAAATGATGGTAAGGAAACGCTTTCACTAAGTAGATTTTAAGTAGATAGCAGTTATGATATTTGCATTCTCAAATTTGATTATGATTACGGCATACCTTTTCATAATTCGAATTGTGAGCAATGGCAAAAAGTCTAAACATTTGAGACTTATTGTTGTAAGTTCTTAAATTGTTTAGACACACATGTGAGCTATCTAAGGAAAGGAGTATGATTTTGAGAAACCTAGATAATGTCTTATGAAAGCATCTCGTATCATAAATCTGAACTTTGGTAATGAAAGTCAATAAGTATTGATTTCTACAAGTCCAGTTGATTTTTGGGTACATGTAAAAGCTAGTGGGAGCATCAATGTTATGCTAGTAAAAGTAATGATTATTATGCTAATGGGAGCATAATCAATTATGATAAACGTTGCAAGTTAGCAATGTTAATTATAGAAAACAAAAGTTTCAATTCGCAAGTTGCAGGGTTTGAAAAGTTGTTTTACGATAATTAAGGGAGAGGAATTCATACTTCATTTCAAATCTAAAAGCTTAGATTGAGATTTTAAACAGATTTTGTCATATATATATATATATATATATATATATATATATATATATATATATATATATATATATATATATATATATATATATATATATATATATATATATATATATATGAATGTTATGTTGGAATGGTTCAATATAAGGAAATTCTATATGTGGATGTGTTAATTGCGTTCTAAAAAAATTCGACTATGATTACGACATCCCTTTTCATAATTCGAATGATGAGAACATGAGAAATATATATATTATAGCAAAAGACTGGTCAAGTATCATGTCTTTATGTAAGACATCATGAATCGTGTCTTATATGCTTCAGTATAGGATCGATTACATGTGCTATAATATTCATCCGTTCTAATTTTCCAAATGCCTAGGGCATTAAGAGGGAAAAAGGTCTAGAACCGGATATGACTAAAATTGTTAAGCAATTGTCGAGGACAATCTAAGGTTTACCAAAGATTGGTTGCTCATGGACAGTTGGAAGTATATTTTAAGTTTTGGAAAGGACCATATGTTGGGTTTTGAGCATTCTAACACTCCTATGGTGTACATGCAACCCTATAAACCTTGGATCTATGTTTTCTCTAATATACATGCAAATACTTAATATTCCAAGGTTTCATCCTAACTAGCATATTATGAAGTACATATACTACAAAGTTCTAGTTAGATGACATACCTTTTGATGTAGATTGATGTCTTCAAGCTTAAAGAGCTTAGCCCCAATAGTGTGGAAGCCTCAAGTGGAATCACAAATCACCAAAACACCTTGGAAGAACTTGAGAGAATATGTATGCACACTAAAATCGGCCCACTCTTATCTCCATACACTTGTGCCAATTTTGTGAGCCAAGAACCACATTATATATTATGGAGGATTAGGGTTACATCCATGTAAACCCTAATACCCATGACCTTTCATTTACATAGGATCCATGGGTTAAAAGCTCCATGGACTATCCATGAAAGCTTAGACCAACCTAAATGAACTCGGCCCATTCCATGTATGTAAGAGTCCATATTTAATTAGTTACTTTTGATCACTTAATTAATTCTAAATTAATTCGTGATCAATACTAATTAAATAATATGATTCCATATTAATATATTAGAACTTATAATATATTAATATTAATCATAAATATACTATTCTCAAAAGACTATCCATATAAATTGTGTCGGTGAAGTGCAACCCAAATGGACCATGCCGGGTCGGGTCAAGTACATACCAAATATAGTTATGGACTTAGACATTAATCCAACAGTCTCCCACTTGGATAAGTCTAAAACTATTATTGAGTATGACTTCAAAACCTAACTGGCAATCGTAGCTCTTAAAGCCGCTGTCGAACTCTGACCTTGTCAATGACTTGTCCATTAGATAAGGGATCATATATTCATCCATTCTAGATATCATATGGACTGAGACATGGATTATAATCATTCTCTCTGTCCATTTGTTGTTTCCCGATTTCCGATTTATGATGACTGACTGATTGAACAAATCAAATCAGTCCTGGCTTGGCCAAGCACTCACATGTGTCATCACTAAATCATCGAGGGGCCCACAGATATCGCTTTTATCCCGAAGGTAAAAGGAATGGATAAACTTCGACTCATATGACTTGTTCTACTACTTGTTGAATCATACACAAAGGCACATTTTATAACATCGAGTTACCAATGCGTTTTCGTGCAATCAATGTACTATCAACTCATAGTAACAACTCATATCTCTAGGTTTGAAGAATATAAGATATTATCGTCTCATGATCACTCGTGATAAAATCCATGAAGTGATTCAAATGAGCGCGGGTTGAATCCAACACTCAGAACTTATGAGCACTCATGAGTGTTGTAGCACCACTTTGTCCACCAACTTGGACCTCTACAAGCCAACTCATGACAGTCTTGATTCATATCTACTTCCAACATATGACCGACTGTGGATGGTTTGAATAACTTAATCATTCAGGAAGAGCGACTTAGTTATTCTGGAAGTCAAAACATGCAAAGTGAAACACAAGAATAAATGAATCAAATATGGTATCAAACCCTATGAATATAAATAGACCACTTTTATTTATCACCATACTGATTACTCATTATTCATTGTTTCGGTTTTATCAACTTTATACTTGAATTAAAACACTAGGTGTCCCATGCTCCAAGCATGTACACTATGTTTTCTAAACAATAGCTTTGCCATACACCAAGTATGAAATCTATGTTTGTCTATGATCCTTTTATTTGTGAAATAAACCAACTGAACATCATTTTAATGATTCTAATTTCACACTCCCAAATCCTTATTGAAAATGTAAGAATTCCAAATTCCTATCATTTATCGAAATCTGTTAGATTTTATATATGCATAGACCCTCTTGTAATGACTATGTACAAAGTCACAAAGGCTTGTCAACAATCATTACAGGGTATTCCAATGAAGATCTACTCCATGGAAACAAAGTCTCATATTCAAGGTACATTGCTTTGAACATGCTTCTTGCATTAAGTTTTTCTAATCTTACACGGATTGCTTCCATCTATAGAGACAAATCCATATTCCCATTTTGACTATCACTCCTGAACAAGAGTTGCCTCTTTTCAGAATATGTCAATATGGTCCTTCCAAAAATTAACACTATACTTCCAACTGTCCCTGAGCAACCAATCTTTGGTAAACCTTAGATTGTCCTCGATAATTGCTTAATCACTTTAGTCATATCCAATTCTAGACCTTTTCCCTCCTTAATGCCCCAGGCATTTGGAAAATTTTAGAAAGGATAAATATTATAGCACATGCAATCGATCCTGTACCCAAAGCAAATGGGACACGAATCATGATGTTTCACATAAAGACATGATTCTAGACCAGTCTTTTGCTACAATCGTTTTATTTGCCATGTTCTCAAAATTTGACTATGAAGAGGGATGCCGTAATCATAATCGAATTTTGAGAACGCAATATATAGAATTTTCTTAAGTTAAACCAAACCAACATAAAATTCATATATATATTCTTGACTAAGATGATTAAAATCTCAATCTAAGCCTTTTAGAATTGAAATGAAGTATAATTTCCTCTCCCTTAATTATAGCAAAACAACTTTTTCAACCCCTGCAACCTTACGAATTGAAACTTTTGTTTTTTATAATTAACATTGCTAACTTGCAATACTTATCATAATTATCATGCTCCCACTGACATGATGATTATTAGCATAACACTTATGCTCCCACTAGCTTTGACATGTACTCAGAAATCAGCTATTGACTTTCTTAGCAAAGTTCAGATTTCTGATACTAGATTGCTTTGATAAGACTTTATCAAAATCATACACCTTATCTTAGATAGCTCACAGGTGTCTCTAAACAATTTCAAAACTATGAAAAGGGATGTCGTAATCATAGTATCAATTGTTTAGACCTTTGCTATCTGCTTCAAATCTACTTGGTGGAAGTGTTTCCCCACCATCATTTTTCATGAATCGGAGAGAAACCTTATGAACCTTAGATTTTATGGTATATGTGTTCCTTTCCATGTGAATTTTTGACAAAACCATAATCACAAGAAAAGATTAGTGACAATTCCAAATTCATATGGACTGAACTTGTGCAATCTTAAATTCTTGCCACCTGGCAGCTCAAGGGCCTGCCGTTGCTTCCAAGTGTATATACAACCAATTGAGAACTCTAAGAACTCATATGCAAAGCCAACTTTAACTGGAATGAGCACAAAAATAGAAATATGTCAACACGATAGGTTATAAACCTCACGTCGTGTGCTAGTGTTAAACTACAGGTTTTTTTATTCTTGATTAGATCTTGAAATTCTTTTTAGGATCTTTAAGACTCCCACTGTCCTCTTGACATATAAGACTATCTTGCCAAATATTCAAGAGATAGTGCGGATTCTTTATCAAGACAAGCACTTCACACAATTGGCCTAAGTTGGTCTTTGTTTTATCCAAAACATCACAACTTACCAATTTCAAATGTACAAGAGTAGGACACTTTTACTCTTGCATTTGACAAGTGTTTTAAACCTTTCTTTAAGATATGTCACTCAACTTACAGTCTTGGAGTATGACTCTAAGACTTGTTTTGGAACGAAGTATGACTCATCTTCTTGATTTGACCACTTCAACAATTCATAGCTCCTCTTCTTAGCTATCAGAATGCACTTAGGGGATGAATTGTGATAAGGTCTCTTAATCATTAAGATGATCATATAACATGATACTAAAGTACTCTACCATCTTTTCAGATTTGAGAAACTTTTATCCTTCTGCCTAATTTGATTCTTCTCATTCGTTCTGCCATACATCGAAATTTTTTCCAATGTATCAGAATTACACTTAAGCCTGTAAGTATAACCATATTTACTAAACTTTAGTAAATCATGACGAATAGTCTTAACGATTATTTGTGATGGCTTGATCAGTGCACAAGAATATGTACTCGATCCCTTAGTCCTTTACTTGACTCACACATCCATGTGAACAAGTAATTAGTCTTAATTTTCCAATGCTTGAAAGTTCTCATTCATCATACAATACAACTTGCATGATTCCAAGTTTCGGTCCAATTGAAACTTGGGTGATGAGAAACTTTCCTTATTTGGTAAATTTAGACACTACCACAAATGAAAGAATCAAAACCAATTTCCTATATTACTAGCAATGGAATCATATAAACAACAATTTTTTTTCACAAATGCCATTGTAAGGATACTTAAAATAAATAAAATCAAAATTTTCCTTTTATTCTAAAAACTTTGCAGAAAAACTTATCCTTACAATCCATATGAAAACCTTGTTGTTATATATTCCTAAGCAAGGTGTCATAACTCCTAAGTAACAACTTCAAAATTCCGATGCGATCGAAATCCATCTTCGCGATCAGAAGCAGCATATACTTCCTTTAAGCTTTCTCTCTTTTCATTGATTCTTATAACATCACCATGTGACTCAGTCACATTTTGTAATAAGAATCTCCAAATAGGAGCTTAACAGAGTTAGACAATGGACTTTACCTGAAGTAGAGTCAAACTTATTGACTTTAACATCCTTAGGTAATTTTGGCAGCTTCGCAAACAATGCCCCTTCCTTTGGCAATTTTAACAAATGGATCCTTTGGTAATGGTACATGGGACTATCACAGACTTATCTTTTCTCTTTACCATTTGGTCAACCGAGTTGACTATGGCCGATCCCTTTCCATTGGGAAGAGAATGCTTTTTCTGGATTTCCAGTGTTATCATTGTCAATGTCCATAAAGTTTTGGGAAGTCGATCTTCTAATCAAATTTGCTTTACTAGCCTTCCAAATCATTGATGATTCAGCAGTACCAAGCAAATAGATAAGATCATTAAGGGTCTTGTCATAGTCTGTTTCATAGGAGTCCCAAAGGAACTCACTATGTGACTTAGAAAGTGATTGAACCACCAACTTTCTCAAGACTTTGACACCCAACTCTCCCGGCTTGTCAATATGTGACTTCATCTCCAAGATGTGATCACACATAGACCTTTCTTGCCATTAGGGCTTGAGTGACCTTGAACTTGTGGGTTAGGGAGAATAATTGGAGGAGGTGGAGGAAGTAAAGTTCCAAGAGATTTGGAAAGATCATAGATGTCTGAGCTATACATCTTTTAGGAGATATTCAAGATAGTTGATTTAAAGTCCTTAATATAACACCCAATATGAAATATTAAGGCTAAGACCCAGCAAACTATTTTATAACTTGGAAGAGGGATGCCGTAATCCAAGATATAAAATATTTGAAGGTAGGTGAATGACGATTCACCAATTTCCACCAAGATAAACGAAATGTATTATTAGGTTTTAATTGGTTTTGAAAATCCTAAATTCTTTTGAGATTCATTGAACTTTTCAAAGGCATGTTTCAATCTCGAGTGTGCTCTTCAGGTTTTGTGACTGGGATGCCGAGGATCACAAAACAAGGTGTGAATAACCATGCAAATATACTTGGTACCCTTAATATTTACCCCTCAATCGATGTGCCGGTTAACCACACACGCTCCACCGATACTATGATAAACATTAAGTTACCCTTTGCCTGCCGGTTAACCTATGGCATTTTTATGAGTTTTAAGATTCATAAATGTGACTTTTCATATAACTTGAGGACAAGTTACAAAAACCCATTTTATGAACAAATTTTAGATTAATTTGGATTGAAAACAACTAACACAAATTTTTCATTAATCTAAAATAACTCATAAGTCAAGGTAACACAAAAACTTTTGGTAATCCATAACTTGAGGACAAATTATGGACTCCATTAAAAAACATTTAGATCAAGAATTAACTAACAAACACTTTTGTAAATAATTCCTATGATCTACCAAAACTCATAAGCATGAACAATCCATATCAACAATTTCAAGAATTACATCAACATAAATAAAACTTGAAATTTTTGATTTTAACCTTGAAATTGGTTTACTATAATCATTACCACTTTAAAAACAGGTTTTATAAGTCCAAAACAGCTTAAGGTAATGATTCTAGACCAATTCCAGCTTTAAAACTCGAAGATATGTTGTCAGGGGGTCCAACTCGTCGAGTGCATGAACCATCTTGGCGATTTGGATGAGTTTGCTCTTGGACTCGTCGAGTCCCTTCATGGACCCGTCGAGTCCCCTGCCCAGACAGCACAAATCTTCGATTTTTCAGCAATTTAAGCAAGTATAACAAGAAAAAAGCCTAGGCTCTGATACCACTGTTGGGTTTTGAGCATTCTAACACTCCTATGGTGTACATGCAACCCTATAAACATTGGATCTATGTTTTCTCTAATATACATGCAAATACTTAATATTCTAAGGTTTCATCCTAACTAGCATATTATGAAGTACCTATACTACAAAGTTCTAGTAGGATGACATACCTTTTGATGTAGCTTGATTTCTTCAAGCTTTAAGAGCTTAGCCCTAATAGTGTGGAAGCCTCAAGTGGAATCACAAATCACCAAAACACCTTGGAAGAACTTGAGAGAATATGTATGCACACTAAAATCGGCCCACTCTTATCTCCATACACTTGTGCCAATTTTGTGAGCCAAGAACCCCATTATATATTATGGAGGATTAGGGTTACATCCATGTAAACCCGAATACCCATGACCTTTCATTTACATGGGATCCATGGGTTAAAAGCTCCATGGACTATCCATGAAAGCTTAGCCCAACCTAAATGAACTTGGCCCATTCCATATATATAAGAGTCCATATTTAATTAGTTACTTTTGATCACTTAATTAATTCTAAATTAATTCGTGATCAATACTAATTAAATAATATGATTCCATATTAATATATTAGAACTTATAATATATTAATATTAATCATAAATATACTATTCTCAAAAGACTATCCATATAAATTGTGCCGGTGAAGTGCAACCCAAATGGACCATGCCGGGTCGGGTCAAGTACATATCAAATATAGTTATGGACTTAGACATTAATCCAACACCATATTGACACACTCTGAGAAGAGGTAAATCTTTCTCAGAAGTGATTGTCAAAATGGGAATATGGAAATGTTTCCATAAGTGGAAGTTATTCTTTAAATCTATGTAAGATTAGAAAACTTAATGCTAGACGGATGTTCAAAGGAATGTAGATTGAATTTGAGACTTCGTTTCCATGGAATTGCTCTTCATTGGAATACTTTGTAATATCATTGGCCAAGTCTCCGTAACTTTTGGTACCTAGACATTACAAAGAAATCATTGCATGATAGTTTAAAATCTAACACATTCTGGCAGTGACAAGAATTTGGAATTCTTACACTAGTGATAAAGATTTAAAATTGTGAAATGAGTTTTGATTGAAGATGTGTTCAATTGATCTATTTCACAAAGTAAGGACCATAGACAAACATAGTGTGCATGCTTGGAGCATGGCATAGTTATTGTTTTAATTCAAGTATTAAGTTGATTATTCGAAACATTATACAATGAATAATGAGTAATCAATATGACTCAAAAGTTTTTTTGGGCCGTATAGGATTAGTATTATTATTGTGTTTCACTTTGCATTTTTTGACTTTCTGAATAACTAGGTTATTCAAACCATCCACAGTCGATCATACTTTGGAAGTAGGTATTGAGGCAAGACGGTCATGAATGAGTATGTAGTTTGTCTAGGACAAGGTGGCTGCAGTATTCATGAGTACTCCTGGAATAAGATTCGAGTATTGGATTCAACCCATGCTCATTTGAATCACTTCGTGGATTTTATCACGAGTGATTGTGAGATGATAATATCTTATATTCTTGAAACGGAGACATGTGAGTTGTATTTACAAGTCGGTTGCACATTGACATATGTAAACGCACCAGTAATTTGGTGTTATAAAACATATCATTGTGTGTGATTTGATGAGTCGATAGAGCAAACATATGAGTCGAAGTTTATCCATTCTTTTTACCCTTAGAGGGATAAAAGCGATATTTGTGGGCCCCTCGATGATTTAGTGATGACAACCCTAAGCGCTCGGCCGAGCCTGGACTGATTTGATTTGTTCAATTAGTCGGTCGTCATAAATCGGAAATCGGGAAACAACACATGGACAGAGAGAATGATTATAATCCATGTATCAGTCCATATGATATCTAGAATGGAGGAATATATGATCCCTTATCTAATGGGCGCGTCATTGACTAGGTCAGAGTTCGACAACGGCTTTTAAGAGCTACGATTGCTAGTCAGGATTTTGGAGTCGTACTTGCAATAATAGTTATTAGACTTATCCAAGTGGGAGACTGTTGGATTAGGTGTCTAAGCCCATAACTATAATTGGTATGTATTTGACCCGAGAGTAGCATGGTCCATTTGGGTTGCATATCACAGGACAATTTGTTAGGATGGACTTTTGAGAAGAGGTTATTTTTGGTTTATTAATATATTATAAGTTCTAATATATTAATATGAAATCATATGATTTAACTAGTATTGCTCAAGAATTAGTTTGGAATTAATTTAGTGATCAAAAGAGACTGATTAAATCAATGGGGACTAATTGTGAGTTAGTTATATTTATATTTTGGGCTTATGATCCATGTTGGACTAAGTTTATGTATGGATACATAAAGAGTTGGGCCACATGAACCATGAATCATAAACCCATGGGTATGGGTTAGGGTTAACCCATGACCTTTGGAATCCTACATATAACTATGTTGCTCCATGACCAAAATCGTGTGCAACTAATTCTTGGAGATTATGGACGATTTTGGTGGCTAGGATTCTCTCTCAAAATGTCATCCTTTGTCCATGGTGTGTTGTGATTCCATTTGAGGCATTCATACTATTGGTGTTAAGTTCTTAAAGGCCAAATACAACAAGTTCTACAAGCTACATAAAGAGGTAAATTCCTAACTAGTATTTTATGTTCTTTATATCATTTGTATGCTAGTTGTAGGCTTAAAGCTTTGGAAACAATATTGCATGTATAATTAGAGAAAACATAGATCCAAAGCTTTTAGGGTTGTATGTGCACCATAGGATGTTGTAGTATACTAAAACCCAACAGTTATATCGTTTAGCTCCTATTAATGAGATCTTAAACTCTCATTTAGGTTGTGTCAACTAAAAATCGACCGGTGTAAAATTCAATTTCCGGGTTGTGCACTAGTATGCTAAATCTTAGAAAAATCATAACTTCGTCATACGAAGTCAGATTTCGACGTTCTTTTTATGCATGCTCTCGGTTTAACATATACTACGAATTTAATTTACATCCCTAAGGTTAAAAAGTACTTTATCGCAAACTCACTTTTTATGTCACACAGCGTCGTGCAGGTTTTGTCGCGAAACTTCGACAGGTCATCACTTCTTCGTTATAACTCGGATTTCAGTGTTCTTTATTTGTACGGAATCCTTGTGACATATACTATAACGTAGTTAAGATTATTTATTCTAAATAATCTTTTATCAAAAAGTCATTTTTGATGCTTATTTTCTCTAAATTCACTAGCCCGAATCTGCGGGCATTACAATTATCTCCCCCTTGGGATGATTACGTCCCAGAATCATCAACGAAACAGGGCTTGTATAATGACTCCATACGTTATCTCTTCATCTTAGGTAATAACCGTAACTTCTATGTTCCTTTGAATGAGTATCTAACTCTTGGACTTCTTTACTGTAGGCAGTGCTCAATCTTGCATCCGCTCTTTATCCTATGTTGGACTTTCAATCGTAACCTTTGAGTTACAAAATCGATCCTTATTTGATACTCCTACTTCTTCTTAAACAAGATTAGCTTAAGAGAAATTCTTAACTTCGATTATCATGACAGACCGATGGGTCATGTTCTAATGACCTCATGTCGTATGATGCACCGCTTAGACTCAGGTCTTCTAGAGTCAAATTCCAGAATGGAATATACCTTCCTTCATATTCTAATGTGATATAATCACATTGTAGCATGTAGCACTTCTAGCTCCAAGCTTCTTTACTTTAACGGTTATCGCGATACTTTTATTGATCGCTTCGATTATCTTTCACTTCAATCTTCTGGCTTAAGTCGGATTACATTGATCTTGGTTCTCTGAACCACGTAACATAATCGTCTTAGTCGGACTCGATTTTATATGACCACTAGGGTCGAAATAATAATCATATTCTTAGTCATTAACGAAACGATGGTAATGACATACTTGAACAAAACGGAATCAATTACTAGCTTATTGGTAACCTTGTGACTTTCCCTGATCCGAGTGCTAGTCCTGTGCTTCTGGTAGTATAGGCCTCTACTACCATTCACACCTATTCATACTCGTCCCAAGTATCGTCTCGCAGTTTTCCAGGTCACCATACAAGAATTTCACATAGTCATTTAACACATCGGATATCATAACCTTGCTTAATATTATTTCTTTAAACGATTACATATATGTTCAAGTTGAACCTATACTATGCTTCTAATATGATACACCACATGATACTATCCGCATGGCTACTTTATATCTTGATCTTTGGATATAAAGTCCTCACTCCAGATTCCTTGCATTGTCACCTGTTTATTCAAGGATCATCTGGAATGCACTTGCCTTCGGCTTTGACGGTGCATTTGGCCTTGCTGCTTCATTTTTCTTTCGGCAATCTTTAGACATGTGACCGATTTTCTTTTGGCCTTGCTACTTTGTTTGGCCTTGCTGCTTCGTTTTTCTTTTGGCCTTGCTGCTTCATTTTTCTTTGTGCAATCTTTAGACATCTGGAATTCGATTTCAGATCATATGTAATACCTTATCATTAAGCGTACACTCTCTGGAATAGTGACTGATCCTCCTACACTTGTAACAAGTGACTTCTCCACCGCATCTCCCATAATGCTTTTTCTTGCACTTTCCACACCACTTGGCTCCATACTTTTGGTCATCCATGTTGGACTTCGAGAATTTTCCTTTCTTATCAGATGTTGAGGATCCTTCAAACTTCCTCTTTTCTCATGCCTTATCTTTTTCTAGACCCTTTTCTCTGATCTGGGTCTCAACATTCTTAGTTGCTCTAACGGCTGTCTTCAGAGTAATTGCCATTTTGACCGTTCGAGTAAAGTCCGTTGGAAATCCGTTAGCAAACCTATCTATCTTCGAGAGTTCAGTTGGAACCAAGTAGGGGAATAGCTTCATCCTCTCGGTGAATATGGTGACATACTCATCAACACTCATCTTCCCTTTCTTCAGGTTCTAAAACTCGTTGTTTAGGTCTATCAGATCTATCTGAGCAGTATTTGTAACACCTGTTCCGGGTATCATTTAAATTATCTGAGTTTTTAGGGTTTTGTGCTTGGAGTCGGCGAGTTGGGGAGCTCTAACTCGTCGAGTAGAGGTTTTATGAGGACGCGAGACTTCAGATCTACTCGACGAGTCGGAAGGCCCGACTCGACGAGTATGCACTGTAAAGAGAAACCCTGATTTTCAGGGGTTAGTACCCTATATTTAAAGAAGTTATGGCTCATTTGCAACCTCTTCCATCATTCCTACAACCAGAGAAACCCTAGTTTGAGCCTTGCACCTTCTTGAGAGAGAAAGAGAGCTTTTGAGAGTGATTTTTGGGGTGATTGTGAAGATTTTGGAGCTTGAAGAAGAAGGAGCAAAGAGGGAAGTAGTAGATCTGACATCTACCATGTATTGGTGACCATATTGAGGTATAAAGTCACTATCTTGACCTTTAGTTGCTTAGGTCTCTTTTTCTTGAAAGTAAATGGTCACTTTTGGTGCCAAAAGGATGTCATATTCGGATTTGGACTTTTCACAAGGATATGGTTCCAGATCTAGACATCTATAGATCTTCAATGACATAAAGTTTCTCACTTTATCCAGCTTAGGCCCTTTCCATGCATTAAGACCTTGTAGGAACCTTAGTTTTGGTGTTTTAGCCTTGTGAGGCCTTACATGCATGTAAAGTTTGCAACTTTACGTGGTAACTACACTAGGAAAAGTTGGATCTGAAGTTTGGGAACTTGGATCTCACTAGAAAGGACTGAACACAAAAAGGACTTAAGGAACTCATCGAGTCCCATAGTCGACTCAACGAGCCACATAGGGTTTACCCATTTTCGAGATTCTGAATGAGTGTAGTGAAGGATTAGAGTTTTTGTCTGCATGAACTTTGGTCTTCTGGAAATTTGATGAACTCGGCGAGTACTTTAGGTGACTCGGCGAGTTTACTCGAGATTTAGTGGAATGGACTCAGAAGGAACTCGACAAGTTGCTGGATGCACTCGGCGAGTTGAGGTCAACATGGACTGTTGACCTTGACTTTGACCAGGGTTGACTTTAACGATAATTATGGTATTTCAGGATTATGACAAGTTAATCACATGATGATTATAGACAGTTGATTTGGAGTAGTGCGTGGGATTTATCTGATCTTAGCTTGTCAGTTCAGCATTCGAGAGGTGAGTCTTCTCACCATACCAATGGGTCTAAGGCACCAAGGCCAGCCCATTATATGATATGTGGATTTTTGATTGATTATGCATTATGTTGGTATGTCATTTGTATGGAAGACCCCGGGGGATTCCCATGGCAGTAGTATGAGACCATGTAGGTGTTACCGTGGCATTGGTGTAAGACCTTGGATGGTTTCCATGGCATCCTAGTATATTTGCATGTTTAGTTTGTATGATATTTGCTTGGTAGGGAAGACCATGTGGGCGTTCCCATGGCAGTTATTGAAGACCATGTGGGGGTTCCTATGGCAGGATGACCATGTGGGGGTTCCCATGGCAGGTAGTTAAGACCACATGGGGGTTCCAGTGGCACTCGGTGTATGACCCTGGAGGGTTTCGATGGCTTCCTTATATGTTTCTATGCATGGCTTATGTGGTTTGTGTAGCTTTTATACCTAATATGATTATGTGATTATGTGATTATGTGGATTGTGTGGGGTATGCTCTGGGGGACTCACTAAGTATTAGCTTACAGTTTGTGGATTTGTTTCAGGTACATCTGAGCCTAAGGGCAAGGGCAAGGTCTGATGCCGCAACGTGCACTCTCTCTTAGATGTTTTTATGGGACACTCTGATATTTGAAATAAAGTTTTTTGATGTAAGAATTTGAAAATAATTGTTCTTGAGATTTTATGGATAACTGAAAGTGTTTTTGATGGTTTAAAAATGAAAATTTTCTTTGAAAATTGGGTCGTTACAAGTTGGTATCAGAGCCTTGGTTTGATGGATTCGGACACACTCTCGGGTGTGTCAGGACTCAAACTAAGGAAATGGTAAAATTGTTTTAGAAAAAATAAAAGTTAAAAACTTCTAAGAATGGAAAAGAGGAGAGTGCAACACGCGTGATCGGCCGAGTCAAGTAAGTAGTTCCCCAATATGTTAGCCATGTTATACTGATATTTGAGTTATGATAATCGTATGGATCTTGCTATGTGTATGCTTCTAAAATTGTATATGGTTAGGAGATTATAGCCTTACAATGGTTGATTTGGCCTTATTTCATGTTCCTCGTTTGGTTGTGGTCCTAGGGTAGTATATATTATTCGAAAGTCTATTTGATCCTTTTCTGTGTATAATTTGCATGCATAAAGGAAACCTGTTATGATTGGTCTGAAGAATGTGGGTAGAGCAAATCTTAGGATAACCTACGATTTGAATGATGATTGTAGCTTGTGGGATATGTTGTTTTATTGGACGAATTGGAGTTATCAGGTAGAGCCGTGGGGAAGGTACAGGTAGGTGTGGAAGGTAGTATTGGGCTCGTACTACTGAAAGCACATGACTTGTACCCGAACTGATGTTAGATATGGAAACCCTAAGGAGGACCGGTGTGGGAGGATCCCCTTTTTGGATATCCTAATCATTATGATTTACGACATTGCAGTTCAGTATGGTGGTGACACGACATGGGGCTGGGGGATCAAGATCAGGATCCGGTTCTAGGTCGGGCGACGGTACCGAGCCCATTTAAATGAGGCTGCGAGAGCTTATTGCAGCCGAGGTGACGAGGGGCATCCTTGAAGCTACCCCAGTGATCTTTGGGACAATCAAGGAGGGTATGATGGAGATCATGGAGGAGAGGCTCAGGGCATTCAGAGCCGAGATTGTTGCGGGCCAAGTTGGGGCCCGAACTCCCTGGTTCCGGGAGTTCAAGGCGTGCGGGACGCCAGAGTTTTTCGGGGTCAGGGACCCCATTGTTAGCCGACGCTGGGTGGCGGACATAGAGAACGCCCAACGCATGATTTCTTGCCCTGATACGGCAAATGTGGGTTTTGCTTCATGTATGCTGAGAGATAGAGCCCGAGACTGGTGGGGAGAGGTGACTAGCCAGGTGGGAGCAACCGGTGTGGCTGAGATGACAGGGGCAGAGTTTATCAGGCGATTTGACCTGGAGTTTGCACCAGCTATTAAGGTGCAGCGATTGGTGAGGGAGTTTCAGGAGCTCCAGCAGACCACCGGGACTGTGGCGGAGATCACCGCCAAGTTTCGGGAACGAGCATTGTTGATCCCATAGTATCGTATAGATGAGGACATGAAGAGGACGAGGTATCATTCCATGTTGAAGGATGATATCCGAGAGTTTGTGAGCTTTACAGGGTGCAAAACCCTGAATGAGATGGTAAAGAAGGCCCGTGAGCGGGAGATGGAGTTGGACTTCCGCACCAAGCGGAAGCCTGAGCAGGCACAGACAACAGTAGGTCAGGCTAAAAAGCCTAAGACCTCAGATTCCTCCAGTAGGAGCCAGCAGGGCCGTGTCCGGTGTGCCAAGTGTGGGAGATTTCATGGTGGAGTTTGTCGGGGGATGCACCCGACATGGTATACGTGTGGTCAGCCGGGCCACGTGAGCAGGGATTTCCCTAAGAAGGGCTTGATTTGTTTCCACTGCTACCAGAATGGCCATAAAAAGGCCGATTGTCTGAGGTTGCATGGAGGGGGAGGAGCAGTGGCAGCGCCTACGCCCGCCTCAATGAGGAATACTGATGGCCGCCCTGCTAAGGCGGATGCTCTAGCGGTGAAGAGCCGCGCATTTCAGTTGACTACCGAGGAGGCTCGGGCAGCCACAAACGTTGTGGCCGGTACATATTTTATCTCCCTGCTCTAGATTTATTGCATTTCTTATGTTTATATTGTGCTTATATATAGGGACCTTTTTGGTCAATGGTATGTCTGCTCACGTTTTGTTTGATTCGGGAGCTACCCGATCGTTTGTGTCTCTTGATCTTAGCAAGAAGTTCCAGGATGCACCCGGGACTTTGGATTCCCCGCTTGAGGTTGAGATTACAGACGACCGCACTGTGAGTGCTGCGAGGGTTTATCGGGACTGTGTCCCGAATGTTCTTGGGGAGAGGTTTCGTGTTGATCTAGTCCTGATACCGTTGCGAGGGCTAAACGTGATTGTCAGGATGGACTGGTTGCGGGCCAATGGGGCCATGATAGATTGCGAGTGCCAGTTGGTGAGGGTTCAAACCCCAAGCGGGGGATAACTGGTTATTCAGGGAGAGAGAGCCTCGCAGGGACCAACCCTCTGTTCCGCTGCGAGGGCTAGGAGGTTTCTGCAGCAGGGTTGTACGAGATTTCTGGCATATATCTCGGATACGAGGGTTGAGACCATGACAAACTTGGGCAGTGTACCGGTGCTACAGGAGTTTTGGGATGACTTTCCTGAGGAGTTACCGGGAGTGCCTCCGGAGAGGCAGGTGGAGTTTCGCATCGATTTAGTGTCGGGTGTCACTCCGATAGCAAAGGCACCGTACCGGCTAGCTCCGCCCGAGATGCTAGATCTATCTATACAGCTTCAGGAGCTGCTAGACCGAAGGTTTATCCGTATGAGTAGTTCCCCATGGGGAGCTCCGATCCTGTTCGTAAAAAAGAAGGACGGGTCCCACAGAATGTGCATTGATTATCGAGAGTTGAACAAAGTAATGGTGAAAAACAGTTATCTGCTACCGAGGATCGATGATTTGTTCGATCAGCTATTGGGTGCGTATTGGTTTTCCAAGATTGATATTCGGTCGGGGTACCATCGTATGAGGATTCGGGATGGGGATATATCGAATACAGCTTTTAGGACTCAGTATGGGCACTATGAGTTTGTGGTGATTCCATTTGGGCTCACCAATGCCCCAGCAGCGTTCATGGACCTCATGAATAGAGTGTGTAGACCGATGCTGGATCGGTCGGTGATCGTTTTTATTGATGATATCCTGGTCTATTCTAAGATCAAGGAGCAGCATCTGAGGGAGGTATTGGAGACATTGAGAACGGAAAGGCTCTATGCCAAGTTTTCAAAGTGTGATTTATGGATGCGTGAGGTGCAGTTTTTGGGGCACATCATCAACCAAGAGGGAATTTCGGTTGATCCGACCAAGGTTGAGGCAGTGATGTGGTGGGAAGTACCGAAGAATGCATCTGAGATCCGTAGCTTCTTCGGTTTAGCGGGCTATTATCGGCGATTCATCCAGGATTTCTCTAAGATTGTTGTGCCTTTGAACCACTTGACCAAGAAGAATGTGTCATTTCGACGGGGAACAGATCAACAGTTGGATTTTGAGACCTTGAGACAGAGGTTATGTGAGGCTTCGATTCTAGTACTACCTGAAGGGTTGGATTACTTGGTAGTGTACTGTGATGCATCGATCTCAGGGTTAGGCGCAGTACTGATTCAGAGGGGGCATGCGATAGCTTACGCCTGGAGGCAGTTGAAGCCTCATGAGGCGAATTACCCCACTCACGACTTAGAATTGGGGGCAGTGGTGTTTGCCCTCAAGATTTAGAGGCACTACTTGTATGGAGTGCAGTGCACTATTTACACTAATCATAAGAGTTTAAAGTATCTGATGGATCAGAAGAACTTCAACATGTGGCAGAGGAGGTGGTTGGACGTGCTGAAAGATTATGATTGTGAGATTTTATACCACCCAGGGAAGCCCAACGTGGTGGCCGATGCTTTGAGCCTCAAGGCAGTGGGTTCCCCAATTGGGAACATTTGTTTGAGGATAACGGTGATCTCTCCATTGTTGGATATGATCAAGGAGGCTCAGGTCGAGGGTGTGAAGAAAGAGAATTGGAAGATAGAGCTGATTCCGGGTCAGTATCCCTTTTTTGTTCGGGATAGCCAAGGTCTTCTAACACAATGTGGCCGAGTGTGGGTACCGGTGACTGGAGGAGTGAGACAGAAGATATTGGAGGAGGCACACAAGTCCAAGTTCTCTATACATCCGGGGGCTACGAAAATGTATAGAGATTTGAGACTGAGCTATTGGTGGCCCTGCATGAAGTGGGATATCACTTGGTTCGTGGAGCGGTGCTTGACCTGTAGGAAGGTCAAGGCCGAACATCAGCGGCCGCATGGCAAGGTTCAGCCACTACCCATTCCCACGTGGAAGTGGGAAGAGATCACTATGGACTTCATCACGAAGTTATTAAGGACAGCGAGGGGTGTGGATGCCATATGGGTAATTGTGGATAGGTTGACGAAGATTGCCCACTTTATTCCGATCTCTGAGAGTATATTCGCTGAGAATTTGGCGGATATTTATGTACGAGAGGTGGTGGTCAGGCACGGACTGCCAGTGTCAGTAGTCTCTGACCGGGATGTTTGATTCAAATCCAGATTCTGGAAGAATTTCCACGAGGAACTGGCCACTCGGTTGCATTTTAGTACGGCATACCACCCCCAGACAGATGGCCAAAGCGAGAGGACGATCCAGACACTCGAGGATATGCTTCGGGCATGTGTTTTGGATTTTGGAGGTAATTGGGATACATACCTCCCATTGGCAGAGTTTTCATACAATAATAGTTACCATGCCAGTATCGACCGACCTCCGTTTGAGATGTTGTATGGTCGGAGATGTAGGACCCCGGTTTGTTGGGGTGAAGTTGGACACCAGGTCATGGGGAGCACTGAGGTAGTGCTCAATACTACCGGGCTGATTCAGCAGGTGCACGATCGGCGGCGAGTCACACAGAGCCATCAGAAAAGTTATGCTGACCGACGGCGATCAGACCTTGAGTTCCAGGTGGGGGACTTTGTGTTACTAAAAGTGTCTCCATGGAAGGGAGTCGTCAGATTTCGAAAGAGAGGCAAGTTAGGGCCCCGATATATTGGATCGTTTAGGATTACGGCCCGGGTGGGCAAGGTGGCCTATCGCTTGGATCTGTCGGATGAGCTTAGCCAGATTCACAACACCTTCCATATGTCACAGCTTCAGAAGTGTGTCACTGATGAGGTCGCGGTCGTTTCTCTGGACGACATTTAGGTGGACGAGAGCATTAAATACATTGAGAGTCCTGTTGTGATTCTAGATAGGAAGACCAAGGTCCTTCGGAACAAGGAAGTGAAGCTAGTAAAGGTGCAATGGCAGCACCGAAGGGGCTCCGAATGGACATGGGAGCCGGAGGATGAGATGCGAGATCATTATCTGGACTTGTTTACGCCAACAGACCTTGAGGATGAAGTCTAGTTCAAGTGGGGGATATTTGTAAAACCTGTTCAAGGTATCATTTAAATTATCTCAGTTTTTAGGGTTTTGCGCTTAGACTCGGCGAGTTGGGGAGCTCCAACTCGTCGAGTAGAGGTTTTATGAGGAAACGGGACTTCAGATCTACTCGACGAGTCGGAAGGCCAGACTCGACGAGTAGGCACTGTAAAGAGAAACCCTAATTTTCAGGGGTTTGTACCCTATTTAAAGAACTTATGGCTCATTTTCAGCCTTTTCCATCGTTCCTACAACCAGAGAAACCCTAGTTTGAGCCTTGCACCTTCTTGAGAGATAAAGAGAGCTTTTGAGAGTGATTTTTAGGGTGACTGTGAAGATTTTGGAGCTTGAAGAAGAATGAGCAAAGAGGGAAGCAGTAGATCCGACATCTACCATGTATTGGTGACCATATTGAGGTATAAAGTCACTATCTTGACCTTTAGTTGCTTAGATCTCTTTTCTTGGAAGTAAATGGTCACTTTTGGTGCCAAAAGGATGTCATATTCGGATTTGGACTTGTCACAAGGATATGGTTCCAGATCTGGACATCTCTAGGTCTTCAATGACATAAAGTTGCTCACTTTATCCAGCTTAGGCCCTTTCCATGCATTAAGACCTTGTAGGAACCTTTGTTTTGGTGTTTTAGCCTTGTGAGGCCTTACATGCACGTAACATTTGCAACTTTACGTGGTAACTACACCAGGAAAAGTTGGATCTGAAGTTTGGGACCTTGGATCTCATTGGAAAGGACTGAACACAAAAAGGACTGAAGGAACTCATCGAGTCCCTTAGTCGACTCGACCAGTCGGGTAGGGTTTACCCATTTTCGAGATTCTGAGTTAGTGCAATAAAGGATTAGAGTTTGGTCTGCATGAACTTTTGGTCTTCTGGACATTTGATGAACTCGAAGAGTTACTTAGGTGACTCGGCGAGTTGACTCAGGATTTAGTGGAATGGACTCAGAAGGAACTCGACGAGTTGTTGGATGCACTCGGTGAGTTGAGGTCAACATGGACTGTTGACCTTGACTGTTGACCAGGGTTGACTTTGAGGATCATTATGGTATTTCGGGATTGTGAAAAGTTAATCACATGATGATTATAGGCAGTTGAGTTGGAGCAGTGCGTGTTATTTATCTGCTCTTAGCTTTTCAGTTCAGCATTCGAGAAGTGAGTCTTCTCACCATACCAATGGGTCTAAGGCACCAAGGACGACCCATTTTATGATATGTGGATTGTCGATTGATTATGCGTTATGTTAGTATGACATTTGTATGGAAGACCCCGGGGGGTCCCGTGGCAGTAGTCTGAGACCATTTGGGGGTTCCCATGGCATTGGTGTAAGACGTTGGAGGGTTTCCATGGCATCCTAGTATATTTGCATGTTTAGTTTGTATGATATTTTCTTGGTAGAGAAGACCATGTGGGGGTTCCCATGGCAGGAAGACCATGTGGGGGTTCCATTGGAAGGAAGACCATGTGGGGGGGTCCCATGGCAGGTAGTTAAGACCACGTGGGGGTTCCAGTGGCACTCAATGTAAGACCCTGGAGGGTTTCCATGGCTTCCTTATATGTTTGTTGCATGGATTATATGGTTTATGTAGCTTTTATAGCTAATATGATTATGTGATTATGTGGATTGTGTGGGGTATGCTCTGGGGGACTCACTAAGCATTAGCTTACATTTTGTGGATTTGTTTCAGGTACATCTGAGCCTAAGGGCAAGGGTAAGGTCTGATGGCGCGGCATGCACTCTCTCTCAGACGTTTTTACGGGACACTCTGATAACTGAAATAAAGTTTGTTGATGTATGAATTTGAAAACAATTGTTCTTGAGATTTTATGGATAACTGAAAGTGTTTTTCATGATTTAAAAATGAAAATTTTCTTTGAAAATTAGGTCTTTACAATATTGCATTTTCAACTGCTCCATGAATGCTTCCCAAGACATTCGCATGGCTTCTCCCCATGGCATTATATATGCCAACATCTTCCAGCAACTTAAAACTCCGGTCTTTAGTTGTCTGATTGCAAAGACGGTCTTTTGCTTAGCGCTGCAGTTGCAGCTTTCAAATACCATTTCCATCTCGGAGATCCAGTCCATAATTTCCACTGGCTTTGGGCTTCCAGAGAGACTTGGTGGTTTGGTACTGAAGAATTTCTTATACATGCGACCATCCCTGTCAATCCTTCTGTCCGGGTCGTTCCTCCTGACCACTCGGGTTCCAACTTGACTCACAGTACAACTATAATTTCCCTCCTCTGACAGCTCCTCATTCAGTTCAGGCTGCACAACAGGCATAGTAGGTTCATCCCTATTAAGCAACATTTGCCTCATATCTTCCATTTTTTTCAGTCATCATAGCTCGAATCATTGCTTGGACTCATGCCATTGTGATTGGATTGGGTGCAACTGCTACCTCTGGCGCAAGCTCAATCACTTGTGGCTCAGGCCGACGGTTTCCATTAGCATGTCCTAATCCGCTTCAAGTTCTCACCATGTCAATCAATACACCAAATCAGACGTTCGGTGTGCAGTGACAGGAATTAAGATAGGAAAACTTTTATTTACGATAGACGTGTAAATCTCCTTATCACTCCGAAAAGTTTCATGCCAGTTCTAATACCGTTATTAAAGGTTTAGAAATATGAACACATAACATTTCCAGATCCGGTCGGCAACAGACCATAGATCCGATCATATAATGCATATCATAAATCATTTAGCACATCAAAGCATTTTAGGCATCTTCCCTAAATAAGATAGTGCTTATGTATATTCATGTGTGCTACCTAAAACGCCCTAGAATTTTAACAGATTATAAGTCTAATATTACGAAAACGCCCTAGAATTTTAACGTGGGTCCGGAGTAGTCTCTCCCTCAGCAGTGATCCTTAGAATCTTCCCGTCTGCGCCAGAGTTCTTTGTTATTGGACAATCCTTCTTGAGATGTCCTATCTCACCGCATAAATGACAAATCGGGCTTGCCCCGGCATCGGTGGTGGAAGTGAAGTGTCGAGTCGGAGTTATGTGGATACGAGTGCTTGCGTTGCTCTTCCCCTTTGGACAATTCCTTTTATAGTGTCCGGTCTCACCACAACCATAGCAAGCCGGGCTGACCCCGATGTTAGTGATTTGGAAGACGGTTTGTGCCGGCGCCCTACAGACACCAATAGTGTGCCCCATTTGATTGCAATTTATGCATTGCGGCTCACGGCATACTCCTGTATGATGAAAATTACACTTTATACACTGCGGGAGTTTTCCTTCATATGATCTGAATGGTGTTTGAGTGGTAGGGGTCGCCACTTGTTGCTGTTGCTTGGCAATCTTTTGAGATTGTTTGCGCTCTTTGTAGGCTTGACGCCTTCATTTCTTACCCTCTACTTTGCGGCTTTGGGTGTTCGTAACAGTTATCATTCGTTGATTTCCCGGGTGGTTACAAAAATTTGAACTGTCAACACCTTTTACAGCCTTGCTTTCGTTATTAGTGTTGAGGTGTGCAGGGACAGCTGTCACGGCAGCTGTTACCGCTGCTTGGAAGGTGGCAGCGTCTATATGAAGGATCGGGATTGTGTCGTTCGGCGGATTACCTCTAGGTGACGACATGATTCTGCTATTTGACAAGAAAAGGAGTTTGTGAGTGATCAGGGTCGGCCCTAGATGTATTCTACTCATTCATGTAATTGTAAAGTTTTTGTTTTGTTAACTGTTCTCGATGGCTTGACCTACATCCCTATGATGCAGTACTGGAAAAGGAGTTGAAGTAAGTTCGTAGAATGTTTACTAGACAATTGCTATTTTGAACTAGACTATCATTGGTTGGTGGATAACCGGATTCAACCTTTGACAAGAATTGGAAGTAATCCTTGAGCTAATTCACCATAGCTCAATACTTTGACGAAGTGAGTGTTTAGATAGGATTCTAACGATAGCAGAACGAAAGTATTTGCACAAGGATTGGCATAGAAATTAGCCGACTGTCAAAAACATTGATATTCAAGATGTAATACGTTTGGGAAAAATGACCTTGGAGTAGGTCTTACATCATATCCGAAGTAGAAACGTTTTGACGGCATACTGGCCTAACTAGAAAGTACTTACAGTACAGAGTTAGTTACATAGAAAAGTGCTACTTGGAGCATAGGTAGGAAGACTATTCTTTCAACCAATGAAAGAAAGGTAGAATATTTCCTATTGGTGACGGTCATCCCTTGGGTGAACCCTTAGTTCAGCCAGCTGACGCTCCATATCCAGTAGGTACCTTTCGTACACCCTTTGGCGTACTCGGAGCTCTATGACTTCAGCTCGAGTTTCAGCTAGCTCTTGCAGTAGGGCCTCATGGTCTACTCTAGATCTCTCACGAGCATCTTCCAGATGAATGGTGCAGATGGTAAGCATTCTCGCATTGGCGTCAACTTCCGTGATTCGATGGAGTGTTGTCCTGCCCTGAATGTCGTTTCGGGCAACTCTGCGGACCATTATTGGCAAGACTCTGTCTGCTGAGCCTCCTTCGCCCAGGTCATAAAAGCTTCGGTCTCCATTGAATGGCATGGGCTGATCCTGCTCTTGGATCCATGTTTCCAAGCTTTCCACCCATGGAGGCGTCGGACCTTGAAAAGCCGGACGAGGGTTAGGATTTGAGACAGGAGCCACCGGGGGTAGGTTCTCAACTTCAGGCTCGGAGTCAGAATCATCTGCAAAGCCTTCAGCCTGGTGATCATCCACAGGGATTGGGTGATCATTTTCTGGCTCTGCTTCAAACCCTCCTCCATTACCTTGGTTAGGGAAGTACAAATCGTCGTGGGGTTGGAATCCAGCCATGTTATCTACGCGAGAAAAGGGATATAAGGAATAAGCACATAAGTAGTTTATAGTAACACAAAATACTCCTATAGTATTTTAGGTTTATGTTTTGTTCTAAGGTTTTCGTTGTGGTATTGTTGGTAAGTTTTTTTTAGACTTGTTGCAACCTCATAACCACACTTAGGCACATGCTAGTCACTCCTCGGATAATATAGTTGATCAGGCTATATCTTCCCAGATTTGACTATATGTCTCTAAGTCTACTTGTGCTGCCCAACAATCGTAATACTTTTGTTCTGTCCTAGTGACACTGATTTTAGTATGAATGCAGGTATGTATACTTGGTTAAATATTTTATTATTGAAAAGTATAAACTCTTTATCAGAGTATTTTAAAATCCCGCTGTGTTTATAGTTCGTATATCTTTTATGGTTTGATATACTCGATTCACTATAAACAATGCTCTGATACCAATTTGTCACACCCCAAAACCGGAACGGCGGAATCGTTCGGGGGTGGAGGACGTCATGTATAGTATCACAACAATGAATAATAGTAAACAAGCAACAACATCATCCATTGCATTAATAATATAATTTAATACAAGTGTGTTCTGTGAAGTGTAATAGACACTAAAAATGTAAATCAAAATAAAAGATGAGTCTTGAACGAGCTCCATCTTCTCAAAATCTGGCACCGGTACCTGTCTACTGGTGACCTGAGAATACAAGTTATTTTGAAAGAGTTTACCAGCTTTAAAGCTGGTGAGATCATAAGTATTTTAGTGTCATTGTTTGTAAGAAAGTGTTTGTAAGTATGTGATTTGTAAGTTTGTAAATGTTTGAATCTCCTACAAAACCCTATGTTTTCTACTAAATGTAGCCTTCTACCAAGGCATCAAATGTTTGTAAAATGTTTGTAAATGTTTGAATCTCCTAGAAAACCCTATGTTTTCTACTAAATGTAGCCTTCTACCAAGGCATCAAATGTTTGTAAAATGTTTCTTGTAAGAGTATGTATTTTCCCAAATCTGACTATCATTAACCAAAAATATAGTTTTACATTACTGCTCATTGTGTGAAGATCACAAAGTGAATGCAATGGGGAAATAAAATAGTACTGTAGTGTTGTATTAGGTAACTACTGCTGTACTAACTACCTTAAACCAATTGTTATTTAAAGTACCATGTGATATGCCTGTACCATACTACCGACTAAAAACACGACGATGAAAGACGTCGGAAGGAATGACGTTTGGCACCCGTAGACTTGCAAGTCCCACTGTAGCGAGCAGCAAGGTGTAGGATAGTCAATCCAGTATAGATCTATACACAAACTCAACGCTCTCCACTTAAGGAGATTCTGGATACAAAACGAGCCATGACAGGTGATGCCATGCCCCGTTACGTGGCTCACATAACTGTAGTAGTGTTCTTGTATATGTATTGTGTGTACTAGTTGTATTGTATGTTCTCTCTCTGTCTAGTATGTATGTATGTTCTCTCTGCTTCTCATAATAGTATGTTCTCTTGTATAATGTATAGTATGTACTAGCTGTGTTGTATGTTCTCTCTGTTTCTCATAATAGTATGTGTTGACTCATGTATGAACTGACTCATTGTATGTCTCGTTGTTCTAGTAATAGTATTAGTAACTTCCTAAACTATACCTATTATAGTTTACTAGTAATGTTGTTTGTATGTATGAACATGTTTGTATACCTTTGCTACCCAAAGGTATTGAATTGAAAGAAGGAACTTTTATATCTATATACATATACATAATATATAACTAGGATTCAAACGACCTTCGGACAAACAACCGATACCCTAAGTCCACAACCACACAAGGAACAGGAGGTAAGGTGAGCTATCAGTCCTAAGTCCTTTCAATCCTACTTATATAACTATATCTATATAGATACACATTTAACAGAATATAAGTTTAAAAGAGTTTAATAAAAGTATTTAACATGTAAAAGAGTTTGTAAAACAGTTTGAAGTAGTTTGTTTGATAACACAGTTTGAAAAGTAAGAAATCCACTTGTTTGGTAGTTATTAATCACATGTGATTGATATAATAACTATAATAGTTCAACTTGTATCCCCCCCCCCCCATAAAAGCATTTAAAATCATTTAAAAGGTTGATTAAGGGGTATGAACTCACCTGTAGTGAGTGGTTTGGATGAACGGGTGGTATAGCATGCTAAGTGTCAAGTGAAGACTTAAGTACACACAAGGATCCTAGTTGTCATATAATAACACATATATGTATCCAATTAGTCAATTAACAACTAATTTATCAAGTAAAGACACCCTAAAACATGGATAACACTTTGATTCAAGTGCTAGGAGTACCAAAGGGTTGCATTAAATGGGAGTAGGGCCTCTCAAAGGAGTTTATGGCCCATATGGTAACAACTCATGAGTTTACGGCCCATGGTCATTTCCCCATGCGTTTACGGCCGTAAACTCATGGTATTAAGTACCATTTTGTGTTTTGAGGTCTTATAAGTCATAAAGAAGTATCCTTACTTCAAGTGTAAGCCTTAGGAAGCATTAGTGGTATCAATGCACCATCTTTTAGAGTTTACGGCCCAAGATGCATTCTTGGTCGTAAATTCCATGTGTTCTTGATTCTTTTGGATGTTTAAGGTCCTAAACCCTTCAAGGAAGTGATATAGGCTTGCATCCAAGGCTAAGGAAGGGACTAGAGCTTACTATGCCCCATCTATTAGGGTTTACGGCTCAAGAACATGTCTTGGCCGTAAACACCTTATGGACTTGTGATTCTTGGTGTTTTCTAGTTGAATAAGAAGTGAAACAAGCCTTATAACACACTAGGGTAAGAATACTTACAATAAAGGAGCTTGAAAGGGAGTTGACGGCCCAAGAACACTAGGCTTTAGAACACTCAAACTGACTCCAAAAAGCTTAAAAATTAGCAGAAACAATCCTGACTTCTATTGAAGTGAATGGTTGTACAAGATAGAAATTTCGGGTTGTCACATTCATAATAACAATATTGAACTTAAACATAAGTTATGCTTAAAGTAGGGTAAGCATAACTTACTTATAAGAGGGTTTGGCTAGGAACCGGGCTCTATGGGGGCATAACTTCCAAGCCGAAAACTCTTCTTCTCGGAGCCTTCTGGCGCTCCGGGACTCGCCTCTAGCACTAGGGAAGTGCTAGCGAATGGGAGGGGCTAAATGGGATGTGTGAGAGAGAAAGAATGGGAAAGGTGTGAGTTTTTGGGGTGATTTGCGCCTCTATTAATAGGCTGAGTCCGGCTCGAACGTGGAGAGTTCCCTTGTTGAACGCTGGGAGTTCGTGGCCAGGTGTCATCATCTGGTGCCAAGTCGTGGTGAGGAAGCAGTGGCTCAGATCGCGCCACGTGTCGCCTCCTAGTTATTCCAAAAACTAATTATCTTATAAAATCTGTAACTTTTGCATATCAGATCTGTTTTTGACGTTCTTTATATCCACGTGTAGGTATCTATGGGATCTACAACTATCCTTTTGACCCCATCAGCTAGTTCTCAACCGATTTTAAAGTTAACAACCTGAGAAGATTACACTAATAACGACCGTGTAAAATTCATAACTTCTATATACGGACTTCGTTTTCGACTTTCTTTATATCGCTGAGCTCCTATTAATGAGATCTTAAATTTTCATTTAGGTTGTGTCGGCTAAAAATCGACCGGTCTAAAATTCGATTTCCGGGTTGTGCACTGTTATGCTAAATCTTAGAAAAATCATAACTTCATCATACGAAGTCAGATGTGGACGTTCTTTTTATGCACGCTTTTGGTTTAACATATACTATGACTTTCATTTAGATCCCTAAGGCTAAAAATTACTTTATCGCAAACTGACGTTTTACGTCACACAGCGTCGTGTCGGTTTTGTCGCGAAACTTCGACGAGTCATAACTTATTCGTTATAACTCGGGTTTCAGCGTTCTTTATATGTACGAAACCCTTGTGACATATACTATAACTTAGTTAAAATTATTTATTCTAAATAATATGCTATCAAAAAGTCATTTTTGACGCTTATTATCATGTAACATTTCCAAATCCCAATTAACAGTATATATGACAAATGGGACACTGATTATATACAAATCTCGAATTCTTTATCACAAACGTAAATAATAAACCTTTAATATGAGTGTGTATAAATATTGTGTATGCACTATTGCCTTCAATTGTCTCAAACAAATACACACATCCAATATTATTAAACCTAAAAGTGTATATTAAATCTATTAAAAACATACCTCAATACATACCCAAATACACAAATAACTGAGATTGCTTCCAAGTTTCATATTATACCTCTAGACACTCAAAGGATTATACACAATTGAAGCCCAAGGAAATAATAGAATAATACTCCCAAATCCTTCCATATTGAGCACATGGGTACAATCCGATCATACAAAGATCTGTAGAATTTTAATCACCAAAATAACACTTAAAATGGATCACAATGTACTTCCATATCCATCAATTGATTCACAACTATACAATAAGATCATCAAGAGATTTGATTTTTTTTACATCTATTTAACTAGTAAACTCAATCAGATGAAAACATACTCCATCAAAAAAAAATCATCACCTTTGATCTCTCTCTCTCTCTCTCTCTCTCTCTCTCCTGTTAACAAAAAAAAAACAAAAAAAAGGAACAGCCGAAGCTGCTATTTCCACCCTCGACAACTAGCAGACCCAGGTACCCGATGCTTGTTGCTGCTACCTTCAACGCCTGCAACTCCCCCTTCTCCCTTCTGTTTCAAAGGTCAATAGCCCCATTTTCGTGTTCCCTTTCCTGTGAAAACATCAAACCCAAACAATCCTGTTACCCCCTATCGATTTCTATAAAAAAAACAAACCCAAACATCCTTCTTTTTCCTCCATTGATTCCTATCAAAAAAAAAAAAAAAAAAAAAGGGAAAGAAAGAACGAAGGAGCTGCAGAAGCAGCCCCATCCACTCAGCTATTTGAATATCGAGCAACCAAACGCCCTCACTCGAGCTGCTACTGTCGTCAGTTCCTCCCACCGAACCACCTCCTTTTCCCTCGCTCTCCTTCTCTTCTGTTCCTATCGATGAAAGACCTCCGAAGGTCTCGACTTCATCGCTGCTGCTGCTCGCATCGCACCAGGCGGACCGATTCCCTTTCTCCCTTCGCACATCACCATCGGAGCAGGAAGAAAGCTTCGCTGCTCTTCCCTCCGTCTCTTCCGCCCCGTCGAACCCCGGAGACGACCACCATCTCGCAATCGATCGACGAAAATGGTGCCACCTGCGAGCCTTCAATTTCCCCTCTCTTCGTTCACCTGTTCCGTTCCTACGTGATTTCCTTTGTCAACGATTCGTATCCTTTATCCGATCAACGAATGGCAACGGGTTTAAAAAGCCCTAATTTTTATTAAGTTGGACCCTTAAACACAATTAGTCCCTCCATGAGAATCCTTTTCGTAAAAACCCTAATCCCTTTTAAATTCTTTTAAAAATGACAAAATGAACCCTTATTTGACAAAGCATTAAGAAATCAGTCCCACACCCCAAATATTGGACCCATTATTCAGAAAATCCCCTCCTTAGTTATTTTTAGCAAGACAGATCCCAATATTCAAACATTAATCCCATTAGAACCATTTTGATCCCTCCTTTAATTTATTTTAACCAAGCAGTCTTATTTTGGTGAATTAAATTACCAAACAGTTCCCAATGGTTTAAATTCGTTAAGAAAAGGTCCCGAAAGTATTTCAAAGTTCAAGAATTGTGGTTTGCGGTTTCTCACGTCAAGCTTCTCAAAAGAAATTGAATTCGAACGAATGGAACTCAAGCAGTCCTATTTTGGTGAATTAAATTACCAAGAATTGTGGTTTGCGGTTTCTCAAGTCAAGCTTCTCAAAAGAAACCGAATTCGAACAAATGGAACTCACGCTTCAAGGGTGAGTACTTATGGCCCCCTTTTTAATTTTTTAATTATTTCGGGGGGAATACATGTGCCTATATACCTTGTTTATACAAATATATTATCCTTCATGCGAAAATACAGTAAATGTGGTTTAAAAATGTTGTTTAATGATTTAACATATTATTACAAACAAACTAGTATAAACTTTTTGTATATGTATACAGGTTATTTTATTGTGAAATAACTAGTCCACACAAGAAATGCTACACGATACAAAAATATATGATTTTTATGTGACATTATATATTATAACAAACACGTCATAAAACTTTATAGTATTTTAATGATTTAATCTATTACTATTCATGTATAATTATATGTTTAAATACATAAAGTTTATACATGTACATATGTTCATTACTTTGAAACATACATCTTTATAAAAACGAGTACATTACACTTTTACATACATACCAAGCGTACTCGGCTTTTATAAACTTTATACAATGAAATTCATTATGCCTAGTGACTTAATCACAATTAGGTTAGGGCTAAGAGTTATTCACATACTTTTTAGTTAAGGGCTTTTTAGTGAGACAATATTCATTAGCTGAGTCTAAACACTTAGCATAGTCAAACAATTATAACCGTTAATCTTCGGAGCGAGATTATGTATAGATCTATACGGGGTTGACATCCCTACCTGAGGTTGCTAGCTATAACCTCGACCGATCAATCAAAGCGAGTGATAAGTGTCTATAATTATTACTACAACGTCCAATGAAGCGTTGTAGGGGGTATATTCATTTACATAGCTTGGTTATAGGACTTACTATAAACATTAACTGGAATATATTTCTCTCTCTCTCACACACACACACACACACACACACACACACACACACCCTCTCTCTCTCTTTCGCTCTCTCTCTGTCTCTCTCTCTCTCACTACAAACCATGGGCTTGGTTGCTTTCAAAACTATTTTAAGTATGGAATTACTTATGTAAACGTACAATTTGGTTTTCAAGTATAATCAAAGATTCTTTACAAATACGGTTTTAAGTATGGATTTACTTATACAAAGATACATTTTGGCTTTCAAAGACTCTTTACAAACACAGTTTTAACAATTGTTATACATACAAAGATAATATTTTTAGACTTATGAGAAGTATTACTGCTGTTAGCAGAAAACCTGTAACTCTCACCGACCTTATGTTGACCCTCAAAACTACATGTATTTTCAGGGAATCACTAAACTGACATTCAAGACGTATTGGATTACAGGTGACAAGTTTACTTGCTCTTGTATTAAATGCCTATCTATTAAGGCAATTCATATACTATTATTATTACTTGTAAAAACCTTGTATTCAATATCAAGATGGAACACGAATGATATTTTGTTTATTGTTGTACTTGTGCTATATATTCAGTTTACCTGTGATCCATGAACTTAGTTGCACAACCTGACGTGTTCAGCCGCCTCGTCCGGGGGTGTGACGCTGTAATTGTTCAATAGTTGAACAAGAGAGGGATTCTATGTAACACCCAAACCGGAACGGCGGAAACATTCGGGGGCGGAGGACGTCATGTACAATATCACAACAATTGTATAATAGTAATCAAAGCAACAACAACAACCATTGTATTAATAATAAAGTGTTTACATTGTATTTCAATCACAACCTGATTGATTTCAAAAGTAAATAACAGAACAAAGACCTGAAGCTACTATGCTCCATCTTCTCGGAATCTGTGTGTGTACCTCTCTACTAGATACCTGAGAATACAAGTGTTTTTGAAAGTGTATCAACATTTAAGTTGGTGAGTTCATAAGTATTTTTATTTGCAAAGATATGTTCTTTGTTCTTTGAAAGTGTTACTGTGTTCCTCCAGAAAATCCTATATTTTCTTATTAGTTGAATGGAATGTAGTCTTAGTACCTTAAGACAAAAATTTGTATAAGTTTCTTACACTTAAAGAATGATGCTTTGAAACTATATAAATAATCGTATTTGTTTCTAGAAAATCCTATATTTTCTATAAAGATGAATTGTGGTCTTTAATGTTCCACGACCGAAAGATGTAAGTATAAATGACATACTTAGTTTGATAACGTGTAGTTTTATTATTAAGGAAAACTAGTTGAAGACGTGTTTGCCCTGTAAACTTGTTTGCTTTCAAAGTATTGACGTTCATCCCGAAAAATCCTATATTTTTTCCTTAAAGCTGATTTGTAAACTTGTTTGCTTGAAAAGTATTGACATTTATCCCGGAAAATCCTATATTTTCCTTAAAGTTGATTTGTAAACTTGTTTGCATGAAAAGTATTGACATTTATCCCAGAAAATCCTACATTTTTCCATAAAACTGAGTTGTAAACTGTTTGTTTGTAAAATAATCGTATCTATCCCAGAAAATATTATATTTTCCATAAAACTGAGTTGTAAACTGTTTATTTGTAAAGTAATTGTAGCTATACCGGAAAATCCTATATTTTCCATAAAATTGAGTGTTTGTAAAGTAATCGTATCTATACTGGAAAATCCTATATTTTCCATAAAATTGAGTTGTAAACGGTTTATTTGTAAAGTAATCATATCTATCCCGGAAATCCTATATTTCCATAAAACTGAGTTGTATACGGTTTGTTTGTAAAGTAATCGTATCTATCCCAGAAAATCCTATATTTTCCTTAAAGCTGAGTTGTAAACTTAATTACCCCAAAACCGAGAAGTGTAAGTATATTACCATACTTCAAGCTGAATTGTAGTCTTAATTACTCTAAGATCGAGAAGTGTAAGTATATTACCATACTTAAAGCTGGATTGTAGTCTTAATTACTCTAAGACCGAGAAGTGTAAGTATATTACCATACTTAAAGTTAGATTGTAGTCTTAATTACTCTAAGACCGAGAAGTGTAAGTATATTACGATACTTAAGTTAATGACATGTAGGTTTATTCGTTTATAAAACCGTTTGAAGAGATGTGTTTTTCGCGTAAAAATAACTGTATTGTCAATTTCACATAAAATAAGTGTATTGTCATTTATCATGTGAGTTTTCATAACCGTGCTAACAAATGATTTGCCTGCTGTAACGTTCTTCAAGCGTCGTTATGTTTGATATTTGTCACCCATAAGCCGGTCATGTTGTAGCTAACAGCCAGGGTGCGGGGTCATCAATCTCGTATAAATCTATACACAAGTATCACGCTCTCCGGAAGGAGACTCGGGTTATAAAACAAGTCTTCCATGTATACCTAGGTAGGTATAATGAAGACGGTGTCTCACAAATTTCCAACGATTTTACGTATTTTTGCAATGAAATCGATTGTATATAAAATTGTTACCTCTTTCGCAATAGTTATAAGATATAAAAATAATTGTATTTTTATATAATCGTTTCTTTGCCCTCAAAGGGTAAAATAATGAGAATGTTTTCCAAACTATACCTAGTATAGTATAAAAATACGTGTTTCGTCGAAAATGATAACCGTTTCATTTGAGCATGTTTTGCATGTAGGCGTTTGTAAACTTGGTAATAACGTTGTTTCGCATATTTGATGTTTTCACGTAATAGATACATAAAATGTAAGAAAACATAAACAATGGTTTGTATATTAACACAAGTTTCCTTGTATTTTACTTGTATCCCCCCCCCTTAAAACATAGAAAAAGTTAATAAAAGTGTAGGGGTATAAACTCACTTGATAAAGCGGTGATTTGGGCAGCGCTTCGTTACTAGAAATGATTTTCCTTGACGAAACCCTGAGATTCTATTTTAAAGTGGCTTGAGAGGGTGTAAAGTGTGAAAGAAATGGTAAAGTCGTAAAATAACCCGGGAGGTCTCGCATCCTATTTATGGTAGTGAACTGGTCCTCGGTACGCTGCGTACTTGTGAAGCACGTTGCGCGTTCCGGTACACGGGGCGTTCGGTGATACATGGCTTTGGTTCGGTTTCCATGCTTCGGACGTATCGATGGTGCAAGATACGTGTCCACCATACGAAGAAGGAGGCGATGTGGCCGACACCGGACCAAGCTTCCGAGTACGCGGGGCGTAATCTCGTACGTTGGGCGTACGACTTCGGTCAGACCCCGAATTTTGTGCCTCAAACTTCAAAAATTCATATCTTTCGCATAAAAGCTCTGTTTACCATTGAACTACTATTGACGAGATCTTCGATTCTCGTTTAGGTTGTTTCGCCTAAAAATCCCTCGATCTTTAATTCGAATTTCAGGTTGTACACTGCTATGTCGAATCTTAGAAAATTCATAACTTCGTCATATGAAGTCAGATTCGTATGTTCTTTTTGTGCACGCTTTCGGTTTAACGTATACTACGACTTTCATTTAGATCGCTAAGACTAAAAAGTATTTTATTGTAAACTCACTTTTTACGACACACAGCGTCGTGCCGGTTTTGTCGCGAAACTTTGATAGGCCATAACTTTTTCGTTATAGCTCGGTTTTCGGTGTTCTTTATATTTCCGTAATCCTTGTCACTACCACTATTACATTGAATTTAAATAAGGGGTTGTTATATTATCCCCCCATTAAAGAGAATTTTGTCCTGAAATTTAGATTCTGAGTGGAACATAAAGGGTTGAGGAAAGATGTGTGTACTTTTGTTCCATTTGGTCTTCTCGTTCTCCAGTGAATTCAGATCCTCGCTGGGTGTTTCAGCGGACCTTCACTATTATGTCCCCTGTTTTGATCGGTAGGGAGTGTGTGGGTTTGGTTTACTCGTCTATGTTTACTTGAATAGTAACATGTACACTCGTAGTTTTGTGCAGCTTTGTCCTGAAGTTCATGGTAGGACTCATACTTGGTTCATCCACCATCACCTCGTGTATATAAGTTATAATTAAGATTAAAAAGGCATTCAGATGGGTGATTCAGCCCCAAGTACACAACCAGACAAGGAACAGGAGGTAGGGCGGAATCACACATCCTAAATCCATAGAATTTTAATTATATACCACTCTCGCGTATACATTTAGTAGTGATAGACTAGCGGTATAGGTCCTTAGTCTCTATTCTTGAAATTGACTTACTGTACGAGTTGTATTCCTAGGGGATTTGCTGGGGATATTTCAGGAAAGTTACAGACTTTCGGAACATCCTCAGTGTTTTTCGCTTCAAGTTTCTTGTCTACGGAGTAAGTTAGGAAGGCGTAGTATCCCTTGCATGGGTACTTCTGAGTTTTGAAGTGAGAGATGATACGGAGGTTTATGTCAGATTTATCGTTATATGTTGAAAAAACTTAGTTAGACAGTCGGTTAAAGCGAAGAGTCTTTCCATAGCACACGGAGTTGGTATGGTGAGGACCAAGTCAATCCATGTCAAATGATGACGTCGGAACTTCTTATAGTAATAGGGGTTAATCTGATTAGGAAAAAGTGTTTGTTTAGAGAGATGGTGTATTCTATGTTTATGTCTTTAGTGCTTTATGTTTTATCTTTGATATTACTACTGCGAATATTTGTACTGTATTTAGCGACTACAGGCAGTAAGAGTGCTCCAATAATTAATGATGAAATCTTGTAATATGATCCCTACCAAGTCCCTCTATAATCGCTTAGTGTATACAAATCATATATAGTTAAGATTGAGAAGACAGTCGACTGAGCAACTCTGCCCTAAATCCACAATCAAAGAAGAAACAGGAAATAAGGCGGAATCACTCACTCCCAGCCTGAAAAATCTTAACTATATATGACTCTAATGTTACACTAAGCCATCATAACTCACCTGTAAAGATCCTTATTTTATATATGAATTATGTGTTTCATTTGAATAAGAAGACAATTTATGATTTTTGATTTTCAATTGTCAAAAACGTTTTGTGAAAATTCAATGTTTAATTATTGTTATTTGGAAAACATACCAAAATCCCAGCAGGGTTCCTTGTTGCTTCATCATGTTCTGTTGCTAAACTCCTCCCGCTTCTCCGTCGTTTCTCTCTGTTGGACAATTTCTTTTGAAATGTCCAATTTCACCACATAAATAGCATACTGGACTTATTCCAGCATTGGGGTTTGAAGTGATGTATTGGCCTGGAGTCCTACAGTGGTCGTCGGTGTGCCCTTTCTTGTTGCACCTAATACAATACATCTCCCTATAGACTCTGTAATGGTGGTGGCTGCACTTGTTGCAGTTTGGGAGGTTTCCATAATATGTTGTTGGCGGTGTTGAGGTAGTAGGGTCAGCGGGGGTTTGGACTGCCATTGCCAGCTGTCTTTTGGTAGTTCTTTGAGTTGAGCTACCCCTTATTTTGTTCCAGGGTTTTTGTTTCATGTTCTTAGGTTTGTGGGTTGGGATTTTCTTGCAGGCAGACACTCGCTGTTGCCCTTTGTCGTTACTACGGTTTGAATGGTCGACACTGTTTCCATTTTCGTTTGGGTTGTTAGCGTGGAGATGCACCATGACAGCTGTCACGGCAGCTGTTATGGCGGCTTGGAATTTAGCGGAGTCTATATATAGAATCGGGGTTTCGTCGGTTAACCGGTGATTTCCATGTGAAGACATGATTCTGTTGCATGATGTGAAATAGGTTCGTAAGTAACGATGATCGTTTCTTGTTGAATGTTATCTATTTATATATACATATAAATTTCATGTTCTTCTGTACAATTCTTAATGTTTCAACCAACATCTCTGTGATGTTTTTATGGTAGAGAGTATAAATAGATATTGTAAAAAGGTTAAGTTCATTCATCCTAGTACTACTCTCGTCCAAGCATGCATAACTTTGGAGTTCTAATAGGATCTGATGCATTAGAATGAATTTGAGCATGTTGTTTTATAGTATTACAAAATACTCCTATAGTATTTTAAATTTGTATGATAAAGGTTCTCTGTATGGTTTGTTGGAAGTTTTATACTTGTTGCAACATCACAATCACTCCCAAACACATGTTGGTCGTATCTCAAATAAATATAGTTGACCAGACTATATTTATCCCAGATATGATTACATAACTGCCTAGGTTTGACTGTAGTGTCCAACATCTAAATACTTCTGTTTTGTGCTTCTTGTGATACTTGTTCGTATACTTCTCATGAAAATACTTATATTTTAAAAGTATACTTTTAGTCAGAGCACTTTGGCCCCATTGTATTTATAGTTGTATATCTTTTATGGATTGATATACTTAGTTCACTATAAACAATGCTTTGATACCAATTTGTCACACCCCCAAACCGGAACGGCGGAAACATTCGGGGGCGGAGGACGTCATGTACAGTATCACAACAATTATATAATAGTAATCAACTCAACAACAACCATTGTATTAATAATAAAGTGTTTACATTGTATTTAAATCACAACTTGATTGATTTCAAAAGTAAATAACAGAACAAAGACTTGAAGCTACTATGCTCCATCTTCTTGGAATCTGTGCGTGTACCTCTCTACTAGATACCTGAGAATACAAGTGTTTTTAAAAGTGTATCAACATTTAAGTTGGTGAGTTCATAAGTATTTTTGTTTGCAAAGATATGTTTTTTGTTCTTTTAAAGTGTTACTGTGTTCCTCCAGAAAATCCTATATTTTCTTATTAGTTGAATGGAAAGTAGTCTTAGTACCTTAAGACAAAATTTTGTATAAGTTTGTTACACTTAAAGAATGATGCTTTGAAACTATATAAATAATCATATTTGTTTCCAGAAAATCCTATATTTTCTATAGAGATGAAATGTGGTCTTTAATGTTCCAAGACGGAAAGATGTAAGTATAAATGTCATACTTTGTTTGATAACGTGTAGTTTTATTATTAAGGAAAACTAGTTGAAGACGTATTTGCCCTGTAAACTTGTTTGCTTGAAAAGTATTGACGTTTATCCCAGAAAATCCAATATTATCCTTAAAGCTGATTTGTAAACTTGTTTGCCTGAAAAGTGTAACGCTCGGGTTTCGGGGCTAAGCATTAACAGATGATGTAATAGTCTAGGTTAACTATTGTAACTCTTTTTGAAGTAATAAAAATGAATTATTTGAGTATTATGTGAATTATATGAATTTATGTGTTTTATAGTTAATTATAAAGGTATAATTAATAAAGAATAAAAATAAGCGTCAAAATTAAAGTGTGAGATAAACCCGATATCTTTACATAAAGTGGTGGTGGTCGAAACAAGGATTCCGGGGATATAAAGAACGCCCAAATCTGACTTCGTATGAAGAAGTTTTGATTTCTCTAAGATTAGGCATAGTAGTGCACGACCCGAAACTCGAATTTTAGTTCGAGCGGTTTTTGGCTTACGCGACCTAAATGGGAGTTGATGATCTCATTAATAGGAACTCAACGACAAAAAGACAGACGAAAATGGAGTCTGTATGTAAAAGTTATGAATTTTACGCAGACATTTAATAGTGTAATCACCTCCTACTGTTAAATTTAAGATCGGTCGAGAATTAGCCGACGGAGTAAAAAGGAAAGTTGTAGATTTATTTTTGCCAACGTGTGGATATAAATAACGTCAAAAACGGAGCTTGTATGCGAAAGTTATGGACGAAGCTTAGTCTCTACTTTTCGAGCGCGTCGAATTCGATACAGTTTTGTAAATCTGAGATAGAAGGAGAATTAGTCGACGGGGTCTAAATGAAAGTTGTAGTACTCGTAAATACCAACGCGTGGATATAAAGAACGTAGAAAACGGATCTCGTACGTTGAAGATACGGACGAAACTTATGGGCTACTTTACTATAAAATCCTTATAAATAAAGGGTGAACTCTTCATATTTTCTTCACACCATAAGCCTTTCTTTCTCTCTCTAACTTCTCTCTAGCCTCCCTAAAGCCCTCCCAAATCTAGGGAACCTCCCTAGCACGAGAAGGAAGCCCCGGAGCGCCCGACGGCTCCGAGAAGAAAAGCTTTCGGCTCGGAAACGCTGCTCCAGCGAAGCCGGATTTTTAATAAAAATCCGCTGTTTTGTCGAGGAAAATTGTTTTAAATGTAACGAAGAGCTGTCCAAAGGCAGAGTCACCACCTTTTCAGGTGAGTGCATAATCACTTTCATCTTACACATAGATATGAAGTATTTAATATAAATTACGTGCTATGTGTGCATATTGTCTGAATACTTGCTGTCTATGCTGATGAAAGATTTTTATACATGTTTTAAATTATTTAAACTGTATATTTATTTTATATCTACAAAATGTTGGGGTAAAACATGGGTAGATGTAATAGACGATGTGTGATAAAATGATGAGAGGCCTCGATGTTATTGTTGTTGATTCTGTCATCTAGCGGAGTACGGATGACGACCACAGACTCTTCTAGACAGTCCAGCGGAACGCTAGCAGGCTCGCAACCTGTAGGTGTTTGTGAACGATGTGTTCACCGGTGTACTCCATCCCCCTCATGGTTGCCTTTAGTACATTTATTGCTGAGGAACCCCCTTAGCAGTAGTGTCCATCCCGATGATGATCCTTCGGCTAGGTCCCTTATAATAGGTGTTTAGGGACGTAAAGTGAGGATAATGGGAACGGGTAATCGGGTTATTGTTGGTTGATGAAATTAATAAACTTATTTATTGTGGGTTGAAAACCCTATGTGCTCACCAGGCTCCCAAGCCTGACCCACTCAGTTTCTTGTATTACAGGTAGTGGTGCACGACCATAAATATGATGTTTGGGATGGGAGATTACGGATATAGGCCTGTAGATATGAATAAATGTAGTAAGGCTTATGTAACGCCTGTGTTTCTGGGCTTGTCATTAATGTTGATATAATAGTCTAGGTTAACCTTTGTAACCCATTTTGAAATAATAGAAGTGTATTATTTGAGTATTATGTGTTTTGTGCTTAATTGTGTGTCTTAATTGAATTAAGTATGAAAATAAGCGTCAAAATGAAATGTTAGATAAAGCCGATATCTATGGATAATGTTGTAGTAGTTGAAACGAGGTTTCCGAATATATAAAGAATGCCGAAATCCAAGTTATAACGAAGAAGTTATGACCTGTCGAAGTTTCGCGACAGAACCGGTACGACACAGCGAGACGTAAATAGTGAGTTTACGTTAGAGAAATATTTGGACTTAGCGATCTAAAAGAATGTTGTAGAGCTCGTTAAACCGAGAGCGTGCATAAAAAGAATGCCCAAATCTGACTTCGTATGAGAAAGTTATGCTTTTCGAAGTTTCGGCTTAGCAGTGTACAACCCGAAGTTCGAATATGAGATTGAGCGATATTTAGCCGAAACAATCTAAACGAGAATCGAAGATCTCATCGATAGTAGTCCAACGGTGAAAAGACAGTCGAAAACGGACGTCAGATGAAGGAGTTATGAATTTCTAACAGAGTTTTCCTGTCCCGGCCTACTAAAAATAGTATATTATTAATATATTAAACATAAAGTCAAAATTAGCCTACAAAGTCTAAATAAACGTTGTAGATCTTGTTTTTACCTACACGTCGATATAAAGAACTGATGGGTTTTGAGCATTCTAACACTTCCTAAGTGTACATGCAACCCTAATAACCTTGGATCTATGTTTGTCTTGTTGTTGCTTATGATCCTTGAAACCTTGTGAGCCTAGCACCCCAAGTGTGATGCCTCAAATGCTTCACACAACACCAAATGCTTTTGGAATGACTTTAGAGAGAATACACACTTCTAAAATCGGCCTAGCCCTCTTGTTTCTTATGTCGCCGATTTTGGTGGAGAACATGTTGCTTATATAGTGTGTCACATCTAGGGTTACACCATGTAAACCCTAATGTGGCATGACTCTTCATTTCCATGACCCATGGGTTTGTAACTCCCATGGAGCCTCCATGGAGCATTCAATGGGTTTAACCCAACTTGATTATCCATGGAGCCTTTTAGCCCACTATACAAGTTATGGATGATTTACATGATCAACCCATATATTTAATTAGTCATCTTTTGATCACTTAATTAATCCTAGATTAATTCTTGATCAATACTAATTAAATAATACTATTAATATATTAGAACTTATAATATATTAATAAACCACAAGTGTTATTTCTCTCATTTAGTCTATCCAAATGCATGATGCCATGCAACCCAAATGGACCATGCCGGGTCGGGTCAAGTACATACCAGAAATAGTTATGGACTTAGACACCTTATCCAACAGTCTCCCACTTGGATAAGTCTAATAACTATAACTGCAAGTATGACTTCAGGAACCGATCAACAATCGTAGCTCTTTTCAAGGTTTCTCGGAACTGAGAAGATGATGATACGCCATTTCAGATAAGTGATCATATAATCCTCTATTCTAGATATCAGCCGGACAAATACATGGAACAATGTCTTACTTATTGTCCAGCAGTTTGTTTCCCGATTTCCGATTTGTTTGACAAAGAACTTAATTGAACACATCAACTTAGTTCTGACCGGGCCCGGTACATAGGTCAAAACAAAATCATCGAGGGGCCCAGATATCAGCTTCTAATCCAAGAAGGAACAGATAAACTTCGACTCATATGTTTGTTCTACCACTCATTGAATTATACACAAAAGCACGTTTTATAACATCGAGTTACCAATGCGTTAACGTACAATCAATGCATAACCAACTCATAAGTAACAAATCATATCTCTAGGTTTGAAGACTTATATGATATTACCGTCTCACGATCACTCGAGATAAATTCCATGAAGTGATTCCAGTGAGCGTGGGTTGAGTCCAATGCTCAGAACTTATGAGCACTCATGAGTGTTGTAGCCATGTCCAACAGCTTAGACCTCTACAACCAATCATGACAGTCTTCATTCATACCTACTTCCTGTTGGGTTATGAGCATTCTAACACTCCTCAGTGTACATGCAACCCTAAATACCTTGGATCTATGTTTTCTCTATTATACATACAATTATGAACATCCAAGGTATTATCCTAATCTAGCATACAAAATAATAAATATAACAAGATAGAATACATACCTCTTTGATGTAGAATGTCTTCATGAAGCTTGAGTGCCTAGTGCCCCAAGTGTGACACCTCAAATGATTCACACAACACCAAATACACTTGGAATAACTTGAGAGAAACTTGAACACTCCTTGAAATCGTCTAGCCCTCACACTCACACATTAGTGCACGATTTCTTGAGCCATGGGATTCTTTTATATGGTGGCTATTAGGGTTACACCATGTAACTCATAACTTTACCCATTCCTTATGCTCTATGGATTTTAACCTCCATGGAGTATCCATGGGTCACCCCATGGACTTAGTCCAACATAAGGAATCTTGGATCACAAGCCCACATATATAAGAATGAACGATTTACACAATCAACCCATATATTTAATTAGTCTCCTTTTGATCACTTAATTAATTCCAAATTAATTCTTGATCAATACTAATTAAATAACCTTATTAATATATTAGAACTTATAATATATTAACCAACCTTAAGTGTTATTTCTCTCATTATAGTCTATCCAAATGCATGATGTCATGCAACCCAAATGGACCATGCCGGGTCGGGTCAAGTCTTACCAATTATAGTTATGGACTTAGACATTAATCCAACACTTCCGACATTTGACCGACTGTGGAGGTTCGAATAATATGATATACCAAACATAATTATTCTGGAAGTCAAAACATGCAAAAGAAATATAGTAAACGATCGACAAGAGATAGCAACACTTTACTCATAAATAAAACACCTTTTATTCATCATCTAATGTCAATTACACTTTACAAATTTCAAGGTTATCTAACTACTAAATCTAATATCATCCTTCAGCCCTCTTCTCCGAGCATGCTGGAGATGCTTAACCCGAGTCAGTCCCTTCGTGAGGGGATCTGCTGGATTCTCATCCGATGATACCCTCTTTGCCACGAGGAGTCCTTCTTCTGTTCGATGTCTGACGAAATGGTATTTTCTGTCGATGTGTCTGGATCTCCCATGATCCCTTGGTTCCTTGGCTAAGGCAACTGCACTTTCACTATCACAGAAAATTTCCATTGGCTCTTTAATAGCTGGTACAACTCCAAGGTCTTCAATGAAGTTCTTCAGCCATATCGCCTCCTTTGCTGCCTCGCTAGCTGCTATATACTCTGATTCGCAAGTTGAATCAGCCACTGTCTCTTGCTTGGAACTCTTCCAAGAAATTGCTCCTCCATTTAAGGTAAAGACCCAGCCTGACTGAGAGCAGAAATTATCCCTATCAGTCTGAAAGCTAGCATCACTATACCCTACAACTCTCAAGTCTTCACTCCCACCGAGGGTAAGGACCCAGTCCTTAGTCCTCCGTAGGTACTTGAGGATATTCTTTACCGCAGTCCAATGTGCCTTGCCAGGGTTCCCCTGATACCTGCTAACCATGCTCAAAGCAAAGGCTACATCAGGTCGAGTACACGTCATAGCATACATGATCGATCCTACAGCCGAAGCATAAGGTATTCGACTCATTTCTGCTATCTCAGCCTCAGTACTAGGGCTTTGTGTCTTACTCAATCTGGCATTACTCTGGATGGGTAACTCTCCTTTCTTGGAGTCCTGCATGCCGAATCTCTTCAACACCTTATCCAAGTAAGTACTCTAACTAAGTCCAATTAGTCTTTTACTCCGGTCTCTCAAGATCCTTATCCCTAGAATATAGGCAGCTTCTCCTAGGTCCTTCATAGAGAAACACTTCCCAAGCCAGGACTTAACTTCCTGCAGAGTTGGGATGTCATTTCCTATGAGTAGTATGTCATCCACATACAATACCAAAAAGATAACTATACTCCCACTAGCCTTGACATATACACAAGATTCATCTTCACTCCTAGAAAAGCCAAATTCTTTGACTTTCTCATCAAAGCAAAGATTCCATCTGCGAGGTGCTTGCTTTAACCCATAAATGGATTTCCCAAGCTTACACACTTTATTAGGGTACTCTGTATTGACAAAACCCTCTGGCTGACTCATGTAAACATCCTCAGCCAACTTTCCATTAAGGAAAGCGGTTTTGACATCTATTTGCCATATTTCATAGTCATGAAATGCAGCTATGGCTAACAGAACCCTAATAGACTTAATCTTGGCCACTGGAGAAAAGGTCTCATCATAATCAACTCCCGGAGTTTGTGAGAAACCTTTGCAACCAGTCGTGCCTTATAAGTGTGTACATTACCATCCATGTCGGTCTTCTTCTTGAAGATCCATTTGCACCCTATAGTCGTACGACCTGGTACATTCTCAACCAAGTTCCAAACTTGATTGTCATACATGGACTGTATCTCGCTGTCCATTGCCTCTTTCCACTTGGCTGACTCAGGGCCTGCCATGGCTTCCGCGTAACTATTAGGTTCATCCAGACCTATCAGTGTCTCATCACTGATAAGTGTATCACCTTCCGCAGTAATATGGAATCCATAGTAATGCTCAGGTGCATTCCTAACCCTTGTGGAACGCCTCAGAGGTACAGACTTGTCAATTGGCTCAACAGAAGTTTCCTCCTCAAGTTGAGTGCTAGGGTTTGAAGTTCCTTCACCACTTGACTCTTGAATTTCTTCAAGGTCAACTTGCCTCCCACTGTCTCCTTGGCTTATGAACTCTCTCTCTCTCTCTCTCGAAAGAAAGCCATCCTAGCTACAAAGACCACATTCTCACTAGGTCTGTAGAAGAGGTAACCAAAGGATTTATGTGGGTAGCCGATGAAAATACACCTCTCACTTCGAGGTTCGAGCTTATCATGAGTCTCGCGTCTCACGAAAGCCTCGCAACCCCAAATCTTAATGTGGTCTAGTGTGGGTACTTTACCAGTCCACATCTCATGAGGAGTTTTGGCAACTTTCTTTGTGGGAACTAGATTAAGGATATGGGCGGCAGTCTCTAAGGCATACCCCCAAAATGAGATTGGTAGCGAAGCTCGACTCATCATGGAACGAACCATATCCAACAAGGTTCGATTACGCCTCTCAGCTACACCATTCAACTGCGGTGTCCTGGGAGGTGTCAATTGTGAGACAATCCCACATTCCCTAAGATAGTCGAGGAACTCTGAACTAAGATACTCACCACCTCGATCGGATCGAAGCATATTAATGTTCCTGCCCAATTGATTCTCGACTTCCTGTTTAAACTCTTTAAACCTCTCAAAAGTCTCTGACTTATGCTTGATTAAGTAGACATATCCATATCTACTGTAATCATCAGTAAAAGTCGAATAATAACGATTAGCATCCCTTGTGGCATGTTTGAAGGGCCCACACACATCAGTGTGTATAAGATCCAACAAACCTTCACCCTTCTCACAAGAACCTGTGAAGGGTGACTTTGTCATTTTTCCAAGTAAGCATGATTCGCAACTATCATCTGACTTTAGGTCAAATAACTCCAATACTCCATCCTTTTGGAGTTGGCCTATGCGTTTCTTGCTTATATGTCCAAGACGACAATGCCATAATGATGCTTTATCCAAGTTATTATCATTAACAGAATCAATACACAATACATTATTTCCTAAGTTATCAACCACAGATACAGTTTCATACACACCATCACAAGGTAATGCTTTAAAATAAAGAACATTATTAAAGAAAGCATTAATCGAACCAACTTCATTATCAAATGAAAAGGTGAAACCTTGTTTATACAATGCATGAAAGGAAATAATATTTCTTGCCATTTCTGGCGAATAACAACATTTATTCAAATCTAAACTAAACCCACTACTTAGCGATAAAGTATAAACTCCAATCTTGGTGACAGGTAAAGCTTTCCTATTCCCCATGATTAAGTTTATTCTTCCATGCTCCACATTCTCACTTCTTCTTAGTCCCTGCAAATCAGAATAGATATGAATACCACAACCGGTATCAAGGACCCAAGAGTTAGAATGGGGTGAGTTATTAGATAAGATAGTGTAAATACCTGCATGGTTGGGTTTAACTTTCCCATCCTTCACATCTTGCTGGTACTTTGGGCAGTTCCGCTTCCAATGTGACTTTTCATGGCAATAGAAGCATTCAGCCTCTTTAGGGTCAGAAGAAGGAGTGACAAAACCTTTCTTGGTTCCACTTGAAGAAGAGCCATCAAGGGTCCTAGCCTTGGTACCCTTCGAAGAGCTCTTCCTCTTCTTCCCTCTACCTTTCCCAATTGCCAAAACCGGGGCGGAGTTTGGAGTAGGAGTGTAAACAACCGACTTACCCTTAAGACCTGTTTCTGCGGTCTTGAGGAGTCCCTGAAGTTTGCTGAGTGTGACCTCTTCCTTATTCATGTGATATGTCATGCGGAATTTATCATAGCACGATGGTAAGGAGTGCAAAATGATATCTATTGCAAGCTCCTCAGGGAAGTTCACATTAAGCTTCAGCAACTGATCCACATACCTTTGCATTTTCTGCATGTGGCTCGTGACGGATTCCCCGTCCTTCATCATGGTTGTTATGATAGAGCATATGATTTCATACCTCTCTTGTCGTGCACTTTGATGGTATCTTTGCATCAGATCTTGGTGCATTTCAAAAGGGTAGAAGTCCTCATAGGACTTTTGGAGTTCCGCTGTCATGGTGGCCAACATGATGCATGCCACTTTTGTAGCATCCCTTTCATGTGCCCGGAAGTCAGCGATCTCCTGGGGAGTTATAGTGGTCTCATCAATCTCCTTAAGCTCCTTGTCAAGGACATATTCTTTGTCCTCGTAGCGGGTAATCATCCTGATGTTTCTAATCCATTCATTGAAGTTGGATCCATCAAAAGTGACTTTCCCACACAAGTTCATAAGGGTAAAGGAGCCATTAGGATTAGAGCCAGAAGCAGCATTGTTTGAAGACATCTGAAAGAAGAGAACAAGATTAGTTTAGATATTAAGAGAGTCCTTAATAAAACACCCAAATGTAATATTAAGGCTAGGATCCAATCACAATATATTATAACTTAGAAGAGGTATGTCGTAATCCAAGCTATAACATATTTGAAAGGTAGGTGAATGACGATTCACCAATTTCCACCATGAAAAACGAAATATAAATATTAGGTTTTTAATTGGTTCTTAGAAATTCCTAGATTCTTTTGAGATTCAATGAACTTTTCAAAGGCATGTTTCAATCTCGAGTGTGCCCTCCAAGTTTTGTGACTGGGATACCGAGGATCACAAAACGAGGTGTGAAGTAACCATGCAAATCACTTGGTACCCTCAAGGTTTATCACTCAATCGATGTGCCGGTAAACCACACACGCTCCACCGATGCTATGGTAAACCTTAAGTCACCCTTTACCTACCTTGTTAAGTCCAAGTTAGTGTGCCGGTTAACCACACACGCTCCACCAACGACTTAAACAAAGTGTAAAGTGTAATTTCATGGATTAGCACCTTATTCACATTTTCCTAAAGTAACTAAGATTGGGAATTTAATAAAAGCATTTAGTTACTTTATAATATTCATCATACTTTTAATGAGAATTTATAAGTCCTTGTCTTACCCGTTCGGCTAACGACCCTCCACCGATCAAGGAAGCGGTGGGTGAGAGTGGACACCCATTAAGTTGCCATTTTATAGGCAACAACCTTATACCCCCCTTATAGACCGGCTTCGTGAATGAGGCGTACTAGCGGTAAGACGACTTGACGTTATACATATATATATTAGTAACTTATAATATTATAAAGTATAAGGGTTGAATTTTAACTTTTAAAATTCTAAGGGTTGGAACTAAAGTTTTAATCAAGACTTTACATGTTCCAAAACTTGAGGGCAAGTTTTGTAAACTTCCAAAACTTTTCATTTCTTATAACTTATGAATTAATTGAGTAATAAAAATGAAGACTCTTCATTTGTATAACTATTGTGTTCTTTTAATGGCTTTAATAAAAGTGAGACTTTTGGTTTTCCATAACTTGAGGACAAGTTATGGACTCCATTAAAACACATTATGATCATGAATTAAACTACCATGAAGGTTACAAACAATTCCTATGATCATCTAATCTTCATAAGTTCAAGAACATGAATATGAACACTTTCAAGAATCAAAAATTACACTTAAAAAAAACTTGTAATTTTAATAATTGCCATTGTAAATGGATTAGCATAAACATTACACCATCTAAAACAAGCTTTAAAACATCAAAACAGTTTAGGGTAATGTTTCTAGTCCATTTCCAGCAACAAATGTGCAAACTTTCATACGAGCAGAAAACAGAAAAACGATTTTTTTTTCAAGCTGTTTGCACAAAAAAAAAACAACAACAAACGAACCTGGCTCTGATACCACTGATAGGTTTTGAGCATTCACATGCAACCCTAATAACCTTGGATCTATGTTTGTCTTGTTGTTACTTATGATCCTTGAAACCTTGTGAGCCTAGCACCCCAAGTGTGATGCCTCAAATGCTTCACACAACACCAAATGCTTTTGGAATGACTTTAGAGAGAATACACACTTCTAAAATCGGCCTAGCCCTCTTGTTTCTTATGTCGCCGATTTTGGTGGAGAACATGTTGCTTATATAGTGTGTCACATCTAGGGTTACACCATGTAAACCCTAATGTGGCATGACTCTTCATTTCCATGACCCATGGGTTTGTAACTCCCATGGAGCCTCCATGGAGCATTCAATGGGTTTAACCCAACTTGATTATCCATGGAGCCTTTAGCCCACTATACAATTTATGGATGATTTACATGATCAACCCATATATTTAATTAGTCATCTTTTGATCACTTAATTAATCCTAGATTAATTCTTGATCAATACTAATTAAATAATACTATTAATATATTATAACTTATAATATATTAATAAACCACAAGTGTTATTTCTCTCATTTAGTCTATCCAAATGCATGATGCCATGCAACCCAAATGGACCATGCCGGGTCGGGTCAAGTACATACCAGAAATAGTTATGGACTTAGACACCTTATCCAACAAGAACGTCGAAAACGGAGTTCGTATGCGAAAGTTATGAATTTCTGAAGTTCGGGACGCGAAACCCCAAAACTGTCAGAGACCACGACGTGGCAACAGTGGCCACGACGTGGCAACAGTGGCCACGACGTGGCATGGCTTCTGACGCCTTCTGGAGCCTGACAGAGCAAGTGGACGATGACGCATGCAATGACGACCAAGCCCACGACGTGGAAGAAGTGCCCACGACGTGGAAAATGAGAAAACAGCCCTATAAATAGATTTAAAGGGCCAGCCGTTTGTGGTTGCCAAATCTCTTCTCTCTCACCCATATTACCTCGATTTACGTGCAAAGAAGTACCCTCGAAGCCCCGGTATCATCCCGAGATCCGAAGCAAGTCCCGAAGCCTGAAGATCCCGAGAAGAAAAGAGTTTCCAAGCCGAAGCTCTGCCCGCGAGAAGCCCGGTGTGCGAAGTGATCCCGGTTTCACCGAAGAATACTACTTTTAAAGCCGTAGTGCTGTCCGATCATCTTCTGATCAAGTGAGTGTGTGGTTACTTTCTTCTAACACATAATTACGAAGTATTTTATACGAAATACGTGTTATGTGTATACTTTGTTGTTATATGTGTGAATGTATATTCACTTTCTTCTATCTCATAGATATGATTTATTCTCTATGAAATACGTGTTATGTGTATGTGTCTCATATGTTGTTTGGAATATGTATTGAATGAGAATGCTATACAGGTTTTAAACTATGTATAAAAATATATATTTTTATCTACTAATATGTTGGGTAGAACATGAGTAGATAGTTGATGTGTGATAAACAGATGAGAGACCTCGATGTTGTTGTTGTTGATCTAGTTATTCAGCGGGGTATGGATAACGACCACGGACTCTTTCTAGACAGTCCAGTGGAATGCTAGCAGGCTCATAACCTGTAGGTGTTGTGAACGATGTGTTCACCGGTGTACTCTATCCCCCTCATGGTTGCCTTTAGGACATCTATCGTTGAGGAAACCCCTTGCAGTAATGTCCGTCCCGATGAAAATCCTAGATTAGGTCCCTTGAGATAGATGTTGTTTTAGGGATGTAAAGTGAGGATAACGGGAATGGGTAATCGGGTTATTGTTGGTTGGTGAAATTAAATATAATTATTTATTGTGGGTTGAATACCCTATATGCTCACCAGACTCCCAAGCCTGACCCACTCAGTTTTGTTGTATTACAGGTAGTGGCGCGAGAGCATAAGTTGGATGACTTATCAAGATCTTTTGATATTAGACCAGTTGTTATATGTAACTGTTGTATGGTCTATCTTTTGTTGTTTATGCTTTTGGTCTGTTTATCGGAATATGACATCCCGAATATTGTTATATAATGAAAATGCATCTCTTGATGAATTGCTTTGATAAACGTTATTTTATCATATTTTGTTTTGGGAACAAATTCCACAACTCTTTTAAATCAATGGATTTACTCTGAACTATTTTAAAAGCATAAATTAAAATGGTCTTTTCTGGCCGTGATTTTGGGGATGTCACAGTTGGTATCAGAGCATTAGTTTAAGCGAACTAGGAATTTGTAAGATTTCTAGACTTAAACTTAGAATGCTAAGTGAAGATTTTGAGATAGTGTCTGTTATATTTTAGACACGAGGACTAGTTTATTTTAGGAAAGTTGCCTAAAATGCTTTTATGTGCTAAATGTTATATGTTTGCCATATATGATATTATTTGTTCGGATCTATGGTCTGTTGCCGACCGGATCTGGAAACCTTATATGTTTAGGATTCTAAGCGTATGACGACGGTATTAGAACTAGCATGTAAACATTTCGGAGTGATATGGAAGATCATAATATCTATCACGATTGAAGATCTAAATTCACCTTATTCGGTGTATAGATCAAGAATGGCAAGAACAAGAAGCGGAGTTGGAAATGCAAACGAGAACAGGAATCGACCGCCTGTGATTGAACAAGTACCTGTTGTAGCTGCTGCACCAGAACCAATCACCATGGCTGGAGTGCAAGCCATGATTCAGGCTATGTTAGCCGAACAAAGGGAAGAAATGCGACAGATGTTGCATGGAAATAGGGACGAACCTATCATACCCATTGAGGAACTCGAAATGATTCCCGAGCGATCAGAGGAAGGGAACAATAGTCGCATTGTGAGTCAAGTTGGGACTCAAGAAGAACGAAGGAATGACCCGGAAAGGGGAAACAACAAGGATGGGCGAATGTACAAGAATTTCTTGGGCGCCAAGCCGCCAAGTCTTTCTGGAAGCCCAAAGCCTGTTGAGATTATGGACTGGATCTCCGAAATGGAGATGGTGTTTGAAAGTTGCGACTGTAGCAACAAACAGAAGACTGTCTTTGCAGTTAGACAACTGAAGACCGGAGTCTTGAGTTGGTGGAAGTTGTTGGCAGATACTATGCCACGAGGAGAAGCCCTGAAAATGTCATGGGAGGAGTTCTTGGAACAGCTAAGGGTGCAGTATTGTTCAGAGATAGATCTGATTGATCTGAACAATGAGTTCCAAAACTTAAAGAAGGGGAGAATGAGCATAGACGACTATGCTACTGCATTCACTGAGAAAATGAAGTTATTTTCGTACCTAGTGCCAACGGAACTCTCCAAGATTGAGAGTTTGCTAATGGACTGCCTGCCGACTTTGGCCCGACAGTCAAGATGGCAGCCACTTTGAAAACAGCTGTTTGAGCAGCTAAGAATGTGGAGGCCCAGCAGAAGGAAAAGGGTCTGGAAAGAATAGAGGTTGGTGAGAAAAGGAAGTTCGATGGACCTTCAGGGTCCAACAAGAAAAGTAAATTCTCGAAATCTGGTTCGAGAGGAGGAGGAGGAGGCGAAGCGAAATGGTGCGACAAATGTAAGAAGAAGCATCATGGAAAGTGTGAGGTAGTGGCCACATGTTTTAAATGTGGAAAGCCAGGGCACTATGCCAATGAATGCACTCTCACCAAGAAAGTTTGCTATGGTTGTGGTGAGGAGGGACACATGTCTAGGGACTGCCCGAAAAAGAAGGAGGCAGCAAGACCCAACATTCCTCCAAAGCCGAAGGCGAGAGCCTTCCAGATGACACTGGAAGCTGCTAAAGAAGAAGCTGATGTCGCTTCAGGTACCTTTCTCGTAAATGAATTGCCTGCCCAAATTTTATTTGATTCTGGAGCCAACTACTCCTTTATTTCGCATGAATTTGGTAGAAAACTAGCTTTGCCTGTCGATAGACTAGATAATGCTTTATTAGTCGAAGTTGCTAGTGGCAAGTTTGTACCTGTTAGCCATCGTATGAAAAACATCTTAATCGACCTGAATGGGAATAAGTTCCACGAGGAATTATTGCCTATCGAACTTAATGGTTTCGACATCGTGCTGGGAATGGATTGGCTTAGCGCCAACGATGCCGAGATTTTATGCAAGAAGAAGATAGTAAAAGTAAACCCGCCAGGGAAAGAGTCATTTATGGTGTATGGGGACAAATGCAGAGTAAATTCTGTAATCATTTCGCTAATGAAAGCCAGAAAGTGTTTGGCCAAAGGATGTACATCATATTTGGCATTCGTGATCGATGCTAAGAAGAAAAAAAGGAGATGCAGAGCATTCCTGTCGTGTGTGATTATCCGGAAGTATTTCCCGAAGATCTTCCCGGATTACCACTTGATAGACAAGTGGAGTTCAGAATAGACTTGTTACCAGGGACGACGCCAATAGCAAAAGCACCTTACCGACTAGCACCGACGGAGATGAAGGAGCTGATGATGCAACTTCAGGAGTTATTGGACAACGGTTTCATTAGACCTAGTTTATCACCCTAGGGAGCTCCAGTGTTATTCGTAAAGAAGAAAGATGGAAGTATGAGAATGTGCATCGATTACAGAGAGCTGAACAAGGCAACAATAAAGAATAGATATCCGTTGCCGAGGATTAACGACCTGTTCGATCAACTACAAGGTTCAAGTTATTTTTCAAAGATCGACCTGAGGTCAGGATATCATCAGCTGAAAGTAAGAGAGCAGGATATAGAGAAGACTGCATTCAGAACACGATATGGACACTATGAGTTTTTGGTTATGTCGTTTGGACTAACCAATGCTCCAGCAGCATTCATGGATTTAATGAACAGGGTTTGTAATCCGTTCCTTGATAAATCTGTGATAGTGTTCATAGATGACATTCTGATTTATTCGAAAAGCCAAGAGGAGCATGGCAGACATTTGCGAGAAGTGTTGAAAGTCTTGAAGAAGGAGAAGCTGTATGCTAAGTTCTCCAAATGTGATTTTTTGATTCGAGAAGTCCAATTCTTGGGTCACGTGGTCAACCAAGAAGGGATAATGGTTGATCCAGCAAAGATTGAAGCTGTAATGAAGTGGGAACAACCGAAAAGTCCCACAGAGATTCGAAGCTTTTTGGGATTAGCCGGATATTACCGAAGGTTTATCCAAGGCTTTTCTTCGATCGCTAGTCCACTAACAGCTTTGTCCCATAAAGGAGCTGCTTATGCTTGGAGTGATAAGCATAGAGAAGCATTCGAGTTGTTAAAGAAGAAGCTATGCGAGGCACCGATTTTATCTCTACCCGATGGAGTTGAAGACTTCGCTGTTTATAGCGATGCGTCTGGAGTTGGATTGGGTTGTGTTTTGACCCAAAGAGATAAGGTGATCGCGTATGCATCTCGACAGCTGACAGAGCATGAAAGGAACTACCCCACTCATGATTTGGAGTTGGCAGCGGTAGTTTTCGCTCTGAAAATATGGAGCCAGCGACGTTGGCTAGAATTACTTAAGGACTACGACTGTGAGATACTTTACCACCCCGGTAAAGCAAATGTTGTCGCTAATGCTCTCAGTCGAAAAGTCAATCTTGAAAGAAAAAGGCCAAGAGCGTTGAGAATAGAAGTTGTCTCGACAATTGTGGAGAGTATAATGAAAGCTCAGGAGGAAGCTTCTGAAAAGAATGATCGGAAGGAGGAACGTTTGGGCAAAACGTTGGTGTTTGGTACAAACGGTCATGGACTGAAGGTGTTCCAAGGTCGTATTTGGGTACCTAAGTCAGGAGGAATAAGAGATCTTCTGATGGAAGAAGCTCACAAAACCATGTACTCGATTCATCCCGGCAGCACTAAAATGTATAGAGACCTGAAACCCTATTACTGGTGGCCGACGATGAAGCTCGACATTGCGAAGTATGTGGCCGAGTGTGTGACCTGTGCAAGAGTTAAGGCACAACATCAGAAACCGTACGGGAGTTTAGAACCTTTGCCTGTGCCTATGGGTAAATGGGAGGACATTGCTATGGATTTTGTCACTAAACTGCCCAGAACAAAGAACGGTCACGACATGATTTGGGTAGTCGTTGATCGCTTCACTAAGAGTGCGCATTTCATAGCAGCCAATGAGAAATGGTCTATGGATAAGCTTGCGAATTCTTACGTGAAGGAAATTGTGAGGCTACACGGTCTTCCATTAACGATCGTATCAGATCGTGACAGCCGTTTCACCTCAAGGTTTTGGAGAAGTCTACAAGAGGAATTGGGTACCAAGTTGTGTTTGAGTACAGCTTACCATCCACAGACTGATGGTCAGAGTGAACGGACGATACAAACACTTGAAGATATGCTGAGAGCATGTACCCTGGAATTCCAAGGTAACTAGGATGAACATTTACCTTTGGTAGAATTTTCCTACAATAATAGTTTCCACTCGAGCATTAAGATGGCACCTTATCAAGCTATGTACGGACAAAAATGTCGTACGCCGTCTTGTTGGCTTGAGGCTGGGGAAAAGCAGTTTATGGGACCGGAGATGGTTCATCAAACCACTGAAAATCTGAAAATAATCAGAGAAAGAATGTTAGCCGCTCAGGATCGTCAAAAGAGCTATGCTGACAACAAGCGAATACCGATGACTTTTGAAGTTGGAGATTCGGTTTTGCTTAAAGTCTCACCGTGGAAGGGACTTATAAGATTTGGTAAAAGAGGAAAGTTAAGTCCAAGGTTTATTGGACCGTTTAAAGTTCTTCAGAGGATTGGGAACCAAGCTTACAAGCTAGAACTACCAGAAGAACTGAATGGTATTCATAACAGTTTTCATGTGTGTTATTTGAGGAAGTTCACGGGAGAAGTTCCCGATATAATTCCAATTTCTGAGTTAAGAATTGATGAGAACAAAATGTTAATTGAAGAACCAGAGGCAATCATTGACCGAAAGACTAAGAAGTTGCGACGCAAGATGGTCGAGTTAGTGCTTGTCCGATGGAAACACACGAATGGGCCAAATCTCACCTGGGAGACGGAGAGTGACATGATGAGTCGCTACCCGCATTTGTTTGTTGATGTGTGATTCCGGGGACGGAATCATTCTAAGGTGGAGAGAATTGTAACGCCTGTGTTTCTGGGCTTGTCATTAATGTTGATATAATAGTCTAGGTTAACCTTTGTAACCCATTTTGAAATAATAGAAGTGTATTATTTGAGTATTATGTGTTTTGTGATTAATTGTGTGTCTTAATTGAATTAAGTATAAAAATAAGCATCAAAATGAAATGTTAGATAAAGCCGATATCTATGGATAATGTTGTAGTAGTTGAAACGTGGTTTCCGAATATATAAAGAATGCCGAAATCCAAGTTATAACGAAGAAGTTATGACCTGTCAAAGTTTCGCGACAGAACCGGTACGACACAGCGAGACGTAAATAGTGAGTTTACGTTAGAGCAATATTTAGACTTAGCGATCTAAACGTATGTTGTAGAGTTCGTTAAACCGAGAGCGTGCATAAAAAGAATGCCCAAATCTGACTTCGTATGAGGAAGTTATGATTTTTCGAAGTTTCGGCTTAGCAGTGTACAGCCCGAAGTTCGAATATGAGATCGAGCGATATTTAGCCGAAACAATCTAAACGAGAATCGAAGATCTCATCGATAGTAGTCCAACGGTGAAAAGACAGTCGAAAACGGACGTCAGATGAAGGAGTTATGAATTTCTAACGGAGTTTTCCTGTCCCGGCCTACTAAAAATAGTATATTATTAATATATTAAAAATAAAGTCAAAATTAGCCCACAAAGTCTAAATGAAATTGTAGATCTTGTTTTTACCTACGCGTCGATATAAAGAACGTCGAAAACGGAGTTCGTATGCGAAAGTTATGAATTTCTGAAGTTTGGGGCGCAAAACCCCAAAACTGTCAGAGACCACGACGTGGCAACAGTGGCCACGACGTGGCATGGCTTCTGACGCCTTCTGGAGCCTGACAGAGCAAGTGGACGATGACACATGCAATGACGACCAAGCCCACGACGTGGAAGAAGTGCCCACGACGTGGAAAATGAGAAAACAGCCCTATAAATAGATTTAAAGGGGCAGCCGTTTGTGGTTGCCAAATCTCTTCTCTCTCACCCATATTACCTCGATTTACGTGCAAAAAAGTACCCCCGAAGCCCCGGTATCATCCCGAGACCCGAAGCCCGAAGATCCCGAGAAGAAAAGAGTTTCCAAGCCGAAGCTCTGCCCGCGAGAAGCCTGGTGTGTTGTCATCCCGGTTTCACCGAAGAATACTACCTTTAAAGCCGTAGTGCTGTCCGACCATCTTCTGATCAAGTGAGTGTGTGGTTACTTTCTTCTAACGCATAATTACGAAGTATTTTATACGAAATACGTGTTATGTGTATACTTTGTTGTTATATGTGTGAATGTATATTCACTTTCTTCTATCTCATAGATATGATTTATTCCCTATGAAATACGTGTTATGTGTATGTGTCTCATCTGTTGTTTGGAATATGTATTGAATGAGAATGTTATACAGGTTTTAAACTATGTATAAAAATATATATTTTTATCTACTAATATGTTGGGTAGAACATGGGTAGATAGTTGATGTGTGATAAACAGATGAGAGGCCTCGATGTTGTTGTTGTTGATCTAGTTATTCAGCAGAGTATGGATAACGACCACGGACTCTTTCTAGACAGTCCAGTGGAACGCTAGCAGGCTCATAACCTGTAGGTGTTGTGAACGATGTGTTCACCGGTGTACTCTATCCCCCTCATGGTTGCCTTTAGGACATCTATTGTTGAGGAAACCCCTTGCAGTAATGTCCGTCCCGATGAAAATCCTAGATTAGGTCCCTTGAGATAGATGTTGTTTTAGGGACGTAAAGTGAGGATAACGGGAATGGGTAATCGGGTTATTGTTGGTTGGTGAAATTAAATATAATTATTTATTGTGGGTTGAATACCCTATATGCTCACCAGGCTCCCAAGCCTGACCCACTCAGTTTTGTTGTATTACAGGTAGTGGCGCGAGAGCATAAGTTGGATGACTTATCAAGATCTTTTGATATTAGACCAGTTGTTATATGTAACTGTTGTATGGTCTATCTTTTGTTGTTTATGCTTTTGGTCTGTTTATCGGAACATGACATCCCGAATATTGTTATATAATGAATATGCATCTCTTGATGAAATGCTTTGATAAACGTTATTTTATCATATTTTGTTTTGGGAAACAATTCCGCAACTCTTTTAAATCAATGGATTTACTCTGAACTATTTTAAAAGCATAAATTAAAACGGTCTTTTCTGGCCGTGATTTTGGGGATGTCACAGCTTATATTGTACTGTTTATGCTTTTGATCTGTATCGAACATGACATCCCGAGGTTTTTAATGAAATACATTTCTACGGAAATGCTTTGATAAATCTTTATCATATTTTATTTTGGGAACAAATTCCATAACACTTTTATGTAAAATGTTACTCTGATTTTTAAACAAAGCATAAATAAAAATCGGTCTTTTCTGGCCGTGAAAATGGGGATGTCACAGTTGGTATCAGAGCATTAGTTTAAGCGAACTAGGAATTTGTAGGATTTCTAGACTTAAACTTAGAATGCTAAGCGATGATTGTGAGATGAGTGTCTGCTATATTTTAGACACGTGCACTAGCTTATTTTAGGAAAGATACCTAAATTGCTATTATGTGCTAAATGATTTATGTTATAGGTATAAAGATGCCTTATATGCAATTAATTGATCAGATCTATGGTCTATTGCCGACCAGATCTAGAAACTTTATGTGTTCAGATTTCTAAACATATAAATTACGGTATTAGAACTAGCATGTAACTTTTCGGAGTGACAATGAGGAATTATACGTCTATCGTAAATAAAGATTTCCCTATCTTAATATTCTCGTCTCGAAATTCTACTTGGTGCCAACCGAACTCTCCAAAATTGAGAGGTCCACAAATGGACTGCCAGCCGACTTTGGCTCGACGGTCAAGTTGGCAACCACTCTGAAATCAGCGGTTCGAGCAGCTAAGAATGTGGAGACCCAGCAGAAGGAAAGGGGTCTGGAGGGGGCCGAGGTTGGTGAGAAAAGGAAATTTGATGGATCCTCGAGGTCCAAGAAGAAGAGTAAATTCTCGAAGTCTGGTTCGAGAGGAGGAGGAGTCGAAGCAAAATGGTGCGACAAGTGCAAGAAGAAGCACCATGCGAAATGTGACGGGGAGATCACCTGTTTCAAGTGTGGAAAGCCCGGGCACTATGCCAACGAGTGCACGTTCACTAAGAAGGTCTGTTATGAGTGCAACGAGGAATGACACATTTCGAGGGACTAACCAAAGAAGAAGGAGGCAGGAAGACCCAACATTCCACCGAAGCCGAAGGCAAGAGCCTTCCAGATGACGCTCGAAGCTGCGAAGGAGGAAGCAGATGTCGCTTCAGGTACCTTTCTTGTAAACGGATTGCCTGCCAATATATTGTTTGATTCCGGAGCCAACTACTCCTTTGTGTCACATAGATTTGGTGGGAAACTAGCATTACCTGTAGAAAAACTTGATAATGCCCTAATTGTGGAAGTTTCCAGTGGCAAGTTCGTACCTGTTAGTGATCATATTAGGAACATCGTCATCGACCTAAATGGAAACGAATTCCACGAAGAGCTGTTGCCCATAGAGTTGAACGATTTTTATATCGTTTTGGGAATGGATTGGGTTAGGGCCAACGACACCGGGATACAATGCCGAAAGAAGATAGTAAGGGTGAACCCACCTGGAAAAGAGTCATTTATGGTGTACGGGGACAAACGTAGAGTAAATTCGGGAATCATCTCCCTGATAAAAGCCAAGAAATGTTTGTCCAAAGGATGCGCATCGTATTTGGCATTTGTGATCGATGTTAAGAAGGAAAAGAAGGAGGTGCAGAATATACCGGTTGTGTGTGATTATCTGGAAGTCTTTCCCAAAGATCTTCCTGGATTACCGCCTGATAGACAAGTAGAGTTCGTAATAGACTTGTTACCAGGAACAATACCGATAGCGAAATCACCATACCGATTAGCACCGAAGGAGATGAAGGAGCTCATGACGCAACTTCAGGAGTTGTTGGACAACGGTTTCATTCGACCTAGTTCATCACCCTGGGGAGCTCCGGTGCTATTCGTGAAGAAGAAAGACGGAGGAATGAGGATGTGCATAGATTATAGAGAGCTGAACAAGGCAACGGTGAAGAACAAATACCCATTGCCGAGGATTGATGACCTATTCGACCAGCTGCAAGGTTCGAGCTATTTCTCAAAGATCGATCTTAGGTCAGGATATCATCTGCTGAAGGTGAGAGAGCAAGATATTTAGAAGACTGCATTCAAAACAAGATATGGACACTACGAGTTCTTGGTTATGTTGTTTGGACTAACCAATGCTCCAGCAGCATTCATGGATTTGATGAACAGGGTTTGTAAACCATTCCTCGATAAATCCGTGATAGTGTTCATCAACGACATTCTGATCTACTCGAAAAGCCAAGAGGAGCATGGCAAGCATCTACGAGAAGTGTTGGAAGTCTTAAAGAAGGATAAGTTGTATGCAAAGTTGTCCAAGTGTGATTTTTGGATCTGAGAAGTACAATTCTTGAGTCATGTGGTTAACCAGGAGGGAATAATGGTTGACCCAGCAAAAATCGAAGCTGTGATGAAGTGGGAATGTCCAAAGAGTCCCACAGAGATTCGAAGCTTTCTTGGATTAGCTGGATATTACCGAAGGTTTATCCAAGGCTTTTCTTCGATAGTTGCTCCATTGACAGCTTCGACCCACAAAGGAGCTACTTACACATGGAGCGAGAAGCACGAAGAAGAATTCGAGAAGCTAAAGAAGAAGTTATGTGAAGCACCAATTCTTTCTCTACCCGATGGAGTTGAAGACTTCGCGGTCTATAGTGACGCATCTGGAGTCGGGTTTGGTTGTGTTCTGATCCAAAGAGAAAAGGTGATAGCATACGCATCTCGACAATTGAAGGAGCACGAAAAGAACTACCCCACTCACGATTTGGAGTTGGCAGCGGTAGTTTTTTCTCTAAAGATATGGAGGCATTACCTCTATGGAACGAAGTACAAACTTTTCACTAATCATAAGAGCCTCCAGTATCTCTTTAATCATAAGGAGTTGAACATGAGGCGAAGACGTTAGCTAGAGTTACTCAAGGACTACGACTGTGAGATACTTTACCACCCCGGTAAAGCGAACGTTGTCGCTGATGCTCTCAGTCGAAAAGTCAACCTTGAAAAGAAAAGGCCAAGAGCGTTGAGAACAGAACTTGTCTCAATGATTGTGGAAAGTATAAAGAAAGCTCAAGAAGAAGCTACAGAGAAGAATGACCGAAAAGAAGAGCGTTTGGGTAAAACGTTGGTGTTCGGTACAAACAGTCTGTTGGATTAATGTCTAAGTCCATAACTATATTTGGTATGTACTTGACCCGACCCGGCATGGTCCATTTGGGTTGCACTTCACCGGCACAATTTATATGGATAGTCTTTTGAGAATAGTATATTTATGATTTATATTAATATATTATAAGTTCTAATATATTAATATGGAATCATATTATTTAATTAGTATTGATCAAGAATTAATTTAGAATTAATTAAGTGATAAAAAAGGAACTAATTAAATATGGACTCTTAGATATATATATATATATATATATATATATATATATATATATGTAGTGGGCCAAGTTCATTTAGGTTAGGCTAAGTCTTCATGGATAGTCCATAGAGCTTTAACCCATGGATCCTAGGAAATGAAAGATCATGGGTATTAGGGTTTAACCCTAATCCTCCACACTATATAAAGGGTCTTATGGTTCATGAAATTATGCTAGTGGCTAGTGTGGATACACTAAAGAGGGAAATAACCGATTTCATAGTGTGAGCCAAGTATCCATATTCTCTAAAGGTTTTCCAAGGTGTTTTGGTGATTTATGATTCCACTTGAGGCTTCCACACTATTGGGGCTAAGCTCTTAAAGCTTGAAGACATCAAGCTACATCAAAAGGTATGTCATCTAACTAGAACTTTGTAGTATAGGTGCTTCATAATATGCTAGTTAGGATGAAACCTTGGAATAGTTAATATTTGCATGTATAATAGAGAAAACATAGATCCAAGGTTTATAGGGTTGCATGTACACCATAGGAGTGTTAGAATGCTCAAAACCCAACAGTGGTATCAGAGCCATGTGTTGTTTTCTGTTGTATTGATGCAAATGTTTTATTTTCAAAGTTGGAAAAAAAGAAAAAAAAACATGACGTTTGTCAAATTTTAAGATAATTACTTGTTTTTGTGAAAAACTAATTATTTGTAAAATTTGAATCATTTGCTATATGAGTTGAATTAGGTCAAATTTAGTAAAAGATAAAATGATATGATTATTTTATTAGTTTTAAAAGTTTGATCTAAAGAGTTTTTTGAAAACTCCATAAGTTATGGATATGAATAAGGTGCTAATCCATGAAATTACACTTTGCACTTTGTTTAAGCTGTTAGTGGAGCGTGTGTGGTTAACCGCCACACTAACCTGGACTTAACAAGGTAGGCAAAGGGTAACTTAATGTTTATCATAGTATCGTTGGAGCGTGTGTGGTTAACCGGCACATCGATTGAGGAGTAAATATTAAGGGTACCAAGTATATTTGCATGGTTACTTCACACCTTGTTTTGTGATCCTAGGCATCCCATTCACAAAACCTGAAGGGCACACTCGAGATTGAAACATGCCATTGAAAAGTTCAATGAATCTCAAAAGAATCTAGGAGTTTCAAAACCAATTAAAACCTAATAATACATTTCGTTTATCTTGGTGGAAATTGGTGAATCGTCATTCACCTACCTTCAAATATTTTATAGCTTGGATTATGGCATCCCTCTTCCAAGTTATAAAATAGTTTGTTGGGTCCTAGCTTTAATAAATCATATTGGGTGTTATATTAAGGACTTAAATCAACTTTACGTGAATTTCTCCCATTGTTGATGTCTGGTTTAGACAACAATGATCTTCCCAAACCAACCTTTCCTAATGAATATGACTTCCCGAGTTTGGCTCATGGAAGTCATACTTCTCTTCCTCCACCTCCTTAAATTATTCTCCCTAACCCACAAGTTCAAGGTCACTCAAGCCCTAATGGCAAGCAAGGTCTATGTGTGATCACATCTTAGAGATGAAGTCACATATTGACAAGCCGGGAGAGTTGGGTGTCAAAGTCTTGAGAAAGTTGGATGTTCAATCACTTTCTAAGTCACATAGTGAGTTCCTTTGGGACTACTATGAAACAGACTATGACATGAACCTTAATGATCATATATATTTGCTTGGTGCTGCTGAATCAGCAATGATTTGGAACGATAGTAAAGCAAATTTGATTAGAAGATCAACTTCCCAAAAACTTTATGGACAGTGACAATGGTGACACTGGAAATCCAGAAAAAGCATTCTCTTCCCAATGGAAAGGGATTGGCCATAGTCAACCCGGTTGACCAAATGGTAAAGAGAAAGGCTAAGTCTGAGATAGTCCCATTACCAAAGGGTCCATATGTTTATTTTGCTAAAGGAAGGGGCGTTGATAGCAAAGCTGCCAAATTTACCTAAGGATGTTAAAGTCAATAAGTTTGACTCTACATCAGGTAGAGCCCATTATCTAACTCTGTTAAGTTCTATTCTGAGATCCTCATTACATGATGTGACTGGGTCACATGTTGATGTTTTAAGAATCAAAGAATAGAGAGAAATCTTAAAGGAAGTATATGCTGATTCTGATCGCCAAGGTGGATTTCGATCGCATCAGAATTTTGAGCAGTTGCTTAAGAAGTTATGATATATTGCTAAGGAATAGATAACAACAATTTTCCATGTGGATTGTAAGGATAAGTTTTTCCGCAAAGTTTTAAAATAAAAGAAAATTGTTTAATTGTATTTATTTGAAGTATCCTTACAATGGCATTTGTGGAAAATTGTTGCTTATATGATTCCACTGACAGCAATATTGGAAAATGGATTTGATTCTTTCATTTGTGGTAGTGTCTAAATTTACCAAATCAGGAAAGTTCCTCATCACCCAAGTTTCAATTGGACCGAAACTTGGAATCATGCAAGTTGAATAGTATGATGAATGACAACTTTCAAGCATTGGAAAATCAAGACTAATTACTTGTTCACATGGATGTGTGAGTCAAGTGAAGGACTAAAGGGATCGAGTACACATTCTTGTGCACTGGTCATGTCCACCACAAAGCTCGTTAAGACTATTTGATTTACTAAAGTTTAGTAAATATGGTTATACTTACAAGTTTAAGTATAATTCTGAAACATTGGAAAAGTCTCAATGTATGGCAGAACGAATGGGAAGAATCAAATTAGGCAGAAAAATAAAAGTTTCTCAAATCTGAAAAGATGGGAGAGTACTTTAGTATCATGTTTGTGATCATCTTAATGATTTAGAAATCATATCACAATTAGTCCTCTAAAGGTCATCTTAGTGCATTCTTATGACTAAGAAGAGGAGTCATGAATTGTTGAAATGGTTAGATCAGGAAGATGAGTCATACTTCGTTCCAAAACAATTCTTAGAGTCATACTCCAAGATTGTAACTTGAGTGACATATCTTAAAGAAAGGTTTAAAACACTTGTCAAATGTAAGAATAAAAGTGTCCTACTCTTGTACATTTGAAATTGGTAAGTTGTGATGTTTTGGATAAAACAAAGACCAACTAAGGCCAATTGTGTGAAGTGTTTGTCTTGATAAAGAATACGCACTATCTCTTGAATATTTGGCAAGATAGTCTTATATGTCAAGAGGATAGTGGGAGTCTTAAAGATCCTAAAAAGAATTTCAAGAACTAATCAAGAATAAAACCTGAGGTTCTTCACTAGCACACAACTTGAGGTTTATAACCTATCATGTTGACATATTCTGTGCCCATTCCAGTTAAAGTTGGCTTTGCATAGGAGTTCTGAAAGTTCTCAATTGGTTGCATAACAACTTGGAAGCAATGGCAGGCCCTGTACTGCCAGGTGGCAAGAAGTTAAGATTGCATACGTTCAGTCCATATGAGTTTAGATTTGTCATTATCCTTGTCTTGTGACTATGGTTTTGACGATTCACATGGATAAGAACACATACACCATAAAATCTAAGGGTCATAAGGTTTTTCTCCGATTCATGAAAATGATGGTGAGGAAACACTTCCACCAAGTAGATTTGAAGCAGATGGCAAAAGGTCTAAACATTTGAGACTATGATTACGGCATCCCTTTTCATAGTTCTGAAATTGTTTAGACACACATGCATGCTATCTAAGGAAAGGTGTATGATTTTGATAAAGTTTTATCAAAGCATCTCGTATCAGAAATCTGAACTTTGGTAAGAAAGTCAATAAAGTATTGATTTCTAGAAGTCCAGCTGATTTCTGAGTACATGTCAAAGCTAGTGGGAGCATAAGTGTTATGCTAATAATCATTATGTTAGTGGGAGCAAGATAATTATTGTTAGTGTTGCAAGTTAGCAATATTAATTATAGAAAACAAAAGTTTCAATTCGTGAGGTTGCAGGGATTGAAAAAGTTGTTTTGCAATAATTAAGGGAGAGGATATACTTCATTTCAGTTCTAAAGGCTTAGATTGAGACCTTAATCATCCTTAGTCAAGAATATATATATGAATTTCATGTTGGATTGGTTCAACTTAAGGAAATTCTATATATTGCGTTCTCAAAATTCGATTATGATTACGACATCCCTCTTCATAGTCAAATTTTGAAAACATGGCAAATAAAAATATTGTAGCAAAAGACTGGTCTAGAATCATGTCTTTATGTGAGACATCATGAATCGTGTACCATTTGCTTTGGGTACAGGATCGATTGCATGTGCTATAATATTTGTCATTTCTAAATTTTTCCAAATGCCCAGAGGCATTAAGAAGGGAAAAGGTCTAGAATTGGATATGACTAAAATGATTAAGCAATTATCGAGGACAATCTGAGGTTTACCAAAGATTGGTTGCTCAGGGACAGTTGGAAGTATAGTGCTAATTTTGGAAGGACCATATTGACATATTCTGAAAAGAGGCATCTCTTATTTAGAAGTGATAGTCAAAATGAGAATATGGAGTTGTCTCCATAGGTGGAAGTTATCCGTGTAAGATTAGAAAACTTAATGCAAGAAGCATGTCCAAAGCAATGTACTTTGAATATGAGACTTAGTTTCCATGGAGTTGATCTCCATTGGAATACCTTATAATGACTATTGACAAGTTTTTGTGACTTTGTACATATTCATTACAGGAGGGTCAGTGCATATAAGTTTAAAATCTAAACAGATTTCGATAAATGATAGGAATTTGAAATTCTCACATTTTTCGATAAGGATTTGGGAGTGTGAAATTAGAATCATTGAAATTATGTTCAATTGGTTTATTTCACAAAGTAAGGATCATAGACAAACATAAAGTGCATACTTGGTGTATGGCAAAGCTATTGTTTAAGAAAAACATAGTGTACATGCTTGGAGCATGGGACAACTAGTGATTTTAATTCAAGTATAAAGTTGATAAAACCGAAACAATGAATAATGAGTAATCAGTATGGTGATAAATAAAAGTGTTTATTTATATTCATAGGGTTTGATACCATATTTGATTCATTTATTCTTGTGTTTCACTTTGCATGTTTTGACTTCCAGAATAACTAAGTCGCTCTTCCTGAATGATTAAGTTATTCAAACCATCCACAGTCGGTCATATGTTGGAAGTAGATATGAATCAAGACTGTCATGGGTTGGTTTGTAGAGGTCCAAGTTGGTGGACAAAGTGGTGCTACAACACTCATGGGTGCTCATAAGTTCTGAGTATTGGATTCAACCCGCGCTCATTTGACTCACTTCATGGATTTTATCACGAGTGATCATGAGACGATAATATCTTATATTCTTCAAACCAAGAGATATGAGTTGTTACTATGAGTTGGTTATACATTGATTGCACGAAAACGCATTGGTAACTCGATGTTATAAAACGTGCCTTTGTGTATGATTCAACAAGTAGTAGAACAAGCCATATGAGTCGAAGTTTATCCATTCCTTTTACCTTCGGGATAAAAGCGATATCTATGGGCCTCTCGATGATTTAAAGATGATACATGTGAGTGCTTGTCCAAGCCAGGACTGATTTGATTTGTTCAATCAGTCAGTCATCATGAATCGGAAATCGGGAAACAACAAATGGACAGAGAGAATGATTGATAATCCATGTCTCAGTCCATATGATATCTAGAATGGAGGAATATATGATCCCTTATCTAATGGACAAGTCATTGACAAAGGTCAGAGTTCGACAGCAGCTTTAAGAGCTACGATTGCCAGTTAGGTTTTGAAGTCATACTCAATAATAGTTTTAGACTTATCCAAGTGGGGGACTGTTGGATTAATGTCTAAGTCCATAACTATATTTGGTATGTACTTGACCCGACCCGGCATGGTCCATTTGGGTTGCACTTCACCGGCACAATTTATATGGATAGTCTTTTGAGAATAGTATATTTATGATTAATATTAATATATTATAAGTTCTAATATATTAATATGGAATCATATTATTTAATTAGTATTGATCACGAATTAATTTAGAATTAATTAAGCGATCAAAAGTAACTAATTAAATATGGACTCTTAGATATATATATGTGTAGTGGGCCAAGTTCATTTAGGTTGGGCTAAGTCTTCATGGATAGTCCATAGAGCTTTAACCCATGGATCCTAGGAAATGAAAGGTCATGGGTATTAGGGTTTAACCCTAATCCTCCACACTATATAAAGGGTCTTATGGTTCATGAAATTATGCTAGTGGCTAGTGTGGATACACTAAAGAGGGTAATAACCGATTTCATAGTGTGAGCCAAGTATCCATATTCTCTAAAGGTTTTCCAAGGTGTTTTGGTGATTTGTGATTCCACTTGAGGCTTCCACACTATTGGGGCTAAGCTCTTAAAGCTTGAAGACATCAAGCTACATCAAAAGGTATGTCATCTAACTAGAACTTTGTAGTATAGGTGCTTCATAATATGCTAGTTAGGATGAAACCTTGGAATAGTTAATATTTGCATGTATAATAGAGAAAACATAGATCCAAGGTTTATAGGGTTGCATGTACACCATAGGAGTGTTAGAATGCTCAAAACCCAACACAGTCAAGGACTGAAGGTATTCCAAGATAGAATTTGGGTACCTAAGATGGGAGGGATACAAGATCTTTTGATGGAAGAAGCTCACAAGACCATGTACTCGATTCATCCCGGTAGCACTAAAATGTATAGGGACCTAAAACCCTACTACTGGTGGCTGATGATGAAGCTCGATGTTGCAAAGTATGTGGTCGAGTGTGTAACTTGTGCAAGAGTTAAGGCACAACATCAGAAACCGTATGGGAGTTTAGAACCCTTACCTGTACCCATGGGTAAATGGGAAGACATCACCATGGATTTTGTGACTAAACTGCCAGGGACGAAGAACGGTCACGACATGATTTGGGTGGTTGTGGATCGTTTCACTAAGAGTGCACACTTCATAGCAGCCAACGAAAGGTGGTCTATGGATAAGCTCACAAATGCTTACGTGAAGGAGATAGTAAGACTTCACGGTGTTCCAATAACGATTGTATCGGATCGTGATAGTCGTTTCACGTCACGATTTTGGAGAAGTCTACAAGAGGAATTGGGTACGAAGTTGTGTTTGAGTACAACTTACCATCCGTAGACTGATGGTTAGAGAGAAAGAACGATACAAACACTAAAAGATATGCTAAGAGCATGTACCCTAGAATTCCAAGGTAACTGGGATGAGCACTTACCTTTGGTAGAGTTTTCCTACAATAACAGTTTCCACTCGAGCATCAATATGGCACCCTATCAAGCTTTGTATGGACAGAAGTGTCGTACGCCGTCTTGTTGGCTTGAGACCGGAGAGAAGCAGTTTATGGGCCCCGAGATAGTCCATGAGACTACTGAAAAGTTAAAGGTGATCAGGGAAAAGATGTTAGCAGCTCAGGATCGTCAGAAGAGCTATGGTGACAAGAAAAGACGACCAATGAATTTTGAAGTTGGAGATTCCGTTTTGCTTAAAGTCTCACCGTGGAAGGGACTTATAAGATTCGGAAAACGAGGGAAGCTGAGTCCAAGGTTTATTGGACCGTTCCAAGTTCTTCAGAGGGTTAGGAACCAAACTTACAAGCTCGAATTACCCGAAAAACTAGATGGTATTCATAACACCTTCCATGTGTGTTATTTGAGGAAGTTCACGGGAGAAGTTCCCGACATAATTCCAATCTCAGAGTTAATAATGGATGAAAATAAGAGGCTAATAGAAGAGCCCGGTGTAATCTTTGACCATAAGACTAAGAAGTTACGACGCAAGATGGTCGACTTAGTGCTAGTCCGATGGAAACATTCGAATGGGCCGAATCTCACTTGGGAAACAGAGAGTGACATGATGAGTCGCTATCCACATCTGTTTGCTGATGCATGATTCCGGGACGGAATCATCCTAAGGGGGAGAGAATTGTAACGCCCGGGTTTCGGGGCTGAGTATTAATAGATGATGTAATAGTCTATGTCAACTATTGTAACTCTTTTTGAAGTAATAAAAATGAATTATTTGAGTATTATGTGAATTATATGAATTTATGTGCTTTATACTTAATTATAAAGGTATAATCAATAACGAATAAAAATAAGCGTCAAAATTAAAGTATAAGATAAACCCTATATCTTTACATAAAGTGGTGGTGGTCGACACAAGGATTCTGGGGATATAAAGAACACCAAAATCTGACTTCGTATGAGGAAGTTATGATTTTTCTAAGATTTCGCATAGTAGTGCACGGCCCGAAACTCGAATTTTAGTTCGAGTGGTTTTTGGCTTACACGACCTAAATGAGAGTTGAAGATCTCATTAATAGGAACTCAACGACAAAAAGACAGACGAAAACGGAGTCCGTATGTAAAAGTTATGAATTTTACGCGGACATTTAACAGTGTAATCACCTCCTACTGTTAAATTTTAGATCGGTCGAGAATTAGCCGACGAAGTAAAAAGGAAATTTGTAGATTTTATTTTTACCAACGCGTGGATATAAATAACGTCAAAAACGGAGCTCGTATGCGAAAGTTATGGACGAAGCTTAGTCTCTACTTTTCGAGCGCGGCGAATTCGATACAGTTTTGTAAATCTGAGATAGAAGGAGAATTAGCCGAAGGGGTCTAAATGAAAGTTGTAGTACTCGTAAATACCAACGCGTGGATATAAAGAACGTAGAAAATGGAGCTCGTATGCGGAAGACACAGACGAAACTTAGGGGCTACTTTACTATAAAATCCCTATAAATAAAGGGTCACTCTTCATATTTTCTTCACACCATAAGCCTTTCTTTCTCTCTCTAACTTCTCTCTAGCCTCCCTAAACCCCTCCCAAGTCTAGGGAACCTCCCTAGCACGAGAATGAAGCCCCGGAGCGCCCGACGGCTCCGAGAAGAAAAGCTTTCGGCTCGGAAACGCTGCTCCAGCAAAGCCCGGTTTTTAATAAAAATCCGCTGTTTTGTCGAGGAAAATTGTTTTAAGAGTAACGAAGCGCTGTCCGAGTGCAGAGTCACCACCTTTTCAGGTGAGTGCATAGTCACTTTCATCTTACACATAGATATGAAGTATTTAATATAAATTACATGCTATGTGTGCATATTGTCTGAATACTTGCTGTCTATGCTGATGAAAGATTTTTATACATGTTTTAAATTATTTAAACTGTATATTTATTTTATATCTACAAAATGTTGGGGTAAAACATGGGTAGATGTAATAGACGATGTGTGATAAAATGATGAGAGACCTCGATGTTGTTGTTGTTGATTCTGTCATCTAGCGGAGTATGGATGACGACCACAGACTCTTCTAGACAGTCCAGTGGAACGCTAGCAGGCTCGCAACCTGTAGGTGTTTGTGAACGATGTGTTCACCGGTGTACTCCATCCCCCTCATGGTTGCCTTTAGTACATTTATTGCTGAGGAACCCCCTTAGCAGTAGTGTCCATCCCGATGATGATCCTTCGGCTAGGTCCCTTATGATAGGTGTTTAGGGACGTAAAGTGAGGATAACGGGAACGGGTAATCGGGTTATTGTTGGTTGATGAAATTAATAAACTTATTTATTGTGGGTTGAAAACCCTATGTGCTCACCAGGCTCCCAAGCCTGACCCACTCAGTTTCTTGTATTACAGGTAGTGGTGCACGACCATAGATATGATGTTTGGGATGAGAGATTACGGATATAGGCCTGTAGATATGAATAAATGTAGTAAGGCTTATATTGTACTGTTTATGCTTTTGATCTGTATCAAACATGACATCCCGAGGTTTTTAATGAAATACATTTCTATGGAAATGCTTTGATAAATCTTTATCATATTTTATTTTGGGAACAAATTCGGCAACACTTTTATTTAAAATGTTACTCTGATTTTTAAACAAAGCATAAACAAAAATCGGTCTTTTCTAACCGTGAAAATGGGGATGTCACAAAAAGTATTGACATTTATCCCGAAAAATCCTATATTTTCCTTAAAGCTGATTTGTAAACTTGTTTTCCTGAAAAGTGTTGACATTTATCCCGGAAAAACCTATATTTTTCCATAAAACTGAGTTGTAAACTGTTTTTTTGTAAAGTAATCGTATCTATCCCGGAAAATTCTATATTTTCCATAAAACTGAGTTGTAAATTGTTTATTTGTAAAGTAATCGTATCTATCCCGGAAAATCCTATATTTTCCATAAAACTGAGTTGTAAACGGTTTATTTGTAAAGTAATCGTATCTATCCTGGAAAATCCTATATTTTCCATAAAACTGAGTTGTAAACGGTTTGTTTGTAAAGTAATTGTATCTATCCCGGAAAATCCTATATTTTCCATAAAGCTGAGTTGTAAACTTAATTACTCCAAAACCGATAAGTGTAAGTATTTTACCATACTTAAAGCTGAATTGTAGTCTTAATTACTCTAAGATCTAGAAGTGTAAGTATATTACCATACTTAAAGTTGGATTGTAGTCTTAATTACTCTAAGACCGAGAAGTGTAAGTATATTACCATACTTAAAGCTGAATTGTAGTCTTAATTACTCTAAGACCAAGAAGTGTAAGTATATTACAATACTTAAGTTAATGACATGTAGTTTTATTCGTTTATAAAACCGTTTGAAGAGATGTGTTTTCGCGTAAAAATAAGTGTATTGTCAATTTCACGTAAAATAAACGTATTGTCGTTTATCATGTGAGTTTTCATAACCGTGCTAACAAATGATTTGCCTGCTGCAACGTTCTTCAAGCGTCGTTATGTTTGATATTTGTCACCCATAACCTGCCGGTCATGCTGTAGCTAACAACCAGGGTGCGGGGTTATCAATCCCGTATAGATCTATACACAAGTATCACACTCTCCGGAAGGAGACCCGGGTTATAAAACATGACTTCAATGTATACCTAGGTAGGTATAACGAAGACGATGTCTCACAAATTTCCAATGATTTTACGTATTTTTGCAATTAAATCGATTGTATATAAAATTGTTACCACTTTCGCAATAGTTATAAGATATAAAAATAATCGTATTTTTATATAATCGTTTCTTTGCCCTTAAAGGGTAAAATAATAAGAATGTTTTCCAAACTATACCTATTATAGTATAAAAATACATGTTTCGTCGAAAATGATAACCGTTTCATTTGAGCATGTTTTGCATGTAGGTGTTTGTAAACTTGGTAATAACGTTGTTTCGCATATTTGACGTTTTCATGTAATAGATACATAAAATGTAAGAAAACATAAACAATGGTTTGTATATTAACACAAGTTTTCTTGTGTTTTACTTGTATTCCCCCCCTTAAAACATGGAAAAAGTTTATAAAAGTGTAGGGGTATGAACTCACTTGATAAAACGGTGATTTGGGCAGCGCTTCGTTACTAGAAATGATTTTCCTTGACGAAACCGTGAGATTCTGTTGAAAACCGGGCTTTGCGCGGGCCGTGTTTCAAACCGAAAGACTCTTTTCTTGGGGGCTTCGGGTGTTCCGAGCTTTCTTCTAGTGTTAGGGATGTTCCCTAAGCTTCGGGGGGTTTTTAAAGTGGCTTGAGAGGGTGTAAAGTGTGAAAGGAATGGTAAAGTACCAAAATAACCTGAGAGGTCTCGCATCCTATTTATAGTAGTGAACTGGTCATCGGTACGTTGGGCGTACTTGCGAAGCACGCTGCACGTTCCGATACGCGGGGCGTTTAGTGATACGTGGCTTCGGTTCGGTTTCCGTGCTTCGGACATGTCTATGGTGCGAGATACGTGTCCACCATGCGAAGAAGGAGGCGACGTGGCCGACTCCGGACCAAGCTTCTGAGTACGCGGGGCGTAATCTCGTACGTTGGGCGTACGGCTTCGGTCAGACCTCGTATTTTGTGCCTCAAACTTCAAAAATTCATATCTTTCGCATACGAGCTCCATTTTTTACGTTCTTTATATCCTCGTGTAGGTGAGACCGTACTCTACAACTTTCGTTTAGATTTCATTGGCTAATTTTGAATTTATTTTTTAACGTTATCTTTTTAACAGTCCGGGACAGGAAAGATCCGTTAAAAATTCATAACTTCTTCATCCGACATCCGTTTTCGTCTGTATTTTTACCGTTGAACTACTATTGACGAGATATTCGTTCTCATTTAGGTTGTGTCGGCTAAAAATTGCTCGATCTTTAATTCTAATTTCAGGCTGTACAATGCTATGTCGAATCTTAGAAAATTCATAACTTCGTCATACGAAGTCAGCTTCAGATGTTCTTTTTATGCAAGCTTTCGGTTTAACATATACTACGACTTTCATTTAGATCGCTAAGACTAAAAACTAATTTATTGTAAACTCACTTTTTACGACACACAACGTCGTGCCGGTTTTGTCGCGGAACTTTGATAGGCCATAAATTTTTCGTTATAGCTCGGATTTCGGTGTTCTTTATATTTCTTGAATCCTTGTCACGACCACTATTACATTGACTTGAAATAACAGGTTGTTATATTCTAGAATAATCCTAGGATTACCGAATTTTGTATTGCTTCCTAAGGGATCTAGAATATCACTTGAAGATAATTAAGAAACCAAATAATTACTTGATTTAAGATATTGTTATTTCAATCAAGTAAGGCTTATCTATGATTCTTCTAATATATGACTCTTTCTCCTCTAGAGATAGCCGAAAATTTACCACCTCTCTTCTCTCTCTTCAAGTTTCCTAGTTAATAGGGTTGGGTGTGAACCATCAGAGGCACGAGATTTCTAGTGCTCGCTTCCAAAAGTTTTGAAGAAGGTTCTATACTTTTGTTCTATAACAAATCAAAGAGGTATATATAACTTCTTTGACATCCCTAATTTCATGGCCAAAAAAGACCGATTTGTTTATGCTTTATTTGAAAATCAGAGTATACCTTTAAAGAAATATGTTGCGGAATTTGTTCCCAGAAAGATGATAAAGAATTTATCAAAGCATTTTCAAAGAAATGTATTTTCATTATATTAAAAACCTCGGGATGTCATTGTCAATACAGATCAAAAGCATAAACAGAAATAACATAGGCCTTACAACATCTATTTATTCTAGTGGCCTATAATCTATTGATCACTTTTCAGACCATCACTCCTGTGCTCTCTTGCCACTATTTGTATACAAGAAACTGAGTGGGCCAGACTTGGGATCCTGGTAAGAACATAGGGTTTTCAACCCACAATAATTAAGTTTATTAGTTTCATTACATCAATCAACCCGATTACCCATTCCCGTTATCCTCACTTTCTGTCCCTAAAGCATCTAAAGTAAGGTACCTAGCCTAAGGATTTTCATCGGGATGGACACTACTACTAAGGGGGTTCCTCAGTAGCGAGCCTTAAGTAGGTTTATAACACTCGACAAATGTGGAATTTGAAAAGTTTTCTTATTCTTGCACATTTGAAATTGGTAAGTTGTGATGTCTTGGATAAGACAAAGACCAACCAGGACCGATTGTGTAAAGTGTTAAACTTGACAAAAGGCTACACTAACTCTTGAATATTTGTTTGTCAAGAAATGTTTCTTGACAAGAGAATCTTATATGTCAAGGAGTCAGTGGGAGTCTTAATGGTCTTGAAAAGTTTCAAGAACAAATCAAGAGTAAACCTAGTTGATCATCACTAGCACACGACTTGAGGTTTAAAGCCTATCGTGGATGACATACTCTTTTTATGTGTCATTCCAATTGAGTTAACTATGCGTGTGAGTTCTATGAGTTCTCATTTGAATGCATAAAGACAAAGCACCTTGATCAATGGAAAGTAAATTGATATGAAAGGATGAGTTTCTTGGAAGACATGGTGGGCATTCATGTTACCATTAGGCAAGAAATCAAGATTGAACAAGTTCAGTCCATATGGTTTTGGATTTGTCGCAAACTTTCGTTTTGACAAATTCACATGGATAGGAACACATACATCATAAAATCTAAGTGTCATAAGGTTTTCCTCCTTCATGAAAATGATTGTGAGGAAATGCTTTCACTAAGAGAGATTTTAAGAAGATAGAAATTGTGAAAATTGTATTCTCAAATTCAATTATGATTACGGCATCCCTTTTCAGAGTTCGAATTGTGAGATTTGGCAATTGATCTGAACATTTGGGACTTAGTAACATAAATTCTGAATTGTTTAGACACACATGTGAGCTATCTAAGGCAAAGGTGTATGAGCTTAAAAAGCTTAGATAAAGGCTTATCAAAGCATTAGGTATTAGAAATATGAACTTAAGGAATTCAATAAGCATTGTTTTCTAGAAGTTCAATTGTTTTCTGAATACATGTCAAAGCTAGTGGGAGCATAAGTGTTATGGTGGTAAGAAAATAATCGTCATGTTAGTGGGAGCATGATTATTATGGTAAGTATTGCAAGTTAGCAATATTAATTATAGAAAACAAAGATTCATTTTGCAAAGTTGCAAGGGTTGAAAAATTGTTTTGCTATAATTAAGGGAGAGAATATTATACTTCGTTTCAAAATTCTAAACCTTAGATCGAGAAATGTTAATAAATTTAGTCAAGGATACATAGTGCATTCTCAAAATTCGATTATGATTACGGCATCCCTCTTCATAGTTCGAATTGTGGGAACAGGGCACATAAAATATTATGGCAGAAGGATGATGAAGTATCATGTCTTTATGTGAGACATTATGCATCGTGTCCAATACGCTTCGGGTATAGGATCGATTGCATATGCTATAATATTTGACCATTCTAAAATTTTCCAAATGCCTAGGGCATTAAGAGGGAAAAGGGACTAGAACTGGTTTTGACTAAAATAATTAAACAACTATCAAAGGACGATCTGAGGTTCACTGAGGATTTGTCGCTTATGAGTAGTTGGAAGTATAGTACTGGATGGACTATATTGACATTATTATGAATAGATAAGATTCTATTAAGAATGAGTTGTCATATGGCAAATATGGAAATGTTTCCATTAATGGGAGTTGGATATTAAGAAATATGTCTAGATTAGAAACTTTTATGCGAGAAGCATGTTCAAAGGAATGTACTTTGAATGTGAGACTTCACGTCTATGGAATTGTCTTGTAACAATTTCCGATAGAATACCTTGTAATTTCATTAGCCGGGTCTTGGTGACTTTTGTGCTATGACATTACAAAAGAATCATTGCATAAAATGTTAGAATCTGACATATTCTAAAAGTGGCAAAAATTTGGTATTCTTATACTAATAATAAGGATTGGGGATTGTGAAATGAGTTTCATTGGAAAAGTTTTCAATTGATCTATTTCACAAAGTATGGACCATAGGAAACCAAAGTGTGTATGCTTGGAGCATGGGACAATTGTGGTTATAATTCGAGTAATAAGTTGATTTTCTGAAACAGTAAGCAATGAATAATGAGTAATCAATATGGTGTTTAAATAAAAGTGTTTTTATTTACGCTCAAAAGTTTTGGGACCATATAGGATTAATATTATTATTGCGTTTCATTTTTCATGTTTTGACTTCCAGAATAACTAGGTTATTCGAACCTCCACAGTCGGTCATACGTTGGAAGTAGGTATGAAGGAAGACTGTCATGAATCTGTCTGTAGATTGTCTAAAGTGTTTAGACATAGCACAAGTTTGCTGCAGAGTTCATGAGTGCTTTGATAAGATTAAAGTATTGGATTAAACCCACACTCACTTGAATCACTTCATGGTTTTATCACGAGTGATTGGTGAGACGATAACATTGTATATTCTTGAAACCGAGACGTGTGAGTTGTTATTTGCTGGTCGGTTGCACATTGATGATAAGTAAACACACCAGTAACTTGGTGTTATAAAACTTATTGTTGTGTGTGATTCGATTAGTAGGTGCAAGCAAGCATTTGAGTCAAAGTTTATCCATTCCTTTTACCCAAGGTGGGATAAAAGCGATATCTGTGGGCCCCTCGATGATTTAGTGATGACAAAGGAAAGTGCTCGGTCGGGCCAGGATTGATTTAATTTGTTCAATTAGTCAGTCGTCATAAATCGAAAATCGGGAAACGACACATAGACTGAGAGAATTATTTCAATCCATCTCTCATGTCTATACGATATCTCGTAGAATGGAGGAATATATGATCCCTTGTCTAAAGGACACGCGTATCTGATAAGATCAGAGTTGACAGTAGCTTTTGGAAGCTACGATTGCTGATCAGGTTCTGAAGTCATACGCGGAATAGTTATTAGACTTATCCAAGTGGGAGACTGTTGGATTAGTGTCTAAGTCCATAACTATTTTGGTATGTACTTGACCCGATTGTGAGCATGGTCCTTTTGGGTTGCCTTCACACGGGTGACTAGACAGGATGACAGTTGAGGAGAGAGGTTGATTAGGGCATAAATATGATTTATTTATTATATTATATGAATAATATATTAATTTGGAATCATATTATTAATTAGTATTTAATCAGAAATTAATTAGGAATTAATTTTGGGATTAAAGGAATTAATTAAAAGTACAGGGGTTGTTTTATAATTATTTGATAGTTGAGACTTTGGGCTATTGGATCACCTTTATTAAGGCTTGAACGAAAATCCTAGAAGGATCTAGGAGTTTTCGTCCAAGGGCTTAAGGAAAGGAGTCCATGGACTTGCTTAGGCCCTAAGCTAAGGGATTAGGGTTTCCACCTTGAAACCCTAACTAGCCTCAAGTATAAATAACACCCTAAGGCACTAGAATTCGACCACCCCCTTGAGAAAACCCTACTAGGGCCGAATTTGGAGCTTAGTACCTTTCCTCCTCTCTCTCACATTCATCCTCTCACTCAAAGTGTGTTTGTGAGCCATTAGAGGTACTACACTTGTGGTACTTGCTTTCAAGAGCTAAGGAAATTCAAGGAACTAGTTGTTATTGCTATATAACAACAAAAGGTATGTATTCTATTCTCCTATGTAGATTTCGAAAATTAGAGGAGAATTCCAGGTTTCTTTTTGTGTTCATAAAGTTGTATGTCTAATAGTGAAAACATAGATCCAATTAGGGTTGCATGCACACATAGGATTGTTTATATAAAACCTATCAATATATATATATATATATATATATATATATATATATATATATATTGTCACAACTGGGAAATTTTGGAACCAACAAGGTCTAAACCCTAACCAAGCATAAGTGAATTCACAACATAACTTGATGCAATGGAACTTTAAAAACCAAGAGAGCATGCTTATACAAGTTCATATGTATATACACTTGTGATAGCCAAGTTGTAATGAACCTTTGAAAGGCAAATGAAGTCAACAAAACATCAAGGAATCAAAGGAGTCAACACAAGTCCAAGTAATAAGTATATATGCATATTATTGTATATTACTTAAGGGTTTCAATTTTTAGAATGTTGGAACACTATTGAACTGAAAACTACTTCATGGACTCACATAGGACCGAAAACTCAATGTCTAAAGCCCATTAGGGCCAAAAACCCAACCTTTTGGGACCGAAATCCCTTCTTTAAGGTCCATTAGGACCGAAATCACTCTTTTGTGAGTGATTTAGGATGATTTCGGTCATGTTGGGCAGCAAACACTTTCTTTTGGCCGAAAACACTCTTAAATATATAGATATCTTATCCTTATTCAGCTTCCCAATGTGATAATCCCATTTACCAACGTAAACCTCACATCACCTCCTCATAAATTACATCCTATTTAAGATACATAATAGAGATCATTCGTCACATTTCACACATCCAGTAAACGAAAACATCCTCATTTCTCTCTCAAATAGCAAGCCATATTCCTTCCATTCTCAAGAATCAAAGACCAAACTTCCCTGGAACATATATTTGAATCTCCATCCTTAAGATACTATTGTAAGTATTCTTCATATTATTTAGTGTTTAAGAAACACTTATGTTATTAAGACCATCTTATTCACACATTATTATGTGTTTAATACCATTAGGATTATGATATCCTTCTTGTATTCTAGCTCGAAGTTCATCGTTTCTATCTCGTTATCAAATACCGCGACCACACATAAGGTGAGTTCATACCCCCACATTTTTCCAAACTTTTCTATGTTTTTTTTTTTTTTGGGGGGGGGGGATACAAGTAAAACACAAGAAATCTTGTGTTTAAAAATATAAATCGTTTATTATGTTTTCACGTACTTTATATATATTTTACACAAAAATGCTAAAATCGTTACTACCAAACTTATAAACTCTTACGTAAAAAGTTGAGAAAAATACAAAAGTTTTACAATTTCATCGAAACATACATTTTTAAACTATAATAGGTATAGTTTGGGGAACATTCACGTTATTTTACTCTTTTGGGTCAAAGGAATAATTATATAAAAATATGATTATTTTATACATTGTAAACACTATAAAAGGATAGTACATACGATAACAAGGACAAAAAAACTTCAACACATTTTATGTAAACTAGTTAATACATGATTATGAGCCACTCCTTCGTTGTACCAAACATGGTACCCGTTAAATTCCTGAATTATAACCAGAGTCTCCTGGAGGGAGAGTGTGATTTTGTGTATAGATCTATATGGGACTGATAATCCCACACCTTAATTGTTAGCTACAGTTAGGCCGACAGGCTTGGGGTGACAAATGTCATAACTTTCCGACGCCCGAAGAACGTCGTGCAGACCATTAGTCATATTAGTATGGTTGTAATGAACACTCGCAATAAGCATTAACTAAATATTTACGTAATGATATATTTTCAAACGGTCTTAGAGGGGCATTAACTCTGTGATTACTTAGTATATACATCAGAGTTATATAAAATTAATGTCCGGTAGATAGTGGAATGTGTGATTTCCGCCTTATTTCCTGTTCCTTGTTTGGTTATGGGCTTAGGGCAGAATCACCCATTCGACTGTCTGTTCGATCTCGATTTTAAATAACTCGTATGTATTAAGTGATCATAGGATAGTATTAACATAACATCTGGTTTACAGTGCAAACACGTCTTCAGCTAGTTTTACTTATGAATAAAACTGCGTATCATTAAATTAAGTATGGCAATTATACTTGTACTTTTCGGTCTTGGAACGTTTAAGACTACAATTCGGTTTTATGGAAAATATCGGATTTTCCAGGATAAACATCATTATTTTACAAGCAAACAGTTTACAATTCAACTTTATGGAAACAAAAACGATTACTTACTCTTAGGTTAGGACCATTATTGTTGATACAATGATTTCTTAGTTTATACATCAGGGTTATATATAAATAATATCCGATAGGCAGTGGAATGTGTGATTTCCGCCTTACTTCCTGTTCCTTGTATGGTTGTGGGCATAGGGCTGAATCACACTATCAACTGTCTGTTCGATATTTGTTTATATATAACTAGTATAAACTAAGGAACCATAGTAGGAACCAATATGGGTCACATCACTTATATAAATTCAAAGCGTCATATTTTATTCTTTAAGCATAGGAAACATATATATATATATATATATATATATATATATATATATATATATATATATATATATATATATATATATTAGTCTTAAGGCCTAAGACTACATTCCATTCTGAAGGAACACACTCATCACATCTAAAAGGATCATTATTGTTAACCCTGTGATTACCTAGTGAATACGTTAGGGTTATATATAATGAAGATCCGATAGGCAGTGGAATGTGTGATTTCCTCCTTACTTCCTGTTCCTTGTTTGGCTGTGGGCTTAGGGCAGATCCACACATTCAATTGTCCATTCGATCTGGATTATATATAACTTGTATTCACTAAGTTATCGTAGAAGGAACTGGTATGGTCACATTACTTATCATTACTTATTAAGAAAATATAGGATTTTCTAGAGGAGCACACGAACATTTTCAAGGAACAAAGAACTTATTTTCTAAAAGAAAATGCTTATGAACTCACCAACTTAAATGTTGATACACTTTCAAAATCACTTGTATTCTCAGGAAACTAGTAGACAGGTACACGGACAGGTTTCGAGAAGACGAAGCATAGTAGCTTCAAGTCTTTGTTTTGCTATTTACTTTTGGAGTCAATCATATGTGAATCGAATACAATGTAAACTCTATATTATTAATACAATGATTGTTGTTGCTTTGATTACTATTATACAATTGTTGTGATACTGTACATGACGTGCTCCGCCCCCGAACGTTTCCGTCGTTCCGGTTTGGGGGTGTGGCATATATTGTTTATAAGTTTATAATAACGATAATAAATTTAAACCTAAGCTATACTTAAAGTAGGGTAAGCATAACTCACTTACCGGGAGGTTTGCTAGTAATGAACAACCATTTCATTTCGAAAGAAAGTGTTTACAATGTGTGTGTTCACAAAACATAGAATTCATACACAAATAACAAAACAAGACTTGAAGCTATAATGCTCCATCTTCTGAATCCCCAGCACGAGCACCTGTCTAATAGTCTCCTGAGAATACAAGTTATTTGAAAGAGTTGATCAGCAATTAAGCTGGTGAGTTCATAAGTTTTTAGTGATATGAGTAAGTTGTAAAGTGTTGTTGAAAATGTAGATGTAAAATGGTGTTGAAAATGTAGTTGTAAAATATTGTAAGTTGTAAGTTCTGTTTTGAAAAGTTCGTCTGTTCCTCTAGAAAATCCTATATTTCCTACTTTGATGGAAGTTTGAGTAAAATGACACTACAACCCTTTCTATGGGTACGAAGTGGGTACAAATTATATAAGACTTAGAGTAAACAAACAATCGATTGTGCGCATCTGCCCTAAGCTCACAACCAAACGAGGAACAGAATTTAAGGCGGATAGCACACATCCCATTGGTTATTAGATCATCGTCATATATAACCCTGGTGTATTCACTTGTTACTCATGGAGTTAATTGTAATGGTTCCTTTATATCTATGAAAGTTCTTTAAGAAAACCTATTTTTCTTATAGTAAAATGGTGATCACTGTGACTACTTTTATAATAGCTTAGTTTATACTGCTATATATAATCTAATATCAGATAGAAAGTTAATTGAGCGAATCTGCCCTAAGCCCACAACCAAATGAGGAACAGGAAGTAAGGCGGAAAGCACCCATCCAAATACCTATTGGGTATTAGTTTTATATATAAACATGGTGTATAAACTAAGGTATTATAGAGTTACTCACCTAAGGTCCTTTAAATTGTACTGGTTTAATAAAATGGATTAAACCCTTTACTGGGAAGTTTCTAGTTTTGTATACCAAAAGTACTGATTTTGGAAAGTATGTTTTGTACTAGAAAAACTATGCTTTGACTCTGTGTCCTATAACCTGACCCATACCTGGTACCCTTATGATGACTTAATGTATAGTAAGCATACATATATATAGAATCGGGTAGAAAATAGATTGGGTGAATTCGTTCCAAGCCCACAACCAAACAAGGAACATGAAATGAAGCGGAGAGCACACATCCTATTACCTGTCGGACTCTATTGATATATATATATATATATATATATATATATATATATATATATATATATATATATATATATATATATCCTGTGATGTATACATTAAGGAATCATAAGACTAGCATTATGGTCCTTTCTTTTAAACGTAGCCTTCTACCAAGGCATCTTCTGTTATGTGCTAGACTCGACTGTTCCGTTTGTCGTTTGTAAAAATGTATATTTTCCCTAGTTTATAACTATCTTGACTCGAAAATAGTTTGAGTTTGACTTTCAAGTGGTACTGTCACTTTATGAAAGTAATGGGAAATGTAAGTACACAGTTCTCGTTTATAATGACATGCGGATGTACTAATGACCTAAAAACATATTTGTTTTATTACGGTCATAATGTGAAGGCTAGAACCCCTACTAAACGCTCTCCCTGTCAAGAGATTAAGGGAACCAAACGCGACCTCTGCAAATTCTTGCAAGCCGTGTAATTCACATTAAAGTTATATGATCATGTATACCCAATATAACTATCACCTTTTGTTTAAAACAATGAGTTAGTGATTCATTGGTATAATTAGATCTTGTATGTGTTCTCATGCTATAGCAACCTAACTTGTTTGTTTTGTACTGTATATTGTACGTTCTGTTTGTTTCTCGTAATTGTGTGTTCTCTCTGTATGGTATTGTTTGTTTCTCTTCACTGCGTGTTTGACTCATGTAAGAACTGACTCTTTGTGTGCTTCATTGTACTAGAAGTAATGAATAGCATTCTCCTAAACTATACCTATTATAGTTTACTAATGTTCTACTTGGACTGTTACTGAAAAGACTCGTTTATCTACTAAGTTATGTTTGTATTTTAAAAATGGAGTTTTGTATAACTATAAAGTAACATAACTTTAAAAGAGTTTTTGAAATGTTTTGACAACTTATAAATGACACAAGTAACATTTTGAAAGATGTTTATAACAAACATTTACACAATTATCATTGTGTTCAACTTGTATCCCCCCCCCCTGAAAACAGTTAAAACAGTTAAAAGATTCATTACGGGGTATGAACTCACCTGATGTGGGTGATTCAAACGGGTATGCGTGTAAGGATGAGAAGTTCCACGAATGAAGTCCCGAGACTCAATAAGTCCTAAATGACATATAAGGACACATATTGACATGAATATAGTGTTTATAAACAACTATATGAAAGGAAACACCTTTCGGGACTAGGAAACACCTTGACTAAGTGTTGGAATCACATGTGATTCAACAAAGGAAAGTGAAATGGCACTAACATGTGTTTACGGCCATGGGTTTACGGCCCAAGGGAGTTTACGGCCGTAAACGCATGGTCAAACATGGATAAGAGTGAGTTTGAAGGCTAGGGATGCTTTAGGAACTTTTGTTCTATACTTATATGAGAAAGACCCACCCATATGAGGCCCTTGATGAGTTTACGGCCAAGCATGGAGCTTACGACCGTAATCTCATAGACCTTATGAAATGAGGGTGGTTTAAGGTCATACAATCATCAAGGAAGAGTTCTGGGTCACTTGCCTTGCATCTAGGAGGGTTTATGGCCCAAATGGCCACCTTAAAGGGGTTTACGGCGTTGGGAGATGGTCTGGCCGTAAACTCCATTTGATCTTGTGTTCTTGATGTTTTCAAGTCTCTAAGTATGGATACTAACTAGATATGAAGTATAGGGAAGAGTACTTACGATCTAGAAGCTTAAAATGGTCGGTTTTGGCCAAGAACACTAGTGTGTCATCTTGGTGTTTCTTGAAGATCTAAGAAAACATGATTTCCATGGATGAATCATGAGGATGAAGCTAGTTAAGAAGGATTAACAACAAACTAGAGAAAGAACACTTACATAAATGAAGATCTAGGAAGAAATTTGGATGATACTTGAGAGGATTTGAAGGAAAATCGGCCAAGGAATGAAATAATGACTAGAAATGGCCAAGTCTCACCTATAACCACTTGAGTTTACGGCCACATGAGTTTACGGCCGTAAACTCATGGTCTTGTGGCCGTGAACTCATTTAGATGAGGTTTAGGTTTGCTTTGCTACACTGTGGTTCTAGCAGGTACTTTCTGACACTTAATCCTTAAGTGTATTAGGCTCAAAACTCCTTAGGATGACCTTTAACCGGGCTAGAACTCAGTACTAATGAGTTTGACACTCATTTGAGTTGATTGACTGGGCTTTAAAATCAAAAAAATTTCCGGGTTGTCACAGTTTTGTTTAACATTTGTGTATTTTGCTTAAAAGTTGGTTTTAGATAATAGTTTGTGATAAATGTTGTTTTGATTGTTAACACAGACATCATGACATGTTATAATGTGTTTGTAATATATACTCTTTAATCCTATTTCTACATTTATTTTGAATGATAATATAGTATATTATTTGGTAGTATGTTGGATTTAAAAATATATATATATATATCTGTAAGAACAAAACGTAAAATGTTGTAGAAATGAATGATGTGAATAGTTTGTGGTTATTATTAGTGAAAGTTGTTGATTGTGTAATCTCTTTGTTTGTTGTATGATTGTGTAAAAAAATGTCCAACCGAGAGGTCTCGAGTTCAAGCGTTTTTTCATCATTCTTTCCATTTCATCATTCTTTCCATTTCTTTCAAAGTAATTGTATCTCTTTATGTTTGTTGTATGATGTAAATTATGAGATTTTGAAGCTAAGTTTCTATTGAAATTTATCTTACTTTTCACCAACTTACATGGATAATTATTTCCAAATTGCTAATTTTAGGGGTTTATATGTTTGATTTGATTCAATTAAGTGAATTCAAATTGATTTTGATTTTTGAAATATAGATCTAAATAGTATAAACCATATTCATTCAATCAAATCAAATTACAATTCGGTATGATTGGTCTTTACAATTCGATTTTCAAGAATTAAGATATTTGAGAAAAAATATATATATTAATATTAACAAGTTTAAATCCTAAATCTATTCATTTTTTTTATATATATATAAAGGACTTTAGGCTTTTTATTTGAGCCATGCCTTCTAAAATAACTAAAAACAAACTCTAATAAATTAACAAATGATTAAAAATTTATATTATGGACCTTGTTAATTTTACTCATTTTATATTTTTCTTGGCCATGCTATTGGATATATTTTTGTTGACGTGACATGTCCACGCTAATAAAAAGAAATGGAAAGAATGATGAAAAAACGCTTAACTCGAGACCTCTCGGTTTCTCCCTTTCACTTACTAATTCCTTAAAAGAGGTATGTGAGAATCGCAATGAAATGTTAAGGTCTATGAGATCATATGAATAGTTATTCATATTTTTACTAATGGATTAAGAATAACAATACGTATCACGTTTGTTTTAAGTATCAATGTTTATTATTATTATTATTATTATTATTATGGATAGCTATATAAAAAACAACTTATAATTTTGTAGTAAAAGATTCAATCTCATTTTCTATGTACAAGAGTTAAACAAAACAAAAGTAAGTGTGAAAATTGTTTCGACATGCGCCTTACCTTAAGTAGCGTTATATATATATATATATATATATATATATATATATATATATATATATATATATATATATATATATATATATATATATATATATATATATATATATAGTAGGTTATAACCCGTAGAAACCACGGTCGATATGATTAAAATTTATATAAATAAAAAAATTAATGCAAAAAAAAAAAATCATAACATATTAGCATGAATTAATTTGATAAGTAGTACACAACATTGGAGGTGATGAGTTTTAGAATTATTTTGATAAGTTATATTACAATTTTACCCTTTAATGAGTCTAACCCTTAATGAGGTATGCGTATTGGACATACGCATTTGTTCCTACGGCTGTAAAAAAACTTGTTCGATTTCTAAATCACAAGACCGACGTATTACTTCCAATGAGACCTCTACCAGTGGACTTTGCTTAGGCCATTATCAAACATATATAAGTAGTTGATTTATGTATGGTGTTTAGTTGTATCGAACATTGTTTCCAAAGGCTCTTTCATGAGTATTGTTTTGAGAAAATTGGCAATTTTCAAAAAATCTTTATGTTTTTGCACCCTATTACGTTTTCTAGACCATTTTTGCAAGGTGTAATCTACATGACCTAACCATAATCCTAAATTTCAATTCATAAAAAAATAAGTAGCAATAAACACTTAAATACACACACAACATGAAATAACATTGTATTATAGTTTATTTTACAATATTAGCATCGTACTTGCATTTCTTTTAAAATAAACAACAATATAAGCTGTATTCCTGGCTACTTTCATACATTGTTAAATAGAAAATTAACAAAATGAAAATTCTTTAATAAAAATTAAAATAAAGGACCTTTTTTTAATTTAGAATACGTTTGAGTTTGTCCCATTTTGTGATTGTCCTTTTTTTACATCATGCAATGTACTTTCAAATTACATTTTTATTTTATGGTTAATTTCTAATACAAAAAAAAAAATTTATCAAAGCTCAACATTATATATTACATATTAGAGTTTAAATCACAAAATAGTTTAAGGTTAATTGCTAATTCACAAAAAAGGACAAATTATCAGGTCAACAATATATATGTATTCTAAATACAAATACAACAGTGGAGCGGCCTTTGTCTTTTTCTGATTTTAAGACCACATTATCCATTATAATGGTTATTTGTATTTAATATTAATTCCAAAACCCAAACAAAGGGTAAGATGGACAGGTTTTGTCATTAAATTGGGAGAACCACTTTGCTGAAACGGCAACATGGTCATTTTTTGTAATGATCATTATTTGTCATTCAAATGGGAGAAACTAAATGGCAAAGTTAAATCCCAAATATAGTCGGGAAAAAATGATTAAAAGCACAAAAACATAAATATGAGAGATCGAATTAAAAATAGTATGCAACAAAATCATAGAACATCAAAGTCGGGAAATTAAACTACAGCAAAAGGGTATTCTGGTAATTTTTCCAAATTAACTCATTTATAGGAATACTTCCTCATTACTCACTGATGAAGGATTTTTTTGGCTGCCACATTTATTTGTTTTGGCTGCCGGTGATAAAAATTAAGAAGATCTAGTTTCAACCTCCAATTGAAATGAAACCTAACTAATTAAATATAGATATTGAAAAAAAACGAAATCAAACTAATGGCACAGAATTTGAAAATGTTCCAAACCCTGGAAAGAATGAGAGAAAAAGTAGAAGCTTTTGAGAATCCTTAGGATTAATTTCACCATCTTCAGCTCTTATTAAACCAAAATCAATAAAGCTTGTTGATGTCTTTAAAACAGAACGGTCAAAACTTTAAACTATCATCAAGTCTATATACAATGCAACAAAAAATCAATTATGGAATAAAATCAATGACAAAGAAACATGCATATCCTATTCTCAATCAAAATTAAAATTCATTAGCCTTTAATTCATCCAAAAAGAAAGCAATTAGAGCAAACAATCAATAAAGGTTCAAATTCGTTACCAAAAGCCGACAAATCATGATGCAGCTACATAGTAGGGGATGACATAAAGCATTTTGGTAAGATTTCAAAGCAATTGCATGTTTTGGCTACATCAAGAAACCTTAATTAAAATAATGAATTGAAAAAGCTAAAGAGGAAAATTACTAACCTAAAATCGAGATTAAGAACTTCAAGGTGCAAGTCTTCAAACCTGAGATATATAAAAAAAATCAAACCTGAGATATAAAAAAAAATCAAACGTGAGATATCACAAGAAAAGAAAATTTGAACCTGATCCAAGAAAAACAAATTAACTTATGTTTAAAAATGTTCTAGCCAATACATCAAACAAAACACATCGAACCTAGTTCAAGCAACACAAATCAATTTAGGGCTAAAAACCAAAAATAAAAATAAAAATTTGAACCAGGTTCAAGTTATGAACTACATGAGAGCGAAAAAAACCCATCTCAAAGGCCATCAGAGATAGCGATCGAAAAGCAGACGAAAACATAATTGCTAAATTTGTCTGAATTCGTTTAGAAATGCAATCGATATCCTTAATCATTAGACAATTATGATAAAAAGGGGAAAATTAGAAATCAGGATCCCTAATTTGTTGCCTAAAATCTCTTAGCTGATTTATAGGGATATTTATTGGGATATTAGATTGGTAAACAATGATATGTATTTCAAACTGAGAGGGTGAAGATGAGCGGAAACAGAGATCGAAGTTGGGCGGGAAAATCAGTCAATGATTTTATGTGGTAGTGACACGTGTCATGGTGGTTTAAAAAAGTGTCATGTGGCAGTTTAAGGACTCTTTTATTAAGAAATACTAAGTTATAACTCGTGGAACCCACGGGTGTTAATTTTAAATATATTAAAAAAATTAATTATGTAATAAAATAATATATCATTAATTTAGAAAAATTATAAATTGTATTGTATTTTTTTATTAAGTTTATCATTTGTAAGTATTTACTAAGTATGTAAATCCAATTATTTGATAAAAGTCATGAGTTTTTATAATAGAACATACATTTGAGTAAAGAGAAATAAACACAAAAAATCGTTGAAATTGAATTGCTATAAAACAAACAAAGCATTTCAGTAATGCAATTAACATAAAAAAAAAATACAATACATATTTATAGATAAATTAATAAATATGATGGATGAAATGTGGTTTACTAAAAGTGACTAAGTATGTTTATCCTAAATTGATATACTTTTGATAAAATAAAATATGAAGAAATAAAATTTATATTAAACACAATTAATATTTGTAAGATGTAAACCCAAGACAATAAATATACTTTTTTATTGTTATTAAAGTAGAAATTAGTTAATTATTTATAAAGTTTGACGAGCACAAGATATGATTTTTAACATGAAATAAATATTAGTTTTAAAAAACATTGATTCAAAATAAAAAGTTCATAAATTTTTGTTAAATATTCAATTTAAATGTAATAGTTATTTGTAAATTTGTAGTATTATGTTGCTTAGTACGTTTCAAGAAATGGGTCGTCTAAACCACATACCTAAATTTCACTAAATGGGTTGACCCTAAATCACATACCCTAATTATACGGATGAATCCTCCATTTACTATATCCAACAATCCAATGTCCTAATCGATCCCTATTTGATCAAGTTTCATAACCGAATGATTATGAGTGAATCATATCGACAGTATGGAATCTCCAACGGCGATCTTCCGATTATGTCAGACACCGACGAGTTTCAGAGTTCAGACACTGTTAGTCTTCTACGGTTGTGCGACAACCTCTCATCGGTGTTGCATCTGGAAATGAGAAATTACGTTTAGTCGTTTGGGTTTCCGGTTGATTGCAATAGGTGGCGGGCCACCGCTCATATTATAGATTAGTCGGTGGAGTCCGCCAGACTTATCTGATACTTTCAGACGTCGGACGACAATTGATGTTAAGTTTCCGGCACCTGATTGAGTTCGTTAGAAAGATGACAGGGTATGGGCTAACGGATCCAGTGAACAGAAAAGAGTATTTTGATTACTCGAGGATTCAAGGTACAATTGATATTGAGGTAAGCCTTTACATTATCAAATAGTTGGTGTTCAATACAATATACTAATTCTTATGAACTTGACACAAAAATAGCAACGCATATTCTCAATATTCATTGAATAAACGACAATGAAAGAACCAGTAACACATTCAATTTATACATGTTACAGGGATCATTTTTGTAATTAATATAGCTATTTTGAGAAAAATTTACTTATCTGCAATTATAGTTTAACGGGAACTATCTTTTTTTCAATTTATACTTTACAGTGAGCATTTATAGGGACCATTTATGAATTCAATAATCCTTCGTGTTATATGAATATGTAGTTATTTGACGCCTTTCAGAAAAGCATAAGAAGATAACTAAATATGACAGAATCATGAAAAAGACAATAATGCCCTTTAGTTTAGTTTTACACCAAAACTTCAAATAATCACACCGAATTTTGCTATCCCTTGAATTGGAGAAAATAGAATTATATATTTGTTTATTAGATTTGCTGCAGTAGAAAACAAATGGCAAGGAAGAAAAGCAAAGACGGAAAAACTTGAAAGAATGCTTATGTATGCGAAGGTGATGAGCCGATTATATTTTTAATCTCAAATAATATGTGAATGATGATTACAATTGATGAAGATACAATTGAAAAACTGAAGGGATCATGTTTTTACGATATTTAAGGTAATAAGGTGCATGATTTTTATTGATGATAATTAGGGTGTTATATATTAAGGGGTAAATTTATGTAGATACCAAATAAAATTGAAATGTTCCTGATTTTCTGGGATTTTTTTTTCTAAACTATATATCTTATTCTTTGTTATATGCAGTAAAAAACAAATACATAATAACAGAACAACGAAATAGAGTTGATTGTTGTTAGTTGTAACTTGCAGTAAATACAAAACACAAGCAGAAAACACGGAATGAAATAAAGAACAATGACAAATTCAAAAGGCTAACTTGATTTGCAATGTGTTGCAGAAGGCTGACTATATGAACTTCAGAAATGTGAAACAATGGACGATAGAGGGGACTAAAATCGGGTGAGAATGATGAACATTTAAATAGTAATATGAATTTAAATGAAATCATAAAATGATATTATCCTGTTAAATATGCCATCTTTAATGCATTTCCTTTTATAAATTTGAATGCAGGTAAAAGCTTTAGCTGAATTTTAATTTATTTGCAAGTAAAAGCTTTATTAGAATTTGAATTTATATTCATGTTTACTTTATATAAAAAAAATGGTAGCAAGGAATGTAAGGGCAATTTCGGAAATTCAGAAAGTACACACATACAAACACATACAGATACTGAGATACACACACATACAAACATGCACACACACATATGCATACGTTATTTCTGAATTATAACATTGGACTTTCAAAGTACAATGTTAAAAAAAGAAAAAAAATTAGTAAAGTAGAAAGTTTTCTATCAAAAGTATGGCTTAAATAACAAAAATATATGCAGTTATCGAATTTGTACAAATGCATGAATTCAGATTGTCCTGTAAAAGAAAGACTGAACAGGATTTCAGATTGCTAACATTGTGCAGTTGTTCCTGTCGTCGAGGATGAATATGCAGTAAATGATCACAAAATCAAGGAAATTATAACTGGTACTGACAGGAAGGATTGAAGAACTTACGTTAACAACTTGATTTATTGAATAAATTATTTTAAAACAAATAAAACTGAGAAGGTACAGTGAAGAAGAACTGAAGAAGCATACCGTTTGCAAAGAATTCTTTGAAGCAGAATCGTGAACAAAATAGAAGCGTATAGATGGTATAGTAGTATATATTTCGGTATGCATTTATTTGGTGCATATTTTTTGGGATTTAATGACTGGAAATTAATCAACTTCCAATTAGAATAAACAAACTTCCATATTTTATTGGATATGACGAATTTGAAATTTGAATTTACGATTTTTGCATATTATTTGGAAATCTTTTATAAATTTTAAATTGTTGAATGCATTTGATTGGTGCATATTTTTTCAGATTTATTGATTGTATATGATATATGAATTTGAGGGCATTTACGCAAATGTAGATGAAGAAAAGAAGCGGGAAAACACGATTTAGGGGGCTGGGAGAGTGACACGTGGACATATTCTACTTATTTATTAGGATAGGGGATATATATATATATATATATATATATATATATATATATATATATATATATATATATATATAGTGTTAATTAAAAAATGTAATTAAAGTACATTAGTTATATACATTTTGTAATTAAGGTAGTGTTGACTACAAAAAATGTTGTTTGGTTCACCCCGATAAGACATGTGTATTATACCAGAGAGGTCTTGAGTTCGAGCTTCTTTTTCACTATTATCTATGTTTTTTATAAGATGCTAACATGATTTGCTATGTCAACAAATAAATTATCAATCAAAATGAACACAGACAAAGATATATTTTGATTAAAATTAACTAATTACGTAAAAATTATACGGTAAAATCGAAAAAGAAAACATATGTGGGTGAGGCCATAAAACTTTGAAAAAACTTAAAGGGGTTTTTCAAAGAGTTTCATTTTAAAATAAATAAAAAAACCGTAAAAATGTAAAATTAGAAAGTTAGAATAAAAATTATAGGATAAAAAAAAGGCACTTTGAAAATTCAAATGACTTGGGACATCTTCGATACATAGTTTTTGAGAGTTTTTAGTTTTATGAAAAAGCTAGAAAAAAGAAAAAAATATTTTACACAATAAGAGCTTGTAGATTTTAGTTTAAACAAAAAAGCTATAAATCGAAAAGCTACTTGAAATAACGTTTAACAAAAATCACTTTTATGTTTTTTTAAATTGACTTAACTATCTTTTTTCTTAAATTATATTTCTATTTTATATTTTACAAAGATGTCATTTTATGTAATTTACAGGGAAATCTGCGAAAAAGTCCCAAAGTTTTTCCCCAGTGTATGATTTAGTCCCAAATTCAATTTCATTAATGAAAAAGGACGGGTTACCGGCTATTACACTCACTTTAGTCCTTTGAACCGGTAAACCTTTGATTAGCCGGTTACCCAAGCTTTTAAAATCTCTCTTATGTGTTTCTCCTTCTCCCCCCTCTCTTTCTCTCGTTTTATTTGCAGGTGGGTAACCAAAATTGTGAAGATAAACAAGAATATACCTCTATTTCTCTCGTTTGTTCACAAAGGCCATATGGAGTTCCTCTCATTTGATTTGTAGGTGGGTAACATGTGAGATGGTGGTGTTTTACGGGAGGAGATATGGAGATGGTGGTGTTCTACAAGCTTCTCAACACTGATCTACTCAAATGTGTTGATTCGGTGATTGAAATCAACCCATATATACACTAGATCCTCTTCGTCTTCAAAACAATCCATCATCTTCCTAATGTCTAATTTCCTTTTTTTTCTGATTCTGATTCATAATTAGGATTTTAGGTTACCCTCCATTAACCTTCCCTTTCACCCATTCCTCTATAAAACCCCTCCATGGTGTTCTACAAGCTTCTCAACACTGATTTGGTCAAACTTTTTCCCTGGTCAATGGTCCATAAAATGGGGAAGAATTGGAATTCGGAGTTAGTGATGGCGGTGGAGTGGGAGGTGGAAAGGGTTGAAGCAATGGGATTCCAATGTTTCTTTGTACATTGAGGGGTGGTTTAAGGGCAAAAACGGGGACAGAAGAAGAAGGTTGTTTCATCAATGGTGAAGGTGAAGGTGAAGTCGAATGGAATTGGGATGGGGGAAGGGTTGTCACGATATGGTAATGGAATTGGTTTTGAGTTGTGGTAAGTTGGAATGGAATTGAAGAATCCTTAGGTACATCTGTTGACCAGGAGTTAGTCAAACCTGGTTCCAATGGTCCTTTAGTTACAACAGATGTAGGTACAACTTCAAGTTCACTAACAAACCTCATCATTTTCTCAGAAGCACCTCTAATAGCAGAAACTTCTTGAAGGGGATAAAGACCATCTTTAACAAAAACTTCAGTTTATGGGTTCTTGAATAGACCCATGATTGACCTAATAATTTCTTTGATTGTTGAACATCTTTTATAGAAACTGCAATTTGAGTCATGGGTCGACCTATGACTGTAATGTTGTTCCATGAATAGACCCATGATACCTAATAATTTCTTTGCTCTATTGTTGTTTTCTACATATTTAGCACATATATTATCAATAGAGATAGAGATAAGAAATGTATTGAATATATGTGTTTGTAGAAGAATGAATGGGAGATTACCACAGGAAGCAACAAATTCTTGCTTCGATCTTACTTCCATGTGAAAAGGTAACCTGAGGGAAGAGGTAACCTGCTGAAAAGGTAAAAATGGTTAAAGTGATTATATTACCCAGTTTCCTGTCCTTTTTTGTTAATGAAATTTAATTTAGGACTAGATCATTAACTGGCCCAAAACAAAACTTTGGGACTTTTTCGCAGATTTCCCTAATTTACATGTTTTAAAAGCTTTCAAGCTTTCAGCTACTTTTCAACGAACACTCATATACAAATAAAAGCTACAACTACAGCTACAAATTTCTAACTACAGCTAAGTGGATATCGGTTTCATCTGCTTTTGCCAAACACCTTTGTTGTTTTCTTGGTAATAACTCTCATTAAATCAAAATCAAATGTTAAAGTTTTCTTGGTACTATCCCTAATTAAACAAAATGGAAAGAAAAGAAAAAAAAGGTTTTAGTTAGAAGTTAGAACTTAGAGCCATCTTGATCACCCATACCCATTACACTCGCTAACCTGTCCAATGTCCACCATATCTCACCCCAACTCCAACGATTTGAGAAAATTGTTAAACCTCTTCTCGCCGGTGACCAATTCTTTAACATCTTCCATCATTTTCAAATAAGTTGTGTTCGATTTGTATGGTTTAGGTTTGTTTGATTTTATTTTAGGGTTTTGCTTTCTCTCCTCTTTACTCTTTACCCACTGCCCACTCCCTTCCCGTATTGCTTCAAAGTTCAAAAACTTGTTGTTGCTTTGTTTGATTACAGTACAATCATCATAACCAATTGGTTTATTCATGTGGAGTTCACATTTATTTGGGTTTATCGGTTTGGTTCTCCTAATCAAAAGATGAATCCTTTGATTAGTGGGGTCTTCTCAGCTAGTACGATCTAATTTAATTTGCACATTTTATTGGAATTTTATTAAATCTGTGGTATTAAGTTCGATGATTTTGCTTAGTTTCTCACCTTTTGATTTTGTTTGAGTAGCTACATTTTGTAACCATTTTTTCTTAAAAATTCATCTTCATCTGCTATAGTGTTTTAGATTGCTTTGCATATAATGAAATATTGATGGTTTCAGGAAAATTAATACTAAATGATGTTGTGACAAGAAGAGTTAATACTCATTATTCAAATTTATCAACATTAAGGTTAATACTTTTGAAGCAGTCATTTACATCTAACAACAACTCCCTTCTGTAAATCATATATGCCTCTTATTCATACAACCATGTAGCATGCAAATACATGAAATAACATTTATTAACAACATATAAAAAGACATAGTTTTGTGTGCATCTAGTTTTGCAAATACATGAAACATAGTTCTGCCGTATCCTGTAACTTCCTTGAATCCGTTTCCTTGTGATTTTTAGTTTTTCTATTTGCTTTCCTTCAGGATCCAGTTGATGAAGTTATTACTTGGGATTTGGGAAGTTTTTGGAAGTGAAACTGATGATGCGCTCGTTAAATTGCATTTTCATTTTTTACTTACTAATTTGTTTCTAGTTCTACAAATGTAAAAGGGTTCATTTCTCTGTTGATGTTGATAGTTAAGGGAAGGGAATACAGTTTGACTTTTAATGGTTAGCTTCAAAGTTCAAATTTCTATTCTCTCTCTCTCTCTCTATATATATATATATATATATATATATATATATATATATATATATATATATATATATATATACTAGTAGCGTACCCGCGCAATGCGGCGGCGGCGATTTATTTCATTCTGGCGATTAGTTTCCGATTGAAAGTTAGTTTCCTTTCAGCGGTCGTTTTCCTTTCAATTTGTTTCATTTCGACGGTTAGTTTCCCGTCTATTACTCTTCATTAGTATTAAGTCGGTGAATACATATGTTTCGATGATTAGCTGTCTCTAGACGGACAATGGCGCCAAATGAATTATGTTTTTATCAATAGTTGATTTTCGGCGATTAATTTCGATTTGTCGGAGTTATGTGAAATAGTTGCTTTTCAGCTACTAAAGGCGACACAAATTACTATTATAAAGATTTGAGTAGTTATTATTTAATTTTTGAAATTGTGTAAATGTGTTAAAACATAATTACATTTATTTATAATCTTTATAGAACAATGATATAAAATTATTTTCTAAGAAATCTTTAATATAAATACATAATAACAATAATATTTTAATTATTAATATAATATAAGGCCCATCTTTTCAAATCTTAAAATAAATTAAATATAATAAAATTCTATATAACCTATTAAACACTATAAATGATCTACTTTTCTTGTCACGTTTAATCACCATCAAACCAATATGTCAAAGACATCTTTTTGATAGTTTTAAAAAAAGTTTTACTGCTTCATTATATCTTTTTGCAGTTTCTTTTTTAAAAACGGGGGAATGCTTTATAGATATTCATTATGGCTAATTTTATCTATATATCTTACTAAGAAACTACTTTATCCCTTCTTATTAAATTTATTAATATTATAATATATAAATTATATTTATATATCTAGATAATTAAATATTATAATTAAGTAACAAATAGAAAATTGATGTTCAAAGCACGAGTGAAAGTGAAATAAAAAAGTACCGATTTTTTTATTATAATTTTTATTATTTTTGTTATGAAAGTTATATTGCTTATATTTAAATATTGTAAAATTAATATATATTATATTTTACATTTAAATAAAACAAATAATAATAATATTATGTGATTCAACTTTTATTATAATTTTTCATGTTTTAAATATTGTATCCTTGTATATATTTAAATAAATGTTTCTATATTTCTTTTTACATGTAAAGTTTTGTCAATTAGAGTTGGTGATCTGAAAATTTTGTTGGAGAAACATGTAGAGATTTTATTGAATAATATTGATAAGATAAATTAAGTAATAACTTTTTTAAAAAATTAATTAAAAATAAAAGAAAACAGATATGGTTATTTTATGATAGATACATAAAGTATATAAAAACCTATTGCCTTAGCCAATAATAGGTGATAAGTACATCATAGGAAGGTGATTAATAAAAATAGCGATTCATTATTCTAGCCTAACAGCTAAATACTTTTCCAAACACACTAAACCAAATCATATGCTTTTACTTTTATGATAATACAATGTTCACACTATCAAATATTATAAAGTTTTGAATGTCATTTTATCTGTTTTCTGTTCAAAGTACAATATAATATCCAAATAAGTTGGACAATATAAATACTTGGACTTATATCAAAGATCAGGTATAGATTACAAGAATCTGGATTCTAGAGCAAAACATACACTGTGAAATAAAAATATACACTTAATAAATTCAAGATTTCTTACTTACAATATCAATTTACATTATACTTATTAATATTTTCTACTTTATTTAAATAAAATATAATTTAAACCTCAAAGCTTTATTACATTCCAAAGTTTATAAAGCGAAAATGCAAAAAATGAACATATATATACAACTCAAATTGCAAAAATATGACCAAAAATCATATTTTTCAAGATTTCGTGTATCTTATAAAAGCTTCAACAAAACATTTCAAACATATGAACATTAAACATACAAGTTTATAAAGCTTGAGAACAAATAATCTTGGTCGCACAAACACACACAAAAAACAAAAGCAATAACAAAGATAGATATGAAAATAACGAACTGTATACATAAACTTCTTCCATAACACCACTTTTCCACTATAAAGAGTAAAAACGCCAATCTATAGACATTTTAACAAAGTTAGATATCCAAGAACCATCGATCTACATGTAAATGCAAAACTAATAAAACCATTAACAAAAACAAAGAGAAAAATGTCATTCTACAAAGAGAAACAAAATCTTTGTCGTAAAAGACCTAGAACTTGACAGTACTTAAGGTCTTTCTAGAGTGCCCATGGTGAAGATAAAAGATTATGTTGAGGATGGATCTAGAGCTTTGGATCGGTGGTGAATACTGTTATCAGTTGGTGGTTAAGGAAAAAGCGGTAAGTGCATTTTTAGATGTAGGATTTTCATAGAGTGAAAGTGACATGATGGTGGAATAAGAGAGGTGGGCCGCTGATGTAGAGGTGGCAGTGGCGGTGGTGCAACAACGGTGATGGTTGTTGTACGAAGTTTGGAGATTTAGACTGAGGTTGCTGAATGCGTTTGTAGTAGTAGGGAGACCTAAAATGTATTGTTAAAGACAATAGCAGTAGAGTGTTGGGTTTTTATGGGATTGATTGATGAAGGTTGTGGCAACAGAGGGGGCGTCGAAGGGTCACTGTATTAGCTTCGGTAGAAACTGCTTTTTAGAGAGAGAAAAAAAAGAGTTTTTTAATAACTTGGAGAGTATGAGGTCAATTTATAGACAATGTGTGATGGGTTAAATGAAAGTATTTGTTTCTTATTGGTCAATTTTTATTCATTTGGATCAACACCCATCCTTTAATCTATACCATCCAAATTAAATTTAATGAAATCTAGTGGTTGGAAATTCTTCTCCTTGTTTTAAGACTTGGTCTTAAAATTTTGGTGGTCCAATTTATGTATATATTATAAAGTAGTTTATATATATATATATATATATATATATATATATATATATATATATATATATATATAATTCTATGTGATATTAAACTGGACAACAGTAATAATAATAATTATAATAAAAGAATTGTTGGATAGCTTTTCTTTTAAAAGATTGGAAGGGTAGAAAAGAAGGATATTTTCCTATTAAAAGCTTGGAATGGTAGGATAACTTTATGGAATGATAGAAATGAAGAGTAGGTTTCTCTCTCATGAGAAGGATAGAAAAGGAAGAGTATGATAGAAAAGGAAGAGTATGATAGAAAAGTGGATTCTCTTTCCTGCCTACCTTTTCTTCTTAATAAACAATTGTAGGGTATAATTGTTTAAAACTTTCATGGGTACAACTGTTTAAGCTCTTTTGGTTTGATTGTCACGTAAAACAAGTGGAAGAAGTCCTGATCTTCATTCGTTTAATAGACATGCTAGATAATACTAAAAGTAGAACCCTACTTTGTCTAGACTCTTGATTTTCTTTGAAACTGAGTTTTGGATTGTTATTTTAAATTTGTTTCTTAAAATTTTAAGGATAATTTCCATTTGAGATTTCTTAAATAAAGAGGGTAGGCAGTAGAGAAGGGCATCTTGAGTTGAAATCAGTTTTAACTTTTAACTCTCAAAAGTGTATACCCGCAAATTATTATGTTTTAGAAATTTTGATCACTTGATATGTTAGTCTTTTATTGTAATTTAACTTTATTAAAAGAGTTTCATGAATAAAAATATTCATAGTAAATTTAAAAATAACAAAAAACCAATAAAGAGTAGTTTGGTCATTTACATAGTTTCCATTCCAATGCCTTTGCAAACCAGATAGAAAACAACAAAGAATTCAATCCAATTGCATGTCAACTAAAAACACATACAAAATTCCAATTCCTTTCAAAAACCAAATACGCCTTAAATACTTCCCATTTCCCAAAAGTTTGCTAATACATTGTGAAATTATTTTCACTTCCATGATTCATGACCTTCACAAATACTTCCTAATTTTGTTTAATATGTATTACAATAAATTCCAAAATTTGTTGTAATTGTTTAAATTCATAGGGTTTTTAAGGAGCTAAAAAAATGTCTAAAGTTCGAGCAATATGGCAAGCTTCTTTAACTGCCACTAAAGAGGTATGCACACTCTTTGTTTGCTACTACTAATAATAAATAAATATTGATATTAAATATTAATGGCTAAAATGCAAATAATCTATATATACTTATAAATGAAACATTTTTTCTTTCACCATATTTATTTGAAACTTCTATGCATTTTTCCTTTCACCACATTCATTTGAAACTCTTATTATTTTTCAATTTCTTTCTTATAATGATTATAAGTTGGTTAATAAGATTAAATAAATATCAAACCTAAAGTGTAATCATATATAAACTAAATTTCAATATTAAAAGAATATCTTTACTTCTACTTATAAAGTTATGTTTTTTAAACTTTTAACATATTATACTTAATTTATTAGTTTTAATATATTGTTGGGTGTAAACCATTATCATTTTAAAGCTACAATTTTTGAACAATTTGTATAAAAGAAACATTTTTCCTTTCACCACATTCATTTGAAACTACCATGACTTTTCAATTTCTTTCTAATAATGATTATAAGTTGGTTAATAAGATTAAATAAATATCAAACCTAAAGTGTAATCATATATAAACTCAGTTTCAATATTAAAAGAATATCTTTACTTCTACTTATAAAGTTATGTTTTTTAACTTTTAACATATTATACTTAATTTATTAGTTTTAATATATTGTTAGGTGTAAACCATTATCATTTTAAAGCTACAACTTTTGAAAAATTTGTATAAAATACTTAAATTATAAATTTAAATATAACATTACAGAATCAACTTAAATATAAATTTTAGTTTAACTTAAACAACCTCAAATAATATTTTGTAAATAGTTAAAAATGATAAATTGTAGTGTCTTTCTAATAATGATTATAAGTTAGTTAATAAGGTTAAATAAATATCAAACCTAAAGTGTAATCATAAATAAACTAAATTTCAATATTTAAATAACATATTTACTTCTACTTATAAAGTTATGTCTTTAACTTTTAATAGATTATACTTAATTTATTAAATTTAATATGTTGTTGTATGTAAACCATTATCAATTTAAAACTATAACTTTTGAACAGTTTGGACAAAATACTTAAATTGTTAATTTAAACATAATATTATAATGTCAACTTAAATATAAATTTCAGTTTATAAATTACATAACGTGAACAACAAATAAATTGTATTTTAAATGAACATCTTTATTGAAATTAGAAAATAATCGCATAAGTAAAAATTTAAGTTAATCAATCATAACAATTGTTAAAATTAATATTAAATAGATAATTATATTTAATTTTATTAATGAGGAAGGTGGGTTGATGTCAATGAATAATATTGTTCAAAATATTATATTAAAGTTAATGTCAATAACATAACAATTTTAAATATATATTTTTCAACATTTTAACAGTATATTTTTAACCTACACTGTGCAACACGCGGGAATTCGGCTAGTAGCAATATATACTTTCATTGATTTTGTTTATTATATGTATTTGTTTTTTGTTTTGAAGCTCTCTCGTGAAACATTGATGACATGTTTCCTCCTAGTGAGAGATTTATATACCACTTCAATTCTAAAGAAGAGCTTAAAAAATGGCATTTATATTCAGATTCTGAATATGGAGGTGTGTATTTTTTTTTCTTTTATATAAATCTACTATTTACTTTAATTTTTACATTACATCCAGGACTCTTCTACATTATTTATTGTTTTTACAGGTTTATCATCTGCTGCATTGGAGATCACTGATGCTGGAAGGGAACAGAGTGGTTGCACTGGTTAGTAAAATTGACATATATTTTATAAAAAATAAATTCATCTCTTTTTATCTTTATTATTATTATTATTATTATTATTATTATTATTATTATTATTATTATTCTTGAATTCTTTAAATGATTATAGGAGTTTTCTCTATGAATCTATCTCTGGATGTTACGGATAGTACAAAATGGAATATTGGCTGGAGTGGATTATGTGGAATGAGGTCTAAAAAGGTCGACGTCAACCCTTTTACTTTTGTTATTTGCATGTTTACCCGCTGAGCTTTCTAACAATCTCTCTTTCGAATTCTCACCCTACAGTTTGACGGGTTTACCGATTTAGACCCCTACGATACTATAGCCTTAAAAATTAGAGGAGATGGGAGGAGTTATATATCTACTGTAAGTCTCATATATAAAATATGTAAAAACATTTTAAGTTTTATTTATTTATTTATTTATTTTTATAAATTTATTTCATATTTACACCGAAAGTTAGGTAAATTCGATTTTGGACAAATGGAAGATAATTCATGGCAAGCTTTTGTGTCTGTGCCTAGACACAATTGGGTTGTTGCAAAGGCAAGTTTCAGATACATTTTGTTAAACATTTTGGAATGTTAATGAGGAACAAGTTTGGAATGAAATTGCAGATTCCATTGGCCCATTACCTTCAAACTGGCCCAGTTGATTTCAGATTGAAAATTGATTGGATCAAAGCCTTGATAACACAATGAATTACAAAAAATAAAAATAAAAGAAATATAAAACATTTCTGGTTTTTAGTATAATAATATGAACATAGGAACTTACCTAGAGTTGTTAAGTTTTGTAAGTACCATGAGTTTGTTAACCTTGTAGTAATTGTATCTTATCTTTAAAAGATCAAATAAAATAAAATCCACACTTGTATGTTATATCGGATTGTTTATCATTTGGGAAGTGCATATTTATTGTGCGATATCCTTTGGTGGATGGAAATTTCCTTTTATAAAGAATTTTTATTATTAGTATTTGTCTTGATGATAAAATTTAGTATAACACGTTAATATCATATTGAGATGTGAATTGCACATGTTTTCTATATTTTGAAATAAGCGTAATGCTCATTTAATGTATGATATAATGAAAAAACTTTATTTATAAAATAGGAGACTTCTACATAAAAAACCCCAATAATTGAGCTGATAAATTATGTAGATACATGCACCTTTTTAGAAGTTATCTTCCTAAACATTCTACGATTTTTTATATTCCTCCAAGGCTGAAGAAATATTGAATACTTGAAATTATCCCAATTTCAATCAATAGAAATGGTATCACGATAAGTATTCCCACTATCATTAAAGTTTTTATTAATATACTCACTTGAAAAAGATGTAATTGTTTGGTGAAGTGCCATTTTTCATGTTTACTCAAATATTTTTATTTCCAACATCTTAGGTGGGTGTAGTAGTTTTTCTACTTTTAAGAATTGTTTTTTACTCTATTCATAACGTAATTTTGTAGAACTAGTGTTTAGAAGTATTCTTTGAATCTTTTGACACGTTTCTTCATGAATATCATAGATTTGACGAATTATGGCGTGAATTTACATTTTAAGTCAATGCTGTACTTAAACAAACCGTCGTAGATTTCATGAATTATGACGCGTATTCGCAAATTGAAATCACACATATGCCACGTTTACAAATAGAGGTGCAAATTATAATGGTGGATGATGTCATGCACTCAATTGAAATTCATCAAATCTACATCGTGCATCAATGCGAAACATATCTAAATGAGGTCTTGTGTCTCCTTGTTGAGAGTTCCAACGTGCCCTACATTTATTTTGCTTATGTTTATTTTAAAGTTTTGTAACATTAAAATAAAGTTGTGGTGTATATATTTATAATGTATTTTTGGAAAAGACACCTAGTGGGAATACCATATTATTATCAAAACAATTATTGAAGCCAAAGTACAATTAAGTACTAGAAAAACACCTTTAATGGTTATTTAATTAAATCCGACGTCGGATAGTAATCTGATGCTTAGCCGCCAAAACCCTATGCGATGATCCCGAAATTAACATATCAACTAGTAACAAAGACGGACAAGTAATACCGATTCTTAAAATATTCTCCAAAAAAATAACAAGCATTGTAACTAATCAAGTGTTTTCGTACATGCTTGGTTAACATGTTTGTAGATTAGCACCATCGGAAGTCATGCATTATATTATAATGTAAATACTATAATGTATCCTTGGAAATTTCACCCTTGCTCATTTTTAATATCTAATATCCTCAAGTTTTTCACATGCACAAGATTTAGGATGTAATATAACTAAATATATTATTCGAAGTCTAATAATACCTTGTGTCTTTTCCATATCTTCCATAAAATATTAGCAAGTGTTCTTACAATCTGAAGACTTCAATCGTAAACTCATCGACATCTTACAACACCCCAACATTAATATAAAGTACAAAAAAATATGTTTCATTTCAAACATGCTTCAAACAAGATGGTATACTTTCATATTAACTATAGGATATCAAGCTACATCATCAATGCCATAGTTACAACAAACTAAACAAAGTGTCCTAATCGGGTGATACCACAAGTAAATAAAAAGCTACAAAAACATCTTCTAAAAGTATCAGATGCTATCCATAATCTAATCCATCCCTTTCCTCTTATCGTTTGTACATATCCCTGTAACATACATCATAAAAACAATGGTAAGATAACACTATTAGAGAGTAACATAACATCCCCCTTGCATGACAAAGGCATCATAGTGTGTACCGAAAATAAAATAAACATAGTAAAGAAATGATATATCAAATATAACCAGTAACTTTCACTTCATCAACTACTTGCACATTCAATATGTCCCCACATTACTTTTTGGGTGAACTATTCTCGGATCTCTAGATAGTCACACTCCTATTTATTTATATTTGAGAAATACCCTCAGATCTCTTGATAGTCTCTAACAACATCTTCACCTAGTTGTTATTATAGTGGGTGGGAGGAAAGTTCGAAATTTTGAATTTTATAAAAAAATTTAATTATATAAAAATGGTAGTTTTTTTTAAGAAAAAAAAATTTGTTGGAAATTGACTAAAGTTTGGTCAAAGGCCCACACCCAAGACTCTTTCCTTCTCTTTCTTCTCGCTGGCTCACCAACGTATCCGTCTCTTTACTTGGCATGTCTTACGCGTGTCCATGGGGTAGTGTTGACGAGCTTGGTGAGTCCTAGGCGTGTCCGGTGTCCATGGCGAGCTGCACTTCGTGTAGTCTGATAGCTATAATCATTAGACAGTTTCTAATGATACCATCACTTGGATACTATCCTTGAATCATTGGAAAATGACAGTCATCTATTTACATTATCAATACCCTTTGATCACTTTATCATTTTTCACACCCCGAGCGACAGCGGAAACGCCGGGGTCGTGACGTAAACGTTGGTTCACAGTTAAACAACATATATTGAATAATACCAGGATTTATATAACATTACATTCTTCCAGAGAATAAATACGAAGAATTACATTGTTTAACAAATCCCAAAAGCGCTAAATACTAATGCAAGTTCTGCAAAGCGTAAGAAATGAACAAAAAGCCTACTAAAATGGCCAACCATTTATTGCAAGGAAATGCATCCTTCATAACACAGAGAGTGTGTTCTTCCAACTCCTAAGTTCCTGAAGATACATATGTTTAAAACAATACGTGAACAATAATGTTGGTGAACTTTACAAGTCTTGACTCAGTGTGTATTTATAATCAAAAGTATGTTTAAAACTAATGAGTTATAAAAGAGTAATTTGCAATTTGCTTACACTTGTAATCACATACAAGTAAAAGAGTTTTGATTATCAATTATAACTTATTAACATAAGCTAGAAATAAATAAGTGTGTCGTATTGAATATTTATAAACATTAATTATGTAAATAAATATTCAACATTTAACCATTTGAATAAATTATTCTCATTTTATTCCTACACATTTTAGAATGAATTTATGAATTATAATATGAGCCTATAACTAAACTTCGAACGAGAAAGCCTCTGCAGAGCACAATAAATAGATGTGTCACGATCATCACCAACGTTTCATCAACGTCGTGAAATAGGAAGAGGATGAACAATTATGCCCCTTTTGACTCGTCAGAAAACAGTTGTAGATAGAAACCATAGGCGGAGCTGTCAACCTATATAGATCTATACCAATAAGTTGCACGTTCCTTACGGATTTACGATTACAACACAGATGGCTGTTACTAAGTTTTATGTTCTTAACGAATGAAGTATTTCTCATAATAGTAAGTTCCATATTTAACAACCCTAGAAATTTGTGCATGTGTTTAAGTCCCAAACTTTAACAAAACGATTAATCGACTAAATAGTTCAAATCGTTCAAGAAATAATATTAGGCTTTAAAACCTAAGTTATTAAGTTTTCTATACTTAGAGTTTTAGTAAAGAAGATTTTCTACCAAAAATTAGGCAACGTAACTGTAACATTCTAAAGTCACAGTAAAAATTTTCATTTTCAAATCAAAAGAAACCATTGTTGTCAAACAAAACCCATAACAAAACCAAGTATAAAATACAAATATCCCCAAGATCAATATAACATAATGTTAACACGCTGTTGCGCACGTATTAAGAAAATAAATTTTTCACTGCTGGTTGCACTAATAATATGGCACATGGAAGCATGGTCGAATCCTCAAGGACACAGCCTAACGATCAATGCCTTTTTGCATCAGACACATTCTAGTCAAAACAGAAATTATTAAGAAGGGGGGGGGGGGTTTAAATTAAACTAAAAACTAAAATTGCAGTGAAAATAAACTAAACGAAAATAAATAATAAAAATGATTTCAGTTCTGCTGCGACTTTCCTAATCACGCAATCAGTTCATATCTGGTTATTCAGGGTGTGTTCTATCTAAGCTGGTACTGAGAAAAACTAATACGCTATAGTATAATTTCTTTTATCTAAATTAGTTAACCAAAACAAGCTCTTTGAATTAACCCTAACTTTTTACTGTTCAATTAAATAAACTCTTAATTAAATCAGAAAAACAACTTTATGAACAATGTAGAATTCTCAGCAATATCCAATACTTTTCATAAGCTCGGAAGCGTAAATATATGATTTTTACAGTTTATACCAGAGTTAAATCCCAAACACGGAACCAATCTGATACTTGTTACTTTTTACCAGTTGACAAGAACAATTACAGATTCTATTAACTGATTAACTGGAATGATAAAACCCTAGCTAGGTGATCAGACTAACAAGAATTAAAAATCTAACGTTCATTAAGCTTAAAACGGAAAAATCTAGATAGAAACACAAAACAAAAACCAAATATGAAAACTAATCACATGAAATGTACTAGTCTATGCAGAACTAAAAACTAAGGTTTTAGCCAGACATGGATAAAAACGAAACTAAACTAGTAAAAAAAACATTAACCAAATAATCTAGATAAACTAAATGTATGAGATGATTCACAGCCTTCAGATATCCAAAAGTCGCTGAAAGGTATCAAAAATCGTCTTCAGAAGGGTATTATGCTGTCTGGAAATGTCTAACCCCTGGATCTGATAATGAGGGTCGTATTTATATACGAGACATAAACTTCTATATACGAGACAAAAACTTTTGGAGAAAGAAACCGAAAAATGCGATCGCAGGTTGATTATATGCGATCTCATTTTTTCCAATTTTTCCAAATTTGCCCCTAAATGAGGCAGGATGCTATTTTTGATGTTTTCGGGACTTCGAGCCGTTTATGCGATCGCAGGTATAGGTTTATGCGATCTCATTTTTTCAAAAATCTTCCAGAATTGTGTCTGAATGAAGTACGAAGCCAAATTTGAAGTTTCTGGATTTGCGGGAAGAAAATACGATCGTCGGTTAGCTATATGCGATCACAGGTTTGGTCTTTTCTACTCAAATGGCATCCAGATGATTTATTTCGATCCTGGGAAACTTCATGGAAAAAATGCGATTGCATATATTGGAAATGCGATCGTAGATCTGGGTTCCTGGCTCATTTCAGACGCGATTCTTCAGTTTAAGCACTCCTTGTTATTTCTTAGCATCCTTTTTCAATTCCAGCTCCATTTAAGCTCCAAACATGCATCCAGCTGCTCCCAAAGTACTTCTCCACTCAAACTATCTGAAATTGACACAAAAAATGCTACCAGTACGAGAATTCTAATAAAATACATGAGCTGAACATTATTTAAACAAATGACATGCAAATGTACAAAATATGATGCTAAATGATAATAAAAACTACCCTAAAAGATGCATAAAATGACATCTAACAAATCTCCCCAAGCTTAAACCTTACTTGCCCTCAAGTAAAAGAAAGATTAAACATTATAAACAAAAGGAAAGACTTAGATGACCTAAAAAGAATTTAGAATAAAATAAAAGAAAATAAAAATACTTCATTTTTTTTTCACATGATCAGATTTGACAACGAAAACGCTCGAATGAAATCACTACCTAGACAACAGTCTCAATACTTTTATTGTAGATTCAAAATTCATATTTAATAAGTTAAACCAAGCTTGAGCAAATATTTTTTACGCTGAATTAAATTTGTGAAAGCAATGTATTTTTAAAAATAATTTCACGAAAATTCGTTTATAAAAACTTAGCTTAACCGACCCCTCCTTTTTTCCGAACTCGTCCAGTAAACGCGGTAAGCTCCATTATGGACAAAATATCCAAGCTTACCCCTATGATTCCACTATCGAGGGATCAATCTCATCATACCACACGTCTTCTTTGTCTTGATCAACTCTTCAGATTTAACTTGCTTGGTTCTTGATTTCGACTTGAACTTGACTTGGATTTGACTTTGAATTTCAGATTTCTTCAAGTTGTTTGATACACCATATATATTGACTGGGCGCAAATTTCAATTTGAGGCCCACCATAGCTTCAATACTTCAAAAAAATGATAATAAATTGTGGGTATAACAAGAGTTCCCTCCCAACCTCAAAAAGCGTGGAAACTATAGGGTTTAGTACTTCAAGGAAATATAAGGGTTATTCAATCTAGGTTCTTTTTAAGGCATTTATGGAAATTATTTCTAAAATATTGTTAGTTTTTCCATCTCACACTTCCATTGTAAAAACATATCCGACTCATATGTTGGTTCATATTTCGAAAACATTTAAAACACTTGAAAAGATAATTCTTAAAAATTGATTGTAATGAGACTTTTATTTTCGGTAACTATCACACTTCATCTTAATAGAGCTATCGAATGTAAAAAGATATCCTCATCTCATGTAAAATATTTTCAAATTTTTTTGATTTTTTTTCTTGATTTTTCGGAAACTTTAAATGCAGAAAATAAATAAACACTACAATAACTAGAAATAAAATCTTTTTGGGTTTTTTTATGAGTGCAGAAAATTAAAAAGGAAAATATTTTTTGGATTTTTGAATGTTTTAACTACAAATGCAATGCAGAAAATAAAATGCAAAAAGAAAAAAAAAAGTTGAAAAATTTAGCCTAAAAAAACTGAAAATTTTAAATTTTTTTTAAAAAATGCAAAATTTTACACTAACCCACTCCCCAGCTTAAAATGATGCATTGTCCTCAATGCTCAGGGCGGAATGAACAACTCAATAAAGCTTATAAAAGCAAAATGGTGTAGCTAGGAATGAATGTACCTGATACGTTTGTAGAAATCTGATTTTGACAATGATGTCGACGAAAAATCTGAATTTCAGCAATTCTGTCGATCATTTGATTTCCCCAAGCCTTCTTGGAACTGCGACCATCTCTTTATTGAAAGAGTAAAAAAAACTAAAAACTACTCCTCAAGTTGCCTCTCGGAAAGCTGCCCATTTTTAAAGTCGTTGGCTCGACTTTGCCCAACCAGATTTGTTAACTGGTGTAGTTGGGACTTCTCTGAAGCTCAACTCTTTTCCTTGTCACTCCAGATCCCTTTAGATATGGAAATCGGTGGATTTGGAACTTGAACAACAAACAGGAAAGACTCAAGATTGTCTTCAAATAAGTTTTTCAGATGATTAGATTTCTTTCGTTTTCTGATATTTTGCTTTCCAAAATTCTTCTCTGATGTTTCTTCAGATTCTTTTATTTTCAAATTTGTATCAGAAATCACCTCTCCCACCTTTTCTTTTTCCAAAACCATTTTTCTTTTCAGATTTGTCTCTGATTTTTCTTTAGCAGAAATCAGCTCTTCCTCTTCCCCAAGCTTATTTCTTGTCAGCTCCTTCTCTAATGCTTCAGATAACTTCTTTTCAGCAGTTAATTTTACTTCTTTTTTCCAAAGATTTCCTTTTTCTAGCTCTTCTGATGTGTCTGATAAATTACTGTCTACAAATATTTCTTGCACAGAGACATTAGAAAACTCACAGCATCCCTCAGATAAAGGACTGTTGGTACCCAGATAATTAACAGAAATATTATCTGTTGACGTACCCTACCCGGAATCCGTTAAATACAATAGAGTCGTCAGTATGACAAACGAATCCGAGCGACGAACAACTAACGTCGGGTCCTCACGCACGCTTCTTCCCTCATGCTCCCATGCTTATTCCTAAGCGCCCAAGCATCAAGGCCATAGTCGAGACAAAACAGTACCAACCCACTCGCAGGGCAACAAATGTGGTGCCTAGAGCATCACACCTGGCAAACCTACGCCAATGGCAGGCAACCACTTGCGGAACACGGTTCACTAATCAGAGCTCGCCTGGCTCTTACAGAACCTGAAAAAGTTGAAAGTAGTGTTGGGGATCTGTTCCCCCTTGCCACAGGTATAAAAGGCACCCTTCTCCCCCAAGAGAAGGGGTCAAGATTGTTGGATTAGATGTCTAAGCCCATAACTATTATTGGTATGTACTTGACCCGAGAGTAGCATGGTCCATTTGGGTTGCATATCATCAGGACAATTTGTTAGGATGGACTTTTGAGAGAAGGTTATTTATGGTTTTTTAATATATTATAAGTTATAATATATTAATATGAAATCATATGTTTTAATTAGTATCGATCAAGAATTAATTTGGAATTAATTTAGTGATCAAAAGAGACTAATTAAATCTATGGGGACTAATTATGATAATTAGTTATATTTATATGTGTTGGGCTTATGATCCATGTTGGACCAAGTTTATGTATGGATACATAAAGAGTTGGGCCACATGAACCATGGATCATAAAAACCCATGGGTATGGATTATGGGTTATACCCATGACCCTTGGAATCCTACATATAAATAGGTTACTCCATAGCCAAAATCACCACTTCTTTTCTTAGAGAAATATGGAGGTGTTTTGGTGCATGGAATTCTCTCTCAAGAGCCACCTTTGTCCTAGGTGTGTTGTGATTCCATTTGAGGCATTTCATACTATTGATGCTAAGCTCTTAAGGCCAAATACATCAAGACTTCAAGCCACATAAAAGGTATGTTTCCCTAACTAGTATATTATATGGTTTATGTCAAATGCATGCTAGTTATAGGTTTAATGCCTTGGAAACCATTTGCATGTATAATAGAGAAAACATAGATCCAAGGTATTTAGGGTTGTATGTGCACCATAGGATGTTGTAGTATACTAAAACCCAACAAAGATCTAAAACCCTTTAACACTCCCTTTACGCTTTAAACCCACTCTCTCTCAGACTCTCACTGATTTGATCGTCAGAACCTCGTTCCGGGACATCCTCTCGGATGACGACTGACGGTCCCATTTTATTCGCTGTGATTCTCAGGCCCTTCATTTCCACCCCTCGGAAAGATGGAGTCAAGCCGGTGACATATCACAACAGTTGGCGCCATCCGGACGTGCACCCAGTGCGACACAACCTAATAAACAACAACACGTGCCTACAATGGTGAACACACGCACTATGCCGACGCAACACGACAACATCGGGCCATACGACGTTGTCACGCGCAGTACGATGACCATCAGGTGCCAATCGATTACTTCCCTAGTAAACGAAGTGCTGACACTAGACACAAAATGAAAGCAAGACGGAGTGTTCACGGTTAACAGGTCATGTAAGAAATGAGAACGAACTTGAGCAAACCACAACGTGTAAGCGTTGACCCGACGGGCCAACATCATTAACTTTTCGCCAGACGACCCGAGACCGCCAGAGTGGGATCCCAGAGACCCAATCCTCGTAACCGCATGCATAAGACACAAACAAATCCACCGAGTCTACATAGATAATGAAAGTAGCACAGGCATCTTATACGAACATTGCTTCCGATAATTACCAGAGTAATGGAAGAAAGAGTTGAAGCCCCCGGCAGGTGGACCCATGGTCGGCTTCACAAGACACAGTCTATGGCCTCTCGACACAATACACCTCCCACTGACGCTAGTCAGCCACGAAGGGAGAGAGAACAAAACACGAACAATCGAATTCTCTGTAATCCGTCACCCAACAGAACAAAATATACTGTTAGGGCATCCAACACTCCACGAGCTACAGGCCGTGCCGTCAACAATTCATGGCACAATCAAATTTGACATAAGGACCGGATCAACAACCATCGTCGCTGATGCCCCGTACAGACGGACATGTCACCAGATCATGGCGGCGACAGACCTGGTCAGCGCCCCCAAGAAATGCAAAGAAGACCACCCACTAGAAAAGCACGTCATACACAGTGAACACCCCAAACAAGTAATAAAGATGGGAGCTAACCTATTGGCGGAAACCAAAGCCCAACTAATCGCGCTACTAACACGGTTCGCCAGGGTCTTTGCATGGCAACCCGCAGATATGATAGGTGTAGACTGAGGGATCATCGAACACAACCTTAACATCTTACCGGGCAGCTCTCCGATTTAACAAAAACGAAGGGGGCAGGCGAGTGATAGAAACAAAGCGATTAATGAAGAAGTTTTGAAACTCGTGGCTGCGGGAATTCTCCAGGAAGAAATGTTCCCCACATGGATAGCAAAACCGGTAATGGTAAAGAAGCATGATGGCTCATGGAGGATGTGCATCAACTACTCCGACTTGAACAACGCATGCCCAAAAGACCACTACCCCCTCCCAGAAATCGACCAAAAGGTCGAATCCCTGGAAGGTTTCCAACTCAAATGCTTTCTTGACGCCTACAAAGGCTACCACCAAGTCCAGATGCGGCGGGAAGACGAGGAAAAGATAGCTTTCCACTCCGATCGAGGCACGTTCTGCTACAAGAAGATGCCATTCGGCCTTAAGAACGCCGGAGCAACATATCAGTGCCTAATGGATAAAGTCTTCGCAGAACAGATCGGAAAGAATGTAGAGGTATATGTCGACGACATGGTCATTAAAAGTCGCAGTGAAATAACATTGCTCCGCGATGTGGAAGAGACCCTCCAGACACTAACACAAGCCCATATGAAGCATAACCCGGGAAAATGCACTTTCGGAGTAGAAGAGGGCCAGTTCCTAGGATACCAGATAACCAAAGAGGGAATCAAGCCAAATCAGGTCAAAATCTAGGAATTCCTTGATGCCAAGATCCAGCACAATATAAAAGGAGTCCAAGAAATCAACGAGAGGATAACCGCGCTAGGCAGGTTCGTATCCAAGTCAGCAGAAAAAGCTCTACCGCTCTTCCAAACTTTGAAAGGGTGTGTCAACAAGAATCACTTCAAATGGACGAAGGAGGCCAACGCATCCCTCCAATGCTTAAAGAGGGCCCTACGTCAGTTGCTAACAATGGAAAGCGCCCTCCCAGGCGAAACCCTACAAGTATACCTTGCAGCCGCTGATGAAGCCATCTTGTCGGTTCTGGCAGTAGAGAGAAACAAGAAGCAGTTGGCGATACATTTCGTGAGCAGGGCACTGCAAGGTCCCAAAACCAATTACCCCATCCTGGAAAAACTAGTGCTGACACTAATCTACATGGCTAGACGCCTACGACGCTACTTTCAGGCGTACAAAATCGAAGTGCTGACTAGCTGCCCGATAAAATAGGTCCTACTGCGACCCGAAAAGTCGGGACGACTGGTGAAATGGGTAATAGAGCCGGGGGAACACGACATAGAATACCGGCCACGAACCAGTATTAAGGCCCAAGCCTTAGCATACTTCCTGGTAGGAATACCAGACACGTTTAGGGAATACCAAAGGCCTTACCTGCAGACCCGCTGGAGCCCGAAGCAAGAAAAGACGTATGGGAACTACACACCGATGGTGCTGCGAGTAAGGAGGGTTCAGGCGCGGGCCTAATTCTGAAAAACCTCAGGGTGGACGAAATAACATACTCCCTAAGATTTGATTTTCAAGTTTCAAACAATGAGGCCGAATACAAAGCGCTCTTCGCGGGCCTTTGCTTGGCGCAGGAAGTCGGGGCGAAACACCTCCGAGCATTTAGCGATTCGCTGCTAATAACAAACCAGGTTAATGCAACTTACGAAGGTAAAGATTGGAGAATGCAAAGATACCTGGAAAAGACGCAACAACTAGCACACTCGTTCAACAACTTCGAAATCAAAAAAATGCCCAGGGGGGAAGAATACAAGAGACGACGCTCTTAATAAATTGGACTCAACATCCTTCGACCATTTAACCAAGAAGGTGATGGTAGAAGTACTCAGAGAAAGGAGCATCGACAACAAGCAAGTGGATGCCATGACAGAACTACCAGACTGGACTAAACCATACCTAGATTACTTGCATCATAGGATCCTCCCAGATGACCCGGAAGAGGCCAGGAAAATAAAAGTAAAAGCCCCCCAGTTCGCGGTGAAAGGCACGCAACCTTACAAAAGGGGGTATCTAGCACCGTGGCTCAGATGCATCTCGCGCAATGAAGGCCAAGCTCTCTTGGAAGAAAGCCACTCAGGTGAGAAGGAAGCACATGAGGGGGCGCGAGCACTCACAAAGAAAATACTGCGCCTGAGGGTATACTGGCCCAACGTGTACAAAGACGCGGCGGGAGTCATGAAGAAATTCCTGGAGTGCCAAGCATTCGCCCCGTTCCAGAACCTACCAGCGACAACCATGACCAGCATCAGTAGTCCATGGCCTTTCCACCAATGAGGCATCGATATCGTGGGACCATTCCCAACGACCCTGGGGGGATTAAAGTACCTATTAGTCGCAGTCGACTACTTTACAAAGTGGATTGAAGCAGAGCCTTTGGCCACAATCACGGGCAAACATATGATTAGATTCATCTGGAAGAACATCCTGACTCGGTTTAGAACTCCCAGGGTCCTGATAAGTGACAACAACACCCAATTTGAGGGTATCGCCTCAAAGAATGGTGCGAGGAGAAGCAAATCAACCGTCGCTTTACCTCAGTCACGCACCCCCAGGCGAACGGACAAACCGAAATATGAAATAAGACCATCGTGAATGGACTTAAAAAACGCCTAATGAAAACAAAGGGGGCCTGGACTGAAGAGCTGATAACGGTGTTGTGGTCATACTGCACCACCGAGAGGTCAGGAACTGGAGAAACACCATTCAGTCTAACATACGGCACGGAAGCGGTGCTCCCGCTCAAGATTCTGCGCGAATCCCTATGGTTGACGGACTTTGACACAAACTCGAACGAGGAAGAGTGACGACAAGACCTGGATATGCTAGACGAGAAGCGTAAGGCAGCACAGTTGCAACAAGCAGCCTACAAAGCCCGCACAGAAAACTTCTACAATAAACAGGTGCGAGTAAAAACCTTTAAAATCGGAGAATGGGTATTGAGAAAGAACGAGGCCAACCACTCGGAGCCGCAGGGCAAGCTGAGCGCGACATGGGAAGGCCCGTACAAAGTAGTGAAGACGCACCAAGACAGAGCGTACATACTGGAAGAACAAGATGGGAGACCAATACCCCAAACATGGAACACACGCAACCTACACCACTTTTACTTATAAAACAACTGGCGAATAGTATAGCAAAAACAAAAAAAAGGGACAGTGTCGCCTGAACTTTTAGGCTCGGGGCTGCATCCAAGTCAAAGTGACAACACGTAAACCTTCGATATTTTCTCCAAGTACTTTCCAATTAGTAAAGTCTTTCAAGAAAATAGGACCAATCTTACTAATCAACATATACGCATACGCACGCAGATGCAAATATAAAAAACAAAAACAAAAAAGAAGGGTTGCGTGAATTTTCCAAACGAAATCATAGGCCGATCACCCACACCGTTTAAGCATACCAAATCGCCAACATGCAACCATAAATCTCGAAAGGAGATGATTCCTCAGGGGACACGTCGGTTCGGCCAAACAACAAGGCCTCTAAGCTCTCGAACCAGACATATTCAAAGGGTATGAAGGATCATAACCTTCCCCTAAAAATAAAAATCTAACAGACGCGGGTCCAGGGAGCCTCGAGGTGACGACCTCGACTCACCTTAAGCGACCACAAAAGGAGGGTAGTAGGTCACCCGGCTTAGGGCCGAAGTCCAGGCCTACAAAATACTCTCCGGGGTGACGCTTCCCTGAAACAAAGGCAAACATGATGACATTTAAAAAACATACATACATTAAACACTGAAAGAATCTTGTGGTGTCAAACAAACAACAAATAACAACAACAAGCGTACAAAAAACATCCTGTAAAACATCAACCCTAAAAAGGTTGCATTCACATGCCGCCCTCAATGCCTTCGTCTGGAACAACGTCCTCCTCCTCAGAACAAAACTGGTGGAGATCAGCAAGACCAAGCTCGCCCAGTCTGAGATAAGATGCGAAGTCCGTCTATGCAAATCCCTAATGGCAGCGTGTATGGCGTCAGTAGACCGAGCCACGACACCCGGTTCGGATGGGCTGGAGCCGCTACCAGAGGACAACACCAGCACCGCCTGTTTGCCCCTCTACACACCAGCATCCACACACACGGCCTTCATGCAGCGAATCTCGAGCGCAAACTCACAACTCTCAACAACACCGTCCACTACGCGGACCACCCCCTTTCGAAGAACCCAAGACAAATCAGTCTCCAGGACTTTCCTCCTCGAGACCTCGGCTGCGAGCTTACTGCCTCGCAGCACCAAACGTTCCACTAATGCCGCTTTCTCCGTAGCCAAATCTTGGACTTGCTGAAATAGGCGGTCGACTTGCCCTTCTAGAGTCGCCACCTGAGCCTCAACAACAGTTTTCTCCCCAGATAGCACAAGGTAGTGTTCATCGAACTTACGCCGCTCCTCCTCGAGGAGCCAGACCTTCTCTGCAAGCTCGTCACGCTCCGATTTAATGAGAGCCAACTCTACCCTGTCAACCCCGATGTAACGAAGATGGTCGATAGCCGCCACCAAATAAGGAGCCACCTGAGTAGCGGCGTACTGAAGATCATCTGCCATATGAGAATAAGAAAGGGCAACAAGGGCCTCCAGGGTAGCAGAAGGAAATGCATGATGGCACCATTCACCAGCAGGACCCTGTTCCGATATAAGAGAATTGGGTGTAAGGTTCCACCCTGGGAGATACACACCAGGGGCACCCGAAGAGGAAGGCCCCACCTTCGACGAGTTGTCATCCAAAGCCAAGGGTGAGGTTGAGCAACCTCCTGTAACGGTTGTTTTTCCTTGACGGTGTGAACAAACCGCCTCTGCCGCTGACAACTCATCACCATCAGCAATCTCGATAACAACAGGTGACTTAGCGAGAAAAGGTTCGATGTTGTGTTTACGGAGTAAGCGTCGGCCACTAGTATCACCACCAACATCCTCCCTAAGGGCATAATCTACAACAGCGGACCGACGACGGGAGACGACCTGGAAGCTAGGCACACCCGACCCCTTAGACGGAGAGGCATCCTCGGCTCTCGCCACAGCTGGAGAGGCCTCGCATTTGGGAGCAGGCCCGACAGTAGCCGGAGAAAGTAGCGCCTCCACTAGGGGAACCTCGTGATACTCGAGATCACCCCCAAAATTCCCCCGTAATACTTGTTCGAGAGACAAAAGCTTCTTGTCACCTACAACAACCACAACGCAAGACCCGCTTCAAAATGAAAAATGAAGAAAAAAGAGGGAGAACATGACGACAAGCAAAGAGGGGGTGGGGGGGGGAGGAAGGTAACACTTACCACCTTTACTCATAAAAAACTGAGGCATCTTCCCACGCGAACGCCAAGCAGCGCTCATCCTGGCTGCCGCCAATATGCAGTCCGGCCAGTCCTCGCCGTCAAAACAAATTCCCCTTAGTGCGCGGGTCACATATAAACTGACACCCGACAGATGGGGGGCCCGGTCCGAAGCCATGGTCACACGAGGATAGCCTGCACCAACCAAATCACTGTTGACCCACTGCCATCGATTCTGCCAGTTTTTCCGTGGTGCTTTCTGGTTAACTATAACAGAGTGTGTGTTACGGCGCTGAGAAAAAGTGTGAATCCCTGAATGAGTCGACGAATTAAAGAAAGACTGGAACGCTTGAAAATGAGGAACTACACCCAACGCCCGACACCCCACCTCGAACCCAACTATCTTGTTCATGGCGTTCGAGGTCATATTGTGAACAGAAAAACCATACTCCTGCATGACTTCATCGAAGAAGTCGGAAGCAGGAAGACGGAACCTGGCCTTGAAAATTGCCACCAAAAAACCGACATTCCCGGCCGACGGTTGATAAATACTAGATCCCTCCGACGGGAACTGGACCCCATGCTCGGGCATAAACCCAAACCGGAACTGAAGACTCTCGAACACCTCGAGTGTAGGCACTGTGATGAAAAATGATCTGATTGCGCAGGGACAAGGCTTGAGACTCAAACCTTAAGTTAATGCTTAAGATCAATGTCTGCTACTAAATGAAGCTTCCAGTCAGGTCTGGTAAACCAGTCAAGTCTGAAGTAAGAGATTCAACAAAGTGTTCAAGCCATAAATGAAGAATGAAGATAATGATCAGAGTAAGGACAATAAATGAACAAGAAGAATGTTTTTGAGAATGGATTTGAAAGAGAGGTGTAAGAGAAATAACTTCAATCAATACTATCTTTGGAGCAACAACCCGTCTGGTATTCTTGTCATTAAACGCACCTTAAATAGGTGAAAAGGTTACATCGTACAAACTCCTAAACATACATAGGACCGGATAAAAGAGTTATTTCTGACACTCTGATTATCCAAGTTGACAAAAGAGACTAAGTCCTATGACTAGTTACATCAAACAAAATGACAAGATAAATTACTACAGTCGGATACATCATTTCTGAACATCATCTTCATTTCGGACATCCTTCACTTCGCACCATAAGCTTTTACTCCTGATGCCAACTCTACTTCTAATCACAAAGTGACTCCGGAACATTTTCTACTTCGGAACTAAGACCGACCTCAGAACTTTATTGTGTGATTTCTAGAGGTTCACTTTCAGGTAACAATCTCCCCCTAAGTGAACTTAGCAATCAGGTCAGCTCAGTTTGCTTCTCCCCTGATAAAAATATATGCTCGGTGCAACCATTCTCTGACTTCAATGTACCATTGTAGCTGACTCACAAACTTTTCCTTGACATGTTCGGGTGCTTCGGACTTGGATGCACGACTGATGAATTTTTGAAGGGATTTAGTTGGAACTAGGTGTTTGTCAAGGACTCGGATGAAGTCCTTTTTATTTGTATTTCGTTGCTTGTTAACAAACCCTAGCACCGGTTCATCGATGGTCCCTTCAGCCAGTAACTCAACTTCTGGCAGAATGAAGTCGATTTTGGCTAAGTAGTTTTCAGTTCCAAACAGATATGCCAATTCATAGTCGCATTGGCAGAATTCAGCCATATAATCCTTGAGGAAGCTTAAGGTAGCGTGATAGGCTCCCATGCTGAGATCGTTAATTTGATGGTTTTGGAAATAAGCAACAATAGTTAGGATATCGTTTGGATTAATTGCAGGGAAATCAGCGTCAGAGATGGTGTATTGGGTTGGTTTATATTCCCGAGGATGTAGAAGCGAAACAACACATAGTTGAGGTCGAACTTGGTTAAGACTTTCCTTGCAAACCCGAAGATTTTGGTGATCCTTTTTCTAGACCAAACTTGCTTTTGGGGAAGAGAATTCTTAGTATAAAAGGTCTTCAATCGTTCACACTCGGTTTGGATGATCAATTAAGGATCATCATTCGGATGCAAAGGAGCGAACTTTGTGTAGTACTTGCTGTAAGGAGAGAGCGGTAGATCAAGTTGTTCCGAATCGTCATTAGGAATATCATAGTACATGAACGGTACTATGTCCAAATCATGAATAATTCCTTTGCGGCAGAGAGGTGAGAGTCCAAGCATCAGATTAGTGTTATCGTTAAGAGCTTGAATCTGAATGCTTTCCTCAAGTGCTCGATCGATTTCTTCTTGGGACCAGCCTGATTTTTGCTTTGGTGGGGATCTGGAGTGGTGAACTTGATGATCTTCAGATATGGGCTTCTTACCCTTGTCTTGCTTTTTGTTGAGGACGGAGAGTATATGTTGCATGTTTTCATCAACAAAAAATTTAGGAGGAGAGGATTAGAGAGGCTCTTCCGGAAGGTTCCCCAACTTACAAGGAACTGAGAAACATTCCCGGATCCTTGCACTTTGGAGGTAAACACTTTTGCAAAATGGCAGAAATATTTTTCACCACCATTAATAGTTTCATTAAATTTCATTTTTTTTCTTAGAAATACACAAGTCTTTTAGAAACTTGGCATAATGAGGGATGTGTTGGATAACATCCAAAAGTGGGATATTTACCTTAACCTTACGAAAAATTTCCATGATGTCTTTATCCTCTCTTTCACGCTTCGTACTCTTCAGTCTTGATGGGAATGGAGGTAAGGGCTTATATTCTTTTAGATTTCGCTGGACTGGTTTTGGAGTTTCTTTTTCTTCCAGCTTTTCAAATTCTTCTTCAACCAACACTTCTTCATACTCTTCCTATTCTTTCTCCGATTCTTTTACATTTTCTTCTTCTACCAGAACTTCTTCATACACTTCATCATCTTCTTTTTCCGGTTCAGATGCGCTTGAGCTTCCATTACTTTTTCCACTTCTCAAGGAAATAGCTCTCATATTGTGCTTCAGATTCTTTTCTGTGTGTCCTGGTAACTTTTCTTGAGATTCCAGACGACCCACAAAAGTGGCAAGTTGAGACACCTGCTGTTCCAAATTCTTGATACTAGCTCTGGTTTCTGTCTGGAATGTTTGGGTACTTGTAGAAAGACTCTTCACTCTATCTTATAAGGCCATGCTGGAACTGCTGGGTTGATGATTTGAAGATTAGTTCTGATAATTCGGGTTCTGAAAGTTTTGTTGTTGGTGATTCTGAAAATTAGGCTGGTAATTTGGCTGTTGCTGAAAACCCGCAGGATGTTGAAATTGCTGTCTTAGCAAAAAATTATTGTTTTGATAAAAATTAGGAGGCTGATTAATGTTTTTCTGTTGCTGGTATCCTCTGAAAGATTTGACTGGAGCAACATCTTCTTGCAAATTTAGACACATATCAGTAGGATGGTTCGTCTTTAAGCAGATTCCACATTGTTTTTTCGCAGCGACCTTTTCTTTTGTCAGGAGCAGAACAACCTTTGTCAGTTCAGAAATCTGAGACACCAGATGAACATTGCTGACTTCTTTGACACCCCTTGGCTGATCCGGATACCACTCGTCTTCATTACCAGAATGTGGAGTCTATTTCCAGCTTTTCAATTAGCTCCCAACTTTCAGTTGGTGTCATATCTCCTAAGGAACCGCCACTGGAAGAATTTATCAGGCGCCTCTCCGTGGGTATTAGACCTTCACAAAAGCAATTTTAGAGCTGATAATTACTGATCCCATGTTGTGGGCACCGAACCAAAAGCTTCTTGAACCTCTCCCAGTAAGTGTGTAAAGCTTCTCTTTTTCCTTGTTTAATACCAAGGATTTCTCTTCTGAGACTATAAACTCGCATTTCTAGAAAATATTTCTCTAGAAACATCTTCACAAGTTCTGTCCAAGTAGCAATGGAACTTGATGGGAGCTCATATAGCCATTCTCTTGTTGAATCTTGAAGTGAGAAGGGGAATGCCATTAAGTTTATCTGGTCTTCAGTTATCGCATGTGGCTTCATTCCTGAACAAACCACAAGAAATTCCTTAAGGAATTTATGTGGGTTTTCATTTTCTAGACCGCAGAATGTGGGAAGAAGATGTATCAGCCCAAATTTGAGTTTGAAGTTATGGGCTTCTAGAAACGTAATGCAGAGAGGCTGCTGATTGACTTCTTGAATGGCCCGCTCTTTGAGAGTCTTTTCTGCTTCTTCTCCACTCATGTCTGATTCTTCAGATTCAGGTTCTAAAGAGTCTGTGGCTTCAGATTTGACTGAGGATAGTGGAGAGTATGTTTTATAGGGGTTGTTAAAAGGTGAAGATGGGGGTACTTTCAGAAAAGACGAAAAAGTAGGGTCTGGTTCGTTCCACAAGGGACTGCCTTGTGGTGTGGAGATTTTTGGTAGTGGGGAGGATGATGATGAACCAAAGAAACCAACTGATTGTTTTTTCTTTGCTTCTTCTTTCTCCAGTTTCCTTGTAGTTCTTTCAATTTTTTGATCAAAAACTAATGGTGTACCTGAACGAAAATTTCTGGGCATAAAACTATTAGAAAGCACCGTGTCCCCGACAACAGTGCCAATTTGTTAACACGTTGTCGCGCGCGTATTAAGCAAATAAATTTTTCACTACTCGTTGCACTAATAATATTGCACAGGGAAGCATGGAAGAATCCTCATAGACACAACCTAACGGTCAATGCCGTTTTGCATCAGGCACATTCTAGTCAAAGTAGGAATTATTAATAAGGGGGGTTTTTAAATTAAACTAAAAACTAAATTGCAGTGAAAACAAACTAAACGAAAATCAATAATAAAAATGGTTTCAGCTCTGCTGCAACTTTCCTAATCATGCAATCAGTGCAGATTTGGTTATTCAGAACGCGTTCTATCTAAGATGGTATTGAGAAAAACTAACACGCTCTTGTATAATCTCTTTTACCTAAATTAGTTAACCAAACCAAGCTCTTTGAATTAACCCTAACTTTTTACAGTTCAATTAAATAAGCTCTTAATTAGATCAAAAAATCAGCTTTATGTTCTGTGTAAAATTCCCATCCGTATCCAATACTTCTCACAAGCTCAGAAGCGTAAATATATGAATTTTATAGTTTATACTAGAGTTAAATCCCAAACACGGAACCAATCTGATACTTGTTACTTTTTACCAGTTGACAAGAACAACTACAAATTCTATTAATTGATTAACTGTATGATAAGACCCTAGGTAGGTGATCAGACTAACAGGAATTAAAAATCAAACGTTCATTAAGCTCAAAACGGAAAAATCTAGATAGAAACACAAAACAAACGCCATATCTGAAAACTAATCACATGAAAAGTACTGATATATGCACAACTGAAAACTAAGGTTTTAGATACACATGGCTAAAACGAAACTAAACTAGTAAAAAGAAACACTAACCGAATAATCCAGATAAACTAAATGTATGAGATGATTCAGAGCCTTTAGATCTCCAAAAGTCACTGAAAGGTATCATAAATCGTCTTCAGAAGGGTATTCTGCCATCTAGAATTGTCTAACCCCCAGATCTGATAATGAGGGTTGTATTTATATGCGAGACGGAAACTTCCAGAGAAAGAAACTGAAAAATGCGATCGCAGGTTGGTTATATGCGATCACATTGTTTTCCAATTTTTTCCATATTTTCCCCTAAATGATGCAGGACGCTGTTTTCGACGTTTTTGGAACTTCGGGCCATTTATGTGTCTGAATGAAGTACAAAGCCAAATTTGAAGTTTCTAGAGTTTTGGGAAGAAAATGCGATCCATGTTTGGTCTTTTCTGCTCATATGGCCTCTAGATGACTTATTCCGACGCTGGGAAACTTCATGGCAAAAATGTGATCGCATATATTGGAAATGCGATTGCAGATCTTGGTTCCTGGATCGTTTCGGACGCAATTCTTCAGTTTAAGCACTCCTTTTTATTCATTAGTACCCTTATTCAATTCCAGATCCATTTAAGCTCCAAACATCATCCATCTGCTCTCAAAGTACTGCTCCATTCGAACTATCTGAAATTGACACAAAAAATGCTAGCAGTACGGGAATTCTAATAAAATACATGAGCTGAACATTATTTAAACAAATGACATGCAAATGTTCAAAATATGATGCTAAATGATAATAAAAACTACCCTAAAAGATACATAAAATTGCATCTAACAAATCTCCTCAAGCTTAAACCTTAGTTGCCCTCAAGTAAGAAAAAGATTAAACATTATAAACAAATGGAAAGATGTAGATGACCTAAATAGAATTTAGAATAAAATAAAGGAAAATAAAAACACTTCACTCTTTTTTACTTCACATGATTAGATTTCACAACGAGGAAGCTCCAATTAAATCACTAACTAGAAAACAGTCTCAATATTTTTATTGCAGATTCAGAATGATCGGAATGGCATACCCTTAGTCTGACATACCCTCGTTTCCACAGCCATCAGGATGGATTACCCCCGGTCTGTTCGCTCACGTACATTGCAGTAAAGCCTCAACCCCAAGCCATACTATGTCGACATATACAATAGATAAACATATAAACAATCAACAGACAGATCTACAGATCACTACCGCATAGCATATCCTATATACCAGGATACATATCTAACATATCACTACAACATAACAACATCATATATACTAGTATACAGATCTAACAGATCACTACAACATAATAACATCCTGTATAACATGGAACATAACCTAGTTGGCCGACATTGGTGCCTTCGACCCACAAGTACAATGAGGAAAACTCAAATCTCAGTCTGAAAAGATAGCTGAATAGGACACTGCTCCGAATATCAGCTCTACTTGTCACCTATACATTGAAAAATTACCAAACTCAACTACAATTCAAAATACCCAAAATACCCTTAGGTCTAACGTGGTCAAAATCTGGTCAAAGTTAAAAGGCAAAAAGTCAGTCGATTTGACTCAGCTGAGTACGCCCACATACTCAGCTTGTACGGTTAGCGTACTCAAGATCCCAAATCGGGGATCACATCACGTACACACGACGTATGCTCATATATGCCCAGTATACGATGGCTGAATGAGTTCCTTCCTTTTAAGGGCTTATTCCATTAAGTCCCTTCGAGCAAAAGCATATCTAGTCCCAAAATAACATGTTAATTCATAAAGTTTCCAACTTTATGACTTTGTATGGCTAGGAAGTGCTCAATACTAAGAACCCTAACTTCTTAACTCATTAAGACATTATAATCCATGCATGGAAGGAAACCAATGACCAAGATTGCATTTATAACTCTAGACACTCCAAAACGTCTGAAAAGACAATTCATTTGGGTCTAGAGCATGCCATACTCAAGAACATCATTGATTGGGGACAAAAGCACATAATAACATCATACAAGCTAGATCTAACCAAATAGTCATCAAGGTATAAAATTTATACCTCCTGTAGATGTAAGAGGGAGCAAAACTTCCAGATCCAAGGTTTCTCCAAGCTTCTAAGATGTTCTCATTTCCTTTTCCTTCCTTTATGAACTCCAAAACACACACTAATGGCTCAAGGATGCTCAAAAATGGATTAAGGGTTAGCTAGGGTCGAATATGGAGGTGGAGGCGGAAGAATAAAGAGGTTTCAATGAGAAAAGGATTTTAAATAGGGTCCAAACCATAAAAATTAGGGTTTGAACCCTGGCCACGTACGCCCAGCGTACGCAATGTACGCCCAACATACGCAACGTATACCCATCTTATGCAATGTACGCCCAACGCACACAATGTACGTCCAACGTTTGCATGCAACATCCAATTTTCATTAAAGTGCCATTTGGGACCAAATTTGCAAACAATTCTCATATCAAGGGTCAAAATGAAAAATGCCTGGAAATTGAGATGTTACAATTCTCCCCCACTTGAATCAGAATTCGTCCTTGAAGTCCGCTCCTATTAACAACCCAGGGCAATGCTCCCGCACCTCTGTGTCGGGTTCCCATGTCCATTCGGAACCCTTTCGATGTTTCCATTGGACCTTGACCAAAGACACCACCTTGTTGCGCAAGGCCTTCTTCTTCCTATCCAAGATCGCCACTGGTCTCTCAACATAATTCAGGCGATCATTAACCTGAATATCATCCAGAAGAACAATCGCTAAATCATCAGCCACACACTTACGAAGCGAGAAACGTGGAAGGTGTTGTGAATCCGACTGAACTCCTAAGGCAATTCCAACCGATAAGCTTGCCCGCGTACCCTAGCAATCGCTAGAAATGGCCCAATATATCAGGGCCCCAACTTTACCCTCTTCCTAAAGCGTATTACACCCTTCCAGGGTGATACCTTCAATAGAACCATATTGTCGACCTGAAACTCCAACTCCGATCGGCATCTGTTGACATAACTCTTTTACTGACTTTGAGCCGTCTGCAACCTCGGTCAGAACTGTTGAATAAGCTCTAACATCCGAAGGACTACTTCGGTCCTTCCCATATCCCTGTGACCGACCTCTCCTCAACATACTGGGTTACGACACTTCCTCCCATATAGATGCTTGAAAGGTGGCGCACCGATACTGGAGTGTAACTCTTATTGTATGAAAACTCCGCTAAGGGAAGTTGGAGTCCCAACTCCCATCAAAATCGATCATACAGGTCCGCAACATTTCCTCAAGTGTCTGGATGGTCTGCTCGCTTTGACCGTTAGTCTACGGATGATAAGCAATGCTAAAATGCAACCTTGTACCCAGTTCCTAGTGGAACCTCTGCCAAAACTAGGAAGTGAACCGAACATCCCGATCTGGAAAATTAGAAACCGAAACACCATGACGGGCGAAGATCTCGTGCACATACACGTCGGCCAATTTCTCGGCTGCGGATCTCTCTCGAATAGCTAAGACGTGGGCACTCTTGGTCAGACGGACCATTATTACCAAAATCGCATCGAACCCCTTAGCCGTCCAAGGTAGCTTATTGATGAAATCTATGGTGGTCTGTTCCCATTTCCACATGGGAAGCTCCAAAGGCTGAAGCTTTCCATGTGGCCTCTGGTGCTCGGACTTGCTCATCCGACATGTCAAGCACCTCTCAACATACCAGACTATCTCCCTCTTCATACACGACCACCAGTAGCTAAGTCGCAAATCCTGATACATCTTGGTGGCTACAGGGTGTATCGAAAATCTAGACTTGTGTGCCTCTTCCAGAACAGTCTGTCTGATCCCACCAAAATCCAATACCCAAACCCGATCACACTGAGTCAACAATCCACGAATGTCGGTGGAAAACCTGTCAATCTCTCCCCTGATCCTCTCCTGTTTCCAATGCTCCTTCTTAACCACCACGTCATGCGCCTACTTAATCAAATCCAGAATTTGAGAATCAATCGAAATCCTCATACATAAGCTTCGAACCGAGGAACTAGCCGACTTACGGCTCAAAGCATCAACAAACACATCCGCTTTCCCCGGGTGATACTGAATCTCACATTCATAATCCTTGACCACGTCAAGCCACCTACGCTGCCTCATGTTCAGATTCGGCTGATCCATGAGATATCTCAAACTCTTGTGATCCGTGTAGATGGTGCAACGGACCCCATACAAATAATGTTGCCAAATATTGAGAGTAAACACCACCGCTCTCAAATCCAAATCATGTGTCGGATACCGAACCTCAAGGGGCTTCAGCTTCCTAGAAGCATACACAATAACCCTCCCTCGTTGCATAAGAACTGCCCCCAGGACCGATGATGGATGCATCACAAAATACCAAAAAGCCCTCAACACCCTCAGGAAGGATCAACATTGGGGTCTCACATAACTTCCGCCTCAAAGTCTTGAATGCAACCTGCTTCTCAGGCCCCAACGGAAATCCACACTCTTCCTCGTCATATGAGTGAGGGGTACATCAATCTTGGAGAAATCCTGAATAAATTTGTAATGTCCATTTGGGGCGGGGGTGAAATGTTACCCATTTGGGGCGGGGGTGATAAAATGTAGATGGTTCGGGCATTCGAAATTGGTTTTGGTGCCAAGGGGCATTTTGGTAAATTGGCAGCAGGCCTTTATGGAAATTGAAATTTGTGTTTGGGGAAATTTAATTCAAGTAGGAGTTGATAATAGTGTAGAGCTTCCTGATACCTTTTCATTGATATAAGGATGGTCGGAATCGGAGTTGTATCGAGAAAGTTATGACATTCGGAAGGAATTAGGGTTTGGGGAAAACCCTAGTATGTGGGGCGTACCACGGAAGTACGCAGTGCATACTGATGCAAGGGAGGTTACACTGTGCGTAATGGAGAATACGTATAGTGTAGTGCGAGGCTGGGATCGGGGTGCGAGACCTTATACGCTGGGTGTATGAGGGTCAGATTGAAACCCTAATTTTTAGGGATGTACCCTATATAAGCTTAATGTTAACCCCTTTCCCTCATTTCCATGTCAGCCTCCACCCACTAAAAACCCTAAATCGACCTTGTAGCCTCTTGGAGGTGTTCTTGAGCTATTGGGAGGCTTTGATGCTCATTCTTGCCCTTGGGAAGGAAACAAGAGAAGGTTGAAGTTGCTTTGCTTGGTGGGAAAGGTTTGGATCCATAATCATCACCTTGTAGGGAAGCTTTTTGAGGTAACAAGTTTGCATCTTGTCTTATGTATGATTAGTTCTCTTCATCGCTAGTTTATTATGATTTTGGTCTTCTTTATGAGATTATGGATGGGTTAGGTTGTTTAAGGGTTCATCCTTTTAGATCTGAGTTCGTTTTGGTGTCCTTGAACGTAAAGGTTCAAGCTTTATGGGTATTATGGAGTCATGCATGAATTAATTAACCAATAAGTCCCTTTTAAGCTTAAGAGCTTCTTTTAGTCTTGTATAAACGTAAAGTTGGCAACTTTATGTGGTATTCCAGCTCAAGGAGGTCAGATATGTGGTTTGAAAAGATTTGTCTTAATAGATTAAGTGAAAATCAAGTTTGGGCTGAATAAGGTGAGTATGCTGGGCATACAAGCAGGTACGCACAACGTACAAGCTTCCAAGCGATTATGCTGCGCGTACGTGCCTGTACGCCCCACGTACCCAGTCTGAATGGGCATGGTGTGTTTGGGCTATCTTTTGGGCTTGGTTGCTTGGGGCTTTGTTGGACCAGCTGAGAATATGTGTTTTGGATTAGGAAAAGTTAATGGGCTTTAGGGTAAGGCCTATGTAAGGGTTTTGGCCTAATTTTGATTAGTGGGCTTTGGATGATTATTGGTCTGTGGGCCTTTATGATGGTGAGTTTGGGCCTTAGTCTTGGACCCAACTAGGTGAGGGGTAAAATGGTCTTTTTACCCCATGTATGGATTATTGGATTTGGTTTGGAACCCAATTGTTGATTGGGTGTTATTTGTTTGATAGCGCGAGGTTTCTTGCGGATCATCGGTTAGAGATTTATTCATGGGTTCAGCTATCGAGGTGAGTCTTCTTACTATATCCATGGGTCAAAGGCACCAATGTCGGCCCATTACTCGATATGTGGTCTTAATAGTTGATATACGATGGTTTTGTTAGTTGGTATGTAATGACTTATGTGGAATGCTAGTTGTCTCTATGATACGTGCATGAAAGACCATGGAGGGAGCCCATGGCACTTGGATATCAAAACATGGGGGGAGGGGGGGGGGGAACCCATGGTATTCCAGCTAAAGACCATGGGGGGAGCCCATGACACTTGGATATCAGACCATGAGGGAGCCCATAGGATTCCAGGTAAAGACCATGGGGGAGCCCATGGGACCTGTATGTATGACACATGATATTCTGTGGTTGTATGTATGTGGTATTTTAGGGAACTCACTAAGCTTCATGCTTACGGTTTTCAGTTTATGTTTAAGGTACTCTGGTTTTCAAATGGAAGAGGTCGAAATAATTGTAGAGCACACGCCACATGTTTCCGCATTCTGTGAATTACTCTGATTTGATGATGTTTTGCTAAATTTTGGCTACCTTGGTTTTATGGGAAAGATATGTATTAACGAGTTATCAATCTAAAAACAAAAATTTTATGTCATGATTTTCGGGACGTTACAAAATCTCCGATAATACCCAACTAACCCCTGAAAACCCCTGATCTCCGAGGGAGACTTCAGAACCTCCCACAACATAAGCACCTCGATCTTGGCCGGGTCGACCAAAATCCCGTTCTGGTTAATGAGGTGTCCCAAGAACTGGACCGATCGTAACCAAAACTCACACTTCTAGAACTTGGCATATAGCCGTTACGAACTCAAAATGCCCAGAAGCTCTCAAAGGTGCTCCTCATGCTGCTCCCTAGTCTTGGAATAGACCAGGATATCATCAATGAAAACAATGACTGAACGATCAAGCATCAGTCTGCACACTCAATTCATCAAATCCATGAATGTTGCCGGCACATTCGTGAGCCCAAGCGGCATTACCACGAACTCGTAATGACCATAATGAGTCCGAAACACTGTCTTCTCCACGTCATCCTCCCTAGCTCTCATCTGATGATACCCTACCTCAAATCGATCTTGGAAAACCAAGATGCACCCTAAAGCTGATCGAAGAGGTCATCAGTCCACAGAAGTGGGTAACGGTTCTTCACCGTCAACTTGCTCAACTCCCGGTAAGCAATACACATGCGATGAGACCCATCTTTCTTCTTCACTAACAAGATCGGTGCTCCCCACGGTGAAACGGTATGACACCTTAGCAATCTGGGCCGCACCGGGGACCAAATCGATCCTGAACTCAACTTGCCTCTCAGGAGGCACACCGGGTAATTCCTCCGGAAACACATCAGGGAATTTCCTAACTATAGGAACATCTAACACTGAAACCTCTTTCCCGACCCGAGTGTCAACCACACACATGAGATAAACCATGCACCTATGCTGTAGATACTGACGAGCCCTAGTATCAAAACAACAAGCTAATCCAATCCTAGTACCCTCTCCATAAATAACCAGTTCTCCCCTAAATGGGGTTCGAATTACCACCCACTGCCTCTCGCAGTCAGTCATCACACCAAACCTACTCTGCCAGTCTACCCCTACAATCACACATACATCCCCCATGGGAATAGGGATCGGGTCACTCATACAAGACACCCTAAAAATCTCCAAGACATAACCCTGATAAATGCTCAATGCCGAAACCTCATGTTCGTTGGCGATAGAAACCCACAACGGACACTCCAATTCTCCCACAACCATATCAAAACTACTACTCAAAGACTAAGATACAAAAGACCGACTCACACCCGAGTAAAAAAGAATTAGAGCAGGTAATGTGTTTAATAAGAAGGTACCTAACATAATCATAAAGATAAGCATACCATAAAATAACTGACATAATAATAAATGAAAACATACCAGTAACGACGTCCGGCGCCGCCTTGGCCTCCTCAGCCGTGAGCTGGAAAGCATGACCCCAAACCCTCGAGTGCTCTGCCCTACGCTGGCATCCATCCGTTATCCTTAGAGTAGCCGATGCTGGAGCCTGCTTCGGTCTTGCAGCAAGCAAGGGACAACCGGGCTTCACATGGCCAACCTGCTCACAGTGGTAACAAATCCCGATGTTCACTGGCAGGTCCTGCTGACGACAATCCTTAGCAATGTGGCCCTCCCTTGCACATTTGTGGCATCGAGAAGAAGATCGACAAGCACCCACATGAACCTTACCGCACTTGCCACAAGTGCGGCCCATTTTTCCCCCAGAATGCGAGTTAGCGGGCTTGAACTGCTTTTCCATTTGTTGTGACTAAACATGAGTCTTCCACTGCTCCCTCATCTGAAGCTCCATCTCGATCTCTCGCCTCCTCGCGACATCCTAGAGCTCGACGTGGGTACCATAACTGTCACACCCCGGCCGTCGGCGGAAACACTGGGCGGTGTAACGTCATTTCTCGTATCATAGTTATCAACTTCCTGAAAACACATGCAATTTAAAATACGTCAACATAAAGTTGGTGAGTCCACAAGTTTTGACTCCATATAAAAATAATACATTTTCCAAGTTTCAAAAGTATAGTTTTGAAAGTATCATTTTGACTCTCCAACATTTAGTATATATATCCTAGGTATAATGGTTTACTTACCAAATAAGTATATACCTATAAGTCTCATATATTATAAGTATAAATGTTTGTAATTCCATACAAACTAAGTTGCTACGTATAAATCTTATTTCAATTCTATACGAGTAAAACCGCTACGTATAAATCTATTTCAATTCTATACGAGTAAAACCGCTACGTATAAATCTATTTCACATCTATACAAGTAAGTAGGATACGTGTAGTGGTCTACTTAATATATAAGTAATATACCTACTAGATTCTTATACTTAGAGTATAAGTCTTTGGGGAACTTATACTTAACATTCATACTTGTATATCGACAAAGTATAATGCTTCTAAAGTTGTGCTACCATGAGTCTGTAGCTGCGACTATATGACTTAGTTTTATACCTCTTATTATTATTACAAGGATCACATATTGCGGTAGTACAAGGATTACACCTTGCGGTAGTACAAGGATCACACCTTGCGGTAGTACAACAGCTATAACTTGAGGTAAAACTCGGTTTTATCTTAACATAAAACCAACAATAACAATATATAACATACCAAGTTTTATCTTGACATAAAACTAACAATAACGACATATAACATACCAGGTTTTATCTTAACATAAAACCAACAATAACAACATACTTATCAATTAACATATAGAACTTCCGAATATAACTTCGGAACTATATCGCACACAACATATATATAGAATCCTAAGTATAACTCAAGATCTACATTAGTATACTACTATAACAATAACATGCTAACAACTTTACGATAGTTGTATACTTTCAAATACGAAATAACTATATCCCGGTTATTATAACTATCTACGTTGATATTAATATATTATCATATAGACATAATAATAACGTATATACAATATTTAGCATGCATTTTCCCCCGAAAATATTAGAAAGTGGGGCCGTGAAACTCACCTTAATAGCGTGATTTTATGTAGTCTAAGCAGAAACGGTCAGCGTACGAGGTCGTCGGGGCTCGGGATGCAAGATGGCTTCAGCACAGGAGAGAGGAGAAAGGGAAATGGTGTAAGGAATAGCTGAAGTCGGACCTGCTATTTATAGGAAGGATTTTGGACCCTCACGATGTGAGAAACTCATTGTTCACATCGTGAGTTCCAAACTTATCTCTTCGTAGACTTGCCATCCGTCTTCTAGCTTCCGAAGGTGGCAAAATGACTCCTCACGTCGTGAATTATCAATGTTCACGTCGTGAGTTTGGATCTTATCCCCTCGTAGCCTCGTCAAACCTTCTAGATCCGAAATGTGGCGGTTTGACTCCTCACGCCGTGAGTTTTTGTGCTCACGTCGTGAGTTCAGTCAAATTAGGGTTTCTGACAGCGAAATCTTCGGAAGGCCATAACTTTTGCATACGAACTCCGTTTTTGACGTTCTTTATATCCACGCGTAGGTATTTCCAAGTACTACAATTATCTTTAGACTCAAATAGCTAATTAGAAGTCTATTTTTAATTCCTCTTTTTATAGAGATTTATAGTGTTCGGTTTATCATAACTTCTTCACGCGAAGTCAAATTTAGACGTTCTGTATATTTTTGGAATCGTATGGATGTATACTTTGAGTTGTATCATAAAGAAAGTTCATATTTGTATTATAATTATCATGAAATACATAGTAAGTTTATCACATTACTAGTTTTAACAAGATCACATTACATGATTGGTATAATCACATGTGATTTTTATTCACCATACTCAAAACATGCTCTTCCTCCCACATAGCCTGCTCCAGTGTTTGTTCCTTGATTTTCTATTGTAGGTGTTGTGCTCCTGCAGTAATTTGCAGTGTATCCCCTCTTTTTGCACTTCATGCAAATATAACAGTCACCTGCGTGCTGACGGTTACATTGACTGCACCATGAACAGTTACCTAGGTGATGACGGTTGCACTGAGTGCACATTGGGAGTTTTCCAGCATACTTCCTTGGTTGTAGGGGTATTGCTGTTGTGGTTGCATAATTAGTTGTCACCTCTTGTCTCTCCTCAGATGATTGTATGGGATTCTTCCCATTAAATTTGTGCTTGTTCATTCCAGATTCGGGAGACTCAGCTATAAATCCTACTTGGATTTCTGTGCTGGTTAGCTGATGAGCTATACGCTTTGCATTGTCGTATATTGTAGGCTTCGATGCGATCACCATTCCTTTGATTTTTGATGCTAGACCCCAGATATATCGCTCGATCTTCTTATACTCTGGGGTTACTAGTGCTGGACACATCACCGCAAGATCATTGAATCTAGCGGTATAAGCATTTATCTCTGAACCCTTCATGGTTAGGGTCCACAATTCTTGTTACAGCTTATGTATTTCCTCCCTGGGACAATACTCCTCTACTAGCATCCTCTTCAGCTCTTCCCATTGCATGGAATTGGCAACATCAATACCCGTTGTATTCACATGGCTGTTCCACCACGTAAGTACTGCATCAGCGAAGGTACACGCAGCAAATCGTACGTTACATTCGTCCGGACAGAAGCTTATTTGAAATACTGATTCTGTCTTTTCAATCCACCGAGTCAAGCTAACGACCCCTTCCTTTCCATGGAAGCTCTTAGGATTGCAATTCATAAAATCCTTGTAGGTACACATTCTTGCGGTCCCTACATTGCCTTCGTTTCTAACTCCTCCTCTTGTGACATTAGCAAGAGCTGCATCGATTCTCTTGTTGGATATAGTGTCTAAGTCCATAACTATATTTGGTATGTACTTGACCCGACCCGGCATGGTCCATTTGGGTTGCACTTCACCCGAACAATTTATGGATAATCGTTTGAGAATAGTATAAGTTATGATTTATGAATATATTATAAGTCCTAATATATTAATATAAAATCATATTATTTAATTAGTATTGATCTATAATTAATTTAGAATTAATTTAGAGATCAAAAGTATGACTAATTAAATATGGGCTCTTGTATTTATATAGTGTGGGCTAATGCTTATTTGGAATGGGCTAGGCTTGCATGGAAAGTCCATGGATACTCCATGGAGCTTTAACCCATGGATCTCATGGAAATGAAAAGACATGGGTATTAGGGTTTACATGGATGTAACCCTAATCCACCACACTATATAAAGGAGGCTTTGGTTCTTGAAATTGCACTAGTTGATGTGTGTAAACTAAGAGGGCCGATTTCAAGAAGTTTGTGACTATTCTCTCAAGTTTCCAAGTTTGTGGTGATTTGTGACTTCCATTTGAGGCATCCACATTATTGGTGCTAGGCTCTCAAACTCCAAGCAATCAACTACTACTACAAGGTAAGTAATTCTACTAGTTTTATTTGATTCAAGTACCCCATGCCATGCTAGTTAGGATAAGAACCTTGGAAAAATAATTATTTGCATGTATCTTAGTCAAACATAGATCCAAGGTTTCTAGGGTTGCATGTACACCATAAAAGTGTTAGAATGCTCAAAACCCATCAGTGGTATCAGAGCCTGGTTTGTTTATTTGATACTTGATGCGAAAAAAAAAACTTGAAAATCGAAGTTTTGTTCAAAAGCTCGTATCAAAATTTCAAGTTTTGTATATGTACTTACGATTCTTGAAATTTTTGATATGAACATTCATAAGCATATGAGTTTAGAAGATCATAGAAATTATGTGCTAATAATTGATTAGATTAATTCTTGATCTTTATGTGTTTTAATGGAGTCCATAACTAGTTCTTAAGTTATGGATAACCAAAAGTCACATTTATAAATAACCATTAAAAGAACACATAGGTTACAAAAAAAGAAGAGTCTTCATTTTTAATAACCATTAACTCATAAGTTATGAGAAATGAAAAGTTTTGAAAGTTTACAAAACTTGCCCTCAAGTTTTGGAACATGTAAAGTCATATTAAAAACTTTAGTTCCAACCCCTAGAATTTTAAAAGTTAAAATTCAACCCTTATACTTTATAATATTATAAGTTTAATAATATTTATATATGTATAAGATCAAGTCGTCTTACCGTTAGTACGCCTTATTCACGAAGCCGGTCTATAAGGGGGGTATAAGGTTGTTGCCTATAAAATGGCAACTTAATGGGTGTCCACTCTCACCCACCGCTTCCTTGATCGGTGGAGGATCGTTAGCCGAACGGGTAGGACAAGGACTTATAAATTCTCATTAATAGTATAATGATAATACTAAAGTAACTAAACTTTATTGAATTCCCAATCTTAGTTATTTTAGGAAAATGTGAATAAGGTGCTAATCCATGAAATTACACTTTACACTTTGTTTAAGTCGTTAGTGGAGCGTGTGTGGTTAACCGACACACTAACTTGAACTTAACAAGGTAGGTAAAGGGTGACTTAATGTTTATCATAGTATCGATGGAGCGTGTGTGGTTAACCGGCACATCGATTGAGGGGTAATACATTAAGGGTACCAAGTAATTTGCATGGTTACTTCACACCTTGTTTTGTGATCCTCGGCATCCCAGTCACAAAACTTGAAGGGCACACTCGAGATTGGAACATGCCATTGAAGAAAGTTCAATGAATCTCAAAGAATCTAGGAGTTTCTAAACCAATTAAAACCTAATTAAATATTTCGTTTTTCATGGTGGAAATTGGTGAATCGTCATTCACCTACCTTCAAATATCTTATAGCTTAGATTACGGCATCCCTCTTCTAAGTTATAAAATATTGTGTTGGGTCCTAGCCTTAATATTACATTTGGGTGTTTTGTTAAGGACTATCTCTATATCTAATCTAATCTATTCCCTCTTCTTTTTAGATGTCTTCCAATAACAATGCTTCTGCCTCAAACCCTACTAGCTCCTTCTCTCTCATGAATCTTTGTGCGAGAGTCATATTTGATGGGTCCAACTTTACAGATTGGATCAGAAATATCAGGATGGTCACTCGGTATGAGAACAAAGAATATGTTCTCGACAAGGAGCTGAAGGTACCCGAGCCAACTGCTACTCCTGAAGAGCTTGCTGAATATGAGGTACATGAAAGAGATGCTACAAAAGTGGCATGCATCATGATGGCCACCATGACAGCCGAGCTCCAAAAGTCCTATGAGGACTATTATCCTTTTGAGATGCACCAGGACTTGATGGACCGCTACCATCAAAGTGCTCGTCAAGAGCGATATGAAATAATCTCCTCCATGATAACAACCTGAATGAAGGATGGTGAACCCATCACGAGCCACATGCAGAAAATGCAAAGGTATGTGGACCGTTTACTGAAGCTGAATGTGAACTTCCCTGAGGAGTTAGCAATAGACATGTTTTTGCACTCCTTGCCATCGTGTTATGACCAATTCCGCATGACATATCACATGAACAAGGAAGAAGTCACCCTCAGCAAACTTCAAGGACTCTTGAAGACCGCCGAAAGTGGTCTAAAGGGTAAGTCGGTTGTTACTACTCCTACTCCTACTCCAACTGCGGCCAATGTCTTGGCAATCGGGCATGGCAAAGGGAAGAAGAGAAAGAACCCTTCTAAGGGTACCAAGGGCAAGACCCTTGAAGGCTCCTCTTCAAGCAAAACCAAGAAAGGTTTTGTCACTCCTTCTGCTAACCCTAATGAGGCTGAATGCTTCTATTGCCATGAAAAGTCGCACTGGAAGCGAAACTGCCCAAAGTACCAGCAAGATTTGAAGGATGGGAAAGTAAAACCCAACCATGCAGGTATATACACTATATTGTCTAATAACTCACCTCATTCTAAGTCTTGGGTCCTTGATACAGGTTGTGGTATTCACATATGTTGTGATTTGCAGGGACTAAAAAGAAGTGAGAATGTGGAGCAGGGAAAGATAAACTAGATCATGGGAAATAGGAAAGCTTCACCTGTCACCAAGATAGGAGCTTATTCCTTAGTGCTAAATAGTGGGTTTACATTAGATTTGAATAAATGTTATTATTCGCCAGAAATGGAAAGAAATGTTATTTCCTTTCATGCATTGTATAAACAAGGTTTTACCTTTTATTTTGATAATAATAATGGTAGTATTGATGCTTTCTTTAATAATGTTCTTTATTTTAAAGCATTACCTTGTGATGGCGTGTATGAAACTGTATCTGTTGTAGATAATCTAGGAAATAATGTATTGTGTATTAACTCTTCCACTAGCTTAGATAAAGCATCCTTATGGCATTGTCGTCTTGGACATGTAAGCAAGAAACGCATAGGCCAACTCCAAAAGGATGGAGTCTTGGAGTCATTTGACCTAAAGTCAGATGATAGTTGTGAATCTTGTTTGCTTGGTAAAATGACAAAGTCACCTTTTACTGGCACTTATGCTAGGGGTGAAGGTTTGTTGGACCTCATACATACGGATGTGTGTGGACCCTTCAGAACCGCCACAAGAGATGCTAATCGGTTCTATGTGACTTTTACTGATGATTTTAGTAGATATGGATATGTCTACCTAATCAAGCATAAGTCAGAAACCTTTGAGAAATTCAAAGAGTTTAAGCAAGAAGTGGAGAATCAGTTAGGCAGGAATATTAAGATGCTTCGATCCGATCGTGGTGGTGAGTATCTTAGTACTGAGTTCCTTGACTATCTTAAGGAATGTGGGATTGTCTGACAATTGACACCTCCTAGGACACCACAGTTGAATGGTGTAGCTGCGAGGCGCAATCGGACCTTGTTGGACATGGTTCGTTCCATGATGAGTCGAGCTTCGCTACCAATCTCATTTTGGGGGTATGCCTTAGAGACTGCCGCCCATATCCTTAATCTAGTCCCTACAAAGAAGGTTGCCAAAACACCTCACGAGGTGTGGACTGGAAAAGTTCCCTATCTATACCATATCAAGATTTGGGGTTGCGAGGCTTTCGTGAGACGCGAGACTCACGATAAGCTCGAACCCCGAAGCGAAAGGTGTATTTTCATCGGCTACCCACAGAAATCCTTTGGTTACATCTTCTACAGACCCAGTGATAATGTGGTCTTTGTAGCAAGAAGAGGATTCTTTCGAGAGAGAGAATTCATGAGCCAAGGAGACAGTGGGAGGAAAATTGACCTTGAGGAAATTCAAGAGTCAAGTGGTGAAGGAACCTCAAACCCTAGCCCTCAACCTGAGGAGAAAACTCCTGTTGAGCCGACTGAAGAATCTATACCTCTGAGGCGTTCCACCAGAGTTAGGAATGCACCTGAGCATTATTATGGTTTTCATATTACTGCAGAAGGTGAGACACTTATCAGTGATGACACACTGGTAAATCTGGATGAGCCTAACAGCTACACGGAAGCCATGGCAGGCCCTGAGGCTGCTAAATGGAAAGAGGCTATGGATAGCGAGATACAGTCCATGTATGACAATCAAGTTTGGAACTTGGTTGACAATGTACCTGATCGTAAGATAGTTGGGTGCAAATGGATCTTCCAGAAGAAGACCGACATGGATGGTAATGTACACACTTATAAGGCACGAGTGGTTGCAAAGGGTTATTCTCAAACTCTGGGAGTTGATTATGATGTGACCTTTTCACCAGTGGCCAAGATTAAGTCTATTAGGGTTCTGTTAGCCATTGCTGCATTTCATGATTATGAAATATGGCAAATGGATGTAAAAACCGCTTTCCTTAATGGAAAGTTGGCTGAAGATGTTTATATGGTTCAGCCAGAGGGTTTTGTCAGTACAGAGTACCCCAGTAGAGTGTAAAAGCTCGAGAAATCCATTTATGGATTAAAACAGGCACCTCGCAGATGGAATCTTTGCTTTGATGAGAAAGTCAAAGAATTTGGCTTTTCAAGGAGTGAAGATGAATCTTGTGTCTATATCAAGGCTAGTGGGAGTATAGTCAGCTTTTTGGTACTGTATGTGGATGTCATACTACTCATAGGAAATGACATCCCAACCCTGCAGGAAGTAAAGTCCTGGCTTGGGAAGTGTTTCGCTATGAAGGACCTTGGAGAAGCTGCCTATATCCTAGGAATAAGGATTTTGAGAAACAGGAGTAAAAGACTAATTGGACTTAGTCAAAGCACCTATGTGGATACCTAAACCTAACAGAGTAAGCCCTAAACTATAGTCGTGCTTTCCTAAGAAAGTACTAATTCACTATAGTTAATAGCTCTGATACCAATCAGTCACACCCCGGACGTCGGCGGAAACACCGGGCGGTGTAACGTCATTTCTCGTATCATAGTTATCAACTTCCTGAAAACACATGCAATTTAAAATACGTCAACATAAAGTTGGTGAGTCCACAGGTTTTGACTCCATATAAAAATAATACATTTTCCAAGTTTCAAAAGTATAGTTTTGAAAGTATCATTTTGACTCTCCAACATTTAGTATATATATATCCTAGGTATAATGGCTTACTTACCAAATAAGTATATACCTATAAGTCTCATATATTATAAATATAAATGTTTGTAATTCCATACAAACTAATTTGCTATGTATAAATCTTATTTCAATTCTATACGAGTAAAACCGCTACGTATAAATCTATTTCAATTCTATACGAGTAAAACCGCTACGTATAAATCTATTTCAATTCTATACGAGTAAGTAGGATAGGTGTAGTGGTCTACTTATTATACAAGTAATATACCTACTAGATTCTTATACTTAGAGTATAAGTGTTTGGGGAACTTATACTTAACATTCATACTTGTATATCGACAAAGTATAATGCTTCTAAAGTTGTGCTACCATGAGTCTGTAGCTGCGACTGTATGACTTAGTTTTATACCTCTTATTATTATTACAAGGATCACACATTGCGGTAGTACAAGGATTACACCTTGCTGTAGTACAAGGATCACACCTTGCGGTAGTACAAGGTTCATACCTTGCGGTAGTACAACACCTATAACTTGAGGTAAAACTCGGTTTTATCTTAACATAAAACCACAATAACAGTATATAACATACCAAGTTTTATCTTGACATAAAACTAACAATAACGACACATAACATACCAGGTTTTATCTTAACATAAAACCAACAATAACAACATACTTATCAATTAACATATAGAACTTCCGAATATAACTTCGGAACTATATCGCACACAACATATATATAGAATCCTAAGTATAACTCAAGATCTACATTAGTATACTGCTATAACAATAACATGCTAACAACTTTACGATAGTTGTATACTTTCAAATACGAAATAACTATATCCCGGTTTTTATAACTATCTACGTTGATATTAATATACTATCATATACACATAATAATAACGTATATACAATATTTAGCATGCGTTTTCCCCCGAAAATATTAGAAAGTGGGGCCGTGAAACTCACCTTAATAGCGTGATTTTATGTAGTCTAAGCAGAAATGGTCAGCGTACGAGGTCGTCGGGGCTCAGGATGCAAGATAGCTTCAGCACAAGAGAGAGGAGAAAGGGAAATGGTGTAAGGAATAGCTGAAGTCGGACCTGCTATTTATAGGAAGGATTTTGGACCCTCACGACGTGAGAAACTCATTGTTCACGTCGTGAGTTCCAAACTTATCTCTTCGTAGACTTGCTATCCGTCTTCTAGCTTCTGAAGTTGGCAAAATGACTCCTCACGTCGTGAATTATCAATGTTCACGTTGTGAGTTTGGATCTTATCCCCTCGCAGCCTCGTCACACCTTCGAGATCCGAAATGTGGCAGTTTGACTCCTCACGTCGTGAGTTTTTGTGCTCACGTCGTGAGTTCAGTCAAATTAGGGTTTCTGACAGCGAAATCTTCGGAAGGCCATAACTTTTGCATACGAACTCCGTTTTTGACGTTCTTTATATCCACGCGTAGGTATTTACGAGTACTACAACTATCTTTAGACTCAAATAGCTAATTCGAAGTCTATTTTTAATTCCTCTTTTTATAGAGATTTATAGTGTTCGGTTTATCATAACTTCTTCACGCGAAGTCAGATTTAGACGTTCTCTATATTTTTGGAATCGTATGGATGTATAATTTGAGTTGTATCATAAAGAAAGTTCATATTTGTATTAGAATTATCATGAAATACATAGTAAGTTTATCACATTACTAGTTTTAACAAGATCACATTACATGATTGGTATAATCACATGTGATTTTTATTGACCTACTTTTTACTAGTGTTACAATAACTTTGGGTGGACACGAACTGTCGGATGTTGGTCTTGATCATACTCTAGTACCGCGTAATCTGACCCTCCTATGAAGCAGTGAACTCAAGAGAGTGTTGGATTAGTTTCTAAGTCCATAACTATAATTGGTATGTACTTGACCCGACTCGGCATGGTCCATTTGGGTTGCATGGCATCAGAACATTTGGATAGACCGTTTATGAGGAAAAGACATTTTGTGACATATTAATATATTATAAGTTCTAATATATTAATATGAAATCATGTTATTTAATTAGTATTGATCAAGAATTAATTTGGACTTAATTTAGTGATCAAAAAGAGACTAATTAAATATATTGGGATTGATTGTGTAAATCATTCATTCTTATATATGTGGGCTTATGATCCAAGATTCCTTTATGTTGGGTTTAACCCATGTGGTGATCCATGGATACTCCATGGAGGTTAAAACCCATGGAGCATAAGGAATGGGTAAAGTCATGAGTTACATGGTGTAACCCTAATAGCCACACTATATAAGAACCCCTTTAGTTCAAGAAATTGGCACTAGTGATACATATTTTGAGGGCTAGCCGATTTGAACATGTATGTCTTCTTCTCATGGTTATTCCAAGAGTCCATGATGTTGTGTGAACCATTTGAGGTGTCACACTTGGGGCACTAGGCTCTCAAGCTTCATGGAGTCAAGCAACAACAATAAGGTATGTATTCTATCTATTTTAGTATCCTAGTATCAATGTTTTGGTATGCTAGTTAGGATAATACCTTGGATAATCATATTTGCATGTATAATAGAGAAAACATAGATCCAAGGTATTTAGGGTTGCATGTACACTCAGGAGTGTTAGAATGCTCAAAACCCATCAGTGGTATCAGAGACTAGGCTTGTTTTCAATTATACTTGATGCAAATTGCTGAAAAATGCTGAAAAAGTCGAATTTCGGGCATTCTGGGCACTGGACTCGCCGAGTCCACTGATGAACTCGCCGAGTCCATGAAGAAAATCATCCTACTCGGCGAGTAGGTTGATACACTCGACGAGTAGGAGCCCCTGACAGCATATCTTCGAGTTTTTTGGCTAGAAATGGACTAGGAACATTACCATAAGCTGTTTTTGAACCTATAATCCTGTTTTTGATGTGGTAATGTTCATACTAATCCAATTTCAAAGATAATTGTCAATAGATTCATGTTTTGTATTATTTTAGTGATTAGGCTAATTACATGAAAAAGTTTGATTAAATTATCTTGTTCTTATGAGTTGCTTAGATTAATAGAAAAGTTAATTGATTATGTGTTTTCAATCCATTTTAATCTAAGAGTTGATTCTAAAATGTGTTTTTGTAACTTGTCCTCAAGTTATATGAAAAGTCACATTTAAGTTTCATAAAACTCATAAAAGTTGGTAATGGTCACAAAAATGAAGAGTCTTGTCCTCAAGTTATGGAGGTTCAAGAGTCACTTCATTAAGTAATAAAATGTGTAACCTTAATTAATTCCACAATTTACAAAATAAAGAAAAGTTACATTCTTTTATTAGTTTAAAGTCTTCCATAACTTGTCCTCAAGTTATGGAACTTGAAGAGTTTTTTAATTAAAACTAATTTAAACACATAAGTTATGGAATTAATTAGTTTTGAATAGTTTCAAAACTTGCCCTCAAGTTTTGGAATTTGAAAAGTTTTCTCTTATGAATACTTTAATTCCAAGTTAGCCCTTAGAATTTTAAAAGTTAAAATTCAAACCCTTATACTATTATTATAATTTTAATTATATAGATATGTATAAGATAAAGTCAATCTTACCGTTAGTAGGCCTCATTCACGAAGCCGGTCTATAAGGGGGGTATAAGGTTACTGCCTATAAAATGGCAGTTTAATGGGTGTCCACTCTCACCCACCGCTTCCTTGACTGGTGGAGGGTCGTTAGCCGAACGGGTAGGAAAGGACTATAATTCTCCCTTCATTAAAAGTATTAATGATAAATACTAAGTAACTAAACACTTGTACATTCCCAATCTTAGTTACTTAGGAAAATGTGAAAAGGTGTTAACCCATGAAATTACACTTTGTACCTTACCAAGTCATTAGTGGAGCGTGTGTGGTTAACCGGCACACTAATAAGGACTAGTAAGAGTGGCAAAGGGTAACTTGACTCTATTATAGATCGGTGGAGCGTGTGTGGTTAACCGGCACATCGATTAGGTGATAAAGTTAAGGGTACCAAGTCAATTTGCATGGTTATTCACACCTTGTTTGTGATCCTTGGCATCCCAGTCACAAACTTGAGAGGGCACAATCGAGATTCAAACATGCCATTGAAAGTTCAATGTATCTCAAAAGATCTAGGAGTTTCAAATCCAATTAAAACTTAATTATATTTCGTTTTTCATGGTGGAAATTGGTAAATCGTCATTTACCTACCTTCAACTATTTTATAACTTGGATTACGGCATCCCTCTTCCAGTTATAAATAGGTTGTTGGGTCCTAGCCTTAATATTTCATATTGGGTGTTATATTAAGGACTTTAAATCAACTCTCTTGAATATCTCCCAAAAGATGATCTTCCCAAATCTCTTGAAACAAGCTTTCCTAAATGAAGATGATGTCCCATGGAAATCATACTTCTTTCACCTCCTCCAATTATTCTCCCTAACCCACAAGTTCCTGAAAAGTTTAAGGTCACTCAAGCCCTATTGACAAGCAAAGGTCTATGTGTGATCACATCTTGGAGATGTAGTCACATATTGACAAGGCGGGAGAGTTGGGTGTCAAAGTCTAGAGGAAGCTGATGATCAATCACTTTCTAAGTCACATAGTGAGTTCCTTTGGGACTCCTATGAAACAAACTATGACAAGACCCTTAATGATCTTATCTATTTGCTAAAATCAACTTCCTAAAACTTTATGGACATTGACAATGATGACATTGGATATCCAGTAAAGCTCTCTCTTCCCAATGGAAAGGGATCGGCCATAGTCAACTCGGTTGACCAAATGGTAAAGAGAACGGCTAAGTCTGAGATAGTCCCATTATCAAGGGTCTATTGCCAAAGAAAGGGGCATTGGTTGCGAAGCTTCCAAATTTACCTAAGGATATTAAAGTCAATAAGTTTGACTCTACTTCGGGTAAAGTCCACTATCTAACTCTGCTAAGTTTTTATTCTGAGATTCTTGATACATGATGTGACTGGGTCACATGTTGATGTTTTAAGAATCAAAGAAAAAGTGAAGAAACTTAAAGAAAGAATATGCTGAATCTGATGGCATAGATGGATTTCTATCGCATAGTTTGAAGATCGGATTCTTGAGCTACTTCTTAAGAGTTATGATATATTGCTTAGGAATAAAATAACAACAAAGTTTTCATGTGCTTTTGCATTGTAAGGATAGTTTTTCCGCAAAGTTTTAAAATAAAAGAATTTTTTTTTTGATTTTATTTATTTTAAAATATCCTTACAATGGCATTTGTGAAAACTTTTGTTGCTTATAAGATTCCATTAAGAGCAAGAGTGGAAATATGAATTTGATTCTTTCATTTGTGGTAGTGTCTAAATTTACCAAATAAGGAAAGATTCTCATCACCTAGGTTTCAGTTGGATAGAAACTTGGAATCATGCAAGTTGTATAACATGATGAATAAGAACTTTCAAGCATTGGAAAAATTAAGACTAACTACTTGCTCACATGGATGTGTGAGTCAAGTAAAGGATTGAGTACTCATTCTTGTGCACTGATCAAGCCCACCACAAATAATCGTTAAGACTATTCGTCATTATTTACTAAAATTCAGTAAATATGGTTATACTTACAAGCTTAAGTGTAATTCTGAGACATTGGAAAAGGTTTCAATGTATGGCAGAGCGAATAAGAAGAATCAACTTAGGCAGAAAGATAAAATTTTCTCAAATCTGAAAAGATGGGAGAGTACTTTAGTATCGTGTTATATAATCATCTTAATGATTAAGAGACCTTATCACAATTCATCTTCTAAGTGCATTCTGGTAGCTAAGAAGAGGAGCTATGAATTGTTGAAGTGGTTAAATCAAGAAGATGATTTATACTTCGTTCCAAAAACAATTCTTAGAGTTATACTCTAAGATTGTAACTTGAGTGACATGTCTTAAAGAAGGTTTAAAACACTTGTCAAATGTAAGAGTAAAAGTTTTATACTCTTGTACATTTGAAATTGGTAAGTTGTGATGTTTTAGATAAAACAAAGACCAACTAAGGCCAATTGTGTGAAGTGTTTGTCTTGATTAGAATCCACACTATCTCTTGAATATCTGACAAGAAAGTCTTATATGTCAAGAGGACAGTAGGAGTCTTAAAGGTCTTGAAAGTCTCAAGAACTAATCAAGAATAAAACCTGAAGTTCTTCACTAGCACACGACTTGAGGTTTATAACCTATCGTGTCGACATGTCTGTGCCTATTCAAGTTGGCTTTGCATAGGAGTTCTGAGAGTTCTCAATTGGTTGCACAACTACTTGGAAGCAATGGCAGGCCCTTGAGCTGCCAAATGGCAAGAATTTAAGATTGCACAAGTTTAATCCATATAAGTGTGGATTTGTCAGTAACCTTGTCTTGTGATTATGGTTTTGACAAAATTCATATGGATAGGAACTCATACACCATAAAATCTAAGTGTCATAAGGTTTCTCTCCGATTCATGAAAATGATGGTGAGGAAACACTTTCACTAAGTAGATTTTAGCTAGATAGCAATTGTGATATTTGCATTCTCAAAGTCGTTAGTGGAGCGTGTGTGGTTAACCATCACACTAACATGGACTTGTGAGAAGTGGTAAAGGTCTAAACAATCGAGACTATGATTACGACATCCCTTTTCATAGTTCTTAAAATTGTTTAGACACACCTGTGAGCTATCTAAGATAAGGTGTATGATATTGATAAAGTTTTATCAAAGCAATCTAGTATCAGAAATCTGAACTTTGGTAAGAAAGTCAATAAAGTATTGATTTCTAGAAGTCCAGCTGATTTCTGACTACATGTCAAAGCTAGTGGGAGCATGAGTGTTATGCTAATAATCATCATGTTAGTGGGAGCATGATAATTATGATAAAGATTGCAAGTTAGCAATGTTAATTATAGAAAACAAAAGTTTCAATTCGTGAGGCTGCAGGGGTTGAAAAAGTTGTTTTGCTATAATTAAGGGAGAGGAAATTATACTTTATTTCAATTCTAAAAGCTTAGATTGAGGTTTTAAATCGTATTTAGTCAAGGATATATATATGAATTTCATGTTGGAATGACTCAACATAAGGAAATTCTATATATGGGTCCATTATTTGCGTTCTAAAATTCGATTATGATTACGACATCCCTTTTCATAATCTGAATTATGAGAACTTGGCAAATAGAAATGGAAATGTTATAGCAAAAGACTGGTTTAGTCTTTATGTGAGACATCATGACTCGTGTCCCATATGCTTCGGATATAGGATCGATTACATGTGCTATATTTATCCTTTCTAAAATTTTCCAAATGTCTGGGGCATTAAGAAGGGAAAAGGTCTAGAACTGGATATGACTAAAAGGATTAAGCAATTGTCGAGGACAATCTAAGGTTTACCAAAGATTGGTTGCTCAAGGACAGTTGGAAGTATAGTGTTAATTCTGGAAGCACCATATGGACATAATCTGTAAGGAGGCAACTCTTGTTCAGAAGTGATAGTCAAAATGGAATATGGAAATGTTTCAAAGTTAGAAATTATTCAATCTGTGTAAGATTAGGAAACTTAATGCAAGAAGGATGTTTCCAAGGAGTTGATCTCCTTGGAATGCTCTGTAATGGTTGTTGTCAAGTCTTTCTGACTCTGTGCATAATCATTACAGGAGGATCAATGCATATAAGTTTAGAATCTAACAGATTTCAGTAAATGGCATGAATTTGGAATTCTTGCATTTGCAGTAAGGATTTGGGACTGTGAAAGAGGATCATTGGAGTTATGTTCAATTGATCTAATTCACAAAGTGAAGATCATAGACAAACATAGTATGCATACTTGGTGTATGGCATGACTAGTGTTTAGAAAACATAGTGTACATGCTTGGAGCATGGGAAAACTATTGTTTTAAATTCAAGAATAAAGTTGATAGCTGAAACAGTATACAATGAATAATGTGTAATCATATGGTGATAAATAAAAGGTGTTTTATTTATGTTCATAGGTTTTGATACCATATTAGATTCTATTATTATTGTGTTTCATTTTGCATGTTTTGACTTCCAGAATAACTAGGTCGTTCTTCCTGATTGACTAAGTTATTCAAACTATCCACAGTCGGTCATATGTTGGAAGTAGATATGAATCAAGAGTGTCATGGGTTGGCTTGTAGAGGTCTAAGATGTTGGACAAGGGGCTACAATACTCATGAGTGCTCATAAGTTCTGAGTATTGGATTCAACCCGCGCTCATTGGAATCACTTCATGGATTTCATCACGAGTGATCATGAGACGATAATATCTTATATTCTTCAAACCTAGAGATATGAGTTGTTACTATGAGTTGGTTGTACATTGATTGCACGAAAACGCATTCGGTAACTCGATATTATAAAACGTGCCTTTGTGTATGATTCAACAAGTAGTAGAACAAGCCATATGAGTCGAAGTTTATCCATTCCTTTTACCTTCGGGATAAAAGTGATATCTGTGGGCCCCTCGATGATTTGATGATGACAAATGGAAGTGCTCGGCCGAGCTAGGACTGATTTGATTTGTTCAATTAGTCAGTCGTCATAAATCGGAAATCGGGAAACAACAAATGGACAGAGAGAATGATTATAATCCATGTCTCAGTCCATATGATATCTAGAATGGAGGAATATATGATCCCTTATCTAATGGACAAGTCATTGACAAAGGTCAGAGTTCATCTACAAGGTCAGAGTTCGACAACGGCTTTTGAGAGCTACGATTGCCAGTTGATTCCTGAAGTCATACGCAATAATAGTTTTAGACTTATCCAAGTGGGAGACTGTTGGATTAGTGTCTAAGTCCATAACTATAATTGGTATGTACTTGACCCGACTCGGCATGGTCTATTTGGGTTGCATGGCATCGGAACATTTGGATAGACCGTTTATGAGGAAAAGACATTTTGTGACATATTAATATATTATAAGTTCTAATATATTAATATGAAATCATGTTATTTAATTAGTATTGATCAAGAATTAATTTCGACTTAATTTAGTGATCAAAAAGAGACTAATTAAATATATGGGGATTGATTGTGTAAATCATTCATTCTTATATATGTGGGCTTATGATCCAAGATTCCTTTATGTTGGGTTTAACCCATGTGGTGATCCATGGATACTCCATGGAGGTTAAAACCCATGGAGCATAAGGAATGGGTAATGTCATGAGTTACATGGTGTAACCCTAATAGCCACACTATATAAGAACCCCTTTAGTTCAAGAAATTGGCACTAGTGATACATATTTTGAGGGCTAGCCGATTTGAACATGTATGTCTTCTTCTCATGGTTATTCCAAGAGTTCATGATGTTGTGTGAACCATTTGAGGTGTCACACTTGGGGCACTAGGCTCTCAAGCTTCATGGAGTCAAGCAACAACAACAAGGTATGTATTCTATCTATTTTAGTTTCCTAGTATCAATGTTTTGGTATGCTAGTTAGGATAATACCTTGGATAATCATATTTGCATGTATAATAGAGAAAACATAGATCCAAGGTATTTAGGGTTGCATGTACACTTAGGAGTGTTAGAATGCTCAAAACCCATCAGAGAGAACAAAGCCCTCTCCGTAAACATCTTGGTGATATCCGTCACTGTCTCAGTCGTCTGTCTCAGATCCAGGTACTCCTAATCCAATCTCTCCCTCTCTACCAAGGGAATGTATCTTAAATGGAACATCTCTGAGAACTGCTCCCTAGTAACACTAACCCTCTACTTAGGAGTGTACGAAACGGTAACCAACGTCCACTAATTTTTTGCCCCTAACCGAATAAGGTTTAGGGCGCACTTGAACTTCTGGGCATCCAGGCAAGAGCATGTGAAGAAACAACCCTCCACATCAGACAACCACCTCATAACCACAATCGGATACTTGACCCTATCAAACTGCGGGGGCTTCGTATTTCCGAAGTCTTGATACTAGATTGATCTCTCCCCTCGAATCCCCACAGCAGCAACAGCCGTGGTAGCTGCAGCAACAACAACATCAATGAGTGCAGCGTAGAAATCATTAAAAAGCTCAATCATAACAATCTTGATAGACCCAAACAACTGATCTGAAATAGAGCTCTGAATAGCAGCAGTTACCTCGGTAGCGATCAACTCATGAATGTAATCATCTGTCAATCTTGGTCTATCCTGGCCACCAACTCCCTAACCAAAAGCTCTCGTCATCACCATACTGAAAATAAACCAAGATATACATCAGAAAGGCCACAATTCATACTACTATAACCATCATGGCAAGACTAACCCTCGAGGTTTGTGACTTCATTGCTACACGTACGGATCCTGTGCTTTCAGTAGTACGAGCCCATACTACCTTCCACACCTACCCGTATTTGTTTTAATGGATCATCACAAACTGCTCGAAAACAAACCCATAACTAGAATACTCATAAATCCTGTCCTCACTCTCTCAAGAGTGGAAAATCCTTCCTCAACTGGCCTGCTACGCCCATATACTCAGTTATGAAACTTCCACTAATCTTGCATCCACTCGTGCATCCTAATCATGTATAACATTGGATCCTATAGACAGTCGAATACTTGATTCTAACCTAAGCCCTTCATCAGACAAAAATAGGAAATAAGGCTAAATCAAACATTCTCAGGCTATAGAATCTTAATTATGCACAACTATGATGCACACACTAATTAATTACAGTAAAGATGCTAATTTCATCTAACATACAAGAAGTCCTCCTAGGCTATCAATCATCATACATCAGGCAATTCTACCATGCAATCCCTGAAGATCCCTAGCATATCACTAACATGCAGTTCTATCATAATCATCAATAACAAATAACAGTGTGGGTTACTTGGGGTATACTTTCTTACTCCGGCTGATCGTACACATCTCGTCCTTCTTTGGTTACTATTGAAAATAATTTTGAAAATCATACTGAAAAACTTTTACAGATCCTTAGTTTGAGTCTGGATTTGCACGAATGCTCATCAATTTCTCTCAAACGAGGGCTCTGATACCAACTTGTAACATCCCAAAATCACGATAAAATTTTTCATTTTCAAATCAAAAGAAACCATTGTTTTCAAACAAAACCCATAACAAAACCAAGTATAAAATACAAATATCCCTAAGAACAATATAACATAAATCCAAAACAAGTCATCGAAGCATGTGTACGATCACGCCTTTGCCTTGCCACTGTTATCTGAAGTACCTGAAACAATAAACTGAAACTGTAAGCCAAAGCTTAGTGAGTTCCCTCCAAAGTACCACACACAACATATATAACATGTACAATCATGCATGCTAGGTCCAATCAGTCACCAGACTGGAATACCTTCAGGTCCACGACCATCGGGCTTGATTACCCCTGACCCAATCAGTCATCGGACTGGAATGCCACTATACAATGGGTCCAATCAGTCATCAGACTAGCATACCCTTTGGTCCACATCCATCGGGCTGGATTACCCCCGGTCTGTTGGTTCATGCACATAGCAGTAAAGCCTCAACCCCAAGCCATACTATGTCGACATATACAATAGATAAGCAAATAAACAGTAAATATGAAACAGACAGATCTATAGATCACTACCGCATAGCACATCCTATATACCATGATACAGATCTAACAGATCACTATAACATAACAACATCCTATATACCAGGATACAGATCTAATAGATCACTACAACATAATAACATCCTGTATACCAGGGCACATAACCTAGTGCACCGACATTGGTGACTTCGACCCACAAGTACAGTGAGGAAAACTCACATCTCAGTCTGAAAAGATAGCTGAACAGGACACTACTCTGAATATCAGCACTACCGGTCACCTATAATTGAGAAATTACCAAACTCAACTACAATTCAAAATACCAAAAATACGCCTAGGTCAAACTCGGTAAAAATATGGTCATAGTCAAAAGTCAAAAAAGTCACCCGAGTTGACTCAGCTGAATACGCCCAACGTACTCAGCTTATACACTTAGCGTACTCAAGATCCATAATCGGGGCTCCAATCACGTACGTGCGATGTACGTCCATGTATCCCATCACACGCTGGCTGAATGAGTTCCTTCCTTTTAAGGGTTTATTCCATTAAGTCCCTTCGATGAAAAGCAAATATAGTCCCACAATAACATCTTAAGTCAAAAAGTTTCCAACTTTATGACTTTGCAAGGCTAGGAAGTGCTCAATACTAAAAACCCTAACTTCTTAACTCATTAAGATATTATAAACCATGCAAGGAAGGAATCAAATAACCAAGATTGCATTTATGACTCTAGACACTGCAAAACGTCCGGAAGGACAATCCATTTGGTTCTAGAGAATCCCATACTCAAGAACATCATTGATTGGGGACAAAAGCACATAATAACATCATACAAGCTAGATCTAACCAAATAAGCTTCAAGGTATCAACTTTATACGTTCTGGAGATGTAGGAGGGTGCAAAATTTCTAAATCCAAGGTTTCTCCAACCTTTGAAGATGTTCTCCTTTCCTTTTCCTTCCTCTATGAACACCAAAACACACACTAAGGGCTCAAGGATGCTCAAAAATGGATTTAGGGTTAGCTAGGGTCGAATATGGTGATGGAGGTTGAAGAATGAAGAGGTTTCAATGATATAAGGATGTTTATAGAAGGTCCAAACCCTAGAAATTAGGATTTCACATCTGTCCACGCACGCCAAACGTACGCAACACATGCCCAACATACACATGCAGCCTCCAATTTTCATTAAAGTGCAATTTGGGACCAAATTTAAAAAGAATTCTCATATCAAGGGCGAAAATGAAAAATACATGGAAATCGAGATGTTACAGTAACAGATGCATTTGAATACATCTAAATTTCAACTAATGTGAAATCAACCAATAAATACAAAATTCGAAACACAAATATACAACTAAAGAAATTATTAACTGAAACCATAACAAACTCACTTTTACTATTTTTTTCGAAAAAAGTTAAATAACATTTGTTCACACACACAGACACACACACACACACACATATATATATATATATATATATATATATATATATATATATATATACACACACACTACACTGTTTTGACAACAATATATATATATATATATATATATATATATATATATATATATATATATATATATATATATATATATATATATATGATGTGATATCTGACCTCCGACTTGTATTTAAGGGTGTGAATGGAGGCTCTCCGGTGGAAGTCTCCAATCACAACATGTAAACAGGCTGTCAACTGATCTTTGGGAGGGAGACCCGGGAGAACGCTCTGACGGTCAAGTCAGTTTCTAGTAGAGGAGTGATTAAGTGTAAAGCGTGAGGATTTAGAGAATTAAGGTTAAGATCCCTTTATCCTTAGAGGCACACGACCTTTTATAGTGAAGATTGGGCATAAATCCTATTTGTAGAGACAGGTGTGTAAGACCCTAATCGGAACAAGGGAGTTGAGTGGTAGATCGTACCTTTGTCCCCTACCTAAGCTGTGATTGGCTCAGTTGTAGTAGTGGTGCGTGCAACCGCACTGAAGTTACCAGATGCCTGCTTTTCTTCGATTGACTTTCACGCGCAGGTTCGAGGCTGGAATCCGGATGTCGAGGGCCATTTGGTTCTAGGTCGGAATGGATGTCAGGTGGTAAAGATGACTGGTTGGACATGCCATATAATCAAACATGTTTGGTGCTTTCCGGCGTGTCTAGGAGGTGATCTAATCATTTCTTTCTAGGTTGAGACATTCAACATAACCCTTTCTCCAACCTGGAATTCTATAGGCTTACGTGTCACGTCAGCATAACTCTTATGACGATTATGTGCAACATTTTATCAATCTTTGATCTGTATGAACTTCTCTGTTTTTTCATGAATTATTTCAGGTACGGTGCCTAGAGTATCTCCTGGTTATCTCGGACCTCATCCCAGTATAACAGTGATCAACATTTCCTTCCGTATAAAGCCTCAAATGGCGCGACTTTGATGTTGGTGTGATAGTTGTTGCTATAGGAGAATTCAATCAAGGGTAAATAAGTATCCTAAGAGTTTCCAAATTCTATCACACAAGCCCGGAGTATATCCTCCAATGTTTGGATGGTTCATTCACTCTGACAATCTTTTTATGGATGGTAAGTTGTGCTCATGTCTAAACGTGTACCCAAGCAATTTTGTAATGATTTCCAAATGTATCATCCTAAAAATCAGAGTAAAATTTTCAATTTTTCAAAACAAATCCAATGACCACAATTGTTACAAAACATTGTTTCCAAGAATAATAATCACAATAAGAGAATCCTAAAATCCAAAATCATTAAACCAAGAGGATGTGTACGATCATGCCTTTGCTTTCCCACTATCGTCTGAAATACCTGAAACAATAAATTGAAACTGTAAGCCAACACTTAATGAGTTCCCTCAGAGTACCACACACAACATATATAACATATAAAATCATGCTTGCTAGGTCGAATCAGTCATCAAACAGGAATACCTTTGGGTCCACAACCATCAGGCTGGATTACCCCCGTCCCAATCAGTCATCGGACTGGAATGCCACTATACAATGGGTCCAATCAGTCATCAGACTGATATACCCTCGGGTCCATAGACATCGGGCTGGATTACCCCCAGTCTTATTGGCTCACACACATAACAATAAAGCCTCAACCCCAAACCATACTTTATTACTTAAAAGGTTTATAGGAATAAACCTGAGTGTAGAGTCGTAGGTCTAAATAAAGAACCTAAGCGTAACACATCGTAGGTTTGTAGGGGTAAACGTATTCATAAGATGTTGTAGGTTTAGGAATACTTAGACCTATGAGAGTAAGCCCTAGACTATAGTTGGGCTCGCACAGGAAAGTACTAATTCAATATAGTCGTTAGCTCTGATACCAATCTGTCACACCCTAATGAACGGTGGAAACACTGGGGTTTCGACGTAAACATCGGTTCATAGTTAAACAACATATATTGAATAATACCAAGATTTATATAACATTTTATTCTTCCATAGAGTGAGTACGAAGAATTACATTGTTTAACAAATCCCAAAAGCGGTAAATACTAATATAAGTTTTGCAACGCATAACAAATGAACAAAAGGCATACTAAAATGGCAAACCATTTATTTCAAGGAAATGAATCCTTCATAACATAGAGAGTGTGTTCTTCTGGCTCCTAAGTTCCTGAAGATACATACGTTTAAAACAATATATAAAAAATAATGTTGGTGAGCCTTACAGGTTTTGACTCAGTGTGTTTTTATAATCAAAAGTGTGTTTAAAACTAACTAATTATAAAAGAGTAATTTGCAATTTGTTTACACTTGTAATCCCATACAAGTAAAAGATTTTTGTTTATCAATTATAACTTATGAACAAAAGCTATAATTAAATAAGTGTGTCATGTTGAATCTTTATAAAACATTAATTATGTACATAAATATTCAAAATTTTACCATTTGAATAAATCGTTCTCATTTTATTCCTGCACATTGAATAGATTTGTCACGATCATCACCAATGTTTCATCAACGTCGTGAAATAAGAAGAGAATGAATAATTACGCCCGTTTTGACTCGTCAGATGGCGTTGTAGCTAGCAACCACATGCGAGACTGCCATGTAACGTCCCAAAAATCACATCCAAAATTTTCATTTTGTAAATTATATAAAACATAGTTTCCAGGAAATCCAAGTCAAGAAAATCATAAGTATCAAAATACAATCATCCCAAAATTACAGTATCACAAAATGCTGAATCTTGAAAAACTGCTGAGGAGAGTGTACAGTCAAGCCTTCGCCTTCCCGCGATCATCTGAAGTACCTGAAACACATTTAAATCCTTAACTATAAGCACGAAGATTAGCGAGTTCCCCAAAATATCACATACAATACACCATAAATAAACAACTATGGGTTGAAAACAACCCTGGGGACTATTAGTAGTCGTAATGGGCTAACAACACGCACTGTGGACTAAAAACATGCCCTGTAGGTTATCAATAACCCTGAGGACTATCAGAAGTCCTAATGGGGTAACAACACGCCATGGAGCTATCCACAACTCACTAACACATAACAACAATTAACAAGTAAGACCCAACTCGTCAGCATGCACACATACACACACACACACACACTCACTTTGACATAAGTAATACGGTGAAAAGACTCACCTTGTAGATAGCAGCTAGATGCAACAACTCTCACACAAAGAAGACAAGTACAATGAGACACCTAACAACAATAAAGAAGTACTCTCTCAGTCTACACCCTAAAGCCCTTTAATTGACCAAAAGTCAACCATGGTCAAAAGTCAACGGTCAAAGGCATCCCAAACTGATCGTCACGTCGTGGCCACCCATTGGCCACATTGTGAAAACGTTAGGACAAAACATTCGTAAACTTGTTTGTTGTCACATCGTGACAAAAAACCCGTCATGTCGTCGGAACCGCTCTGGAAAACTTAATGCTTTAAGCTCTTAATCCTTCAAGTCAAGCACTCAAACTTTCAAAAATGGGTTCTCCATCCCAAAGCACCATAAAAATCATTGATTTGTAGACATGCGTGTCTTGAACACAAGCTAGGTTAAAATGAAGGAAACATGAGATGATATCTCATGCATGGACTCATAACTCACTAACTTTCCAGATCTGGGATATAGGATTACAAGGGAGCCTCTAAAACTTAAAAAGTTGCTAACTTTATAAGTTTCCAGTATCAAACCTCCTCAAACATTAGGAAAAGTGAATAAAAATCTAGATCTACCATGCTTGAACTAAAAGGAAGGAACTTGAGGATATACAAGGGTCCAAAGACAGCTGAAGATGATGAGGGAGAGGATTCCTAGTTGAGATCATGCACCAAATGAATTTTCTTCTTCTTCACCAGGCTAAAAATCACCAAAAAGGAGCTCACAAGATCGAAATGGGGCTAGGGTTTCTTGAAGAGCAATATGGAGGTGATGGAGGCTGAGGGAGTGAAAACCCTAGCGCACACTTATCTTAAATAGGACACAAATCTTGGAATTAGGGTTAACACCCAGGTGGCCATCACGTCGTGACCACTTGCTCGTCACATCCTGACCCACAAAATTGATGCACTTTTTATGCATCGATGACCACGTTATGAGGTATCCTTCATCACATCGTGACCATCTCAAAATCTATAACTTACATCTTTAGTTGACCAAAAAAATAAATGAATCATTTACTTAGAAAAGGTGTTACATGTCAACCTACATAGATCTGTACCAATAAGTTCTACGTTCGTTATGGATTAACGGTTACTACACATAGGGCTGTTACTAATTTTTATGTTCTTATCGGATGAAGTATTTCTCATATAGTAAGTTTTGTATTTAACAAGTCTATAATTTTGTGCATGTGTTTAAGTCCCAAACTTTAATAAAAATATTAATTAACTAACGAGTTCAAATCATTAAAGAAAGAATATCAAGCTTTAAAACCTAAGTTATTAACTTTTATATACTTAGAGTTTTAGTTTTAAAACAAGATTTTTTGCCAAAAATTGGGCGGACTAATAGCTGCGTTTTGAATAAATCCATATTTCAAATCAACTAATAAATACAAACTTCGAAACATAAATATACAAATAAAATAGTTATTAACCGAAACCATAATAAACTCACTTTTACTATATTTTGTTCCAAAGAAGTTAAATAAAATTTGTTCACGATATGGTGTCGTTAATTCACACACACAGATATATATATATATATATATATATATATATATATATATATATATATATATATATAATGATTTGGTAGACACTGATATACATATTCTTGTAATTATTAATATATAAATTTGTATCCAAATCATCGTTTCTTATATAAAATTTATTTTATGCTAATTTTTTCTAAATACTTTATTATATACATATATAATACACATTTTAGCAAAAGTGTGCATATATACATCATAATATCAAGTGTTTAAATATCTCTATTGTTCCATTTTTATATAAAAATATTTGTGAACATAATTTGTCATCATTTTATATAGAAATATTTTTTATGAACGTTATTAGACATCTTTTTATATAAAACCTCATGGACATCTTTTTATATAAAACATATTTCTATATAAAATCATAACCCATTTTATATAAAAACCTTATTTTGACCATTATTGCACACATCTTTTATATAAATACATAAAATACATATTTTTAACAAATATAAATGTATTTACATACTAGACCTTATTTCATTATGCCAAAATATTTGAAGTCTATTTTTCAAATAAAATATAAATAGACATACTAGGTTGTTATTTTATGTCAAACACACATTTATTTAGAAATATAAGTACTTTTGTGTTTATAACATATATGGACAATTAATCATACCATTTTGAACAAGAATGGTACAGAAGAACATGTGAACATTTTTAAACTTGTTAATTGACTAACAACTTATCTACTAACATATTATGACATATAATGTACATAACATATCACACATCTTATTTATATGATTTTTAACATATTTACTAGCATTTTAACATAACTCCTACGTATATATAACTTAAATGATCACAACAAACCTGATATGAACACATAATAGCATCAAACTTTCATAAAAGCAAGACAAGTATGTATCTTCACCAAAAAAATCATAAAAAACTTAAAATGGGGCCATAAAGACTCACCCTTGTTGCGTGATTTGGATCTAGACTCGTAGAGTGGTTCGTTTTTGTGAGAGTTTACGTGAGAAACCGCAAATCAACTGCTCTTGAACTTGAAGAACACCGTGGACGTTTTGATCTTTTAAACCAACGATAGGGAGATAGATGGGGGCTGATCAGTTGCAAAAAAGAGGAGGAAAAGAAACACGAAGATAGGCGGTATGGCTGTCATCAACAACTGGTGGCGAGGGGCTGCTCCGTCATATTCCTCGTCGACTTATTTTCTGATCCAGCAGTAGGAAACACGAAGGAGGGAGGGGCATAACAGATTAACGACTTCAGGGGGTGTTTCGCTAGAGTGTCGATAGGAAGCAAGGGGAAAAGAAATAGGTTGTTACCTCTTTGATGTTCATTGGAAAACAACACACCTCCGGGTTTGTTCTTGGTAGCCAACGAAGAAGAAAAGATAGCGAATGATGAGGGTTTGAGTGATTGAGGAGTAGATGATGAAGTAAACTCTGTCATGGTTGTGATTTAAGCTCCATGATTTTTGTACTTTTGAGTTAGGATTGCAAGCAAGAGTTTAGTGTAACACCCGGATTCCAGGTATTTTGTATTTTGACCTTTAATATTAATTGGTTTGCAAATTTGTTCCGAAGGGGTGAAAAGTGGAACTTACGAGGTGGGACACGTATGTTGGGCATCCTTCTAGTACGCGGGGCGTACGTTGTCCGGGGACAATCCCTAATTTTTAGGGTTTGGACCCTATTTAAGCATCATTATGGACTCCAAACCTTTCCCTTCATTAGCCTTCTTACCTAGAAGATATCCTACAAAACCCTAACCCTGTTTTGAGTGTTCTGGAGCCTTATAATGATCTTGTGGTGTTTTTGGGTAGTTCTTGGTGGTGAAGGAAGTTTCTTGAAGAAGGAGTGGTGAATTCAAACCCTTGGATCTATATTCTACACCTTCTTGTGCATCTTTAGAAGGTATCAAGTTCACACCTTGGAGTTCTTTGTTCTAGATATCATTATGTTCATGTTTATGCCTTTTTGTCCCAAAACCTTGGTCATATGGAGTATGGACTACTCCAGACCATTTGAGCTGTCCTTTTGAGCATTTAGAAGTGCATGGAGCCATAAAAATCGAATCTTGGAAGTTAGAATTCACCCATATTTGAGTTGTTATCCTTTTTATGAAATTTTTGGACCTAGGGTTTAGTGTTAGGTCCCATTAAGACATGCAAGTGAGTAAAGTCGACAACATTTTGGAATAATACCTTATTTAGATGTATATATGAGGCTTGGACATTAATATCTTAATGGATTAAAAGATTGGAAGAGAATTTGGGGCACTGACCAGTACGTCAGACGTACTCCTGAGTATGTTGCACGTACTAGGTTTGAAGCCCGATGACAGTCACTTGAATACGCGGGGCGTACAGGCCAGGTAAACCGGGCGTACAGGCCAGGTACACCAGGCATACTACCTACTATGGGCCTACGTTGCTTTTTGGTCCATTTTGAGGGTTTGTACCTTGATTGTATGGGCTTAGCTTTGAGGCGGGAGGGGGGGGGGGAGTTCAATAGTATTTTACCGTAAGAGTCCGGATTATAGGTTTGGGCTCTCTGTTATGGTTTATGACCTAATTATTAACTAGGGTACTTTTTAATCATATTTAGTGCAGACATTTCCAGGATCAGCAGTCTGAGCATTTATCTGATTTTTTTAGCAGTTTGAGGTGAGTCTCCTCCTAGTGTTTGGCGGGTCGAAGGCACCAATACCGGCTCATGTATTATTGTTGTTTGTATGCTAGTTGTCTGTGTTACTCTTGCATGTGTTGTATGTACGTCGGGCGGGACCCGATGCCAAGCGAGTCTTGATGAGTGTATTGGGCGGGGCCCATCACATGTTACTAACAGATCTGTTTCGGGGGAGGCTCGATGTCGGGCGGGGCCTGATGGGTGTTAGTCAAGGCCCATTATGTGTATGGTCTAGGGTATTTTGGGGAACTCACTAATTCTTGAGTTTACGGTTTTTAGTTTATGTTTCAGGTACTTCCGGTTCGATGGGGAAGAGCTCGGGATGATCGCATCGCAAACACCATGATTTTTCCGCTTTATTGACTCTGATGTATTTTGGATGATTATTGATACATTATGACTTTGTTATGGGTTTCATTATCACGTTTGGCTGATTTTAATATAATATAAAAACAAAATTTTTGGTTCTGGGTTTTTGGGACATTACAAGTTGGTATCAGAGCCTTGGTTTGAGGGATTCGGGCTTACTGTCGGGTATGTCTGAACTCAAACTGAGGGTTTGATAGATTTTTCATAAAAAGAATTTTTTTAATTAAAGGATTTTATAAGGAAAGATAGGGGTGTGGTGTATGCAATCGACATAGCTCAAGTAAGTTTCCCCGAAATACCCAAACATGTTCTATGTGATATGCTTTAAATTATGAATTTGTGAAGTGCATGCTAGAATAGGGCTAATAATCTGCTCATGATTTTACATGGTAGAATGCTAGGAGAGATGGCTTTATATTCCAGTTGTATGAGCTTGTAGACTTTCATGCTAGTACTGGTTCAGTCGGTGATAAGATGACATGTTTAGGTTTTGCTTCGATTCAGATTACTCAATGCTTGAATGCTTCTTGCTTTGTCCTTTTAGGAGTTCCCATTAACATCAACTAACTAGTAAGTGAATACGCTAAGTTACATATCACTGAGATTAGATAATTTTAGAAAACCCTATTGCACAGCTCTCGTCTGAGTCCAACCGTTGTAGGGTGAGACCCTTTATTCAAAGAATTATCTAGTGTCAGTGATATGTAATTGTGTTTGTAAGCTAGTTAGAGGGTGTTAGAGGGAGTTCCTTCTGTAGTTGATGGCGGGGAGTGGTGAGGTGGTAGCCCTAGGAAAACTTAGGGGGTGATTCGGTGCCGAGAGCTTGCTATGCTAGAGGTCGTTTTGATTGATAGGGAAGAATCTTGGTAGATTTGTGGCGATCCTTGAGAAAGTACGGATAAATGTGGAAGGTAGTATGGACCCGCAATGCTGGAAGCAGAGGATCTGTACTCGAGTAAAGGAAAGTCACGATGATACCAGGAAGCTTGTAGAATATGGGATTCTTCGAGTATATATATTATGATGGTTTGAATGGTTTATTATTAGTATGGTGGTAAATTGAGGAGGTTCTGGTGCCGGTGATGGTTCGGGTTCGGGCTCTGGGGCCAGGTTTATGGATGATCAGATGCGGTAGTTCACTTCATCATAGATTACTGTGAGAACAACGATCTGATTGCATAGGGACAAGGCTCGAAAACTCAAACCTTGAGTTAATGCTTAAGATCAATGTCTGCTTCTGATTAATAGTTCCAGTCAAGTCTGGCAAGACCAGTCGAGACTTAAAGATGAGAATCAACAAAGTACTTCAAGTATTAAATATAGAATAATGAGTATAATCAAGGTAAAGACAATAAATGAATAAGTAGAATGTTTGAAAGAGGTTGTGTAACATACACGTCTTGAAATCGTGTTATGTAATTTGAAAAGTTAATAATATTATGAAATATTATGTAAAATTGAGTGTTGAGTTCTAATAGATAGTTTTTACTAGAAATAAAGTAAAACAATGTTTAGAATCACTCATAAAATGTTGGAAGTCTTATGAGATTCCAATTAAAAGCCAAATAGTGAAATTTAGCGAAAATATAAAATTTGAAATAAGTAAAATTTTATTATTGAAAGGTGTAGATAATCTCGTTAGAAACACGTAGGCGAAAACCTCATCGAAATCCGAGTTATAACGAAGAAGTTATGACCAATCGAAGATCCGCGATAAAACCGGCACAGTGCCGAATGACGTAAAAAGTGAGTTTTTGATAAACTACTTTTTAGTCTTAGTGATCTAAATGAAAGTCGTAGTATTCGTTAAACCAAGAAGTTCGATAAAAAGAACGTCAAAATCTGACTTCGTATCAGGAAGTTATGATTTTTACAAGTTTCAGCTTAGTAGTAGACACCTAAAAACTCGAATTTTTGATCGAGTGATTTTTTGCCGACACAACCTAAATGAGAATTGAAGGTCTCGTCATTAGTAGTACAACGGTAAAAAGTCTGACGAAAACGGACGTCGGATGAAGAAGTTATGAATTTTTAACGGATTTACCAGTCCCGGTCTTTTAAAAAATATTAATATAAAAATAAATTCAAAATTTTCCGATGAAGTCTAAACGAAAGTTGTAGAGCATAATTTTCTCTACGCGTGCATATAAAGAACGTCAAAAACGGAGCCCGTATGAGAAAGTTATGGATTTTACAAGATTGGGCACAATTTTCATTTAATTTTCGCATGAATAGTGTTGATCCACGTGGCATCTTCTAATTGGACCGCAGCCTCGCGTGGCACCCTCTGATTGGTCCGAGGTTGTCACCCTCTTTCCCCATTGGACCGAAGCTCGGTCCACTCAGGAGCTTCCATCTGTCCGAAGTTGAGGACGCGTCTGATGAGCTGGTGCCTCGCATGCGCGCCCCGTGTCACCTTCCGAGCCTCGCACGTGGACTCCTCGCAGGTGCAACGTCTGGCCTCCGAATCGAGCTCCGGCTGCCGCGTGGCCTTCGCAGCTGCTGACCTTCCTAGCCTCGGATCCGAAGCTCCGGATCTCCTCCCCTATAAATAGTGGCCTTGCGAGATTAGCCGGATATTTTGAGAATTTTGCCATTTCTCACCCATTATTCCATATTTTTAATATTTTGACTTCCCCCGAAGCCTCGGGATTAATTCCAACGCCCGAAAAACGCCCCGATATTCCCGAGAAGCCCGAAAAATTTATCTTTTCGGTTTGAAAGCTCTACCTTCGCAGGGCCCGGTTTTCAACGACGAAAGTCATATTTAGAGCCGAAGTGCTGCCCAAATTATTATTTTGACCCCCGGTTAATTCAAGGTGAGTTTAATATGTGGAAACAATTGTATGTTATGTGTTATATGTGCTATGTGCTTTTCCATGTTATCCTCTCGAGTTGTTGTATCCGTTATTTTTATAGCAAGGCTATACCTCTGACTTGAAGTGTATGACATAGGCATCACTTGGGTATTGGTATGAACCGTTGACCATGAAGTGTATGACATAGGCATCACTTTGGCTTCGGTAGAATGATATTCCTGAGTATTTTCCCGTGTTATTTTTATTTCTGCTATTTATGATAGCAAAGCTATACCTTTGACCATGTGATCAGTTTAAGAACTCAGATTCACAGTGGTACTGGTATGTAGCCTCTGGCCATGTAGAGCATGTCCCCCAGTAAGTGAAGGACTCTGTTCTATGGCATTGGCAGATGGTTAGACAGGGCGTGAAAACCTGAAATCTACCAAAATGTTAATCCGAAGTTGTATGTCTTCTGTGCCATTTAGGCCAAAGCGTTATTGATGTATATCAAGTATGGAAATTGTTATGTCTCAATGATTGAATATCTTTGAATAAAATGAATGATTTTTAGGGAAAGCTTATCACATTATGCCTTTGTTGTTCCTTGCGTTATCGGTTACTCCTCCCAATGTTTTAACATAATGCAGGCAATAAGCACCCAGTATAGTTGGAAGACTTAGAATAGTTGTAATATTATTTTTTTTGTATTTTGGTTTAGGTTTGTATAGATTTACAATATCCTGGGTAGTCATGTAAAATCTTAAAACATAGTCGGTTTGTATCCAATCTTTTGTAATGACTTTATCAATGTAAAAATATTATTTTATGAATATGCATGTAGCATGTTTTGGAGTAACTATATTGTCAAGTATGAAAGTTTGGGTCTTTCAGAAATATGAAAGTATAGAAAGGGGTTCTTTCAATCATGGTATCAGAGCAGTGGTTTAAGTGAACTAAATCCCATGGATTGGTATTTAGACTTAAACTATTAGAAGTTCAATATATGAACTGGAATCATTGTAAATATATGGATACAAACCATAGGAAACACTTAAGTGGGGTATTGGGTAGTGATAAACCCTAGTATTCTAAGACATTAACTTACTTCAAAATTTTTAGAGAATTAGTATATATGAACTAGGAATTTTGAGAATTTCTAGATTTAAACATGAATTGTTAAGTGAAGATGATACAATATGTATCTGATATATTTTAGGTTGAATACCTAATGGGGTAAGCACTAGAATATTAAGAGGAGATATGCCTTATATTCTAATATGTGCTAAAGGATAAGTAAATATAACATGCTTTAGGTTTCATACATATATTGCTATTATTTGAGAAAGATTAAGGTCTGTTGCCGACCTTGGTTTAGAAAATTTTATGTTTAGAATTCTAAGAATTTTCGTAATAGAATTTACATGAAATTTTTCGAAGTAATAAAGATACTTATGATAATTGATATTGATAAGTTTATTGATAAAGGATCGAATGATATCGTGAAATAATAAATATGGAATGTTATCGTAAATAGTGTATTAATACCTATAAAGTGGTATTGTGCATTTAAAATATGTAAGATAATATAATAACATCTTTGGAAGAAAGATGTGCGTTTAAAATACATTTAGATGAGATAAATGTTTTGGCATAACCGATGAAGTTGTTGCACCGCTATCCAGATTAAAGCAGTGATAGTTTATAAAGTCAGAAGAACCAAGGATGGTGATAAATACTTCGATAGTATTGAAATTAATGTAGTCCAAGATTTAGAAGAATTAAATGAAGATCAAAGGAAAGGCTAATGAAGTTTTTAGACTTATTAGGCCAAGACTTTGTGATGAAGTATGTAGTTCGAGTAATAACCCTATACAGGATGCTCAGACTTAGTATTTAATAATACTGAGTGATGATTGACTTCTATCACATCCTTATGGAAGTTCCATTATGTGTTAAGCTGACTTTAACATACAAGATTGGGATAGTGAAATAGGTTATTTGGTTGTGAAAAGGCTGAGTGGCTTACTTGTTAGAGTAAGATAGAGTATTTAGTTGAAGAAGATATACACTCACATTATTGTATGAGAAGAAATGTTGTAGTTAGAAATAACAGAGAATCAAGTTGAAGCTAGTAGAGCTTGCTGAGATGCGGCTATAATGCAGACTTCTTTGGATAGACTCCTATGAAGCAGATTTAAAAGATAGAACCATGAGAAGAAGACTTACTCAGATACAGGAATGACGATGTCATGAAAGGATAATGAAACCAAAAAATATGCATGATGGTTTGCATGAGTTAGAAGATGATGTAAGTAGTTGGAAACTATTTGTCTTTACACTGCTAGAGGAAATTTTGGGTGTGTCTTGCAGAGTAGGCACTACCATAGAAAGAATTTATATGAAGAAATGGATGTAAAATTTCTCTTGACCTATGGAAAGGTATTAGGATATATTAGATCGAGTTTATGCATGAGAAGAATCCTAGAAGGCGAGTATAGGTAATCCAATATATGTTTGATAGAAACGCGAAAACCCTAGTTGAGTCTAGGAGAAATTGTTGTATGTACTTGTTTGAACGCACTTAGGTGTGAAAATTTGCTTTGTGAAAACTTTTGAATGGTGACTTGGGAACTGCGAGACAATACTTGGGCCAAGTATGAGTAGGTGTGAATAGTAGTAGAGGCCTATACTACTGGAAGCACAGGACTCACGCTTGGATCAGGCAAAGTCACAAGGTTACCAAGAAGCTAGTAAATGATTCCGTTTTATTCATGTGTGTCGTTACCTTTGTTTCGGTAATGACTAAGAAGATAATTATCGTTCAAATCTTAATGTCATAAAGAATCGAGTCTGATTAGTATAAATCCGCGAAAGGAGTTGATTGGTTCATAGAACCATGTCTTATATAGTGACAACACTTCAGTAGGAATACTGAAGAAGTAAATGGTCGAGGTAGTCGATAGAAATATAACAATCTTCATTAAAGAATTGAGCAATCATTAGCCAAAGATGTGACTTGCTATGTGGTGTTACTAGCCACAAGAAATGTTTCCGCCCTACTCTTACTAGTCAAATGGCGGGGAGTCAAGTTTTCCGTTCAATAATCAAAGAGTACTCCAACTAAAAAGGAGGAGGTGCCAAAAGCTAAAAGATGTATATGTCCGAAAGCACGAATTAGAGATAAGTGGTGCTATTCTTTCTATTCCGAAGCATCCACGTGTTGATCAAACTCTTTTTGTTTTCTCTATTCCATCAGCTCGATTTATTCGATCTGATTCTAATACAAGAGTTTGGTTCGTTATGTGTCTTGTGCGTTATAAAATCAAAGGTCATTAGAACAAGACCATTCGAGTTGTTGTTATAGCAAAAGTAAAGACCTTATCTTGGGTTTAGTCTATAAACCAAGAGGGAGCAGGAGTCTGCAATGAGAATTGAATTCTAACTCAAAGATTAGGATCGAAGGCCCAATAGAGAATGATGAGCGGGTGCAGGTTTGAGCACCACTAATAATTAAGAAATTTGAAGAGTTTGACAATCGTTTGGCAAACCAAAAGTTAAAAATCGTACATTTTAGATTACCACAGAGGAAGTAAGTTAGGACACAAATGTTGTGACTAGTAATTTTCTCGTAAACTTTAGATCTGCTCACATCTTATTTGATTGTGATGCCTCAGATTCTTTCGTGCCTTATAAAGTCGCATATTCTTTTCAAATTGCTTGTTACGCAATTGTCCAATCATTTCATATAGATAACATAGGAAATATATCATTACTTGCTGATAAAGTCTATAGAGATAGTGTCATAGGAATTGAAGGTTATAATCTTCCTGCTAACCTAATTCCTATCTCTTTGCCCAACTTTGATATTATTCTTGACATGAATCGATTGTCAAAGAACTACGCAGATCTCTTGTGCTATGAAGAGATGATATGCATCCCTATCGAAAGGAGGGATTCTATTTATGTCTACGGTGAACATAATAAATTTCTTTCTTAAAAACTCGTAAATTTATATCGAAGGGATATTCTACTTATCCGGCTTATACAGTTAATACCTTGAAAGAGGAGAAGAAAACTGTGAATGATAGCCTTTGGATAATTATCAAACGGCTGATTAAGAGTGCATATTTTCTCGCCATACGTACAACGATTCTAATGGAGAAATACACATAAGTTTACTTAGACGAAATTGTGGCGAGACATGGTGTGCCACTAAAGATTATTTCCGATCGTGATACTCGCTTCACTTCTCACTTTTGGGCGAGTATGAAGAGTGAATTGGGATCTCGAGTTACTCCCAACACAACTTATCATCCCCAGACAGATGGTTAGACGGAGAGAACAATCCAAGCAGTAGAAGATATGCTTCGTGCATATGTCTTAGAGTTCGGTAGTAACTGTGAACACCATTATGTTGGCATAATGTAGGATAGAAAATCCTTGGTGGTCCTGAAATGATTCAAGACACCACTGATAAGATTCAAATTATACGAGAAAGAATGAAAGTAGCCTAGGATCGACAAAAGACCTGTGTAGAAATGGAGGAGACGATCCATAGAATTCCAAGTGGGTGATACTGAAGGTAACCCCATGGAAAGGTATTATGAAATTTGAGAAGAAAAGGAGATTGAGTCCTAGATTTATTGGACTTTTCAAAATTATCTAACAAGCAAACCACTTGGAATTGCCTGAAGATTTGGCAGGTATTCATGATGTATTTCATGTAAGATATCTACGTAAATGCTTGAGCGTATATGATGAAACGGTTCCATTATCCGAGGTGAAACAGGATAATAAATTAAGTAGAAGAGATCGTATATGAAAGAACGACTAATCTACGTAATAAGGAAGTAAAGTTGGTGCTTGTCAAGTGGAAAACACCATCGAGGCAAAATTATACTTAGGGAAAATAAGAATGATATAAGAGCAAAATATCCTCATTTGTCTAAATCGTTGTGATTTCGGGGACGAAATCCTCAAAAGGATGAGGTAATTGTAACATATACGTTTTCAAATCGTGTTATGTAATTTGAAAAGTTAATAATATTATGAAATATTATGTGAAATTGAGTGTTGAGTTCTAACAGATAGTTTTTACTAGAAATAAAGTAAAACAATGTTTAGAATCACTCATAAAATGTTGGAAGTCTTATGAGATTCCAATTAAAAGCCAAATAGTGAAATTTAGCGAAAATATAAAATTTGAAATAAGTAAAATTTTATTATTGAAAGTTGTAGATAATCTCGTTAGAAACACGTAGGCGAAAACCTCATCGAAATCCGAGTTATAACGAAGAAGTTATGACCAATCGAAGATCCGCGATAAAACCGGCACAGTACCGAATGACGTAAAAAGTGTGTTTTTGATAAACTATTTTTTAGCCTTAGTGATCTAAATGAAAGTCGTAGTATTCGTTAAACCAAGAAGTTCGATAAAAAGAACGTCAAAATCTGACTTCGTATCAGGAAGTTATGATTTTTACAAGTTTCAGCTTAGTAGTAGACACCTAAAAACTCGAATTTTTGATCGAGTGATTTTTTGCCGACACAACCTAAATGAGAATTGAAGGTCTCGTCATTAGTAGTACAACGGTAAAAAGTCTGACGAAAACGGACGTCGGATGAAGAAGTTATGAATTTTTAACGGATTTACCAGTCCCGGTCTTTTAAAAAATATTAATATAAAAATAAATTCAAAATTTTCCGATGAAGTCTAAACGAAAGTTGTAGAGCATAATTTTCTCTACGCGTGCATATAAAGAACGTCAAAAACGGAGCCCGTATGAGAAAGTTATGGATTTTACAAGATTGGGCACAATTTTCATTTAATTTTCGCATGAATAGTGTTGATCCACGTGGCATCTTCTAATTGGACCGCAGCCTCGCGTGGCACCCTCTGATTGGTCCGAGGTTGTCACCCTCTTTCCCCATTGGACCGAAGCTCGGTCCACTCAGGAGCTTCCATCTGTCCGAAGTTGAGGACGCGTCTGATGAGCTGGTGTCTCGCATGCGCGCCCCGTGTTACCTTCCGAGCCTCGCACGTGGACTCCTCGCAGGTGCGACGTCTGGCCTCCGAACCGAGCTCCGGCTGCCGCGTGGCCTTCACAGCTGCTGACCTTCCTAGCCTCGGATCCAAAGCTCCGAATCTCCTCCCCTATAAATAGTGGCCTTGCGAGATTAGCCGGATATTTTGAGAATTTTGCCATTTCTCACCCATTATTCCATATTTTTAATATTTTGACTTCCCCCGAAGCCCCGGGATTAATTCCAACGCCCGAAAAACGCCCTGATATTCCCGAGAAGCCCGAAAAATTTATCTTTTCGGTTTGAAAGCTCTACCTTCGCAGGGCCCGGTTTTCAACGACGAAAGTCATATTTAGAGCCGAAGTGCTGCCCAAATTATTATTTTGACCCCCGGTTAATTCAAGGTGAGTTTAATATGTAGAAACAATTGTATGTTATGTGTTATATGTGCTATGTGCTTTTCCATGTTATCCTCTCGAGTTGTTGTATCCGTTATTTTTATAGCAAGGATGTACCTCTGACTTGAAGTGTATGACATAGGCATCACTTGGGTATTGGTATGAACCGTTGACCATGAAGTGTATGACATAGGCATCACTTTGGCTTCGGTAGAATGATATTCCTGAGTATTTTCCCGTGTTATTTTTATTTATGCTATTTATGATAGCAAAGTTATATCTTTGACCATGTGATCAGTTTAAGAACTCAGATTCACAGTGGTACTGGTATGTAGCCTCTGGCCATGTAGAGCATGTCCCCCAGTAAGTGAATGACTCCATTCTATGGCATTGGCAGATGGTTAGACAGGGCGTGAAAACCTGAAATCTACCAAAATGTTAATCCGAAGTTGTATGTCGTCTGTGCCATTTGGGCCAAAGCGTTATTGATGTATATCAAGTATGAAAATTGTTATGTCTCAATGATTGTATATCTTTGAATAAAATCAATGATTGTTAGGGAAAGCTTATCACATTATGCCTTTGTTGTTCCTTGCTCCTATTTGCTTCTGCCATATTGGTATATATATATATATATATATATATATATATATATATATATATATATATATATATATATATGGCATAACGTTATATTGTATCTATTATTGAACTCACTAAGCGTTATCGCTTAACCCTCCCAATGTTTTAACATAATGCAGGCAATAAGCACCCAGTATAGTTGGAAGACTTAGAATAGTTGTAATATTATTTTTTTTGTATTTTGGTTTAGGTCTTTCAGAAATATGAAAGTATAGAAAGGGGTTCTTTCAGGTTGATTTGAGAGAAAGATGCAACTGAAGTAAATTCAAATATATCTATCTTTGGAGCAACAACCCGTCGTATATTCTTGTCATTAAACACTCCTTAAAGAGGAGAAAGGAGTACATCGTACAAACTCAAACACATACATAGGACCGGGCAAAAGAGTTACTTCAAACTAAGTCCTATGTACTGCTACATCAAATTCAAACACATACTAAGTCCTATGTACTGTTACATCAAACTAAAAGACACGAATAATTAATGAACAGACGGATAGACGTGTTCAGAGTTATTCTTCGTTCGGAACATCTTCTCTTTGAACATACTCTCTACTCCAGACACGAACTTCACTTCTGACCATAGACTGACTCCGGACCATATTCAACTTTGGAACTAAGAGTGACTTCGGAACATTCAAAGGTTTGAGATTGCTAGAGGTTGACTTTCAGGTTCCAACAATCTCCCCCTAAGTGAACTTAGCAATCCAGTCGGATTAGCTCGAATTTTCCTTGATGAACACATACACCCTGTACAACCATTCTCTGACTACGATGTACCATTGCAACTGACTTATGAACCTTGTCTTCATATGATCAGGTGCTTCAGACTTTGATGCTCGACTGATGAACTTCTGAAGGGCCTTGGTGGGAACCAGGTGTTTGTCAAGGACTCAGAAGAAGTCCTTCTGTTTTGTTTTTCTTTGAAGATAGACAAAACCTAGAACGGGGTCATCAATGGGTCCCTCTATCAAAATTTCAGCTTCTGGAAGCTTGAAGTCGATTTTGGCCAAGTAATTCTCGGTTCCGAACAGATGGGCCAGATCAAAGTCGCATCGGAAAAATTCTACAACATAATCTTTGAGGAAGCTTAAAGCAGCGTGGTAAGCTCCCATACTAAGATCATCAGATTGAATGATTCGGAAGTAAGCTGTAATTATCAGAATGTCGTTTGGGTTGATTACAGGGAAGTCAGCATCAGTGATGGTTTTCTGAGTTGGTTTGTTTCAGAAGATGTGATACCGGAACAACACACAATTAAGTTCGAACTTGGTCAAGATCTTCCTTTCAAATCTGGAAATTTTGGTGATCCTTTTCCGATACCAGACTTCTTTTTGAGGAAGTGCGTTCTTGGAATAGAAGGTCTTCAATCTTTCACGTTCAGTCCGGATGATCATTTGAGGTTCATCTTCCGGATGGAGAGGAGCAGACTTTGTGTAAAACTTGCTGAAGGGAGAGAGAGGCAAATCGATTTATTCCAAGTCTTGATTCGGAAGATCATAGTACACGAAGGGCACTATGTCTACATCTTTCAAGATTCCATCTCTGCAGAGAAGAGAGATCCCTAGCATTGGATGAGGATTATCATCCTTGAAGGATTGGATCCGGATGCTTTCTTCAAGTGCTTGATTGATCTGTTCCTGGGACCAGCCACTTATGTCAGTCAAGGGAGGAGCGGAGTAGGAGAAGTCTGAAATGGGCTTCTTGACCTTGTCTTTCTGTTTTTGGAGGTTGGAGAGGATGTGTTGCATGTTTTCATGAATAACAAAATTCAGAGGAGAGGAAGCAGGGGCTCTTCTCAAATATCATCCGGCTTCCAGAGTGGAGAACCTTCATCGATAGGAGAAATTTGTGGATTCGGAATTGGAGGCAGCATTGATGTTGTGGCTTGGAAGACGTCAGCGGTTAATTTGGTTTTTACCTTAGCCTCTTCTGTGCTTCTATGAAGAACATCAGCCAGGGTAGATGGCCAAGAGACTGCTGACCAAATTCTTTGCTCTTACTCCGTTAGCACTTTAGCAGGATATTTCCTTGGAGCTTGAAGTCCTATTACTCCGTTCTTCACATGCACATCTTCTTCATCACTTTCATCATCATTATTATCAACGCCATCTGGAGAACCTGAAAGGATTTGTAAAGAGTCATTAGAGTTTTCATCTTGTTGTCTAAACGCGGATACACGTTTCCAGCGTTGAGAACTTGAACTGGGTCCTTCTACCCCTCTTGCAAAGGAAGGCCCGACAACCGGTGCAAGAAAATATGATTCTTTCAGGTTTGAAAACTTGTCAAACACCTTTTGAAAACTGGTGTTGAGCTGTAGAGTCAGAGCATCATAAGCATCAGCTGTGGGAGCCTGAGCTTTGAGATGATCAAATAGCTTGGAGAGAATGGAGAGCATCTCATCGAACTTGTTCGGAACATCCATGATGTTCCAATATGCCTTAAGAAGCTTCAGAAGAACTTGTTGGATGATCAGATTCATCTCATCCTTTTTCCGGATCTCCTTCTCTAACCACTGAATCTGATTCTCATGACGAACATGAGTTTGTTTGATGAGGTCGTTTGTGGCGCTGACCAAATCATCATGAACGTTTAGCATTTTAGTGATTATGTCGAGGTAGTGATCAAGAGAAGCATCATATTTTTGTTCAACTTCTTCGAAAGTATGCTTGAGGCGGAGAGAAATGAGCTGATCAAGTTGAGCTTCTCTTTCAACAACAGTGGGTTCGGACTTGTTGGATTCAGACAGGGATTGAAGGATTACGTCATGCTTGGAATCCAGTCCAGAAACCTTTTCATCGATCTTCGTACTAAGTCCGGCCACAGAAGACTCAATGGCATCAACTTTCTTCATAGTATCTAAGACATTGTCTTGGAGTTCTAGAAGGGCAAACAAATCAATGTAATTTCCTGCATATGATCCGGTGTCCGAAGTGGAGGTCCAGGACTTGTTCTTATCATCGTCTTGGTTGACTGGATGTCAGATGTGCCAGGATGGGTTGAATCAGCGTTGACATTCTTGGGAGTTGATCCAGTTTCACCTTCAAGATTGACCTGGACTTGATCATCTATATGAATTTCTTTGTCAACCTGTTCCGAAGAGGATGATGAGAGTCCGAAGTCGAAATCCAGCCTAGATGAGGAAGGATTTGTAGGAAACAGAAATGAGGAGAACAACTTGGGAGCAGCGATTGAAGCACCATCATCATCGAACATGAATTCATCAGAATGTTCTTCATTGGGAACGGAGTGCATAACATCATGAATATCAGTCTTTGGAGTTTCTCAGGAAGCGAACTCCAGATCTACGACTTCGTCAGTAAGGGCAACGAAGGGAAGGTTGCTTTGAATAGCCCTATTTCTCATCGAGATGAGAGTTGCTTCGACCTGAGACCTGGTGAGTTACGGATGCCTTGTATGATCCCTGTCAACAAAATCTTCCCATAAAGGATCGTTAACGCCTGGTCGTCTTGTACCCTTACCGGCTATCAGACCAGTTGTAGCACCTAAGGTTGGAGGGACAACTCCATCTTCGAAATACTTGGGGTCCGGAACAGGGGTTTCGGACCGTGCTTGTGTAGAAAGAAATTGGTTTTAAAATGAGACTCGTGGGTTTGTTCCAGGGGCAAGGAACTTTGTTCAACACTAACAACACCTTTTTGGGAAGGTGAGGGTGGATTGTGTGGAGACTCCCCGTGTGTGTGTACTTGTGATTTTGAAACCTCGAAGGGTACTTCGGAAGAGTGGGTAGGTGGGGTAAAGGACGGCCAGAGTCAGTCCATGTGTCCTTGGCTCCTTCCTTTTGAGAGGAAGAACCGACTTTGGTTCTCTTTTTGACTTTGGGCTTGGAGGCAGAGGATTTTCTTTTGGCAGATTTCTTCTTTTTGCCACCTGAGGGAATAGTCTTGGCCACTTCCGGAGTGGGCTCAATGGGGACCGGGGTAGATTGTGTAGAGCTATACACAATCGAGGTCTCCAAATGATGTTTCAAGTGAATAGATCTGGAAGGTAGGACGGCCAGCATATGTTACGGTAAGCGTCTAATTGGTACAAATGAAGTTTGGTCTGGAATAGGATAATGTCTAACAGTTTTGAAAGAAATAAATACCTCTCTCGGAATCATATCCACCGGAATTGGTTCGGACATTTCATGGTAGAGTTGTTGGATCGCCAGGGCCCAAAATCTTGGGCTTGAAATTTCGTTTGGCTTTCTTTTGATGGCGAACTTCCAAAAATCTTGCCATAAGACTTCAAGAAGATCAACGACGTTGTTCTTGCCGGAGAAGATACTATACACTACGTACAACCAGTCTTTGCTAAGAGTATCCATACCTCCGTGTTTTCCGGATAAACCCCTAACAATGAAGTGCATCAGAATGGTCCAAAGGCCTAAGACAGATGATTTCTTGAACTTCTTGGCTTTGTATTCTTAACCATAGCCAATGTGGGTGAGGAACCGTTGAAACCCTTCTCCAGTGGGTTCTTGTACCTTGAAGTTTGAAGGGTTTTCTTTGACTCCAAATGCCTTGAGAAAAGTAGGCTTGTGGATAGGAACTAAGAGATCACCAGTGATCTTCATCTCAAGAACATCATTCTCGATTTTGATACGCTCGAACGCCGTGTGAAGAAGACGAAGTGGGATTGGTGGGTCTGGAATCTTGGTGAGCGGAACGGCGATTGGATGATGAGAAATGAACTCAATCATCACTCTAATGGGCTCGTCGAAATCCATGGGGTCAATGGAGAACAGTTGCATCGTGTCTCTGAGAAAGGGTTCATTTGACTGCGAATACGATGATCCCTTGGAAGATTTCTTTTTCACAGCAGTTTTGGGGATTTTGGGAGCGGTCTGAGTGACTTCAGGAGCACTTTGAGTGATTTCAGGAACAGTTTGGGAGATTTTGGAAGGAGATGTGGATGTCATTGTTGCAGGAGGTTGAATGCTTGAAGAACAAATTTGAGAGAGAGAGAAGAAGAATTCTTGGCTCTTTTGTGCGTGTAAAAGGCAAAAGGGGATATGAGGAGGGTTTATATAGGTTAGGAAAACGGGTCGGGTTGGAAGGGTAATGATGAAATCCGAAAATGGAAACGGATCGCATTAGTTATGTTGCCGTTTTCAGGTGAGTTGACCTGCAACGACTAAAGATCCCATTGGCTCATAGTGAAAAATATAACCCGTCACTTGGGTGATGTGATGTTCACTTTACAGAGACGTCTGTAATGTGGAGCGAGTTTCGAGGGTGAAAAGATAATCATTAATAAAAAAGTAACCGTTAAAAAATGCTTCACCTTAAAACCTTTTGGACTTCATCAAGTAATTTGATTTCGGAACCATAGGATTCCGGAATGATTTGAAACAATTTATAACCATGAAGAGTCCGTAGAAAAATTTGAGTGAATTCAGAACATGAGAAAATTCCGAGATAGTTTCCGGAATGAAGCATTTGAGTAAAAAAATCCGGAGGGAATTTTTGAAAATTCCGGAGCCAAGAGTCTGGAGTGAAATGTTTATGAAATTCCAGAGCGAGTTTTGAGAATATTCCGGAGTGAAATTTTGAAGAGATTCTGGAGCAAGTAGTCCAATTCCGGAGGTGGTTAGAGAAAAAGACACGTAAAATGACCCTATTTATTCCGAGAGGCAATAGTTCCGCAATGAAAAAAAATAATTTGACTCCGGAACTAATTATCTTTCTAATGCTGCCATCAGAGAGTGTAAACCTCTTGAAAGAACTGAGGATCAGGAATCATCATACCCATTTTGTTCAGAAAACCATTGAATTTGGTTTCGTCTAATGCCTTAGTAAACACATCAACAATTTCATCGTCAGATGGAACAAAATAAGTTCGATGTTACCATTTAAAACATGATCTTTAATGAAATGGTACCGTATGTCGATGTGCTTCGCCATAGAGTGTTGAATTGGATTTTGCGAAATTGCAATGGCACTTTGAGAATCACAATAGATTGGAATTTGTTGAAACCGGTAACGATAATCTAAGAGCTGTGATTTCATCCAAAGAACTTGAGATGTGCAACTAGCAGCAACAATGTATCCCGCTTCGGCTGTGGAAAGTGCAATGCAGTTTTGTTTCTTAGATAACCAGCTGAACAATCGACCACCTAAAAATTGACAGCCACCAGATGTGCTTTTTCTATCCAATTGAAGACCGCCATAGTTTGAATCAAAATATGCTTGAAGAAGGAAACTCTCATTTGCTGGGTACCAGATTCCGAGATTCTGTGTACCTTTAAGGTATTAGAATATTTGCTTAACGGCCAATAGATGAGACATCTTTGGATTGACTTGAAATCTGGCACACAAACATGTTGAAAACATGATGTCTGGAGGACTTGCTGTAAGGTAGAGTAGTGATCCAATCATTCATCTGTAATTCTTTTCATCAACTGCAACACCTGAAGGGTCCGAAAAGATCTTGTGTCCGAAACCCATAGGTACCTTAGCTGAGGCACAGGTGTCCATTGAATATTTCTTGAGAAGTTCCGAGATGTATTTTTCTTGGTGAATAAAGATTCCTCTGTTGGTATGTTTAACTTGGAGACCTAGGAAGAAGCTTAGTTCACGATTCATGCTCATTTGGAATCGACTAACCATTAATTTAGCAAATTCAGCAACCATTGATGAATCGGTGGATAAAAAATGATGTCGTCAACATAAATTTGGAAAAGCATGAGATGTTTTCCATTTAACCTTTGGAATAGAGTAGGATCGAGAATGCCTATTTGAAAACCTGAACGCTTAAGAAAGTCGGTGAGGGTCTCGTACCAGGCGCGAGAAGCTTTCTTGAGGCCATAAACAGCTTTCCAGAGTTTGTAGTGGTAGTTTGGATATGAGAGATTGACAAAATTGGGAGGCTGTTGGAGTTGCACTTGAGTATCAAGTTCACCATTTAGAAAAGCACTTTTAACATCCATCCGGTAAACCTTAAAGCCTTTGTGAGCAACGTAAGCAAGAAAGATTCTGATAGTTTCAAGACGGGCAACAGGAGCAAAGGTCTCATCGTAGTCAAGCCCTTCGATCTGTGTGAATCCTTTAGCCACCAATCTTGCTTTATTCCGAATAATGACTCCTGCATCGTCTAGTTTGTTCCGAAACACCCATCTAGTATCAACAATGGGATGATTCTGAGGAGGGACGAGAGTCCATACTTCATTTCTATCAAATTCTTCCAATTCTTTCTGCATGGCTATAATCCAATCAACATGTTCTAGTGCTTCTTCGATGGATTTGGGTTCAACCATTGAGATAAATGCCGAGAAATGACATTCATTTTGAACACTTGTGGCAGAACGAGTTTGTATACCATCGTTTGGATTTACAATAACTTGGTTCGGAGGATGATCCTTTGTCCAAAAATGTAGTCTCGGAAGCTCTTGTGAAGCAGATGATCCTATATCAACAATGGGGTTGTGTTGCTCCCCTGAATAGTTTGAACTTGTGGATGATGCTCCCCCTGAACTTCTCAACCGGATAGGTTGACATCGTCGTCAAGTGGGAAATCGAAGAAATTTGCATCATCATCGTTGCTGATAGGATTAGAGTCGAATTAAGCAGCTGCATCTTGGAATCCATCCACATTTGATTCAAGGGAAGGCTGACCATTCTCCTCCTCAACCTGAGAAGGTTGAAACGGTTCGGAATCAAATGGAGGAAAACTGGGTGTCGAACCTGAAACATTTTGGGAAACCGGATCTTCGGTTGATAAGGTTTGTTCGAGATTCTGAATCAAGAGCTGTTTCTGAGGGTCTGAACAAGGTTTCAAAGTCAAATTCATAGATTGTTTGTTGGTTCGGACTTCCTGGAGCTGGAGCATCCGACTCCATGATGTGAGTTGTAACATGGGTTGGGCCAGAATTCCGAATGAAATTGTCATCAAAGGTGACATCAAAGCTTTCTTCCAGAACACGAGTTCGACGATTAAGAACTCGATAAGCCTTTGATTTAGCAGAGTATCCAAGAAAGATAGCTTCGTCAGCTTTGGGTTGGAACTTTGTAAGCTGATCACGATTGTTCTTGATGAAGCATCTACATCCAAATACATGAAGAAAAGAGATACTTGGCTTCCGACCGTTCATGGCTTCATACGGTGTCTTATTGAGGCGTCGATTGATGATACTCCTATTCTGAGTAAAGCATGCAGTAGAAACAACTTCAGCCCAAAGATAGAGCTGGAGATTTGCAAAGTTAAGCATGGATCGAGCAGCTTCAACAAGTGTTCTGTTATCACGTTCGACTACCCCGTTTTGTTGTGGAGTGTATGGAGCAGAAAAGTTATGGTTAATATCCTTCTTGGTGAGGAAGTTCTCAATGGTGGAATTTGTGAATTCCGAACCATTGTCACTTCGGATTCGCCTTACTGGGAGTTTGATGAGAACTTCAATTCCTTTGATAAAGTTGATGAGTTCGGAGGTTGTTTCTAACTTGAGCCTTAGGAAGAAGACCCAGGTGAACCTAGTAAAGTCATCCACAATCACAAGAATGTATTTTTTGTGATGCAAACTCTCTACTATTGAGGGTCTACATAGATCAATGTGTAGAAGTTCTAACGGCTCCGAGATTGATTTTTCAATGATGATGGGATGACCCTTCTTCGATCGCTTTCCACACTTACATGCAACACATAAATGATCATTTTCGAACTTGAGGAGTGCGAAACCTCTTACCATCTCATCAGAAACAAGATCATTCATCTATCTAAAGTTCAGATGAGCAAGCCTTCTATGCCATAACCACCTGACGTCAGGAATAGATTTTGAGAGTAAACAGAGCTAGGGCTTGCCAATGATCATGTTGATGTCAAGAGGTTACATGTTCTTGTTGCAGTTTGACTTCATTAAAGATTCCTTCCGGTCTTCTGACATGACATAGTTGTGTTTCTTGCAGAATTCAACTCGTCGATTTGCATCAGTGAGTTGAGTCACACCTATCAAAGTATGCTTCAAGTCAGCTACATATGCCATGTTTGAAATGGAGAAGTTTCCATTTGTAAGGATGCCATAACCTCGGATCTGAGAGTTGGAGTTGTTGCCATACGTCATATAGCCAACATTTGTTGAAAGTTTGAGATCTCGCAGAAAGTCCTTCTGCCCCGTCATGTGCAAGGAGAAAGCACTATCAATATACCATATTATTTCTTGCTCCAAAGCACACAATGCCTGCAAAATTAGTGAGTTGTGGAGTTTTTAGGCTCCGAGTTAGGTTTTGGGACAAAGGCACGAGTATTAGGCTTTGGTTGTGACTTTTGAGCAACAGGTGTTTGGAAGGTTTGTTCCGAGATTCCTTAGGAAACAAACAGAAGGCCATGGTTCTTTCATCTATCCAATAATCATACTCAATGACACGAGGATTTGGAACAACTTTTCTCGGACACTCAACTTCCGGAGTAGTGGGAAACATTGTGTCTCTCGGAGTTGCAGTTTCATCTGTGTGATTTTTTCTTTCCATACAAGATTTTGTTTTGAAGATTTTTTAGAGAATGTTTTCTTAAGAACTTGTTCTTTGGTTGATGGTACATTTGGTTTTGAAAACTGTTGAGGTTTGAAAATAGTACCATCAAATTTGGCTATGAAAACAAATGAAATAGTCTGGGGGAGTTAGTTCGGACAGATTGAGTGCCTGTAATGAGATTTTTCGGGGTAGGACTGACTAGTTTCTTATGTTCTACCGGATTGGGAGGAAGAGATGGCCTTTTGAGAATCTTAGTGGGTGCGAAGGTGTTGTGACTCTTTGTTGGTAAGTTGACAGTCCGAGATACACTCTTTTTGGAGTTCTCAAGGAATCTAGAACTTTGTCTCGATTTAACTTCCTTTTTGTGAGCATTTCGGGCTTTTACCTTAGGATCAACAACATCTTTTCTATTCAGCATGGGTTTCTTTTTGGAATGAAATGAAGATTTGGAAGTTTGTCCTATAGAAGGATTGTTAAACATAGGCTTGATTGGAACAAGATTTGTTTTGGAATTCACTTGGGGTTTAGAATCACATGAAATTGACGAATCATCAACGTCACTATCAAAAAATGCCCAAACACACTCAGAGAATTCAGGACCAGTTGTCTCAGGAAAACTTTCCTCAACAACACAGTTGTTGGGAGGGTTGTGGTTCGGATTTTGAATGACAGGGTTCAGAATACTAGAGTGTGATTTCGGGATCCGATTCAGGTCCAGTTTTGTTAGAGGCGGAAGTGGTGTGGAATCGGGATACTTGACAACTATAGGTTGAAATTCAGGAATTAATGATGCAAATTGGTCAGAATTCTCAGGAAGGGATGACAAAGGCGAGACAGGGGTGTCCGAATGTTTGATGTTCGGAACGTCTCCCATAAAAGTTAGGTTTTGTAACTCCTTCAAGGTACGAGCAATAGGTTTCGGAAACTCGCTTCCGAGACCAGGAGCTTTTGACCAAGGATGAAGAAAATTGTGAGTCATCCGTTCATTTTGCTTCAAGAAAGTCTATGGAATGATGTAAAAGCATCAATTTTGGCATTCAGACGTTTGTTATCCGAAATTAAAACATTCCTTTCAGAATAAGTGATTTCACATTTGTCTTTAAGAATGATACATTCATATTGTGACATTAAAACCTCTCGTTCTAAAGACTCTATTTTCAACTTCGTATCCTCAAAATGTAATCTAAGACGACTTAATTCACTTTCCTTCTTCTCACTAGCTTCTATGGCAAACTCATAGGCTTGGTAAATGATGTTCATATCTGATTGGATCTAGTTTAGATATGGCTCAGAAAGAGATAAGTCAAAATTATTATTAGTAATCATAGATTTTACCTGTTGAACGATGCTTCTGTCGGGTGGATCGTTGGTAGCCATGTTGTAGTAGTTTGGTTCAACATCTTCATAGTCATCCTCTGATTCGGATGACCAGTAGCCTTCATCATATTCAATTGTTTATCTAGCCACAAAGCACATGTTCTTTCAAGTACTCATATCATCATCATCTCCAGAAGACCAATATCCTTCCACATCTCTTGATACAGTTGTAACAAAAGCCATTTCACTCTCTACCATTTCTTGAGGTCGACGTGTATAGTAAGCAGAATCCTTGATCTTGGGTTTTTGAGGGACTTCCGCTAAGCATTCTTTGGCGAAGTGATTTGCATGACAATATTTGTGACATACAATTTTTGGTTTGTATGACTTCGGAGTATGTGAAGATTCCGAGGTGTGATTTGGTGTAGGAAGGTTCGGTTTCTAAGCAGGTGGGTTTTCTGAAGGTTTTTTGAATGGTTGAGGGTTATTTTGGTGAGGAGCCTGGACACGGATATTTTGGTGAGGAGCCTGGAAACGGTTGTTATATGGATTATTAAAAGGACGATTGTATCTCATGGAAAGCAAAGCAAACTCTTGTTGGAAGCGGAGTTCGGAATCCATGTGAACAGCCTTAAGGTCACCCATTGGTTGATAGTTGGTATTTGTGGGAGAAGGTATGATTGGAGGTGAGGGTTGAACATGAGGGATATATGGAACAACAGCAGTGAAGGGGTCCAAGACGGTCAGGTTCGGAGTTTGTGGATCTCGTAAGGTTTGTGCAACATTTGCTTCATGACCTTGAAGCTCATCGAAAAGTTGGTAGAGCTTCAGCTTTTTCAGAGATCCATTACTCTGAAGACATGATTTCACATTTCCCCATCCATTTCCGAGGCTGTTGATGAACTTGAGGTTGTATTCAAGTGGAGTTCGGAGAATCCCATGAGCTGTCATGTTGTTGACGACGATTTGGTATCTGTTTCAGGCTGACGCAACATATTCACCAGGTGTTGTAGTGAAAGTGTCGAACTCATTGACAATCGAGGTTAGACGCTTATCCTTCATGTTTTCTGACCCTTCGAACAAATCATGAAGTGTGTCCCAAATCTCTTGCGGATTTACACAGTTTGATGTGTTCAAAGAGAGAAGGTGGAACACCAAACACCATTTCGGAAAAGGCAACTTGATCTGCATGAAGCTTTTCAAGATCATCAGCAGTGAGAGGTGCTTGACGTTGTTGATCCTGTCCCAAGATAGTTGCAGCAGCATCTCTAACAATGGTTAGAACTGGAACATGGGGACCTTCTTTAACGGATCTCCAGATAGATTCACCTTTTTCTTTTCACAGTAAAAATCTTTCCATTCTGACTTTCCAGTGATGATACTCTTCAACAAATAGTAGTGGGGAATGTGTAGGGTAACCCACACTATTTGCTATTTGCATTGAGTACATTTGTTGAGAATTAGAAGCAACCATTGAAGTTAAGATATCTTGAGCAAAAGTGGTATATAGAAGAACTTTTATCCTAAACACAGAAATGATTGAAATACCAAGGTAATCTCGAATCAACTATAATTTGTTCTTATGGATTCAAAGGACGACCACTCAAGCTCTGATACCAATTGTGAGAACAAGGATCTGGTTGTGCAGGGACAAGGCTTGAAAACTCAAAACCTTGAGTTAATGCTTAAGATCAATGTCTTCTTCTGATTAATTGTTCCAGTCAAGTCTGGCAAGACCAGTCGAGACTTGAAGATGAGAATCAACAAAGTACTTCAAGTATTAAATATAAAATAATGAGTATAATCAAGGTAAAGACAATAAATGAACAAGTAGAATGTTTGAAAGAGTTTGATTTGAGAGAAAGATGCAAGTGAAGTAAATTCAAATATATCTATCTTTGGAGTAAAAACCCGTCGTATATTCTTGTCATTAAACACTCCTTAAATACGAGAAATGAGTACATCGTACAAACTCAAAGACATACATAGGACCGGACAAAAGAGTTACTTCTGACATTCTGATTACCCATTTTGAACATACTCTCTACTCCGGACACAAACTTCACTTTTGACCATAGACTGACTCCAGACCATATTTCACTTCGGAACTAAGACTGACTTCAGAACATTCAAAGGTTAAAGATTGCTAGAGGTTCACTTTTAGGTTCCAACAATTACCTCCAAAATTCTTGAGCAGACTCCTGTAATCTTCAGTATGGTCAAGGAGGGTATCATGGAGATTTTGGATGATCACTTGGGCGCTTTTCATTCTGAGATGGTGGCAATGATGGGAGCTCGCACTTTGACTTTCTGTGAGTTTCGAGCATGTGGTTCTCTAGAGTTCTTCGGGAAGAAGGACCCGATTGCGAGCAGGCATTGGTTAGTGGAAGTCATGAACGCCTTCCGTACTAGTTGTTGCCTCGAGGGGGTAAAGGTTAGGCTTGCATCTTGTCTTCTGAAAGACAGAGCTTGAGACTGGTGGGAGGAGGTTGGACACGCCTTGGGAGGCAAGGCGGTTGAGTCGATGACTTCGGAGGATTTCGTGACGAGGTTTCAGGCTGAATTTGCATCGGTGATTGAGGTCCAGCAGTTGGCGAGGGAGTTTCAGGACCTTCGTCGGACTACTGAGATAGTGGCAGAGATCACTGCTATGTTCCGTGAGAGGGCGTTACTAGTTCTGTAATATGTGGCAGACGAGTAGATAAAGAAGGCAAGATACCACGAGATGTTGAAGAGCGATACCAAACAGTTTGTGAGCAGATCTAGTTGCAAGACACTGGATGATATGGTGACGCGGGATAGAGAGAGGGAGATTGACCTGGAGATGGAGAAGAAGAGGAAGTCGAATCAGGTTCAAAGTTCTGAGGGTTCAGGCCCAAGGTTTTCGACTCGAGGTCGATGGGCCAGTAGGGTCGGGGCCGCTGCAGCAAGATGATCGATAGCGCTTGCTGGGTGGGTGGTTCTGGTTGCTTCAAGTGCGGGAAGACGGGTCACTTCAACATGGATTACACTACCACTACCACCACCCATGTATCTGATTGGATTTGCTTCCATTACTATCAGAGGGGCCATAAGAAGGCCAACTGTCTGAGTTTAGCAGCATGAGGACCAACTGCAGCACACGCTCCAGCGACACTGTTGATTACTGATAGTCGTCAGGGAAAGGTAGAGGTGCCTATTGTGAGGAGCATGGGATTTCAACTGACAACCGAGGAGGCTCGTGCGATACCAAACAAACTTAAACTCTTAAGTGTGCATGCAACCCTAATAAAGATCTATGTTTTCTTTATTGAACCTATAACTATGAACATCAAATGTAAACCCTAAGAACACTAGGCTATTTTTGAAAATAACAAATTAGGGTTTAGGATTACGTACCTTGATTGTTATTGTAGCAAATAACAATGAAGACATTCTTGTTGATCCTTTGGAAGCAAGCACCACAATTGTGGTGCCTCTAATGGAATCACACCCAAGCTAGCAAGAGGATGAATATAGAGAGAGGACAATGGATAGCAATATTCATCCAAGGCTTCTTGAGGGAAGGAGTGCTGAAATTGTGAAGGGCTGGGTACTTTCTATAGCTAAGGTAGCTTGGTGCCAAAGCTAGGGTTTAAGGGACAAACCCTAAATCCCTTAGCTTGGTAACCAATTATCCTATTCCCCTCATTCAAGGGGCTTGGACGAAAACTATTGGGGTTGCCCAAGTGATTTTCATCCACCTCATCCAATGAGGTCCTTGGGCCTTCCTTCTTCAACTATCAATAAATAACCAAACAGTCCCTGCACTTTTAATTAATCCAATTAATCCCAAAAATAATTCCACTTAATTTCTGGTTAATTATTAATTAAACAATATGATTTCTAATTAATATATTATTATGATAATACATTAATAAATCATTTATTTCAATTTATTAATCACATAATAAATTTATCTCTCTTTCTAAAAAGTCATGTTGTCCAATTGCTAAGTTTGAGGGTAACCCAAAAGGACAATGCTATTATCAATTCAAGTTTATACCAATTATAGTTATGGGCTTAGACACCTAATCCAACAGTCTCCCACTTGGATAAGTCTAATAACTATAATTTCCAGTATAACTTTTCAACTGATCAGCAAATTGTAGCTTCCAAAAGCCTCTCTCAAACACTGACCCAATAAGTTACTTGTCTTCAGATAAGTGATCATATAATCCTCCATTCTGCAAGATATCATTCGGGCATGAGACATGGAGCATAATCAATCTCATTTTCCAATACTTTGTTTCCCGTTTTCTAATTTGTAATGACATAGAAATTCAAATCGAACACATCAATTTAGTCCTGGTCAGGCCCGACACTATAAGTCAACTCCAAATCACTGAGAGGCCCAAAGATATCGCTTTTCCTGTTAAGGCAAAACGAACGAATAAACTTTGACTTATATGCTTGCTCCATTTACTCATCATATCATTCACAACAATACGTTTTATAATATCAAGTTACTGATGCGTTTACGTATCATCAATGCACAACTGATTCATAAACCACAACTCATTTCAATATTATAAGATGTTATCGTCTCATAATTACTCGTGATAAATTCCATGAGGTAATTCTCTGAGCGTGGGTTAATCCAATACTTAAATCTCCATTTCAAAGTACTCATGAACATTACAGCAATACCATTGCTATGTCTTAAACTCTTTAGACAATCTACAATCTAATTCATAACAATATTAATTCACTACTTACTTCCAAAAGTATGGTCGACTGTGGAGTTTTGAATAATCGAATTATTCGGGAAGTAAAGCATGCAAAAATGAAACACAATTATAAACAATTGACAGAAGGTTGTTAACAAAAACTTATAAATAATTCTCCATTATTTAATAACCAAAATTCAATTACATTTAATTTGTTACAAGTTTTAACTAACTATCTAACTACTAAAACTAATATCATTATTCAGACCAATTCCCCTAGCATGTTGAACGTGTTTGACCCTACTCAGACCCATTATGAGGGGATCTGCAGGATTCTCTTCTGATCATGCCCTCTTCACTACGAGGTGACCTTCATCTACTCTATGTCTGATGAAATGGTATTTTTTATCAATATTTCTTGATCTGCCATGATCTCTTGGTTCCTTTGTCAAGGCAACCACTCATATATTTTCATAGAAAATTTCCATTGGATCCTTGATGGCTGGAACAACTCCAATGTCTCTAATGAATTTATTCAACCAAATTGCCACCTTTGATGCTTCGCTCACCGCAATGTGCTCTGATTCACAGGTAGAATCAACAACTGCCTCTTGTTTGGAACTGTTGCAGGTTACCACTCCTCCATTTAAGGTAAACACCCAGCCAGATTGAGAACGGAAGTTGTCTATGTCTGTTTGAAATTTGGCGTCACTATACCCAGTTACTCTCAATGTATCACCGCCACCAAGTACCAGGACCCAGTCCTTAGTCCTTCGCAGATAGTTATATTGTTAGCTGTTATCCAATGAGCTCTACCTGGATTTCCCTGATAACGACTGGCCATGCTCAAAGTAAAGGCCACATCAGGGAGAGTACATGTCATAACATACATGCTAGATCCAACGGCGAAAGCATATGGAAATCTACTCATTTCTGCTATTTCTACATCGGTACTCGGGCTTTGAGTCTTACTCAGTTTGGTATTACTATGTATAGACAGTTCTCCTTTCTTGGAATTTTCCATACTAATACGTTTTAGTACCTTTTCCAAGTATGTACTTTGACTAAGTCCAATTAGTCTTTTACTCCCGTCTCTCAAAATTCTTATCCCCAGAGTATAAGCAACCTCTCCTAGATCCTTCATAGCGAAACACTTTCCAAGCCAAGAATTAACCTCTTGCAAAGTTGAAATGTCGTTTCCTATAAGAAGTATGTCATCAACATACAATACTAGGAAGGTTATTATACTCCCACTAGCTTTGACATATACACAAGACTCATCTTCACTTCTAGAGATGCCAAACTCTTTGACTTCTCATCGAAACAAAGATTCCATCTGCAAGAATCTTCTTTCAATCCATAGATTGATTTCTCAAGCTTACACACTCTATTGGGAAACTTTGCTTCAACAAAACCATCTGGCTGACTAATGTAAACATCCTCAGCCAATTCCCCATTAAGGAAAGCGGTTTTAACATCCATCTGCCAAATTTCATAGGCATGAAACGCAACTATGGCGAGCATTATCCTAATAGATTATATCTTAGCCACTGGTGAGAAGGTCTCACCATAGTCAACCCCTGGGGTTTGAGTAAAGCCCATCGCAACCAGTCGAGCCTTGAAGGTGTGTACCTTTCCATCCATGTCGGTCTTCTTCTTGAATATCCATTTGCACCCAATTGTCTTACGCCCTGGTACATTATCAACAAAATTCCAAACTTGGTTTTCGTACATGGATTTGATCTCACTGTCCAATGCCTCTTTCCATTTGGCTACCTCAAGGCCTGCCATTACTTCATTATAGTTACCCGGTTCATCCAAATTTACCAGTGTATTGTCACTGATATATATGTTACCATCTGTAGAAATATGGAAACCATAGAACTCATGTGGCATTCTAACTCTACTGAAACGACTAAGAGGTAATGATTCGTCAATTGGTTCAACAGGAATCTCTTCCTCAGGTTTAGCCCTAGCATCTTCAAAGGTTCCTTCATCGTTTGATTCTTAAATCTCTTCAAGATCAATGGTACTCCAACTGTCCTTTTTGCATATGAGGTATCTCTCGCAAAAGACCCCGCTTCGTTCTAAATAGACCACGTTCTCACTAGGTCTGTAGAACAGACATCCAAAGGACTTTTGTGGGTAGCCGATAAAAATACATCTCTCACTTCAAGGTTCAAGCTTGTTGTGAGTGTCTCGTCTAACGAAAGCTTCACAACCCCAAACCTTGATATGTGATGACGAGGGAACCTTCCCTGTCCACATCTCGTGAGGTGTTTTGGCAACATTCTTAGTTGGGACAAGATTAAGAATGTGGGCGGCAGTCTCTAAGGCATACCCACAGAATGAAATTGGTAGAGAAGCTCGACTCATCATGGAACGAACCATGTATAGCAAGTTTGAATTGCGCCTCTCAGCCAGACCATTAAGTTGTGGTGTCCTAGGAGGTGTCAATTGTGAAACTATTCCACATTCATTGAGGTAGTCGTGGAACTTGATACTAAGATACTCACCGCCTCTATTGGATCTAAGCATCTTTATCTTCGTGCCCAGTTGATTCTTGACTTCATGTTTAAACTCTGTGAACTTTTCAAAGGTTTCTGACTTATGTTTGATTAAGTAGATATAACCATATATGCTATAATCATCAGTAAAAGTCATATAGAATCGATTAGCATCCCTTGTGGTGGATCTGAAGGGCCCGCACACATCTGTATGTATGAGGTCCAACAAACCTTCACCTCTTTCACAAGATCCAGTGAAAGGGGATTTTGTCATATTACCCAAAAGACAAGACTCGCATGCATCATCCGACCTTAGGTCAAATGATTCCAACACTCCATCCTTTTGGAGATGGGCGATGCGTTTCTTGTTAACGTGTCCAAGACGACAATATTGCCACAAGCATTCTTTGTCTAAACCATTAGAAAAATCAGTTTGAAATACACTATTGCCTAAATTGTCTACACACATCACATTTCATACACACCATCACAAGATAAAGCTTCAAAATAAAAAGATAATTTTTGATAAGCAGAAATAGAACCATTCTCATCTTTAAAAGAATATCTAAAACCTTGTTTAAAGAATGGATGAAAGGAAATAATGTTTCGTGTCATTTCTGACGAGTAGAAACAATTCAATAAATCTAAACTAACTCCATCACTAAGAACCAGACTATAAACTCCAATATAGGTGCAAGTGAAGATCGCCTATTCCCCATGATCAACTTTATTCTACCATGCTCCACTTCCTCACTTCTTCTTAGACCCTTCAAATCAGAACAAATGTGAATACCACATCCTGTATCATGGACCCAAGAACGAGAAGATATTGAGTTATTAGATAAGATAGTGTATATACCTGCAGAAGTCAGCTTCACCTTTCTGTTTTTGATGTCTTGCAGATATTTTGGGCAGCTTCATTTTCAATGCCCTTTGTCGTTGTAGTAGAAGAAAGTGGCCTCTTTGGGATCAGAGATAAGGGGAGCATCAGAACTGGAATTACCTTTGGGTCCATTGCCTGATGACCCAGCTTGAGACTTTCCTTTTGAATTTTGCTTTGGAGGACCTTTCCCCTTTTTCCCTTTCCCTTAACCAATGGCCAGAACAGAAGCACTAGCAGGAGTGGAGGCAACACTTTTTCCCTTCATCCCCGCTTCAACTGTTCGCAGGAGGTTGTGTAGTTAAGACAAAGTGGTCTCATTGTTGTTCAAATGATAAGTCAAGATGAACTGATCATAACAACTTGGTAAGAAGTTCAAGACTATGTTGATAGGCAACTCCTCACCAAACTTCACATTAATCTTGACAAGTCAGTCCATGTATCGTTGCATTCTTTGCATGTGGCAACTTCTAGATTCTCCCTCTTTCATCTTGCTTGCTATGAGGGACTTTACCACCTCATACTTTTCCTGACAAGCTTGATTATGATAATTATCCATAAGGTCCTTGTTCATCTCGTACGACCAGTAGTCCTCATAGTATCTCTGTAATTTAGGAGTCATTATGGCCACCATGATGCAAACAACTTTTTTTGCATCATTGTAGTGTTTCTTGTAGGCGACCATTTCTTCAGGAGTGGCTTTATCTTTGTCAATCTCATCTAATGGTTTCTCAAGGACATACTCCTTGTCCTCGAAATGAATGGCCATCTTTCTGTTGTGCATCCACTCATTGTAGTTGGTGCCATCCAATGTCACCTTGGAGCAGATGTTCAACAAGGAAAATTTATGATTGGAGGAAGAGGAACCAGAAGTATCATTTGGAGTAGATATCTGTAAAAGAGATGTAGTTTTAGTTAGATAAGAAAAATCCTTAATATAACAACCCAAAAATGAAATCAATAGGATCCAACTAAAAAAATTCACAACTTAGAAAAGGGATGTCGTAATCTAATTGTAAAATTTTATAAAGGTAGGTAATTGACTTAGCAATTTCACCATCAAAAAATGAAATTTGAAGGAAATTAAGTTCAATAATATTCCTAGATCTTTTGAGATTCATTGAAACTACTCAATGACATGTTTAATCTTAGATTATGCTTTTCCATTTGTGACTGGGATATCGAGGATCACAAACAAGATGTGAATAACCATGTAAATTAGATTGGCACTCTCAATGTCATTTATCATCTCATTTTAATGTACCGGTTAACCATACACGCTACATTAATCAATGATAATTTTCGAGATGTCCATTATTACTCTTTATAGTCACTATTACTGTGCTGGTTAACCACACGCGCTCCATTAACTACTATAAAGTATAATGTGCAATTTCATAGGTTACCATAAAAATTCACATTTTTCCTAAAGTAACTAGGATTGGGATTTAAATAAAATAGTTTACTTACTTTTTAATCGCATTATACTTATTAATGAGAATTAATTGTCCTATCAAAACTCGTTCGGCTAACGACCCTCCACTAATCAAGGAAGCGGTGGGTAAGAGTGGACACCCATTTAACTACCATTATGTAGGCAATTTCCTTATACCCCCTTATAGACTACCTTCGTGAATGAGGCATACTAGCGGTTCGACTGACTTACTCTTATACATATAGTAATAATTAAACTTTTAATTTTACATATAGTATAAGGTGTATTTTAAAACTTTTTCAATATACTATGTTTATATTTAAATATCGAAAAATAAATAACTAACTTAAATTTAAAAATAAACCAAATAATTATCTATTAATTAAACATTTAATTATTCATGTAAGGATTATCTAATTATATTAATCAAATAATTTAATTTAATCCTCACCCTAATTTTCGAAAAAAATGGTGTAGGATTTATCTAATTTTATAATTATCCTATTTAATCAGATAAACTAACAATTACCAAAAATAGGAAACCCTAACCACATCTACATTTTTGAAAATGGCTTGCTTGCGGAGGAAGGTAAGGGTTTCAACCCCTTACCTCAAAGTCGAAATCCTTAGGGTTTCAAAACCCTAGCCCTAATTTTGAAACTTAGGGGGCAAGATTCGGGTTTCAAAACTCGAACCCTGAAATCGAAATTTAGGCCTTTTAGGGTTAAATTTCCATAAACCCTAATTTGATCAATTCAACCATTATATTATATTCAATAGAAAACAAGTCAAGCTCTGATACCACTGATGGGTTTTATGAAAAACGAACAAACTTAAACTCTTAAGTGTACATGCAACCCTAATAAAGATCTATGTTTTATCTATTGAACCTATAACTATGAACATCAAAAGGAAACCCTAAGAACACTAGGCTAATTTCGAAAAATACCAAATTAGGGCTTAGGGTTACATACCTTGAATGTTATTGTAGCAAATAACAATGAACACCTTCTTGTTGATCCTTTGGAAGCAAGCACCACAATTGTCGTGCCTCTAATGGAATCACATCCACGCTAGCAAGAGGATGAATATAGAGAGAGGAGAAGGGATAGAAAAATTCATCAAAGGCTTCTTGAGGGAAGGAGTGCTAAAATTGTGAAGGGCTAGGTCCTTTATTTAGCTGAGGTAGCTTGGTGCCAAAGCTAGAGTTTAAGGGAGAAACCCTAAATCCCTTAGCTTGGTAACCAAGCAGCCCATTCCCCTCATTCAAGGGGCTTGGAAGAAAACTCTTGGGCTTGCCCAAGTAATTTTTTCCACATCATCCAATGAGGTCCTTGGGCCTTCCTTCGTCAACTATCAATAAATAACGAAACAGTCCCTACACTTTTAATTAATCCAATTAATCCCAAAACTAATTCCAATTAATTTATGATTAGTTATTAATTAAACAATATGATTTCTAATTAATATATTATTTACAAAATACATTAATAAATCATTTATTTCAATTTATTAATCACATAATAAATTTATCTCTCTCTAAAAAGTCATCCTGTCCAATTGCTTGGTTTGAGAGCAACCCAAAAGGACTGTGCTACTATCAATTCTAGTTTATACCAATTATAGTTATGGGCTTAGACACCTAATCCAATAACATATGTGTTTTGTTTTTATGTTCGTTCCTCATGAATGGTATCCCAGCTTTGGTTTTGTTTGATTCGGGGTCTACCCGATCCTTTGTATCTCTCGCACTCATCAAGAGATTTGCCGAGGCTCCAGGGGGAAATGGATTATCCATTAGAGGTTGAGATTGCTGATGATCGTCCTATTTGAGTATCGACGGTTCATCGGGTATGTATATTGGAGTTGTTTAACGAGTGGTACCCAACTGATTTGGTTCCCATTCCCTTGCGCGAGAGCAAGGTCATTACGGGGATGGATTGGTTGAGACCCAATGGGGCAATAATTGATTGAGGGCATCAGTTAATGCATATTTGGACCCCAAGCGGGGGAGAGTTAGTGATTCAGGGAGAGGGTGTTTAGTGTGGACCGAATCTTTGTTCAACGGCTCGGGCCAGACGCTACCTTCAACAGGGTTGTTCTGGATTTGTCACTTATGTGATGGATACCAGGGAGGGGTAAGGTGACTGTGGATGATGTACTTATTGGATTAGTGCCTAAGCCCATAACTATATTTGGTAAGTACTTGACCCGGTTGTGCATGGTCCTTTTGAGTTGCCTTCACCAAAGCAACTAGATAGGATGATTTATGAATAGGGAGGTTATTATGGTTTGTTAATATATTATGAGAATAATATATTAAAAGAGAAATCATATTATTTGATTAATATTAGTCATGAATTAAGTTGATGGCTAAAAGACATTAATTAAAATTAAGGGGACTAGAACTGTCAATTGTGTGATAGTTGAATATTGGGCTGAGAAGCCTTATGGATTAGGGATGGACGAAATTAAAGGAGTGACATTTGTGACTCTAAGCTCCAAGAGAAGAGGATTCAAGCCATTCTTAAAGAGGTAATCATCTAGATCTGATTTTATATGATAATTTCGAAATTTGTATGCTAGATCTAGGGTTTATAAGTCTTGGATGAATTGTATTTACAATAGAGAAACCTAGATCCAAGCTTTAGGGTTTGCATGAGCAAAAAGGATGTTCTTTTGTTTGAAACCCATCAGTGGTATCAGAGCCTTGATTGATTTCTATTGTATTGATGCCTTGTATGTTCATCTTGCTGAAAATCATTTTTTCTTCCTCGGCGAGTCACTTGCTGAACTCAGCGAGTCGGGGAGTCAGACAGAGGGATACTCGGGATTTCTTACTTTTTTGCTGAGGGATAATTACCAAAACTGTTTTTGACTAATAAAATCTGAATTTTATTATTATTATGTGATTATCCTTACCAAACAAAAGATAATTACCAATTATTTGAATAATAAATTCCTTATATGATATAATTTGATTATTTGAATTATTTGATGAATTATCTTGTGAATAAAATGGAATAGGTCAAATTTAGATAATCATTAAGTTAAATGTTTGATTTAAATTACTTTCTATTTAACCCTATGTGTTTTGAAAAGTTCAAAACTTGCCCTCAAGTTTTGGAATTTAAATTTTTAATTAAAAGTTTAACTTAAATTATTTAAATTCCAAACCCTAGAATTTTACAAGATTAAAATTCACCCTATACTATTATAATATTATAAGAATAATTATTATATATGTATAACTTAAATGCTAGTCTTACCGTTAGTAGGCCTCATTCACGAAGCCGATCTATAAGGGGGGTATAAGGTTATGGACTATAAAATGGCCGTTTAATGGGTGTCCACTCTCACCCACCGCTTCCTTGATTGGTGGAGGGTCGTTAGCCGAACGTGTAGGATAGGGCAAACCTTTCCTCATTAAAAGTATAATGAATTTATAAAGTAACTAAACGTTTTTTTTTCAAAATTCCCAATCTTAGTTACTTTAGGCAAAAGTGAATTGATGCAATTCCATGAAATTACACTTTGTACCCTTGCTAAGACGTTAGTGGAGCGTGTGTGGTTAACCGACATACTAATTGGGCTCTACGCAAAGGTGGCAAAGGGTGAATCGATGTTTGTCATAGTTCGATGGAGCGTGTGTGGTTGACCGGCACATCGAATAGGTGACTGTAAGATTGGGGGCACCATGTACATTTGCATGATTATTCACACCCGCTTTGTGATCCTCGACATCCCAGTCACAAACTTGAGGGGCATATCGAGATTTAAACATGCCATTGAGAAGTTCAATGAATCTAAAAAGATCTAGGAGTTTTCAATACATTTAAAACTTAATTTTAATTTGTTTTTCATGGTGGGAACTAGTGAATCGTCATTCACTTACCTTCAAATTATTTGTTGTTTAGATTACGGAATCCCTTTTCTAAATTGCAAATAATGTTGTTGGATCCTAGCCCTAATTTTTCATTTGGGTGTTTAATTAGGGATTCTTATCTAATCAAACTTTGTTTCTTTTCTACTTCAGATGTCTAACGTGAACAACAACGCTTCCGGCTCAAATTCCTCTGGCTCGTTCTCACTCATGAACTTGTATGGGAGAGTGATCTTTGACGGGTCCAATTTCAATGATTGGATCTGCAACATCCAAATGGTCACTCGTTACGAGGACAAAGAGTATGTCCTCGATGAGAAGCTGATGGAAATCAACATCAACACTGCCTCTGCTGAAGAGATCGCTGCCTTTGAGGCCCATGAGCGTGATGCTACGAAAGTCCATTGCATCATGCTGGCGACTATGACTGCAAAACTCCAGAAGTCATATGAGGACATGTATCCCTATGAGATGCATCACGATCTGCTGGACCGATACCACCCAATCGCTAGGCAAGAAAGGAACGAGATCATCACTTCAATGATCACTACCAAAATGGGTAATGGAGAGTCCCTTACTGCTCATCTGCAAAAGATGTAGAGATATGTTGATCGCCTGCTAAAGTTAAATGTTAACTTTGATGAAGAGCTGGCAATTAACATCATCCTTCACTCCTTGCCTCCCTGCTACAACCAGTTCTGTATGACCTACCACATGAACAAAGAGGAGGTCACTTTGAGCAAGGTTCAAGGCTTACTAAGGACTCCTGAGAGAAACCTCAAAGACAAATATGTTGCATCAACTCCTAATCCTACTGCTGCCCTAGTCTTGGCAATTGGCAAGGAAAGGGTAAGAAGAGGAAGGCTCCCTCAAAGAGCCACCATAAGGGAAAGTCCCATGATGGTACCTCTTCTAGTTGAACCAAGGTTGGTTCTGCTAAACCCAACTCCAACCCCAAGGAGGAAGAGTGCCATTACTGCCACGAAACAGGGCATTGGAAACGAAGCTGCCCAAAGTATATGCAAGATATCTAGGATGGAAAGATAAATCCATCCTTTGCAAGTATTTACACTATTAAATCTAATGATTCATCGCATTCTATTTCTTGGGTTCTTGATACAGGAGGTGGTTTTCACATTTGTTCTGATTTGTAGGGCCTAAGAAGAAATAGGGATGTGGAGCATGGGAAGATAAACTTGATCATGGGAAACAGAAGATCGTCACCTGTCACCAAGATTGGAGTTTACTCTTTAGTGCTTAGTAATGGATTAGGATTAGATTTAAATAATTGTTGCTATTCGCCATATATGGCAAGAAACATCATTTCTTTTCATGGTTTATATAGACAAGGATTTAGATATTCATTTGATAATGAAAAGGGTTCTATTAATGCTTATCTCAATGGTGTTTTCTATTTTGAAGGATTGCCTTGTAATGGAATATATGAAACTGTGATGATTGTAGATAATTTAGGAAATGATGTGTTGTGTATCGATTCTTTCAATAGTTTGGATAAAGCATGCTTGTGGCATTGTTGTCTTGGACATTTCAACAAGAAACGCATAACCCAACTCCAAAAGGATGGAGTGTTGGAGTCATTCGACCTTAGGGACAATGATGTGTGCGAGTCGTGTTTGCTTGGAAAGATGACCAAGTCACCCTTCACTGGCACTTGTGAAAAGGGTGAGGGTTTATTGGATCTCATACACACTGATGTGTGTGGGTCCTTTAGATTCTATGTGACTTTCACCGATGATTATAGCAGTTATGGGTATATCTACTTAATTAAACACAAGTCAAAGACCTTTGAAAAGTTCAAAGAGTTTAAACAAGAAGTGGAGAATCAGTTAGGCAGGAAAATCAAGATGCTTCGATCCGATCGAGGTGGAGAGTACCTAAGTCTTGAATTCCACGACTACCTCAAGGAATGCGGAATTGTTTCGCAATTGACGCCATCTAGGACACCGCAGTTGAATGGTGTGACTGAGAGACGTAATCAAACTTTTGTAGACATGGTTTGTTCCATAATGAGTAGTGATTAGCTACCTATCTCATTCTGGGGGTATGCCTTAGAGACTGCCGCCCATATCCTTAACTTAGTCCCTACAAAGAAGGTTGCCAAAACACCTCACAAGATGTGGACAGGGAAATCTCCCTCGTTGGCACATATCAAGGTTTGGGGTTGTGAGGCTTTCGTAAGAAGAGAGACTCACCACAAGCTCGAACCTCGTAGTGAGCGGTGTATTTTCATCGGCTACCCGCAGAAGTCCTTTGGATATCTCTTCTATAGACCGAGTGACAATGTTCTCTTCGTTGCGAGGAAATGGGTTTTCCAAGAGCAAGAACTCATATGCCAAGGGGATAGTGGGAGGCAAATCGATCTTGAAGAGATTCAAGAGTCGAGCGATGAAGGACCCTCTAACGCTGGCGCTCAACCCGAGGAGGAAACTCCGGTTGAACCGATTGACGAATCCTTACCTCTTAGACGTTCCAATAGAGTTAGCGTTCCGCCCGTGCTGTATGGTTTTCATATAACAAGTGAGGGTGATACGTTTATTAGTGATAGTACACTAACAAATTTGGATGAACCTAATAGCTACAAGGAAGCCATGGCGGGCCCGGAGTCTGCAAAATGGCAAGAGCCTATGGACAATGAGATTCAGTTCATGTATGACAACCAAGTTTGGAATTGGGTTGACAATGTTGTTGGATAAGGTGTCTAAGTCCATAACTATATTTAGTATGTACTTGACCCAGCTTGGCATGGTCCATTTGGGTTGCATCTTCATCTCAACTGTTAGATAGACAAAATGAGAAAAAAGGATACTTACGATTTGTTAATATATTATAAGTTCTAATATATTAATATGAAATAATATTATTTAATTAGTATTGATCAAAAATTAATTTGGAATTAATTTTGTGATCAAAAGGAGACTAATTAAATATATGGGGATTGATTTGTAAATCATTCATTCTTATATATTGGGCTTATGGTTCATAATTCACTAGATTGGGCTAGGACCCATTGGGTGCTCCATGGATGCTCCATGGAGCTAATAACCCATGGATCATGGAGGAAATGAAAAGCCATGCACATTAGGGTTTACATGGTGTAACCCTACACGTGGCACACTATATAAAGAGCTTCATAGCTAGCAAAATCGGCCACTATTACAAGACAAGGAGGGCTAGTCGGTTTTGTGATCAAAGTGCTCTTATCTCAAGTTATTCGAAGAGTTGTGGGTGTTGTGTGAAACATTTGAGGCATCACATTTGGGGTGCTAGGCTCACAAAGTCTTAAGGAATCCAAGCTACAAGAAAGGTATGTCATTCTTATCTCAAGTTTTTATAGTACAAGTACCCCATGCCATGCTAGTTAGGATGTAAAGCTTGGAAACTTCTTATTTGCATGAATATTAGAGAAAACATAGATCCAAGATTTCTAGGGTTGCATGTACACCTTAGGAGTGTTAGAATGCTCAAAACTCATCAGTGGTATCAGAGACTAGGCTTGTTTTCTTTGTATTTGATGCAAACTGCTTGAAAAAATCGAGAATTTTGCAATCTGAACAGTGAACTCGCTGAGTCCATGGGGGGACTCGACGAGTCCATGACAAAATGCATCCTACTCGTCGAGTAGGTTCATGCACTCGACGAGTAGGAGCTCCTGTGTGTAGAATTTCGAGTTTTGCTGCTGGAAATAGACTAGAATCATTACTCTAAACTGTTTTGGACTTGTAAAACCTGTTTTTGATGTGGTAATGATTATGCTAATCCATTAGTTATTAAAAAAATTAATAAATATACCATTAGTTATTAAAAAAATTAATAAATATATCATTAATCCTAAGAATATAACATCAAATACAACATTAATAAATATAACATTATAAAATTAAAAAAAAATGTTAAAATTTTAATAAATATAACGTTAGTAACATGAAACTATGATTACAAAAAATCCCTTTGATTCTTAATACAGTACATCTAAATAACCAACTATTGCATTGTAAATGTTGAGGAACAGGAACATTTGCAGAAGCTTTCTTTCTTGGTCTCCCTCTTGGCTTCTTTGGTTGATTTGTTTCTCCATTCCTTTTTGCTTTGATTCCTTTTCTTTGATTTTGAAGACTGTGATGAATGAGCAGCAACCGCAAGGAACTAGAATGCAATTCAGATTTCAATTCAGATGGTATGAAATTTAGATTCTTGATTTCAATGGAGCATATGGTATGTAAAGAACTAGAATGCAAGTCAGATGGTATGCAATTCAGATTCTTTCTATCAATGGTATGCAAAAAAAAGCAAATCCAACGAATTAATTAAGTTTTACTTTTGGTACCTGATATATGATATATGTTTGAATGATGTAACATCAATTCAGATGGTGTGAAATTCAGATTCGTGTGAACTTTTTTTGACCATCAAAGCATTCTACGACCGAAATCGTTGAAATATCTCTCCAAGCATTTACACAAACACTTGCCATGTTAGTTATCAAACAACCATATCAACAATATCACTTTAAAATCACTGAAATCGTGATTCAATCGAGTGTATGGGTTTGTCTAAAATTTGTTTTAACAACGAATCAAGTGTATATGAAGAATAAACCTTCGTATAGATTGAAGAACACTAAGTTGATTTTACCAATTTGAGTCGAGATAGATTGATTTTACCAACAAAAAACACCCTAGCAACTAATCTGAGTATAGATTGAAGAAAAAACCTTTGTAGATGATAAGGACTGGGTCAGAGGACTTCCAGAGTCATGGACGACATCGGAGGAGAAGGGCAGCAACACTCTGAGTCGACAATGCAAAAGGGAGGTTGGAGGGGGATGACAAATCAGAGCAAAAGGCGATAGCGTGAACGGAGGAAGAAGATTTCAACTTTTCGATTTTTTACTTCTTTTGTCACGGAGTCATGAGAGAATCGACTTTACCAATTGTCGTGTTCGATCTAGCAGAAAACGGAATCACAGATCGAGTGAGTTTGAATTGAATCGATGGAGTTGTGAATCAATAGACAACCATGAACAAAGATGTATAGAACTGTTACAAGTTTCGCATCCCACATCGCTGGTGGGAAAATAAACAAACGCACCCATATCTTATAAAAGGAGACTTAGGTTCCCTTAGAAAATTAAACCCAAGTTCTCAGTGTGCTAGCTGGTTCTTTTGAGCCTGGTTAATTGGTCCGGTTTGGCCCAATTTTGAGTCTGAGTTGGACCGATTTAGTCCGATTTGGACCGAGTTGGACCAATTTTGACCGATATTGACCACGGCCGATTATTTTATCCTCTAGCCCTTATTTGTAGGCGGATGGAGACTGCCAAGCGTCTAGGCGCCGATTAATCGGCCGCCTAGACCGATTTTTACAACCATGATATATATATATATATATATATATATATATATATATATATATATATATATATATATATATATATATATATATATATATATATATATATATATAAGAGCAAGTCAGTTTTACCGTTAGTAGGACTCATTCACGAACCCGGTCTATAAGGGGGGTATAAGGTTGTTGCCTATAAAATGGCAACTTAATGGGTGTCTACTCTCACCCACCGCTTCCTTGACTGGTGGAGGGTCGTTAGCCGAACACGTAGGACAAGGACTATAATTCTCATTAAAAAGTATAATGAAATATATAAAGTAACTAAACCTTTATAAATTCCCAATCTTAGTTACTTTAGGAAAATGTGAAATTGGTGCTAACCCATGATATTACACTTTGTACCTTACCAAGTCGTTGGTGGAGCGTGTGTGGGTAACCGGCACACTAACATGGACTAGTAAGAGTGGCAAAGGGTGACTTACTATTTATCATAGATCGGTGGAGTGCGTGTGGGTAACTGGCACATCGATTAGGTGATAAAGATTAAGGGTTCCAAGTAAATTTGAATGGTTATTCACACCTTGTTTGTGATCCTCGACATCTTAGTCACAAACTTGAGAGGGCACAATCGAGATTTAAACATGCCATTGAAAATTTCAATGAATCTCAAAAGAATCTAGGAGTTTCAATCCAATTAAAACCTAATAATTCATTTCGTTTTTCATGGTGGAAATTGGTGAATCGTCATTCACCTACCTTCAAATATTTTATAGCTTGGATTACGGCATGCCTCTTCCAAGTTATAAAGTATCGTGTTGGGTCCTAGCCTTAATATTACATTTGGGTGTCTTATTAAGGATTCTATATCTAATCTAAACTTGTCTTTCTTCTTTTCAGATGTCTTCCAACAATGCTGCTTCTGGCTCAATCCCTACCGACTCCTTCTCTCTCATGAACCTTTGTGGGAGGAATATTAGGATGGTCACTCGTTACGAGGACACGGAATATGTCCTCGACAAGGAGCTGAAGGAAATTGATGAGTCTACTGCTACTCCAGAGGAGATCGTTGACTTTAGGGCACATGAGAGAGATGCTACCAATGTGGCATGTATCATGTTGGCTAAAATGAAAGCTGAACTCCAGAAGTACTATGAGGACTTTTACCCTTTTGAGATGCACATGGACCTGATGGACCGCTACCATCCAAGCGCTCGTCAAGAGAGGTATGAAATCATCTCTTCCATGATAACAACCCGAATGAAGGATGGTGAACCCATCACGGGCCACATGCAGAAAATGCAAAGGTTTATGGATCGTTTGCTCAAGTTGAATGTGAACTTTCCCGAGGAGTTGGCTATTGATATCATACTGCACTCGTTACCTACTTGTTATGATCAATTCCGAATGACATATCACATGAACAAGGAGGAGGTCACATTGAGCAAACTTCAAGGGCTCTTGAAGACCGCTGAAACTAGTCTTAAGGGCAAATCGGCTGTTACTACTCCTACTCCTACCGCCGCCCCTGTTCTGGAAATCGGGCAAAGTAGAGGGAAGAAGAGGAAGAACCCTTCGAAGGGTACCAAGGGAAAGTCTCTTGATGGCCCCTCTTCAAGGGGAACCAAAGGTGGTTCTACCACTCCTTCTTCCAACCCAAAAGAAGCTCAATGCTTCTATTGTTAGGAAAAGGGGCACTGGAAACGAAACTGCTCCAAGTACCTGCAAGATGTTAAGGATGGGAAGGTCAAACCCTCCCATGCAGGTATTTACACTATATTATCTAATAACTCATCACATTCTACTTCTTAGGTGCTTGATACAGGTTGTGGTATTCATATATGTTCTGATTTGCAGGGCCTAAGAAGAAGTGAGGATGTGGAGCACGGAAAGATAAACTAGATCATGGGTAATAGGAAAGCTTCACCTGTCACCAAGATTGGAGTTTCTTCTTTGTTGCTAAGTAGTGGGATAGTGTTAGATTTGAATAAGTGTTGTTACTCGTCTGAAATGGCCAAAAATATTATTTCCTTTCATGGCTTGTACAAACAAGGATTTACTTTTTCATTTGATAATGAAGTTGGTGGTATTAATGCTTTTTATAATAATGTTCTTTATTTTCAAGCATTACCTTGTGATGGTGTATATGAAACTGTGTCGGTTGTAGACAACTTAGGGAACAATGTATTACATATCGATTCTTCCACTAGTTTGGATAAAGCATCCTTGTGACATTTTCGTCTTGGACATGTCAACAAGAAGCGCATAGGCCAACTCCAGAAGGCTGGAGTTTTGGAGTCGTTTGACTTAAAGTTAGATGATAGTTGCGAGTCTTGTTTACTTAGACAAATGACAAAGTCACCCTTCACTGGTTCTTGTGCTAGGAGTGAAGGTTTGTTGGACTTCATACACACAGATGTGTGTGGGCCCTTCAGAACTGCCACAAGGGATGCTAACCGCTTCTATGATGATTACAGTAGATATGGTTATGTCTACTTAATCAAGCATAAGTCAGAAACCTTTGAAAAATTCAAAGAGTTTAAACAGGAAGTGGAGAATTAGTTGGGCAGGAACATTAAAATGCTTCGATCCGATCGAGGTGGTGAGTATCTTAGTACAAAGTTCCTTGGCTATCTTAAGGAATGTGGAATTGTTTCACAATTGACACCTCCCAGAACACCACAGCTGAATGGTGTGGCTGAGAGGCACAATCGAACCTTGTTGGACATGGTTCGTTCCATGATGAGTCGAGCTTCGTTACCAATCTCATTTTGGGGGTATGCCTTAGAGACTGCCGCCCATATCCTTAATCTAGTCCCTACAAAAAAAGGTTGCCAAAACACCTCACGATATGTGGACTGGGAAAGTTCCCAATTTACACCAAATCAAGATTTGGGGTTGCGAGGATTTCGTGAGACGTGAGACTCCGGATAAGATCAAACCTCGAAGTGAGCGATGTATTTTCATCGGCTACCATAAAATTCCTTTGCTTATCTCTTCTACAGACCCAAGGAAACAGTGGGAGGCAAATTGAACTTGAAGAACTTCATTAGTCAAGCGGTGAAGGAACCTCAAACCCTAACAATCAACCTGAGGAGGAAACTTCTGTTGATGAGTACGTACCTCTGAGGCGTTCCACAAGAGTTAGAAATCCGCCTGAGCATTATTATGGTTTTCATATTACTGCGGAAGGTGATGAATTTATCAGTGATAGGACACTGGTAAATCTAGACGAGCCTAACAACTTTAAGGAAGCCATGGCAGGCCCTGAGTCCGCCAAATGGAAAGAGGCCATGGACAGCGAGATTCAGTCCATGTATGACAATCAAGTTTGGCTCTTGGTTGACAATGTACCGGGTCGTAAGACGGTCGGGTGCAAATGGATCTTCAAGAAGAAGACCGACACGGATGGAAATGTACATACTTATAAAGCGCGACTGGTTGCGAAGGGCTTTACTCAAACTCCAGGAGTTGACTATGATGAGACCTTGTCCCCAGTAGCGAAGATTAAGTCTATTAGGGTTTTGATAGCCATAGCTGCATTTCATGATTATGAAATATGGCAAATGGATGTCAAAACCGCTTTCCTTAATGGAAAGTTGGCTGAGGATGTTTACATGAGTCGACCAGAGGGTTTTGTTGATGCAAAGCACCCTAATAGAGTGTGTAAGCTTGAGAAATCCATCTATGGATTGAAACAGGCATCTCACAGATGGAATCTTTGTTTCGATGATAAAGTTAAAGAGTTTGGTTTTTTGAGGAGCGAAGATGAGTCCTGTGTATATGTTAAGGCTAGTGGGAGTATAGTTAGCTTTTTGGTATTGTATGTGGATGACATACTACTCATAGGAAATGACATCCCAACCCTACAGGAAGTTAAGTCCTAGCTTGGCAAGTGTTTCGCTATGAAGAACCTTGGAGAAGCTGCTTATATCCTAGGGATAAAAATATTGAGAGAAAGGAGTAAGAGACTAGTTGGACTTAGTCAAAGTACCTACTTGGATAAGGTGCTGAAAAGGTTCAACATGCAGGATTCCAAGAAAGGTGACTTACCAATCCTAAGCAACGCCAAACTGAGTAAGACTCAGAGTCTGAGTACATAGGCTGAGATAGCTAAGATGAGTCATGTACCATATGCTTCCACTGTGGGCTCAATCATGTATGTTATGACTTGTACTAGCCCTGGTGTGGCCTTTGCTTTGAGCATGGTCAGCAGATATCAAGGGAATCCGGGCAAGGCTCACTGGACTGCGGTGAAGAATTATCTCAAGTACCTACGGAGGACTAGGGACTTGGTCCTTACCCTTGGTGGGAGTGATGACTTGAGGGTAGTGGGGTATAGTGATGTTGGTTTCCAAACTGATAGGGACAATTTCCACTCTTAGTCGGGTTGGGTCTTTACCCTAAATGGAGGAGCAATCACTAGGAAAAGTTCCAAACAAGAAACAGTGGCTGATTCAACTTGCAAATCAGAGTATATTGTGGCAAGCGAGGCAGCAAAGGAGGCAATATGGCTAAAGAACTTCATTGGAGACCTTGGAGTTGTACCAGCTATTAAGGAGCCTATGGAGATTTCCTGTGACAATGAGGGTGCAATTGGCTTAGCTAAGGAACCTAGGGATCATGAGAGATCCAGGCACATCGACAGAAAATACCATTTCATTAGACATCGGATAGAAGAAGGGATCCTCGTGGTAAAGAGGGTATCATCGGATGAGAACCCAGCACATCCCCTCACGAAGGGACTGTGTAGGGTTAAGCATTTGCAGCATGCGAGGCGCATCGGGCTGAAGGATGATATTAGTTTTATAGATTAGATAGTTATTTCTGAAACTTGTAAAATCTAAATTGACATTTGATGATTAAATAAAAGTTGTTGTTTATTTATGAGTAAAGTGTTGCTATCTTGTGTCAATTATTTACTATTGTTTCAATTTTGCATGTTTTGACTTCCAGAATAATTTCTTTATTCAAACTCTCCACAGTCAGTCATATGTTGGAAGTAGATATGAATCAAGACTGTCATGAATTGGGTTTGTAGATGTCTAAGGTGCTAGACATAGCAAATGGTTGCTACCACATTCATGAGTGCTCATAAGTTCTGAGTATTGGATACAACTCACACTCACTTGTATCACTTCATGGAATTCATCTCAAGTGATCGTGAGACGGTAATATAATATAAGTCTTCAAACCAAGAGATATGAGTTGTTGATTATGAGTTGGTTGTGCATTGATTGTACGAAAACGAATTGCTAACTCGATGTTATAAAACGTGCTTTTGTGTATGATTCAACAAGTGGTTAGTACAAGCATATGAGTCAAAGTTTATCTGTTCCTTCTATTCCTTGGAGGATTAGAAGCGATATCTGGGCCCCTTGATGATTTTGTTTTGACCCATGTACCGGGCCCGGTCAGAACCAAATTGATGTGTTCAGTTTAGTTCCATGTCAAACAAATCAGAAATCGGGAAACAAACTGCTACACAATAAGTATGACTTTGTTCCATGTATTTGTCCGACTGATATCTAGAACAGAGGATAATATGATCACTTATCTTAAATGGCGCATCATCATCTCAGTTCCGCGAGACTTTGAAAGAGCTACGATTGCTGGTCTGTTCCTGAAGTCATACCTGTAACTATAGTTATTAGACTTATCCAAGTGGGAGACTGTTAGATAAGATGTCTAAGTCCATAACTATATTTAGTATGTACTTGACCCATCTTGGCATGGTCCATTTGGGTTGCATCTTCATCTCAACTGTTGGATAGACAAAATGAGAAAAAAGGACACTTACTATTTGTTAATATATTATAAGTTCTAATATATTAATATGAAATCATATTATTTAATTAGTATTGATCAAGAATTAATTTGGAATTAATTTTGCGATCAAAAGGAGACTAATTAAATATATGGGGATTGATTTGTAAATCATTCATTCTTATATATTGGGCTTATGGTTCATGATTCACTAGATTGGGCTAGGACCCATTGAGTGCTCCATGGATGCTCCATGGTGGTTATAACCCATGGATCATGGAGGAAATGAAAAGCCATGGACATTAGGGTTTACATGGTGTAACCCTACATGTGGCACACTAAATAAAAAGCTCCATAGCTAGCAAAATCGGCCACTATTACAAGACAAGGAGGGCTAGCCGATTTTGTTATCAAAGTGTTCTTATCTTAAGTTATTCGAAGAGTTGTGGGTGTTGTGTGAAACATTTGAGGCATCACATTTGGGGTGCTAGGCTCACAAAGTCTTAAGGAATCCAAGCTACAAGAAAGGTATGTCATTCTACTAGTTTTTATATTACAAGTACCCCATGCCATGCTAGTTAGGATGTAAACCTTGGAAAAATCTTATTTGCATGAATATTAGAGAAAACATAGATCCAAGGTTTCTAGGGTTGCGTGTACACCTTAGGAGTGTTAGAATGCTCAAAACCCATCAAATGTGCCAGGTCGTAAGACGGTCGGCTGCAAATGGATCTTCAAGAAGAAGATCGACATGGATGGGAATGTGCACACTTATAAGGTGCGATTGGTTGCGAAGGGCTTTATTCAAACTCCCGGAGTTGACTATGATGAGACCATCTCACCGGTTGCGATGATAAAGTCTATTAGGGTGATGCTGGCCATTGCTGTATTTCATGACTATGAGATATGGAAGATGGATGTTAAAACTGCTTTCCTCAAAGGAAAGTTGGCTGAGGATGTTTACATGAATCAGCCACAAGGTTTTGTCGATGCGAAGCACCCCCATAGAGTGTGCAAGCTTCAAAAATCCATTTATGGATTGAAGCAAGCATCTCGCAGATGGAATCTTTGTTTCAACGAGAAAGTCAAAGAGTTTGGTTTTCTGCGAAGCAAGGATGAATCATGTGTGTATGTCAAAGCCAGTGGGAGTATAGTTAGCTTCCTTGTATTGTATGTCGATGACATATTACTCATAGGAAACGACATCCCGACGCTGCAGGAAGTCAAGTCCTGGCTTGGGAAGTGTTTCGTATGAAGGACCTCGGAGAGGCTACCAATATTTTGGGAAAAAGGATAGTGAGAAACAGAAGTAAGAGACTGATAGGACTTAGTCAGAACACTTACTTAGAGAATGTACTAAAACGTTTTAGTATGGAGAATTCCAAGAAGGGGGAGTTACCAATCCAAAGTAATGCCAAGTTGAGTAAGACTCACGAGTACTGAAGTCGAGATAGCAAAGATGAGCCGAGTACCATACGCTTCCGTAGCTGGCTCAATCATGTATGCTATGACTTGTACTCACCCTGATGTGGCCTTCGCTTTGAGCATGGTCAGCAGATATCAAGGGAACCCTGGCAAAGCACATTGGACCGCAGTTAAGAATATTCTTACGTACCTTTGGAGGACCAAGGAATGGTTTCTAGTCCTCGGTGGGAATGATGACTTAAGAGTGCGAGGGTATAGTGACGCCAATTTTTAGACCGACAGGGACAACTACCGTTCACAGTCGGGATGGGTCTTTACCCTAAATGGGTATAGCTTATTCAACGTGTGAATCAGAGTACATAGCGGCGAGCGAAGCGTCAAAGGAGGCAATATGGTTGCAGAACTTCATTGGAGACCTTGGATTTGTGCCAGCCATAAAGGAACCTACGGAAATTTTCTGTGATAACGAAGGTGCGGTTGCCTTGACCAAGGAACCGAGGGATCATGGCAGATCCAGGCATATCGACAGGAAATACGATTTCATTAGACATCGGGTAGAAGAAGGACTCCTCGTAGTGAAGATGGTATCGTTGGAGGATAACCCAGCAGATATGAAAGAAGATTGTCATGAATTGGTTTGTAGATTGTCTAAAGTGTATTAGACATAGCAAAGGTTTGCTGCAACGTTCATGAGTGCTTATGAATAAGATTTAAGCATTGGATTAGACCCACGCTTGCTGGTATCACTTCATGGAATTTATCTCGAGTGATCGCAAGACGATAATATCATATGGTCTTAAAACCTAGATATATGGTTTATTATTTGCAAGTTGGTTCTGCATTGATAATGCGTAAACGCATTAGTAACTTGATGTTATAAAACACATTATTGTGTATGATTCAATGAGTGAATGATAAATGCATATAATTCGAAGTTTATCTGTTCCTTTTATCCTAAGAGGGTAAAAGAAATATCTGGGCCCCTCGATGATTTGGTTTGACTTATGTGCCGGAACCGGTTAGGACTGAATTGATGTGTTCAATTAAGTTCTATGTCAAATGAATCACAGATCGAGAAACAAACTGCTGGACAATAAGAATGACTAGGTTCCATGTAATTGTCCGCACGATATCTTGAACGGAGGACTATACGATCCCTTATCTAAAGGACAAGTTACTGATAAGATCAGAGTTCGACAGCGTCTTTGAGAGCTACGATTGCTAATCGGGTTGTACCTACACTATAGTTACTAGACTTATCCAAGTGGGAGACTGTTGGATTAGTGTCTAAGCCCGTAACTATATTTGGTAAGTACTTGACCCGGTTGTGCATGGTCCTTTTGGGTTGCGTTCACCAAAGCAACTAGATAGGATGATTTATGAAGAGAGAGGTTATTATGGTTTGTTAATATATTATGACAATAATATATTAAAAGAGAAATCATATTATTTGATTAATATTAGTCATGAATTAATTAAGAATTAATTGTATGGCTAAAATACATTAATTAAAATTAAGGGGACTAGAAGTGTCAATTTTGTGATAGCTGAATATTGGGCTGAGAAGCCTTATGGATTAGGCATGGAAGAAATTAAGGATGTGTCCATCTTAATTTCGGCCATAGAGGCCTTATTCCAGAAGGTTCCTTGGACTGATTAAGGCCTAAGTTGTCCATTAGGGTTTTAACCGAAACCCTAGCAGCACAAGTATAAATTGACCCCTAGGGCATCAGTTTTCGGCCACTGGAAACCCTATAAGAGTTCATAGCGGAAATTGTCCCTCCTCCCTTCTCTCCAATATCATCTTCTTGCTCGTGGTGTTTGTAAGCCATTATAGGAGTGACATTTGTGACTCTAAGCTCCAAGAGAAGAAGATTCAAGCCATTCTTAAAGAGGTAATCCTCTAGATCTGATTTTATATGATAATTTCGAAATTTGTATGCTAGATCTAGGGTTTATAAGTCTTGGATGAATTGCATGTGCAATAGAGAAACCTAGATCCAAGCTTTAGGATTTGCATGAGCACATAGGATGTTCTTTTGTTTGAAACCCATCAGTACTGATTGTTTGGGAGTACCCGGACGTGTTCCCTACGGATTTGCTTGGGGTGCCGCCAGATAGGCAGGTGGAGTTTCGTATTGACTTGGTTCCTGGTGAGATTCCAATAGCCAAAGATACTTATTGGTTAGCACCCCTAGAGGTGTAGGAGTTGTCTACGCAACTGTAGGAGCTCTTATACAAGGGATTTATTTAGCCGAGTAGTTCACTATGTGGAGCGCCGATCTTGTTTGTGAAAAAGAAGGATGGGTCACATAGAATGTGTATCAACTACCGGGAGCTGAATAAGCTAACGATGAAGAACCGTTATCCTCTCACGAGGATTGATGATTTATTTGACCAACTTCAGGGTGCATCTTGGTTCTCCAAGATTGATCTGCGTTCAGGTTATCATCTGATAAGGGTCAGAGAGGAGGATATGTAGAAGTCGGCCTTCCAGGCTCGTGATGGTCATTACGAGTTCGTGGTGATGCCCATCGGGGTCACCAATGCTCCAGCCACATTAATGGATCTTATGAATTACGTATGCATGCCTATGTTGGATCGGTCTATGATTGTGTTTATCGATGGCATCCTGGTCTATTCCAAGACCCATGAGTAGCATGATGAGAACCTGAGAGAGGTATTAGAGACTCTAAGGAGGGAGAATTTGTATGCATAGTTCTCTAAGTGTGAGTTTTGGTTGCGCAATGTGTAGTTTGTGGGATACCTTGTCAACCAGAACGGTATTCTGGTCGATCCGGTCAAGGTTGAGGCGGTGATCAGGTGGGAAGTTCCTAGGTTTCCATCTGAGATTCATAATTTCCTGGGATTATCAGGGTACTATCAAAGATTCATTCATGATTTCTCCAAGATAGCGGTTCCGTTGACCCGGTTGACGAAGAAGATTGTCACTTTTCGTTGGGGGCCTGAGAAGCAGACAACTTTTGAGACTCTGAGGCAGAGATTGTGTGAGGCGTTAATTTTGACCCTACCTGAAGGTGTTTAGGATTTTATGGTGTACTGTGATCCATCAAGTATAGGTTTGGGTGCGGTACTGGTGCAACGTGGTCATGTGGTATCTTACGCTTCAAGGCAGCTGAATCCTCATGAATAGGATTACGTTACGCATGATTTAGAGTTGGGGGAGGTGGTTTTCGTCGTCAATATTTGGCGACATTACCTTTATGGGGTCCGTTATACTATTTACACAGATCACAAGAGTCTAAGGTATCAGATGGACCAACCGAATATGAACATGAGGAAACGTAGATGGTTGGATGTAGTGAAAGATTATGATTGTGAGATCCTTTATCACCCGGGGAAGGCCAACGTAGTGGCCGATGCTCTCAGCCATAAGGCGGTCGATGCCCCGATCAGGGATTTGTTTTTGAGGATAATAGTGATTACGACACTCTTAGAGCAGATTCGAGTGGCTCAGGTTGAGGCTATGAAGAAAGAGCACCCGAAGAGTGAGCGCATAGTGGGTCAGGTGGCTATTGGGTTTTGAGCATTCTAACACTCCTATGGTGTACATGCAACCCTATAAACCTTGGATCTATGTTTTCTCTATTATACATGCAAATATTAACTATTCCAAGGTTTCATCCTAACTAGCATATTATGAAGCACCTATACTACAAAGTTCTAGTTAGATGACATACATTTTGATGTAACTTGATGTCTTCAAGCTTTAAGAGCTTAGCGCCAATAGTGTGGAAGCTTCAAATGGAATCACAAATCACCAAAACACCTTGGAAGAACTTGAGAGAATATGTATGCACACTAAAATCGGCCCACTCTTATTTTCACACACTTGTGCCAATTTTGTGAGCTAAGGACCCCTTTATATATTATGGAGGATTAGGGTTACATCCATGTAAACCCTAATACCCATGACCTTTCATTTACATAGGATCCATGGGTTAAAAGCTCCATGGATCATCCATGAAAGCTTAGCCCAACCTAAATGAACTTGGCCCATTCCATATATATAAGAGTCCATATTTTATTAGTTCTTTTTGATCACTTAATTAATTCTAAATTAATTCTTGATCAATACTAATTAAATAATATGATTCCATATTAATATATTAGAACTTATAATATATTAATATAAATCATAAATATATTATTCTTAAAAGACTATCCATATAAATTGTGCCGGTGAAGTGCAACCCAAATGGACCATGCCGGGTCGGGTCAAGTACATACCAAATATAGTTATGGACTTAGACATTAATCCAACAGTCTCCCACTTGGATAAGTCTAAAACTATTATTGTGTATGACTTCAAAACCTAACTGGAAATCGTAGCTCATAAAGCCACTGTCGAACTCTGACCTTGTCAATGACTTGTCCATTAGATAAGGGATCATATATTCCTCCATTCTAGATATCATATGGACTGAGACATGGATTATAATCATTCTCTCTGTCTATTTGTTGTTTCCCGATTTTCAATTTATGATGACTGACTGATTGAACAAATCAAATCAGTCCTGGCTTGGCCAAGCACTCACATGTGTCATCGCTAAATCATCGAGGGGCCCACATATATCGCTTTTATCCCGAAGGTAAAAGGAATGGATAAACTTCGACTCATATGGCTTGTTCTACTACTTGTTGAATCATACACAAAGGCACGTTTTATAACATCGAGTTACCAAATGCGTTTTCGTGCAATCAATGTATAACCAACTCATAGTAACAACTCATATCTCTAGGTTTAAAGAATATAAGATATTATCGTCTCATGATCACTCGTGATAAAATCCACGAAGTGATTCAAATGAGCGCAGGTTGAATCCAATACTCAGAACTTATGAGCACTCATGAGTGTTGTAGCACCACTTTGTCCACCAACTTGGACCTCTACAAACCAACCCATGACAGTCTTGATTCATATCTACTTCCAACATATGACCGACTGTGGATGGTTTAAATAACTTAATCATTCAGGAATAGCGACTTAGTTATTCTGGAAGTCAAAACATGCAAAGTGAAACACAAGAATAAATGAATCAAATATGGTATCAAACCCCATGAATATAAATAAACACTTTTATTTATCACCATACTGATTACTCATTATTCATTGTTTCGGTTTTATCAACTTTATACTTGAATTAAAAACACTAGTTGTCCCATGCTCCAAGCATATACACTATGTTTTTATTAAACAATAGCTTTGCCATACACCAAGTATGCACTCTATGTTTGTCTATGATCCTTACTTTGTGAAATAAACCAATTGTACATAATTTCAATGATTCTAATTTCACACTCCCAAATCCTTATCGAAAAATGTGAGAATTTCAAATTCCTATCATTTATCGAAATCTGTTTAGATTTTAAACTTATATGCACTGACCCTCCTGTAATGAATATGTACAAAGTCACAAAGACTTGTCAACAGTCATTATAAGGTATTCCAATGGAGATCAACTCCATGGAAACTAAGTCTCATATTCAAAGTACATTGCTTTGGACATGCTTCTTGCATTAAGTTTTCTAATCTTACACAGATAACTTCCACCTATGGAGACAACTCCATATTCTCATTTTGACCATCACTTCTGAATAAGAGATGCCTCTTTTCAGAATATGTCAATATGGTCCTTCCAAAATTAGCACTATACTTCCAACTGTCCCTGAGCAACCAATCTTTGGTAAACCTCAGATTGTCCTCGACAATTGCTTAATCATTTTAGTCATATCCAATTCTAGACCTTTTCCCTTCTTAATGCCTCTGGGCATTTGGAAAAATTTAGAAATGACAAATATTATAGCACATGCAATCGATCCTGTACCCAAAGCAAATGATACACGATTCATGATGTCTCATATAAAGACATGATTCTAGACCAGTCTTTTGCTACAATATTTTTATTTGCCATGTTTTCAAAATTTGACTATGAAGAGGGATGCCGTAATCATAATCGAATTTTGAGAACGCAATATATAGAATTTCCTTAAGTTGAACCAATCCAACATGAAATTCATATATATATTCTTGACTAAAGATGATTAAGGTCTCAATCTAAGCCTTTAGAACTGAAATGAAGTATATCCTCTCCCTTAATTATAGCAAAACAACTTTTTCAATCCCTGCAACCTCACGAATTGAAACTTTTGTTTTCTATAATTAACATTGCTAACTTGCAACACTAACAATAATTATCATGCTCCCACTAACATGATGATTATTAGCATAACACTTATGCTCCCACTAGCTTTGATATGTACTCAGAAATGAACTGGACTTCTAGAAATCAATACTTTATTGACTTTCTTACCAAAGTTCAGATTTCTGATACGAGATGCTTTGATAAAACTTTATCAAAATCATACACCTTTCCTTAGATAGCATGCATGTGTGTCTAAACAATTTCAGAACTATGAAAAGGGATGCCGTAATCATAGTCTCAATTGTTTAGACCTTTTGTCATCTGCTTCAAATCTACTTGGTGGAAGTGTTTCCTCACCATCATTTTCATGAATCGGATAGAAACCTTATGACCCTTAGATTTTATGGTGTATGTGTTCTTATCCATGTGAATCGTCAAAACCATAGTCACAAGACAAGGTTAATGACAAATCCAAACTCATATGGACTGAACTTATGCAATCTTAACTTCTTGCCACCTGCCAGTACAGGGCCTGCCATTGCTTCCAAGTTGTTATGCAACCAATTGAGAACTTTCAGAACTCCTATGCAAAGCCAACTTTAACTGGAATGGGCACATAATATGTCAACACGATAGGTTATAAACCTCAAGTCGTGTGCTAGTGAAGAACCTCAGGTTTTATTCTTGATTAGTTCTTGAAATTCTTTTTAGGATCTTTAAGACTCCCACTATCCTCTTGACATATAAGACTATCTTGCCAAATATTCAAGAGATAGTGCGGATTCTTTATCAAGACAAACACTTCACACAATTGGCCTTAGTTGGTCTTTGTTTTATCCAAAACATCACAACTTACCAATTTCAAATGTACAAGAGTAGGACATTTTTACTCTTACATTTGACAAGTGTTTTAAACCTTTCTTTAAGATATGTCACTCAAGTTACAATCTTGGAGTATGACTCTAAGAATTGTTTTGGAACGAAGTATGACTCATCTTCCTAATCTAACCATTTCAACAATTCATGACTCCTCTTCTTAGTCATAAGAATGCACTAAGATGACCTTTAGAGGACTAATTGTGATATGATTATCATTAAGATGATCACAAACATGATACTAAAGTACTCTCCCATCTTTTCAGATTTGAGAAACTTTTATCTTTCTGCCTAATTTGATTCTTCCCATTCGTTCTGCCATACATTGAGACTTTTCCAATGTTTCAGAATTATACTTAAACTTGTAAGTATAACCATATTTACTAAACTTTAGTAAATCAAATAGTCTTAACGAGCTCTGTGGTGGACATGACCAGTGCACAAGAATGTGTACTCAATCCCTTTAGTCCTTCACTTGACTCACACGTCCATGTGAACAAGTAATTAGTCTTGATTTTCCAATGCTTGAAAGTTCTCATTCATCATACTATTCAACTTGCATGATTCCAAGTTTCGGTCCAATTGAAACTTGGGTGATGAGGAACTTTCCTGATTTGGTAATTTAGACACTACCACAAATGAAAGAATCAAATCCATTTTCCAATATTGCTGTCAGTGGAATCATATAAGCAACAATTTTCCACAAATGCCATTGTAAGGATACTTCAAATAAATAAAATTAAACAATTTTCTTTTATTTTAAAACTTTGCGGAAAAACTTATCCTTACAATCCACATGGAAAATTGTTGTTATCTATTCCTTAGCAATATATCATAAGTTCTTAAGCAACTGCTCAAAATTCTGATGCGATCGAAATCCACCTTCGCGATCAGAATCAACATATACTTCCTTTAAGATTTCTCTATTCTTTGATTCTTAAAACATCAACATGTGACCCAGTCACATCATGTAATGAGGATCTCAGAATAGAACTTAACAGAGTTAGATAACGGGCTCTACATGATGTAGAGTCAAACTTATTGACTTTAACATCCTTAGGTGAATTTGGCAGCTTTGCAATCAACGCCCCTTCCTTTGGCAAAATAAACATATGGACCCTTTGGTAATGGGACTATCTCAGACTTAGCCTTTCTCTTTCCCATTTGGTCAACCGGGTTGACTATGGCCAATCCCTTTCCATTGGGAAGAGAATGCTTTTTCTGGATTTCCAGTGTCACCATTGTCACTGTCCATAAAGTTTTTGGGAAGTTGATCTTCTAATCAAATTTGCTTTACTATCGTTCCAAATCATTGCTGATTCAGCAGCACCAAGCAAATAGATATGATCATTAAGGTTCATGTCATAGTCTGTTTCATAGTAGTCCCAAAGGAAGTCACTATGTGACTTAGAAAGTGATTGAACATCCAACTTTCTCAAGACTTTGACACCCAACTCTCCCGGCTTGGCAATATGTGACTTTATCTCTAAGATGTGATCACACATAGACCTTGCTTGCCATTAGGGCTTGAGTGACCTTGAACTTGTGGGTTAGGGAGAATAATTGGAGGAGGTGGAGGAAGAGAAGTATGACTTCCATGAGCCAAACTCGGGAAGTCATATTCATTAGGAAAGCTTGGTTTGGGAAGATCATTGTTGTATAAACCAGACATCAACAATGGGAGAAATTCACGTAAAGTTGATATTTTATAACTTGGAAGAGGGATGCCATAATCCAAGCTATAAAATATTTGAAGGTAGGTGAATGACGATTCACCAATTTCCACCAAGATAAACGAAATGTATTATTAGGTTTTAATTGGTTTTGAAACTCCTAGATTCTTTTGAGATTCATTGAACTTTTGAATGGCATGTGTCAATCTCGAGTGTGCCCTTCAGGTTTTGTGACTGGGATGCCGAGGATCACAAAACAAGGTGTGAAGTAACCATGCAAGTATACTTGGTACCCTTAATATTTACCCCTCAATCGATGTACCGGTTAACCACACACGCTCCAACGATACTATGATAAACATTAAGTTACCCTTTGCCTTCCTTGTTAAGTCCAGGTTAGTGTGCCGGTTAACCACACACGCTCCATTAACAGCTTAAACAAAGTGCAAAGTGTAATTTCATGGATTAGCACCTTATTCACATTTTCCTAAGTAACTAAGATTGAGAATTTATAAGTGTTTAGCTACTTAGTATTTATCATTATACTTATAATGAAGGGATAATTATAGTCCTTGTCCTACCTGTTCGGCTAACGACCATCCACCGGTCAAGGAAGCGGTGAGTGAGAGTGAACACCCATTAAACTGCCATTTTATAGGCAGTAACCTTATACCCCCCTTATAGACCGGCTTCGTGAATGAGGCCTACTAATGGTAAGACGACTTGCTCTTATACATATAATATATTAAACTTTTAATATTATAATAGTATAAGGGTATATTTTAGACATTTAAAATACTTGGTGGTTTAATCTATTAATTAAACTAGACTTTTAATTTAATTAAACTCAAACCATATATTTATGGATTAATAATACTCTTTTAATTAAACGCTTTAATTAACTATTAATAAAGTCCATAAGAGTTAATTTGAACTATTCAACAAAACATCATAATTCCAATTATTAAACTCAAAATTAAAACCATTTAACTAATTGTTTAAGTTATGAACCCAAGAGTTTTAAAATTCAATTCTTTTTTTCATAAAAAACTTTTCTCAAATTCCAAAACTTGAGGGCAAGTTTTGTAATTCTTGAAAACCTTTGTATTCCATAACTTATGGAATTAATGGTGTTTTATGATGAAACTTTCCATGTTCCATAACTTAAGAACAAGCTATAGAATTCTTTAAAACGTTAACACCAAATTTTCTAACTCCATAAAAACTTTGAATTTTTTTTTTTAAAAAAAACTTTCATATCCATACTTATGGAAGTTTCAAAAACCCTTAAGATCACAACTTTAAAAAAAAAAACTTTTGAGCTCCAAAATTTTATGACAAAATATGTAACTCCTTAAAACATTTAGATCAAACTTTTAAAACTAATAAAATAATCATATCATTTTATCTTTTACTAAATTTGACCTAATTCAACTCATATAACAAATGATTCAAATTTTACAAATAATTCGTTTTTCACAAAACAAGTAATTATCTTAAAATTTGACAAACGTCATGTTTTTTTTTCCTTTTTTTTTCAACTTGAAAATAAAACATTTGCATCAATATAACAGAAAACAACCCATGGCTCTGATACCACTGTTGGGTTTCGAGCATTCTAACACTCCTATGCTGTACATGCAACCCTATAAACCTTGGATCTATGTTTTCTCTATTATACATGCAAATATTAACTATTCCAAGGTTTCATCCTAACTAGCATATTATGAAGCACCTATACTACAAAGTTCTAGTTAGATGACATACATTTTGATGTAGCTTGATGTCTTCAAGCTTTAAGAGCTTAGCCCCAATAGTGTGGAAGCCTCAAATGGAATCACAAATCACCAAAACACGTTGGAAGAACTTGAGAGAATATGTATGCACACTAAAATCGGCCCACTCTTATTTTCACACACTTGTGCCAATTTTGTGAGCCAAGGACCCCTTTATATATTATGGAGGATTAGGGTTACATCCATGTAAACCCTAATACCCATGACCTTTCATTTACATAGGATCCATGGGTTAAAAGCTCCATGGATCCTCCATGAAAGCTTAGCCCAACCTAAATGAACTTGGCCCATTCCATATATATAAGAGTCCATATTCAATTAGTTCTTTTTGATCACTAACTAATTCTAAATTAATTCTTGCTCAATACTAATTAAATAATATGATTCCATATTAATATATTAGAACTTATAATATATTAATATAAATCATAAATATACTATTCTCAAAAGACTATCCATATAAATTGTGCCGGTGAAGTGCAACCCAAATGGACCATGCCGGGTCGGGTCAAGTACATACCAAATATAGTTATGGACTTAGACATTAATCCAACAGTAGCCTCCTTTGATTATGATAGTCGGGGATTATTGACCCTTCATCGGAGGGTATGGGTTCCCTATTAGGGTGGTGCGTGTCAGGTTCTGATGAAGGAGGCGTAAAAGTCGAAATTCTGTATTCATCCCAGAGCGACGAAGAAGTATAGAGATCTCTGGCCTGACTATTGGTGGCCATGTATGAAGTGAGACGTGTCCTGGTATGTGGAGAGGTGCTTGACTTGTAGGAAAGTCAAGGCCGAGCATCAATGACCTCATGAACAAATGGAGCCGTTGGAAGTCCCGTTTGGAAATGGGAAGAGATTATGATGGATTTATCACAAATTGCCTCGGACGGCGCACATAGTGGATTCGATATGGATCATCGTGGATCGATTGACCAAGAGCACAAATTCTATGCCGATCCAGGAGAGTCTTTCAACAGAGAAGTTGGTCGATATCAACATTTGGGAAGTGGTGGCACGACATGGGGTGCCGGTTTCTATTATGTCTGATAGGGATGTTCGATTCACTTCTAGGTTATGGAAGATATTCCTCGAGGAGTTGGGTACTCGTCTGCACTTCAGCATGAATTTCCACCTTTAGAATGATGGTCAGAGTGAGAGGACTATCCATACACTGGAGGAGATGCTGTGGGCATGTGTACTGGATTTTGGCGGGAGTTGAGATACGTATCTTCCTTTGGCAGAATTTTCTTATAACAACAGTTATCACGCCAGCATTGATCGACCTCCTTTTAAGATTCTCTATGGGAGAAAGTGTAGGACCCCGATATGTTGGGGTGAGGTTGGCCAGTAGGTCATGGGAGTATAGAGGTGGTACTTAAAATGACGGAATTGATTCAACAGGTTCGCGATAGACTTTAGACAGCGCATTGCTGACAGAAGAGTTAGGCAGATCGACGTCAGTCAGACTTGGAGTTTTAGGTTGGAGACATGGTACTATGAAGGTATGACCTTGGAAAGGGTTCATTCGATTCAAGTAGCGGGGTAAGCTAGACCCCAAGTATATTGGTCCTTTCAAGGTGATAACCCGGGTGGGCAAGGTTACGTATCGACTAGATCTTCCTAAGGAGCTCAGTCAGATCCATAGTACTTTTCATGTGTCGCAGCTGCAGAAATGTTTGGTAGATGATTCCGTACTGGTTCCATTGGAGGACATTCAGGTGGATGATCGCCTGGATTATTTAGAGAGGCCAGTAGTGATCCTTGCAGGAGGATGAAGACTCTACGAAACAAGGTTGTGGACCTCGTGAAGGTGGAGTTGCAGCATCGAAAGGGTTCGGAGTGGACGTGGGAGCCTGATGACGAGATGAGGGAGCATTACCCAGAGTTATTTTCAAAAGCAGACTTCGAGGACAAATTCTAATTCAAGTGGGGAAGAATTGTAACACCCGGATTCCATGTATTTCGTATTTTGACCTTTGATATTAATTAGTTTGCAAATTCGGTCCCAAGGGGTGAAAAGTGGCACTTTTGAGGTGGGGCACGTATGTTGGGCGTACTTCTAGTATGCGGGGCGTACGTTGTCTGGGGACAAACCCTAATTTTTAGGGTTTGGACCCTATTTAGGTATCATTATGGACTCCAAACCTTTCCCCTCATCATCCTCCCTACCTAATAAGATATCCCACAAAACCCTAACCCTATTTTGAGTGTTCTTCAGCCTTATTGTGATCGTGTGGTGTTTTTAGGTAGTTCTTGGTGGTGAAGGAAATTTCTTGAAGAAGGAGTGGTGAATTCAAGCCCTTGCATCCATATTCTACACCTTCTTGAGCATCTTTAGAAGGTATCAAGTTCACACCTTGGAGTTCATTGTTCTAGATCTCATTATGTTCAAGTGTATGCACTTTATTTTCCCAAAACCTTGGTCTTATGGAGCATGAACTACTCCAGACCATTTGAGTTGTCCTTTTGAGCATTTAGGAGTGCATGGAGCCATAAAACTCGAATCTTTGAAGTTAGAATTCCCAAAACCTATACCGACCCATGTATTTTTGTTATTTGTATGCTAGTTGTCTGTGTGACTCTTTCATGTGTTGTATGTATGCCGGGTGGAACCCGATGCCAGGAAGATCCTGATGAGTGTATTGGGCGGGGCCCATCGCATGTTACTAACAGATCTGTTCCGGGCGAGGCTCGATGTCGGGCGGGGCCCGATTCCGGGCGGGGCCTGATGGGTGTTGGTTAAGGCCCATTGTGTGTATGGTATAGGGTATTTTGGGGAACTCACTAAGTCTTGAGCTTATTATTTTTAGTTTATGTTTCAGGTACTTCCGGTTCGAAGGGGAAGAGCTCGGGATAATCACATCGCACCCACTATGATTTTTTCGCTTTATTGACTCTGATGTATATTAGATGATTATTGATACACTATGACGTTCTTATGAGGTTTGGACTTTAAGATCTTAATAGATTAAGACATTGGAAGAGGATTTGGGGCACTGACCGGTATGTCGGGCATACTCCTGAGTACACTCCACGTACTGGGTTTGAAGCCCGATGTTGGTCACTCGAGTATGCGGGACGTACATGCTTGGTACGCAGAGCATACTGCCTACTGTGGGCCAAGGTTACTTTTTGGGCCATTTTGAGGGTTTGAACCTTGATTGTATTTGTTTAACTTTGAGGGGGGGAGGGGGTTAAATAGTCTTTTACCCTAAGAGTCGGGATTACGATGAGTGTATTGGGCGGGGACCATCACATGTTACTGACAGATCTATTTCGGGCGGGGCTCGATGTCGGACAGGGCCCGATGGTTGTCGGGCAAGGCCCGTTGTGTGTATGGTATGGTGTATTTTGGGGAACTCACTAAGCATTGAGTTTACGATTTTCCGTTTATGTTTCAGGTACTTTCGGTTCGAAGGGGAAGAGCTCGGGATGATCGCATCGCACACACCATGATTTTTCCGCTTTATTGACTCTGATGTATTTTGGATGATTATTGATACACTATGAATTTCTTATGGGTTTGATTATCACGTTTGGTTGATGTTTATTTAATATAAAAACAAAATATTTGGTTCTGGGTTTTTGGGACGTTGCATTTAGTGTTTCAATTATGTAATTTTACTTGTGGGACATGTGAGAGGAGAGGTGGAAACGTGGGGAAAGAAAGAGTGAGTGCATGGAATGGTTTGAATAATGGCTAGCGAGATTAAAGTAAACATGCAATGTCCTTAATGTGATGTCACACTTGTGACATCAAATGTGTCATAAAATAGCTTTTTCGATTCTTTTGCCAAATTCTCGACATCTTTTTTTTTCAAAGGTGGTGAATGATAATCTCGAGTACGAGGATTCCAAAAACTTAGACGGATCTTAAATCCAATATGTATAACTCCGGGAAAAGACATTTAAAGTTTTGCGTGTAATTCATCCCAATTCAACATTTTTCGCGACTTTGGTACATTTACGGGCTAAAAATATTGCTAGTATGAAATCTAATATTAGACTTACGTATGAGTTCAAGAACGTTCTCGTAATTTCCAAATGAGATGTGCAAGTACCTCAACGGATCAAATTGGTTTTGGTTTATTAAGAAAATCAGTATTATACTGATTTTGTTTCTTAAAATGGACGTAACTTCTACATGTGACCTTCGTTTTTTACGTTCTTTATATCCACGAAGTCATGGGAGTATAATCTATCCAATTTGATCATAAATTGGTCCTAAGTATACTCGATGCAAAAAAAAAAAAAAAATTTAACGTCACAAATATTATCATTTTTTGTGATTTTTATTTCGATCCTTAGTGATAGACAGTTTATTGAGCAATTTGAGACATTTTGAGTATTATATATCTAGTAAAGTATATAACACATTAAAATAAATATAATAGGTCTTGAGTACATAAGGGTTCGCGATGGTTTAACCGCTGAAGTCTGACCTATTTTTACCAATTGTTATATCATTTCCCTCACACACACACACACACACTCATATATATATATATATATACATATATATATATATATATATATATATATATATATATATATATATATATATATATATATATATGGTGAGGTTCAATAGAGAACCATAATTAACCAAGGAACCAATCGTGAGCGTCGGAAATCATAACGATCAACGGCCAAGGAAATAGATGTATACTTTTACATTGGACGCATACACACCGAATTATACCAAAAAATCAACCCTTTACTAAAAAACCTACCACTTTTTTTTCGTTTAAAAATTTTTTTAGGCCATGTTTTTTATCGAAAAAAAAAAACCGAATATAACGTTGTTCACGATTTTTCGTACTCTTTCCATAGAGATCCATGATAATATAGAAAAAACGAATTTTTTTTTTTGAAAAAACTCACTTCATTTTATTTGATGAAAAAAGTTAATGTCTATTTTTTTATAGAAAAAAAATTAATAAATATATCAAAATTCATATTTTTTGTAGTTTTTAAACATAGATTCATATCCATGTTAAAATAATAATAAAAAAAACGATATTTTAGTTCAGATCACATTGTGAACCTGTTCAGATTCATATTGTAAACTTGTTCAGATTTACATTGTGAACCTCGTCAGATTCACAGTGTGCATAATAATAAGTCAGATTCACAGTGTGAATCTGAACTGATCGGAGCTTTTTCATATTGTGAATGTTAAAATTTGAAATATTTACAGTTTAGATTCACAGTGTGAATCTATACTGATCGAGGTTTATTTTTATTTTTTTTTATGTGAACCTTCTCAGATTTACAGTGTGCATAATAGTAATTCAGATTCACAATGTGAATCTGAACTGTTCGAGATTTTTCATATTGTGAATGTTAAAAATTGAAATATTTACAGTTTAGATTCACAGTGTGAATCTACACTGTTCAAGTTTTTTTTTTTTTTTTTTTTTTTTTTAATCGGTGTTGATGTTTATTAATAGAGTAAAAAAAATTAATATTTTTGGTATAATTAGTTTTTTTTATATAAATAAACTTAAATATTGAAAAAACTAAGAAAATTAAGTGAGTTTTTTTTGAAAAAAAAAACTTTGTTTTTTATATATTATCATCGATCTCTATGGAAAGAGGACGGTAAATCGTGAACAACGGTATATTCGTTTTTTTTTTCGATAAAAGCTTGGCCTAAAAAAATTTTAAATGACAAAAAAGGAAGTGGATTTTGTTATAATCCGGTACATGTGCGTCCATTATAAAAGTTTACAACCCTTCCTTTTGTTGTTGATCGCTTTAAAATCCGACGCTTTAGATTGGTTACTTGGTTTCTTGATTAATAATGGTTCTCTATTGAATTTTTTTTTTTCTCTCTCTCTCTCTCTCTCTCTCTCTCTCTCTCTCTCTATATATATATATATATATATATATATATATATATATATATATATATATATATATATATATATATATATATATATATATATATATATAAAAGCTCATGCATTAAAATGTTATTCACCTTAATCTCATGATGAAATAGTTTTGAACCACTTCCGACATTCTCCTTACTTCCTATATATAGATTAACACTTGTGATTTGGGGGCTAAAAGTATTGACCATTAAGTTTGAAATTTCCATTGAAAGAAGTTGGTTTGGAATGTTTAATTGTTTCGACGAGTGTTAATGAACATGAAACGAGTACAATTTAAGATTTAAACTTCCTTATGATGTAACTAAAATGTGTTGAAAATTACTATATTGTCATTTTCATAATGAGTTATGACTTTATTATTCTATCTTATCCAAGGTATTAAGTGTAACATCCTCAAGTGCTTAGTGACAAATATTTTTTTCAGAAATAAAATAAAATAATTTCAAAAAATAAAAAATAGAAATAATAGAATTTATAAAAAAAATGAACAAATGATAATTATATGACGTTTTTATATTTGATGATGAAAAAAATTAAATGAGAATCATTATTCAAAATTTTAGAAGAAAGGGACTAGAAATGTCACTTAGGAAACTTGCCATAGTCGACCTAGCCAAAGACTTGAATGTAAAAATATTGATATTATTGGGCAAATGACCAAACCTTGAAACTTTATTTAAAACCCATGTTAAATGGTGTTTAATTTGTAAATCAAGAAATATGGGGGCTAATATTTCAAGTGGCCAAAGTTTTAGATGAACTAGTGAGTCTCTCCTTCACTTGGTATACACAAAAGAAAGGGGTTAGAGAGCTTGGCCATGGCTGTTTCAAGCTTTTAAGCAAGATCTAGAGCTAGGGTTTGAAGATTAAGAATAAGTGCGAAGCTAGAGATCATTTTCTAGATAACATTATCCCTAAACTCACTTAAGGGATACATCCAAGACCTTGACCCCTACACGAATATAACTTATGTTCACTGCTAAATTAAGCTTCTATCTCCTTGATCTTCTAACGAAAATCTTCTAAAGCTTTTAAACCCTTCATAAGATCCATAAAACATTTACACATACTGATATAACCAAACACTATTCTTTTTTTCCTTCTAATCAGATTAAGGCAATATACATATGATATTGGTCATTCCATATTACAACACTTACATATGTATGTCATTTTCATTATGGGTGAGCATATTTACCTATTTTCCGAACTGAATTGGTATTGTACCGTATACTTCACTTCGGTCTTGGATCCTAGAAACGCCCCTCGAAAAAATCGGTATCCTTCGGTTTAGTATCGGTCTGGTACTGAGCTTATCCCTAAATTAAAGATAAACATACTTTCCCAAACCGAACTGGTACCTTAGCATATTACAGTTCCATCTTCGGTCTTAGAAACGACTCGAGAAAAGTATCGATACCATTCAGTTTGATATCGGTTAAGGACTGATGTCACCCATGCTTCTGATATGTATCCATATGTAACTAATGAAAACTTCTTAGTAACATGTTTTCCATTTAAAACATGATTGTTAAACGATGCATATACCTTCCTTTAAGAATAAAATATAAAGCCCATTCCTTTCCAAAAAAGTTAAAATTTTGATTCATTCGGTGTGATACATCAATGTATATACATATTTATAAATGGTATGAGGACTTGAAACTTTTATGTATCATTAGATGACAAAATTCTGTTATTAATTATAGTAGCTTAGCAAGTATATACCCTCCCATCATCAATAAGACTATATTGTTACAATCCATAGAATCTTTTACGCAACAAGATAGAAATTTTCGTCTCAAACTTGGTTTTGATTCTCAACATCACCTCAGGCTCAATCCCATACTCGATGATGACAAGCTGGATGCATCTTTCAACTAAGTGTGACATGCGAATCATGTTGGATGATTTTAGCAACTTACATTTTGCACATGCCAACCATATACACCAATGATTTTACATTTTCACCTACCAATTATCATATATAGTTTCCTCAAATAAAATTTCTTTCCAAGAGAAATTAGAATAGCAGATGAGCTATCAATTTTCGGACCTTTGATTCTCCAAATTTCAATCTTCCAAGTCACCTTTAACCGTACATCTATAGAACTCTAGTTCCATCACATTCATATCACTTTAACTATAAATCATCATATTTTTCTTATTTACGTTGAGATTCATACCACCATTTACAACCAAAATATTTCAAATCATGTCTCTAATTTCATGTCATGGTATATATCTTCAACTTTCTCAACGACGACTCTTGGTCTCATAATGCCTACCCACTCATAGGTAGCTCATAAATCAGATAATTTAAAAAAAAAAGTTGAAATGATCAACGCAAGATATTTACAACACCAATAATTAAAACTTTGATTAAATAAATGCTATCATCGTAATCAAAACCTCAGTTCTTCTAGCTAGCTGTAACATTTTGTGAATCATAACATCCCAAGTTCTTTCATACTCTTATACTAATGTGGATTTAGACCCCTCATCCAAATTGGTCCCACATCTATACACCAAAATCAACAACAACCGTCCATCTCTTCCAATCTCACGTCTCCTTCCTCCTATTGCAAAACATCCATGGAAGAGTTGTATGATGATTGAGTGGTTGAATGAAATTAATCTTTTCTTTTCCAATTAAATTTTAAACCAAATCCATATGTAATCATATTCTCTTATATGTTTATATTTGATTTTTTATATTGTTTTTCATTAAATCATAAATAAAATTAACCATATTTTTATGTATTATATTATTTAATGTATCAATTTTTAGGTCTTATTTTTTTAAATAAAATATACAACCGAAGTATTTAAAAATAAAACTATTTTAAAAAGATATATATCTGCTATAAATCTAATATACTTATTTTGATAAAATATTACATTAATCGAACTATTACACAATAATTTCGACTGTCATGGATCCGAGTAGCATGTCGGAGGTGGGACGACAAATTTGGATGAATCGTTGTGAAGAGGTCAAAATAAAATATAATTTGTTGGTGTCGTTTTTTTTTAATGTATTTTTAGGTTTCATGTTTTTTTAATTAATGGATTTTTAGGTATTAAATGTTTTAGGTTTCGTAATTATTAATTAATGTATTTTTAATGATTGTACTTATAACATCTTGTTTCAAGATGTTTCTTATTTCGGGATTGTGGACAATAAATGAATCAAGTAAAGACCTTGGGCTTCATGGGAATAAGGTTTAGACCTTATTGTATGTTGATAATATTGGTTATGTGATCTAAGCCCTTGGTTTGTGTTTTGGAGCCAAATGGTCAAATGGGAAAAGTTATATTTTATGCTTATTGCATTGATTATGGTTTTTAGTTCGACATGTGCTAAGCCAAAATTAACTAGATAAAGTTTGGGGCTCGTTAATACCTTTCCGTGGATATAAAGATCGTCGAAAACAGAGTTGAAGCGAAGAAGTTATGACTGTTTGAAATTGAGGTGAATTTTGGTGAAAACTGTCGCCACGGAGTGGGGATCGGAGCCCACGGCGTGGCAGTCGCCAAGACACGACAAAGCATGGCCAGGGCACGATGAACAGTCAGGCCCAAGCCCATGATTTTTAGGGTTTTCAACATATTTAATAATAAAGTTTTGACTTTTTAGCCATTTTATCAGCCTCCATCACCTCTAAAACTCCTTGGGAGAAACCCTAGCCTCCACCTTCAAAATTTAAGCTTCTCCTTTTTCCCCTCTCCTCTTTTGGGTGCTTTTTATGATATTTTGATGAAGCTAAAGATCAAGAAGCCTCTTTTGGTTGTAAGGAATGATGCTTCAAGTTTAGATCCATCAAAGACACTGCATTTTTGGACTATTGTAAGTATACAGTTCCAATCTTGCTATCTAGTTCTTTAGCTCTTATCATTTGGGGTTTTTGGCAGTTGTAGTCCATTTTATGGGTGATCTTGGAGTTGAGTGGACTCCAACATCTTTTGATCAGTTTGGAATGTTTCTTGGAGCTCATGGACTAGGAAAGTTATGATCTTTTGCCTTCCCTTTTAGACATGCAAGTTATCTTGGTCCTTTAGGCGATTTTGGTGTATTAAAGTTTAGATCTTAAAAGATTGTGGCATTATTATGGATAAAGTTGGAAACTGTATCCATTTCAGATCTGGAAGTAGGAGATTTGGACTTAATGGATTAAGTTGAGAAAGATGCATTTTTGGGTCTATTTGAGACTTAAAGTCTATATCTTGGTGGTTTGGACTTTCCTAATGGATAAAGTTATAAAATTTATTCATTAAGACCTTGAAAAGGATCAGATCTGAGCTTTGGAGCTCTTGAAATCGGAAGAAAATGGATTAAGCTTATTTGAGTTATTCAGACCAGTCCCCGCAGCGTGGCCTTAGGCTGCCACGACGTGGCGACTGGGGAATCCTCGGCTGTTTTGGAATTTTATGCCACGACGTTCCCAAGGAAGGCCACAACATGGAGGATTGCTGTTGGAAATTTTGACCTTAGCTTTGACCGTTGACCTATTGATCAGCTTGGCGTTTTGGTCAAAATTGGGTAGAATTGAGTATTTGTCTAAAGACTGTTTCAGTTTGGTTTTTAGGAAGCTTGGGTAGGTTGTTCTGATGCTGAGGTAGCTATTGGGCTTTTATTGAGTAGTTTAGGTGAGTTTTCCTCACTATACTCATGGGTCGAAAGCACCAATGCCGACCCACTAGGATGTGTTATCTATCCTGGTATATAGGATGTTGGTAGGCTGTAGTGATCTGTTAGATTGGTATATATGTATGATAACTTGTAGTTGTTGGCTATATGTTTAGTTGTTGCATATGTCGACATAGTGCGGTTGGGTTGAGGTGATACTGCTTTATGCGGAATCCAATAAACACGGGAGCAATCCATACATAAGTTGAGGGCCAAAGGGGGAATCTAGACTTATGGTGTGGGCTCGGGAGAAATCCAGACATAAGTTGAGGGCCGGGAGGGCAATCCAGACTTATGATGTGGGCTCAGGAGCAATTCAAACATAAGCTGATGGACGGGAGGCTAATCCAGACTTATGATGTGGGCTCAGGGGTAATCGAGTCTTATGACTGTGGACCTAACATGCATGTTTGTTTATTTTCTTTTGTGTGGGGTATTTTAGTGGAACTCACTAAGCTTTAGCTTACAGTTGTTGATTTTAATGTTTTCAGGTACTTCAGATGACCCGAGCAAGGTGAAGGTGTGATCGTACACATCCTCACGCTGATTATGTTTTTAAGAGATTATTTGATACTCTGATTTTATGGATTTGATTTGAAAACAACGGTTGATCATCTTATGGTTTTGTGAAAAATGTTTTATAAAAATGAAAATTTTTATCATGCTTTTTGGGATGTTACAAGTTGGTACCAGAGCCCTGGTTTGAGAGAATTGGATGAGCACTTGTGTGATTCCAGACCCAAACTAAGGACATGCGAAATAATTTTTAAAATTAACTCTAAAAAGACCGACATAGAGGATGTGATGTACAATCAGTCGGAGCCAAGGAAAGTATTCCCTAAAATACCCACACTTGTTAAGTGTATTGATGATATGATGGAATTGCATGCGAGTTTTTAGGATAGGGATCTTCAGGAATTGCATGATAGAATTTCCGGATTCATGATGCCGATAGGCTAGAAGAATTTCTTGATATGTTATATGGAACTGACATTATTACTGTGGTTTCTCAGTGTGTGCATCATAGTCGTACATAACTAAGATTTTATAGCCTGAGAATGTTTGATTTAGCCTTATTTCTAGTTCCTTGTTTGGTTGTGGGCTTAGGGTAGAATCAAGTATTCGACTGGCTATCGAATCTAGTGTTATGTATGATTAGCATATACAAGCGGCTGTAGAGTTAGTGGAATGATTAGCCACTCTCTAAAGAGTGAGTATATGATGTATGCGTATCCTAGGAAGTGCTTTAGTATGATTGGTGTGCTGTTTAGCGGGGTGCAAGAGTATGAGCATGAGTAGTTACTTAGAGGATCCGGAACGATTCTTGAGGAAAGTATGGATATGTGCGGAAGGTAGTATTGGGCCCGTACTACTGAAAGCATATGATTTGTACTCGAATCGACAAAAATGTCAGAGATTTTAAGGAGCTGGTTGACGGTAGATAGTGTGGTTTGACACCATGATTCAATGCAGTGTGTTTCTGTCTTTATTAATTTATCGGATATTGTTGTTTAGGTTGAGGATGGATCTGGTGATTGTTTGGGCCTTAGTGTTCGTGCTAGTTTCAGTTTGGATGGTGCAAACCTATGTGATTTAGTTGATTCTAAGGTCTCGAAGGCCTTATTCAAAGTAATGAGAATTTGAGTCACGAGACTCAAGAAGGAAGCGATTGTGATCGGCCGATGGCTTAGGATGTCATTGTCTATGGTGGATATTATGTTCCTACAACTTTCCATGTTTGGAGGAAAAAGAGGGAGAAGGCGTGTAAAATTTCATAGTTGGGATGTAGACCCAACATGGGGCTAGATGTGTAACACCCGATTCCAAGTACTTTTAATTATGGCTTTTGTTTTCAAGTTTATTACATTTATGGTCTTTACGTTAAGTGTAAGTGAGAGCTACGCAAAATGTTGCTCATCTAAAACTGATCACGGAACCTAGCTCGCACGTTGGGTGTACAACCACTAGACTCAGATCCTAATTTTTAGGTTTTGACCCCTATTTAAGTGTCATTATGGACTCAAGACCCTTCCCCTCATGAGCCTCCTTCATTCTAAAGATTCCCCATGAAACCCTAGCTAGTTCTTGAGTGTTCTTGAGCTTTGGTGGTAAACTTTTGGTGTTTTTGTACACTTTGAAGAAGAAAGAGATTTGTGTTCAAGCATTGGTTGGAGCGGAGCTCCTAGATCCAGAGTCTTCATCAACTTTGCTAGCATCTGAAGGTATAAAGCTTCTATCTTGATGACTCTATGTGTTAGATCTAGTCTAGGGCTTTGTTTTGAGTGTATTATGGTCCCTTGATCCATCCTTATGAGTATCAGCTACTCCAGGAGCTTAGAATGTATGATCTTAGCATTTCTGATGCTGTTAGTGCAGAAAAATGTCATATTGATGGGTTTTGATGAACCATGCAAGAGTTGGTGTTCATATTATGGACTTAGATGGATACAAATGGGTATTGGGTCCCATTAAGACATGTAAAGGAGTAAAGTTGCCAACACTACGTGTTAAGACCTTAAAATGAAGTAGATCTGTCGGTTGGACGTTAAGGGCTTAATAGATTAAGTGAAAAAGTTGAAGAATAGCTCACTGGCCAATACACTGCGCGTACTTCTTAGTACGCTGCACGTACTGGGTCAACAACCCGTTTTCGGGTCAATGCACATACGATGGGCGTACGGACCAGCTACGCAGGGCATACGCTCTGCAGTGGAATCTTTTTTATTTTGGGCTAGTTTTGGACTCTAGAGTTTTGGGCACTTGTTGAACCACAATTCTTTCTGAGTTGGGCCATTGTTAGGCCTTGGGCCGTTATAGATTTGGGCTGATATTGGGCCTTGAGTATCTTTTGGATTTGGGCCATTATTGGGCTTTGAGTGCCATTGAGTTTGGGCCACGATTATTTGGGTCACCTACAGGAAGGGTAAAATGGTCTTTGACCCTAGGAGTCGGGATTAGTGAACTAAAGTCCTGATTATGGTTTATGACCTAATTATTAATTAGGTATTATTTGATTGATTAGTGCGGGGATTCTCGGGTTCAGCAGGCCGAGCGTCTATTTCTTTAGCAGAAGATCGAGGTGAGTTTGCGCACTATACTGTAGGAACTAGGGTTTGTTTGTGCTTCTAGTCTTTGTGACTCCTGTTGTATGATTTTATGCTTGTGTGCTTGTTTGCTATATGTATGAGGGGTGAAATAGACCTGATACACCTTGTGCTGACATATGAGTTGAAATAGACTTGGGGGTTAAATAGACCCCGGTACAGCCTAGTGCTGACATATGAGTTGAAATAGACTCGGGGGTGAAATAGACCCGGTATAGCCTAGTGCTGACATATGAGTTGAAATAGACTCGGGGGTGAAATAGACCCGGTCCAGCCTTGCGCTGACATATATGTATGGTATGAAATATTTTGGGGAATCAACTAAGCTTTGTGCTTACGGTTTTCAGTTTATGTTTCTGGTACTTCCGGATCGAAGGGAAAGAGCTCAGGATGATCACATTGAACACACCAAGATTTACCGCTTCATCGACTTTAATGTACTTTTGAATTATTATTGATATACTCTGATTTTCTTATGGTTTTGATAAAATGTTGGTTGATGGTTTATTTAATATGAAAACAAATAAACTGGTTCTGAGTTTTGGGACGTTACAAGTTGGTATCAGAGCCTTGGTTTGAGGGATTCGAGCATACTCGCGGGCGTGTCTAAACTCAAGCCGAGGGTTTGGTAGATTTTTCATAAAAAGAAATTTTTTATTAAAGAATTTTATAATAAAAGAAAGGTGTATGGCGCATGCAATCGACCGAGCTTAAATAAGTTGTCCCAAATTACCCATACATGTTCTTTGTGATATGCTTTGAATTGTGAATATGTGAATCACATACTAGATTAGGGCTAAGGATCTGCTCAGGATTACATGATCGAATGCTAGAAGAGATGCTTTTATATGCCTACTGTAAGAGCTTATAGACTTGCATGCTAGTACTTAATCGACCAGTGATAGGATGGCCTGTTAGGGTTATGCTTCGATTGCGATTACTCAATGCTCAAATGTTGCTTGCTTTGTGCTTTTAGGAGTTACCATTAACATCAACTAACTAGTAAGCGAATGCATTAAGTTACATACTACTGAGATTAGATAATTTTATAAGGTTAGGTTTAACTCTATTGTGTAGCTCTTTTTTTATTCTAGCCGTTGTACGGTGAGACCTTTCAGTCGAAGAATTATCTGGTGTCAGTAATATGTAATGGTGTTCATAAACTAGTTATAAGGTGTTAAAGAGAGTTCCTTCTTCCGTTGATGGCAGAGAGTGGTGTGATGGTAGTCCTTGGAGAACCTAGGAGGTGATTTGGTGCAGTGAGCTTTGCTTTGCTAGAGATCGTTTGATTTGATAAGGAAGTAACTTGGGGGATTCGGGGAGATTCTTGAGGAAAGTACGGATAGATGTGGAAGGTAGTATGGGCCCGTACTACTAAAAGCAGAGGATCCATACTCGAGTCAAGGAAAGTCAAGATGATGCTACGAAGCTTGTAGACTATGGGATTCTTTGAGTATATTCTGATGGTTTGAATGGTTTATTTTTAGTATGGTGGTCACTCGAGGAGGTTATCGTGGTGGTTCGAGTGTTGGTGATAGTTCTGGTGCTGGCAGTATCTCGGTTCTGGCTCTGGAGCCGGACATATGGACGATCAGATGCGGGAGTTTATTTCATCAGAGATTACCCACAATATTCTGGAGAAAACCCCTGTGATGTTCGGTACGATCAAAGAGGGTATCATGGAGATTCTGGATGAGCGTTTGGGCATTTTTCGTTCTGAGGTTGTGGTGATGGTGGGAGCTTGTTGTTTGAATTTCCGAGAGTTTCCGGCATGTGGGGCTCCAGATTTCTTCGGAAAAAAGGACCCTATTGTTAGTAGATGATGCTTAGTGAATGTCATGAACGCCTTCCGTACTAGCTGCTGCATTGAGGGAGCAAAGGTAATACTTGCATCCTGTCTTCTGAAGGATAGAGCTCGAGACTGATGGGAGGAGGTTGGTCACGCCTTGAGAGGTGAGGCGGTTAAGTCGATGACTTGGGAGGATTTTTTGACGAGGTTTCGGGCTGAGTTTGCACGTGTGATTGAGGTCCTGCAGTTGGCGAGGGATTTTCAGGACCTTCGACAGACTACTGAGACGGTGGCGGAAATCACCACTATCTTTCATGAGAGGACATTATTGGTTCCGCAGTATGTGGCGGACAAGGAGATGGAGAAGGCTAGATATCACGATATATTGAGGAGCGATATCAGACAGTTTGTGATCATATCCAGTTGTAGGACACTGGATGATATGGTGGCGAGAGCTAGGGAGAGGAAGATTGATTTGGAGATGGAGAAGAAGAGGAATCCAGAACAGGTTTAGAGTTCAGAGTGCTCGGGTAAGAGGCCCAAGGTGTTTGATTTGAGATCGAGGGGCCAACAGGGTCGAGGCCGCTATGGCAAATGTGGAAAGACGCACGATGGAGCTTACAAGTTGGTGGTTCGAGCTGCTACAAGTGTGGCAAGACTGGGCACTATAGCCGGGATTGCATTGCAACCACCCATGGATCTATTCTAATTTTATTTCATTGCAATCAGAGGGGCCATAAAAGGTTGATTGTCAGCGTTAAGCAGCAGCAGTACTAGTTGCGACACCCGCTCCGACGACCTTGAGGATTATTGATGGCCGTCAGGACAAGGCGGAGGCGCTCGTTGTGAGGAACAGGGCATTTTAGTTGACAACCAAGGAGGCTCGTGCATCACCATATGTGGTGACGGGTATGTATCTACTCCTTATCTCTTTATTTTTGTTGATTTTCCTGCTTATTTCTGTCTTTTGCTTTTAGGGTCGTTCCTTGTGAACGGTATCTCGGCTCTAGTTTTCTTTTATTTGGGTGCTACCCGATCCTTTGTATCTCTTACGCTCAACAAGAGGTTTGCCGATGCTCCGAGGGAGCTGGATTATCCATTAGAGGTCGAGATTGTTTACGATCGTCCTATCTGAGTATTGCGGGTTCATCGGGGATGCATATTGGAGTTGTTTAGTGAGCGGTACCGAATTGATTTGTTTCCTATTCCCCTGCACGAGAGCAAGGTTATTGTGGGGATGGATTGGTTGAGCCCCAATGGGGCAACGATTGATTACAAGCATCAGTTGGTGCGTATTTGGACCCCAAGTAGGGGAGAGTTGGTGATTTAGGGAGAGGGTTGTTGGATAAGATGTATAAGTCCATAACTATTTCTGGTATGTACTTGACCTGACCCGGCATGGTCCATTTGGGTTGCATGGCACCATGCAATTGGATAAACTAAAATGAGAGAAATAACACTTATGGGCTAAGAGGCTCCATGGATTATCAAGTTGGGTTCCACCCATAGGATGCTCCATGGATGCTCCATGGGAGTTACAAACCCATGGGTCATGGAAATGAAGAGTCATGACACATTAGGGTTTACATGGTGTAACCCTAGATGTGTCAACACTATATAAGAAACCCATTCTCCACCAAAATAGGCTACACTAAGAAAAGAAGAGGGCTTGGCGGATTTTGCGAGTGTTACACTTCTCTCAAAAGTTTACTCCAAAAGCATTTGGTGTTATGTGAAGCATTTGAGGCATCACACTTGGGGTGCTAGGCTCACAAGGTTTCAAGGATCAAAATCAACAACAAGGTATGTAGTTCTATCTTTCATTCAAGTTAAAATTGTTCCCCATGTATGCTAGATAGGATCATAACCTTGGAAATCAATTTTGCATGATAATTAGACAAACATAGATCCAAGGTTATTAGGGTTGCATGTACACTTAGGAAGTGTTAGAATGCTCAAAACCCATCAGTGGTATCAGAGCCTAGGTTTGTTTGTTGTTTTTTTTTATGTGCAAACAGCTTGAAAAAAAAATCGTTTTTCTGTTTTCTGCTCGTATGAAAGTTTGCACATTTGTTGCTGGAAATGGACTAGAAACATTACCCTAAACTGTTTTGATGTTTTAAAGCTTGTTTTAGATGGTGTAATGTTTATTCTAATCCATTTACAATGGCAATTATTAAAATTACAAGTTTTTTTAAGTGTAATTTTTGATTCTTGAAAGTGTTCATATTCATGTTCTTGAACTTATGAAGGTTAGATGATCATAGGAATTGTTTGTAACCTTCATGGTAGTTTAATTCATGATCATAATGTGTTTTAATGGAGTCCATAACTTGTCCTCAAGTTATGGAAAACCAAAAGTCTCACTTTTATTAAAGCCATTAAAAGAACACAAGAGTTATAAAAATGAAGAGTCTTCATTTTTATTACTCAATTAATTCATAAGTTATAAGAAATGAAAAGTTTTGGAAGTTTACAAAACTTGCCCTCAAGTTTTGGAACATGTAAAGTCTTGATTAAAACTTTAGTTCCAACCCTTAGAATTTTAAAAGTTAAAATTCAACCCTTATACTTTATAATATTATAAGTTACTAATATATATATGTATAACGACAAGTCGTCTTACCGCTAGTACGCCTCATTCACGAAGCCGGTCTATAAGGGGGGTATAAGGTTGTTGCCTATAAAATGGTAACTTAATGGGTGTCCACTCTCACCCACCACTTCCTTGATCGGTGGAGGGTCGTTAGCCGAACGAGTAAGACAAGGACTTATAAATTCTCATTAAAATTATGATGAATATTATAAAGTAACTAAATGCTTTTATTAAATTCCTAATCTTAGTTATTTTAGGAAAATGTGAATAAGGTGCTAATCCATGAAATTACACTTTACACTTTGTTTAAGTCGTTGGTGGAGCGTGTGTGGTTAACCGGCACACTAACTTGGACTTAACAAGGTAGGTAAAGGGTGACTTAAGGTTTACCATAGCATCGGTGGAGTGTGTGTGGTTTACCGGCACATCAATTGAGTGATAAACCTTAAGGGTACCAAGTAATTTGCATGGTTACTTCACACCTCGTTTTGTGATCCTCGGTATCCCATTCACAAAACTTGGAGGGTACACTCGAGATTGAAACATGCCTTTGAAAAGTTCATTGAATCTCAAAAGAATCTAGGAATTTCTAAGAACCAATTAAAAACCTAATATCTATATTTCGTTTTTCATGGTGGAAATTGGTGAATCGTCATTCACCTACCTTTCAAATATGTTATAGCTTGGATTACGACATACCTCTTCTAAGTTATAATATATTGTGATTGGATTCTAGCCTTAATATTACATTTGGGTGTTTTATTAAGGACTCTCTTAATATCTAAACTAATCTTGTTCTCTTCTTTCAGATGTCTTCAAACAATGCTGCTTCTGGCTCTAATCCTAATGGCTCCTTTACCCTTATGAACTTGTGTGGGAAAGTCACTTTTGATGGATCCAACTTCAATGAATGGATCAGAAACATCAGGATGATTACCCGCTACGAGGACAAAGAATATGTCCTTGACAAGGAGCTTAAGGAGATTGATGAGACCACTGCAACTCCCCAGGAGATCGCTGACTTCCGGGCACATGAAAGGGATGCTACAAAAGTGGCATGCATCATGTTGGCCACCATGATAGCGGAACTCCAAAAGTCCTATGAGGACTTCTACCCTTTTGAAATGCACCAAGATCTGATGGAAAGATACCATCAAAGTGCACGACAAGAGAGGTATGAAATCATATGCTCTATCATAACAACCATGATGAAGGACGGGGAATCCGTCACGAGCCACATGCAGAAAATGCAAAGGTATGTGGATCGGTTGCTGAAGCTTAATGTGAACTTCCCTAAGGAGCTTGCAATAGATATCATTTTGCACTCCTTACCATCGTGCTATGATCAATTCCGCATGACATATCACATGAATAAGGAAGAGGTCACACTCAGCAAACTTCAGGGACTCCTCAAGACCGCAGAAACAAGTCTTAAGGGTAAGTCGGTTGTTAACACTCCTACTCCAAACTCCACCCCGGTTTTGGCAATCGGGAAAGGTAGAGGGAACAAGAGGAAGAGCTCTTCGAAGGGTACCAAGGCTAGGACCCTTGATGGTTCTTCTTCAAGTGGAACCAAGAAAGGTTTTGTCACTCCTTCTTCTGACCCTAAAGAGGTTGAATGCTTCTATTGCCATGAAAAGTCACATTGGAAGCGGAACTGCCCAAAGTACCAGCAAGATGTGAAGGATGGGAAAGTTAAACCCAACCATGCAGGTATTTACACTATCTTATCTAATAACTCACCCCCTTCTAACTCTTGGGTCCTTGATACCGGTTGTGGTATTCATATCTGTTCTGATTTGCAGGGACTAAGAAGAAGTGAGAATGTGGAGCATGGAAGAATAACTTAATCATGGGGAATAGGAAAGCTTTACCTGTCACCAAGATTGGAGTTTATACTTTATCGCTAAGTAGTGGTTTTAGTTTAGATTTGAATAAATGTTGTTATTCGCCAGAAATGGCAAGAAATATTATTTCCTTTCATGCATTGTATAAACAAGGTTTCTCCTTTTCATTTGATAATGAAGTTGGTTCGATTAATGCTTTCTTTAATAATGTTCTTTATTTTAAAGCATTACCTTGTGATGGTGTGTATGAAACTGTATCTGTGGTTGATAACTTAGGAAATAATGTATTATGTATTGATTCTGTTAATGATAATAACTTGGATAAAGCATCATTATGGCATTGTCGTCTTGGACATATAAGCAAGAAACGCATAGGCCAACTCCAAAAGGATGGAGTATTGGAGTCATTTGACCTAAAGTCAGATGATAGTTGCGAATCATGCTTACTTGGAAAAATGACAAAGTCACCCTTCACAGGCTCTTGTGAGAGGGGTGAAGGTTTGTTGGATCTTATACACACGGATGTGTGTGGGCCCTTCAAACATGCCACAAGGGATGCTAATCGTTATTATTTGACTTTTACTGATGATTACAGTAGATATGGATATGTCTACTTAATCAAGCATAAGTCAGAGACTTTTGAGAGGTTTAAAGAGTTTAAACAGGAAGTCGAGAATCAATTGGGCAGGAACATTAAGATGCTTCGATCCGATCGAGGTGGTGAGTATCTTATTTCAGAGTTCCTCGACTATCTTAGGGGATGTGGGATTGTCTCACAATTGACACCTCCCAGGACACTGCAGTTGAATGGTGTAGCTGAGAGGCGTAATCGAACCTTGTTGGATATGGTTCGTTCCATGATGAGTCGGGCTTCGCTACCAATCTCATTTTGGGGGTATGCCTTAGAGACTGCCGCCCATATCCTTAATCTAGTTCCCACAAAGAAAGTTGCCAAAACTCCTCATGAGATGTGGACTGGTAAAGTACCCAAACTAGACCACATTAAGATTTGGGGTTGCGAGGCTTTCGTGAGACGCGAGACTCATGATAAGCTCGAACCTCGAAGTGAGAGGTGTATTTTCATCGGCTACCCACAGAAATCCTTTGGTTACCTCTTCTACAGACCAAGTGAGAATGTGGTCTTTGTAGCTAGGAGGGCTTTCTTTCGAGAGAGAGAGTTCATAAGCCAAGGAGACAGTGGGAGGCAAGTTGACCTTAAAGAAATTCAAGAGTCAAGTGGTGAAGGAACTTCAAACCCTAGCACTCAACTTAAGGAGGAAACTTCTGTTGAGCCAATTGACAAGTCTGTACCTCTAAGGCGTTCCACAAGGGTTAGGAATGCACCTGAGCATTACTATGGATTCCATATTACTGCGGAAGGTGATACACTGATCAGTGATGAGACGCTGATAGGTCTGGATGAACCTAACAGTTACGCGGAAGCCATGGCAGGCCCTGAGTCAGCCAAGTGGAAAGAGGCAATGGACAGCGAGATACAGTCCATGTATGACAATCAAGTTTGGAACTTGGTTGAGAATGTACCAGGGCGTAAGACTGTAGGGTGCAAATGGATCTTCAAGAAGAAGACCGACATGGATGGTAATGTACACATTTATAAGGCACGACTGGTTGCAAAGGGTTTCTCACCAACTCCGGGAGTTGATTATGATTAGACCTTTTCTCCAGTGGCCAAGATTAAGTCTATTAGGGTTCTGTTAGCCATAGCCGCATTTCATGACTATGAAATATGGCAAATGGATGTCAAAACCGCTTTCCTTAATGGAAAGTTGGCTGAGGATGTTTACATGAGTCAGCCAGAGGGTTTTGTCAACACAGAGTACCCTAATAGAGTGTGTAAGCTTGAGAAATCCATTTATGGGTTAAAGCAAGCACCTCGCAGATGGAATCTTTGCTTTGATGAGAAAGTCAAGGAATTTGGCTTTTCTAGGAGTGAAGATGAATATTGTGTATATGTCAAGGCTAGTGGGAGTATAGTTAGCTTTTTGGTATTGTATGTGGATGACATACTACTCATAGGAAATGACATCCCAACTCTGCAGGAAGTTAAGTCCTGACTTGGGAAGTGTTTCTCTATGAAGGACCTAGGAGAAGTTGCCTATATTCTAGGGATAAGGATCTTGAGAGACCGGAGTAAAAGACTAATTGGACTTAGTCAGAGTACTTACTTGGATAAGGTGTTGAAGAGATTCGGCATGCAGGACTCCAAGAAAGGAGAGTTACCCATCCAGAGTAATGCCATATTGAGTAAGACACAAAGCCCTAGTACTGAGGCTGAGATAGCAGAAATGAGTCGAATACCTTATGCTTCGGCTGTAGGATCGATCATGTATGCTATGACGTGTACTCGACCTGATGTAGCCTTTGCTTTGAGCATGGTTAGCAGGTATCAGGGGAACCCTGGCAAGGCACACTGGACTGCGGTAAAGAATATCCTCGAGTACCTACGGAGGACTAAGGACTGGGTCCTTACCCTTGGTGGGAGTGAAGACTTGAGAGTTGTAGGGTATAGTGATGCTAGCTTTCAGACTGATAGGGATAATTTCCGCTCTTAGTCAGGCTGGGTCTTTACCTTAAATGGAGGAGCAATTTCTTGGAAGAGTTCCAAGCAAGAGACAGTGGCTGATTCAACTTGCGAATCAGAGTATATAGCAGCTAGCGAGGCAGCAAAGGAGGCGATATGGCTGAAGAACTTCATTGGAGACCTTGGAGTTGTACCAGCTATTAAAGAGCCAATGGAAATTTTCTGTGATAGTGAAAGTGCAGTTGCCTTAGCCAAGGAACCAAGGGATCACGGGAGATCCAGACACATCGACAGAAAATACCATTTCATCAGACATCGAAAGAAGAAGGACTCCTCGTGGCAAAGAGGGTATCATCGGATGAGAATCCAGCAGATCCCCTCACGAAAGGACTGACTCGGGTTAAGCATCTCCAACATGCTCGGAGCATAGGGCTGAAGGATGATATTAGATTTAGTAATTAGATATCCTTGAAATTTGTAAAGTGTAATTGACATTAGATGATGAATAAAAGGTGTTTTATTTATGAATAAAGTGTTGCTATCTCTTGTCGATCGTTTACTATATTTCTTTTGCATATTTTGACTTCCAGAATAATTATGTTTGGTATATCATATTATTCGAACCTCCACAGTCGGTCATATGTCGGAAGTAGGTATGAATCAAGACTGTCATGATTGGTTGCAGAGGTCTAAGTTGTTGGACATGGCTACAACACTCATGAGTGCTCATAAGTTCTGAGCATTGGACTCAACCCACGCTCACTGGAATCACTTCATGGAATTTATCTCGAGTGATCGTGAGACGGTAATATCATATAAGTCTTCAAACCTAGAGATATGATTTGTTACTTATGAGTTGGTTATGCATTGATTGTACGTTAACGCATTGGTAACTCGATGTTATAAAACGTGCTTTTGTGTATAATTCAATGAGTGGTAGAACAAACATATGAGTCGAAGTTTATCTGTTCCTTCTTGGATTAGAAGCTGATATCTGGGCCCCTCGATGATTTTGTTTTGACCTATGTACCGGGCCCGGTCAGAACTAAGTTGATGTGTTCAATTAAGTTCTTTGTCAAACAAATCGGAAATCGGGAAACAAACTGTTGGACAATAAGTAGGACATTGTTCCATGTATTTGGCCGGCTGATATCTAGAACAGAGGATTATATGATCACTTATGTTAAATGGCGTATCATCATCTTCTCAGTTCCGAGAGACCTTGAAAGAGCTACGATTGTCGATCGGTTCCTGAAGTATTGCAGTTATAGTTATTAGACTTATCCAAGTGGGAGACTGTTGGATAAGGTGTATAAGTCCATAACTATTTCTGGTATATACTTGACCTAACCCGGCATGGTCCATTTGAGTTGCATGGCACCATGCAATTGGATAAACTAAAATGAGAGAAATAACATTTATGGTTTATTAATATATTATAAGTTCTAATATATTAATAATATTATTTAATTAGTTTGATCAACAATTAATTTAGAATTAATTAAGTGATCAAAAGATAACTAATTAAATATATGGGTAGATTATGTAAATCTTCCATATCTTATATAGTGGGCTAAGAGGCTCCATGGATTATCAAGTTGGGTTCCACCCATAGGATGCTCCATGGATGCTCCATGGGAGTTACAAACCCATGGGTCATGGAAATGAAGAGTCATGACACATTAGGGTTTACATGGTGTAACCCTAGATGTGTCAACACTATATAAGAAACCCATTCTCCACCAAAATAGGCTACACTAAGAAAAGAAGAGGGCTTGGCGGATTTTGCGAGTGTTACACTTCTCTCAAAAGTTTACTCCAAAAGCATTTGGTGTTGTATGAAGCATTTGAGGCATCACACTTGGGGTGCTAGGCTCACAAGGTTTCAAGGATCAAAATCAACAACAAGGTATGTAGTTCTATCTTTCATTCAAGTTAAAATTGTTCCCCATGTATGCTAGAGAGGATCATAACCTTGGAAATCAATTTTGCATGATAATTAGACAAACATAGATCCAAGGTTAATAGGGTTGCATGTACACTTAGGAAGTGTTAGAATGCTCAAAACCCAACAAGGGTGTCCAGCGTGGACCGGTTCTCTATTCGACAACAAGGGCCAGACGTTATCTTTAGTAGGGTTGTTCTGGATTTGTGGCTTATGTGATGGAAGGGTAAGGTGAATGTGGGTGATGTATCGATTGCTTAGGAATACCCAAACATTTATCTAGAGGATTTGCCTAGAGTACCTCCGGAGAGGCAGGTGGAGTTTCAGATTGACTTGGTTCCAGGTACGGCTCCGATAGCCAAAGCACCTTATCAATTTGCACCTCCAGAGATGCATTAGTTGTCTGCACAACTGCCGGAGCTGTTAGAAAATTGATTCATCCGGTTGAGTGGTTCACTATAGGGAGCGCCAATCTTGTTTGTGAAGAAAAAGGATGGGTCGCATCGGATATGTATCGACTACCGGGAGCTGAATAAGCTAATAGTGAAGAACCGTTATCCGCTCCCGAGGATCGACGATTTATTTGACCAGCTTCGGGGTGCATCTTGGTTTTTCAAGATCGATCTGCGTTCAGGTTATCACCATATGAGGGTCAGAGAGGAGGATATGCAGAAGACGGCCTTATGGACTCGTTATGGTCATTACGAGTTCGTGGTGATGCCCTTCGGGCTCACCAATGCTCCAGCAGCATTCGTGGATCTCATGAATCGTGAATGCAAGCCCATGCTGGATCGTTCTGTCATTGCGTTTATTGATGACATTCTGGTCTATTCCAAGACTCAGGAGCAACATGAGGAGCACCTGAGAGAGGTATTGGAGACTTTGCGGAGGGAGAGGTTGTAAGCGAATTTCTCCAAGTGTGAGTTTTGGTTGCGCGAGGTGCAGTTTGTGGGACACCTTGTCAACCAGAATGGTATTATGGTCGATCCGGCCAAGGTTGAGGCAGTGATGAGGTGGGAAGTTCTGAGAACTCCATCCAAGATTCGGGGTTTCCTTGGTTTGGCGGGTTACTATCGGAGATTTATTCAGGATTTCTCCAAGATAGCAGTCCCTTTGACCCAGTTCACGAAGAAGACAGTCACTTTTCTCTTGGGGCATGAGCAGCAGGAAGCTTTTAAGACACAGAGACAAAGATTGTGTGAGGCACTGTTTCTTACCCTGCCTGAGGGTGTTGAGGATTTTGTGGTATACTATGATGCGTCAATCACGGGTTTGGGTGCAGTACTGATGCAGCGTGGTCGGGTGATTTTGCATACGCTTCGAGGCGGCTGAAGCTTAATGAGATGAATTATTTTACGCATGATCTGGAGTTGGGGCTGTTGTAACACCCGATTCAAGGTATTTACATTTTTGACACTTGGTATGATTATACTTTGCAGATTTGGTCCCTATGGGCGGTTTTGCCATATCTGGCAAACTTGTAGTATACGGGGCATACTCCTCGTACGTGGGGCGTATGCATGTAGGGGGAAAACCCTAAATTTTAGGGTGTGGACTGTATTTAAACAGCATTATGAACCTTGGATCTCTCATTTCTCAGCCTCCAAAGCTCTTTGAGTCACATTTCGAAACCCTAGCCCCTTTTGAAGAGATTTGACCCCTCTTGTGTGTGTTGGTAAGACTTGAAGAAGAAGAACTTCATAGAATGAGCCTTGATCAAAGGAAAGCTTGTAGATCCAAATTTCTCACATCATTTCCAGCGTCATTGAGGTATAAAGCTTGGAACTTGCTCCTTGTTTGCTTAGATCTAGTCTTTGTGAAGTTTTGGTCACATTTTGGTCATATGATGAGATCTAGTGGATTCCTTCCACTCCATAAGTTAGGTGTTGCTTCTCATTATGTTTCTGAGGTCCTAAGTCCATAAAGTTAGCATCTTGATGGTTGTGGATCAACCATGCATGAGTTTAGGTCATTATGGTGAAAGTAGAATGCTAAAAGTGAGGTTTGGGTCCTTTTAAACAATGCAAAGGCTCCAAGTTCATGACTTTATGGCTTAATACGTTTGATAATACTTGGATCTGAAGTTTGGGTTTTTGGTTGTAAGTATTAAGCACTTAATGGAAAAGTGCTTAATGGGGACGTACATTGGGCGTACGTATGTATACGTTGCGCGTACGCTGCCCGATCCTCGATCATGGCTCGCTTGGTAGTACGTTGGGAGTTCCCAGCTAGGAATCCTTTTAGAATGTTGGGCGTAAGCCTGATCACGTTGGGCGTACTCAGCCGCCGTTGACATTGGTTGACTTTCTCTGTTAGGGCTGCTTTTGCGCTAGAAGAGTTTTGGGCCCTTTTGGTCCATTAGCCTTCTGATTTTGGGGCATGGCTAGGCCTTGGGCCTTATTGGAGTTAGGCCCATGATGGGTTTTAGGTCCAATTAGGAAGTTGGGCCTTAGTGGGCTTTTTGGTGCTATTGGATTGGGCCTCGGATTTTGGGCCAAGTTAGGAGGGGGTAAAATAGTCTTTTACCCTAAGTGTTGGACAATTGGACTAGGATTATAGTTTTGGGTTGTAACCCAATTATTGATTAGATATTATTTGGTGGTGTTAGCGTGGGGATTTTTCCGGATCAACAGTCCGAGTATTTATTTGAGAGATTCAGCAGTTTGAAGTGAGTTTACTCACTGTGTTTGGCGGGTCGAAGGCACCAATGTCGACCCATGGTTTATTATGATTAGGATGCTAGTTGTCTGCATGACTCTTGCATATATGATATTTGATATGTATACCGGGCGGGGCCTGATGTCAGACGGGGCCTGATGAGTATATTATATGCTATTTATCTTTGTGATTTTTGCATGTGTTTCTATGGTTATATCTATATCGGGCGGGGCCCGATGCTAGGCAGGGCATCATGAATTTGATGAGGCGGGGCCCATCTCATATTTCTAACAGATCTGTTTCGAGCGGGGCTTGATGCCAGGTGGGGCCCGTTATATGTTTGATATTTATGGTTTGTTGTATTTTGGGGAACTCACTAACCTTCGTGCTTATAGTTTTTAATTTATGTTTCAGGTACTTCCAGATCCAAAGGGGAAGAGCTTGAGGTGATCGCATCGCACATACCACTTTGTTCCGCATTTTACTTTACTCTGATGTATTTGGATGTTTTGATCATAATTGATTCTATTATGGTTTTATGGACATGTTTTGAAAGGTGGTTTTTTTTATTCTAAAAATTGAAAGTTTTGGCCTTAATTTTTGGGACGTTACAAGTTGGCATCAGAGCCTTGGTTTGAGGGATTCAAGCATACTCTTGGGTGTGTTTGAACTCAAACTAAGGGTTTGAAAGATTTGCCAAAAGGAAATATTTATAAAAGAATTTTTTTATTAAGAAAAAGGGTGTGGTGCATGCAATCGACCGAGCTTAAGTAAGTTTTCCCAAAATACCCATACATGTTTTATGATATGCTTTGACTTGTGAATCTGTGAATCGCATGCTAGTTTATGGCTAAGGATATGCTTAGGATTTGCATGATAGAAGGCTAGGAGAGATGCCTTTGTATGCCTACTTTATTAGCTTGTGGACTTGCATGCTAGAACTGATCACTCAGTGATAGGATGGCATGTTTAGGTTATGCTTGTTCCGATTACTCGATGATCGAATGCTGCTTGCTTTGTGATTTTAGAAGTTCCCATTAACTTCAGCTAATTAGTAAGCGTATATTCTAAGTTACATATTATTGAGACTAAATAATTTTAGAAGGTTTGTTTTAACTCTATTGCGCAGCTCTTTTTTTAGTCCAACCGTTTTAGTGTGAGACCTTTCATTCGAAGAATTATTTGGTTTCGGTGATATGTAATTGTATTCGTGAGCTAGCTAGAGGGCGCTAGGGGAGTTCCTTCTGCAGCTGATGGCAGGGAGTAGTGTGGTGGTTGCCCTAGGAAGGCCTATGAAGAGATTTCGTGTTGGGAGCCTTTGTCTTGTTGAGGATTGTATGTATGGATAAGGGAGTGACTTTGAGGATTCAAATTGATCCTTGAGGAAAGTACGGATAGATGTGGAAGGTAGTATGGGCCCGTACTACTGGAAGCAGAGGATCCGTACTCGATTCAAGAAAAGCTACGATGATACCAGGAAACTTGTAGAGTATGATATTCCTCGATGTTTATATATGTGTTCTAATGGTGTGAATGGTCTATTTTAAGTATGGTGATCACTCGAGGAATACCTCGTAGTGGTTATGGTGCTAGAGAGGGTTCAAGCTCGGGTTCTGGAGCCAGAAAGTTGGATGATCAGATGTGGGATATCATTTCATTAGAGATTACCCGCATCATACTCGATCAGACTCCTGTGATATTTGGTACGATCAAGGAGGGTATCATGGAGGTTTTGGAGGAGCACTTGGGCTCATTTTGTTCTGAGATGGTAGCGATGATGGGAGCTCGCACTTTGACTTTTCGTGAGTTCCGGGAATGTGGGGCCCCAGAGGTTTTCGGGAAGAAGGACCCGATCGCGAGAAGAGGTTGGTTAGCGGATGTCGCTAATACCTTGTGCACTAGCAGTTGTCCTAATGGGGAAAATGTCAGACTTGCTTCCTATCTTCTGAAAGACAGAGCTTAGGAATGGTGGGAGGAGGTAGGACATGCCTTGTGAGGCAAGGTGATTGAGTCCATGACTTGGGAGGATTTTGTGACGAGATTCTGGGCCGATTTCGCACCTGTGATTGTGGTCCAATAGTTGGTGAGGGACTTCTAGCACCTTCGCCAGACTACTGAGACGATGACTGAGATCTCCACTATGTTCTGCGAGAGGGTGTTGCTAGTTCCGCGATATGTGGCAGTTGAGGAGATAAAGAAGGCGAGATACCATGAGATATTGAGGAGTGATATCCGGCAATTTGTGAGCCGATCTAGTTGCAGGACACTGGATGATATGATTGCGAGAGCCAGAGAGAGAGACATTGATTTAGAAATGGAGAGGAAGAGGAAGCTAGATCAGGTTCAGGGTTCAGAGGGTTCGGGCAAGAGGCTCAAGGTTTTTCACTCGAGATCGAGAGGACAATAGGATCGGGGCCGCTTTGGCAAGTGTGGCAAGACGCACGATGGGACATGCAGGGTGGGTGGTTCCGACTGCTTCAAGTGCAGCAGGACAAGTCATATTGTTGGATTAGGTGTCTAAGCCCATAACTATTATCCATATGTACTTGACCCGAGAGTAGCATGGTCCCTTTGCGTTGCGTGGCATCAGAACAGTTTGGATACACTTTTGTGAGAAGAGGATATTTATGATTTATTAATATATTAGAAGTTTTAATATATTAATATGAAATCATTTTATTTAATTAGTATTGATCAAGAATTAGTTTGGAATTAATTTTGTGATCAAAAGACACTAATTAAATAAATGGGGGTTGATTTGGTAAATCATTCATTCTTATAAAGTGGGCTTATGATCCATAGTTCTTCAAGTTGGGCTAAACCCATGTGGTGACCCATGGATACTCCATGGAGGTTATAACCCATGGATCATGAGGAATGTGGAAAGTCATGAGTTACATGGTGTAACCCTAATGTGCACACTATATAAGAAACCCCAAGGCTCATGAAATTGGGACTAGTGGTTACCTAGACCTTTTTTAGGGACAGGAAGTGAGGGCTAGCCGATTTTGTGAAGTAAGTGTTCTTCTCTCAAGTTATTCCAATTGTTGGTGGTGTTGTGTGATTCCATTTGAGGTGCAACACTTGGGGCACTAAGTTCTTAAAGGTCCAAGGTTTCCAACTACAAGAAAAGGTATGTTATCTAACAAGTTTTATTACCCAAGTATCAATGTTTTGTATGCTAGTTAGGGTAATACCTTGGAAAGTTCAAGTTTGCATGTATAATAGAGAAAACATAGATCCAAGGTATTTAAGGTTGCATGTACACCTTAGGAGTGTTAGAATGCTCAAAACCCAACAGTGGTATCAGAGACTAGGGTTGTTTTCAATTATACTTGATGCTACTTGCTAGAAAATGCTTTAAAAATCGATTTTCTGTTGTTTTGGACAGTGGACTCGCCGAGTCCACTGGGAGACTCGCCGAGTCCAAGCACAAATTAATCCAACTCGCCGAGTTGGTTCATACACTCGACGAGTTGGTGCCCCAGAATGCAGTTTTTCAAGTTTTTTGGCTGGAATTGGACTAGGATCATTACCCTAAACTATTTTTGATCTTATAAACTTGTTTTTGATGTGGTAATGATCATGCTTATCCAATTTGTAAGATAATTGTCAAAGTTTCATGTTTTGTATTAGTTTATATGGTTAGGCTAATTTCATGAAATTTGTTTGATGTGAATTGTCTTGTTATTGTGAGTTTAATTTAGATCATTGACAAATTGTTTTGATTTTCTTGTTAGGATTTTTGATCTAAATGATTAAGATGAATTCCATAACTTGTCCTCAAGTTATGGAAAATGAAAAGTTTTCTTTTAAAGAAATCATTAAAGTCATAGGTTATGAACTTGAAGAGTATTTTTCTCATAAATGGTTTTTTTATGAACTCCATAACTTGTCCTCAAGTTATGGAATGTCAAGAGTCTTTTCATAAAATCCTTATTAAACTCATAAGTTATGGATTCCAAAAGGTTTTGAAAGTTACAAAACTTGCCCTCAAGTTTTGGAATTTGTAAATGTAAAAGTCTAGCTTTTGAAACATTTAATTCCAAACACTAGAATTTTAAAGTTTAAAATTCAACCCTTATACTATTATAATATTATAGATTTAATTTATATATATATATATATATATATATATATATATATATATATATATATATGTGTGTGTATAAGAGTAAAGTCAGTCTTACCGTTAGTAGGCCTCATTCACGAAGCCGGTCTATAAGGGAGCATAAGGTTACTGCCTATAAAATGGCAGTTTAATGGGTGTCCACTCTCACCCACCACTTCCTTTACTGGTGAAGGGTCGTTAGCCGAACGGGTAGGATAGGACTCTAATTCTCCCTTCATTAAAAGTATAATGATAAATATAAAGTAACTAAACACTTATATATTCGCAAATATTAGTTACTTAGGAAAATGTGAATATGGTGCTAACCCATGAAATTGCACTTTGCACCTTGTTAAGTCGTTAGTGCAGCGTGTGTGGTTAACCGGCACACTAATATGGACTGGCAGTGCGTGGCAAAGGGTAGTTTGATGTTAATCATTGATCAATGGAGCGTATGTGGTTAACCGGCACATTGATTAGGTGGTTGTAACATTGGGCGTACCAAGCTAATTTGCATGGTTATTCACATATTGTTTTTCATCCTCGACATCCCAGTCATAAACTTGAAGGGCACAATCGAGATTTAAACATGCCATTAAAAGTTTCAATGAATCTCAAAGGATCTAGGAATTTCAATTCACTTAAAACCTAAAATTCTTTTTCGTTTTTCGTGATGGAAATTGGTAAATCGTCATTTACCTATCTTCAAATATTTTGCAATTGGATTACGGCATCCCTCTTCCCAATTGTAAAATATTGTGTTGGGTCCTAGCCATAATATTTCATTTGCGTGTTATATTAAGGACTTAAATCAACTAACTTGAATTTATCCCATTGTAGATGTCTAGTTCAGACAACTATGGTCTTCGCAAATCCATTGGAACAAGCTTTCCTCTTGAAGATGATGTCCCACGGTTGGATCGTGGAAGTCATACTTCACTTCCTCCACCTCCTCCAATAATTCTTCCAAACCCACAAGTTCAAAGACTTGAAAAATTCAAGGTCACTCAAGCCCTACTTGCAGTGAAACATCAACATAGAAGGCCTGTGTGTACTCACGTCTTGGAGATGAAGTCACATATTGACAAGCTGAGAGTATTGGGTGTCGAAGTCTCAAGGAGGTTGGCTGTTGACTGGGTTCTTCAATCACTTCCTGAGTCATATAGTGTGTTCATTAAAGAATTCTATGTTACAGACCACGACATGACCCATATTGATCTTACCTATTTTCTTGTTGCTGCTGAATCAACAATGATTTGGCGCACTGGAAAAGCAAATTTGATTGGAAGATCTACTCCCCAAACTTCCATGGACATTGACAATGGAAACATTGTAAGTCCAGAAAAGATTTATGTTCCCATGGGAAAGAGAAAGGTTAAGTCTGAGATTGTCCCATGCACCATTCCCAAAGAGTCTATATGTTTCTATTACCAAGAGAAGGGGCATTGGTTGCGAAGCTGCCCTGACTACCTAAAAGATATGAGAAAAGGTAGAATCGAAAAGTTTGACTCTGCTTCAGGTAAGTCTACTGTCTAACTCTATTAAGTTCCTAATTGTTGATTCTTAATACATGATGTGACAAGGTTGCATTTTGATGTTTTGTAGGATCATGCAAAGGGAAAAAAGCTTAAAGGAAGAGTATGCTGAATCTGATCGCGAAGATGGATTTCAATCGCATGGTTCGTAGATCAGATTTTTGAGCTGCTGCTTAGGAGTTACGATAGATTGCTAAGAAATATGTAATAACATAGTTTTCATTTGTAATTGCATTGTAAGGAAAAGTTTTTTCCGCATTTTATAAAAAAATCAAAATTTGTTTTATTTTATTATATCTCCTTGAAATGGCATTTGTGAAAATCGATGTTTCTATGTTTCTATGTTAGCAATATGAAATTTATTCTTTCGTTTGTGGTAGTGTCGAGTATTTGCCAAATAAGGAAAGATTCTCATCACCCAAGTTTCAATTGGACAGAAACTTGGAATCATGCAAGTTGTATTGTATGATGAATGAGAAGGACTAGGGGATCAGGTACACTGGGTGTGCGCTGGTCAAGATCCACCACAAAGATCAATAAGACTATTCGTCATGATTTACTAAAGTTTAGTAAACATGGTTATGCTTAAAAGTTTAAGTATAATTCTGAAACATTGGAAAAGGTTCAATGTATGGCAGAACGAATGAGAAGAATCAAATTAGGCAGAAAGATAAAAGTTTCTCCAATCTGAAAAGATGGGAGAGTACTTTAGTATCATGTTTTATGATCATCTTAATGTTTATGGAAAACCATATCACAATTGATCCTCTAAAGACATCTTAGTGCATTTGTATGGCTAAGAAGAGGAATCGTGAATTGTTGAAATGGTTAAATCAAGAAGACGAGTCATACTTCGTTCCCAAAACAAGTCTTAGAGTCATACTCCAAGATTGTAACCTTGAGTGACATAATCTTAAGAAATGTTTAAAACAATTATCAAATGTTGAGTAAAAGTTTTCTACTCTTGTACATTTGAAATGGGTAAGTTGTGATGTTTTGGATAAAATAAAGACCAACTAAGGCCAATTGTGTGAAGTGTTTGTCTTGATTAGAATCCTCACTAACGCTTGAATATTGGTTTGTCAAGTAATGTTCCTTGACAAAGTGAATCATATATGTCAAGAGGTCAGTGCGAGTCTTAAAGATCTTGACAAGTTTCAAGAACTAATCAAGAATAAACCTATTGTTAAACACTATCACACGACTTGAGGTTTGTGACCTATCGTGTTGACATATTCTTGTTTCTGTGCCCATTCCAGTTAAAGTTGACTGTGCATGTGAGTTCTGAGAGTTCTCAATTGGTTGCATAACAACCTGGAAGCAATGGTAGGCCCTTGTGTTGCCAAGTGGCAAGAAATTAAGATTGAACAAGTTCAGTCCATATGAGTTTGGATTTGTCACTAACCATGTCTTGTGATTATGGTCATGACAAATTCACATGGATAGGAACACACACCCCATAAAATCAAAGTGTCATAAGGTTTCTCTTCGATTCATGAAAATTATTGTGAGGAAACGCTTTCACTAAGTAGATTTTAAGGAGATAGAAATTGTGATATTTGCATTCTCAAATTCAATTATGATTACGACATCCCTCTTCATAATTCGAATTGTGAGAAATGGAAAAGGTCTAAACATTTCAGACTTATGGCTGTAAGTTCTAAAATTGTTAAGACACACATGTGAGCTATCTAAGGAAAGGTGTATGATTTTGAGAAGCCTAGATAAAGTCTTATCGAAGCATCTCGTATTAGAAATCTGAACTTTGGTAATGAACGTCAATAAGTACTGATTTCTAGAAGTCCAATTGATTTCTGAATACATGTCAAAGCTAGTGGGACCATAAGTGTTATGCTAATAATAATTATTATTATGCTAGTGGGAGCATAATTATTATGGAAAGTATTGCAAGTTGACAATGTTAATTATAGAAAATAAAAGTTTCAAGTCGCAAAGTCGTAGGGCTTGAAAAGTTGTTTTGCTATAATTAAGGGAGAGGAATTTATACTTCATTTCAAATCTAAAAGCTTAGATTGTGAGATTTTAATCAAATTTAGTCAAATATATATGAATGTTATGTTGGAATGGTTCAACATAAGGAAATTCTATATATGGAAATGTTAATTGCGTTCTCAAAAATTAATTATGATTACGACATCCCTCTTCATAATCAAAATTATGAGAACATGGCAAATAGAAATATTATAGCAAAAGACTAATTAAGTATCATATCTTTATGTTAGACATTATGAATCGTGTCCCATATGCTTCGGGTATAGGATCGATTCATATGCTATAATATTCTCGTGTTCTAATTTTCCGAATGCCTAGGGTGTTTGGAGGGAAAAAGGAATAGAACCGGATATGACTAAAGTGGTTAAACAACTGTTAAGGACAATCTAAGGTTCGCCAAGGATTGGTCGCTTAAGGACAGTTGGAAGTATAGTAATGGATGAACCATATTGACATTATTATGAATCGACAGGAGTCTATTAATAATGAGTTGTCGTATGGAAAATATGGAATGTTTCCATTTTGGGAGTTGAAGAATAGATGAGAAAGTTAGAAACTTTTATGCAAGAAGGATGTTTAAAGGAATGTACTTTGAATTTGAGACTTCATTTCATGGAATTGTTTTGTAACAATCTCCAATGGAATTTTTTGTAATATCATTGGTCAAGTCTCTGTGACTTTTGGCACCTAGACATTACAAAAGAATCATTGCATGATAGTTTAGAATCTAACACTTTCTAGCAGTGACAAGAATTTGTAATTCTTACACTTGCAATAAGGATTTGGAATTTTGAAATGAGCATCATTGAAATGTTGTTCAATTGATCTATTTCACAAATTAAGGACCATAGACAAACATAGTGTGCATGCTTGGAGCATGGCATAACTATCGTTTAGACAAACATAGTATGCATGCTTGGAGCATGGCATAACTATTGTTTGAATTCAAGTATTAAGTTGATTATTCGAAACATCATACAATGAATGATGAGTAATCAATATGGCTCAAAAGTTTTGGGGCCATATAGGATTAGTATTATTCTTGTGTTTGACTTTGCATGTTTTGACTTCCCAAATAACTAGGTTATTCAAACCATCCACAGTTGATCATACTTTGGAAGTAGGTATTGAGGCAAGACTGTCATGAATGGGTCTGTAGTTTGTCTAGGACAAGGTAGCTGCAGTGTTCATGAGTACTCCAGGAATAAGATTCGAGTATTGGATTCAACCCACGCTCATTTGAATAACTTCATGGATTTTATCAAGAGTGATCATGAGACGATAATATCTTATATTCTTGAAACGGAGACATGTGAGTTGTAATTGCGAGTCAGATGCACATTGACGTATGTAAACGCACCAGTAACTTGGTGTTATAAAACATATCGTTGTGTATAATTCGATGAGTAAGTACAAGCGAGCATTTGGGTCGAAGTTTATCTATTCCTTTTACCCCATGTGGATAAAAGCGATATATGTGGGCCCCTCGATGATTTAGTGATGACATCATGCCTGGACTGATTTGATTCGTTCAATTAGTCAGTCGTCATAAATCGGAAATCGGGAAACAACAGATGGACAGAGAGAATGATTATAATCCATGTCTTAGTCCATATGTTATCAAGAATGGAGGAATATATGATCCCTTATCTAATGGACACGTCATTGACTAGGTCAGAGTTGGACAGCGGCTTTTAAGAGCTACGATTGCTAGTCGGGTTGGAGTCATGCTTGCAATAATTGTTATTAGACTTATCCAAGTGTGAGACTGTTGGATTAGGTGTCTAATCCCATAACTATTATTGGTATGTACTTGACCCGAGAGTAGCATGGTCCATTTGGGTTGCATGACATTGGAACAATTTGGATAGACTTTTGTGAGAAGAGGATATTTATTCTTTATTAATATATTATAAGTTCTAATATATTAATATGAAATCATATTATTTACTTAGTATTGATCAAGAATTAGTTTGGAATTAATTTTGTGATCAAAAGAGACTAATTAAATAAATGGGGAATGATTTGGTAAATCATTCATTCTTATAAAGTGGGCTTATGATCCATAGTTCTTCAAGTTAGGCTAAGCCCATGTGGTGACCCATGGATACTCCATGGAGGTTATAACCCATGGATCATGAGGAATGTGGAAAGTCATGAGTTACATGGTGTAACCCTAATGTGCACACTATATAAGAAACCCCAAGGCTCATGAAATTGGGACTAGTGGTTACCTAGACCTTTTTAAGGGACAAGAAGTGAGGGCTAGCCGATTTTGTGAAGTAAGTGTTCTTCTCTCAAGTTATTCCAATTGTTGGTGGTGTTGTGTGATTCCATTTGAGGTGCAACACTTGGGGCACTAAGTTCTTAAAGGTCCAAGGTTTCCAACTACAAGAAAAGGTATGTTATCTAACTTGTTTTATTACCCAAGTATCAATGTTTTGTATGCTAGTTAGGGTAATACCTTGGAAAGTTCAAGTTTGCATGTATAATAGAGAAAACATAGATCCAAGGTATTTAAGGTTGCATGTACACCTTAGGAGTGTTAGAATGCTCAAAACCCAACACATATTAACAGGGATTGCACTGCTACCACCACCACCACCCAACTACTAGACCTGATTTGCTTCGATTGCAATCAGAGGGGCCATAAGAAGGCCAATTTTGCGAGCATAGCAGTGAGAGGACCAATTGCATCACCTGATCCAACGACTCTAGAAATTACTGATGGCTGCCAGGGCAAGACAGATACACATGTTGTGTGGAGCAGGGATTTTCACTTCATAGCCGAGGAGGCATGCACAACACCTGATGTGGTGACGGGTATGTATCTTCTGCTTATCTATTTATTTATGTTGAGTTTTCTACTTATATTTGTGTGTACTGTTTTAGGATTTTTCGTCGTAAACGGTATCTCTACCTTGGTATTGTTTGATTCGGGGGCTACGCGGTCTTTTGTATCTCTTGCGCTCAACAAGAGTTTTGTTGGTGCTCCGGGGGAGCAGGATTGTCCATTATAGGTTGCGATTGTGGATGATCGATATGTCCGGTATCAAGGGTTTATCGGGGTTGTGTTCTAGAGATGTTCAACGAGCAGTATCCGATGGATTTGGTTCCTATTCCTTTGCGCGGGAACAAGGTTATTGTTGGAATGGAATGGTTGAGCCCAAATGGGGCAGTGATTGAATGCAAGTAAGGCTGTAAACGAACTGAACGTTCGGCGAACCGTTCGTGAACTGTTCGCCGGGAAGTTCCTTTATGTTTGTTTATTTAATAAATGAACGAACATGAACACAAATTCTCGTTCGTTTAGTTAAACGAACGAACATGAACAATGGTTTCGTTCGTTCATTTACGTTCATTTATGTTGTTCATTTATGTTCGTTTGTTTAAGTTTTTTTATTTTCATATATTTTCAATTGTTTTTATTACATTACTATATTATAGTTCGTTTATGTTCATATATGTTCAATTGTGTTTGTTTATCTTTGTTCGTTTATGTTCGTTCGTTTATGTTCGTTTAACATGTTCACGAACATAAATGAATGAACATGAACAAGACAATTTGTTAAACGAACGAACATGAACAAGAAATCTCCGTTCGTTTATCTGTTCCTATTCACTTGTTTGTTCGACTAACTTAAACGAACGAACATGAACAAGCCTTTGTTCGTGTTCAGTCGGTTCATTTACAGCCCTAATTGCGAGCATCAAATGGTACGTATTCGGACCCCAAGTAGGGGAGAGTTGGTGGTTCAGTGAGAGTTTGCTCAGCGTGGGCTGATTCTATGTTCAACAGCTAGGGCTAGACATTATCTTCAGCATGGTTGTTCCGGATATGTTTTCTATGTTATAGATACCTAGGAGAAGGGTAAGGCGATTGTGTATTGTGTTCCGGTTGTTCGGGAATACCCGAATGTATTCCCGGAGGACTTTCCTGGAGTGCCTCCGGAGATGCAGGTGGAGTTTATGATTGACTTGGTTCCCGGTGCGGCTCCGATAGCCAAAGCACCATACCGGTTAGCTCCTCCAGCGATGCAGGAATTGTCTACACAGCTACAAGAGCTGTTAGACAAGGGGTTCATTCGACCGAGCAGTTCGCCATGCGGAGCGCCGATCCTATTTGTGAAGAAGAAGGATGGGTCACATCGGATGTCTATTGACTACCGGGAGTTGAATAAGCTAACGGTGAAGAACCGTTATCTGCTCTCGAGGATTGATGATTGTTTGACCAGCTTCAAGGTCCATCTTCATTTTCCAATATTAATCTACGTTCGGGTTATCATCAGATGAGGGTAAGAGAGGATGATGTGCAGAAGACAACCTTCCGGACTCGTTATGGCCATTACGAGTTTGTGGTGATCCCCTTTCGGCTTACTGATGCTCCAGCCGCGTTCATGGACCTCATAAACCGCGTATGAATGCTGATGCTGGATCGGTCTATGATTGTGTTTATCGATGATATCGTGGTCTATTCTAAGACCCAGGCGCTGCATGAGGAGTATCTGAGGGAGGTATTGGAGACCTTAAGAATGGACAGACTATATGAGAAGTTCTCTAAGTGTGATTTCTGGTTGCACGAGGTGTAATTTCTTGGGCACCTTGTCAACCAAAACGGTATTCTAGTCGATCCGGCCAAGGTCGAGGATGTGATGAGTTGGGAGGTTCTGAGGTCTTTATTTGAGATTCAGAGTTTCCTTGGGTTGGCAGGTTACTACCGGAGGTCCATTCAGGATTTCTGCAAGGTAGCGGTTCCTCTGACTTAGTTGACGAAGATTGTGTGAGGCACAAATTTTGACCCTACCGGAGGGTGTTGAGGATTTTGTAGTTTATTTTGATGCATCGATCACGGGTTTGGGTGCAGTTCTGATGTCGAGGGGTCGTTTTATTGCTTACGCTTCGAGGCAGCTGAAGCCTCATGAGGCGAACTATCCTACGCATGATTTAGAGCTAGGGGATGTGGTGTTCACGCTCAATATTTGGCGACATTACATCTTTGGGGTCCGTTGTACTATTTACACGGATCACATGAGCCTGAGGTATTTGATGGATCAGCCAAATTTAAACATGAGGCAGCGTAGGTGGTTGGAGGTCGTGAATGATTATGGCTATGAGATCCTTTACCATCCAGGGAAGGCCAATGTGGTGGCCGATGCTCTCAGCCACAAGGCGGTTGTGGCTCCGATCAGGGATATCTGTATGAGGATGACAATGACTACTCCATTCTTGGAGTGAATTCGAGAGGCCTAGGTTGAGGCTATAAAGGAAGAGCACCAGAAGAGTGAGCATAATGGATCAGGTGGCTTCCTTCGATTATGATAGTCGGGGGTTATCGACTCTCCATCGGAGAGTGTGGGTTCCTTATTGTGGTGATACGTGTCAGGTTCCGATGGAGGAGGCGCACAAGTCGAGGTTCACTATCTATCCTGGAGCGAAAAAGATGTATAGAGATCTCCGTCCTGAATATTGGTGGCCTTGTATAAAGCAGGATGTAGCTTGGTATGTGGAGAGGTGATTGACTTGCAGGAAGGTCAAGGCCGAACATCAGTGACCTCGTGGCAAGATGCAGCCGTTAGACATTCCCATTTGTAAATGAGAAGAGATTACCATGGATTTCATTACTAAGTTGCCTCGGACAACACGCAGAGTGGATTCGATTTGGGTCATCATAGATCGATTGACCAAGAGCGCTCATTTTATTCCAATTCAGGAGAGTATCTCTGTGGAGAAGTTGGCCGATATATACACCAGGGAGGTTGTGGCATTTCATGGGGTGCAGGTTTCAGTGGTTTCAAACAGGGATGTCCAGTTTACTTCCAGGTTCTAGAAGAGGTTTCATGAGGAGTTGGGTACTTGTCTGCACTTCAGCATAGCTTTCCACCCGCAGACTGACGGACAGAGTGAGCAGACTATCCCGACCATGGAGGATATGCTTCGGGTGTGTGTATTGGATTTTGGTGGGAGTTGGGATACGTATCTCCCTTTGGCGTAGTTTTCGTATAACAATAGTTATCACGCCAGCATTGATCGACCTCCTTTTGAGATGTTCTATGGGAGGAAATGCAGAACCCTGATATGCTGGGGTGAGGTCGATTAGCGAGTCATGGGGAGTACCGAAGTGGTACTCAAGACTACCGGGTTGATTCAGTAGGTTCATAGTAGACTTCTGACAACATAGAGTCGGCAGAAGAGCTATGCCGACAAGTGCCGATCAAACCTAGAGTTCCAGGTTGGGGATATGGTTCTCCTGAAGGTGTCATCTTGGAAAGGTGTCATCCGTTTCAGGAATAAAGGGAAGATGGACCTCATGTACATCGGTCCTTTCAGGGTTTTGGCTCGGGTGGGCCAGGTTGCTTATCGCTTAGATCTTCCCGAGGAGCTTAGTCAGATCTTAGCACGTTTCATGTCTCTCAGCTGCGGAAATGTTTGGTCGATATTTCCGCAGTGGTTCCATTGGAGGATATTCAGGCGGATGATCGCCTGAATTATATCGAGAGACCGGTGGCGATTCTTGATCGGAAGACGAAAGCCTTGAGGAACAAGGTTCTCGAGTTGGTGAAGGTGCATTGGCAGCACTGGAAGGGGTCTGAGTGGACGTGGGAGGCTGAGGATGAGATGATGGAACACTTCCCGGAGTTATTTGGGGCATCGGACGTCGTGTACAAATATTGATTCAAGTGGGGGAGAGTTGTAACACCCGAATCGAGGTATTTTCATGTTTGACCCTTAGTATGATTATACTTTGTAGATTTAGTCCCTAGGGGGCAAATTTGCCATTTATGGAAAACTTATAGTACGTGGGCGTACTCCTCGTACGCGGGGCGTATAAATGTAGGGGAGAAACCCTAAATTTTAAGGTGTGGACCCTATTTAAACAACATTATGAACCTTGGATCTCTCATTTCTCAGCCTCCAAAGCCCTTTGAGTCACATTTCAAAACCCTAGCCCCTTTTGAAGAGATTTGACTCCTCTTGTGTGTGTTTTAGTGTGTTGGTGAGACTTGCAGAAGAAGAACTTGGAAGAAGGAGCCTTGACCAAAGGAAATCTTGTAGATCCAAATTTCTCGCATCATTTACAATTTCATTGATGTATAGCGCTTGGAACTTGCTCCTTGTTTGCTTAGATATACTCTTTATGAAGTTTTTGTCCCATTTTAGTCATATGATGAGATCTAGTGGAATCCTTCCACTACAGAGGTTAGGAGTTGCTTCTCTTGATGTTTCTCAGGTCCTAAGTCAATAAAGTTAGAATCTTGATGGTTATGGATCAACCATGCATGAGTTTAGGTCATTATGGTGAAAGTAGAATGCTAAAAGTGAGGTTTGGGTCATTTTAAGCCATGCAAAGGCTCCAAGTTAATGACTTTTTGGCTTAAGACGTTTGATAAGACTTGGATTTGAAGTTTGGGATTTTGGTTTCAAGTATTTAGCACTTAATGGAAAAGTGCTTAATGGGCATACACGTTGGGCGTAGGTATGTGTACGATGTACGTACGTTGCCCGGTCCCTGATCATGTCTCGCTTAGTAGTACGTTGGGCATACCCAACTCGTACGCATCGCGTACTAGGAATCCTAGTAGAACGATGGGCGAAAGCATGAGTACACCGGGCATACTCATCCGCTGTTGACTTTGGTTGGCTTTCTCAGTTTGGGCCGCTTTTGTGCTGGAAGAGTTTTGGGCCCTTTTGGTCCATTAGCCTTCTGATTTTGGGCCATGGCGAGGCCTTGGGCCTTATTGGAATTAGGCCCATGATGGGTTTTGGGCCCAATTAGGAAGTTGGGACTTAGTGGGTTTTTGGTGCTATTAGATTGGGCCTCAGATTTTAGGCCAAGTTAGGAGGGGGTAAAATGGTCTTTTACCCTGAGTGTTGGACAATTGGACTAGGAATACAGTTTTGGGTTGTAACCCAGTTATTGATTAGATATTACTTGGTGGTGTTAGCGCGAGGATTTTTCCGGATCAGTAGTCCGAGTATTTATCTAAGAGATCCAGCAGTTTGAGGTGAGTTTTCTCACTGTGTTTGGCGGGTCGAAGGCACCAATGCCGTCCCATGGATTAGTATGATTAGGATGCTAGTTGTATGCGTGACTCTTGCATATATGATATTTGACATGTATAACGGGCGGGGCCCAATGCCAGGCGGGGCCTGGTGAGTATATATTATATGTTATTTATCTTTGTGATTTTTGCATGTGTTTATATGATTATATGTATACCGAGCGGGACCTGATGAATGTTATGAGGCGGGACCCATCTCATATTTCTAACAGATCTGTTCTGAGTGGGGCTCAATGTCGGGCGGCGCCCGTTATATGTTTGATATGTATGGTATGTGGTATTTTGGGGAACTAACTAAACTTCATGCTTACGTTTTTCAGTTTATGTTTCAGGTACTTCCGGATCCAAGGGGAAGAGCTCGGGGTGATCGCATCGCACACACCACGTTTTCTCGCATTTTAGTTTACTCTAATGTATTTGGATGTTTTGATCATACTTGATTCTATTATGGTTTTATGGACATCTTTTGAAAGATGGTTTTTATTATTCTAAAAATTGAAATTTTTGGCCTTAATTTTTGGGACTTTACAACTGTGGTTTTCGTTCTCAAGATTTGGCGACATTACCTCTATGGGGTTCATTGTCTATCTACACGGATCACAAGATTCTGAGGTATCTGATGGATCAGCCGAATCTGAACATGAGGCAACATAGATGGTTGGATGAGGTGAAGGATTATGATTGTGAGATCCTTTAACACCCGGGAAAGGCCAACGTAGTGGCAGATGCTCTCAGCCGTAAGGCGGTTACTGCCACGATCAGAGATGTATGTTTGAGAATGACCGTGATTAACCCACTTTTAGACCAAATTCGAGAGGCTCGGGTTGAGGCTATAAAGGAAGAACACCTAAAGAGTGAGTGCATAGTGGGTCAGGTGCACGCAGGTTTTGATGGAGGATGCACACAAGTCGAGGTTCTATATTCATCCCACGGTGACAAAAATGTATAAGATCTCCGGCTTGACTATTGGTGGCCATGTATGAAGCGAGACGTAGCCTAGTATGTGGAGAGGTGCTTGACTTGCAGGAAAGTCAAGTACGAGCATCAACGACCTCACAACAAAATATAGTCGTTGGATGTTCTCGTTTGGAAATGGGAACAGATTACGATGGATTTTATCACAAAGTTTCCACCGACGGCGCACAAAGTGGATTCAATATGGGTCATCATGGATCGTTTGACCAAGAGCGCACGTTTTATTCCGATCCAGGAGAGTACTTCAGCGGAGAAGCTGGCCGACATCTACATTCGTACAAAAACAAAACGGTCCCTCCGTAACCAGTCATCCATAATATCAAACAAATCATTTTGGGAGGTTGTGGCACGACATGGGGTGCCGTTTCGGTGGTTTCTGATAGGGATGCTCGGTTTAATTCTAGGCTCTGGAAGAGATTTCATGAGGATTTGGATACTCGTCTGCATTTCAGCATGACTTTCCACCCTGTAATGCTCTACTTATGAAGTGTATTGACAATTGCTTCTTGTCTCTTTCAATGACTAGCACTGATGATATAGCTTCGCCAGATGTTGCCAAGTACATCTGCAAAGTTTCTCCCAGAAGGGGGCTCACCATGGTCGGGAGTTGGTGCAGTGCTTCTTTCAGATGTTGTAGAGCTTTCTCGGCCTCCGGTGTCCATTTGAATCGGTTTTTGTCGACGCATCCTTTCAAAGTTTGAAAAAGTGGGAGGACTTTCTCGACCGACTTGGCGATAAATCTGCCAAATGCTGTTAATCTTCCATTGATCTCTTGCACTCCCTTGAGGTTGTGAGAGGTTTTTTAGTTGAGGAACTCCTGTATTTTGGCTTGGTTGTGCGATATTCCTTCATTGGTTATTTGATAACCCAGGGAATGGCCTTCTTCCACCTCAAAACTGCATTTTTCTGGGTTGAGTTTCATCTACGCCTTCATCAAGGTTTTAAAAGTTTCCTCGATGTCGTGGAGAAATGCTGATTCATCTTGGCTTTTGACGACCATGTCATCGACGTATACCTCGACATTCCAAAAAATTTGGTCTTCAAGCGTTGGTATGTTGCCCCAATATTCTTGATACCGAATAACATTTTCCGATAGCAGAAAGTGCCACGATCGGTATGAAAGGTCGTTTGCTCCTTAACTTCTCTTTTCATCTGGACTTGATGATAGCCCACGTAGGCGTCGAGGAAGCACTTGAACTGGAATCCTTCCAAGGATCAACCTTTTGATCTATCTCCAGGAGGGGGTAATGATCCATTGTGCTTCTTTACCATCACTGGTTTTCTATCCAGGTAGGAAAAATTGCCTCCTGGAGGATGCCTGCATCCACCAGCTTTTCCACCTCTGTGTTGATTGCCTTGCTTCTAGCACTTGCTTGCCCCCTCTTTTTTTTCTTGATGGGGGTGCTCCCCGGGAGAATATTCAATCTATGTGTAACATCCCAATCTTCAGACCAAATTTTTCATTTAAAAAAAATTAATTGTTTATTCAATTCACCCTTACGAAAAACATAAATAAAACAATTTAAATCAAAACATTTGTGAGAGTATCATCAAAGTTTATCATGTGCATAAATCTCCCATGGATGCGATGCAATCGAGCCGTTCCCCTCCTTTAATATAAGAAAACCTGAAACATTTAAACCACAAACTGTAAACAAAAATCTTAGTGAGTTCCCCAAAATACTACATACAACACAAACAAATAAACACCTATGGCTTATCAGCAACCCTGGAGACTACCCGAAGTCTCAGTGGGAAAACAACACGCCATGTGGATTATCAGCAACCCTGAAGACTAGCTGAAGTCTCAGTGGGCAAACAGCACGCCCTGTGGGTTATCAGCAACCCTAGAGACTACCCGAAGTCTCAGCACACACAATATCACATATCACAGTAATAACAAATAAGGCCAGTTGCTCAGCACATATATACTACAACACATGCAAGTATAGTTAGAAGACTCACCTCACACAGAAGACTGATAAAACTCACACCCAAACTGTCAGAACTAGACTTCGACTATTAATCGCACCAATTAACCTTAATTAGCAATTTAGGTAATTATCCCAACTCAACTAGTCCAAAACTGAGTCTAATCCACAATTTGGGGAAATGACCATTTTGCCCCTCATCAAAAACATGCCCTCACAGTTGACTAAAATTCAAACTTGGTCAAGAAGTCAACAGTCCAAGATAGCTATACAGGTCACCACATCCTGGCCTCTTTGTGCCATGTCGTGGGCATTCCACGACAAAACAGTCAAGCTTCCCCAGTTGCCACGTCATGGCACCCAAATGCCACGTCGTGGGAACTGGGTTCTAACAGCTTAATAGATTTAGCTCTTAATCTGTTAAGCCCTTTCCTTCCACCCTTCCAGAATCCTACCTAAGTTCTAATAGACTCCAAAAATTAGTGCCTTTTTCGGACATGTATTCCCAATACAAGTCTAGATCTTGACCTAGGCCAAAATGAAGAAATATCACTAAAAACCTCATGCTTAGAACTCAAAATAGCACCACACTCCAGATCTGCAACATATCATGGCAAAGGGACCTTAATAATCCATAAACTTGCCAACTTTATGGACTTCATGCATTCTACTCAACCCAACATGAAGAAATATGGATAAAAACTTAGATCTAGCATGCTTGAAAGACAAAAGTAGAAACTTGAGGACTTACAAAGGTCCATAAACATTACAATATGATGAGGAAGAGACTTGCTTGTAGAACCACAACACCTAAGGGCCTTCTTCTTCAATAATAAGCTAAGGAGACAGCAAAAAAGCTCTCAAAGTCAATAATGGGGCTAAGGTTTGGATGTGGTGCTTTCTCTGGGAAAGGAGGCTACCAAAATGAGGCAACCCTGGAAGTTATTGTCCTTAAATAGTGCACCAATTCTGGAATTAGGGTTTCAGCCCAAAACAGTCCCCATGTGGTGGCCACATACTGCCACGTCGTGGGATATCTAAATGATGCGCGGCCGAACCGGGTATCGTCATGTCGTGGCGATGCGTCCACCACGTTGTGGCCTTACAATTGCACAAAATAAAATTCAAAACATCCCATGAAGATTCGGGTGTTACAATTTTCCACCACTTGAATCAGACTTCGTCCTCGAAGTTATTCCCTACTACTTCCCCTACCAAACCAGTCGATCCCAACTAAATCCTAGTTAAGGCTGAGAAATCATCTCACATCGAAGATCGTTCACTAATACTGCTATCAAAGCCCAACCTTAGCAGAATCACATACCCCCACGAAGAACGAACCTTAATATTTTGCCCTTAGTTAATAAAAGAATAACCAACTGTTCCGCCTGTGAACTGGAAACCCTGTGCAAGTTATGACTTCTAAAAGGATAGAACCATTCCAAACCGCTCCCATAATGACTCAACTCCGTAACCCGAACCAAACAAACAAATCAGATATAACTACTTCACTTTTATCCTAAAAAAACCCCGACCATCCACCCATGCCTAAAATCCTACTTCGAATACCAAATCAACTCCCAACTTTAAGAGTCGAACCGATAAAGGTTGTCCTAACCCATTTGCCAATATGACTGCATCAGTCATTCAATGCAAATAAAAGACAACACAGTCAACCAACACGAATGCTCACCAAGACCGGTTCACTCCAAGTGATTGCTACAAATTGAACTGTAACCTCATATCACATTCGGTCCCAACCCAGCCTACGATCTACCCAAGTATTACAAATGTTGTGGCCCATTCACAACCCTTCACCCAATCCTGTGATGATCTAAATCATCCTAAAGAATGCTACGAGCCAAGTAGTAGACTTCCATCACTGCCACAACCGCCTACAAACCTAGTGAATGCTACGACTGCTCCACAGTCTTACAACACCTCCACAACTGCCTACCAACCTACTGAATGCTACGACTTCTCTGCAGTCTTACAACACTATCACAACTTCTTACCAACCGAGTGAATGCTTCGACTCCTCCGCAATCTTACAACACCCTCACAAATGACTACCAACCTAGTGAATGCTACAGCTGCTTTGTAGTCTTACAACACTTTCACAAATTACTACCAACCTAGTGAATGCTATAGCTGCTCCGCAGTCTTACAATACTTTCATAACTTCCTACCAACCTAGTGAATGATACGCATGCTCTGCAGTCTTACAACCCCTTCACAACTGCCTACTTACCTCGTGAATGCTATGGCTGCTCCGCAGTCTTACAACACCTTCACAACGGCCTACCAACCTAGTGAATGGTATGACTGCTCTGTAGTCTTACAACACCTTCACAACTGCCTACCGACCTAGTAAACGCTACAGCTGCTCTGCAGTCTTTCAACACCTTCACAACTTCCTACTAACCAAGTTAATCATATGGCTGCTCCGCAGTCTCACAACACTTTTACAACTTCCTACCAACGTAATGAATGTTATGGATGCTCCGTAGTCTTACAACACTTGCACAACTGCTTACCAATCTAGTGAATGCTACGGCTGCTCCGCAGTCATACAATACCTTCACAAATGCCTACCCGAAATCACTACAAGCCGAAACCCCATCCTACTGGACTCTATCAAGTGTTCGGGTCATGATTCAAACCCTAGAGCCTTCATCATATAAGAACATGCAGAGAGGTCCTAACATAACCCTCGACCTGAACCTATCCATGAATCCATAATGCGACACTACTGATGCTTCATGCCCTCGAACGAGGTAATTTGAATCCGTAACATTGCTCCGCTACTTACCACTGACCAAGAACATTATTCCTTGCTTAAACCCTGACCCTATCGCAACCGGAACTGGCCCTCTATGTTAGGAACCGGACCGGGTACACGCAGCGGAAACACACTATCACACACACACAAACTCACGAAAATAAAGCAAGAAGAACACAAGGATTTTACGTGGTTCGGATTCGGTGCAAATCCTACGTCCACGGGCTGCAACTAGAGAATTTTATTAAAACTCACAAGATTACAATTGGCTTGACACTCTACACTTGATGTTCTCTCAAGTTTTTGCACACAAAATATGCAAAACATACATGCATATATATAGGTATATTTGTGAGCCGCAATATGCACAAGATTGCCGCAAAGATTGACTTTGAAAATTTTGCCATTCACATTAGCCGTCCAACAAATATTAAATAATTGTCCACCGACCATTTGAATATTTAATTCAAACGTTTGCCGACAACAATTGAATAATTCAATTGTTAAATGTAATGTTACATTTATGGCCCTTGAACTCTTAGGAACTTGTCAATTTGTTCAAAACTCCATAAATCTTAACACTCTAGTTGTCTTAGGATAGTACCATGTTAACTGGCCTTCCCAATAAATCCTTAGTAAAACAATATCTTATGCGCACCACTTAATCAGCCGGTCAAGGCCACGCCGGCCTAATGGTATCTTGCTCCACACTCACAACCTAACCTATATTGGTTTATTCCTAACTGCAAGGAACTCTGTTGCTCCCTCAGGAGATACCGATCCAAATCCCCGACATGGGTACATATTCTAAAATGGCTCACACTTGGAATTATCTCCGGTGGTCCCAAGTGATTATCCCCCCCCCCACCACTTGGATTCAACTATTCTTTGATAACCTAAATTCCAATGGATTACTGAGTCATGGCACAATCTCGCTACTCAACCACCACCAAACCGAGCTTACAGGACTAAGATCCCTTGACCAAACAATATCAGGTGCCCACACCCCAAACCAGATTAAGCACTTTACTACTCTCGACGAATGATTGTCGTATCCAAAGCACCTTCCCTTGATACAATTTCACATCCTTTTTCAATACCAACTGACGACAAGGAACTCATAGACCCACAATTGGAATATACAGATCGTCAATTCAATGATCTACTTACTACCGAATCAAACTCGAGTCTGTTATAAACAATAATTCCATAATCTTGCAATTTAAGGCAACCGCACCCAAAAGCCAAGATTTACCATAAACAGAACTTGATGATAGGTTGTTACGTCCATTGACGTCCAACTTATACAACCCGAAACCTTTTGAAACATCCCATATATTGACGAAGAAACAACCAACAATCGAGAATGCATCGACAACAACCCAGTAATCGAATATTCTACTAGATAAAACCCATGCGGAACTACCCATACTAACTATGAAGTTGATTGATAGATCAACTGTTTCTTATCCTAGACTATAGGTAGCAACCTATTCCTCGCCCTGACAAATCCTTCATCAACCAATACTCAACCTGAGTGACCCAAACGCCTCATGCTCTGTTCATTAGCATCCCCGAAAGGGACCACTGGCTACAACGAGCACCATGACCAGCAGCTTCCTGCCGCGAAGACCACTCATGTATTCCTGAGCAAATACATTAGATTTCAACTTGCTCTACACCCTTGTCTTGACCACATCTTGAACCAAATTCCCGCATACCCAAACCGCAGATCCCTATAACCCATTCTTCTGAAACCATAAACTTGTACAAATCGATGATCTTCCAAGTAGAATACCCATTTCTCCCCTACTTAGGGTTCGAAATATCACCAACTGACGTGCAAACAAATCACACTTTAAACTGGTTCAACCATGTACATACCATCCCTGACCCTTGGAATGTATAACACAACGCAAGATGATCTTCTACATAAAGACCAAGCAAACTTAAAGACATTCTGAATCTCAGATGGAGACCTCAGAAACTTCCCACTTATAACCGCCTTTTCCATCAAGAATCCCATGAAGATGCACATGCAATAACACTGATAGTCCATTCATAGCACCAATTCTCTATCCAGGAACATATGGACTACCATAAACTTCGCCTCTGAATCCCTAACCATCACTTCATCGTGAGAATCAATCATAAAAACGACATGCATCATCCTTAAAGTCGAGATACCAAACAGGCAATGAAAGTTGTCGTTCCCGATTCACTTCTACTGATCATCTGGAACAACTGGCTACGACATGCTCTAACTGAACTAAAAAAAGGCATTCCCTTGTTCTTATCTTGTACAGTCTCTACGAATATGACTCTCTCTCCACATATGAAATATTTCTAAGCGATTAAACCACAAGAATCCTCTTATGTATTTCTACCCTTGCCGCAAATACCGCAACCATCTAGTTCCCCTACTGGGTCTTGCTCCAAATTCTGAAATCATATGCTCGCTATCTCTTTTCCCCAGCACATAAAACTAGAAGAACAGAATCCCCGTCATAGAAAATGACGTCATAAGCCATCGGCCAATCACTCAATATCAGGTTGAAATCCTCAAGCCTCTCATCCCGATCGCTCCCATCTTGAGTCCCGCGACTTAGACTGACACTACCTCGAGCAAGTCCCTAAGACCTCATAATCAACTAACTCATCTAGATCTGCAACTTTCAATCCCAACAAACATGGCCACTAAGGCCCAAACAATCACCAGACCCATCTTCATCTTGGATAGCCATTACCGAAAGGCTGATAAATACCAAAATGCTGCAACAGAGTAACGGTGTCAAACCATGCTCCTACCCTTAGCCAACTCCTTAGAATTTCCGATACTTTCCTTGATTCAAGTACGGATCATGTGCTTTCAGTAGTACAGGCCCGATACTACCTTCCACGCTTATTTGTACTTTCCTCAGAATCATCATGAGTCCTCTAAGTCACTTCATGATAATGATACTTTCCATAATCTGCTAAACAAAACACCACTCGCACTAAAGTACTTCCTAGGCTCTCCTAGGATTCCCACCTCACCCTGCCATCAGCTGCTGAAAGACACCTATCAATGTCAGCTAACTACTTCATGAATACAACTACACGCAACAAAACCTAAATAATCCTTCAACTGAAAGACCCAACCCTATAATGGTTAGACTCAGACGAGAGATGCATAATATGGCCAGATCAATCACTCTGAGATTATTTAACCTTTGAAACATGTAACTTGACATATTCATGCAATAATTAACTTACATCAATATAAGTCCTACAAAGCACAAAGCAAGCAACATTCGAGCATCTAGAACTAAAACCATTGCATAATCAAGCAGTCCTAACTCAGAAGCTCCTAATGATCTCTACTCACTAGCATGCATCACTATCAGCTCACACAACATGCATAAAAAATCTCTCCTAATCTGGCATCCTACCACGCAACACTAAGCAAATCCTGAGCCCTAATCTAGCATGCATTTCACATATACTCATATCAAACATCAATCATAAAACACGTATAGGTATATTTGGAATTACTTACTTAAGATCGCCTGATTGCACGCATCACACCCCTTTTATCTTAAAAAACCTTTTTATAAAATCATTTTCTTTTAGAAAATTTTACTAATTCCAATGTTTGAGTTCAGGAAAACTCGAGAGTGTGCCCGAATCCCTCAAACTAAGGCTCAGATAATAAATTGTAACATCCCAATCTTCAGATCAAATTTTTCATTTAAAAAAATTAAATGTTTGTTCAATTCGCACTTAAGAAAAAATTAGATAAAACAATTTTACTCAAAACATTTATCAAAGTATCGTCAAAGATTATCATGTGCACAAATTACCCATGGATGCGATGCAATCGAGCCGTGCCCCTCCTTTAATATAATAAAATCTGAAACATTTAAACCACAAACTATAAGCACAAAGCTTAGTGATTTCCCCAAAATATCGCATACAACATAAAACAAATAAACAGCTATAGATTATCAGCAACCCTGGAGACTACCCGAAGTGTTAATGGGAAAATAGCACGCCTTGTGGCTTATCAACAACCCTAAAGACTACCCGAAGTCTCAGTGGGCAAACAACACACCCTGTGGGTTATCACCAATCCGGGAGACTACTTGAAGTCTTAGCACACACAGTATCACATATCATAGTAACAACAAATAAGACCAGTTGGTCAGCACATATATACTACTACACAGTAAAGTAAAGTGAGAAGACACACCTCGCACGGAAGACTAATAAAACTCACACCCGAACTGCCGGAACTAGACTCTGCCTATTAATCACACAAATTAACCTTAATTAGCAATTTAGGTATTTATCCCAACTCAACTAGTCCAAAACTGAGTCTAATCGACAATTTGGGAAAAAGTCCATTTTGCCCCTCATCAAAACCATACCCTCATAGTTGACCAAAATTCAAACTTGGTCAAGAATTCAACGATCCATGACAGCTGGACAGGTCACCACGTCGTGGGCATTCCACGACAAAACAGTCAGGCTTCCCCAGTCACCATGTCGTGGCACCGAAACGCCACGTCGTGGGAACTGGGTTCCAACAACATAACAGATTTAGCTCTTAATTTGTTAAGCCCTTTCCTTCGAACCTTTGAGAATCCTTCCGAAGGTCTAATACACTCCAAAGATCAGTGATTTTTTCATACATGTATACCTAATACAAGTCTAGATCTCAACTTAGGCCAAAATGAAAAAAATATCGCTAAAAACCTCTTGATTGGAACTCAAAATTGCATCAAACTCCAGATTTGCAACATACGATGGAAAAAGGACCTTAACAATGCATAAAGTTGCCAACTTTGCGGACTCCATGCATTCTACTCAACCCAACATGAAGAAATATGGACAAATATTTAGATCTCACATGATTGAAAGAGAAAGCTAGGAACTTGAGGACTTACAAAGGTCCAGAAACAATACAATATGATGAGGAAGAGACTTGCTTGCGAAAACACAACACCAAAGGGCCTTCTTCTTTAATAATAAGCTAAGGATACACCAAAGAAGCTCTTAAAGTCAATAATGGAGCTAGGGTTTGGATGGGGTGCTTTCTCTAGGAAAGGAGGCTGCCAAAATGAGGCAACCCTACAAATTAGTGCCCTTAAGTAGGGCACCAATCCCGAAATTATGGTTTAGGCCCAAAACAGTCCCCATGTCGTGGCCACATACTGCCATGTCGTGGGAATTCTAAATGATGTGCGGCCCAACCGGGTATCGTCATGTCGTGGTGATGCTTCCACCACGTTGTGGCTTTACAATTGCACAAATTAAAATTAAAAACATCCCATGAAGATCCAGGTGTTACACTATGCTCAATGAACCTGTGATCGACCCCTGTCAAAGCAGTAGGTTGCCATACGAATACCTTGGAGTGACACTTCAAGAGGGATACTAGCATTAGCTTTGCCTCTTCCGATAGCTTTCTTCTTCCGATAGGTTGGCACCTATTCTGGTGCAACAATGGGTTGATGGCAATGATATGCTCGTGGGTTAATGGCAACTATTGCAGCTGACCCAACGTGTGTGATAAATTTGAAAATACCATGGATTATTTATGGTATGGCCTGCAGCTGGAAAAATGTTGATCTCCCGAGCAAGATGTTGTGCTCTGTTGGGAGGCGCATCACTGAGAATTCGATCATTCGTGTGATCTTATCCCTCCCATCATGACTGACCAAGGTGACCAGTAGATATATGGTACCCAATGGCCATAGTTTATGCCCTGTGAAGCCTATCAATGGTCCTAGTGTAGGAGGCTTTAGTCCCTCCTTCTAGGAGGTGAGCAACTACCTAAAGAAATGTTTGTACAATATGTTTGTATTGCTACCAATGTCTATGTAGACATGGTGAACTTGTGTCTGGCGTATGTAAGCACTGGTCAAGAGCGGATCCCTACGACCCCAGTTTGGCAGCCTTGGGTCATCTATCAAGAATTTGATGTTTAGTATGTTACCAGATCATACCTTTGTGTCATCCTTTGCTTTGTGGGGCTCGTCTCTTTTGCGGGGCCTGGAGATGGTGAAGATGTCACTTTTTTTCTCTGGGCATTTGCATGCGTCTTTTTGAGTTCGGGCATTCTTCTGATCGCTTTCGAACGTGGATCTTAGTTCCTCTGCGATATTAGAGAGGTCGCCATTCAGTTGCTTTTCAATAATATCTTTCTTCAGCACCTTGCACTCGCAAGTATCGTAAGTTTTTCGCTTGTGAAACTCCCAATACTTTCCCTTTTCTTTGTCCATCTTCAAAGGACTTTTCTCGATGGCATGGACATCGGTTCGGTGGCCTCGATGTTCGTCTTTTCCAAATGGACGATATCTCCAGGATGGGTGTCGCGAGTGTCGGTTGAGTTTGCCATGGCCATCGTCCTGGCGCTCTTGATGACCAATGTTGGGGCGAGAGACTGCTTCTTCCTGTTTTATGTATGCATTGGTTATATGTGCATAATTAACTGTATATTTAATGCATAGTTTTTATACTTTTAGCTATAAATATGTTTAAAATGGAACAAAAGGTACTTAATATGTTTAAATTATGTTTTTTAGTTGTGAAGACTTCCTCGGGACAAAAAGCAAGCATACGAGGAGTTGGAAGCAGGAAACGGGAACTAAAACGGAGAAAAGAAGAAAGAAGATTGAAGACCAGGTCATGGTGGGTCAACTACGACGTGGATATTAGAAAAATCTCAACCCTGATGTTGACGTGGCAAACACGAGAAAGACTCGAAGACCATGTCGTGGTGGCAGTCAACCACGACGTGGTGACCAAATTTCCACAAATATAAAATCCCGAACATTAGGTAAAACTGAGAGGAAGCATTCAATTATCTGAGGTTATTTGCAACTAATAAACCCTTAGAAACCCAGAGGAAGTCAAAATGCAAGAGATCTCAAGGATTAAAGAAGATTTAGAAGATATTCAACATTGATCTAGTTGGTTTGCTATTTAAACTTTTGTCTAGCTTATTTTATTTAGATCTAATGTGTTTTTCTCCTACAATGAGAAGCTAATCACCTTTTACTTTTATTTGGTGAAGATTCGCTTGATACTTATATGTTGATTTCAATTGTTGGATGATTATTATTGATTTACTTGTGTTTGATATATAGAAACCCTAGCATGTTTTAGTTCTAGTCTATATTGCTTAGATTTTGTGTGTTAATTGACCATAATAATTGCATTAATCTATCTCCTAATTGTTTATGACCATGAAATAGTTAGAGCTAGGATTGATCACATCTTAGTTAAAAGTGATTAAAGCTAGTAACTTTAACTGTGTTAGAGAGCGTAATTAGTATTAATTTGTGCTTGTTTGCTCAACTTGACCATGGAAGAGTAACTAATATCATTCATTATCCAATTGTGCTATTGTCTATTTAGTGTTTAAATTAAGCATGACCATTACCTTGTCATCCATAAATTGAGAGGCCTAGTAATTTGACCATAAGAGCTAGATAATTGGTAATCAATATAATCTATCCACTAGAAGTCAACCATAGGAGAAAGTGAAAATTGATCTAGACAGAAGTATTCTTTTAATTCTTGAAATTGCTTTGTTTTTGTTGCTTGTTTGTTTACTAGTTGATATTAAGTTATTATGATCTTCAAAAAGAAGTAACCTCCCCCCCCCCCCAATGAAAGTTTGTTTTATAGTTCAATTAGAAGTAGTTAATTTATTAAATTGAATTCTGTTCCCTATGATCGACACTCGACATACCTGAGATACACTATAAATTGACTAGGTACACTGCCTATAAGTGTATAGCTAGTAAAAGTTTGTTAGGTTATAAATTTAAAACTATGTAGGTACTTTGTGCACGTATCAAGTTTTTGGCGTCGTCGCCTGGTAACAGCTTATTTGAATTATATTTTAATTGCTTTTAGTTATTCGGTCCTTTTTGTGGGGTAAAAACCACAAAAATTTACATTGGTTGCATTTGTTAAAGTTGTTTTTCTTTCTGAGACGCAACCACATCGTGGTTCACCACGTCGTGGTCTCGCTTCAGTTAATTGTTAGTTTAGTGATTTTTATTCATTTTACATGTTTTTGTTTTTTTTTTTGTTTTGTTTCAGTAATATATGACCCGAGGAACTAAAACACCTATTGTTCCTTCACTAGAAGATCCGAAATCTGCTTTCCACAAGAAGGGAGGATCGAGCAATACTTTCAAATCCGAAAAATTCGAATTTTTTGAAAGGACGCCGAATAAGAAAGGAATTAGATACGAACCAGAATCATCTACCGAAGAAAGTTCAGATGATTTAGAGCTAAAAATTGAAGAAGACGAGATGACAGATATCGCGAGAATGACGATGGGAAACTATAAGAAATGGATCTAAGAAAATAATTGACCAATCTTAGTTCCACCCGAGATACCACCTGAGAGAAGTTTTGAGCTCAAAGGACACATTCTATCCATGCTCAAGGACATACCTTTCGCTGGGAAAAAGTACGAAGATGCTTTCAAGCACATTGATGAGATCAAAGACATTGCCAACTATTTTCATGTTCCTAATGTGCCAAGAGAATCCGTGCTACTAAGGATGCTTCCGGTCACTTTTACCGGTGAAGCAAAAGTTTGGTTGAAATCTCCTGCACTCGGATCCATAACTACTTGGGACACCCTAAGTGAAGCTTCTATTGAACAATTTAGTCCACCTTCCACGATCTCAAAACTCAAAAAAAAGATAGCTAATTTTCAACAAGAGGTTGGAGAGTCTCTATATGAAGCATGGGAGGGGTACAAAGGATTGATTAGAAGTTGCCCTCAACATGATTTGGATGTCCAACAAGAAGTGTCTACTTTCTATGATGGAGTGAATGTATAACTAGACAACTTCTTGACTCCCAAGGGCAATGACAAATAAGGATTCAAATGCTATTAAAGGGTCGATTGAAGAGTTTGCAAAGCACTCACGATAGTGCCATAATCCAAGAGAGGATGTTACTAGAGAAAAAGGGGATGGAGGAAACGAGAACTTGGCTGCAATCATAGCTAAACTCAACTCTATGGATAGGCAAATGACAAAGTTGGATCAATCCATTCACGCCATAAGAGTTGGTTGTGATAATTTTAGTGGCCCACATTTGACAAAGGATTGTGATTTAGATCAAAATGGGAATCGCAAGGCACAAGTGATTTTTTCGAATGGTGACAAGTATGATGAAGATTGGAGCAAGCCTAAGAAGGAATTGTTTCAATATGAAGAGTACAAGAAACAGAAAGATGAGAAGTTTAGACAAACCGGTCAGGGTTTCTACCAAAAGGACAACCACAAACCGAAAAGACGATAGATTTCGAGTCGATACTTCAATGATTTATGGAAGCACATGAAAAGAGACATGATACAAATGATGCTAATGTACGAAATCATCAAGCTTCCATCAAAACAATAGAGACACAACTTGGGCAACTTACTACACTTGTCAATGAATGATTACCACCTCGAAATCAAGACCCAAAAGCACAACCTCATGTAATGGCGATCTACACCGAAGAAGAGGTTCATTCTGAGCCATTTGTGACCCATGAAGCAGCCACAAATACAGCCCAATTTGAGTTTGGATGAAGAGAATCCAGGATCCAAAAGAACAAAATATGGGACGTGCTCTGATGATTCACCACGTGGTGGTGAGATGACCACGTCGTGGTCACGAGATGAAGAAAAATTTGATCTTCTTAATTCATATCAACCTAGTTTAGCATTCCCATCTCGTGCAATCAAACATTCTCTGGAGCCCAAACAAAGAAAACTTATGGAACAAGTGCTCACACTCTCAATCAACGCCCCATTTCTCAAATCGATGGATAAACTTCCAAAGTTCGCAAAAGTTCTAATGAGTAATAGAAAGGAGTTGGAAAAGGCCTCAAAAATTGTTCTAAATGAGTTGTGCTCAGCTGCAATTATCAAAGGATTACCAATCAAGATGGGAGATCCATGACAACTCACATTGCCTTGTGAATTTGGCAACTCGACTTCTATTAAGGCTCTAGCCGATTCGGGGGCAAGCATTAATCTCATGCCCTACTCTTTCTATCAAAAGCTTGGATTACCAAAGCTCCAAGATACAAGAATGACCATTCGGATGGCGGATCACTCAACTACATAACCACGAGGTATAATTTAAGACTTACTAGTTAAACTTGGGAAATTTGTTTTGCCAGTAGACTTTGTGGTTCTCGACATGAAGGAAGATGAAGACCTTCCAATTATTTTGGGAAGACCATATTTAAGTACCGCACGAGCATTAGTGGACATCCATGACTCAAAAATCACACTTCGTGTGGATAATTATGCTATTACTTTTGAGATGAGTCATAGAGTGAATCATGAAGAACCTAAAGATGAAGTGTCAAAAAATGGATGCTATGGAATAAGAATATGATGAGCTAGTTGCAATTGAGAAGATGATGGAAGAAGAACTTAAGGTTTGGAAGGATCCCAACGTTGAAAAAGTCAAACGTTCGAAGCCAAGAGTCTCGATTCCCATGCAATTTGAGGTGATTTCTTATACTACACCTAATGTTCAAGTGGAAGAAGAAATTGATGAAATAGATGATCACTTGTATGAAGAAGTGGAAATAATTGGAGAAGACATGGGTGGAAAAATAGAAGAGACAACTTTGGTCAAAATGGAGGTAGAAGAGGAAGGTCCTAAGGAAGAAAAAACAAGGTGAAGAAAGAAAAGAGGAAAGGTAAAGGGGTGAAGTACAAGTATGAGGAAGATGCCAAAAAGAAGAAGGAGAATTCGAAGAAAGCTTAAAAGAGAAGAGTTTAAGTTTACAAGAGGAAATGCAAGGAGCAAAAGGATCAAAGGGAGATCCCACTCCCAACTTCAACAACATAGAGTGTGAAGGAGTCCGGCTCACGACTCCTCAAAAAGAAGCTCTTCTTGGGAGGCAACCCGATTTTTAGAGTTTGCATTTTTTTAGTTTTATTTTGGTTTAGTTTTTATTTTTAGTCTAACCAATTGATCATGCGTTTTCTCTAGTTTTCTAAATTTGTTTTGTAGTGTTAAAAAGAAAAGGGCGTGAAGCGGTAAAGAAGCTTAATAGATAAAGAAGCGGTGTAATTTTGAAGATCACAATTGAAGACCTTTTTCTTAGATAAGTGTGGGGTTCCCATATAATAAAGATAAGAGCATTTTGAAGAATATTAATTGAAAAAAAGAAGATTGGGAATGGTCCTAACTGTTACGAAGAGTCGATGCCTTGTTATCTGAGAAGGAACCACGACGTGGACATCAAAAACACGTTGTGGCTAAAGTTTTTATCACGACCATATTCGACTAAACCATGTCGTGGCCATTTACACCACGTCGTGAAAATTTTATTTTGCTCGACCATTCACGACTTCCAGCTTTACATCATGTCATGGCGGTGCTTTCCCATGATGTGGCAACAGTTCAACACACTTTTGAAGAATGATTATTTGATTTATTCCGATCCAACACATTTGCATGCACAAGAAGAAGGTTCAGAATTACTGTTTCCAGCAAATATTACGATAAGGCCAAGCTTTCCACACACTTTCAGAATTTTATCTCGCCACTACTACCCAAGGGGAGTCTGTTCCAATTCTTCCTATTTAATTTATATGTTCTTTATTGTTTTAGTATGCAATGGGGAGATTGCATCATTTAAGTGTGGGTTAGGGGGTTGAATATAGGAAGGCAAGCCTTCTGATAAAAAATTGAAAAAATGACTAGGATTTTTAAAAAATTATTAGAACGATTTGAAACAATAATCAAAAATTGAATCTAGTCAAATAAAATTGTTATGTTGAGACCTAGGTTGCTAGTGTTGTGTGGGACGATCCAATGCGAGTTTCAATGTTTATTTGAGCCAATATGTTATAGTGTATTTGTGTCTTCCCTATCCTAGTGAAATCATGGAACAAAAACACGACCTTTCTTAGTTTGACGGTCGCAATGTTTTTAGCATCGTGTACCATAAATATATCCAGGAGAGCTTATGTAGTCATTGCATCTTAGACTAATACCTCTAACCAATAAGGGTTGAAGTTAAGTTCCCTTTGCGTGAAAAAAAGTGAGAAAGAAAAAAAAAAGTGAAAAAGTTGTGAAAAAAGAAAAAAATAGAAAAAGTAGAAAAAAATGTTGCAAAAGTTTGGGAATAGGAGTCTATAAAGCTATGAAGATCAAGAAATATCGTGAAGAATAGTTCCAAATTATCGAAGACTCAAGAATAAGGAAAAATGTGCCAAGTTATTTTATATTGTTTTTTATTTTCTAGGTTATTTTTCCATATGTATGCTTGGGGGTTTAACCAAAAACACTTTGAGGTTAAGAAAATTTTATGGGGATGGATTCAGAGTGATGCATAAAATGAGCGTTGTTCAAAAGAAGTGGGCAAGTGTTTATGAAGATTGTGAGTATTTAGGATTGGGAAAGTTCTTTGGAAAAATTAGACACAAATACATGTATTGCGGTCTTGGAGTAATGGAGAGGCCCAAAATGGATTGTATTGTGCGATGTTGGTAGCTAAAGTCTTGATATGATGATAATAAAATCAGTTTTGCTTGGGGGCAAGCAAAGAACAAGCATGAGGTATTTTGATACGTACATAATTAACTATATATTTAATGCATATTTCTTATACTTTTAGCTATAAATATGTTTATTATGGAACAAAAGGTACTTAATATGTTTACCTTATGTTTTGTAGCTGTGATGACTTGCTCAGAACAAAAAGGAAGCAGACGAGGAGCCGGAAGCAGGAAACGGGAGCTAAAACGAAGAAAAGAAGAAAGAAGACCGAAGACCACATCGTAGTGTCACAACCGCGATGTGGCAATTGGAATAATCTCGTCCCTGATGTTGACATGGAAAACACGGGAAAAACTCGAAGACCACATCGTGGTGGCGGTCAACCACGACATGGTGACCAGATTTCCACAAATATAAAATCCGGATATTAGGTCGAGATTGACAGGATGTATTCAGTTCTCTGAGGTTATTTGCAACTAATATACCCTTAGAAACCCAGAGGAAGTCAGAATTCAAGAGAGCTCAAGGATTAAAGCAGATTTAGAAGATATTCAACATTGATCTAGTTGGTTTTCTATTTAAACTTATGTCTAGCTTATTTTATTTAGATCTAATGTGTTTTTCTGTTACATAGAGAGGCTAATCACCTTTTACTTCTGTTTGGTGAAGATTAGCTTGATACTTATGTGTTGATTTCAATTGTTGGATGATTATTATTGATTTACTTGTGTTTGATATATAGAACCCTAGCATGTTTTAGTTCTAGTCTATATTGCTTAGATTTTGTGTGTTAATTGACCATACTAATTTCATGAATCTACATCCTAATTGTTTATGACCATTAAATAGTTAGAGCTAGAATTAATCACATCTTAGTTAAAAGTAATAAAAGCTAGTAACTTTAACTATGTTAGAGAGCATAGTTAGTATTAATTTGTGCTTGGTTGCTCAACTTGACCATGGAATAGTAACTAATATCATTCATAATCCAATTGTGCTATTGTCTATTTAATGTTTAACTTGAGCATGACCATTGCCTTGTCATCCATAAATTGACAGGCCTAGCAATTTGACCATAAGAGCTAGATAATTTGTAATCAATATAATATATCCACTAGCAATCAACCATGTGAGAAAGTGAAATCGGATCTAGACAGAAGTATTCTTTTAATTCTTGAAGTTGCTTTGTTTTCATTGCTTGTTTTTTTGCTAGTTGATATTAAGTTATTCTGATCTTGAAAAATCAGTACCCCCCCCCCCCGCCCAAATCAAAGTTTGTTTTATAGTTTAATTAGAAGTGGTTAATTTATTAAATTAAATTTCAATCCCTGTGATCGACACCCAACTTACCTGAGCTACACTATAAACTGACTAGGTACACTGGATATATGTGCATACCTAGTAAAAGTTTGTTAGGTTATAAATTTAAAAGTAAGTAGGAACTTTGTGCATGCATCAATTGGCAACAACCTTTAGATTGGCTTCTTTTCTCTCTTCACCTTCAATCTGTCTAAGATATTTATCGACTGTGTACTTACGCTCGTCCATCGACTGAGGCACCATCCCCTGCATCTTCTTCGATAGAGAGCCGAGGAGTAGACCTTGGGCGAAAGCGCCAGTTACAAGGAATTCCTCATGACTCGGGATGTTTAGTGTTTCCATAGTGAATCTTTCATAGTATGCCGTTATCGACTCTCCCTCCTTTTGTTTGCATGCCATTATTCAATTCGCATCTTCCTTGTCCTTACTTAGCTGCATGAAATTGTTGAGAAAGACGTATCGTAACATCTCGAAACTCAATATTCTACCAGGTTGCAGCGCCTTGAACCATTTGTCTGCGTTTCCCGATAGCGTAACAGGGAAATACGTGCATGTGAACTACTTGTCCATCCTCAACGACGTCATCGTCTACTCATAAGTGTGGATATGTTCGTATGGATCGGTGGTACCATCATACTTTGGAATATTGGGTATCATCGCCGAGTGTGAGATCTCATATTGCAAGAGCTCCAGGCAAAAAGCAGAGCTAGTGCTTCTTACAGGATTTTCCACATGTGAATATGGAAAACCACCGTACATCATCAATTGTTAGGCGTAATACAAGTTATACGCTTATTTGTACATTGCTGCTTGTGATATGTACGATTATTGCTATGAGCTTGATTGCATGCTTTGCTGCAGCTGTGAAGTATGTCGTCCCAAAGATAGCAGTTATATTATCTTTAACGCATTCCTAGTGGGATACGTTATTGTTGGATTAGGTGTCTATGCCCATAACTATAATTGGTATGTACTTGACCCTAGAGTAGCATGGTCCATTTCGGGTTGCCTTCAACAGGATAATTTGATAGGATGGATATTTGAGTAAGAGGTTATTTGTGATTTATTAATATATTATAAGTATAATATATCAATTGAGAAATCATATTATTTAATTAGTATTGATCAAGAATTAATTTAGTGATTAAAAGAGACTAATTAAATTAACGGGGACTGATTATGTAAATCAGTAACACATATGGTTTTGGCTAATGATCCATGATTAATTTCTAATAAGATAAGCTTATGTGAAAGTCCATAAATTATTAGTCCATATAAGTTATGGATCATAAGCCTAAGTGTAAGAATTAGGGTTACATATAACTCTTGGATTTCTACACTATATATGTGTAACCCCTTTAGCCAAAATCGGATCTAAGAGTGACATTGCATGAGTATGGACGATTTTTGGTGCCTAACCTCTCTCTCATTTGTCTTCCAATTGTTCATAATGTTTGTGACTTGTTTGAGGCACAACACTTGGGCTGCTAAGCTCTTGAAAGGCCAAAATACAACATGCTACAACAAGAGGTAATCTTCTAACTTACTTTTATGATTTATATGTCAAATTGTATGCTAGTTGTAGGCTTCATGCTTTGGAAATGTTATTGCATGTGTAATTAGAGAAAACTTAGATCCAAAGCTATTAGGGTTGTATGTACACCATAGGAGTGTTATGGTACATAAACCCCAACTGTGGTATCAGAGCCATGGGTAGTTTTCTGTTATATTATTGCTTGGTTAATTGTTCAAAGCTGGAAAAACTGAAAAACTGTTGTCTGACAGGGGGGACTCGACGAGTCCATTAATTAACTCGACGAGTTCATGATGAACTCGGCGAGTCCATATGCTGACTCGAAACTTGGTTTTAAGTTTTGGAATTCTAAAAGTTTTTTTTTAGAGTTATAATATTTGTCATCAAATTTGGAACTCAAAAGTTTTTGAAGAGTTTCATAACTTGTCCTCAAGTTATGGAACATGAAACGTCTCACTTATCATCTTCATTAAACAATTAACTCCTTAAGTTATGGAATTCAAAAAATTTTCAAGAGTTACAAAACTTGCCCTCAAGTTTTGAAAGTTGAAAAGTCACAATTATGAAACATTTAATTCTAAAAACCCTAGTGATTTGAAAGGTTTTCAAAAGGTGTAACTCATGGGTTCATAACTTAAAATTAATTAAATAGTTTTAATTTTTATTTAGCATCTTGATGTTTTGAATAGTTCAAATCACACCCTTATGGACTTTAATAGTTGATTAAATGTTTAATTAAAAGAGTATTATTAAATCCATAATCATATGGTTTAAGTTTAATTAAATTAAGAGTATAATTTATTAATAGATTAAACCATCAAGTGTTTTAAAAGTCTAAAATACACCCTTATACTATATAAAGTTTAAAGTTTAATATATTATATATGTATAAGTAAATGTCAGTCTTACCGTTAGTAGGGCTCATTCACGAAGCCAATCTATAAGGGGGGGTATAAGGAAACTGCCTATAAAATGGCAGTTGAATGGGTGTCCACTCTCACCCACCACTTCCTTGATTGGTGGAGGGTCGTTAGCCGAACGGGTAGGATAGGACACAAACTCCCACTTAAAGTATGATGAACATTCAAAGTAACTAAACATTTATAAATTCCCAATCTTAGTTACTTAGGAAAAATGTGAATTTGGTGCTAACCCATGAAATTGCACTTTGCACCTTGCTAACTCGTTAGTGGAGCATGTGTGGTTAACCGGCACATTAATTTGGGAGTAGCAAGGGTGGCAAAGGGTAGGTTGATGTTAATCATGGATCAATGGAACGTGTGTGGTTAACTGGCACATTGATTACGTGATTTGTAACATTGAGAGTACCAAGCTAATTTGCATGGTTATTCACACCTTGTTTGTGATTCTTGGCATCCCAGTCACAAACTTGAAGGGCATAATCGAGATTAAACATACCATTGAAAAAGTTCAATGAATCTCAAAGGATCTAGGAATTTTCAATTCATTTAAAACCTAAAGTTCATTTTCGTTTTTCATGGTGGAAATTGGTAAATCATCATTTACCTACCTTCAAATATTTTGCAATTGGGTTACAGCATCCCTCTTCTGAATTGTAAAATATTGTGTTGGGTCCTAGCCTTAATATTCCACTTTGGGTGTTATATTAAGGACTTAATCAACTAACTTGAATTTCTCCCTGTAGATGTCTAGTTCTGACAACTATGGTCTTCCTGAATCTTATGGAAAAAGCTTTCCTCATGAAGATGATGTTCCCAGAAATCATACTTTATTTCCTCCACCTCCTCCAATAATTCTCCCTAACCCACATGTTCAAAGACTTGAAAAGTTCAAGGTCACTCATACCCTATTGGCAAGCAAACATGAAGATGGAAAGTCTGTATGTGCTCACGTCTTGGACATGAAGTTGCATATTGACAGGCTGGGAATGTTGGGTGTCGTGTTCTTGAGGAAGTTGGCTGTTGACTTGGTTCTATAATCACTTCCTAAGTCATATAGTGAGATTGTTAGAGATTACTATATGACAGACCGCGGCATGACCCTTATCGATATTACCTATTTGCTGATTGCTGCTGAATCAGAAATGATTTGGCGCACTGGTAAGGTAAATTTGATTGGAAGATCTACTTCCCAAACTTCCATGGACACTGACATTGGAAACATTGGAAGTCCAGAAAAAGATTTCTCTTTCCAAGGGAAAGGGAAAGGCTAAGTCTGAGATTTTCTCATGTACCATTGCGAAGCTTCCGTATCTACCTGAAGGACCACAAGGATGGTAAAGTCAAAATGTTTGACTCTGCTTCAGGTAAATTCATTATCTAACTCTATTAAGTTCCTGTTCGTGGATTTTTAATACATGATGCGACAAGATTGCATTTTGATGTGTTTGTAGGATCGAATAAAAGAAAGGAAGCTTAAAGGAAGAGTAAGCTGAGTCTGGTCGCGAAGAGATGGATTTCGATCGCATGGTTCGATGATCAGATTTATGAGCTGCTACTAGGAGTTATGATAAGTTGCTTAGGTATATGTAATAACATAGTTTTCATTTGTATTTGCATTGTAAGGACAAGTTTTCCGCAATTTTTTATAAATAAAGAAAAATTTTGATTTTATCTAATTTTACATTTCCTTGCAATGGCATTTGTGAAAATTGATGTTCGTATGTTTCTATTGTTAGTAATGTTGAAAATCGATTTGATTCTTTCGTTTGTGTAGTGTCTAAAATTACCAAATAAGGAAAGATTCTCATCACCCAAATTTCAATTGGATAGAAACTTGGAATCATGCGACTTGTATTGTGTGATGAATGAGAACCTTCATCTTTGGGAAATTAAGACTAATTCCTTGTTCACATGTATATGCGAGTCAAGTGAAGGACTAGGGGATCTGGTACACTTGGTTGTGCGTTGGTCAGGTCCACCACAAAGAACGATAAGACTATTCGTCATGATTTACTAAAAGTTTAGTAAATATGGTTATGCTTACAAGTTTAAGTATAATTCTGAATCATTGAAAAGGTTTCAATGTATAGCAGAACGAATAAGAAGAATCGAATTAGGCAGAAAGATAAAAGTTTCTCCAATCTGAAAGGAGAGGAGAGTACTTTAGTATCGTGTTTTATGATCATCTTAATGATTATGAAAACCATATCACAATTGACCCTCTAAGAACATCTTAGTGCATTTGTATGGCTAAGAAGAGGAATCGGGAATTATTGAAATGGTTAAATCAATTAAGGTGAGTCATACTTCGTTCCAAAATCGAGTCTTAGAGTCATACTCTAAGATTGTGACTTGAGTGACATATCTTAAGTAGGTTTATAGCACATTTGAAATTGATAAATTTTGATGTCTTGGATAAGACAGAGACCAACTAAGACCAATTGTGTGAAGTGTTATTCTTGATAAGAATCTAACTAACTCTTGAATAATTGTTTGTCAAGGATTGTTTCCTGACAAAGATAATCTTATATGTCAAGAGGTCAGTGGGATTCTTAAAGATCTTGAAAAGTTTCAAGAACTAATCAAGAGTAAACCTATTGTTAATCACTAGCACACAACTTGAGGTTTATAACCTATCGTGTTGACATATTCTTGTTTTTTGTGCCCATTCCAGTTAAAGTTAACTATGCATGTGAGTTCTATGAGTTCTAAATTGTTTGCATAAGGCAAAGCACCTTGATCAATGAAAGTTCATTTATCTGTAATGGTGAGCTGCTCAACAACTTGGAAGACATGGTAGGCCCTTGTGCTACCAAGTGGCAAGAAATAATGATTGAACAAGTTCATTCCATATGAGTTTGGATTTGTCACAAACCTTGTCTTGTGATTATGGTTATGACAAATTCACATTGATAGGAAAACATAACCATAAAATCTAAGTGTCATAAGGTTTCTCCCCAATTCATGAAAATGATTGTGAGCAAACACTTTCACTACGTAGATTTTAAGGAGATATCAGTTGTGGTAATTGCGTTCTAAAAATTCGATTATGATTACGACATCGCTTTTCATAATTCGATTTATGAGAAATGGAAAATAGTTTGAACATTCAGGACTTATTGCTATAAGTTATGAAATAGTTTAGACACACATATGAGCTTTCTTATAAAAGGTGTATGAGCTTAGATAAAGACTTATCGAAGCATCTCGTATCAGAAATCTGAACTTTGGTAAGTCAATAAGCATTGTTTTCTAGAAGTCCAACTTACTTATGGGTACATGTCAAAGCTAGTGGGTGCATAAGTGTTATGCTATTAAATGAATAATTGTTATGCTAGTGGGAGCATAATCATTATGGTAAGTGTTGCAAGTTAGCAATGTTAATTATAGAAAACAAAACTTTCAATTCACAAAGTTGCAGAGTTTGAAAAGTTGTTTTGCTATAATTAAGGGAGAGGAACTCATACTTCATTTCAAATCTAAAAGCTTAGATTGTGAGATTTTAATCAAATTTAGTCAAGGATATATATGAATGTTATGTTGGAATAGTTCAACATAAGGAAATTCTATATATGGAAATATTATAGCAAGAGAATGGTAAAGTATCATGTATGTATGTAAGACATTATGAATCGTATCCCATATGCTTCGGGTATAGGATCGATTGCATATGCTATAATATTTATGTGTTCTAAATTATCCAAATGCCTAGGGAATTAAGAAGAAAAAAGTACCAGAACTGGATATGACAAATGTTGCTAAACAATTGCTAAGAACAATCTAAGGTTCGCCAAAGATTGGTTACTTGTGGGCAATTGGAAGTATTGTAATGGATAGACCATATTGACACTATTATGAATAGACAAGATTCTATTAATAATGAGCTGTCATATGGCAAATATGGAAATGTTTCCATAATGGGAGTTGGATATTAAGAATCTATGTGTAGGTTGGAAATTTTTATGCAAGAAGGAGGTTCAAAGGAATGTACTTTGAACTTGAGACTTCGCCTCCATGGAATTGTTTTGTTATCAATCTCCAGTGGAATACTTTGTAATTTCATTGTCCAAGACTTTGTGGCTTTGGTTCATTAACATTACAACAGGATAATTGCATCAAGGTTAGAACCTAACACATTCTAATAGTGGCAAGATTTTGGTATTCTTACACTGGAGATAAAGATCTGGAATTGGGAAATGAGTTTCATTGAAGATTGTCACACCCCCGAACCAGGACGGCGGAAACATCCGGAAGCGGATAACTTCATTGTATTGTATCATCACAATTGAATATAATTGAATACATAGCAACCATCATCATACATTAAAGATACCAACATACATTGTTTACATAATTGTACTTGTTCACAACTTTACACAAAAGTTACAATAAATATGATGTTCCAAAAATGTAGTAAGTATCCAAAATCCATAGCCTGAGTACCTGCTCACCGAGTCCCTGAGAATACAAATCGTTTTGAAAAGCATCAACTAAAAAGTTGGTGAGTTCATAAGCATATTTGTATAAAAACTTTGTAATATCTTTGGTTTGCAATAATTTGTAAAACTCCAGAAAATATGATATTTTCTATAAAAATTGGTTTGTAGTCTTGTTCTAAAAATGCGGATAATTGCATGTGTGTTCTTTGTTATCTTCTGTTTGTAATTTAAAAGAGTGCAAGTTCCCAGAAAATCCCATATTTCCTGTTTTATAAAAAGTGCGGTCTTAAAACCCTAAAACTGGAGTGGTAGTAGTAAAATACGAGAGTGATTCATAGATTTATATTTTTATAAAACTGGTGAAGTGTATAATTTTGTAAATCCAAAATACCCTTGTTAATCCGTATGTGAGTTGATACAACCATGCTTTATACGAAAAAAATGATTGTCATGACGTTCTTCAGGTGTCGGTTTCGGTAAGATATTTGTCACCCTAGACTGGCCTAGTCTAGTTGTAGCGAACAGCTCAGGTGTGGGGGTGTGAACCTCGTATAGATCTATACACAATTACCTCGCTCTCCCTCTTGGAGAATCTGGTTATAACTACAGGACTTAAGGTGTACGCTAGGTAGGTACGGCGAAGGAGAGTCTCACAAGTGCCTTAACAGGTTTACGCGAAATTTTCTGTCGTAAAACTTTTGGTTTGTGTACCGTTTTAGTTCAATTATATATAACGCTTTTTATAAATAATCCTTAATGAATTCGTCTAAATTCAATATATGTTGTGTGAATGGTATAGTCCTTTAAGTGTTCAAACTAGTAAATTATGACAACATATTACGCCTATTTTACTAATAAATATAGTCTTTAGAAAATAACCAAGTTTGTAGTGTGTTTTTAACATACCCAAAATTTATTTGAGAACCTTGTAAACAAAGTATTCTATTTTTTTGTTGTGACTATAATATGTCACAAATTCCACAAAATCTCATATAAATCCATGGTACTTGTTATGTTCCAATATTTGTACAAGTGTTAGTGGTAAAAATATATAATAAAAAGTTAACCATTTTGAGTGTAACTCTCATATTTTCACCATCTATCAAGCTTTTACAACCAAATATGTTATGACATTTTCTTTGATTTATAACACACACTAAAAAAAACCATTTTTACTTGGTAACTTATTCCTTCTTCAGTATAATACCAAAATATGTGAGTTTATTCAAAGGTAACTATTAGATTTGTAAAATCTCGAGTTTATGGAGTGTCAGCTTGAAGTAATCAACATTTCAACACACATAGTCACATAAACATAAAAATGCATGCAAATATTCAAAGATTCAAACAAGACTTGACTTGTAATCCCCCCCCCCCTCCCCAAAAGAGTGATAAACATGAAAATAGTGGGGTATGAAGCTCACCTTGGAATTTTCGAGATGTAGAAGAAGAAGAAGAACAAGTTCGAGTCTAGCTTGTGATCTTGGTGAGATTCTCGAAAATGCGGTGTTTCTAAGAGATTTAACACAAAACAAAGGATGTAAACAAGAGTTTTAGCTTGAAAGATGTAAGGACGTTTGAAGTCAACAAGAACACTTACCACTTTAAGAGCTTTTGGAGGAGATTCTTTGGAGAGTTCCCTCACATACATGAAATTTTTTTGGAGAAGAAGATGAGATGTTCTTGAGAGCAATTGAGAGGAAAATGATTTGAAAGGAAACTTTGAAATGAGAGTGGGAGGGAGGTTTGCGGCCGAAAATGAGAAGGAGGGGGGAGTAGGGTTGACTTATGGAGGGGTGATGGGAAGTGTATGGATGTTTGGTGGACAATGGCTTTGAAACATGGTGGACTATAAAATGGTGGCATAGCTATTTGTCCAAACTTATTTCTCTTTTTTTTAATAGCCCAACCGGCCCAAGGGGGGTTTTCGACCCAAGGTTGGCCCAAAGTGGTGGGCTTCGATTTGGCTTGGCCCAATAAAGATTTTTGGCCCATTGATGCTTAATAAGAGGTTCTCGGTTCAAAGAGCCCAAAAATAGGAGTTCTCGGCCCAACTAAGGCCCAAGTATGGGTTTTCGGCCGAAAGAAAGGCCAACTAGAATCTTTCGGCCCATTAAGGCCCAAAGAGAGGTCTTCGGCCCAATATGGGTTTTGGTTCGAGAATTCTTTGGCTAAAGCCCAAAATTTATTGGGCATGGCTTATTGGATCGAGTTTTGGGCTTATACGAGGTTGTTTCGACTTGAATCACAATGTATAAAAGCATGAACTTAAATAGCATCGTAGTTTGAATTTCACTAAAATGGATAGTACAAGTTTACATGGAGGAATTGTCTCGTACAAGGATCAAAATCTTAACCCTAATTTGCTAGTTGTGACATCATCCCCCCGTTAGAGGGAATTTCGTCCCGAAATTTGTTTTGGAGTAGCCTTCAAGAACTAGGGAAAAGATGGGGGTACTTTTGCATCATCTGATCTTTACGTTCACAGGTGAATTCTGGTCCTCGTTTGGCACTCCATCGGACCTTCACAATGGGAATGCGACTTTGCTGGGTTCGTTTCACTTCTCTATCCTTGATTTCAACTGGCTCCTCAACGAAATGGATATTTTCATCCACTTCAATTTCGTCGAGTGGGACAATGAGGGTCTCGTCAGATAAGCATGTCTTTAGGTTCTACACATGAAAAATGGGGTGTACATTGTTGAGCTCTGGTGGTAGCTGTAGCTTGTAAGCCACCGGACCAATCCTGGCAAGGATTTCGAATGGTCCGATGTATCTTGGATTCAACTTTCCCCGCCTTCCAAAGCGTATCATCCTTTTCCATGGAGAGACCTTAAGCAGTACGCGATCACCAACTTAGAATTCTAGGGGCTTCCGTCGCCGGTCCGCATAGCTCTTCTGTCGGTCTCGAGATGCCTAGAGTCGTTCCCTGATCTGAACAATATTCTCAGTTGTTTCCCGGATAATCTCGGGCCCAGTGAGAGTGTTGTTTGGTACCTTCCCTTTTGCCAATTGTGTGTCTCCTACCTCTGCCCAACAGAGGGGTGACCGACATTTTCGTCCATAAAGGGCCTCAAAGGGAGCTACCTTGATGCTTGTGTGATAGTTGTTGTTGTACGAGAAATCGATTAGGGGTAAATGGGTATCCCATGCTTTGCCGAAGTCTATCACACAGGATCAGAGCATATCTTCTAAGGTTTGGATGGTCCTCTCACTTTGCCCGTCTGTCTGGGGATGGTAGACGGTGCTCATATCGAGTTGGGTTCCTAACAACATCTGTAGCGATTACCAAAACCGGGAGGTAAACCTACTATCTTTGTCTGATATATTAGATATTGGCACGCCATGTAATCTCACAACCTCTTTTTATATAGATTCGGGTCAGCTTTTCCATCTTATATGTCTCCTTAATTGGCAGGAAATTGGTGGATTTGGTCAACCGATCGACAATCACCCAGATAGCATCCAATCCGTCTGTCGTCTTGGGCAATTTGGTTATAAACTCCATTGTGATTCTCTCCCACTTCCACTCAGGTAACTCCGGTTGCTGAAGGAGTCCTGAGGGATTTTGATATTCTACCTTCACCTTGGCGCAAGTCAGGCACTTGCCCACGTAGCTAGAAATTTTTGCCTTCATATTCGGCCACCAATATTGTTGTTTGAGGTCTAAATACATTTTGTCGGAACCCGGATGGACGGAGTATCTTGTCTTGTGTGCTTCATTCATGACTACGTCTCTGAATCCACCAAATTTTAGGGTCCAGATCCGTTCCATGAGATAGTAAGCTCCGTCCTCTTTGATTGTGAGGTTCTTGTCCATCCCACGCAAGGCTTCATTTGCGATATTCTCCGGCTTCAAGGCTTCCAGTTATGCCTCCTTGATTTGCGAAGACAAGTGGGAATGGATGGTCATCGTTAGTGTTCTTACCCGGCGACCCGAGTATTCCTTTCTGCTTAGGGCATCGGCCTCCACATTGGCCTTGCCTGGGTGATACTTGATCTCACATTCATAGTCATTCAGCAGTTCGACCCATTGTCGCTGCCTCATGTTTAGCTCCTTCTGGTTCAAGATATGCTGGAGGCTTTTGTGGTCTGTGAAAATGGTGCACTCCGTCCCGTAGAGGTAGTGCCTCCAAATCTTTAGAGCGCATACCACGGATCCCTGCTCGAGGTCATGAGTGGTATAGTTCACTTCATGGGTTTTCAGTCGTATGGACGCATAAGCTATAACCTTCCCGCGCTACATAAGCACACATCCTAGCCCTTGATTCAATGCGTCGCAATATACCACGAAGTCTTCTGTTCGCTCTGGGAGAGACAATACCGGAGCACTACATAGGGCTTGTTTCAGGGTTTGAAAAGCAGCTTCTTGTTTCGCATCCCAGGTAAACGGTACACTCTTCTAGGTTAGAGCGGTAAGTGGCTTGGCGATCTTGGAGAAATTCTTAATGAACCTCCTGTAATAACCAGCGAGGCCCAAGAATTTCCTGATCTCCGTTGGGGTTCTCGGGGTTGCCCAGCCCTCAATTGCATTGATCTTAGATGGGTCCATGTTTATTCCCTCCTCACTGACCACGTATCCCATAAAGTCCACTCTGCGGATCCAGAATTCGCACTTGGAGAACTTCGCGTATAACTTTTCCGCCCTTAGAGTCTCCATAACTTGCCGTAGATGTTGGCTGTGTTCCTCCTTGCTCCGATAATAAACCAGTATATCGTCGATAAAGACTATTACGAAGTTGTCAAGGAAGGGTCGACAGACTCGGTTCATTAGGTCCATAAATGTTGTGGGTGCATTCGTTAGACCGCAGGGCATTACCACGAATTCATAGTGCCCGTAACGAGTTCGGAAGGCAGTTTTGGGGACATCTTCTTCTCGAACTTGCAGTTGATGGTATCCCGACCTCAAATCTATTTTTGATAAGTAACTGGCTCCTTGCAATTGGTCAAATAGATCGTCGATCCTAGGAAGAGGGTATCGATTTTTGACGGTGAGCCTGTTGAGTTCACGGTAATCGATACACATGCGGAAGGAACCATCTTTCTTTTTGACAAACAAAACCGGATCTCCCCAAGGAGAGAATCTCGGTCTTATGAACCCTTTGTCTAATAATTCGCTCAATTGGCTGGAGAGCTCTTGCATTTCTGCAGGGGCTAATCTATAAGGTGATTTGGCCATTGGCGTGGCTCTGGGTACCAGGTCGATTCGGAATTCGACCTGTCGTTCAGGGGGTATTCCCGGGAGGTCTTCAGGAAATACATCTGGAAAGTCGCATACCTCCGGGATGTCCTTGATTCTCTTCTCTTCCTTCTTTTTATCCACCACGTGGGCTAGGAAGGCATGGTTCTTTTTGTGCAAGCACTTTTGTGCCTTGATGCACGAGAATATATAAGTACGAAATAATAGATAACATGTTAAAAACACTCCTATAGTATTTTATGTCTTTTATTTTTTGTCCTTAGACCCTTTTTGATTACAGTTGATGAGTTTTAGATTTGTTGTCCACCCTGACCACTCCTAGACACATGTTGGTTGTATCTCGAATAAATATAGTTGATCAGGCTATACTTATCCTAGATATGATTACATAACTGTCTAAGTTTAGTCGCGATGTCCAACTCTTCTTATTGTTTTCTAACATGCATTCAGGTAGGTACACTTTTATAATAAGCTTATATTTTATAGTATACTTTCAGTCAAAGTGTTTTAGTCCCATTGTATTTATAGTTGTATATCTTCTATGGTTAGAGATACTAGTTCACTATAAACAATGCCATGATACCAATCTGTCACACCCCCGAACCAGGATGGCGGAAACATCCGGGGGAGGATGACTTCATTGTATTGTATCATCACAATTGAATATAATTGAATACATAGCAACCAACATCATACATTGAAGATACCAACATACATTGTTTACATAATTGTACCTATTCACAACTTTAAACAAAAGTGACAATAAATATGATGTTCCAAAAATGTAGTAAGTATCCAAAATCCATAGCTTGAATACCTGCTCACTGAGTCGCTAAGAATACAAGTCGTTTTGAAAAGCGTCAACTAAAAAGTTGGTGAGTTAATAAGCATATTTGTATAAAAACTTTGTAATATCTTTGGTTTGCAATAATTTGTAAAACTCTAGAAAATCCGATATTTTCTATAAAAATTAGTTTGTAGTCTTGTTCTAAAACTGCGGATAACTGCATGTGTGTTCTTTGTTATCTTCTGTTTGTAATTGAAAAGAGTGTGAGTTCCCAAAAAATCCCATATTTCCTGTTTTATAAAAAGTGCGGTCTTAAAACCCTAAGACTGGAGTGGTAGTAGTAAAATACGAGAGTGATTCATAGCTTTATATTTTTATAAAACCGGTGAAGTGTATAATTTCATAAATCCAAAATACCCTTGTTAATCCCAATGTGAGTCGTTACAACCATGCTTTATACGACTAAAATGCCTGTCATGACGTTCTTCAGGCATCAGTTTCGGTAAGATATTTGTCACCCTAGACTGGCCTAGTCTAGCTGTAGCGAACAACTCAGGTGTGGGGGTGTCAACCCCATATAGATCTATACACAATTACCTCGCTCTCCTTCCAGGAGACTCTGGTTATAACTACAGGACTTACAGTGTACACTAGGTAGGTACGGCGAAGGAGAGTCTCACAAGTGCCTTAACAGGTTTACGCGAAATTTTCTGCCGTAAAACTTTTGGTTTGTATACCGTTTTAGTTCAATTATTTATAACGCTTTTTATAAATAATCATTAATGAATTCGTCTAAAAACAATATATGTTGTGTGAATGGTATAATCCTTTAAGTGTTCAAACTAGTAAATTATGACAACATATTACGCCTATTTTACTAATAAATATAGTCTTTAGAAAATAACCAAGTTTGTAGTGTGTTTTTAACATACCCAAAATTTATTTGAGAACCTTGTAAACAAAGTATTCTATTTTTTTTGTTGTGACTATAATATGTCACAAATTCCACAAAATCTCATATAAATCCATGGTACTTGTTATGTTCCAATATTTGTACAAGTGTTAGTGGTAAAAATATATAATAAAAAGTTAACCATTTTGAGTGTAACTCTCATATTTTCACCATCTATCAAGCTTTTACAATCAAATATGTTATGACATTTTCTTTGATTTATAACACACACTAAAAAAAACCATTTTTACTTGGTAACTTATTCCTTCTTCAGTATAATACCAAAATATGTGAGTTTATTCAAAGGTAACCATTAGATTTGTAAAATCTCGAGTTTATGGAGTGTCAGCTTGAAGTAATCAACATTTCAACACACATAGTCACATAAACATAAAAATGCATGCAAATATTCAAAGATTCAAACAAGACTTGACTTGTAATCCCCCCCTCCCCAAAAGAGTGATAAACATGAAAATAGTGGGGTATGAAGCTCACCTTGGAATTTTCGAGATTTAGAAGAAGAAGAAGAACAAGTTCGAGTCTAGCTTGTGATCTTGGTGAGATTCTCGAAAGTGTGGTGTTTCTAAGAGTTTTAACACAAAACAAAGGATGTAAACAAGAGTTTTAGCTTGAAACTTGTAAGGATGTTTGAAGTCAACAAGAACACTTACTACTTTAAGAGCTTTTGGTGGAGATTCTTTGGAGAGTTCCCTCACACACATGAAAATTTTTGAGAGAAGAAGATAAGATGTTCTTGAGATCAATTGAGAGGAAAATGAGTTGAAAGGAAACTTTGAAATGAGAGTGGAAGGGAGGGGGTTTGCGGCCGAAAATGAGAAGGAGGGGGGAGTAGGGGTTGACTTATGGAGGGGTGATGGGAAGTGTATAGATGTTTGGTGGACAATGGCTTTGAAACATGGTGGACAATAAAGAGGTGGCATAGCTATTTATCCAAACTTATTTCTCTTTTTTTTTAATAGCCCAACCGGCCCAAGGGGGTTTTCGGCCCAAGGTTGGCCCAAAGTGGTGGGCTTCGATTTGGCTTGGACCAATAAATATTTTGGCCCATTGATGCTTAATAAGAGGTTTTCGGTTCAAAGAGCCCAAAAATAGGAGTTCTCGGCCCAACTAAGGCCCAAGTATGGGTTTTCGGCCCAAAGAAAGGCCAACTAGAGGCTTTCGGCCCATTAAGGCCCAAAGAGAGGTTTTCGGCCCAATAAGGGTTTTGGGTCGAGAATCCTTTGGCTAAAGCCCAAAATTTATTGGACTTGGCTTATGGGATTGAGTTTTGGGCTTATACGAGGTTGTTTCGACTTGAATCACAATGTATGAAAGCATGAACTTAAATATCATCGTAGTTTGAATTTCACTAAAAGGGATAGTACAAGTTTACATGGAGGAATTGTCTCGTACAAGGATCAAAATCTTAACCCTAATTTGCTAGTTGTGACAAAGATATATTTAATCGATCTATTTCACAAAGAAAGGACCATAGGTAAACATAGTGTGCATGCTTAGAACATGGGATAACTATTGTTTTAATTCAAGTATTAAGTTGATTAATCGAAACATTGTACAATGAATAATGTGTAATCAATATGGTGATTAAATAAAAGGTGTTTTATTTATATTCAAAAGTTTTGAGACCATATTGGATTCGATTATTCTTGTGTTTCACTTTGCATGTTTTGACTTCCTGAATAACTAGATTATTCAAATTATCCACAGTCGATCATACTTTGGAAGTAGGTATTAAAGCTAGACTGTCATGAGTGGGTCTGTAGATTGTCTAAAGGTGTTTAGACATAGCACAAGTTTGCTGCAGTATTCATGAGTACTCCTGTAATAAGATTTGAGTATTGGATTAGACCCACGCTCATTTGAATCACTTCATGGATTTTATCACGAGTGATCATGAGACGATAATATCTTATATTCTTGAAACGGAGAGATATGAGTTGCAGTTTACAAGTCGGTTGCACATTGATAATGTGAAACCTCACTAGTAACTTGGTGTTATAAAACATATTGTTGTGTGTGATTTGATGAGTAGATAGATAAAGCACATGAGTCGAAGTTTATCAATTCCGTTTACCCTAAGAGGGATAAAAGCGATATTTGTGGGCCCCTCGATGATTTAGTGATGACAACCCTAAGCACTTGGCCTAGCCTGGACTGATTTGATTTGTTCAATTAGTAGGTCATCATAAATCGGAAATCGGGAAACAACACATGGACAGAGAGAATGATTATAATTCATGTCTCATGTCCATACGATATCAAGAATGGAGTAATATATGATCCCTTATCTAATGGACGCGTTATTGATCAGAGTTCGACAGCGACTTTTGAGAGCTACGATTGCTAGTCGGGTTTTGAAGTCGTAATTACAATTATAGTTATTAGACTTATCCAAGTGGGAGACTGTTGGATTAGGTGTCTAAGCCCATAACTATAATTGGTATGTACTTGACCCGAGAGTACCATGGTCCATTTCGGGTTGCCTTCATCAGGACAATTTGATAGGATGGATATTTGAGTAAGAGGTTATTTGTGATTTATTAATATATTATAAGTATAATATATTAATTGAGAAATCATATTATTTAATTAGTATTGATCAATAATTGATTTAGAATTAATTTAGTGATTAAAAGAGACTAATTAAATTAACGGGGACTGATTATGTAAATCAGTGAGACATATGTTTTGGGATAATGATCCATGATTAATTTGTAATGGGCTAAGCTTATGTGAAAGTCCATAAATTATTAGTCCATATAAGTTATGGATCATAAGCCTAAGCGTAAGAATTAGGGTTACATATAACTCTTGGAATTCTACACTATATATGTGTAACCTCTTTAGCCAAAATCGGATCTAAGAGTGACATTGCATGAGTATGGACGATTTTTGGTGCCTAACCTCTCTCTCATTTGTCTTCCAATTGTTCATGATGTTTGTGACTTGTTTGAGGCACAACACTTGGGGTGCTAAGCTCTTGAAAGGCCAAAATACAACACGCTACAACAAGAAGTAATCTTCTAACTTACTTTTATGATTTATATGTCAAATTGTATGCTAGTTGTAGGCTTCATGCTTTGGAAATTTTATTGCATGTATAATTAGAGAAAACTTAGATCCAAAGCTATTAGGGTTGTATGTGCACAATAGGATTGTTATAGTACATAAAACCCAAAAGTTAACACACCTTCACATCATTTTTTGTGCTGCCACATCATTTTTTTTACTGTCAACTCACTAGCATGTTTTTCTCAGCATTTCGTAGGGTGTGGTGGTGTGTTAAATTAATATGGTTTATTTTGAAGGAAAAAAAAAAAGAAAAAAGAAAACAATAGCTATGAACCAATGAGAATCCACCAATACATTTTCTCTCTCCTCTCTCCTCTCGCTACCTACTTGGCGACCTATTCTTAGCACCCCCTTTAGCGAATCTTAAGGGGTGGTGTTTGATATCTTAGGGACTTGCTTGGCGAGAGGGATAACCAGCCCACTCCCTCAAGCCTTAGAGTTCAATGAATTGTGGATACCCTTATACAATTTATGGATTTAGATCAGTCATCCAAATGGGCCCCATATCTATACACCGAAATCAATAGCTGTCCATCGCTTCCAATGTCACGTATCCTTCTTCCTATTGCAAAACACCCATGTACTTTTACCCACATAGAATAAACTTATCATACATAATAAAAAAATCATCCAAACCTTCTGCAACAAATTATATTTATATAGTTTCTGGAGTATTCTTCGAAACTAACATGAGCATCAGAGCATGTATCGTGGGTGATGAAATGCCGCCAAATTTTATCACCGATCCTTGTCTTTCTAGGCTTTCGTCTTTACTTCTTAAACAATAAAGCAATTTATAATAAATCCCTAAATCTTGGTGTTTTGTTGTTGCTTCAAGGTGACAAATTTGTCAAAAAGAACTTACCTTTTTGGAGTTTTGAGTAAAATTTTGATATGGGTTTGGAAGTATGGGTGGCAGTGGAGCAAAAGTAGTGATTTTTATGATGTTTTGGGATTGAAGAAGGAATGTATTGAAACAGAGCTCAAGAACGCTTACAAAATGCTTGCACTGGTCAGAAATCTTTACTCCAATATTTTATTGGTTTTGAATGAAAATATTTTTAGTCCAACATGTCTTAGAAATGACATCTTGATTGTTGCTCGACGGTCGGAAACACCAGGTACGTGGAGGAGGCAAAGAAGAAGTTTCAGCCGATACTAGAAGCTTATTCTGGTAAACTCTTATATTAGCCACACTGAATCTTGAAACGGGAAAATAACTTACAAGCCCTACGGATTTTCCAAACCGTTCAAAAAACTTCATTCATGGTTTGTCTGTTTAAGAAAACCCAACGAACATAACATTTTGTCTAAAAAAGCCCAACGGAGTTTCCAAACCCTTCAAAAAAAAAACCCCAATTATGATTTGTCTGTTCAAAAGGTTAAGTTCATTGAGTTTTTTTGAACAGATAAAACATGATTGAAGTTTTTTGAACGGTTTGAAAACTTCGTTAGTCATACAAGTCATTTTCCCAAATGGTAATAAGTCACGTCAATTGTTTCTCTTCTTTGATTTCCATAGAAATGAACAAAAGTGTAACTTAGTTGGACGTTTTTAGACAAAATGTTAAGTTCGTTGAGTTTTCTTGAACAGACAAAACATGATTGGGATTTTTTGAACGGTTTGGAAGCTTTGTTGGGCTCGTAAATCATTTTCCCTCTTGAAATTTGTATTTTGGTGAGTGTTTATAGCAACTTTATGAGATCAAGCAATACTCTGGTCTTAAAAGTCGATAAAGATTTGAACTTTTTATTACAGGGTTCACAATTTGCTAACTAGATCCCTTTATTTTCTGTTTCCTATTACTTTCCGATGTGGATAAAAGATTTATGTACGATGTAGGAGCTTACTATAGCGAGGATAACATAAATGTAATTTTTCTTTTCTTTTGATTATTAATTTTGTAATAAAAATTCATATGTTGGATTATGAGAGTTAAAAGTTGAAATAAGTAAGAATCTTTTGTTCTCAGATTCTTCTTGAACATCGAGGTTTGACATGGTCAACCTTAAAAACCAAGAGGAAGATGAAGGCCACCATTTACCAAATGGCTTCTAGCCCAGCGGTATCCGGTGTTGCCCTCCCTCCTTGTGGTTGAAGGTTCAAGTCCAGTAGGTTAGATTTGTCGTTTCAAAATAAAAATTCAAAAAAAAGAAAAAAAAAAGAAAGATAAGGCCACCATTTAAGTCGTTGGTTCTCAAGAAATTAAATATTCATCCTTCTAATAATTATAACTCACTTTTTATCTAAAAATAGTCAAAAACATGGTATTTCCCAGATTCATATTTTTTGTTTTTTTTATATCTATTATGTAGGTTATGGTTGAATTTCTATCTAAAAACTTGCTATAGCTGAAAAACAAAACTAGTTGTATTTAACCATTGTTTCAACATGGAACTTAAAAAGTAAGTCCTTTTACATTCAAAAGTCATATATAAACTTTCTTGAAATCAGAAAGTAACCCATGATTATGATTCATCATTCATGGATCAATAATCAAGAAATTTCCTTTCTTTGTTACTATTCATTATATGTAAAAGGGGTGTTCGCGGTGCGGTTTATCCTCAAAACCGCAAACCGCACCACATATGCGGTTTGTTATTTTCGGGAACCGCAGACCGCACCGCAAAGGTAATAAACCGTGTTATGCGGTGCGTTTTATGCGGGCGGTTTTGCGGTTTTTGTGCGGTTTATGCGATTTCATAAACATAAATATTAAATTTAGTTTTAAGCATAATAAGTGTGTAGTGTTTTATATTCTATGAAGAAAATATTAATTTCCTGTATAAGCATCTTCTTTATGCATAACATCAAAATATTTTACAATATTTTAAAATTATAATATGAACTTATGGTACTGTAAATACATATTTTTGATATAGTTGGTTTCCCATTTTGACTCATGTTTATCAATAGAAATCTCATAAACATTATTAAGGGTATTAAAAGTGGTAAACATCTAGCGTGTTGTGTGTGTGTGTGTATATATATATATATATATATATATATATATATATATAGTATGTTGCAGTGCGGTTTGAACCGCGGTTTGGTATCTATAAACCGCACCGCATAGTGCGGTTTATGAAAACTACAAACCACAAACCGCACCACGAGCGTCCAAAACCGCATTATGCGGTGCGGTGTGGTGCGGTGCGGGCGGTTTATGCGGTTTGTGCGGTTTGATGCACACCCTATGTAAAGGTGTTCATCTTTATAATATGATTGAAGTTTTTAGTTAACTTATTCTGTTGAATGATATTGGAAGCAAGGTATGGCTGACTTTATGAGGGAAATGGCTATGATGATGAGTCAAAATAAACCCAATCTAAGCCTTTAATTCTTTATTCAACTAGGCTCGCAAAATATCGAAATATGTTCATGAGGATGTAGGCCCTTTTAACATACATACGACACGTATCAACTTGGTTTTGTCTGCTAATATTCAGTGGGGTTTTGGATATAATGTCACTTGTCTCGTCGACTCATTCTCAAGAATTCAAAAGTTATTTTCCAAAAAAGGAAAAGAAAAGGTTACCATTTAATTAGTATTTTTGAAGAATCTCTATTGTGTGGTTGACAGCAAAATGGATAGATATTTAAGGAACTAAACGGATTTATTTGAGGAGATTTTTGAAAACGACATCTGAGTCATTTGATTCGATTTCCCATTCATCTTCTTTATTATCGAGTTGTGGTGAAAGCTAGAGCTCTATTTCCACCAACAAGCGACGTTCATCAGCTATGTCAAACATAAAAGACGAAGGCCCTTCTTTTTTGATGCCCACTTCCAAAGATTTTTGTATCTTTATTTTTAGGCAACAAAATATTTAAATCGTCTTTTTGAGGTATTTATTTAGTTTATTTTCTTTTTGCAAAAAAAAAAAAAAAAAAAAAAAAAAAAAGAAAACATTGTAGGGAAACGTTTTTGAAAGATACATATTCTTGACAAAATACAATTTCATTATTGGGATACATTCTTGACAAAATTATATCAAAACAATGAAGAATTTATTAATTTCTTACCATTCTGAAAAAACTATATTTTATTCTTGACATAATAACAACATTCTTCAAAGAACAACACTAAAACAATGAAAAATATACTAAAATCCAACAAGTCTTAAAAAAAATATTAAACAACATTCTTGAAAGAATGTCCTAAGCTAACATATTCTTATAGAATGAAAATCTCATCTTCAGATAATCAACCCCATTTTTTCTTTTTATTGATGTTGCAGGTAATCATAAAACACCAAGATCCATAATTTTCTTTTACTCATCTCCCTTGTTCATCGACAATAGCAAAATACCTCTGTTCTTTATTCTTCACTAGTTTATAACCCATGGGAACCATGGTTATAAAATTAATTAAATTTTCATAGTAAAATTGTATAATTATTAATCAACTATTTTAAAGAAATAAATTTTAAAAAAATATTAATTAAGAGATGTACCAAAATTTTAAAGTTAGTTATAATTTCAAATTTAACATATAATTATAAAAAGTAAATGTTTCTATAAAAAATTTAAAATCTATTATTTAAAACCTTAAAATCATTAATTGTGATTGTGATTTACCTAATATATTTCCCTGACACGTGACATAATATTAATGAGGTGTTGTATTAGAGTGACACATGACAAAAGGAGATTAAAATTATTCATTTACTAGGTTATAACCCATGTAATACACGGGTAACAAAGTAAAATAAAAGATAAAAAAAAGCGTTATGATTAATTGTAAATTTAAAAAACAATTAAGAAAATACAAAAATAATATTGAAAATGAAAAATACAAAGTTACTGTATTACACTAATAGTCCGTCACACGAACCGTCAATTTACCATTTATACTCTTCCCAAATTCAAAATGAAAGAAAGTAATTTGGTAATTAAAATCAAAAGCGACAATAAGTAATTAGATCACTACAACCCACATAAATTTCTTATTAAATCATTATATTTTGGAATATCTAGCTAATTATAACCATGAAGCACATTATAACAAAGAAAAAATATGAATTCATATTTGACTTGAATGATTGTTGAAACATATAAACATTGCTAATTACATAGAGATCTTACTCTAGGCCATGTACCTTCTGTTGGAGTTCCCATTAATCTATATTAAACAAAAATAATATGGAAGGATATTATATAGTAATGGAAAAATTCATATATATAATATTAGAATCCACCAAAAGACCAAAATCCAAGAAACTCATAATAATAGATTTTCCATCACCCTACAACCCAAATTCAATATCCTGCTTGACATAAAATAAATGGTTAGTAGTGAACAAATATATAGATAGAGAGTAAGAAATCTGTTTGAGTAATAAGAAATATGATTTCGTAAGACCAAAAAAAAATTATAATTGTTTTATTAACCACGTTACTATCATATAACAACTTAATACAAAAATAGGTTTCTACAAACATATATATTATATACCATTTTTGTTACAGGCTAATGCCAACAGTTCATCTTCCCCTGTATAGTATGCTAATCAACATTATGTATTAAAAAGCTAATCTGCAGCAGAAAATAATTTCAAGTTTGAGTGCCTACAACTAATAATAACTTATGGATTTCTCCACTATAGTATGTTAATAGGTCAAAATCAATCTACTCCTAACTAAAAGAATATAGAACAATTAAGTGAGTAGTGATGGTATCATGTGATAAAATAGAAGCGTAACAATTAATGCTTTTGTAGCTTAACCAGCCTTAATTAGATAATTTATTCGTCAGCAACTACCAAGCTGGAATTAACTTAATCTTAGCTTTCATTCTAAAAAGCATCAAGTTCCCAACTTTACAATAAAATTAACGATCCCGCTACAATCTCCAAATTATACATATGCGCCATTGTTTCTTAGATCTAAAAAACAACTTCTTAACCCAAAAACATGAAACAAATCACCAACTAACCATTATGACTGCAAATATAAATCTATTTCAATATATCATATTCAAACTTCTATACGATGCCACTCCACCATATATAAATTGAAATATTTCAGCAACTCATTGTTTAAGAATAATAGGTAAATAAGCTGGTTAATCTAGTAGAAAACTTTCTAAAATTAAAATCAATGCAATCATTATGTACTTATTGTTTGTGACATTTTTTCTAACACATGGTGGCTACTATTCGTTTTACAATGTGAGACAGCAAATCCTTGAACAACACCATGACATGATCACATAATAAGAGACTTTAAAAGATGGTTAGTTTACTATAAAATTATATAGACGCTTATGGATACAAATTTATTAAATTCAGAAATTACAAAAAGGGAAAAAAATTACCTTTACATGTACTGCTGTTGAAGCAGCCATGATAGCTACCGGTTGTGATATTCCAGTAGAAACATGCACAAAATTTTGAGATGGAGTTCAAACTCTTTAATCTTTCAACATATCCTTATGTATTCACTGTATTTATCGACAAAAGATAATCACCGAGTTACTTTCTCTATATGAAATTCTGATGCTAGGTACTTGCATTAAAACTTGATAGATAAAAGAATAATACAAAGTCATGGATTTTTTGGAAATTTATGAAGGAGCAAGGAAAGTAACACAAACACGCACACAATATACCGTGTAAAATTTTTTGATATAGAAAACAACTTCTCATGGGCATTTTATCAAACACATAGAGTGCCAAATCAAATTCAAGTTTTCCTATCACCAAATCATGTACAAATGGTTTTTGAATATCATTGGATTATCACAATCAAATACCATACATCCAGTAATGATAATCAAATGTTGAAAACAAAAAATATAATATAAGAATAACAGATTAAAGAAGAAACTTGGATGAACAACGTATTAAAAAAGAAGAGCAAGGGTAGACGTAAAGAAACACTGAAATCGTGACAACTGGAGACATAATGGTTACCATAGTAATACATCAGAAAATGATGACTTGAATCTTAACGTTGAAACCTATAAATAAAATCGACATACCATTAGGTTTTGTGTTGATGTCAACGTTCTCTATCTTTTGATTTACGGATTTGTTGCTGTAGTAAAACCTAAAACAGGAACAAAGTCAATTTGAAGCGGATGTATACATTTAGCTCTCTTTGTTTTACAATTTATTGTATCAATCTTCATCGGGGGGAAAAAAATGAAGGAAAAGATATCGTGTAAGGAATTGACTGACATGGAAGATATGAAGAAGATGAAGTTAAGATCGATGATTCCTAATTAATCGATTTGATTGATATACTGTATTATTAAGTTTCTCATATAGTTCCTGATTTATAGAGGAAATCGAACATTTTTTTTCTTTCAAAAATCGTCCTCTGTTGATATTATGAATGAAAAGTTAACATGTATCAATGGATGTAACCAATAATCAAAATCTGTATAGGTTTTGAGAGAGAGAAAATATGAAAGTGTTTTCAAAATTTCAATTTCAATGTCAGATTCATTTCAAAGAAACAATGAGGATGAAGCAAGGTTCGTAGATGGTAACTTAGGGTTATTGACCATGAAGCATACCTGAATCGAGGTTACCGTGAATGTGAAGGGAAGGGAATGGCCAGCCATGGGAAACTGGTTTGCCTTGAATGTTGCAGCAACCGAGATGGAGATGGAGAAAAAGTAGGTTCTAAGGGATTTTGAAATTAAATTGTAGAGCGATTCAAATGATCGAAATTTGGGGCAAGATTTGATTGAAGATTTTGAAGATTAATTCCTGATTTTTTGGATTGTTTGAAACATCCGATTGAGGAGGAAAATCCATGAACGGGAAAAAAAAGTAAGAAAGTCTTAGAAAATGCCATGTGTCATAGGAATGGTTTATAAAAATGACATGTGACACCTTAGAGAGGTTTTTATTAGGAAGAGAGATTATTATAGAGATTTTTTATTTTTCTCTTTCGTAAAAAATTGGTGGTTAGATATAATTCTTAGAAACATATAAATAGATATAAAAATTAACATGCCTCTAGTAGATTTTTTAACATGCAAAATTACTTGAATATAAGTATGTGCTATTAATTTTTATTGTATTATCTAAGAATCAGATTAGTAACAACCACAAACAAACAATCACTAACTTGCATAATCGGAACATGTAATGGGATATATTTGATTCTTAAGAATATGTTGGACATAATTTACATTGATGATTCCTAAGCTAAAGATCCTCAAAATAAAATGTCTGCCAATTAAGAAAAACAAGCCTCATAAAAATAGAAAAAGAAACAAACCTCCATCAAGCAAGCGAGAGAGAAAAAAAAAGTAACATTTTGATAAACTCACACCACATGTGGCACTTTTTTTAGAAAATTATGGTAGAAATGTTTAGGCTTTGTAGTGTTCTCGAGATTCTAAGACAATTTTCAAGTTAAAATTTTAATTGTGGAGATGTAATGCTTACCTGGGGATTCACATATGTTTATCACAAAACAAATTAACACTAATCTGCCTTAATTCGAGCAATAAGTTCATGTGCTTCATCAATTCCAAAAAAACATTTGCTCATTGATTCCAATCCATGAGGTGTATCGAACCAGAAAATAAACGTGGTATTAACAAGAAATGAGGAATCAGATTAAACCAGAAATATAGGCAATTGAGCTATATATTCAAATCGAACCAGATATTCAAGTGCTTCATCGGTTCCAAAAAATAAAACGTGTCTTCAATATGTCAAATGTGTCATGAATCTTAACGTTGTTCATCGAAGGCAGTAGGAGAATGTCGTGTACAACGACTTGTAGGCTTGTCATGAATGGCGTCGGAGGAGCTTATTAAGAACGACGACAATTGGATGCTCACCATTGAAGCTGGTTAACAGAAAGGCTTGGAAAATTCGGTTAGGGTTCATGCCTCTGACGAGCTTAGATCATTTCCAACGCATCTCCATTTTCCTTCCATAAATTGTGTAAAAAATAAGGGAAATAGTGTTTCATCTCTAATTCTACACCATTTTCTATCCCATTTTACCCCCAAAAAGTATATTCTTAAAATATTACATTTTTGTAACTTATATATATCGTCCAATACACCCTCTACTAATTAGCTTTTAACAAATATATATTATATATTTCAAAATACAATAATATTACATATTATATTATCATAAATAAAATATTTATATATAATAAATTTAAATTAATTATTAAATTATTATAAATAATTATTAAACAAATAAGATTATATTTAATTACTAATATGTTAATTTACCTATATACCTTTATTCATATTTTTAAAATGATTTGTACATGTTTAATAACACAATAATACAATAACATAATATTTGTAAGTTACATATGATCCTAGCTCTCTCTCTCTCCCTCTCTCTCTCTCTTTATATATATATATATATATATATATATATATATATATAGGTAGGTTTAAATATTTCTCATATCTATTGTGTGTTAGAATTCACCAATATGAATTTAGTATTAATTATATGTATATTAAATGCTATCCATACTTATAACTCATTTTTATGGAAACTAATTGAATTCGTCATTAATGTCAACAATAATATTCTTTCAGAATGAATTCATATCTAGAAGAATGAGAGTGTATTTCAGCAGAATGAGAGTGTATTCTAGTAGAATACACTCTCGTTCTTCATATTCCATGTAACTTTATTGTATTTTAAGTGAGTGGGTCCTGAAACAAAATACGAACTTATATATAAAACCTAGATGCAAATTCATTCTGAAAGAATGTTATTGCTGACATTAATGACGGATTTAATTAGTTTCCATAAAAAGAGAATTATAATTATAGATATCATTTTATATACATATAATTATGGAAATCATTTAATATTTATATTTATTTAATTTACTAAATTTCTATTGGTGCATTCTAGCACACAATAAATGTAAGAAACAAAATAACCTAGCCCTATATATATATATATATATATATATATATATATATATATATATATATATATATATATATATATAGAGAGAGAGAGAGAGAGAGAGAGAGAGTGAGAAAGAGAGGGAGAGGGAGATGATGGTTCATTGATAAAAAAAGGTTGAGAATGAAAGAATGAATCAGAGTCACTCATTTTGAATTTGCCGCTTAAGCGCTCCAAAGTGCCGGACCAACAGAACAGGTCATATTCATATATGAATATGTATATTCATATATGAATATGTATATTCATATCTGAATAAGTATAAATGAAGTAATTATTCATATATGAATATGGCGGCGGTAGTTGGTTGCGGAGGTGACGGTGGTTGGTGGTGGTGGTTGGTGGCAGAGGGGAGGTGGTGAATTCATATATGAATACACTTACATTTATATTTATATATGGATATTAGTCATCGTTAATCGTATCGGTACGTTATAATGTTTTGCGGCAAAAATAAATGATTGACCGAGAATGATTAATCAATTCAATATTTTTTATTTTTTCAATTGAAATTCATCTACCTTTCTCTCTCTCTCCCTCTCTCTCTCTCTCTTTATATATATATATATATATATATATATATATATATATATATATATATATATATATATATATATATATATATATGAGTTGGTTTATCTCTTTCTTAATGATTTTTTAAGAGAAAATCTAATATTCTTTATTTATAACAAACACTTTTGCTTAAAATTTTGTGTTTTAATTAATAATCTTTTTTTTTGTGAATTTTATGGTTTTTAAAGATTAAACAGAAAGATATGATAAGAGGAGCAGCACCAAGAGGAAAGGGGGGCATGACTAATGCTTTCACCCAAAATAAGATTTCTTGTGAAATTAGGTTCTTAATCACTTCACTTTAGAATCTCTAGATGGTCAGTACAATGGTTCTAGTTGTTTTTGTGTACTTGAAAGGAACACCAAGTTGAAATAAAATAAACTATATTTTTATGGATAAATATCTATTTTAATTAGGCAGATGGGGAACCATTTACTTTTTTGGGTTAATTATTGTTATTCCAAGTTTGCAATTCTTTTATTTGTTTTATTGGAAAATAAAATATGTGCTTTTTATCATTTTTTAATAGCCGACCTCTTGCACCAAGACTTTTAGTTCATGATAGTCAGGCATTGTGTTCTAGGCTTTCTATACGAAAGAACTAAATTTTTCTTTTTCTATTTTAACTAAGATATTTAGTTAAGCATCAAAGACAATCATGGCTTGCTTCGTTTTGTTGCAAAACTCGTTTGCTTTTGGAGTGGTGCGCTTATAACCTAATGTTTTAGTTAAAGATATTCGTTTTTGCATTTTTTTTTCCTTTGCTATTAAAATGACAATAAATATCAAAAGGTTTAAAACTCAAAAATTTTAGAAAAAATAATAAAATGAAACTAAAAAAAAACTATTTTTTTTAAATGTATAACATAAAATTAAAAACCTAAAAATGAGTAAAAAAACTAAGGATTATATCTTTTCCTAATTTCGATCTTTACCGTCAAAGCCAATTCACACTCCTCCACAATGTAGTGATTTGTCTCTTGCATTAAGAGTTTCATGTCACTAGCTTTTTGTTTTCTAAACTCTTATTCTCTAGAAAAATCTAATTTTTTTTTGTCTAATCTTGCATTTAGACCCTTGATCTCTGTCTCAATTGCTTTTAAGTCATCTGAATCTTTAGATTTACATTTGTCTCTTCATTTCGCTTTGTCGCTGCACATTTGGCGGGAATGTGGTGAAATCTGAATGATATCATCATCGTTGAGGTCAATTTCAACACGAGTATCTGAGGTAGTGTAGTCGGATTCAAATGTTTTTTACCGTTTGGAACCACCACCAACATGTTGTTCAGATGTTTTTACTTTTTTCTATTTTCGTTATCTTTCATAAAATTCCAAAACTCAACAAATATGAAAATTACTTCACTACTTTCTTCGCTTTGTCATTGATGTTTTATATTATACAAATCATTAAACAACATGACTTACTTGTTTGTCTTCCTCTGTTTGAAGTACACTTTTTTTTCATACGATATTCTCATTGCTTCATTTCTTTGTGAAATTGGTTTAGAACTCTCCTCCAAAATATGAATGTTTTTAGCCGTTGTCCACTTTGGGATTCTCAGATATATCGACACATGCATATGTTAATGCCATCACTTCTATCGGTTCCCAAGGTTTATCGGGGGCCTTCCCTTTTCTTTTAGGTACGTCGTTGGGTTGAGTCTTCCGAACAAATTCGGGTTTGGATTCAGATTCGACTTAAGTTTGGTGAACAAATTCGGGCTGAATCTGAGACATAAAATCGAAGTGATTAAATTTGGTTTCAAAATCGAATTATAGATGTGGTTGTGATATGGTTGTGGATATCATTTTGGATCAACATCACAAACCCACACAATTATCTCTTAGATGAAAATTTTTGGTCCCCGTTGGTACTTCGTTCTAAAAGTATTAACCTTAATTCTCTTTGTTTGAAAAAATATGGGTGATTATAAATTCGCTAACTTTTTTAGAACACCTTGTTACGAGATTTGCTTTAATTACGTTTTCCCACATTTTATTTTTTGGAGTGGGTGGTATGACAACATAGACATATGGTCTTATAGTAGGAGTGATGGTCAAACACTTAAGGGTAAACCACATGGATGATGTCAGTTTTGGGGTTTTATTCAAAAATATAAAGATAGCAACAGAAGACTTAAATTATGAAAAAATAAAACTAGTTTTATTCCCACCAAAAGATCATTTTGCAAGACTTAGAAATTTTAAAACAACCATAGAAAGAAATTGTTACAACCTTTGAAGACTTTGATCCTCATGGGAGGTTAGAAGTTGATGAAGTGACACATTAAGCTCTAAATTAAATTCTCTAGAAGTATCCACCAAAATTTAGCCAACTTGATAAGATGCTAGTCTTCATCTTATAATAAAAGAATCTCTTAAGCCTTTCAAAACAAAACAAGGCTTTTGTTCTAAAGGAGAGTTTCAAGTAAAATATCAAAATTCTTCTTACTTTGATCTTAACACTTTAAGAGACAAAACGAGAGAGAATATGGAGAAGGGAAGGAAGAAATTTCATGGTTTTGGCTAGGTATATCCATCTAATGAAAGCCTTTCTTAAGGCTTCTAACCAAATATTTATCCCTTGGATCTTAACACTTTAAGCAACATGCCTCTAGAGCCTATATCTTAATAATACTTTCAAGACATGCTTCTAAAGCATGTCCCTTGAATATTATAATCAAAAGACCATATTCTCTTACACCAGGACTAGCTCATGTTTTTTTATAAAAGAAAATAGAAGATTTTATAACTTTTTATCTAAAAGGCAAAAGTCTTTCTAGTCCAAAAAGATGTACATGACATAATAAATCATACTTTATGATATATTATCATATATTTTGATACTTAATGTTGAAAATTAATACCAATCAATGAAAAGAGTTATATTTATTTATCAAGAATCAAATACTTATAAATAATATATTTGCGTCAAGTTGTTGTTAGTGTAACCCTTTATGATCATATATTATATAGCAATATCATTCTATAATGAATCTTGTGCATATAGATATTTCAATCTCCCACTTGCACAAGACTCTTCATAGATTGATATAGATAGTGGTGAACATTTAACAACATTTCATTGCCCCCAGTAATATATGACTTAGTGTCATTCTATCAACATCCAATTCTCAAAAGCTCCAAGCTTCAATTGGCGTATTAAGGTAAGTTTATCAGTTATCCCTTTGTTATAGGCATCTTGTTGAGCATGAGACTTGGATTGTAACCAATCTCATTTGGATTTCAACTTTGGGTAACGTTTGTTAGAGGTCTAACTCTCAACATATAAGAGGAACAAATCCTATATTGACTACATAAGCCTCTTGCATAGTTCACACCATACCTGAAAATGGATTTTATAATTTCCCGATTAAGGATCAACATTTGACCATATCAAAGCACAATAATCCCTACAATTAAGTCCACTATGTATCTCAGGTGTTAAGGATACAAAGATAGTACCTTTTAATCAAGTATCACTCATAACTACAATCTATGAGATGATATTGATGCAGGTCCATTCAATACTAGTTCTCTGACAACTACCTATGAAACTTGGTTACAACCACTTGCCTACTTTCATATAACGAGAGTCAACCAAACCAATTAATATTAGTCTTTCTTCATAATTGCTCCCACAATCATAACTGGCTATGAAATTTTAGAATAATAAGATTATTCATGGATTAAACATGTTAATATATAACACAAGTATTAATGTGACGATCATATCCCATTATATCAAAACATTATGTAATAGGTGTTGTTATAATGTTCCAATATCCATATACTAAATGCAAATGAAAATCCCATTTCTAGAATAATAAAGTCTTATAGATGAATTGTGACCATTTATGTTTATCTCTAAAGAAAGACTTTATTAATGGGTCTGACTAAATTTAATTTGTGTGAACTTTGTGAATACTATCATGTCCATATTTGAATTTACTCTAAGTATAGTTAAATATCTTGGAGAATATGATTGATGTTCTTTCGTGACATAGAGTCTTTTAGCTTGATTAAGTGTACTCCCGAAGTCACTAAGATTTCTATGTGATCCTTGAATGATAGAAATCAACATAGTTTTTTCAATGAACTCATTCATTTAAGCATATTTGACTTCAACTTCTAAAGTAGTGTATTCTTATTTTGTAGTAGATTATGTCACTATGTTTTGCTTGGACCTTATTCCAACTAAGTTTACTCTTCATTCCACAATGAAGTCATAATCCAATTATAATTCATAATTGTATATATTTGTTTAGAAACCAGAATCATATGTAGCTCTTTACATGAAGATTTTATTCTAAACTAATTATCTCATATATGTTCTCTTAGTTCTTCTAAAGCACTCTTAGAATATCCTTATAGTCATTTAGCGACTTAACCATGTATTCAATTTGTATCTCATGATATAAAATAAACGATGGATTCATTTGCCAAGCAAAAAAAATATATAAATCATTTCATCTAGTTGAAACCTATGTGCTAGGTCCTTTTCAGAAAGACTCGAAAGTGTGTCATGTGACAATTCCAAGAATCCTCCATAGTCGTAATGTCATTTAAGATGATTAAGTATGTCTCATTTATACAAGATTAGGAATATCACTATCCTCCCACTAGTTCTTAGTAAACACGGATGTTCTTTTCATTTTGATATAAAAGCATACCTTGTATATTCATATTAAAATGACTATTCCAACCTTGAGATGCCTGCTTTATATCCATAAATGGATCTTAAGCTTTACACATTTAGTTAGGATAATATGGATTAACAAAACCTCCAAGCTAAGCTATATAGATATCTTCTAGTATATGTCTATTAAGAAAATAGACATTTCTTGAAATCTATTTGCTATATTTCATATTAATAGTATGAAGTTTTAGTAATAATATCCTTATTGATTTAATCATAGGTACTTGTGAAAAGTTTTGATTATAGTCAATGTCATGAGTATGATAAGGACCATAGTCAATGACATGAGTATGAGAAAATTCTTTTATAACAAGTCTTGCATAATGTGTATAGATATCCATTCATGTATTCTTTCTAAAAGAATATCTTACTCCTTTTAGTCTCTATATACAAAAAGATTAATAAAGCCAATAGTCGATTATTATACATGGATTACATCTCAATGTTCATGAATCTAAGTCATTTATAAAATTCAAGATTTTATATAACATCTTAGTAGTTGATGGATTCACCAAAAACCATCAAGAAGAACTCATCAATGAGAAATTCCACATTTCTCAAGTCAAAGATGATTTCTACGATTAATGCAAACAATTTGAATTTATGAATAGCTATAAATGAAGTTCATCAATTCCTTCTTGAAAATAGTGCCAACAATTGCTACATCAGGCTATGGTTCTTGAGCTTCTTCAAGTTCCATGTGCCTCGCACTTGCTTTATCACTAGAAGCTTGCTTTTTATTGACTCGACATGCAGAAGAAGAAGAGAACTTATTCTTTTTGAGTTTTTATCATCGAAATTTCCTTTTAGAATATTCTACAAATATGTAATTTATTGGTGTTTGTATTCAAGACACAATCAATAGTGATTAAGGTATAATCCCAAGAGCATAAAGGAAGATAATTTCTGCCGATTAGAAAGTAAACTTTATCCAGTAAGGTCTAATTCATCATTTATTATAACTTAAAGCTTTAGATGGTGTTACTTGATTGTATCCGAACTTTACATATGAAAACATCTACAAAGTTTTCATAATTATGCTTTACCATGTAAAATATAATTATAACTAATATAGTTGTCAATAAAGTTGATTTGGTATCTTGCATTAAATCTTAGACATAGTGTATAGTTCCTTAATAATTATTTTCTCTACGGATTAGTGAAAATATTATTAGGAATGTTTTATATATAAATAAGATTCACATATATATGTTAAATAAACTACATCATTTTAATTCAAAGATCCCTTTCTTGGATTTGGAATATATATGTATTGCATTTATATAATAAAGATAACAATGTCTCAGATAACTTTGATTCAAAGCAAGTTTAATTAAGTCAAAGTGTTTGCATATAGAACTTGTTATTTAGAAAGGATTGATATTTACTTTATAATTCTATTAAGAGATCTAGTATCATAAATAGAAGTTAATTATTTCAGAATATGAACATTATCGTTATGAAAATGATCAAGTAAATAATCAAACATTTAAACAAAATAACCGAGATATATATATATATATATATATATATATATATATATATATATATATATATATATATATATATATATATATATATATATATATATATATATATATATATATATACATGCTAAGTTTAAAACATATATTTTTCCAAAACAAACACTATTTTATATTACAAGTAATTTATGTTCTAAGCATAAATAATGAAATAAACTACGAGAGTGTAGTTCCAACATGCTTGTGCTCAGTTTGTTACTCTTTTGTAAATATCTCCAAGCAAGTTACAAATATTAAATTAACATTTAAGTACCAAGTACTTGAGTATATGAAAAGTACGAGTTCTATCTAGCAAATAACTGAAGTACTAGTCTCTTCCAGACTTTCTTTTCAGATAAGAGGAGCAGTTCCTCTACCAATGTACTGTTTCTCGACAAACGAAACAAGATCCATCTATGTGGACATTCTTAGATTTCTTGGGCTTAAAGGTGTTCAATGCATAAAACATGGGCTGCTTAGATCACACAAGTGACTCTTTTCAGCCTTGCATTATTCCATTGTTTGAACAAGTTTAAAACAAATATCACTGTATTTATTGGAATATTGGTTAACCTGTTACATCAATATATATATATATATATATATATATATATATATATATATATATATATATATTATCAAAGACTTCCTGGAAGTCAGGGATAACTATTCCTAGTGTGATGTTAGAAGCATCTTGAGCATCATAGTGATGCCTTTACTAGGTATCAGGTTCAGGTCTATTGCTCAAAGCAAGTTGTTTAGGACTAGGACCTTCAAGTGTGTATAATTTCACATCTCTCACACGATTGTCTCTCAAGACATGAAATCATTAATTGAAGTTGTATCTATTGAATATTATTGTTTTATTAACTCATTTAAAGAAAATGACAATTCATGGTAATGAGAGTGGATTATTTATATCTACAAAATCTTAACAAAATTCATTTAGTATTTTCAATATTTAACCTTTAATAATTAATTCCCTTTTAGTTTCCAAAAACATTACTTATCAAAGTCTAGGATCTATGTTACAAAACAAATAAATGATTAGGTATCTTTTATCCCATCCATTTGAATTCAACTCGGTAGATGTCGCTTATCAATTATATATTACTATATAATTCCTAGATTTATGGGATGACTAATAACCAATTTATTTAGACATGTTTGCTCTCGTTTATGCCTCAGAACTCTGTTACTTAGGTATCGTTTATCACAAAATATTTCTGATCAAATTATCAAATTTGAAAAACTTGTGTAATCGGCCAATAACTTGGTTATAGAAATCGCGAAAACACCCCGACCATCAAAAGATAACACTAAGCAGTTAGGCACCAGTTCATACAAGAGATGTGCGAGTGTTTCTCAAAAAAGATTTCATATATTTGAGGTTTGTAAGGGGTCTTTGATGTTTTTATAATTCTAGTTTAAATAACATATTGTATGATGGTTATTGCATGTATCCAATAAACCATGGTATATGTCAAAAAAATCTCATTTTATGTAAAATCACATTTTAACAATGTTCTTGTATAAAATCTAGTTCTATAAAATTGACGCGAACGGATTTTAATAGCTAGTATTAAGTTCGACGTTTGAGCGCTTTAGAACATTTGAAAACATTTTAATAAAACTTCCTTTTATAAATTAAGGTTTGGAGTTTGATAAGTTTAGAAATATCTATTTTAAACTTATATAATTTTAATCCCCAAATTTGACCGGTTACTAGTTTTAACGATAAAACTTGGTTTATTTTAAAATTATTTTTACCGTCTTATGTTAAAAAATGTAAATTTCATTAAAACCAAGCTCGTTTCTCATGTTTATTTATGTTCAAATATTATTTTGCATTTGAAAAAAAAATTATCAAGCATAACATAAAAATAACAAGATAAATATAAAACAACACAAACATATTTAAAAACATATGTGCATAATCTAACCAACTATTTGACATTTTGTGAGCCATCACAAAATGCCAAGTCCATTCCTAAAGGGACATTTAAAGGGACCAAAAAATCTTCTAGTAATATTGTTGTAGAAGCTTCTACTTGAGAAAACACCAATTGCCTGCAAAAGATTGAAAAGCTTCTTAAAAGTAATAATTCAGCAACATGCAACATTTTCAGAAAAGGCTGCAGAAAAGGTTGCATTAGGTCCAACAACTCCAAACGAAGCTACCACCAGCAACACTTTTTGCAACAGTTTGTAGAAAGGTTTCCTTTTTCCCTGCACACTTCAAAGTTACGAAAATTACCTTTTGGTCTTCAAAAAATGGTTCTGATACCAATTGTTGGGGGGTTTTTATTCAAAAATTGTTTCAAAAACATAAAGATAGCAACGGAAGACTTCAATTTTGAACAAAATAATACTAGTTTTATTCCCACCAACAGATAGTTTTGCAAGACTTAGAAAGATTACAACAACCATAGAAAGAAAGTGTTACAACATTTAAAGACTTTGATCCACATGGGAGGCTGGATGCAACATCCCAAAAATCAAGGAATTTTTTTTTCCATTTTAAACCAAGTAAAATCATTGTTTTTATATACCATCCAAATCAAAACCATTTGTTTACAAAACATTGTTCTCAAAATAGAATTCATAAATTAGAGTGTTCCAAAATCCGATAACATAAAATCCGAGGGATGTGCATGCTAGGTAGTTATAGCGGTCCAAAATCAAATATCAGTCAAGGGTTGATATTTGAGATATAGGTTATCGCGGTGGGATATCGTTATTTTTATATTATGCATAATTAATATATATATATATATATATATATATATATATATATATATATATATATATATATATATATATATATATATATATATATGTGTGTGTGTGTGTGTGTGTGTGTATGTGTGTGCGTGTGTGTGTGTGTGTAAAACATATATCAAAGTAATATCAAAACTCAAAACTCAAAACTCAAAAGTGTCAACGTTTGAAACATAATCGTAAGCCATGGAATCTTCCTCCAAGTCTACATCAACTAACGCATCCAATTATTTTATCAGGATCTTCCACATCAACTCTAATATCATCATCATCATTAGTTAAGAATTCAGTAATTAACATAGCAACATGATTAAACCTATAGAAACTAGCAAGTTAACACTTAAGTATTTAACAATTAACACAACAATAGGATTAGTTGTCTTAAAACCACGAGTCTATGACTTAAAACTACAATTAAGTACTTAACATAACAACATGTTCAATTAAGTTAAGAGTATAAGACTTAAGAAAATGATTTAACACTACCAGAAGTAAGTAAAATTACTTAACCGATATCACACCTGGAAATCACTTGGAAATATAAGTAAATATCGGTAAATATCACAGATTTTTTGCGGTTTCGTTATATTAGAATGATATTTGACACCGCATTTTGAAAGGTACCGATAAACGATATCCCACCTGGATATCACCTGGAAATCACCGATATTAACTGCTTAGTGTGCACGATCACTCCTTCGCTTGCCACGATCATCTGAAGTACCTGAAACAATAAACTGAAAAGGTAAGCACGAAGCTTAGCGAGTTCCCCCAAGGGACCACCACACAAACATATAACAACATGCGTATTGGGTCCACACCTAATAGATTGGATAACCCCTGAGTCCACAACATGAGTGTGGCTTGCCTCCAGGCCCACAACTCATGTGTGGCTTACTCCCGAGCCTACATCATAAGTCTAGCTTGCCTTTCGGGCCCACAAATTATTTCTGGCTTGCTCTTGAGCCCACAACATAAGTCTGGCTTGCTTTTCAGCCCACAACTTATGTCTGGCTTGCTCCCAGGTTTGTTGGCTTCCGCACAAAACAATGTTGCCTCAACCCAACCACACTAAGTCGACATATGCAACAGATAAACAAATAACCAGCAAACAGATAATCTGTGACAACCCGAAATATTTGGATCAAGCAAGATCTAAATTACAACCCTATTCCAATGAAAACCTTGAAAACCATTAGAGCACAAGTGCATGTATATGAAAGTATACACTTTGGAGGTCAAATACAAGGTAATCTCTTGAACGTAAACAAGGTTATCAAGGCAAAACTAGACAAATGGATTTGATTATGAACCACATGATATAGATAAAAGAACTTGTGTTATGTTGCAACCGTGAATGCTTGGTCTATAAGGCCAACATATTAGAAATTTCTATTAGCTAGGACCATAAACACAATGAATTAAGCTAACATATAGGGAAATAAATGTGTATTAAGGTTTGAGGAACCATGATTGAATGCATTCTTGTCAAGACAACAATCTAGCACACCATGAGCATTTCCTTTGTGAATTAAAGCCTATAACTTTATTTTGGTTGAAAACTACCCTAGGAACTTAAGTTTGGTCGTGAACACCTCTATTGGTCCATCCTTGGCCGTGAACGCAAAGAGAAACCACCTTAGAACTATGAACACCACCTTAGGAAGGATCCTAGGGTGTAAACACCCCTTAGTCGGCCTTGTTTAGGCGTAAACTCCTTTAGGGAGAAATGCTAGGGTGTAAACACCTTTGGTGGACCATGTTAGGGCGTAAACTAATTATGGAATCATTGCCTTCGGCGTAAACACCCCTTAGTGGACCCCTTGGGCGTAAACACCATTCTAGGAGGCATCTTGGGGCGTAAACACACCTAATGGAAGGAATCTTAGGCATAAACACTTGTGTTCACACATGTTTACGGATTTGCATTGAGAAAAAGAAAAACACATTGACTTTAGGGTGGGACATTTCAACCATTTCCAAGCCTCTCATGGATAAACACATAGTGACCATTAGATAACCATGCCAAATTCCCCAGTAACCCAAGCAAACATCTTGTCAACTTTCACCCTCTTCTTTAAGAGCGTAAACCCTTCCCATATCACATTTCCTCCTTATCACTTCCTGTGAAACCCCAAGTTTGCTCTCTGAGATATTAAACTTCAAGCTCTTAGGATACAAATTCTCAAAGGCTTTTCTCCAAACCCATGTAAGTGATTCAACTTGGCCAGTGAATATACACTTTATCTTGTTAATTTCTCCTTGCTTACACATAGCATTATGTGTTAACGACTTTAGGGCATCATAATCTTCACAAGTTCATCAAACACTTCAAGTGTTTAGAATAAAAAATTTCCTCTCATCACTTCAACTACACCCTCCACATACCCAAGGTGAGCTTCATACTCCACTCTTTTCAAGTTTTCATTCTTTTGGGGGGGAATACAAGTCAAATCTTGTTTAAATAGATGCATATTTGCATGTGTTTGTATGTTTAGGTGTTTATGTATGTTTAAATGTTACTACTTCATGTTAATACTCCATAAACTTGAGATTTTACAAATCTCATGATGTTAGAACTAAGTTATGTTTGAGGAGGTTTTACATATTATGGTTTTATGATAAACATAAAATAAAATATGATGAGTTATACTCAAAATAGTAAACTCGTGGTTAAAAATATTTTACCACTAAAACTTGTGCAAACATTGAAACATAATTGATCTTATGGATTATATGAGATTTTGAGGGAACTAGTTACAATATTTTAGTCACAACAAAAATAGAATATTTTGGTTACAAAGATCTCAAAAAAAATTTGGGTATGTCAAAACACCCTACAAAACTTAGTCATTTTTCTAAAAATGAGTGTTGTTAGTAAAACAATCATGTTATGTTGATACCATTTAAAGGGTTTTGAACTTTGAACATTATGTCATATTTATAACCTATTGAAAGTTGAAAAACTATTAGTGATTATATATAATTATCAATATAAATAATTTTATCAAGTTGAAATACAAAACGGAGTTTTTACGACATAAATATTTGCGTGTCATAAACTGTCCATCATAAAACTTTCAGAAATGCAAGTGATAAGCTGTATGTCATAAAGTTGTAAAACGTATGTCATAAAGCTGCAGTCATAACTTTACACAAGAAAACATTATTTGCATTATTCCATAATGGGACTCAAAATTCGCGTAAATTCCGTTAAGGCTCTTGTGAGATATTTTTTTTCTTTGCCCTACCTACCTAGCGTACGTTGTAAGCCCTGTAAGTTTTAACCAGAGTCTCCTGGAGGGAGATCGGGAGTTTGTGTATAGATCTATACGAGGTTGACACCCCACACCTGTGATGTTCGCTACAGCTAGACCACCCAGTCTAAGTTGACAAATATCTTAACCGTATCTGACGCCTGAAGAACGTCAGGCAGGCGTTCTCGTCATATTAGTATGGTTGTAACGACTCACATAGAGTAGGGATCTATTAACATTGGAAATTACGAGGAATATACACCCCATTAGTTTTATAAAATACATAACTATGTTTCGTATATTTTGTAAACTGGTTTCACAACTTCGGTCTCAGGGTTTTAAGAGCACAACATCTTTTATATACAGAAAATATAGGATTTTCTGGGAACACTATCTTTTCGATATCAAACAAAGGAAAACCAAAGAACATGCATACAGTCATGCACGATCTTACAAAGAGTACTCACTCTGCTAGTTTTATAAAATATAGAACTATGTGTCGTATATTTTGTAAACTGGTTTCACAACTTCGGTCTTAGGGTTTTAAGACCACAACGTCTTTTATATACAGAAAATATAGGATTTTATGGGAACACTTTCTTTTCGATAACAAACAAAAGGGAAACCAAACAACATGCATGCAAATATACACGATTTTGCAACAAGACTCACAAACTACTTTTTATAAGAAAATATTGGATTTTCTGGAGTTTTACAACTTACTATGAACAATGATATTACAAAGATTTCTTACAAAAATGCTTATGAAATCACCAAGTTTTTAGTTGACGCTTTTCAAAACAACTTGTATTCTTAGGGATCTAGTAGACATGTATTCACCACGATCGAGGCCTGGCGTCGCTGCATTGTGTTATTTCTACTTTTGTTATTCGTGTTTAACTTTTGAACAGAACAAGTGTTGTAAACAGTGTAAACTTGAAATTTAAATGTATGAATGTTTGGGTAGCTATGTTTCATTTATATTCAATTGTTATGTTACTGTACATGACGTCCTCCGCCCTCGAACGTTTCCGCCGTTCTGGCTTGGGGTTGTGACAGATTGGTATCAGATCATTGTTTATAGTGAACTAGTATATCAAACGATACGAGATATACAACTATAAATACAATAGGACTAAAACACTCTGACTAAAAGTAAACTTTAAAAATATAAGTATTTTATAAAAGTATACATACTTACTAGAACAGTATCATATAGAGAAGAAAACAAAAGTATTTAAAGGTTGGACACTACAGTCAAACCTAGGCAGTTATCTAATCATATCTGGGATAAATATAGCATGATCAACTATATTTATTTGAGATATGACCAACATGTGCTTGAGAGTGATAGTGGTGTTGCAACAAGCCTAAAACTTACCAACTATACCTGCAAGAGAACATTAGAATCGAACATCAAGTTTAAAATACTATAGGAATATTTTAGGATACCATAGGACCCTCGCACCGAAATATTCTACATACTTTCCACACCTCCATTCTCGGACAGACAACATGGCCGAGTTCCAGCCCGGGGACCACTACTACAATTGCCTAGTGTCCAACAGATGGGTCGAAGAGGAGCCGGGAGAGGTTCAAGAAGAAAACCCAGAAGCAGGTCCCGAAGAACACCAGGTAACGGACTACGAGGGGGAGAATTCCGATGAAGAGTCAGACAAGGATGAAGGCACCAGAGGGATCCTTAGCGACCCTTACTCTTCGGGAGCGACACCGAACCAACACACAGCACAAGAGGACCCTACCGACTGCCTACACTCTTTAGAGGAGGAAGTGGCCACCGTAAGACAACAACTCATTGCGGCTGAGGCTAGAGCAGCCTTAGCAGAGCAAGGAGCAGAAGAGGCCACTCGTGAAATGAGCGAAATGGTTGAGCTCCTTGTGCGTTATTTCGGCATATGAGCCTCACTACACTACTCACACTAGGTCCTAGGTTTATTATGTATTTTATTACAACTAGTAGTAGTAAATCAAGAGGGGTATGGCCTCCAAGAACCCGCGTAAATCTAATCAACCAATTGTATTGATGTCTAGGTACTCTTTTGATAAACTTAACTTTCGTACAATACCTATTTCCACTATCCACCATAAATACATCATAGGGATGTAGGTTGAAACATTGAGAATCGTACAGCGAAATGTGAAATTTATATGTAAATATAAATAGATAGAGTAGAACTAGAAATGCACATAGTTATTTACGAGCTTGCTTCTCATCGTGCAACAAAATCATGTCTTCCCACAGAAATAACCAGCCCACCAGTGAGACACCAATAATGTAGATAGATTCCGCTACATTCCAAGCCGCCGTAACAGCTGCAGTGACAGCCGTCATGGCACAACTCCATGCTAACAACGCCAATGAAAATGGAAACAAAATCGACAACTCCTACCCCAGTAACAACCAAGGAGACCACCGAGTGACAACTTACCAAGACACTCCAAACCCCAAACCTAGGAACCTGAAGCGAAGGTCTGGGAGTAAGTAGAAGGGACAACCAACTCAAGGACCCTCGAAGAAACAATGTCTGGTTACTATCACCCGTGAGACCATATGTCGTAAACCTTCCAAAATGCAATAAGTGTAGCTTCCATCATAAGGGAGCCTGCAGGGAGTTACACTGCAAAAGGTGTAACAAGAGGGGGCATACCGCCCGTTTCTGTAGGGCTCTGGCCCTACACACCACTCCAACCCTCAACGCTGAAGTAAGCCTGGTATGCTATTTATGCGGTGAAACGGGGCACTTTAAGAGAGATTGCCCAACAGAGAGGAATGACGGAGAAACAGGAGGAGTCTGACAACTGGACATGAAGAAGCAGAAAGGAACACTACCAGGATTTTTGGTATGTCCCCAAACAACAATATTTAAGCATCAAATTTTTACCAAAATCTTTGGCAAATAAATTAAAAATCGCAAATTGTTTCCTCAACCGAATAAAAGCACGTCATTCATACAAAAACTAAGGATCCTTACAGATAAGCTATGATGGCTTAGTGTATACATTAGGGTCATACTTAGTTGAGATTTTGCAGGCTTAGAGTGAGTGATTCGACCTTATTTCATGTTTCTTGTTTGATTATGGATTTAGGGCAGGGCCACTCAGTCGACTGTATTCTCGATCTTAATTATACATGACCTGTATACACCAAGCGATTATAGAGGGACCTCGTAGGGATTGCATTATGAAATATTCACAGTAATAATAAAGTGATAAAAATCGAAAGCATCAAGGATATTTGCGTCGAATACGTTATCGTTCTAAACAGTCATTTCCCTTCCCAATTCGACTTAATATCTATTACCATAAGGAGTCCAACGTCGTCACATGACATGAACTGACTTGATCCTATCCATACCTTCAAGCACTACAAATAGACCTTCTGTCCTACTCAATCGATTAACAAAACTCTTTCAATCTATAACGACAAATCCCCAGACCATCTCTAGCATCTAGACTTGCGAGTACTTAAGTGAGAGATACCGCGCTCCTTCCTAACCCCCACAGTAAAGATGGGAAACAAGAAACCAAAGGCATCAAGGGAATCCCAGAGGTTTACAACCTCCCCCAGGTATTCCCGAAGTTCTTTTGGAAACATCACCCATGTACTAAGTTGAGTTTGGAATCGACTCGACTCTTTGAACCATTCCAGTAACCAAACCTTCAATACCACTTAGCACCAACACAAGAGCAGATATTGTCCGATCAATAGAACGACCTAATGAGTAAGGAAAGTATCAGACCAAGCCTCTAACCCCAGAGAACACCCGTCTAACCTATAAGGAGGAAAAATGGATTGCCCATAGGACCACTAACTACTAAGAATTAAGCAAACCCATCGTCAAGGACCAATATCCCTATTCTGAATTGGAAAATGACTCAGCCAACTCTAAAAATCAAGCAATGGTCGACATTCCCCTAATTCAGAATTCCGTAAGAGAAGAACCCCCAAGGCAGCCTGGGATTTATAAGGCCAGCTGCACCACACGCAACCTTAACCTTGGTAGCAATATTGCCAATCCTTAAGGCCTAGGAACACTACTTCTAGGACACCAGGAGCACAATATTTAAAAAACCATTCGAGATCCTCGCCAGGATAGGTCCGGTAACCTATAACCTTCGGTTACCATAAGAACTCAGCTTCGTACATTTCACAATCCACGTATTCAACCCTAATAAGTGTCTGACCACCGAAGCTCTCGTAGTCCCACTCGACGAGATCAAGATAAACAAGAACCCACACCCCAAAGAGGAGCACGTGGGGGATCATAGGTGGGAAAATCAAAAGAGCGAGGTCAAACACTAATAGTGAAAATCCACTTGCACACCAAGAAAGGACCTAAATTCCCACCTAGGAACGAAAATATCAAATTAAACAGGAATACCCACAACTTTCCTTAAGTTGCAAGAGTAGTTCAAGAAGTGAATTTCGGGATGAAATTCCATCTAACAGGGGGATGATGTGACAACTCGAAATATTTGGATCAAGCAAGATCTAATTTGCAACCCTATTCCAATGAAAACCTTGAAAACCATTAGAGCATAAGTGCATGTATATGAAAGTATACACTTTGGAGGTCACATACACGGTAATCTCTTGAATGTAAACAAGGTTATCAAGGCAAAACTAGACAAATGGATTTGATTAAGAACAACATGATATAGATAAAATAACTTGTGTTATGTTGCAACCTTGAATGCTTGGTCTATAAGGCCACCATATTAGAAATTTCTATGAGCTAGGACCATAAACACAATGAATTAAGCTAACATATAGGGAAATTAATATGTATTAAGCTTTAAGGAACCATGATTGAATGCATTCTTGTCAAGACAACAATCTAGCACACCATGAGCATTTCCTTTGTGAATTAAAGCCTATAACTTTATTCTGGTTGAAAACTACCCTAGGAACTTAACTTTGGCCGTGAACACCTCTATTGCGTCATCCTTGGCCGTGAACCCAAAGAGAAACCACCTTAGAACCGTGAACACCACCCTAGGAAGGATCCTAGGGTGTAAACACCCCTTAGTGGACCTTGTTTGGGCGTAAACTCCTTTAGGGAGCAATGCTAGGGTGTAAACACCTTTGGTGGACCATCTTAGGGCGTAAACTACTTAGGGAATCATTGCCTTGGGCGTAAACACCCTTTACTGGACCCCATAGGCGTAAAGACCATTCTAGGAGGCATCTTGGGGCGTAAACACACCTAATGGAAGGAATCTTAGGCGTAAACACTTGTGTTCACACATGTTTACGGATTTGCATTGAGGAAAAGACAAACACATTGACTTTAAGAGCGTAAACCCTTCCCATATGACATTTCCTCCTTATCACTTCCTGTGAAACCACAAGTTTGCTCTCTGAGATATTAAACTTCAAGCTCTTAGGATACAAAATTCTGAAAGGCTTTTCTCCAAACCCACGTAAGTGATTCAACTTGGCCAGTGAATATACACTTTATCTTGTTAATTTCTCCTTCCTTACACATAGCATTATGTGTTAGAGACTCTAGGGCATCATAATCTTCACAAGTTCATCAAACACTTCAAGTGTTTAGGATCAAAACTCTCCTCTCATCACTTCAACTACACTCTCCAACTACCCAAGGTGAGCTTCATACACCACTCTTTTCAAGTTTTCATTCTTTTTTTTTTGGGGGGGGGGGGAATACACGTCATATCTTGTTTAAATCCATGGATATTTGCATGTGTTTGTAGGTTAAGGTGTTTATGTGTGTTGAAATGTTACTACTTCATGTTAATACTCCATAAACTTGGGATTTTACAAATCTCATGATGTTAGAACTAAGTTATCTTTGAGGAGGTTTTACATATTATGGTTTTATGATAAACATAAAATAAAAATATGACGAGTTACACTCTAAATAGTAAACTTGTGGTTAAAAATATTTTACCACTAAAACTTGTGCAAATATTGAAACATTATTGATCTTATGGATTATATGAGATTTTGGGGGAACTAGTGACAATATTTTAGTCACAGCAAAAATAGAATATTTTGGTTAGAAAGATCTCAACAAAATTTTAGGTATGTCAAAACACCCTACAAAAGTTAGTCATTTATCTAAAAATGAATGTTGTTAGTAAAACAATAATGTTATGTTGATACCATTTCAAGGGTTTTGAACTTTGAACATTATGTCATATTTATAACCTATTGCAAGTTGACAAACTATTAGTGATTATATATAATTATCAATATAAATAATTTTATCAAGTTGAAATACAAAACAGAGTTTATACGACAGAAACATTTGAGTGTCATAAACTGTCCATCATAAAACTTTCAGAAATACAAGTGATAAGTTGTATGTCATAAAGTTGCAGTCATAACTTTACACAAGAAAATATTATTTGCATTATTCCATAATGGGACTAAAAACTCGCGTATATTTCGTTAAGGCTCTTGTGAGATATTTTTTTTCTTCGCCGTACCTACCTAGCGTACGTTGTAAGTCCTGTAATTTATAACCAAAGTCTCCTGGAGGGAGAGTGAGAGTTTTTGTATAGATCTATACGAGTTTGACACCCCACACCTGTACTGTTCGCTACAGCTAGACCGGCCAGTCTAAGGTGACAAATATCTTAACCGTATCTGACGCCTGAAGAACGTCAGGGCAGGCGTTCTCGTCATATTAGTATGGTTGTAACGGCTCACATAGAGTAGGGATTTATTAGCATTGGAAATTACGAGGAATATACACCCCATTAGTTTTATAAAATAAAGAACTATGTTTCGTATATTTTGTAAACTGATTTCACAACTTCGGGCTCAGGGTTTTAAGACCACAACATCTTTTATATACAGAAAATATAGGATTTTCTGGGAACACTTTCTTTTCGATAACAAACAAAGGAAAACCAAAGAACATGCATACAGTCATACATGATCTTGAAAAGAGTACTGACTCTGCTAGTTTCATAAAATACAGAACTATGTTTCTTATATTTTGTAAACTGATTTCACAACTACGGTCTTAGGGTTTTAAGACCACAACCTCTTTTATATACAAAAAATATAGGATTTTATGGGAACACCTTCTTTTCGATAACAAACAACAGGATAACTAAAGAACATGCATGCAAATATACACGATTTTGGAACAAGACTCACAAACAACTTTTTATAAGAAAATCTTGGATTTTCTGGAGTTTTACAATTTACTATGAACAATGATATTACAAAGCTTTCTTACATAAATGCTTATGAACTCACCAAATTTTTAATTGACGCTTTACAAAACGACTTGTATTCTCAGGGATCTAGTAGACATGTATTCACCACGATCGAGGCCTAGCGTCACTGCATTGTGTTATTTCTACTTTTGTTATTCGTGTTTAAATTTTGAACCAAACAAGTGTTGTAAACAGTGTAAACTTGAAATTTAAATGTATGAATGTTTGGGTTGCTATGTTTCATTTACATTCAACTGTTATGATACTGTACACGACATCCTCCGCCCCCGAACGTTTCCGCTGTTCTGGTTTGGGGGTGAGACATAATCATACAAATCTACAGATCCCTACCGCATAAAAACATCTTAAATACCAGAATACATAACCTAGTGGGCCAACATTGGTGCCTTCGACCCACAATTACAGTGAGGAAAACTCACCTGAATCGAAAAATTCTGAAACACTGTGATACGATCCCTTTTTCAGCACTGCCTGCTCCCGCGAATCCACTAACACCAGAACCAGATAGAATCTCAATCAATAGCCCAAAATCCTCAAGTTTTACCCAAGGTTAAACTTGGTCAAAGAGTGAACGGTCAACAGAAGTCAACAGACAGACCCTCACGACGTGACTATCTGTGGCCTCTCGTCGTGAGCTACTACATGACAAATTAGTCGGGTCTCTCGCTCCTCACGATGTGACATACATAATCCTCATCATGTGATATCTGGCTGAGTGCCAATTCAATCCAAAAACCTCTTAATCCATTAAGCCTCTACTCCATTTTTTCTAGGAGGCTTGCAAACACTCTTAGGATCATAAAATTCAATGATTTAAGGTATTGCATGTCCAATTCAATACTTGAGCTCCAACTAGGTCATTCATGAAGAAAAAGGAAGTAGTTTCGCAAGCATGGACTCAAACCTCCTCCGAGCTTCAGATCCATGACATATAAGCACAAAGGGACACTAAGGACCCATAAAGTTGCCAACTTTAAGGAATCCCAACACTCTAACTCTAATTATCTTGGATAAATATGCATAAAACCTTAGATCTAGCAATAAGGAAACATAAAGCTTGGATCTTGATTACTCACATTGGTCTAGAAGTGTAGCTAAAGGTTGCAAATGAAACTTCCAAGCTGGAACTATGCTTCCATGGTGATCTCTTCCTCTTCAAACCACCAAATCTCCACCAAAATCTCAAGAACCACATAGAGATGCTAGGGATAGGGTTTTACTAAGTTTAGGGATGAAGGAGGTTATTTAGAAACCCTAAAATAAGGTTTATGGGGTTTAAATATGAAGGAAACCCTAAAAGATCATGGGCTTCAGCGTATCTCATGTCGTGAATTCCTTATTGATCACGTCGTGAGCTCAATATCATTTAACTTCTTCTGTTGATTACTCCTCACGTCATGACCCTACTATGGCTAACGTCGTGAGCCCTGGTTTTACCCCAAAACCAAGTCTTGACTCCTTGAAACCCTAAATCGGTCTGAACTGGAAAACCGTGTATTACACTTCTCCCCCACTTAAATTCGATTTCGTCATCGAAATCACTTCTCGCTCCCATTCTAGATATTACCCTTTCAAGGCATGTCAAACACGACAATTTGGAAAATTCTTCCACGACCACGATCTGAACTGAGAATTTGACTCCTGCAAGCGACTGCCTTCCCATACAACCATTGAAAATCAGTCTAAGAAGAGCTACATACCCTGGCTAATAATGAATCATTGACCCACTATTTTAACCCTTGAAGAAAACCATTACTACTCTGCCCAAAATCTGGAAATCCAATGCCTTAACTAGTTATCCACTACCGTTAAACCCTCCTCCCAACACGAGCCTCTATAAGAAAGCCATTGTAGAGAAACACATACACAATACCGACATATTCCATAACTCCCTTAACTACCTCGAAGTTAAGGCTTCATATAAAGAAAATTCGAGGAACTACTCGGAAGCCCGCAACTTCCGACCAACAACTCAATAACTTGAAAATGCCCAACCGCAACTAGAATTATAAGACCCACTGTCCAGAGAGAACCACTCAAACAAGGAACTCTAAACCTTTACGACCATGATTCAACTCCATCAATATACTTCCCAAACCGGGAACGCATCAGTATAAACTCCAGAACCATACCCTAAGACTGATTATCATCCATTCATCGTACCTACCCTTAGTCCCTGACTAGGAACACCACAAATCCACAACTCCTATTAGCATAATGATGGTCTATCCAAGAATTTCACGTTTCATCCAAATCATTTATCTTCTCAACTATACCTCCACCTGACCAATCACTCGAGACGTCTACAACAAAATTAGCAAATCGATATATCATAACCAATACCTAACACTAGTAACCAAACTCCTAATAAGCAACCTACAAGGAAATAGATCCACCTTTGCAAACATTCATCAAGCGAATTCTAATGCACATCCAATACATCAATAAAAACAAACTTTTACTGACCACATTATCCAAACCAGCTGGTCCCTGAGTCTCCCGACTTCTAATAATGCACTAACATCGAAAGTACTACACGTGGAAAATAAACAAACATGATCACTGGGCCCACAACCTATGTCTGGAATACCACTACAAGGTCCTCAACATAAGTCTGGATTGCCTCCGAGCCCACAACATGAGTCTGGAATGCCCTTCCCAGCCCTCAGCCCATGACTAGAATGCTCCAGGTATATTGGCCTTCCAAATGACTACCAATCCCAAATAAGCCAATATGACTAACGATCTTGAGACCTATGAGTCTCATCCAATTGCCTAACGAGTCCTGCCCACATGGAACATACAACCACTGGTTCACGGTATATCGTGGCACTTTCTAACCACTAAAACGATAAGCTTATGGTGCCACACCGATCTTGCTGTCATTCCATTACTCGCTTGAAAAACTCACGACCAACACCACGGGCGTAAATATACTCAACCTCGATCCACCATATTACAGGAACCCAATCAACATCCCTCTTAACGTTAACCGAACATAACGTTGCCATACTCTTTTACAACACTCAATTCCTTTCATAGTACAGGATGCCACCAATGTAAAATCCAACGGAAAAATAGTCGCACATGACCTGAGAATAGGATAGATGGTCGCATTCTTGTTCCGATTCAAAGCATATAACCCAAATAAGCACCATGTATATAATTCGACCCAAGTACTCCATTGTTATCTTGTCCATCCCACACACACCCCTAACGACAATATCTAATGAACTTACCACAATACACACCATTAAGGGAACCCACAACCTTACCCAAAGTTGACGTACTAGAAGAACTAACGAGATAACCTCAATCATTAACAGCAAACATTCTCATGAACGATCAAAACAAGATCCCATACCTCGGTTGAGAGTGGACCAACTCCATCAATACGTAACGACTTTTAACGTTATCCAGAAATGCTGCTAAAACTCTGCTCAGATACATCCAAACACCAACCCTACCAGTACGACATGCCAACAATTAGATTCTATGCGGTTCTAAGGTCGCGTCTGGAAAACTGAACAACACTGTCCCACATTCTAGACTCCCAATAACCAAGGACATCTTCCCAAACTCGAGCCGAACTTGATGATAGGTTGATGAATCCATTAAAATTCAATTGATACAACTCACAACTTCCAAATAATCTCCACTTGATGATGAACGGAATGACCAATGATCGAGAATGCATTGACACTTAATCCAATGAACCAAAACCCACACGAAACTGAACATACCTATCTTTGAAACTGATTTACCGACCGACAACTTCCTAATCTAGACTATAAATAGCAATCCATACAAGGAGCTGACAAATCCCTCAACAATCGATACTTAACCTGAGCGATCCTAGCGCCTCCTCATCTATTCATTGGCATCCTATAGGAACCAATGGATACAATGAGCTCCTTGACCAACTACTTCCTGCTGTGAGACAACTCGTGTATTTCCTGAACACATACAATCGATAGCCACTTGCTCCACACCCCTGACTTGACCAAATCTTGGACCAAAATCCCGCATACCCATGCGGTAGGTCCCTATGAACCATTCTTCCGACACCAGAAACTCGAACAGATCAATGATCTTCCAAGAAGACAACCTAGTTCCGCCCCACTTAGGGTTCGAACTACCACTCACTTGTGTTGCAAGCAAACCATATTTCAAACTGGCTCAACTAGACACAAACCACCCCTGAATTTTGGAATTTCCAATCATAACCACCTTTAACATTAAGGATTTCATGCAATTACATAAGCAAAACACCCACTTCCTATCGAAAAAGGTACACTTCTCACCTGTAATCCCAACCGTCAATCCAGTACCTGACCTACCTATATTCAAAGAAGTAGACCCTTGGTCTCATCGCATGACATCCATACCACAACAGTCCTCCTGTACATTCCCATACTACCATATTGCCGCCAAAAACCGCAGCTAACTAGTCTCTTGCTGGTTTACATCCTAAATCCAAAAGTCACATGCCTGCTCACTCCTTCCTCCGAACATAGAAAATTGGAAGGACATAACCCTTTCCATAGATAGTGACATTCAAGTCAATATACCAACCACTCGTACTTCGGCCAAAATTCTCGATCCGAACGCGACAACTGCTTCCTCCTTGAGCCCTGCGACTCCTCTGGCACCACTTTGAGCAAGGCCCTCGGGACCTCAAAACCAATTAACTCACCTTGGTCCGCACCATTCAAACCCCAACTGACATGGCCACTAAAGCCCAAACAATTACTAGGCTCATCCTCATCATGAACAACCATAACCAAAAGACCGGCGAGTACAAAAACACTGTCACGAATCATGGTGTCAGCCATCTCATCTACCCTCAACCAGCTCCTTAGAATCCTTTTGACTTCTCTCAATTCGAGTATGGATCCTGTGCTTCCAGTAGTACGAGCCCAATACTACCTTCCACACTTATCCATATTTTCCTCAAGATTCATCTCGAGTCCTCCAAGTTACCTACTCATAATAGTTCTTCCAACACCCGCTAAACACCATATCAACTGCTCTAAATCACTTCTTAGGCTCTCCTAGTATTCCTACATCCCCTGCCACCAGCTGCTAAAGAACCCCTATTAATGTCAACTAACCACTTCATGAATACAATTACACACAACAAAACTTAAATGATCTTTCGACTAAAAGACTCAACCCTACAACGGTTAGACTCAAATGAGAGCTGCACAATAGGAACAAATCCTTTACTCTAAGATTATTTAACATTCATAGCATGTAATTTAACGTATGCATTTGATAGTTAACTCGCATCAATATGAGTCCCACAAAGCACAAAGCAAGCAACATTCGAGCATCGGAATCGAGTGGCACTAAGACACAATAAAATCAAGCAGATCCTCATAAAAAATTCCCGACCTCTAGACCCAAGTATCCAGGATGCACCTTCTGATGGGTTTTTTAGCATAACAAACAAATCGTATGTGTGCATGCAACCCTAATTGTTGATCTATGTTTTTTCTAATTAAACATACAACTTTCACAACAAAATAGAAAACCCTAATCTCCTAGTATATTTTCATAATACACAAAATAAGAGTTAGAAGATTCATACCTTGATTGGTATATAGTAATAACAATCCAAATCCTTGTGTTGATGAAGCCTTGAGAGCAAGCATCACAAATGTCACACCTCTAGTGGTTTACACCCAACACTAGCAAACAAAGGATGAATGAGATGGAGGAGAGAGGCTCGAATTTTTGGCTAGGTCTTCCAAAGAACAAGTTGCTAAAAATTGTAGGGTTTAGGTTGTTTATATAGTGTAGTCAGGATACCCTAGATAAGCCCTAATCCAAGATTATCTTAAACTGGGTAATTATCCACTTTCATGTTTATCCACCAAAGACTATTCTAGAAACCCTAAGGCTTATAAAAACCATTCAAGCCTATGGAGGGTTCTATATTGCCTCTTGCTCAACTATTAAACAATTTCACTTCAGTCCCTGCACTTTTAATTAATTCCTTTAATCCCAAAATTTTATTTCAATTAATTTCTGATTAAATATTAATTAAATAATAGTATTTCTAATTAATATATTATTTGCATAATATATTAATAAATCATTTATTCTAATTTATTAATCAAATAATAGATCATCCTCTTTCTCCAAAATCATCTTGTCTAGTTGATAGTCTTAAGGGCAACCTAAAAGGACCGTGCTACTATCAATTCAAGTATATACCAATTATAGTTATGGGCTTAGACACCTAATCCAACAGTCTCCCACTTGGATAAGTATAATAACTATAATTGCCAGTATATTCTTCTAAACTAATTAGCAAGTTGTAGCTCTTAAAACTGCTGTCGAACTCTGACCTAGTCAGTCACGTGTCCTAAGATAACTGATCATATAATCCTCCGTTCTGCACGATATTATGCGGATATGAGACATGGAACATAATCAATCTCATGTCTAAAATTTTGTTTCCCGATTTATGATTTGTAATGACAAAGAACTACTAGTCAAACACATTAATTTAGTCCTGGCCAGGCCCGACACTATAAGTCAACACCAAATCATCGAGGGGCCCAAAGATATCGCTTTTTTCTCCCTAAGGATAAAAAGGAACAAATAAAATTTGACTTATATGATTGTACTATTTACTCATCAAATCATGCACAACAATACATCTTATAACATCAAGTTACTCATGCGTTTACTTATCATCAATGCACAACCAACTCGTAAACAACAACTCATATATCTCTTTTTAGAGATTATAAGATATTACCGTCTCAGAATTACTCGTGATAAATTCCATGAAGTAATTCTATGAGCGTGGGTTAATCCAATACTTAAATTCTCTATTGCAAAGTACTCACGAACATTGTAGCAATACTTTTGCTATGTCTAAAATCCTTTAGACAATCTACAATACAATTCATGATAGTCTTGATTTCCTACTTACTTCCAAAAGTATGATCGACTGTGTATGTTTGAATAATCTAATTATTCGGGAAGTAAAACATGCAAAATGAAACATAAAATAAATAATAGACAAAAGGTAGTAATCCAACTCATAAATAAATCTCTATTACTTAATCACCAAAAGTCCATTACATTTATTTCGTTACAAGTTTCGAAACTAATTATCTAACTACTAAAACTAATATCATCTTTCAGACCAATGTTCCTTGTATGTTGAACGTGCTTGAACCTACCCGGACCCTTTGTGAAGGGATCTACTGGGTTCTCTTCTGACGATACCCTCTTCACGAAGAGGTGACCTTCTTCTACTCTGTGTCTAACGAAATGGTATTTTCTGTCGATATGCCTTGATCAACCATGATCTCTTGGTTTTTTTGTTAAGGCAACCGCCCCTTCATTATCACAGAAAATCTTCATTTGCTCCTTGACGGCTGGAACAACTCCAATGTCTATGATGTAGTTATTCAACCAAATAGCCTCCTTTGATGCTTTGCTTGCCGCTATGTACTGTGATTCATAAGTAGAATCAACCACTGTCTCCTGTTTGGAACTTTTCCAAGTTACCGCTCCTCCATTAAGGGTAAACACCCAACCATATTGAGAACGAAAGTTGTCTCTGTCTGTCTGAAAGTTGACATCACTATACCCAGTTACTCTTAGGTTATCACTGCCACCAAGCACAAGGGCCTAATCCTTAGTTCTTTGCAGATACTTAAGAATATTCTTAACTGCTATCCAGTGAGCTCTACATGGATTTCCATGATAACGACTAAACATGCTCAAAGAAAAAGCCACATCAGGGTGAGTACATGTTATAGCATACATGATAGATCCAACGACGGAAGCATATGGAATTCTACTCATTTATGCTATCTCTGTATCAGTACTCGGGCTCTGAATCTTACTCAGTTTGGTATTACTCTGTATAGGCAGTTCTCCTTTCTTGGAATTCTCCATACTAAAATGCTTTAGTACCTTTTCCAAGTATGTACTTTGACTAAGTCCAATTAGCCTTCTACTCATGTCTCCCAAAATCCTTATCCCTAGAATATAATCAGCCTCTCCTAGATCCTTCATAGCGAAACACTTTCCAAGACAAGATTTAACCACTTGCAAAGTTGGAATGTCGTTTCTTATAAGAAGTATTTCATCAAAATACAAAACCAGGAAGGTTACTATACGCCCACTAGCTTTGACATATACACAAGATTCATCTTCGATTCTGGAGAATCCAAACTCTTTGACCTTCTTGTCAAAACAAAGATTCCATCTGCAAGAAGCTTGTTTTCAATCCATAGATTGATTTTCAAGCTTACACACCCCATTGGGATACTTTGCATCCACAAAACCATCTATATGACTCAGTTAAACATCTTCAACCAACTTCCCATTAAGGAAAGCAGTTTTAACATCCATCTGCCAAATTTCATAATCGTGAAACGCATCTGTGGCAAGCATCACCCTAATAGATTTTATCTTAGCTACTAGTGAGAAAGTATCATCATAGTCAACCCTTGGGGTTTGAGTAAAGAATTTCCCAACCAGTCGAGCCTTGAAAGTGTGTACCTTTCCATGTCGGTCTTCTTCTTGAAGATCCATTTGCACCCAACTGTCTTACGACCTGGTACATTGTTAACCAAATTCCAAACTTGGTTGTTATACATGGACTTGATCTTGATGTCCATTTCCTCTTTCCACTTGGATGACTTAGGGCCTGCCATTGCTTCCATATAGTTAGCAGGCTCATCCAAATTTACCAGTGTACTGTCACTGATAAACATATCACCTTCTGTAGTAATATGTAAACCATACAACTCTGGTTGTACTCTAATTCTAGTGGAATGCCTAAGAAGTAATGATTTGTCAATTTGTTCAACCGAAATTTCTTCCTCAGGTTGAGCCCTAGTATTATCAGAAGTTTCTTCATTGTTTGACTCTTGAATATCTTCAAGATCAATGGCACCCCCACTATCCTCTTTGTATATGAGCTCTCTCTCTCTCTCTCTCTCTCTCTCAAGACTCCCCTTCATGCGACGAAGACCACATTCTCACTGGGTCTGTATAACAAATATCTAAAGGACTTTTGTTGGTAGCCGATGAAAATACATCTCTCACTTCGAGGTTCAAGCTTGTCATGAGTCTCTCGTCTAACGAAACCTTCACAATCCCAAAACTTGATATGTGCCAATGAGTGAACCTTCCCTTTCCATATATCGTGAGGTGTTTTGGCAACCTTCTTAGTAGGGACAAGATTAAGAATGTGGACGACAGTCTCTCAGGTATACCTCTAGAATGAGACTGGAAGTGAAGCTCGACTCATCATGGAATGAACAATGTCCAACAAGGTCTGATTACGCCTCTCAGCCACACCATTAAGTTGTGGTGTCCTAGGAGGAGTCAATTTTGAAACTATTCCATATTCTTTGAGGTAGTCGTGGAACTCAATACTAAGATACTCACCGCCTCTAACGGATCTAAGCATCTTTATCTTCCTACCCAATAGATTCTCGACTTATTGCTTAAACTCTTTGAACTTTTCAAAGGTTTCTAACTTATTCTTGATTAAGTAGATATAGCCATATCTGCTATAATCATCAGTAAAATTCACATAGAATCTATTTGCATCCCTTGTGGTGGATCTGATGGGCCCACACACATCTGTGTGTATGAGATCCAACAATCCGCCACCTCTTTCACAAGAACCAGTGAAAGGTGATTTTATCATCTTTCCCAATAAACAAGACTCGCATGTGTCATCCGACCTTAAGTCAAATGATTCCAACACTCCATCCTTTTGGATTTGGGCCGTGCGTTTCTTGCTAACATGTCCAAGACAATAATGCCACAAGCACGCGTTGTCTACACCGTTAGCCTAATCAATATGAAAAACACTATTTTCTAAATTGTCTACAATCATCATAGTTTCATACACACCATCACAAGGTAAAGCTTCAAAATAAAACACACCATTTTTATAAGCATAAATAGAACCATTCTTATCATTAAAATAATATCTAAAACCTTGTTTAAATAAAGCATGAAATGAAATGATGTTTCGTGTCATCTCTGACGAGTAGCAACAATTTATTAAATCTAAACCTAACCCACTACTAAGAACTAAGCTATAAACTCCAATCTTGGTGACTGGTGAAGATAGCATACTCCCCATGATCAATTTCATCCTTCCATGCTCCACATCCTCACTTCTTATTAGCCCCTGCAAATCAGAACAAATGTGAAACCCACATCTTGTATCAAGGACCCAAGAACGAGAATAATAATGAGTTAGTAGATAAGATAGTGTAAATACCTGCCGATGTTAGCTTCACTTTGCCATCCTTGATATCCTTCAAGTATTTTGGGTAACTTCGTTTCCAATGCCCATTATCATTGCAATAGAAGCACATGGCCTATTTGGGGCCAGATACAGGGGGAGCATCAGAACTGGATTTTCCTTTGGTTCCTGTACTTAAGGACTCAGCTTAGGAATTTCCCTTCTAGTTTTTTTTGGGTGGACCTTTCCTCTTCTTCCCTTTCCCTTGCCCTATGGCCAGAACAGGTGCACTAGTAGGAGTGGAGGCAATACTTTTTCCCTTCATTCCTGCTTCAGCTACTCGAAGGAGGTTGTGCAATTGTGATAGTGTTGTTCAAATGATAGGTTAATACGAACTGATCATAACAACTTGGCAGTGAGTTCAACACTATGTCGATTGTCATCTCTTCGTCAAATTCACATTGAGCTTGATTAGCCTATCCACGTATCGTTGCGTTCTCGAAACTTGGTTGCCCACAGACTCTCCATCCTTCATCTTTCTAGAAATGAGGGAATTTACTACCTCGTACTTTTATTGACGAGCTTGCTTATGGTATTATCCATATGGTCCTTGTTCATCTCGTATGACCAGTAATCCTCATAGTGTGTCACACCCCCGAACCGTCGGAACGGACGGCGGAAACGTCTGGGGGCGGGGCGACATCATGCGTAGTATCACAACAGTTGTATCATAGTAAGCGAAGTAAACACAACCATTACATTATAATAAGAATATTTACATTGTTTGAAAACATGGTTTGTACATAACAGTATATGACAAAAGTAAAAGACGTGACTCCAAAATGCTCTGTCTTCTCCAAAAGTTGGCAAGAGTACCTGTTTATTGTTGCCCTGAGAATACAAGCAGTTTTAAAATATCAGCATAAAGCTAGTGAGTTCATAAGCATTTAGTTCTGGTAAAAGAAATGTTTCTTTGATCCTTTGAAAAGTGTTTCCCAAGAAAATCCTATATTTTCTTATGAAAGATGTTTGATTATCCATTCGTTATTTGTTTAATAGCCTGTTTATGTAAGGTTGAGTTATCCCAGGAAAATCCTATATTGTCCTTAATAGTTGATAGTTGGTTATCTGTTCTGGTATGAGGTGTACAAGTATCTACCATACTTGTATCGTTAGATGTAGTTTCCTTGAAAAACCCTGTTTGTTCTCTGTGAGATGTACTAGCCTTATTACATAAATAAAACTAATAAATAAGTAGTGAACTAGATCCTAAAAGGGTATTACTAATGCCCTCTAGTAATCAAATCGGTTATTACTTTGAGGTTAGTTCACTTGTTTCATTATTACAAAAGTAAATCTCTGTTATCTAGGTTGCGAGTTTTATAACCATACATTAAACTTGATATGGCACGTAACGGGGGCCAGTATCTTTTATGACCTTGTCACCCGGAGACCTGACGGTCCAACCGTAGCTAACAGCAAGGTGCGGGATAGTCAGTCCCGTATAGATCTATACACAATGGTCACGCTCTCCCTCCAAGAGATTCTGGTTTCAAGGGTTAGTCCTACACTCTCGAATCCGGTGGAGTGTTACCAAGGACGTGTCTCCAACTTAAAATAACAAATTTACAAGTAATAATACCGAAAATCCTGTTTATGTTTTGTATAAATCCTTTATAAAATATCACATTTTATGACAAGATTTACAAGTTCCTTGCTTTAGTTTTGAAGACTGTTTCTACGAGTTGATTTCTTAATAGTTTGGTAAAACAGTTTTCTGTGTTAAAAGCATACTGAACATATAATTATTTTAAACAAAATAATATACTATGAGTACAAGTTTCCTTGTACTTTTGCATGTATTCCCCCCCTTGAAAACATGAAAAACTCGGAAAAGCGTAGAGGTATGAACTCACTGTTTGACGTGGGATTCGAGTGTAAGTTGCTAGGAATTGCTGAGTGTCAAATAAAGCCTCAGGCACAAACAGATCCTATTTAGCATGTAAAAGTACATATATGCATTAGGTGAGGGCTTAACACTATTAGTTTTTGGAAGGAAATCATCCTAGGGACCAGGAAACACTTAAAACTAAGTGTTAGAATCACATATGATTTGAAAATGGGGAGTTTGCGGTCGTAAAAGGAGTGTACGGTCAAGGGTTTGCGGCCCAATAGGGTTTACGGCCCATATGTTTACGGCCCAAGTGTTTACGGTCCATGGGTTTACGGCCCATGGGTTTACGGCCGTAAACACTTGGCGAAAAGTGCGATTTTCGGTGTTTCAAGGTCCTTTCTAGCCTTCTGGAAGTGTTCTAAGCCTCGTTTCTAGGCTTAGGAGGGTGTTGTGGCAAATTTGCACCACATAAATAGAGTTTACGGTCAAGGGAGATTGCCTTGGCCGTAAACACCCTTCTGGTCATGATTTCTAGATGTTTAACAAGTGATTCTTGTATCCAACAAGCTAAGGGTAATGTACTTACGTAGTGGAAGCTTGAAATGAGGTTTTTAGCCACCAATAACTAGTGTGTGTTGTTGGTGTTCTTGGTGAGAGAGAAAATCTAGAAAAAGATGAGATTTAGGAGATGAGACATGGATTCATCACTAGAAATGGATTTGTAACAACATTCAAGCTGGAAAAACACTTACTTCTTGAAGATCTTGGAGGGAATTTGAAGTTTGTAGAGAGAGAGAGAGAGTAGAGAGAGAAATCTTCTGGAGTGTGTAAAGTGAGAAATGAAGGCCACTCATCCCTTATATAGAGGTGAGTTTACGGCCAAGGGGTGAGGTGGAGGGTTTACGACCGTGAACAGGGTTTATGGTCGTAAACTGAGTTTGCGGCCGTAAACTCCTCTCGAAGGGTTGTTTGGCCCAGATGCTATGCTTTGACTTAGAAAACCTCATTTTTGAATCCAAAACTCGATTGAACTGAGCTTAGAATATTCCGTTAGACCAAAAATAATACTAACATGAACGGAAATAAATAAAAACCCAAATTTTATTAACGGAAACTGGGTAAGGATAACGGAAAAAGTTTCAGGTTGTCACATCATCCCCCCGTTAGAGGGAATTTCGTCCAGAAATTTGAACATAGATTACAAATCATGGATTAGAAAAGAGATGCGGATACTTCTGTTTCATCTGATCTTCGCGCTCCCAAGTGAATTCAGGTCCCCGCTTGGCATTCCAGCGAACCTTCACTATCAGGATGCGACTTTGTTTCGTTCGTTTGATCTCTCTATCCATGATTTCGACTGATTCTTCCACGAACTTCAGGTTCTCGTTGATTTCAATCTCGTCGAGAGGAATCGTAAGGGTTTTGTCGGATACGCATTTCTTAAGATTCGAAACGTGGAAGACAGGATGGATGTTGCTAAGTTCTTGCGGTAAACGAAGTTTGTAGGCTACGGGACCGATCCTAGCGAGGATCTCGAAGGGTCCTATGTATCTTGGATTTAGCTTTCCACGCTTTCCGAAGCGTATCATGCCTTTCTAGGGCGAGACCTTCAACAGAACACAGTCTCCAACCTGGAACTCCAAGGGTTTTCGTCGTTTATCGGCGCAGCTCTTTTGTCGATCTCGTGAGGCCTTAATTCGTTCTCGGATTTGTACGATCTTTTCGGTGGTTTCGCGGATGATTTCTGGGCCAGTGAGAGTGCTGTTTGGGACTTGCCCCTTGGCCAGCTGCGTGTCGCCCACCTCAGCCCAGCACAGAGGGGATCTGCACTTGCGGCCATAGAGGGCTTCGAAAGGCGCAATCTTGATGCTGGTGTGGTAACTGTTGTTGTAGGAAAACTCGACCAAGGGAAAATGGGTGTCCCACGACTCACCGAAGTCAATGACACATGCTCTCAACATGTCTTCCAAGGTCTGGATGGTTCTCTCACTCTGCCCGTCTGTCTGGGGATGGTAAGCTGTGCTCATATCCAGCTTAGTTCCAAGAGCTTTCTGCAGTGACTGCCAAAACCTCGAAGTGAACATGCTATCTCGATCGGAGATAATGGACACAGGCACACCATGCAGTCGAACTATCTCTCGGATGTAGATTCGTGTGAGTCTCTCCATTTTGAAGTTTTCCTCGATCGGCAGGAAATGGGCGGATTTAGTGAGTCGGTCGACAATTACCCAGATGGCGTCGTGCCCACTCGGAGACTTGGGTAATTTGGTGATAAAATCCATAGTAATTCTCTCCCATTTCCACTCAGGCATATCCGGCTGGTGGAGTAGACTTGAGGGCTTCTGATATTCGACCTTCACCTTGGCGCAAGTCAGGCACTTGCCCACGAAGGTAGCGATCTCTTCTTTTATGTTCGGCCACCAATACATTTTCTTGAGATCGAGGTACATCTTGTCCGAGCCTGGGTGAACGGAGTATCTAGTCTTGTGAGCTTCGTTTATTACAACCTCTCTGTAACCACCGAACTTTGGGGTGCAGATCCGGTCCATGAAATAATAGACTCTGTCTCCCTTGATTTCTAGGTTCTTTTCCATTCCTCTCAAGGCTTCACCTGGCATGTTCTCTGGTTTTAAGGCTTCCAACTGAGCCTCCTTGATTTGCGCGGATAAATGGGAATGGATAGTCATGGTTAGTGCCTTCACTCTACGACCTGAGTACTCCTTCCGACTGAGGGCATCTGCCACCACATTGGCCTTGCCGGGATGGAAGCGGATTTCGTACTCATAATCGTTGAGTAGCTCAACCCATCGCCGTTGTCTCATGTTCAACTCTTTCTGGTCGAAAATATGCTGTAGGCTTTTATGGTCAGTGAAGATAGTGCACTTAGTTCCATAGAGATAATGTCTCCATATCTTCAATGCAAAGACCACTGCTCCCAATTCCAGGTCGTGCGTTGTATAGTTGACTTCGTATGCTTTCAACTGTCTTGAGGCATAAGCAATGGCTTTTCCCCGTTGCATGAGCACACAGCCTAGGCCCTGATTGGATGCATCACAGTAGACAACGAAGTCCTCCGTCCCTTCGGGCAGAGACAAGATAGGTGCGCTGTATAGGGCCCGCTTCAACGTTTGGAATGCAGTGTCTTGCTTTTCACTCCAACAATGTAATGCCCCAGTTTTTCTCGATACATTTAGTTATTTTAATTTAATTATTCTTGTAACCTTGGGTTAATTTATTTAACCAAGGTCTGATTTTCTTATGTTATTGGACTCTTTTGATCATCTTGTAAACTCCTTTTATTGAAGTCCATGGGCTATGGGCCTATTTGCGAAATCCATCTAGTTAATAGTATTTAATGTGTTAATTGAGTCATTTGGAACACACACAAGAAAAACACTCTAAACCCTATCCTCTCTCTCTCTCTCTCTCCCTCACACCATCCTTCTCTCTCTCTCTCGTTGGGATCAAGAGCAGCCTAGGGGCTGTTGTTTGGAGCTTAATTCTTGTTCATTTCCAGCCTTGATTGGTATTGGTATGTGTGACAACCGTCAAATTTCGGTCAATTCAAAGTCAAACAAAGTCAACAAGTCAAACCGGTCAACTCCAATAACCCTTGTATGTTAGGGTTTACGTTATGTAATCACTATACAATTCGCTATTTTAATGAGAAATCATCATTTGGAAAGTTCATGTGTTTGATTTTCCTTAGCCTTAACAGTGCTAAACAACGAACCAAAGCGATAAAACACTATTGCACAATCATCGGGATTATGTAGGACACTATATCATGGCTTAACGGGGTTTACAGACCTTGCGTTTCAAAGCCAAACACTCAAAAAGGTCTCAAAAGAACTCTCTCTCAATCTCTTTCACTCAATCTCTCTCTATTAGAAATCTCTCCCAAATCTCTCTCAAAAGTTCCTTTAACTTTTTGTAATCATTCGGGTCATCACGACCCTTAACCGGGTCAAAAATCACTTGAAACGGGGTAAAAACGGGTAAAATAGCCTTAAGGACCCAAAACCGAAGCTTCAGGACCGAAGCCTCGCATCCGTAGTGCTCAGGACCGAAGCCTCGCATCCGAAGTGCTCAGGACCGAAGCCTCGCACCGAAGCCTCAGGTCCGAAGCCTCAGGTCCGAACCTCGGCCCAGGACCGAGCAACTTCGCAGATTCAGCATTTTTTCCCGGTTTTCGACTACGACTTCGTTTTAACTCCGTTTTTCATTATTTTAACGTGGGATTTTCACCCAAAACTTTATTTTATAAACTAAGGCCCCAAAATATATAAATCTCCAGGGTTTTTATAAAATATATTAAAAGAATTAGTGGTTGAACTAATTATTGAGGGAATATTTGCTTTTCCTTAATTTATGGCAAAAGCAAACCACCACCACCTCACTCTATGATTAGCCACTCTTTCCCACTACCACTTGTCTCCTTAGTGGACCTTTACACCCAATCTCCAGCTCTTCCCACGTTCTAAGAGCTGGAGGATTGATCCTCTCTCCTCATTCTCCATAAAACTCTTTCATTCTACACTTAGCAACCAAGAACACTCTCCAAAATTATCTCATCTTTTCTCTCAACTTCAAGAACTTCAAGGCTTTCTCCAGGGATTTCTTTCTTCAATTAGTAAGTATCTTCATCATTCACATAATTATTAAACTCCATTCTACTCAAATCATTGATATCTTACACAAGTTCCATCTTATTCGGTGTTAGATTCTCGAATCATCAAGACATCTTCTTAGTGTTCTTGGGTTGAACACTTCCTCTCTCTCACTTTCATCTACTGAAACCACATAAGGTGAGTTCATACCCCTACATTTACATGTTTTTCTTAAGTTTTAAGGGGGGAATACAAGTAAAATCATCAAGAACACAATTAAACTTTTTCTAACAGATTACATCAGAAAAGATGGACGTTAATCACGGACTGTTTTGGTCAACTTAAATATTTTAGTTTTCAAAACCGTTCCAGGTGCAAGTAGTTCAAACTCTTAGCTTTAAAATGGCTACTTGCACATCTCCATATGATTTTTCTACAATTTATGGTGATTTTTACAAAACTGCCTGTCATTTCAGAGGCAAACCCGGACCAGTCTGTGATTATGAACATTTTCACCTCTGTTAGAGATCACTAAAAATCATGATAAAATTTATGAACAAACTAGACTCATATTCCAAACTCTCAAAATTTGCGGATTTGGATTTAGGGCTTTGATGATTTTTCTATAAATTTTCTAAGAACAGTAACAGAAACTGTTTTCAAAGAAAAGTTGCTGTTAATTTCATTTCACCTTGTAACATGTTGAGCAAGGTGTATATCTTTATGTGATTATATGTTATTGCAATATATGACATTTTATCTTAATATTTAGACACACATCAGTTTACAAATGGATTTGGTCATATAAAATATAAAGAATAAAAAGTGATTATAATCAAAGTACAATCGATACATTCAAACATTTAATAAACTATTTTGAATATAGTTTGCATACATTACCACGTACTACCCTTGGTTGATAAACTATAATATGTATAGTTTATGATACATTACATAACATATACATTTAAAAAGGGTACATTTATACAAAGGATATTTTCATTAAGCAAGGTACGGCCATACGGTACCAAGTTTTCATAACACGTAATTCCGTTAATGACTTTGTGAGACATTTACTTCAAATTACTATTAAGTCCTGTATTGTAACCAGAGTCTCCTTGAGGGAGAGCGTGATACTTGTGTATAGATCTATATTGGGTTTGACAAACCCACACCTAAACTGCATGCAACAGTTAGACCGATAGGTCTGGGGTGACAAATGTCATAACATTTCCGACGCCTGAAGAACGTCGTTTTAGGCAACCTTGGTCATAGTATGGTTATAATAAACTCACATAAAGTATTAATAAACATTGGAATTTACGGGAACTTCATTAAAATTTAACGAGTTTATGTCGATTTAAACTTGCATTGTTTTACTATAAATATGACAAATTACTTGTACATTTCGGTCTTTGGGTTTTAAGACTACATTTACACATTAAGGAAAATATTGGATTTTCTAACACAAATACTACTTTTACAAACGAAAGGCTTTTAATAATACCAAACAAAAGCTTATGAACTCACCAACCTTTGTGTTGACACTTTTTCAAACAACTTGTATTCTCAGGAAATCATTAAACAGGTAATCAAGTGCTTTTGAGGATGGGACGCTAAGGCGTCTACTATTTCATATTTTATCAACATATTGTAATTGATTCGTAAACATGGAATTCATACAATGATGTAACATTTTCAATTATATATATGTTGGTTGTGTTTGCTTGAATTACTATTACAATTGTTGTTATGATACTATACATGAAGTCCTCCACCCCCGGACGTTTCCGCCATCCTTGGTTTGGGGGTGTGACAGTATGAACCTCCTTATCATTTCTTACAACTTGATTCATAACCTTGTTCTGGTTTTATGATTTCATCTTCACTTCTACTCCTTATTTGATTTGTATCTCTTTTGTTATTTGCAAATAATTGTATGTTATACATCATCTCAAGATCATATCTTCACCCCATACATGGTGGATGATGGATCTAGGTGATTACATGTTGCAAAAGATCATGGAAACCCTAAAAGGGAGAATGGTGATTTTATGTGCTTTATGTTTATTTTCATGTTGATTATTATTACATTCTTGTGGCTAAATGAAATCCTAATGATCCCTAACCCTTTTTAGTACAACCATGATCATGGGGACTGAATCGGGATGATGAACACATCCTAAAAAGTGTTTCAAAGGGAGAAGGATGGATAAGCCAAAAAGGAATCACGAGTGGCTACAATTCTGTTTTCCATCCGATATGTAGTCATTTTGTATAAATCATATTTGGAGCTCTAGAACTCAAACAGACCCCAAACCAGTGCCCAAAGTTCCCAAATTTAGTTGGCTAACTTTATTATGGAGGCCAACCTTAGTGATAAGGACTTTATCTATGGGCACGAATGACATCTTTTCTGTTAAGTCTGATCCGGGTCTATTCTGATATGTCATTTTGTTTTCATCATTTCTAAGGCTTGGAAAAGGATCCAGAGTGATTCCAAGTTTCTATATGTTCCTTATATTATGAATTTAAGATCTGGAGCAGATAAGGTGTTGTTTCCAATTATAAATTGGTTATAATGGATCCACACTAAAGATCAGTGGGCAGTCACCAGCTTTTACTAGTGCTGTGATTGTCCACAATGTGAATTTTATATCCGGATCTTGCGAAATGATTTTCATTCAATTCCAACTCTGAGACTTTCATATATATGTCCTTTACTTCTCTGAATTTTGGTTTGGACGAATTCTACTCAAAAGTTAGGTATAATTGGCCAACATCACTTGACTGTCCTGTTGGAGACAGCAGTGATACACCTTTTTGTAAAATTCATATTTAATTCATCCTTTGGAGTTAGAAGGAGTTCTTTATAGTTTTCGAATCCTGAACAATCATAGTTTCCTATAAAAAAATTTTAAAGCTATGTTTATGTTTTATATTTTGGAGTAAATCCGTTTTGAACAGCAGGTCTGTTTTAGAGACCTTGCTGTGATTACTCTTTTCTCAACTCATAGCTTCATTACTTCTCCTTTCTAACCTTTAGTCCTTCTTAGGTGATGTTTTTAAGTTTTCTCAAGCTTGGTAGCATTATTTGATTTTTAGCTATCCTTACTACTCACTCAAGGTGAGTTCTCTCACACCGTTGTATTGATGATTATGTTTGCTAGTTAGCTCGTGTGTGATTATTTGAATTCATTATAAGAGCATGCTATATAACTATTGTTTTAATTCGTACATGTGCACTGTATGTAACTAATTATGGATATGGGGACACCACCAAAGGATACGGATTTACCGGTGCGGTGGGTAGGTAATATCACCATCGTAATACTCATCATGAGGTGCGGTGATTAGGGCCAAATGATACGGGATCTTCCCGGTGCGGTTCAAACCTACAAGTCCTTCTTGTATTATAGGCATTGATTCGTTCTTTGCCCTTATCATATAATTATAATTGGAAAATGGATTAGGGTTAGTAAATATGAATGTTATTACAATGTCTGTGTTTGAATTCACTAAGCTTTGTGCTTACGGTTTCCCTTATAACTTTTCAGGTGTTAGGATTAAAGAGGCTAAGGCTTGACATGGAGCACCGGGACATCGCTACTAGTTATTTTTGTTGGGACCTTATTATTATTATTATTACTTCCGCACTTATTTTATATGATTATTAAGTTGATGGATTATGTTATGACTATTTCAGTTGTTTTAATTTAGTTTAAGATGGGTTTTAAAAGTTTAAAATTTTTATAAAAATTTGGGTGTCACAAGTTGGTATCAGAGCCACAGTTTGAGGGAACTAGGCATTCTTGTGGATGTTCTAGACTCAAATTTGAGGCTCTATAAGAGTTTATTTTTCTTTTTAAAATATTTTTCAAACCTTCTGAAGACTAGTAGTGGAAGATGTCACGGTGTGCCAGTCAGCCAGCCAAGTAAGCCTTATTTCTTATGTTAAATGTTTATGTTAAATTGTTGACTATGAATTGGATTCTACTAGCCTTAAAATGTTAGATTACACACTTAGTTAGTGTTAACATGTGAGAGAGTTGTAAAATTAACGGCTAAAGCGAACTGAAAATTTTGAAACTAGACGCGAATGCGAAATTGGAACTTGTGTGGAAGGTAGTCGAAGGGCCCCTACAATTTGAAACATCGGTGCCGGTTTCGGGTCGGGGCAAGGTTGAAAAATTTTCGGCAAGCTGAGTGTTTTGTCTTCCTAGAAATATCTAGGCTGAATTGTTTCTAAGATTTTCCTTCTTCTGTGGAAACCAATGGCTCCGCCTGCTCGAGTTAATCAGCTCCAAATGGAGCAAGTTAAGGATATTGTCACTGAGGAATTCAATAACGCTTTCAACGAACTAATCCCGGGTGTGACCAACGACATAATCAACCAAGTCGGTGCTCTTCTGGATGAGCGCCTCGCGGCTATTCCCGGGGGAGCGTTACCGACTCTGCCTGTTCAGGATTCGGCATACTACTTCGAGAAGTTCAGCAAGTGTAGCCCTCCTCTTTGGAACGGTGAATCCGACCTAGTTGCTGCTAAGTACTGGGTGTCAGATGTTGAGGGCGCCTTCATAACTGTTGGGTGTTCGGACCAGTACAAAGTAGTGATCGCCATGAATCAGCTGCGAAAAAGGGGAAAGACATGGTGGAACACCATCACCGCTTTATTGAACGAAGAATAAGTGAGGGCCATGTCTTGGGCCCAATTTGTGGAGAGGTTCGAGGCACAATATGTGCCTAAGGTGGAGCAGCAGCGGATGCAGCAAGAGTTCATGGCCTTACAACAGACTACTGAGTCCGTTAGCGACCTGAACGCCAAGTTCTTGGAGATGCTATCTTTTTGCCCCTCGTTTGCTGGGAACGAGGCCTGGTTGGTCAGCCGGTACACGGCCATCCTACGTACCGAGATTCGGGAATTCGTTAGCAAGCAGGAGTTCTCGACTTTATCCGTGATCATGAATGCAGCGAGGAGGAGGGAAATCGAGTTGCAGACCCAGTCCAAGAGGAAGGCCAATGACACCTCTTCCAAGACATCCAGAGATGCCCAGAAAAAGCAAAAGCAGGGTAGTAAGTCAAGGTATGAGTATAGGACGTCTTCAGGGCGAGAAAAATCCATTGATATGCTACATCTGCAAAAGGCCAGGGCATCATTGGAAGAATTGTAGGGATCCCCCTGCGAGTGCAGTACCTCATATTACTTCTGCAGTTCCCGTCTGCTATCACTGCAACGAGACGGGACACAAGAAGCCCGAATGCCCGAAGTTGAAGACTGGTAAAGGAGACGAGGGTACAAATCCTGCAATTGCATCATCCTCTAAGGGACCCACTATGGTGACACGAGGTCGTGCTCACCAAATGACTGCGGAGGAGTCGGTGATTACAGCGACAGTGGCAGGCACTTATTTGCTAGATTCCGAGCCCGATGTTGTTATGTTTGATAGCGGTGCTACCCATTCTTTTGTATCTCGCACGTTTATTAATCGTTTGGGGCGTAGTATCGGAAAATTGGCTCACCCAATGGTTGTTGAAGGTGCCGACAACCGTACTATTTATGTCACCGATGTTTATCGGGGTTGCACTCTCGAGTTTTCTGGAGTTGAATTCCCCATTGATCTTATCCCTATTGCGATGCGAGAGCTCTGCGTTATCGTAGGCATGGATTGGCTTGATGTGTGTGATGTGGAAATCCATTGTCGTAAGAAGCAAGTTCGTGTTCAAAACCCTAGAGGTGGAGAACTTATCATTCAGGGGGACATTCCCCGCCTCGCCATCGCTTCTTGCTCTTCTGCTATAGCACTAGACGACGTTCCTATCGTTTCCGACTTCAGTGATGTCTTTCCGGAGGAACTCCCTGGTTTGCCACCTATTCGGAAAGTGGAGTTTCGCATTGATTTGGTGTCGGGTGCGACTCCGGTAGCTAAATCTCATTACCGCTTGGCACCACCTGAGATGAAAGAGCTCCAAGATCAACTTCAGGAACTAAGTGATAAAGGGTTTATACGGCCAAACTGCTCGCCATAGGGTGCTCCTATTCTCTTTGTGAAGTAGAAAGATGGATCCCAACGAATGTGTATTGATTATAGGGAGCTAAACAAGCGCACGATAAAGAATAGGTACCCGTTTCCACGTATTGACGATCTTTTCGATCAGCTTCAGGCATTGTCTTGGTTCTCCAAGATTGATTTACGTTCCGGTTACCATCAGATGCGGGTTCGTGAAGAAGACATTGAGAAAGCAGCATTCTGTACTCGTTATGGGCATTTTGAGTTCGTGGTGATGCCTTTTGGGCTCACCAATGCACCCGCAACGTTTATGGATCTCATGAACCGGGTGTGTAGCCCGATGCTTAACCGTTCGGTTATAGTGTTCATTGATGACATCTTGGTCTATTCTAAGACCAAAGAGGAGCATGAGCAACACCTTCGGGAGATTCTGGAAACTCTGGCAAGAGAAAGTCTTTATGCTAAATTCTCAAAATGTGAATTTTGGTTAGAAGAAGTTCAGTTCTTGGGGCATGTGGTAAACAAACACGGTATTAAGGTCGATCAAGCCAAGGTTGATGCGGTTAAACAATGGGAGATTCCAAAAACACCTTCTGAAATTCACAGTTTCTTGGGTTTAGCCGGTTATTACCGTAGGTTCATTGAAAATTTCTCTAAAATCGCCTTGCCACTCACCCGATTGACCAAGAAATCAGTGAAATTCGTTTGGGGCCCGGAGCAACAATTTGCGTTTGATGAGCTGAGGAAGCGATTGTGTGATGCTCCGATTTTGGCCTTACCTGATTGGGTTGAGGATATGGTGGTTTACTGTGATGCATCGCTTCAGGGTCTTGGTGCCGTGTTAATGCAACGGGACAGGGTGATAGCCTATGCCTCCCGACAGCTGAAACCCCACGAACGGAACTACCCCACTCATGATTTGGAGCTTGGGGCTGTTGTTTTCGCCATTAAGATTTGGAGACACTATCTCTATCGAGTGAAGTGTATCATATGCACTGACCATAAGAGTCTGAAATACTTGTTCGAGTAGCGGGATTTGAACATGAGGCAGATCAAATGGTTGGATGTGGTAAAAGATTATGATTGTGAAATTTACTACCACCCCGTTAAATCTAATGTTGTAGATGATACTCTCAGTCGTAAACAATCTGTCGAACCGATTCGAGCTAAGTGTCTCCGGATGACGATGGTGTCGTCTTTGTTAGATCTGATTCTTGATGCCCGTTTGTTGGGGTGAGGTTGGGCAGAGGGTACGTGGGAGTACCGATATCGTGCTTCGGACTACAGAGAAAATCCAAGTGATTCGGGATCATTTAGTTACAGCGAGGAGTTGTCAGAAAAGTTATGTCGACAAAAGATGCTGCGATATTGAGTTCCAGGTGGGAGATTATGTGTTGCTCAAAGTCTCCCCCTGGAAAGGTCTGATTCGATTTCGAAAACGGGGAAAGCTCGGACCCCGATTCATTGGACCCTACAAGGTTATAGCCCGTGTGGGAAAGGTGGCTTACCATTTGGAGCTGCCTGACGAGCTTAGTCTAATTCATAATACGTTTCACGTGTATCAGTTACGAAAATGCGTTGTTGATGAGACCACTGTGATACCACCGGAGGACATACAGATTGACGAGCGTCTCAATTATGTTGAGAACCCAATCGCTATTTTAGAACGAAAGACGAAAGCTCTCTGCAACAAGACTATAAACCTGGTTAAGGTGTAGTGGCAACATAGGAAGGGTTCGGAATGGACTTGGGAACCGGAAAGCGGAATGAGGGCTCACTATCCGGATCTGTTTTTTAGGTGTTGACCTCGAGGACGAATTCCGTTCTTAGTGGGGGAGAGTTGTAACACCCCAGTTTTTCTCGGTATGTTTAGTTATTTTAATTTAATTATTCTTGTAACCTTGGGTTAATTTATTTAACCAAGGTCTGATTTTCTTATGTTATTGGACTCCTTTTATTGAAGTCCATGGGCTAGGGCGATATTTGCGAAATCCATCTAGTTAATAGTACTTAATGTGTTAATTGAGTCATTTGGAACACACACAAGAAAAATACTCTAAACCCTGTCCTCTCTCTCTCTCTCTCTCTATCTCTCTCTCCCTCACGCCATCCTTCTCTCTCTCGTTGGGATCAAGAGCAGCCTAGGGGCTGTTGTTTGGAGCTTAATTCTTGTTCATTTCCAGCCTTGATTCGTATTGGTATGAACCTCCTTATCATTTCTTACAACTTGATTCATAACCTTGTTCTGGTTTTATGATTTCATCTTCACTTCTACTCCTTCTTATTTGATTTGTATCTCTTTTGTTATTTGCAAAGAATTGTATGTTATACATCATCTCAAGATCCTATCTTCACCCCATACATGGTGGATGATGGATCTAGGTGATTACATGTTGCAAAAGATCATGGAAACCCTAAAAGGGAGAATGGTGATTTTATGTGCTTTATGTTTATTTTCATGTTGATTATTATTGAATTCTTGTGGCTAAATGAAATCCTAATGATCCCTAACCCTTTTTAGTACCACCATGATCATGGGACTAAATCGGGATGATGAACACATCCTAAAATGTGTTTCAAAGGGAGAAGGATGGATAAGCCAAAAAGGAATCACGAGTGGCTACAATTCTGTTTTCCATCAGATATGTAGTCATTTTGTAAAAATCATATCTGGAGCTCTAGAACTCAAACAGACCCCAAACCAGTGCCCAAAGTTCCCAAATTGAGTTGGCTAACTTTCTTAACCAGTCCAACCTCACTGATAAGGACTTTATCTATGGGCACAAATGGCATCTTTTCTGTTAAGTCTGATCCGAGTCTGTTCTGATATGTCATTTTGTTTTCATCATTTCTAAGGCTTGGAAAAGGATCCAGAGTCATTCCAAGTTTCTATATGTTCCTTATATTATGAATTTAAGATCTGGAGCAGACGAGGTGTTGTTTCCAATTATAAATTGGTTATAATGGATCAACACTCCAGATCAGTAGGCAGTCACTAGCTTTTCTAGTGCTGTGATTGTCCATATGTGAATTTTATATCCGGATCTTGGGAAATGATTTTCATTCAATTCCAACTCTGGGACTTTCATATGTATGTACTTTACTTCTCTGAATTTTGGTTTGGACGAATTCTACTCAAAAGTTAGGTATAATTGGCCAACATCACTTGACTGTCCTGTTGGAGACAGCAGTGATACACCTTTTTGTAAAATTCATATTTAATTCATCCTTTGGAGTTAGAAGGAGTTCTTTATAGTTTTTGAATCCCGAACAATCATAGTTTCCTATAAAATTTTGTTAAAGCTATGTTTCTGTTTTATATTTTGGTGTAAATCCGTTTCGAACAACAGGTCTGTTTTAGAGACCTTGCTGTGATTACTCTTTTCTCAACTCATAGCTTCATTACTTCTCCTTTCTAACCTTTAGTCCTTCTTAGGTGAGGTTTTGAAGTTTGCTCAAGCTTGGTAGCATTATTTTATTGTTAGCTATCCTTACTACTCACTCAAGGTGAGTTCTCTCACACCGTTGTATTGATGATTGTGTTTGCTAATTAGCTCGTGTGTGATTATTTGAATTCATTATAAGAGCATGCTATATAACTATTGTTTTAATTCGTACATGTGCACTGTATGTAACTAATTATGGATATGGGGACACCACCAAAGGATACGGATTTACCAGTGCGGTGGGTAGGTAATATCACCAACGTAATACTCATCATGAGGTCCGGTGATTAGGGCCAAATGATACGGGATCTTCCCGGTGCGGTTCAAACCTACAAGTCCTTCTTGTATTATAGGCATTGATTCGTTCTTTGCCCTTATCATATAATTATAATTGGAAAATGGATTAGGGTTAGTAAATATGAATGTTAGTACAATGTCTGTGTTTGAATTCACTAAGCTTTGTGCTTACGGTTTCCCTTATAACTTTTCAGGTGTTAAGATTAAAGAGGCTAAGGCTTGACAAGGAGCACCGGGACATCGCTACTAGTTATTTTTGTTGGGACCTTATTATTATTATTATTACTTCCGCACTTATTTTATTTGATTATTAAGTTGGTGGATTATGTTATGACTATTTCAGTTGTTTTAATTTAGTTTAAGATGGGTTTTATAAGTTTAAAATTTTTGTAAAAATTTGGGTGTCACAAACAAAAGGGTACACCTTTCTGAGTCAGAGTGGTTAAGGGTTTGGCAATTCTGGAGAAGTTCTGGATAAATTTGCGATAGTAGCCAGCGAGACCCAAGAATTGACGGATTTCTGTGGGCGTCTTCGGTGCTGATCAGTTCTCTATTGCTTTGATTTTGGAGGGGTCCACGTGTATGCATTCCTCGCTTACCACGTGACCTAGGAAGGTTACTTTTCGAATCCAGAATTCGCATTTGGAGAATTTTGCGTACAGCTTCTCCGTCCTTAGGTTTTCCAGCACCGATCTCAAGTGCTGTCGATGATCTTCCTCATTTCTGGAATAGACAAGTATATCGTCGATGAACACGATTACGAACTTGTCCATGAAAGAACGGAACACCCGATTCATCAGGTCCATGAATACCGCCGGTGCGTTGGTTAGACCAAAGGGCATTACCACGAATTCGTAGTGTTCATAACGAGTTCGAAATGATGTCTTGGGCACATCATTCTCGTGAACTCGCAACTGATGGTACCCTGATCTTAGGTCTATTTTGGAGAAGTAACTGGCTCCTTGAAGTTGATCGAAAAGGTCGTCGATTCGAGGAAGAGGGTAACGGTTTTTGACTGTAAGCTTGTTCAGTTCGCGATAGTCTATGCACATCCGAAAGGATCCATCCTTCTTTTTCACAAATAAGATCGGGGCTCCCCAGGCTGAGGAACTCGGTCTAATGAATCCTTTGCTGAGCAACTCATTGAGATGACTGGATAACTCCTGCATTTCTGCTGGCGCTAATCGGTATGGGGATTTAGCTACGGGGGTAGCTCCGGGGACTAAGTCGATGCGAAACTCGACTTGGCGTTCGGAAGGGATTCCCGGGAGATCTTCGGGAAAAACATCGGGAAAGTTGCAGACTTCGGGGATGCTCTCGAGGTCTTTAACTTCGTGCTTCTCGTTAATGATATGGGCTAGGAATGCATGACACTCCTTTTGCAGAAATTTTTGGGCTTTGATGCACGAAATGATACAGAGGTTTGAACTGAGTTTATCGCCATAAATCATCAGAGTTTCATCAGAGGAAAGATTGAGACAGATGGATTTTTCGTAACAAAGGATATCAGCACGATTGGGGCTCAACCAATCCATGCCGGTGATGACATCAAAGCTTTTGATGGAAACTGGCATAAGGTCGATAGGAAAAGAATGATCGTTCAAGGTAAGGGTACAGCCTACGTATATATCATTAGTGCTCTCTTTCTCACCGTTAGCCATCTCGACGGTAAATGTTTCAGTTAGTGGTTGAGGTTTATGTTTGAGAAGATGTTTGAATGCATGACTAATAAAACTTCTCTCCGCACCAGAATCGAAAAGAATGCATGCATAAGAGTTGTCGAGGAGGAACGTACCCGAAAGAACGGTGGGATCTGCAACTGCCTCTTCTTGACCCATCGTTAGCACTCTCCCCGTGCCACCTGCTGTTGTTGCCTTAGGGCAGTTTCTCTTATTGTGCCCGACTTCTCCACAACCATAACAGGCTTGATCGACGCCTGCTACAGATGCCTGATTGGTTGGTTGGACTGGTGTCTTGCAAACTCGAGCTGTGTGCCCCTTTTTGCCACAGCTGGTGCATGACATTTCTCGGCATGGGCCGGGATTATGATGATAGTTACACTTGTCGCACCGAGGAAGGGTACCAGCATATTTACTAGTAGGTGCTTGAATGGCAGGAGCATCGGCAGGAGTAGTAGCAGCGTGGACTGCCACCGTTTGTTGTTTCTTTGAGGGCTCCTGTGAAGATTGGCCCTTCCGCTGCTTCCAGAACTTTCTTTTCTCACCACTCCCTTTTGCTGGCTCAGGAGCGGTTGCCACTTTATCAAGATCAACTCCGTGATCTATGAGAGTCTGTGCCAGACACTTAGCGCTGTCAAAGGTGTTTGGCCTAGCAGCCAAGACATTTCCTTTGGTGGGTTGTGTCAGTCCCCAAATGTATCTCTCTATTTTCTTGCATTCCGGGGTGACTATTCCCGGGCAAAGAAGTGCTAGGTCTTCAAACCTAGTAGTGTAGGCAGCAATGTCAGATTCCTTCATCTTTAGGTTCCAGAGTTCGTGCTCTAGTTTCTGCATCTCGCCTCGTGGGCAGTACTCAGCTAGCATGAGTTCCTTTAAACTTTCCCAACCCATAGCATTCGCGACTGGCAGGGTTAGGGATTTGACTCGACCATTCCACCAGGTCAGTGCTCTGTTGGCGAAAGTGCAAGCGGCAAATTTTACTTTGTTGGCTTCAGAACAGGAACATATTTCGAAAATGGACTCGATCTTCTCGAACCATTGGGTCACGGCAATAACCCCTCCTTTGCCGTCGAAAGATGTGGGTTTCACATTCATGAAGTCCTTGTAGGAACACTCCTTCTGGTGTCCCTGGCCACCCTCATGATTTTAGGGATGAGTACCACCTCCCTGCCCGCCAGATCCTCCAGAATTAATCTGTGACATTGCGGCAGTCACAGCAGCAGTAACAGCTGCCTGGAACATAACGGGATCGAACTGAGGGGGCGGTGGTGGTGGAGTGTCGTCACTTCTTCTGATGGGTCTTTATCAGGGAGGCATCTTGTTCTAAAAATAACCAGGAAGAAGAGGATGGTAAGTCCTCAAGATATATGAAACAAAATATATCCCATCCTGATAATAAGGTGTTCTACCAAGCGATAAGTAAAGAAAGGTTACTAATGCAAGTAAGTTATCGCTAAGAAACGAATAGGTAGCAACACTAGGAATGAATTTCTACAATGTATTCGGCTCTGGCTAAAATACTCCTACAGTATTTTAAGTTGTATGTTTTGTTCTTTCGATACATTGTTGTATGGATACTAGGTAAATTTTAGGCCTGTTGCAACACCAAAGTCACTCCCAAGCACATGTTGGTCATGTCTTGAATAAATATAGTTGATCAGGCTATATTGACCCTAGACATGATTACATAACTGCCCAGGTTTAACCGCAGTGTTCAACATCCAAAATACTTTTGTTTTGTTCTACTCATGATATTGTTTCTGGTGTGTAGGTATACTTGTATACTTTTTGCAAAAATACTTGTATTTTAAAAGTATACTTTTAGTTCATAGCACTTCGGCCCCTTTAGTGTTTATAGTTGTATACCATGTAAGGTTCGGTATACTTAGTTCACTATAAACAATAGCTCTGATACCAATCTGTCACACCCCCGAACCGTCGGAACGGACGGCGAAAACATCCGGGGGCGGGGCGACGTCATGCATAGTATCACAACATTTGTATCATAGTAAGCGAAGTAAACACAACCATTACATTATAATAAGAATATTTACATTGTTTGAAAACATGGTTTATACATAGCAGTATATGACAAAAGTAAAAGACGTGACTCCAAAATGCTCCGTCTTCTCCAAAAGTTGGCAAGAGTACCTGTCTATTGTTGCCCTGAGAATACAAGCAGTTTTAAAATATCAGCATAAAGCTAGTGAGTTCATAAGCGTTTAGTTCTGGTAAAAGAAATGTTTCTTTGATCCTTTGAAAAGTGTTTCCCAAGAAAATCCTATATTTTCTTATGAAAGATGTTTGATTATCCATTCGTTATTTGTTTAATAGCCTGTTTATGTAAGGTTGAGTTATCCCAGGAAAATGCTATATTTTCCTTAAAAGTTGATAGTTGGTTATCTGTTCTGGTATGAGGTGTACAAGTATCTACCATACTTGTATCGTTAGATGTAGTTTCCTTGAAAAATCCTGTTTGCTCTCTGTGAGATGTACTAGCCTTATTACATAAATAAAACTAATAAATAAGTAGTGAACTAGATCCTAAGGGTATTACTAATTGTTGAGAGAAAAACTTAGAGACACACTTGAACAAACGTTAGAACAAGTATATTGCGGAATAGTTAATCTCGAAGGATCTAAAAGCTCAACAATAATATTAATAAGTTAGAGGTAGATAGTTAGAGAGTTAGTTCCGGAAAAGTAAACAAATAGAAATGACAACAATTGTTATATCAAGTATACACGTAAGTTGATTCATAACAAGGAATGCATTCAAACCAAGTTAATAAGGAGGATCAAACTTAGTGATTAAGTCACAGAAGACTTGCTCCGAAGAGAGGTTATAATCAGTTGTATTCTAGTAAGATTTGAGAGTAAGAGGTGATGCGTAATTAGATAGAGAGATAGAAAAGATAACTTCAGAGAAGTATATTCAGAATAGATAGATGCGTGTAAGTGTTTCGAATACAAAGAGAATGAGCTCTATTTATAGAGACTCACGATGTACACTAGATTACCTCTCTAAGAGTAGCCATACAAGGCATACTGGACAATAGAGAGTGTTACAATAAAAGACAAGTAAAGTAATCTAGTTAAGTGACTGCGGTAGGTAGAAAATCCGGATGGGGTTGCTGAAGAAGGAGCTTGAATGCGGGTGCTGGATGGCTGCGGTAGCTGAAGAGGTTGCGGTAGCTGAAGTTCAAGAGGGTCACTTTTTATGATTTAACAATTTCCCCTAAGTTACCTCTTTAACTTTTGTTCAGCTATCAAGTTTGAGGAACTTGATCAGGATCCACCAAAACTTCCTGACGTTTTCCAGCCAGATGATTCTCCTTAAGATCTCGAACTTGACTTCTGCGGTAGTGTGCTTCGATCTTTCAACTGCGGTTCGGCAGATGTCAAGTTGCTTCTTGGTGAGGCGATGCATGGCAGTCATAGGAATGAAATATTTGACATTATCGATCTTCCTTTTGAAAATGACTCCAAGTTCAGGAAAGTTGGTTACGCCTAAGGATCTTTCTTGATAGCCTTCGGTAGGCATTGGTGCAGGGTCAAGTGGTGGCATATCAAATTTCTTGGCAATGATGGGGTAGATGTCTGCGTCGATCTTGGCAAAATCACAGACCGTTTCCTTCAAAAAGGTATTAGCCCTTTAAAGCGCAATCTTCATTTTCTGGATTCATACAAGTGAAGTCTGCTTGGGTGCGGACATAGTCATGCTCCCTTCTAGTGAGGGTATACTGGATGTAGTCAGCCTTCATGAACTTCCGAATCTTGTAGTTCTTGACCGCGGATGTGTAAGGTCCAAATATGGATCTTTACCAGTAGTTAAGCAACAATCAATCACAGAATAAGAGTAAGATGAAAAGAAATCAAGCTTGCACACGATTATATTGAGAAAATCGTCTGGTAGAACTCGATAGGACTCTATGGCATCAACAACCACTAAAAGACTAACACCTCCTCTATATATACAAGACACGATCATAAACTGGGTTTGTGACCGTAAACAGAGTTTACGGTCGTAAACGTGTTTACGGCCGTAAACACAGTGTACGGTCGTAAACACACAAAAAGTTCAACGATCAACAAACAACCCATAAACACTATAACAGACTCATTCTGAACACAAAACAATAAAAGCCTAGACCAAACCATTTCCAGGGTCCTTCAATCTCCCCCTTGGTTTGGTTCTAGCTTAGACTCAATCCTTGTCGACCACCAGAACATCCGACGTTCCCATCGCTCCATTCCACATCTTCTTTTCAATGATCTCAGCCACCATCGCCGTGTATTCTTTCGCCGCGGGCTCGAATATTGTTTCAGCCACCTTAATCTGCTGAGTAGCAAGATGATGAATGTCCCATTTGTGAAATTGAAGCAAGTCCCTTTTCTCATAGAGACGGATGCAATCATCTTTAAGCTTGATGACAGCGGCATCTGTTAATTCATCATATACCCAATACAGCATGGATGCAAGAGAACCATCAGGGTAGTTTTGAAGAACAGGGACTTGTTTCACTTGTGTGGTAGCTGGCCACATCACTTGTTTAAGTGGCTGATCAGTCTTGGGATCAAGCACATTGGGGTGAACCTTGACGATTGACTGAGCAGTCTTCATCGAAGGAAATCCTTTAGCAACTTGATCTTCCAAAAACGATTTAAACTGGCTCGCCCTGGGATTATTTGAAGGATTGGAGAAAGGAGCCTTAGACAGCTCAATAAGATCAATCTTGGTAAAAGAGTCAAAGTCGTGAGCGTCTTTGTATAGTTCATTTTTGCCGCTCTTTCTCCTTACCATGAACATGTTCATCGTGTCATGGAATCCCCATAAGATGATTCCAGACCTGTCACCATAAATGTCTCTGAAGCGATTTTCGCCCAGATCCGTAACAGTAACCTGTTGTTTATCCCAGGGCGCCTTATGATCCGCGCTTCGTTTGAATAGAAGTTGACCCTTTTCAGATTCCTGGGTCGACTTCTTGCGTTTTAATGCCTTTCCACGTGGATCTTGCTCTGGTTCCTTTTCAAAGCGGTGTAAGACGGTGGTGGTTCTGATAGTTGTAGGAGCAATGGGAGCATCTTGATTAGGAAGATAAATATGTGGCTCTTCAATAGATGACTTGAATTCGCCCCCAAACTTATCTTCCAGCTTTTTCTTCAAGTCATAGTAACTGGCGGTCAGAAGGCCAAAATGAGTCTGGAGATCTGTAATTTGTTTGGTCTTCACAACATTTTCTTCATTAAGTTCTGCCATTTGAATACTGAGCTGTGTGTTTTCAGCTTGAAGGCCTGCGACCTTAATGTCAAGCTCAATATTCCTCTGATCCAACTCGACATTTTTCTGACTCAGAGCATCGACCTACTTCTGAAGACCAAAAAGTGTAAGACCTTCTTCTCCTATGTTATCACCCCCTATATAAATTCCTTTGACACGCAAGGGTGATGTTGAAAATGGTTCTCTGGCCAAGAGCGTTGCTAACTTGACAGAGGTAGCGTCGTGCTCTGGCCTCGGATGAGAGAAGTCCGTTGGGAAGGACGAGCCACCGGTTTCGTAGAAGGTACTGGGAGCTTCACTGATTGGCTCAGTTGAGACTATGACTGGGGTTGTTGTTGGTGGAGCTGAAGCACTTTGAGTCACCAGTCTTGGGTCAAGTCTTCGTCTTTTGCTAGGAGAAGGTGTAGTTTGAGTGACTGGAGGATCACTTTCCATCGGCGCAGATGTAGGTAAGACAGCATCAAGGGGAGGAATCCCTAACGTCACCACCATAGGAATTGCTATTTCCGCCGATGTTTTGGTTGGTGGAGGTGTAGCTTCAAGAACATCTTCTTCTTCCCTTGTCTCAGTTGCCGGTTTAGCAACTTCATTGACATTGTCGAGCAACTCATTGAGGTTTACCTCTGTCAGGAAATCCTCGTTACTCCCAAAATTAACAGGAATTTCATCATTGTCAAAATCTGTGAGATCCAGGTCTTCATACAAGTCAGTTTCTGACCCCGACCCCTGTGAGAATCTTCTTGAACCCGAGTGGATGTCATTTCATGTTCCGAAGCTACATCAGCATTAACAGCTGGATCTTCTTCTTCTTCATGATCTGAGACAGTGATGACATTTTCAGAAATAACCCTCTCGGAGGAAGTTGGCTCAGATGACACCTTATCAGATGCTCCATGTGACTCAGAGGACTCGTCAATTTCAGCAAATTTTCCAAATTTGACCAGAGGATGCAATCCTTGAAAAACGACTTTGCCCTTTCTATTTTGCTTGATAAGACCAACTGTGTGAGGGCCCAAGGATTTGATATCCAACTTTTCACCATCCTTGACCATTTCTGGAAATTGATCGTCGACAAACACTTGGATAAGCCTTGGATAAAGTAGAAATGCATCTCTGGTCCCCCGGGTAATGGCATTAATGTTCACCGAGAACTCATCAAGAATGAACTTTGAGAAATTAAACTTTATGCCAGCAGCCAAGGAGACAATTGCCCCGGTGTTTCTGAGAGAGATCTCATCGGCTCCTGATCTCCTGCCAGAAATGCAGCTCACGAACACGTGTGCCAGGAATCGCCAGTAAGGAGGCAGGAGCTTCTTCACTGTGGGAGGGTAGATACCCTCGTATCCCATCCTCTCAAGAACCCTTTGTACATCTTCAATTCCAATTTCAGTAGGGAAATTAGATTCATCAACGACAAGCAAAGTATTTCTGATGTACTCCTCCGTAATAGTGATCTTGCAACCTTTGACTATGGCTTCAATTGTTATCTCTCCGTTGACCTTTTCCATTTTTACAGTTTGCCAAAATTCCCGGATGATGTTTTGATAAATGACGGGATTTACTGTGACGGCATAGGATAAGCAGCACTCCCTTAGCCTGTAGATCATGGATTTGAACTCCGCATGAGCGACTGGAGGATCATCCAACACGATCGCCAAATTGTGCATATCCGCGAACTTAAGATTGGCCATTTTTCTGCACTAAACAAGCCAAGTAAGAAAACACAGGATTTTAACAAGTTAAATCATTTAGTTTTCTCAATTAGACAATTTATTTTGGCTTTTAAAAATTAGTTTGACTACAAAATATTGGAGTTTATGGTCAAAATAGTCAAACATTGGAGTTTACGGTCAAAGGAAGTCAAGCATGGGTTTACGGTCAAAGATGGTCAACAGACCGTAAACTGAGTTTACGGTCGTAAGACCAAAACTCGGGTTTACGGTCGTAAGACCACTTTGGGTTTACGGTTCTTGAATTATCCGAAACCGTAAACTCCTCGTGAACAGTAAACGCCGACAGAACTTTAAGCTTCGATTACTCCTTCGTTTTTGGTCGGAATGGCGAATAGAGAGCATATCCTTGGTCGGATTCATCATACCTTCGAGATGTACTAGGCCGATTTCTCAAAAACTTCAACAAAAATTTCGATGAGAGAGAGTAGAGAGAGAGAATGTGATTGCGGCTGTAAAGGGAGAGGAGGAGGTGGAAAAAGGTTTACGGAAGTAAACTCTTTGTTTTATACTTCCTCGAAATAACCAGTCTCCCACACAGTGTAAAACCCAGTCTTTTATCCCGATAAAATTTTTAAGAATAAATCTCTTGAGGATTTATTTAAAATAAAAAATAAAATAAAAAATAAAAATAAAAATAAAAATAAAATAAAATTAAAATTAAACTAAAAATAAACTAATTTCTAAAATTTAAGAATTAAAGGATTTAAAAAATAAACTTTGACAATTATAAAAAAATAAAATAAAATTAGAATAAAAATTAAAAATAAAATAAAACAAAGGAAAATTTAAATATTGAACAAACAAAATTTATTTCAACACTACTAACAAGATCTTGTGACACTGGGATCAAAGTTGTTAGACAGCCTTATCCGCTTGTCGGTACCTTTCATCTTCACATCTTTATCTGGTCGATCGCCAGTATTGTGGTCTACTTAAACACGAAAAATCGTGACAGATTTTGGACGTTACTATTTGTTACAAGACAGGTGAGCTTAAGTTCCTAGATACTATATCTTAAGGACCATTCAGCTGACGACGACCAAGGATATTGTTGTCCACCTAAATTGAGCAGCGAGATCTATAGACAATCTTTGAGAGTTCAATTGTTAATTGTACTGGAACATGTTTCCCGCTTCCTGATATGCCCCAGTAATCAAGAACTTCCAGAGTACTCCTTACATCGGGTGAGCAGACAATTATTGAGAGAGAAGATAGATTTAGAATGCATATGCTATACACCCAGGTCGGATCTCTTCCAATCACGCAGAGGGTGAAACATATGACTAACCAGATTTAGAGGGATTGAGAAGTAGAATGGTGCATATGTTGTGTACCAGGTCGGATGTATTTCAATCACGCAAAGGAGACAGCATATGGCTAACAGGCAGGAAGAATTGCATAGATAGAAGATGCATAGAAATAGAATTGCATGTGTTGCAGTCCAGGTCGGATGTATTTCAATCATGAAGAGGAGGCAACATATGACTAACAGATAGAGAGAAAGAAAATAATCTTCTACATACCTAACTTATCGGAATTCACCAGTCACCCCATCAATACCGGTATTAAGGACATAATCCGCACATCAAGGAGAAGTTAATCCACTGTTCCAAGTACGGGTTCATTTAATGTGACGAGTCGATTCCCATATATATCTCCCTGCTCAACCTATCCAAGCATCGTATTGTCAGGCTAAACGGATCTAACTAGGTCAAGATTTGTTAAGTCTAAGAATTTCTTAAGTTCAACTCTGCCTAGTCAAGTCCATTTATAATCTTTCGTGCCTACCGACGCATCAGCCCAGAGTAAAGACCCTTTAATTTTGGGTACGTTACGCAGACTCAGATTGCTTGTTATCACTTGATAATATCACTTCCCAGTCTTTTATCAACAAGCAAAACTGTTAGAGACAATATTTTTGATTTTTTTGAAATTTTTAATGTTTTTGGATTTTTGTTTATTTCTCCCTCTAAATTTGTACATGGAAGAGAATGAAATGACTGAAATGCTCAAATTTAAACTAAGAGAAACCTAAAAAACAATCCTCAAAACGAATCATTTTTAAAAATCCCACAAGCACATCGAATCGAGCTTTGTGAAAAGGCTTTGTGAACAAGTCCGCTACATTATTATCAATTTGAACATGTTCTAGCCTAATGAGCGAACGCTCATAGCAATCTCTAATAAAATGAATTTTGATGTCAATGTGCTTGGTTTTGGAATGTTGGACATGATTTTTAGCGATTTGAATAGCAGCCTCATTATCACAAAAAATTGGGGTTTCTAGATAATTCAAACCGTAGTCCAACAGCTGATGTTGGATCCATATGACTTGAGAACAACAGGCAGACGCAGCTACATATTCCGCTTCTGCTGTTGAGGTTGAGACCGTATGCTGCTTCTTGCACTGCCATTAGACCAGTCTATCTCCAAGAAACTGGCATCCTCCTGAAGTCGATTTTCTATCAAGCTCACACCCGACATAGTTGTTGTCTGCAAAAGCATAAAGGTCAAATTCGGGATTTTTCGGATACCAAAGTCCCAGTTTTGGGCAACCTTTGAGATACCGAAAAATCCGTTTAACAGCAATTAGATGAGAGAGTTTAGGATTGGCCTGGTAGCGTGCACATTGATAGACCGCAAACATTACATCTGGGCGGCTGGCAGTCAGATACATAAGCGATCCGATCATTGATCGATAATACGTCTGATCTACGGATTCGCTTTCAAGATCAGGAGTCAGTAAAGGTCTCTCCGCCATGGGTGTAAGAACAGGTTTCGCGTCTTGGAACCCGAACTTCTCCAGCATATCATCCACATACTTCGCTTGGTGAATTAGGATTCCGGTAGAAGATTGTTTGACCTGAAGCCCCAGAAACATGGTCATCTCCCCAAGAGAACTCATCTCAAACCTTTTCTTCATCACACCTTCAAATTCCTTGCAAAGCTGTGGACAGGTTGACCCGAAGATAATGTCGTCAACATAGATTTGAACTAGTATCTGATCATTACCCACATGCTTGATAAACAAAGTTTGATCAATGGTGCCGCGAGAGTATCCATGCTCGAGCAAATGCTTTGTTAGAGTCGCATACCATGCTCGAGGAGCTTGATGTAACCCATACAATGCTTTGTCCAACTTGTAGACATGATTGGGGAACTTTGAGTCAACAAACCCAGTGGGTTGATCAACATAAATTTCTTCCTTCACCTTGCCATACAAGAAGGCAGTCTTGACATCCATTTGGTAGACCGTGAAATTCATGTAGGAAGCATATGCGAGAAAGATGCGAATAGCCTCCAACCGAGCCACGGGAGCAAATACCTTAGTATAGTCAAGACCCTCAATTTGTCGAAACCAGCGAACCACCATCCTTGCTTTATTTCGCACGATCACACCCAAATCATCTTGCTTATTACGATAGACCCAACGCGTGTCAAGAGCCCTTTTGCCCTTCGGTAAGTCAACCAACTTCCAAACCCCGAGCTTTTCAAACTGATTCAGCTCTTCATGCATTGCATCCACCCAGCTGGGATCATTCAAAGCCATGTCAACATTCTTCGGCTCTATTTAAGATATAAAGCAAGAGTAGAGACATGCATTAACGTCTCCACTCTGACTTCTGGTTTTAACTCCATCTCCCAGCTGGCCAATGACGTTATCGATCGGATGATTGCGTTGAATACGTGAGGGAATGTCTTGGCTGATATCATTGATAGAAACAGGAAGAGTGTGAATATTGAAACTTCCTTCATTTACTGATTGATTCACATTAGATGAATCTGCTACAAACTCATTTGCGATTTCTTCGGGAAAGAGGAGTTCCATAAACGTTGGATTGACAGCGGAAGCGTCTCTGGACATGAACTCTCTTTCAACGGGTGTAAGAGGTGTAGCATCAGTATTAGGAGTTCCATCTTGAACTTTAGACTCTGGACTATTAGGTTGATCAGATGGCTCCCCCTCAGGTGGAGCAGAGGACTCCTCCCCAGATGGAGCAGAGGACTCCCCCTCAACCGTTGGAGGTCTGTAGACAACTTCTTCGTCTTCGTCTTCATACACGATCTTCGAACCAGAAGAGGATCCACTTGAACTATTTGAAGACACATTTAAAGATTTGAAAAGCGATGTGTAATCAAATAACCAGTCAGGACCCACTCGAGCGTCTGTTTCATTCTCCTCCAGCCAGCGTACATCATAGGATTCGACTATCTGCTTAGTCTTCTTGTTGTAAACCCTATACACGGTGCGCGCAGCATACCCTACAAAGTAACAATCATCGGCTTTGGCGTGGAATTTAGGGTTGGATTCCAAATGAAGAAGGGTGCAGGGGCAGCCAAATACACGGAAATGGCTGACAGAGGGCTTGTGTCCATAGAGAATTTCATACGGTGTCTTCATCTGTGCTTTGTTGATTAGAACACGATTCTGCACGTAGCAAGCAGTATTAATCGCCTCGGCCCAGAAGAAAACAGGTAGTTTGGAATCACAAAGCATCGTCCTTGCGGCGTCTTTCAATGTTCTATTTCTCCTTTCAGCAACACCGTTCTGTTGAGGCGTGTGAGCAGAGCTATATTGACGCACTATCCCCTTTTCTGCGCAAAAATGGTCAAGAACCGAATTTTTGAACTCAGTTCCATTGTCAGTACGAAGCAATTTCACTTGATTGTTGGTCTGTTTCTCAATCATCACCACGAACTTCTTTATCAGGTCAGCAACCTCTGCTTTGTTGGATAAGAAGAAAACCCACGTAAACCGAGAGAAATCGTCGATCACAACGAGGCAGTATGAGCTTCTGTTGATGCTCAGGACGTTGACCGGACCAAATAGGTCCATGTGTAACAATTGGAGCACTTGACTTATTGAGTTGACATGCTTGGGCAGGTGTGGTTTCCGATGGTGTTTGCCTTGAGCACAGGAAACGCACTTTTCAAATGTAATAAAGTCTCTGACGGGTAGGCCTCGGACCATCTCATTCTTGGCAAGACGATTCAAGTTTTTCGCGTTAGCATGACCGAGCCTTCGGTGCCACAGCATTGCGTTTTGTTCGGCGACTTTTGAGAAGAGGCAAGTGACTTGTTCAGGGAGATTGGTGTTCATGTCAATAATGTAAGCATTCCCATCCCGCTTAGATTTGACGAGGATCCATTCTTCCGGGATGACAATGCCTGGCTTTAAGATCATACATTCCTTGTCGGTAAAGTGGGTGGAGTAGCCTTTGTCGCAAATTTGGGAAACGCTCAACAAGCTGTGCTTTAACTCGGGAGCGAAGTTGACATTCTCAAAGCTTAACACTCCATTTGTAACAGTTCCTCTTTGCGTGATCTTTCCTCCATCTCCGCCCGCAAAGGAAACATACCCCCCATTAAAGGATTGAATTTCGCTCAATTAGGATATGTCTCCAGTCATATGCCGGGAGCAGCCACTGTCGACGTACCAGGGACGAACGACATTCCTCCGCAACTGTCCCTGCAAAATGAGCGGAATCATTTAGATTTAGGAACCCAGGTCATTACAGTCATGGGTTTCCTTTTTACTTTCTTTGAATTAACATTTGAAGATTTCAAACTAGGATCCTCATTCCTAATTACTTCAGAGGGTGGCAAAGATGGATTAGAAAGTGATTTAGGCTTCCATTGAAGTTTAGGTTTTACAACATTCTCTTGTGGTTTTGAAATAGATTTCTTAGGAGTTTGCACAAAGCTTCTGGATGTTCTACTAGAAGTGGTTGAAGATCTAGAATTGCTTTTTGACGAAACCGATCTTGGCAGAGCCTTGTTCGTTTTTGGCAAGCTCTTTTGAGTTTTGTTGATAAAAACCTTTTTATTCTTTTGAAAAACAGCTCTTTTTCTACTTCGGTCATCTTTCCAATCATCAATTCGAGAACAATTTCTTGAAGATTTTCTAATTAAAGACCTTCCTCGAGATTCGTTCTCTCCTCTTGGTGACAGATAGTTCACAAAGATCCTGCTATGGCAATTCCTAGCTATGTGACCACCAACGCCACAATTAAAACAAGTCTGTTTATTATTTGAACTTGTGCTACATTTATCAGATTTATTTTCTTGATGGACACTCTTACTTTTCTCAGAGGAGCATACATGAGAGACAGATTGTGATATAAGTGAGGGTGCCTCAGAAGGTATGACATGTGGAATTGATGATTTTTCATGAGAATTGCCAACATCAGAATTACCAAAAAGTTCATCAAACATATCAAAGAAATTGAATTCAACAGAATCAGAAATAGGAACATCACACAAAATACTATCAGTCTTAACATCAGAATCACAAATAGGAATAGAAACATCAGAAATAGGAACAGAAACAAAAACACCAACTCCATGCTTTGCCTGATCTAAAGGATGATCTGCAGAGGAAGAAGAAGCGTCAGTACTTTCAACATTTATAAATCCTCCTGAAACGAAGCCAGATGGATTGCCATAAACCATAAAAGATTCATTGGCAATCTCATCTTTGGACAAGGGTTGATATTGATAGGTATGATTATATGGAGGAGGCACGCTATCATATCCTAAACCCTTAGACTGATTTCATTTAAAATCCATGCAGTGATCAATCATGGTGGCAACTACCTCGCTTGATCCATCAAATTTTTGAAAAGCAAAGTTTGCAGAATTAAACCTTTCCTTTAATGTATCAAGCTCGGCAGTTAGCGCATCATTTTGTCTTTTAACATAATTGTACAGTTCACATTTCTCACTGTACTCTGCCTGGATTCTTCTAAAATCGTTTATCTTAACTTCTAATTGGACTTTAAGAGGCTTTTGTCCTTTCCTAAGTTGGTAGCCCTCATATCTAAGGTTCTCTACACAATAATTGGACTTCATCACGAAGAACTTTAACATATTCTTTACATGCATAAGAACAGGATGGTAGGGTTACCTCGCTTCTCTTGGGCTCAGAAGAAGTAGACGCCATGAAAGCAAACTGCAGCTCCATCATTTCTGCCTCGGGATCAGCTTCATCAGTCTTTAATGAGGCATCATCGATCTGAGCAAGGTGAGCATTTTCTGGCCCTGAAATGTTCAAAGCCTGAATCTGGTCCTCCCAGTCAAAAGACTGAGCGACCATAGCGGTCTCACCATTAGCTGCAGCACCTGCACGGTTGTTTCCCACTGCTACCATCATTCTGTTGTTGTTGACCCTGCGATCTGGTTTAGGACATTCACAAGCAAAGTGACCCGGCTCGTGGCAGTTGAAACATCTCAGCGTGCTCTTGTTGAATCCCACCTTCTTGTCAGCATTCATACCCCAATTGCTCTTCCCAGTCTTCTTAGCAAACTGCTTGGCCCTGAAAACAGCCATAGCAATCTGCCACGTGATGTCCATCTCTTCTACGTCTTCAGGATGAATCTGGTCCAGGTCAGCAAATGACAGCTGAGGTGGAAGCTCTCCAGCTACAAAAGCATTATAGCAGTTAACAAGCCCAGTAGCTAGAGCCAGATTTTCATCGGTATCCTTAGGGTTTGAGGAAGAGGCTACAGTAGGTACATTTGGGGAAGGAACAACTTGTGGGGAGATAAATGGTTGATTATGAGGATGAGGAATAGGTGATGCAGCAGCGAAGGTCTGAATTTGAGGTGGTTTAGCAGTAAACCCTTGACCTGAAGAGGACATGATTGAGGAAAGAGCATTGTTGGATGAGATCCCAAGATTTGTAGTAGAGTATGAGCTCACGTGATTGATCTCTCTCTGTTTGTCATCAATATCACAAGATTTGATGATTGCCATGGTTTCAGCAAGAGTGAGGCGGTTTAGATCCTTAGTCTTCTTGATCACAGCAACATTCATATCCCATGATCTGGTAAGAGCATTGAGAAGTTTTTTGTTGATTTCTGACTTGGTCAAGTAAATCCCAGATATGTTTATATCCGTTGTGAGAGTTGTGAACCTCTGCAATTGAGCCTCAAGAGTCTCTCCTGGAATGTAGTTGAACATGTTGAACTTTTGTCTCAACATGTCCTGGAGACTCTCCTTCATATCCTCATTGCCCTCATAAACTTCAATTAGGGCTTCCCATAGATCTTTATCTGAAGTGTACTCACGAAAACATTGAGCAATATCAGGAGATAATGCCATGGTTAAAGTGGCTAAAGCTCTTTCTTGCTCTTCTATTTTCTCAAACTCCTCATCAGTGTAGTTTTCAACCTCCTTGTCAATCACTTGGCCTGCAACTGTCGTAGTGATTCTAATAGGGCCTCTAAGAATGCTTCTACATACCTTAAAGTCCTTCATTTTCATGTACTTTTCAATTCTATACTTCCATTCGGGGAAACCATCCGCATACATCAATCTTGGAATTCGTGTGGTGGTGCCCATAACAGCGTCAAGTTCATGGAAATGATTTTGACCTTGAGAATCCATTTGAGATTAAGCAAATTAAGCAAATTAAGTTCAAGATTTGAGTTTACAGTTGAAAGGGTTTACGACCGTAAACCGAGTTTATGGTCCAGATGATTTCGACCGTAAACGGAGTTTACGGTTCTGAGCTTACGACCGTAAACTGTGTTTATGGTTGAACAGTTTACGGTTTGTGAGTTTCCGGTTTATGTGTTTACGGTTCTCGAAACTTGGTTTACGGTTTATGAAGATTCAGTGTTTACGATTCTTGATGTTTTTGATTCAACAACCGTAAATGGAGTTTAAGGTTGACAGCAAACTCCCACAAAACCCTTATGAACACGATTTTTCAGTACAAACGATTCCCTTCACTACGTAAACACTAACAGCAGGTTCGAACTTCAAAGATATCGGTTGAAATAGCCCAAAAATCGATTGAAAGAAGATTTAACACCGGTTTTTGCTCTGATACCAATTGTAAGGTCCAAATATGGATCTTTACCAGTAGTTAAGCAACAATCAATCACAGAATAAGAGTAAGATGAAAAGAAATCAAGCTTGCACACGATTATATTGAGAAAATCGTCTGGTACAACTCGATAGGACTCTATGGCATCAACAACCACTAAAAGACTAACATCTCCTCTATATATACAAGACACGATCGTAAACTGGGTTTGCGACCGTAAACAGAGTTTACGGTCGTAAACGTGTTTACGGCCGTAAACATAGTTTACGGTCGTAAACACACAAAAAGTTCAACGATCAACAAACAACCCATAAACACTATAACACACTCATTCTGAACACAAAACAATAAAAGCCTAGACCAAACCATTTCCAGGGTCCTTCAGGATGGTCTATCGTTAGACCATATATTCTCAATGGGAGAGGCATGCTTAGCATGAAAAAGACGAAGTCTCTCAAATTCCATTGGCAGTCTTTTGTGATCTGGAAGGCTGCGGTCGAATTGCTCAAATACTGTGAAGTATTTGGCATTTGGAGATATTGGGACATCCCAGTAGCCATCAGTAGGGGGTTCAGCATAGGTGAGGTGGGGTCTGTAATCTTCGTCCAGCAGTCTGCAGTGAGGATTGATCCAAGAGTTTATCAAGGATTCGTCCATCATAGTATCAAAACCACATTCTCTCCATATGAGCTCTGCAAGTTTGGCTGCCTTCCAATCTTGTTTCCTTTGGGTGGTGGCAGGAGATTCATTTGAGCTTGGAGAGGACATGTGCTTAGCCAGGTTTTTGAAGTGAGGGGGAGTCTCTGGTTTCTCAGGAGTGACCTTCTCTTGCGGTGGAGTGTTATGAGGTGGAGTATGATGAGATGGTTGCGGTGAGGGTTGCAGTGTAGGAATTTTTTCTATGATGATGGGGGGGCTATGATGTTGTGAGATGGAATGATTGGAGTGATGGACTTCATCTTCACTGTGATGGACTTTGTCTTCACTTCCCCCTCTTGAGGAATGCAACGGAGGAGCTTCCTCAAGCCATTTTCAAAGGCCATCAAGCTTGGCAAAAACTTCTTCAAATTGGGCTTTCATAGCGTCTGCCAACTGTTGATTATTGGGAATAGTGGGGTTGAAGAGCAGCTTGTGAATTTCCTTGGTGAGCTGAAGAATTTCGGGACCATGGAAGTTGGAGGACAGGGATCGTTGCAGTCTGTTGTGGCTTGAAGAACTGAGATAGTGGACTCATACGCAGTGTGAGTCTCAACTATCAGTTTTTGAGACTGTGTGGCTTGATCCGCAATTGCTGCTTGGAGATCCTTTTTGATTGCGGATACCTCAGAGATGAGGCGTTCCGTAGCAGCCATGAAGTTCTTGTGATCGGCCTGTCGATTGTTGTCAAGGGACCGGATCCCCATTTCAACTTTGAGAGAAATTCTCTCAGCAGCCAAACGCTCACGTGTTTCCAGGCGTTCTATCCGCTCGATCAGTGACTGCGGTCCGGGGGAGTCTTCTGGTTGCGGTTGGGTTGGCTTGACCGCAGCTAAGATTTGATCAACTTTTGCTTGTAAGCTCAGAAATTCTTTCTGTGTGACTGCATTCTTCTTCTTTTTCTTCTTCTTTTTGGGTTTAGAAGTTGAATGGTGAGAGCCACTGGATTCCTCTTCTTCATCGACATCATGAGGTCATCATCATAGGGAGAGGGCTTGTTTACCTCCTGAATGTCATCATCATCAAGACCGAAGGTGGGAGCAGAACTGACTTCTATTGCGGTTCCTTCTTCTTGTGATTCATGAACTGTTGGAGTTAGAATTGGATTTGGAGTTGGAGTAGGAGTTGGAGTTACTCTGGAGGGGCTTGCACCTTCACCTGTTGCTTGAGCTTGGAGAATTGTCTCCGCCAATCCTTGTCATCCAGTCTTGAACCTTTAGAATGGTGGCTACGGTATTGGCATTATTGATTGCGTCTGCCCAATACTTTGCCACTGACTGGATTTCTTGCTCCTTTTGTTGTTGTTGCTTGATCTGTTGTTCCTTGCGGGCTTGGAATGCCCTTCTGAAAGCAGAATATTTCTTGATTTCTGACTCAGTTACAGGAGTGTAGCGTAACCATGAGTCGTTTGATTCATCTCCATCAAATCCTTAGAAACGCACCGAAGTGTCCTTCGGGTCCACGGATCCTTGCACATTTGTGCTCACCGTGCCTAAACCACCTGCTGCGGATGTAAGCAGAGTAGGATTTCCTGAGCTACCTTGGTCTCCTTCACCTGTAGTCAAGTTTGGCCTCGGCTCAGTTCTGGCTAGGGCGGAAGAAGTGCCCTGCGGTTGGGGAGGTGTTTGAAGTGTTTGGGTGACATTCAAAAGGATGGAGTGCAACTCCTCAGATGAAAAGAAATGCAGTCGGGAAGCCCTGGAGACCTTAGGGTGTACACCAGTGTCATCCTCTTGGGAGTGAACTGGGGGGGAGTCTCCACGATGTTGTGAATCAGACTCACTTTCTGAGTCTGATTGGAAAATGATGGTGGTGTTGAATGGGTCTGCGGCCACCCCAAGGACTACCGGAGCCTTTTGAGAGGCCGAGGTATCAGTCCGGTCACGCATATGGCCAGTAGGATTGGTCTTTCTTTTCTTAAGGATAGCAATTGGTTGCCTATCCTCATCAGAATCACTATTAGGTGTGGTTGCGGTTGGTTTGATTTTACGTTTCTTGGTGGGCGTGGTTCGTTTGGGAGCATCCTTCTTGGGTGTTCTTTGTTTCTTCTTGGTGGCCAATTGCTTTCTTCTTTGAGAAAGATTGGAGAGAGTACTAGAAGAAGGGATTGCGGTACCTTCAGGTTAATGATTGCGGATGGGTTTTGAAGAGGCGGGGTAGGAAGGTATGGGGCAATACCTTCCGTAGCCTCAATATGGTCTAAGACATCAGCAGTCTCAAGACCAAGTGTGGAAAGAATGTGAGTAGGGAGTCTTCGAATTGGTCCAAAATTAGATTGATCAGAGGAGGGATTGTACCTTTTAAGATCCTTGGTGACAAAGAAATTGATGTCACTGCCCATGTCGATTCCTGCATCCGTATAAAGGTAGGAAATGCAGAGGGACCCGAACCTTGTAAAAGTGAGCTCGGATGGGTTCTCCCTTGGGTTCTCCTTGGGAATGTATTGTAGAAAGTCGTCCCATAAGATCTGACCGTAGTTCACGTCATGACCTGTAAATATGCTCCATACCAACTGTAGAAGCTTGAGTCCCATATTGTCTGTGCCTCCGGTTCTGCCTGATAGACTGCGGATGACGAAGTGGCAAGCAAATTGCCAGACCGCAGGCAGTTGGTTTTTCTTGAATTCCCCAATTCCCCTTATCTTTTTCTGATAAGCCATTTGGTAAAGGGCTGAAGTAACGTCCGTCATGGATGGGGTGAAAATCTTGATGGAGGAATGAACAAGAAGGTTAATGGCAGAAAGAAATTTTTCTTTGGACAGAATGACCAAAGAATCGTCAATCAGATTAAGGTGAACTTCTTGAGGGTTTTCGATTGGGCGATAAGCTGAGAAGGCACACTTGAAAAGGGTTGGGAGTGGAACAACATCTGTGAAAGCATCGAAGGGGCGAAACAGGGGATGATTCTTCAGAAACTTGATCATTAGCTTGATCGGAGCATTGTAGGAGGGATGATCTTCAAACACCGCTCTGAAGTTGCTTGACGCAATTGTGGGAGAGTCTGAACCAGTAGGGTTTACTGATCCAGATGCCTTGGATTGTTTCTTGGAAACACTGGATTTCACCATTGTTGAAGGTTGAGAGAAAGAGTAGAAAAACAGAGTGCTTTGAAGGAATTTGAGAGGGAAGGTTCAATGTTCAGAGAGTGTAAAGTGAGTTTGGGGGAAGAAGAAGGGTTTATATAGGGGGTGAATTGGAACGGTAACTGTTTTTACCCTAGGTAAAAAGAAAGGATAAGGTAAATGGTCGTTTGGGGGGAATCTTTTGAATTGGCAATTAAATCTCAGCCACATAATATGAAACGGTTTAAAAAAGTTTTTGAGATTTTACCAAAAAGGGATTTGCATTTAATGAAAAGTCAGACGTGCATCAACACGTCAGGTGATAGAGTGGTGAGGGGAAAGGAAGTTGTAACGGATGGGACGTGCTGGGTAAGAGGAAAAGACAGATTAAGGCTTTGTTTATGGAAAAACGTTCTTTTTGTCATCATACCCAAAATAGGTCTGACACAAGGTTTATTCAGAAAGAGAAAGAGACAATTTCTCAAGGAATGTTTTTTTTATATTTAATGTTTTATTTAATGAAGGATCATTAAATAGCACACCATGAGTCAAGAATTAATGAAACAGTTGAGAAATTATCAATGTGATTGCGGATGGAAACTTCATTGCGGATGGACAGATGAATGTTTGTAGTATAGGAACTGAGGAGAGCACTTGTACACAAAGTTAGTAATAACAAACAATAAGGACCCTTGAAAGATAAGTATGATATATGGTTGCGGTACATAGACTGCGGTACCAAAACCATCTAACATAAATAACTTTCAGTTAGAACCGCAACGGAGACCAAGGATGGTCTGCGGTATCTATCAATTCAAAAAGAATTGCGGATCTGGATTCATCATTCCTAACATTTGCAGGAAGGTGTTAAGTTTTGTGGAGTCAAGCGCTTTTGTGAACACATCAGCAATCTCTTTATGAGTATGGACAAAGATGAGTTCAATGTTACCTTTCAAGATGTGGTCTTTGATGAAATGATATCGTTGTTCAATATGCTTAGTCTTGGAGTGCTGAATAGGATTATGAGAAATAGCAATAGCACTTTCAGAGTCACAATATATCGGTATCCGCAACATTCTGTATCCGTAGTCCATAAGTTGTGTCTTCATCCATAGGACTTGTGAACAACAGCTGGCTGCGGCCACATATTCAGCTTCTGCGGTAGACAGAGATAGACAACTTTGTTTCCTTGAATATTTCTTTAACAGTTCGGTGGTGTATTTTTCTTGATGAATGAAAATTCTTTGTGGGATTTGTTTCACTTGGAGACCTAGAAAGAAGTTAATCTCTCTATTCATGCTCATTTGGAACTTGTTAGTCATGAGCTTAGCAAATTCATTCACCATTTCTTGATCAGTTGATCCAAAGATGATGTCGTCCACATATATTTGTACGAGCATAAGGTGTTTACCATTTGCTTTTCTAAATAACATGGGGTCAATCACTCCTCTCTTGTACCCGGATGAGACAATGAATTCAGAAAGAGTCTCATACCATGCTCTTGGGGCTTGCTTCAGACCGTAGACTGCTTTTTCAAGCTTGTAGCAGTGGTCTGGGAATTCAACATTTTCAAAACCTGGAGGTTGCTGAAGGTAAACCTCTTCTTTTAATTCCCCATTGAGAAATGCACTCTTAACGTCCATTTGGTGTACCTTGACGTTCTTGTGGGCTGGGTATGCTAGGAAGATCCGGATAGCTTCCATGCGTGCTACCGGAGCATACGTTTCATCGTAGTCAATACCTTCAAGTTGACTATACCCCTTTGCAACCAGCCTTGCCTTGTTTCTGACTACCGCACCAGATTCATCCAGCTTGTTTTTGAACACCCATCTAGTGCCAACAATGGTGTGACCACGTGGCTTCGGAACGAGCTGCCAAACTTTGTTTCTTTGAAATTCTTCTAGCTCTTCTTGCATTGTAGCTATCCAGTCCGGTTCGAGCAATGCTTCTTTGATCGTTCTGGGCTCTACCGAGGACATAAATGCTGCGTAGTGGCAATCATCAGATAGGTCCTTGGAAGATCGAGACTGGATACCTGCGGATGGGTTGCCAATGATTTGACCTGGTGGGTGGTCCTTCGTCCATATGTGAAGACGGGGTTGTAGATGATCAGCAGCTGCGGTAGAGGGAATATCTTGAATATCAGAAGAATCTGCGGTTGGAGATGGCAGTTCCCCCTGGACTTGAGAACATCCTGCTGAGTCATCTTGGTTTGTTGGAACGAGAATGGAGTTTTCTTGAGCAGTTGGGAGAGGTTCCGCCTGGATTGCTGATGGGAGTTCCTCTGGAACCTGAGAAGGTTCCCCCATGGACTGCGGATGGGAGAGTGATAATCCTTGGATCGGTTCTCTTGTCAATGTTATCTATGAGTTCATCATCCGAATCCGAAGATACGTTTGATGGTAATGATTCTCTCCGGATAGGAACTTGAGTAGCATCAAGTACTGGAACCTCGACGGTTGTTGGTAGATCCGGAGTAGAGCTTTCCCCCTCAACCGGAGAGGTGAAAGTATTGAGAGATGCTACTTTAGATAGAGATGGTCCAGAAACATCAGTGTGTTGTTATTGAGCTGCGGGTGACACAAGAACTTCGGATAGTTTTGCCGTTTCAACAGGATCGAAAAGATCGTCATAATTGACTTCAACTAGATTTAAAGGACCTGAAGAGGCAGGAATATCGCTTTCCATGATTGCGGTGGTTTCAGTGGATGGAGGGGCGTTGAGGATGTGAGAATCATCAAATTTCACATCGAAGCTTTCAATGATCAGCCTTGTACGTCTGATGAGCACTCGATAAGCAACCTTGTTAGTGGAATAACCAAGGAAGATGCCTTCATCAAACTTCGGTGCAAACTTGTTAAGCTGATCTCGGTTGTTGATCACGAAACATCTACACCCAAAGATATGAAAGAAGCAAACATTTGGCTTGCGGTTGTTAAGGCCCTCATATGGTGTTTTGTTGAGACGTTTGCACACAATGCTTCGGTTTTGAACAAAGCATGCGGTGGCTACAGCTTCAGCCCAGAAGTAGAGAGGAAGGTGTGCGAAGTTGAACATGGATCTGGCTGCTTCTACTAGAGTGCAGTTTCTTCTCTCTACTACCCCATTTTGTTGCGGTGTGTAGGGAGCTGAGAAGTTGTGAGAGATGCCCTTGGACACCAAGAAACTGTTGAGGAGATGATTAGTAAACTCGGTTCCATTATCACTGCGGATCCTTCTTACTGGAAGCTTGATCTGAAGTTCGATCTCTTTGATGAAGTTGATGAAAATCTGCGGTGTTTCTGACTTGAGTCTGAGGAAGAAGACCCATGTGAAGCGTGTAAAGTCATCTACAATAATGAGTATGTATTTTTTATGATGGAGACTGGCTACGGTAGATGGACCGCAGAGATCAATGTGCAATAGCTCCAGTTGTTCAGAAATTGAAGAGTCCATTACCAGAGGGTGACTTGCTTTGGACTGTTTACCACATTCAGAAGCCGGACAGAGAGTATCGTTGCTGAATTTGAGAATAGGGAGACCTCTGACTAGTTCTCCTGTGATCAAGTTGTTGATGTACCTGAAGTTAAGATGAGCTAGCTTGCGGTGCCATAGCCAGCTGACTTCGGATACAGCTTTGGACAGGAAACACAATTGCGGTCTGCCAATGATCAGAGAGACATCCAAAGGATACATGGTACCTTCGGATCTGGATTTGATCAGACACGTGTTCCTATCACTTGTCATTACGTAGCAAAATTGATCATCAAATTCAACTCGATGTCCTGCTTTACATAGTTGGCCAACACTGATGAGATTGTGTTTAAGGCTTTCTACATAAGCAACCTTCTGAATAGAAAAGTTCCTCGTAGTGAGAACACCGTAACCTCGGATGACCCCATTCGCATTGTTGCCGAATGTGACATTTCCACCACTACATATAGGCCTGAAATCCCGAAGGTATTCTAACCTTCCGATCATGTGCAAGGAGCAGGCACTGTCAATTAACCATTCTTCTTCTTGTTTCTTCTTGCACAAAGCCTGAGAATTACAAGGTTAGTTTAGGCATCCAAACTAGTTTGGAGCCTGGGGCAATTGGTGAATTGCAGAATGATGCATGGACCGAGGTTGCAGGGACGGGTCTCTTGTCAACTTTTAATCCTAGCCCCGGATGTTTGTGCAGAATTGGAGTGTTGTGAGTTTTCGAAAAAGTACGAGGTTTCTGACTCCGACTAGATTTGACATAGGATGAATCCTTTTGACAACTACACTGACATTTACAAAAAGAGATTTTGTCATTTGATCTGACACTATGCTTGGTCAGCGGTCTATAGGATGATTTCGACTTGTTACCGATCCGAGGTTGGTGATCCCTGACATGTAAGTAGTTGGATTTTGAAAAAGTTTGTTTTTGAAAATGTTTAGCACGTGCAAATCTTTGAGTCCTTTTTGGTGGATTTGGTAGGATACCCTTCCATTTGTTGAAATTTTGACGTGACTTTAAAAGTGTTGGAGTGGGTAAAATACCTTTCCATTTACGATCATTTGAGGAATAGACCTGAAAACCATTTTTTCGAAAAGACTGAACATCCTTTTGGGTTGTGTCCGAAGAAGTAGGAATGACTTTTGAAGCTAGACTTTCCTTTTTGTTTATTTTCTTGGTGGGAGAGTTTTTTGAAAAATAGTGTGAGAAAACAATTTTTTCTGGACTCTTGGACTTTGGAAATCTGACATGTTTCTTATTTTTTGAAAAAGTTTGTCTATTTGTGCCTCGAGATCTAATTTCCTCTTTGAAGGCCTTTTTGGCCAAGGATTTTGGTGAATCGCAGTCATTGTTGTTCAACTGCGGTTTCCTGGAATTCTTAGAATGATTTTGAAAACGTGGGCTTGAGTCATCCGAACTTGAAGATTCTGGGGTCTGTGAGCATTGACCCACTTCAAATTTCTCTATAGGTAATTCATGATGAATCGCCTGAAGGGTCACGGTTCCTTTTACTGAGGACTGCGGTAATGAAGATTTGACTACTGCAGAGTAATTCTTAGTTGGGACTTCAGTGGGACTTTTGTGGGACTTTTGACTACAGTGTGAGACACTGCGGTCTGAGGGCAGAGATGGAAAGTCTTTTGAGACTTCGGGGCCCTCAATGACAATTTCTTCATCAACTACAGATGAGGTTTGAGAATTTGGGTAAATGGTGCCACAGATAGGAATTTGATCACTTGTGTGACCCGAAACCTCAGGCACAATTTCCTCAATGACACAATTATTGCTTAGATTATGAAGTCTACCGAAGTGAGTTTTGATGTCTTCGGGGAAGGTCTTGTCATTGACTGGGAAATGAAATTCTCGGTCTAGAGGGACATACAGTCTGTCTTTGTTGAACCGGGGTGAGGAATCCATCGCGGTAGGATATCCATTTGACCAACCCCAATTGTATGTATTGTCCACGGTGCCATTATTTACCAAATTTTCAATAGCTTCACTTTCATTGAACAATTTTTCGATTAAAAGATTTAAGCGTACAATTTCACTTTGAGCTAAATCTCTCTGGTTCAAAGCTATCTCCAATTGTGTTTCACTCAACATTCTTGCATCTTTCTCTAACTCTAAGTCTTTTTCTAACATAACCATTTTGAGTCTTTTGTTATCCAGGCGTCCTCTCACATGGAACATTTCTTGGGACGCAATGTTCTTCTCATCTAAGGCTTTGTTATAGTCTGTAAGGACGGCATCACAAGTGTCATTAAGATCATCTATGTATGGTTGACAGTCATGCATGCTATAGTTTAGAGTTTGGATCATGAGTTTTACCTGTTCGATGATGCTTAGAGTTCCATCGTTTGCCATGTAGCAGTAGTTCTTTTCCATCTTTGTAGACCCATCATCATCCGCAGTTGCAAGCATGCATATTTTCCCTTTTCCGTTAACACTGCTGATGGCTTCATCTTCGTCTCCGGATGACCAAACGTGATGGTCTCTTTTGACATGGGCTACGTATGCCCTTGCCTTTTCCTTATCTTCCAACTCTTGAGCCATTCTAAGCTAGAATGCTCTATATTTTACTACATTTGCCTTACAATCTCTTGCAAAGTGATTCTCTTTGTTGCATTTGTGACAAATCACGACATCAGTCTTGTCTTCAGAGGTAGTACCGGAGTCAGTGGTTGGGATAGACTGCGGTACCTCCTTTGGTTGATTATTTTGAGATTGCGATGGTGGATGAGAACTTTTGGGATATCGAGGATGGTTATTCTGGGAACTGAAGTTACGGTTGAATGGAGGTTTGTTGAACTGTTGATTCTTGCGGAAGGAAGGAGGTGGTAGACGGTTGAACTGTTGGCGAACCAGAGCAATAGCCTTATGAAATTCTTCTTCATTGTCATACTCTGAGTCAGCTTCGGATGACTGCGGTGGAGTGTCATACGAGGGAGAGTAGAGTGACTGCGGTGGGGCTTGTGCTATGAGAGCAAGTGGTCCTCCGAAGTCAGCACAGTCTTTGAGTACGGTGGATTCTTGTGCTTGCAGCTCTCCATAGAGCTTGTAGAGTGACAAAGAGTGAATATTTCTATCGCCCTGGACTATCATCTTAGCCGTAGTCCAATGTCTTCCCAAACCATTAACAAACTGAAGATTTGTTTCATGGTTACTGCGGATGGTGCCTGCATTGGATAACTTGGTGACTATCAGGTTGTACCTTTTGAAGGAGTCTTCCAAACTTTCGCCAGTATGAGCTTTGAAGTTGTTGAACTCATTGAGTACGGTAGTAAGCTTCTTGTCTTGTGCTTGTTCTGAGCCTTCGTACAAATTCTTGAGAACTTCCCAGATCTCTTTTGCTGATTTGCAATTTATGATAATATCGAAGTTGTCAGGAGCAACTCCACAGGAGATTTCATAAAAAGCAACAACATCATTTTCCATTTTATCGAGATGATCCTTGGTGGGACGGCTCATGAGTGGTTGTCCTCCTCCTAGTCTGGTTGTAGCGCCGTCAGTTTGGACTGGTGTAAGGACTGGGACATGTGGTCCTTCTTCTACGGATCACCATACATCTCTACCAAGTCTCCTTAAGTATCTTTCCATTCTTTGTGACCAGTGATGATATTCATTTGCTACCAGTATTGGGGCTCGGTTAGAACCACCAACACTGTTGGAAACATTCAGAGATAACGATTGTGCCATTTTTTGAAGTTTTTTTTAAGAAATGAGCTTTAGTGGTATAGAAGGCCCTTTGAAAATCAGAGTTCCGTTTTCAAAAAGCAACCACTATGGCTCTGATACCAATTGTTGAGAGAAAAACTTAGAGACACACTTGAACAAACGTTAGAACAAGTATATTGCGGTATAGTTAATCTCGAAGGATCTAAAAGCTCAACAATAATATTAATAAGTTAGAGTTAGATAGTTAGAGAGTTAGTTGCGGAAAAGTAAAGAAATAGAAACGACAACAATTGTTATATCAAGTATACACGTAAGTTGATTCATAACAAGGAATGCATTCAAACCAAGTTAATAAGGAAGATCAAACTTAGTGATTAAGTCACAGAAGACTTGCTCCGAAGAGAGGTTATAATCAGTTGTATTCTAGTAAGATTTGAGAGTAAGAGGTGATGCGTAATTAGATAGAGAGATAGAAAAGATAACTTCAGAGAAGTGTATTCAGAATAGATAGATGCATGTAAGTGTTTCGAATACAAAGAGAATGAGCTCTATTTATAGAGACTCACGATGTACACTAGATTACCTCTCTAAGAGTAGCAATGCAAGGCATACTGGACAATAGAGAGTGTTACAATAAAAGACAAGTAAAGTAATGTAGTTAAGTGACTGCGGTAGGTAGAGACTCCGGATGCGGTTGCTGAAGAAGGAGCTTGACTGCGGGTGCTGGATGGCTGCGGTAGCTGAAGAGGTTGCGGTAGCTGAAGTTCAAGAGGGTCACTTTCTATGATTCAACACTAATGCCCTCTAGTAATCAAATCAGTTATTACTTTGAGGTTAGTTCACTTGTTTCATTATTACAAAAGTAAATCTATGTTATCTAGGTTGCGAGTTTTATAACCATACATTAAACTTGATATGGCACGTAACGGGGGCCAGTATCTTTTATGACCTTGTCACCCGTAGACCTGACAGTCCAACTGTAGCTAGCAGCGAGGTGCGGGATAGTCAGTCTCGTATAGATCTATACACAATAGTCACGCTCTCCCTCCAAGAGATTCTGGTTACAAGGGTTAGTCCTACACTCTCGAATCCGGTGGAGTGTTACCAAGGACGTGTCTCCAACTTAAAATAACAAATTTACAAGTAATAATACCGAAAATCATGTTTATGTTTTGTATAAATCCTTTATAAAATATCACATTTTATGACAAGATTTACAAGTTCCTTGCTTTAGTTTTGAAAACTGTTTCTACGAGTTGATTTCTTAATCGTTTGGTAAAACGGTTTTCTGTGTTAAAAGCATACTGAACATATAATTATTTTAACCAAAATAATATAATATGAGTACAAGTTTCCTTGTACTTTTGCTTGTATTCCCCCCCCCCCCCCTTGAAAACATGAAAAACTCGGAAAAGTGTATGGGTATGAACTCACTGTTTGACGTGGGATTCGAGTGTAAGTTGCTAGGAATTGCTGAGTGTCAAATAAATCCTCGGGCACAAACGGATCCTATTTAGCATGTAAAAGTACATATATGCATTAGGTGAGAGCTTAACACTATTAGTTTTGGAAGGAAATCATCCTAGGGACCAGGAAACACTTAAAACTAAGTGTTAGAATCACATATGATTTGAAAATGGGGAGATTGCGGTCGTAAAAGGAGTGTACGGTCAAGGGTTTGCGGCCCAATAGGGTTTACGACCCATATGTTTATGACCCAAGTGTTTACGGTCCATGGGTTTACGGCCCATGGGTTTACGGCCATAAACACTTGGCGAAAAGTGCGATTTTCGGTGTTTCAAGGTCCTTTCTAGCCTTCTGGAAGTGTTCTAAGCCTCGTTTCCAGGCTTAGGAGGGTGTTGTGGCAACTTTGCACCACATAAATAGAGTTTACGGTCAAAGGAGATTGCCTTGGCCGTAAACACCCTTCTGGTCACGATTTCTAGATGTTTAACAAGTGATTCTTGTATCCAACAAGCTAAGGGTAGTGTACTTACGTAGTGGAAGCTTGAAATGAGGTTTTTAGCCACGAAGAACTAGTGTGTGTTCTTGGTGTTCTTGTTGAGAGAGAAAATCTAGAAAAAGATGAGATTTAGGAGATGAGACATGGATTCATCACTAGAAATGGATTTGTAAAAACATTCAAGGTGGAAAAACACTTACTTCTTGAAGATCTTAGAGGGAATTCGAAGTTTGTAGAGAGAGAGAGAGAGTAGAGAGAGAAAGCTTTTGGAGTGTGTAAACTGAGAAATGAAGGCCACTCATCCCTTATATAGGGGTGAGTTTACGGCCAAGGGGTGAGGTGGAGGGTTTACGACCGTGAACAGGGTTTACGGTCGTAAACAGAGTTTATGGTCGTAAACTGAGTTTGCGGCCGTAAACTCCTCTCGAAGGGTTGTTTGGCCCGGATGCTATGCTTTAACTAAAACCTCATTTTTGAATCCAAAACTCGATTAAACTGAGCTTAGAATATTCCGTTAGACCAAAAATAAAACTAACGTGAACGGAAATAAATAAAAACCCAAATTTTATTAACAGAAACTGGGTAAGGATAACGGAAAAAGTTTCGGGTTGTCACATAGTGCCTTTCCAATTCTGGAGTCATTGTTGCCACCATGACGCACACAACTTTTATGGCATCATTATAATGTTTTATGTAGGAGACCATTTCTTCAGGAGTGGCCTTCATTTTGTCGATCTCATCCAAAGGTTTTTCAAGGACGTATTCCTTATCTTCGAAGCGAAGGGCCATTTTGATTTTGCGCATCCATTCATTGTAGTTGGTGCCATCCAATTGCACCTTCGACCAGATGTTCAATAGAGAGAAGTTGTGGTTGTTATTGGAGGAGGAAGAACTAGAAGCATTAGCTGGAGTAGACATCTGAAAGAGTAGAAAGGATAGTTTTAGTTAGATAAGGATAATCCTCAATATAACACCCAAAATGAAATATCAAGGCTAGGATCCAACTAAATAATTTACAACTAATAAAAAAGGGACGTCGTAATCTAATTGTAAATTACATAAAGGTAGGTAAATGAAGATTTACCAATTTCACCATCGAAAAACAAAATTTTAACGTATTTTGTTTTCAATGAAATTCCTAGATATTTTTAAGACTCATTGAACTTTTCAATGGCATGTTTAATCTCGATTACGCTCTTCCATTTGTGACTGGGATACCGAGGATCACAAAAAGATGTGAATAACCATGCAAATTAACTTGGTACTCTCGATGTCATTTATCATCTCATTTTAATGTGTCGGTTAACCACACGCGCTCCATTAATCAATGATAATTTTCGAGACACCCATTGCCACTCTTTATTCATCCATATTAGTGTGTCGGTTAACCACATGCACTTCACTAACGACGCATAAACTGCAATGTGTAATTTCATGGGTTAGCATAAAAGTTCACATTTTTCCTAAAGTAACTAAGATTGATAATTTTAAAAAAAATATATGTTTATTTAATTTATAATTCATTATACTTATTAATGAGGATTATGTTGTCCTACTTAAACCCGTTCGGCTAACGACCCTCCACCAATCAAGGGAGCAGTGGGTAAGAGTGGATAGCCAATGTCGGTCATTTTATAGGCCGCTTCCTTTAACTCCCCTTATAGATCGGCTTCGTGACTGAGGCGTTCCAGCGATCCGACTGACTTGTCTTATATATATATATATATATATATATATATATATATATATATATATATATATATATATATATATATATAGTAATATTAGACTTTTAATGTTATATATAATATAAGGCTATATTTCTAAAACGTTTTCAAATATACTAGGTTATATTTTAAAATTTCAAAATAAATATTCAATTAATTAAATTAAAAAATTAACCAATCATGAATTCAAGATAAGGATATCAAATTACATTTTTTTAAAATATTCAGTTTGATACAATTACAACATTATTAAAGGTAATTATCCTAATCAATTCATAAGATATCTTAAAAACCGAAATCTGTGAATCTAACTGTCCAACACGCCGTAGTAAACAATCAACACGTCGTGTTGTTGGATAAGGTGTCTAAGTCCATAACTATATTTGGTATGTACTTGACCCGACCCGACATGGTCCATTTGGGTTGCACTTCACCAGAACAATTTGTATGGATAGTCTTTTGAGAATAGTATATTTATGACTTATTAATATATTATAAGCTATAATATATTAATATGAAATCATATTATTTAATTAGTATTGATCAAAAATTAATTTGGAATTAATTTAGTGATCAAAAGGAAACTAATTAAATATGGACTCTTATATATAGAATGGGCCAATGTTCATTTAGGATGAGCTAAGCTTGCATAGAAGTCCATGGAGCTTTTAACCCTTGGATCCTATGGAAATGAAAGGTCATGGGCATTAGGGTTTACATGGATGTAACCCTAATCCACCATACTATATAAAGAGGTCCTTGGCACTTGAAATGGCACTAGTGTGTAAGACAACAAGAGTGGGCCGATTTCTAGAGTGCTTCATATTCTCTGAAAGTCTTCCAAGTTGTTTTGGTGATTTGTGATTCCACTTGAGGCATTTACATTATTGGTGCTAGGCTCTTAAAGCTCCAAGCAATCAACCACAAGAAAAGGTATGTTATTCTACTAGTTTTATATTACAAGTACCCCATGATATGCTAGTTAGGATAAGAACCTTGGAAAAATCAAACTCTGCATGTATAATAGAGAAAACATAGATCCAAGGTTTCTAAGGTTGCATGCAAACCATAGGAGTCGAAATTCTGCTCACTGCTCAGTGAACTCGCCGAGTCCAAGTGAAATCTCATCCTACTCGTCGAGTAGGTTCTTGCACTCGGCGAGTAGGAGGTCTAGAGTGCAGAATTTCGAGTTTTAATGTTGGAATTGGACTAGAATCATTACCCTAAACAGTTTTGGTCTTATGAAATCTGTTTTTGATGTGGTAATGATTATGCTAATCTATTTTTAAAGGTTATTATCAAAGTTTCAAATTTTATATATGTTTATATGATTCTTGAAAATTGTTGATATGAATGTTCATGCTTATGAGTTTTGGTAGGTCATAGGAATTATTTGCAAATTGTTTGTTAGTGTAATTCTTGATCTAAATGCTAATTAATGGACTTCATAACTTGTGCCCAAGTTATGGAATTACAAAAGTCTTTTCTTTGAAACCATTAAAACTCATATGTGATAGAAATGAAAGGGTTTGAATAGTTTCAAAACTTGCCCTCAAGTTTTGGAATTTGTAAAGTCTCACACACACTTTAATTCCAATCCCTAGAATTTTAAAAGTTTAAAATTCAACCCTTATACTTAATAATATTATAAGTTTATATATATATATATATATATATATATATATATATATATATATGTATGTATGTATGTATGTATGTACGTATAAGATTAAGTATGTCTTACCGTTAGTAGGCCTCATTCATGAAGTCAGTCTATAAGGGGGGTATAAGGTTGTTGCCTATAAAATGACAGCTTAATGGGTGTCCACTCTCACCCACCGCTTCCTTGACTGGTGGAGGGTCGTTAGCCGAACGGGTAGGACAAGGACTATAATTCTCATTAAAAGTATAATGATAAATATAAAGTAACTAAACCTTTTATAAATTCCCAATCTTAGTTACTTTAGGAAAATGTGAATTTGGGCTAATCCATGAAATTACACTTTGTACCTTACCAAGTCGTTAGTGGAGCGTGTGTGGTTAACCGGCACACTAACATGGACTAGTAAGTGTGGAAAAGGGTAACTTAATGTTTATCATAGATTGGTGGAGCGCATGTGGTTAACCGGCACATCGATTAGGTGATAAAAATTAAGGGTACCAATTTAATTTGCATGGTTATTCACACCTTCTTTGTGATCCTCGGCATCCCAGTCACAAACTTGAGAGGGCACAATCGAGATTTAAACATGCCATTGAAAAGTTCAATGAATCTCAAAAGAATCTAGGAGTTTCAATCCAATTAAAACCTAATAATTTATTACGTTTTTCATGGTGGAAATTGGTGAATCGTCATTCGCCTACCTTCAGATATCTTATAGCTTGGAATACGGCATCCCTCTTCCAAGTTACAAAGTATTGTGTTGGGTCGTAACCTTAATATTACATTTGGGTGTCTTATTAAGGACTCTTTATCTAATCTAAACTTGTATTTCTTCTTTTCAGATGTCTTCTAACAATGCTTCTGGCTAAAACCCTACCGACTCCTTCTCTCTCATGAATCTTTGTGGGAGAGTCATCTTTGATGGTTCAAACTTTAATGATTGGATCAGGAACATCAGGATGGTCACACGTTACGAGGACAAGGAATATGTCCTCGACAAGGAGCTGAAGGAAATTGATGAGTCTTCTGCTACTCCACAGGAGATCGCTGACTTTAGGACTCATGAGAGAGATGCCTCCAAGGTGGCATGTATCATGTTCGCCACAATGACAGCTGAACTCCAAAAGTCCTATGAGGACTTTTACCCTTTTGAGATGCACATGGACCTGATGGATAGATACCATCAGAGTGCTCGTCAAGAGAGGTATGAAATCAAATCTTCCATGATAACAACCCGAATGAAGGATGGTGAACCCATCACGGGCCACATGCAGAAAATGCAAAGGTTTTTGGATCGTTTTCTGAAGTTGAATGTGAACTTCCCCGAGGAGTTGGCTATTGACATCATACTGCACTCCTTACCTAATTGTTATGATCAGTTCCGAATGACCTATCATATGAACAAGGAGGAGGTCACACTCAGCAAGCTTCAAGGACTTTTGAAGACCGCCGAAAGTGGTCTCAAAGGTAATTCGGTTGTTACCACTCCTACTCCTACCACCGCCTCTGTTCTGGCAATCGAGCAACGTAAAGGGAAGAAGAGGAAGGCCCCTTCGAAGGGTACCAATGGAAAGTCTCTTGATGGCTCCTCTTCGAGTGGAACCAAAGGTGGTTCGGCCACTCCCTCTGCCACCCCTAAAGAGGCTGAATGCTTCTATTGTCATGATAAGGGGCACTGGAAGCGAAACTACCCAAAGTAGTTGCAGGTTGTTAAGGATTGGAAAGTTAAATGCACCCATGCAGGTATTTACTCTATATTGTCTAATAACTCACCACATACTAACTCTTGGGTCCTTGATACAGGGTGTGAAATTCACATTTGTTCTTATTTGTCGGGCCTAAGAAGAAGTAAGGATGTGGAGCACGAGAAGATAAACTTAATCATGGGGAATAGGAAAGCTTCACTTGTCACCAAGATTGGAGTTTATTCTTTATTGTTGTGCGGTGGGTTAATATTAGATTTGAATATATGTTGTTACTCGTCTGAAATGGCGAGAAATATTATTTCTTTTCATGGTTTGTACAAACAAGGATTTACTTTTTCATTTGATAATGAATGTGGTGGTATTAATGCTTTTTATAATGGTGTTCTTTATTTTAAATCATTACCTTGTGATGGTGTATATGAAACTGTGACGGTTGTAGACAACTTAGGAAATAATGTATTGCATATCGATTCTTCCACTAGTTTGGATTAGGCATCCTTGTGGCATTGTCGTCTTGGACATGTCAAAAAGAAGTGCATAGGCCAACTCCAAAAGGCTGGAGTCTTGGAGTCATCTCACTTAAGGCCAGATGATAGTTGCGAATTTGTTTACTTGGAAAAATGACTAAGTCACCCTTCACTGGTACTTGTGCTAGGGGTGAAGGTTTGTTGGACCTCATACACACTGATGTGTGTGGACCCTTCAGATCCACCACAAGGGATGCTAGCCGCTTCTATGTGCCTTTTACTGATGATTACAGTAGATATGGTCATGTCTACTTAATCAAGCATAAGTGAGAAACCTTTGAAAAGTTCAAAGAGTTTAAACAAGAAGTGGAGAATCAGCTGGGCAGGATCATTAAGATGCTACGATCCGATCGAGGTGGAGAGTATCTGAGTACAGAGTTCCTTGACTATCTTAAGGAATGTGGAATCGTTTCACAATTGACACCTCCCAGAACACCACAACTTAATGGTGTGGCTGAGAGGCACAATCGAACCTTGTTGGACATGGTTCATTCCATGATGAGTCGAACTTCGCTACCAATCTGATTTTGGGGGTATGCCTTAGAAACTGCCGCCCATATCCTTAATCTAACCCAACTAAAAAGGTTGCCAAAACACCTCACGAGATCTGGACTGGGAAAGTTCCCAATTTTGACCACATCAAGATTTGGGGTTGCGAGGCTTTCGTGAGGTACGAGACTCCCGACAAGCTCGAACCTCAAAGTGAGCGATGTATTTTCATCGGCTACCCACAGAAATCCTTTCGTTACCTCTTCTACAAACCCAGTGAAAATATGGTCTTTGTGGCAAGGAGAGGAGTCTTTCGAGAGAGAGAATTCATAAGCCAAGGAAACAGTGGGAGGCAAATTGACCTTGAAGAGCTTCAGGAGTCAAGTGGTGAAGGAAACTCAAACCCAAGCAATCAACCTTAGGAGGAAACTCCTGTTGAACCAACTGATGAGTCTGTACCTCTGAGGCGCTCCACTAGAGTTAGAAATCCGCCTGAGCATTATTATGGTTTCCATATTACTGCGGAAGGTGAAACATTTATCAGTGATAGTACACTCGTAAATCTGGATGAACCTAACAACCTTAAGGAAGCCATGGCAGGCCCTGAATATGCCAAATGGAAGGAGGCTATGGACAGCGAGATTCAGTCCATGTATGACAATCAAGTTTGGAACTTGGTTGACAATGTATCGGGTCCTAAGACAGTCGGGTGCAAATGGATCTTCAAGAAGAAGACCGACATGGATGGGAAAGTGCACACTTATAAGGCGCGACTGGTTGCGAAGGGCTTCACCCAAACTCAGGGAGTTGACTATGATGAAACCTTCTCACGAGTAGCGAAAATTAAGTCTATTAGGGTTATGCTGGCTATTGTTGCATTTCATGATTATGAAATATGGCAAATGGATGTCAAAACCGCTTTCCTTAATGGAAATTTGGCTGAGGATGTTTACATGAGTCAGCCAGAGGGTTTTGTCAATGCAAAGTACCCTGATAAAGTGTGTAAGCTTGAGAAATCCATTTATGGATTGAAAAAAGCATCCCGCGGCTGGAATCTTTTCTTTGATGAGAAAGACAAGGAGTTTGGTTTTTCGAGAGGCGAGGATGAGTCCTGTGTATATGTCAGAGCTAGTGGGAATATAGTTAGCTTTTTGGTATTGTATGTGGATGACATACTACTCATAGGAAATGATATCCCGACTTTGCATGAGATTAAGTCCTGGGTTGGGAAGTGTTTCGCTATGAAGGACCTTGGAGAAGATGCCTATATCCTAGGGATAAGGATATTGAGAGATAGGAGTAAAAGACTAATTGGACTTAGTCAGAGTACCTACTTGGACAAGGTGTTGAAAAGGTTCAACATGCAGAATTCCAAGAAAGGTGATTTACCGATCCAAAGCAATGCCAAACTAAGCAAGGCTCAGAGTCCGAGTACAGAGGCTGAGATAGCTGAGATGAGTCGATTACCATATGCTTCCGCTGTTGGCTTAATCATATATGCTATGACTTTACCCACCCTGATGTGGCCTTTACTTTAAGCATGGTCAGCAGATACCAGGGGAATCCTGGCAAGGTTCACTGGACTGCAGCAAAGAACATTCTCAAGTACCTGTGAAGGACTAAGTACTGGGTCCTTACCCTTGGTGGGAGTGATGACTTGAGAGTAGTGGGGTATAGTGACGTTATCTTTCAAACTGATAGGGATAATTTCTACTCTTAGTCGGGCTGGGACTTTACCCTAAATGGAGGAGTAATTACTTGGAAAAGTTCCAAGCAAGAGACGGTAGCTGATTCAACTTGCGAATCAGAGTACATAGCAGCGAGCGAGGCAGCGAAGGAGGCGATATGGCTAAGGAACTTCATTAGAGACCTTGGAGTTGTACCATCCATAAAGGAGCCTATGGAGATTTTCTGTGACAGCAATAGTGCGGTTGCCTTAGCCAAGGAACCGAGAGATCATGGCAGATCTAGACACATTGACAGAAAATATCAGTTCATAAGACACAAGATAGAAGAAGGATTCCTCGTGGAAAATAGGGTATCGTCAGAAGAGAACCCAGCAGATCCCCTCACGAAGGGACTGAATAGGGTTAGGCATTTGCATCATGCGAGGCACATCGGGCTGAAGGACGATATTAGTTTTACTGATTAGATAGCTATTTCAGAAACTTGTAAAATGTAATTGACATTTGATGATTAAATAAAAGTTGTTGTTTATTTATGAATAAAGTGTTACTATCTTGTGTCAATCGTTTACTATTGTTTCAACTTTGCATGTTTTGACTTCCAGAATAATTACTTTATTCAAACTCTCCACAGTCAATCATACTTTGGAAGTAGGTATGAATTAAGACTGTCATGAATTGGGCTTGTAGATGTCTAAAGTGTTTAGACATAGCAAAAGTTGTTGCAACATTCATGAGTGCTCATAAGTTCTGAGTATTGGATTAAACCCACGCTTACTTGTATCACTTCATGGAATTTATCTCGAGTGATCGTGAGACGGTAATATCATATAAGTCTTCAAACCTAGAGATATGAGTTGTTGATTATGAGTCGGTTGCACATTGATTGTACGAAAACGCATTAGTAACTTGATGTTATAAAACGTGCCTTTGTGTATGATTCAACAAGTGGTTAGTACAAGTATATGAGTCGAAGTTTATCTGTTCCTTTTAGTCATTGGAGGATTAAAAGCGATATCTGGGCCCCTCGATGATTTTGTTTTGACCTATGTGTTGGGCCCGGTCAGAACCAAATTGATGTGTTCAGTTTAGTTCTATGTCAAACAAATCGGAAATCGGGAAACAAACTGTTGGACAATAAGTACGACGTTGTTCCATGTATTTGTCCAGCTGATATCTTGAACATAGGATTATATGATCACTTATTTAAAATGGCACTTCATAGTTCAACAGAGTTTTAAGAGCTACGATTGCTGGTCGGTTCCTGAAGTCATACTTGCAACTATAGTTATCAGACTTATCCAAGTGGGAGACTGTTGGATAAGGTGTCTAAGTCCATAACTATATTTGGTATGTACTTGACCCGACCCAGCATGGTCCATTTGGGTTGCACTTCACCGGAACAATTTGTATGGATAGTCTTTTGAGAATAGAATATTTATGATTTATTAATATATTATAAGCTATAATATATTAATATGAAATCATATTATTTAATTAGTATTGATCAAGAATTAATTTGGAATTAATTTAGTGATCAAAAGGAAACTAATTAAATATGGACTCTTATATATAGAATGGGCCAATGTTCATTTAGGATGGGCTAAGATTGCATGGAAGTCCATGGATAGTCCATGGAGCTTTTAACCCATGGATCCTATGGAAATGAAAGGTCATGGGTATTAGGGTTTACATGGATGTAACCCTAATCCACCATACTATATAAAGAGGTCCTTGGCACTTGAAATGTCACTAGTGTGTGAGACAACAAGAGTGGGCCGATTTCTAGAGTGCTTCATATTCTCTCAAAGTCTTCCAAGTTGTTTTGGTGATTTGTGATTCCACTTGATGCATTCACATTATTGGTGCTAGGCTCTTAAAGCTCCAAGCAATCAACCACAAGAAAAGGTATGTCATTCTACTAGTTTTATATTACAAGTACCCCATGATATGCTAGTTAGGATGAGAACCTTGGAAAAATCAAACTTTGCATGTATAATAGAGAAAACATAGATCCAGGGTTTCTAGGGTTGCATGCACACCATAGGAGTGTTAGAATGCTCAAAGCCCATCACGTGTATGGACGATTTCACAGGTCAACACACTGTGGTGGAAGAACACAACACCGTGTTTGCGGAACAGAATGACGATTCTGTTTGATCCTTCTTGTTCAAGTTCAACCATTGTATGAATTCAATTGAAAACTAAACTAGGCTCTGATACCACTGATGGGTTGTTGAACGTAACAAACAAATCCTATGTGTTCATGTAACCCTAATTGTTGATGTATGTTTTCTCTAATTAAACATACAACTTGAACAACAAAATAGAAAACCCTAATCTCATAGCATATTTTCGAAATACAAAAAATAAGGGTTAGAAGATTCATACCTTGATTCTTATATAGTAATAACAATCCAAATCCTTGTGTTGATGAAACCTTGAGAGCAAGCGTCACAAATGTCACACCTCTAGTTGTTCACACCTAACACTAGCAAACAAAGGATGAATGAGAAGGAGGAGAGATACTCAAATTTTCGGATAGGTCTTCCAAAGAACAATTGGCCGAAAATTGTAGGGTTTAGATTGTTTATATAATGCAGTCAAGAAACCCTACACAAGCCTTAATCCAATATTATCTTAAACCGGGTAATTATCCACTTTCCTATTTATCCGCCAAAGACTATTCTAGAAACCCTAAGGCTTATGAAACCCGTCCAAGCCTATGGAGGGTTTTAGATTGCCTTTTGTTCAACTATTAAATAATTGAAATTCAGTCCCTGCACTTTTAATTAATTCCTTTAATCCCAAAATTAATTCCAATTAACTTATGATTAAATATTAATTAAATATTACTATTTCTAATTAATATATTGTTTTCATAATATATTAATAAATCATTTATTCCAATTTATTAATCAAATAATAAATCAACATCTTTCTCCGAAATCATACTGTCTACTTGCTAGTCTTGAGGACAACCGAAAAGGATTGTGCTACTATCAATTCAAGTATATACCAATTATAGCTATGGGCTTAGAAATCTGATCCAACACCTTCATCCTATCCTTACCCTCTCGAGAGTTGGTAATCCTTCCTCAACTAGCCTGCTACATCCACATACTCACTAATAAAACTTCCACCAACCCTGTAGCCACTCGTGCATGCTAATCATACAGAACGCTGGATCCTATACACAATGGAATACTTGAATCTAACCTAACCCCTTCATCAGACAAGAACAAGAAATAAGGCTAAATCAAACATTCTCAGGCTATAGAATATTAATTATGTACAACTATGATGCACACACTAAGCAACTATAGTAATGATGTTAATTTCATCTAACATATAAGAAATCCTTCTAGGCTATCAGGCATCATACATCAGGAAATTCTACCATGCAGTTCCTGAAAATCCCTAGACTATCACTAGCATGGATTTTTATCATAATCATCATATGCAAATAAAAGTGTGGGTATTTTAGGGTACACTTCCTTTCTCCTGCTGATCACACACATCTCGTCCACTTTGGCTACCTTTGAAAACAATTTTGAAAACAATTTGAAAATAATTTGGAAACTTTTATAGATCCGTAGTTTGAGTCTGGATTCACACGAATGTTCATCCAATTCACACAAACCAGGGCTCTGATACCAACTTGTAACATCCCAAAAATCAAGGAATTTTTTTTTCATTTAAACCAAGTAAAATCATGGTTTTCAAATACCATCCAAGTCAAAACCATTCGTTTACAAAACATTGTTCTCAAAATAGAATTCAAAAATCAGAGTGTCCCAAAATCCGATAACATAAAATTCGAGGGATGTGCACGATCACGCCTTCGCTTGCCATGATCATCTGAAGTACTTGAAACAATAAACTGAAACAGTAATCACGAAGCTTAGTGAGTTCCCCAAAGGTACCACCACACAAACATACAACAACATGCATACTGGGTGTACAGTTAACAGACTGGACTACCCGTGAGTCCACAACATGAGTCTGGCTTGCCTCCTGGCCCACAGCTCATGTTTAGCTTACTACCGAGCCTACATCATAAGTCTGGCTTGCCTTTCGGGCCGACATCTTATGTCTGGTTTGCTATTGAGCCCAATCATAAGTTTGGCTTGCCATTCGGCCCACAACATATGTATGGCTTGCTCCCAGGTTTGTTGGCTTCCGTACAAAGCAATGTTGCCTCAACCCAACCACACTAAGTCGACATATTTAATAGATAAACACATAACCAACAAACATATAATCATATAGATCTACAGATCCCTACGACATAAAAACATCCTATATACCAGGATATATAACGTAGTGGGACGACATTGGTGCCTTCGAACTACAAGTACAATGAGGAAAACTCACCTAAATCGAAGAATTCTGAAACACTGTGATACAATCCCTTTTTCAGCACTACCTGCTCCCGCGACTCCACTAACACCAGAACCAAATAGAATCTCAATCAATAGCTCAAAATCCTCAATTTTGACCAAAGGTCAAACATGGTAAAAAAGTCAACGGTCAATGGAAGTCAATAGATAGACCCTCACGACGTGATCATTTATGGCCTCACGTCGTGAGCTAATACAGGACAAATTAGTCAGGTCTCTCACTCCTTACGACGTGACATGCATAATCCTCATGTCATGAGATCCGACTGAGTGCCAATTTGATCCAAAAACCTCTTAATCCATTAAGCCACTACTCCAACTTTTCCAGGAGGTTCTCAAACACTCTTAGGATCATAAAAATGGATGCTTTAAGGTCTTGCTTGTCCAATACAAGGCGTGAACTCAAACTCGGTCATTCATGAAGAAAAAGGAAGTAATTTCTCAAGCATGGACTCAAACCTCCTCCAAACTTCAGATCCATGACATATAAGCACAAAGGGACCCTAAGGACCCATAAAGTTGCCAACCTAATGGAATCCCAATACTCTAGCTCTTAAGATCTTGGATAAATATGCATAAAACCTTAGATCTAGCAAAAAGTAAACATAAAGCTTGGATCTTGATTACTCACATTGGTCCAAAAGTGTAGCTAAAGGTTGCAAATAAAACTTCCAAGCTGGAACTATGCTTCCATGGTGATCTCTTCCTCTGTAAACCAACAAATCTCCACCAAAAGCTCAAGAACCACATAGAGATGCTAGGGCTAGTGTTTTACTGAGTTTATGGACGAAGGAGGCTGTTTAGAAACCCTAGAATGAGGTTTATGGGGTTTATATGCGAAGGAAACCCTAAAAGATCATGGATTTGGGCTACAACGTATCTCACGTTGTGAGCTCCTTATTACTTACATCGTGAGCTCAGTATAATAAAACTTCTTCTTTTAATTACTCCTCATGTCGCGACCCTACTATGGCTCACGTCATGAGCCATGGTTTTACCCAAAAACCAAGCCTTGACTCTTTGAAACCCTAAATCGGTCCGAGCTAGAAAACTGGGTGTTACAATGGAAGTTGATGAAGTGTCATATTAAGCTCTAAATTAAGTTTTATAGAAGTATCCACCAACACTTGACCAACTTAATAAGATGCTAGTCTTCATATTGTAATAAATGAATCTCTTCAACCTTCAAGAACAAAACAAGGCTTTTGTTCTAAAGGAGAGTTTCAAGTAAAGTATCAAAATTCTTCTTACTTTAATCTTAACACTTGAAGAGACAAAACAAGAGCGAATATGAAGAAGGAAGGAAGAAATTTCATGGTTTTGTCTATTTATATCCATCTAATGAAAGCCTTTCTTAAGGCTTCTAACCAAATCTTTATCCCATGGATCTTAACACTTTTAAGCAACATGCCTCTACAGCCTATATATTAATAATACTTTTAAGGCATGCTTCTAAAGCATGTTACCTTGAATATTATAATAAAAATACCATATTCTCTTACACCATGACTAACTCATGTTTTTTATAAAGAAAAGAGAATATTTTATAAAAAAAATCTTTAGGTCTTTTATAACATATAAAGATTTAACTTTTTAGCTAAAAGACAAAAGTCTTTCTAGTCCGAAAAGATGTACATGACATAATAAACCATACCTTATAATACATTATCATATATTTTGATACTTCATATTGAAAATTAATATTTCCATGAAATAATTAATTTCCAGTTAATTACCAGAGTTATATTTATTTATCAAGAATCAAATACTTATAAATAATATATTTGCATCAAGTTGCTTTTACTGTGACCCTTTAGGATTATTTATTATCTAGAAATATCATTTTATAATGACTCTTGAACATATAATCTTCTAGTCAGAAGAATGTGGGGGAGTGGTTTACATATAAATACAGTGTCATCCATTTTTGTAACAACAATTTTCATTCCATCACCTTCACATTGATCTCTTAGGATCTGGGTGGGAATAAGAAAAACAATAATGTATTACCTATTAAACTAATCAAAGATAACGATACAAGGGTGATTGGGTATCACATATGAGTATGAGAAAGAGATGCAAGTTCCTTAACCATAGCATTTTGCCAAAGAGGATCAGCGACTGTATTTTTGTAGGAATCGGGTTCAATAAGAAGTGCATATTAGCAATAAATGATGTAAATGATGGCGAGTAAGAAGAATATGTAAATTATGGAATTTTGGTGGACTGATGAGTTCAAGTAGAACTCCTCAGTGATAGAGGATTTGGAGTTGCAGTAGGTAGACGAGCAATAAGAGTGTTGCCTATGGGAGTATCAAGAATTGGGGAATATGATGTAGTATCCTGAACCAGAGCATTAGATGGAGTGTCATCATCAATATCAAAATAACCAATAACTCAAAGATTTGATCATGTCATGTCATGAGACTGAGTGAGAACAGAGTAGAACGAAATAGGCTAAAAAAGGTGTAATATCGAGAAACATACAAATTTTGACTTACTGGACCAAAACACTAATATCCTTTATGACCAATACCATATCCCAGAAAAACACATAAGGTTGATCATGGAGACATCTTATTCTACTCAACATGCTGACGGAGAAAAAAACAAGTGCACCTAAAAACTCGTAATGAGTAATCAGGTAAGTGCCCATATAGCTTCTCGAATGGACACATAGCAGAGTTATGTGAAGTAGATATTCGATTGATCACGTAGACAACAATTAGGAGCGTTTCTACAAAAAAAAACTCTACCAACCTCAGATAACAATAACGAAGAGTAGGCAGTTTCAACAAGATGTCTATGTTTTCTCTTTGGACCACTGTTTTGTTGAGAAATATATGTACATGATGATCTGTGTATGGTTCCATCAGATACAAGTACTTGTTTGAAATCATTAGAGGTATACTCACCCCCAAGTCACACCAAAAACATTTTATAACAGTTGAATGATGTGTGTTGATAGGAGCTCTAAAATTCTTATAGATTGTAAAGCAATTAGAATCATGCTTCATGAGATAAACCCAAGTTTAAAAAATATAGTCATCTATAAAATAAACATAGTAGGTGGATCCTCCCTTTGAACAAACTATAAATGGAAAAATACATCAGAATGCACAAGATGAAAATGTGAAAAAGAGAAAGAGACACTTTTAGTAAAAGGTATAAAAATTTGGTCAATTTACAACCACTACAATCAGAGATACCATAACTATTCAAATGAATCAAAACACATGTATAGACTAGAAACTGTAAATGTGACGTAGGCACATGTCCCAAATGAGAAAGAAAATATAAAAAACAGGAGATGAATGACTCAAACGAAAAGAATATCAATCAACACTTCTGCAAACGACATTAGACACCTCAAGGTGATCCAAGAAATATAGTTCTCATATCTTATGTCTGATCCCAATGACCCTAAGGGAGCGTGCATCAAGTACATAACAAAGAGAACTAGGAGAGAAAACCTAATAACCATATTTAAACAGCTGAATATTTGAATCAAGATTTAAAGAAAACATGGGAATATAATTGACATGAGTAAGTGATATATGAGGAGTGACAATAGAACCAACACCCTATATAGGCATAGCTGTAGCACTAGCTGACATGACCGAAATGGGTGATCTATGGGACAAATAAACAAAGGATGAAAAATAAGGTGACATATGATGAGATGCACCAAAATCCAAGATCAATAAAACATGAAGGAATACATGAGGTACTTGATAAGGAAAGACCTAAATGATATGTAGATGCAAACATTGTTGCATTATCGTAAGCAACAAATGTCTAAACCGCTCAATAATTTGAGGACCCAAAAACGCAGATGAAGTGGTGGTAGAATGAACATTAGTTCCCATTATAGGTGCACCATTAGTAGAATGTGGTGGACAAGGGTTATGTGATTTTAGTAATAGCTGGAACGATTTACATAGTTTTTCTTGTTGCTTCTTTGTCTTTTACAATAATAATGGGCAATAAGACTTCCAATAGTTCCTATGTGTGCAGTAAGCACATTCATCAAAAGCAACTTTGGGGACTGATCTATCATTCAGACTTATATTAACAGTAAAAAGTCAAACAATATTCCCAAACCAACAACATTAGAAAAAATCAAATCATCGAAAGCAATAACAAACAACAGAAAAAGATAATAGCAAAACCATCATTACGCGGTTTAGAACTAGTGTGGTTCGGTTTTCGGTTGAAAATTTTGTTAAATCGCATGATGCGGTGCGGTTTGTGGTTTCTAATTGTGAAACTGCGGTTCAAACCACGTATATCACCAATCATTTCCGGTGTTAACAAAAAGTATTCTAAAATTCAAAATAAATGGAAAATGCTGAGTTTTTTTTAAATATTATTTTCGTTATTTTTATCCATAAAAAATAATAAATAAATAAATAAAATTATTGTTTTTTACATTACATGTATACTTTTTTAGAAATTTTAGAATATTTTAATTTTCTACTAGAACATTATATTAAACTGTTTTTAAAATACTCAGAGTATTCTAATATTCTAATAAAATATTACACATACAATTATTCTAACACATTTTTAGAATCTTTTAGGATATTCAAATATAATATTATGCGTACAATCATGTTAGAATATTCACATGTATACATACAAAAATATTAACTTGTTTTATTATTTTTGTAAAATATATGACACAAATAATATTTAAAAGAAAACGAATTTCCGAATTTTCTATTTATTTTGCATTTTAGATTTTTATTTTTTTTTAGCTTTTGATCTCCAAAATAAGTGGCTAAAAGTGTGTCTCTATATCCCACAAAAAACTCATGGTCTTAAGAGAACTTTTATATATATATATATATATATATATATATATATATATATATATATATATATATATATAATCCTTGAAACCACTCATTTTTAACTTATCTTTAAGGTTTTTTTTGTCTTCTCTAATATTTTGTTTTTTTAAGGGTTTTTTAAAATTAGAAAAAATGGGGGCATAATGGTCTTTGTATAAATCCATTTTATAACTTTTACCCATATAACATTTCATACACAATTAGGCAAGAACAAAAATAATCCTCTTATCTCCCTCAATCACATCTGATGAATACCACCACAACCACCTCCGTTATCACCGCTGACGACGGTCTCACCACTGCCATTTTATGTGCCCTATCGTAACCTCCGATAACCGTGTATAACAACTACATCCATTGTCGAAATTTGAGATTTGGAACCGCCATTACCTTTTGCCCGTTGCGTCTTTGGTGTATTGTTATCTCATACAACCAACGAACTACCATCATCAAATGTACAAGCTTCAGACGGTTCCAGATCTATGATTTCCGCCTCAGTTCTACATTATTCACCTCTAGATCTATGAAATTCCGGTGAGGATCCACTATAAACGTCTCCTTCCAGACCTGCTCTGTCTCCACCTTCTTCTAGATCTGCGGTTTATTCTTTGTTAAACGTTTCCAGTAGTCGACTTTACCCGAGCAAACGTTTCCGGTGGCTGGTGGTGGTTCCACCTATATGTCCTCTGTCGATAGCATCATAACTACTATATCCTCTGACGACTTCTTCTACCACCGTCTCATTCGTCAACATAAATCACCACCGCCTTCACGGATGTCCAGTGAATTACCAAATTTAGATCAGATCTCACTAGATCTACATCATATCTGGATCCTAAAACCACCACCACACATCAAATATCGATCAAGAAATCGCCATCACGAACCACCTTTAAAAACAACTACTGATGTTGTTAGGGAACTAAAACCAACTACCGATGCTCTACTAAAACCATATCTAGATTTGAAGATGACCAATCTGGTATGTTTTTATGTTGCTATGAATAAGAGTGATGAATTGTTTTATTAAACTGAGAATGAGAGTTCTAAAATGCTTTATTAAACTGTGAATTTATATGGCCTATAGAAGATGTTTGATAAATGCTTTAATGAAATCAAGTATATTTTTAAGCTGTAAATATTGTGAATGAATGTCCTAAACTGTTTTATTAAACTCTGAATTAAAGTCTTAAAATGCTCTATTGATAGATGCCATTTTATACATATTTTAGGGTAGTTTTTATTAGCATTTTGCATCATTTTTTATGCTTTTTTACATACATTAGTTTAAACAATGTTCAGCTCATGTATTTCGTAAGAATTCCCATACTACTCATGTTTTGGTGTCTATTTCAGGTGATTTGAAGTGGAGCGGTATTTTGAAAGAATTTTGAGCATATCTAGAGCTTATTTGGAGCCAAAACGCTAAAAAATAGCAAATATGGGCTATTTCTCACCAAAAACGGGTCGTTCTTCACTTACGAAACATAACTGAAGGATTTCTGATTTTTTTTGAGGCATTTTAAAATTTCGGCTTTGAAGCATGGGTCGTGCCTACCTCCAGATGCCATTATTTTGGCTAGTTTTAATCTGCAAAACCCAAGCACGGGTTGTGCTTCCCCAAATTTTGATTTTTTCTGATTTCCTTTGGATTTTCAAGTTGTAATGACTTGGCACGGGCGGTGCCCCTCAAGCACGGCCCACACTTACTACTAGAACCCTTATTTTCTACCCAGACTACTATATAAATGCTAGATACCCTCTAAGTTGATTGGAGAGATGATCCAGACGACGAAAAACCCTTCTAAAGTGATTTTCTGCACTTTTCTTCACCTTCTGAAGTTCTGAAGGTTGTGAATCATCTCACACGTTTAGTTTAGTAAGATTTAGTAGTTTAATGTTTCTTTTTATTGATCTAGATCAGATTTTAGCCATGTCTGGCTAAACCCTAGTTTTCAGTTCTGAAAAAAGACTAGTACTTTTCATGTGATCAGTTATCAGATTTGTTTTTCATTGTATGCATCTATCTAGTTGTTTCAGTTTTGAGCTTAATGAATGTTTGATTTTTAATTCTTGTTAGTCTGATCACCTGGCTAGGGTTTTATCATTCCAGTTAATAAGTTAATAGAATCCGTAATTGTTCTTGTCAATTGGTAATAAGTAACAAGTATCAGATTGGTTCCGTGTTAGAGATTAAACTCTGATATAAACTAAAATTTCATACATTTACGCTTCCAAGCTTATGAGAAGTATTGGGTATTGTTGGGAATTTTACATAAAATTTTATGCAACTTTTCTGATCTTAATTAAGAGCTTATTTAATTAGTCAGTAAAAAGTTAGAGTTAACTGAAGAGCTTGTTTTGGTTAATTTAACTAAGTAAAAAAGATTGCATTATAGCTTGTTAGTTTTTCTCAGTACCAGCTTAAATAGACCACATTTTGAACAACCAGATTTGGGCTGATTGCATGACTAGGAAAATCGCAGCGGAACTGAAATCGTTTTTTATTACTGAGTTTTATTTAATTTATTTTCACTTCATATTTTAGTTTTAGTTTTTAATCAAAATCCCCGTTGTTATATTTTATGTTTTTTGACTAGAATGTGCCTGATGTGAAAAGGCATTAACCGTTAGGTTGTGTCCTTGAGGATTCGACCCTGATTCCATGTGTTATATTATTAGTGTAACCAGCAGTGAAATATTATTCGCTTAAATTCTATGCAACCACGGTTTAACAAATTGGCGTCTTTGCCTTGGACACGGTGCTTCTAATAGTTTTATGCCAATAAATTTTCATATAGATACACCTCTAGCTTTTGATCCATAAATTGAAAGAACTGCAAGTAAACTGAAGAAAGAAGGAGCAAAGAAAAAACGATCAGTTTGTTTCTTTGGTTCATCCTCTTTAGTACCTCCAGAAATCACCACACCACAAGACAGTCCCTTGTGGAACGAACCTGACCAAACTTTTCCATTTTTTTCCGAAAGTACCCTCATCTTCACCTTCTGATAGCCCCCCTTAAAACATATTCTCTACCATCCTCAGTTAAATCCAAGAAACTAGATTCTTCTGAAACCCAATCTGAAAAAGATGAAACCCCAAACCTTCAGAATCTGAAAAATCAGCCATGAGTGACGCAAGAGAAGAAACAGAAAAGACTCTCAAAGAGTAGACAACACAAGAGATCAATCAACAACCTCTTTGTACCACTTTTCCAGAAGCCCAGAACTCCAAACTCAAATATGGGTTGATACATCTTCTTCCCACATTCCAAGGTCTAGAAAACGAAGACCGACATAAATTCCTTAAGGAATTTGTTGTGGTATGTTCAAGAATGAAGCCGCATACTGTAACATAATAGCATATAAATTTAAGGGCATTCCCTTTTTCAGTTCAAGATTCAGCAAGAGAATGGTTGTACAAGCTCCTATCCAGTTCCATAACAACTTGGACAAAACACACAAAGTTATTTTTAGAGAAGTATTTTCTAGAAATGCGATTTTGAACTCTCAGAAGAGAAATCCTTGGTATCAAACAAGGCAAAAGCAAAGCTCTACACACCTACTGGGAGAGATTCAAAAAATTGTTCGTTCGTTGCCCCTAACATGGGATCTGTGATTAACAGTTGTACAATTGCTTTTGTGAAGGTCTGACACCCATGGAGCGACGTCTGATAAATGCTTCCAGTGGCGGTTCCGTAGGTGATAGCACGCCAACAGAAATCCAAGAGCTGATCGAGAAGCTGACGATAGAGTCAAAGCATTTTGGAAAAGAAGACGAGTGGTATACTGATCAACCATGAGGTGTCAAAGAAGTCGACAATGCTCATCTGGAGTTCCAAATTTCTGAGTTGACGAAAGTTGTTCTATTATTAACAAAGGAAAAAGAAGCTACAAAGAAACCATGTGGAATATACATGAGTACTAAACATCCAAAATATATGTGCCTGTTACTGCAAGAGGATACAACTACCGTAAAAGCTGTTGGAGGCTATCAACAGAGTTATTAAAACAATTATTAACAACGACAACAATATTAGATGTCACCCGAATTCCATGAACAGCGAAATTATCAACAACTGAATTTTTAGAATCAGCCTTCCAATCAGCAACCTAGTAGTTCCAGGGTGGCCTTAGATTATATTGTAAAAAGTCTTGCCACGAGCACCCAAGAATTCCAGAACGAAACCAGAGCTAGTATCAAGAATCTGGAGCAGCATGTGTCTCAAATTGCCACTTCAGTGGGTCGGCTGGAATCTCAAGGAAAGTTACCAGGGCACACTGAGAACAATCTAAAGCACAGTGTGAGTGTTATATCCTTGAGAAATGGAAAAACTTATGAATACCCAAGCATATCTGAACCAGAAAAAGAAGATGAAGAAGAATGTGAAGAAGTTCTGGTTGAAGAAGAAGATGAAAAAGAAAAGGACAAGAGGATGAAGAAGAATATAAAGAAGTTTTGATTGACGAAGAAGATGAAAAGGAGGAAAGAACAGAAACCCCAAAATCAGCCAAACCGAATCTGAAGGAGTACAACCAGTTGTACCATTCCCATCATGACTGAAGAGTACGAAGCGCGAGCGAGAGGACGAAGACATTATGATAATTTTTTGTAAGGTTTAGGTAAATCTTCCAATTTTAGATGTTATAAAACACATTCCTCATTATGCCAAATTTTTAAAGAAATTATGTGTTTCAAAGAAAATATTTAAAACTAACGAAACATTAAAAGCTGGTGAAAATATTTCAGCTATTTTGCAAAATGGTTTACCTCCAAAGTGCAAGGATCCGGGAGTTTTCTCGATCCCATGTAAATTGGGTGACCTTAATTTCCAAAATCCATGCTTGACCTTGGAGCTTAAGTAAATTGGGAACTTTGAAAAAGATGGGGACGATTATCCAGTTGGCTGACCACTCGACAGTACACCCAAAAGGTGAACTGGAGGATGTTCTTGTCCAAGTCAATAATTTGATCTTTCCTGCGGGTTTTTATATTCTGGACATGGCTAATTTGGACATATCATTTACAAACTCTATTATTTCAGTCAGGATATTCATGAAAACTGCAAAAACGAACATAAGTGTTTCTAATGGCACAATTTCAATGGAGTTTAATGAGGAAGTGGTTAATTTTAAAATAAATGATGATGATTTTCCTTCTGATAAAGTTTTTATTAGTTATCTGGGTACCAACAGCCCTTTATCTGAGAACTGATGTGACTTTTCTAATGTCTCCATGCAAGGAATATTTGTAGACAAAAAATTACCTAACATATTAGAAGAGCTGGAAAAAGGAAAGTTTGGGGAAAACGAAGATAAATTAGCTACTGAAAAGAAGTTAACGGAAGATGATAAATGTGAAGAAATATCAGAGAGTGAGCTGAAAGAAAAAGCTAGGCTTGGGGAAGAAGAGGAGAAGCTGAATTTTACTAAGGAGAAATCAGAGAAGAAACTAAAAAGGAAAATGCTTTTGGGGAAAGAAAATGTGGGAGAGGTGATTTCTGATACGAATCTAAAAAGAAGAAAATATGATATGAAAGTGAAGATTTCTGGAAAGAAAAATATTAGAGAACGAAAGGGAATCAAAAATCTGAAGAAGAAATGATTTGATAACAATATGAAGTCTTTCCGGTTCGTTGTGCAAGTTGTAGATCCGCCTATCTTGCCATATATGAAGGGATCTGGAGTAACAAGGAAACGAGTTGAGCTTAAGAGAAGTCTCAACCACACCAGTTAGCAAATCTGGTTGGGAAAAGTCGATCCAACGACTTTAAAAATGGGCAGCTTTTTGGGAGGCAACCCACGTAGTTTTAGTTTGTTTTTCTACTTTCAGTAAAGAGATGGTCATAATTCCAAGCAAGCTTGGGGAAATCAGAGGATCTTCAAAGTTGCTGAAATTCATATTTTTCACCAACATAATCGTCAAAATCATATTTTTCTGGAATCTTATCAGATACATTCATTCCCAGCTGCACCTTTTTGTTTTTATATGTCTTATTGAGTTGTTCAATCCTCTCTGAACATTGAGGACAATGCATCATTTAAAGCTTGGGGAGGGTATTAGTGTAAAAATTTGCATTTTTACTTAAAATTATTAAAAATATTAGTTTTTAGGTTAAAATTTTCAAATTTTATTTTCCTTTTTGTATTTTATTTTCTGCATTGCATTTGCATTAAAAAATCTGAGAAAATCCAGGAAAATATTTTTCCTTTTTATTTTTCGGCATTCATAAAAAAAACCCAAAAGATTTTATTTCTAGTTATTTTAGTTTTTATTTTCTACATAAAAATTAAAAATTCTGAAAATAAAAAAAAATTTACATGAGATGAGGATATTATTTACATTCGATAGCTTTGTAAAGATGAAGTGTGATAGGAACCGAAAATAATAGTCTCATTACAATCAATTTTAAGAATTATCTTTTCGAATCAGAAAGTGCTTTAAATGTTTTCGAAATATGAACCAACACAAGAGTCTGATAATTTTCACAATGGAAGTGTGAGATGGAAAACGAACAAAGTTTTGGAAATAATTTCCTTAAATGCCTTAAAATGAACCTGGATTGAATAACCCTTTTCTTTCCTTGAAATACTAAACTCTATAGTTTTTGCGCCTTTTGAGGTTGAGAGGAAACTCTTGTTATATCCACACAATTTATTATCATTTTTGAAGTATTGAAGATATGGTGGGCCTCAAAGTAAAATCCGCGCCCAATCAATATATATGTTAGAAATGGTACATCAAGCAACTTGAAGAAATCTGAAATTCAAAGTGAAAATCCAAGTCAAGTTCAAGTCGAAATCAAGAACCAAGCAAGGTTAAATCTGAAGAGTTGATCAAGAAAAAGAAGATGTATGGTATAATGAGATAGATCCTTCGATAGTGGAATCATAGGGGTAATATTGGATTTCCTATCCATAATGGAGCTTACCACGTTTTCTAACATCCCGACTCCCAGGTATAATTATTAATTAAATTATATTCATTTTTTCAGGGGAACTCGACGATTTGGAGGCCCCAACTCGCCGACTAGAGATTGAAATGGTCGCGTGATTTTAGAGACTACTCGACGAGTTGGAGGGACCCGACTCGACGAGTAGGAGCTGAGTGTGAAAACCCTAATTTTCAGGGTTTGCACCCTATTTAAAGGACCTTAAGTCCTTTACCCCGCCTCCCTCACCACTTTAACACGCTGAGAGAAACCCTAATCGAGCAATTATCATCTGTGAGAGAGAGGGAAAGAGGCTAAAAGTGTACGTTCTAGTGCATTCTTGGAAGGAGTTTGAGGAGCAAAAGGATTGGAACGAGGAGGAGCCCTTGGATCCAGTATTCTTTCAGTGTTAGCCACCATCTGGAGGTAAAAAGCTATCACTTTGACCATTTGTTTGTTAGATCTCTTCACTATGGAGTTTATGGTCATTTCCATCTTCTCTTTGAGTCCTTTAGTTGTTTAAGCATTCCTTGAAGACGAGACTTCAGATCTGGACAGTATGAGGTCCATTAAGCCAAAATATTCAAGCCTTATCAAGCTTTGGCCTACTTTCATTACTTAAACCCTCTATTGAGCTTTGGGTTGGCAAACTTAGCCCTAGATGTCATGCTTGAACATAAAGATTGCAGCTTTACGTGTTATTTCATCCTTGGGAGGCTAAATCTAGAGTATGGGGCCTTAGTTCACCTTAAAAACATCTGAATAAGAGGATGGACTGAAGGGAAAAGACGAGTTGGTGAGCCAACTCGACGAGTTGGTTAGGGTTTTTGCCCGATAGTCTGGACGCGTTACGAACTCAGCGAGTTGGTGCGACAACTCGGCGAGTTGAGTTGGACTTTCCTGGTTTTTTTTTCTGAGAACAGGAGGAACTCAACGAGTCGTATAGATGCACTCGACGAGTTGGGTCAACATGGACTGTTGACTCGAGTGTTGACTTCCGTTGACTTTTAGGGTTGGGTCAAGTTAGGGATTTTGGAGACCATGGAGGGGTAAAATGGTCTTTCACCCTTTCCGAGAAGAGGAAGTTAGCTTAATATCTTGGAGTTGTTATTACAAATTATTAATTAGAGATGATTATGGTATATGTAGGCAGCGTCTAGACCTACCACTGAGTACGAGACATTTTTGTTCTACCTACGAGGTGAGTCTTCTCACTATACTTACCTGAGTGGTAATACTGTGTGACCGGAGGGTCTTATTTTGAGTTATTGACCGGAGGGTCTTACGTGCTTATACTGAGTTATGTGATATATTATGCATTCTGTCTTTGTGATTTATGCTGTATATTATTCTGTGCTTTATCGAGATAGGACCGGAGGGTCCAAACCAAGCTGTGAGACCGGAGGGTCTTCACTGAGATATCGGACTGGAGGGTCTGACCTGAGCTGTGAGACTGGAGGGTCTTCACCGAGACACATGACTGGAGGGTCCTTATCGAGATATAGCCATGAGAGGCTAATTATTTTTTCATGGTATTTTAGGGAACTCACTAAGCTTCATGCTTACAGTGTTTTGTGAAATGTGTTTCAGGTACCTCTCAGGACCGCGGGAAGGTGCCGGCTTGATTGTACACACCAGCTTGAGATAATGCATTGAGGATTCTGGGATATTGTCAAACATTTTGTTTTCATGTGTTTTGAACAACTTATACATTTGGGTTTTTGAGGAAATGACATTGTGTTTTATGAGAATCTAAAAATGAAAATTTTGTTTGAAAATTTAGAGCGTTACATGTTTACTGGACGAGTTCGGAAAAAAGGAGGGTTGGTCATGATAAGTTTTTATAAAAGAATTTTCTAAAATTATTTTTAAAAATACACTGTTTTCACATATTTAATTCGGCATAAAAATTATTTACTCAAGCTTGGTTTTATTTATTAAATATGAATTATGAATCTATAATAAAGGTATTGAGACTGTTGTCTAGGTAGTGATTTCATTGGAATTTCCCTTGGTGTGAGATCTGATCATGTGAAGAAAAAAAAAGATTGAAGTATTTTTAGTTCAAGTTATTTCCTTCATTTTATTTTGAATTCTTTTTAAGTCATCTACATCTTTCCACTTTTTCATATGTTTAATCTTTTTTTACATGAAGGCCAGTAAGGTTTAAGCTTGGACAAAATTTGATAGATTCCATTTTATACATATTTTAGGGTATTTTTTATTAGTATTTTGCATCGTTTTTTATGCTTTTTCACATGCGTTAGTTTAAATAATGTACATGTCATGTATTTCATAAGAATTTCCGTACTGGTCATGTTTTGGTGTCTATTTCGGGTGATTTGAAGTGGAGTGGTAGTTTGAATGTATTTGGAGCATATATGGAGCCAAAACGCTAAAAAAGACCAAATATGTGCTATTTCTCACCAAAAACGGGCCGTTCTTTACTTACGAAACATAATGAGAGGATTTCTGATTTATTTTGAGGCATTTTGAATTTTCGGCCCTGAAGCACGGGTCGTGCCTACCTCCAGATGCCATTATTTTGGGTATTTTAACCTGCAAAAGCCCAAGTACGGACCGTGATTCCTAAGCACGGTCTGTGCTTCCCCAGATTTTGATTTTTTCTGATTTCCTTTGGATTTTCAAGTTACGATGACCTGGACGGGCCGTGCCCCTCAAGCACGGGTCATGCTTACTACCAAAACCCTTATTTGCTGCCCAGACTGCTATATAAATGCCAGATACCCTCAAAGTCGATTGGAGAGACGATCGAGATTATGAAAAACCCTTATGAAGGCAATTTTTTTTGCACTTTTCATCCCTTTCTGAAGATCTGAAGGTTGTGAATCATCTCCTAGGTTTAGTTTAGTAATATTTAGTAGTTTAATGCTTCTTTTTATTGTTCTAGATCACATTTTAGCCATGTCTAGCTAAAACCCTTATTTTCAGTTCTGCAAAAGACTAGTACTTTTCTTGTGATCAGTTATCAGATTTGGTTTTCATTGTGTGATTCTATCTAGTTGTTTCAGTTTTGAGCTTAATGAATGTTTGATTTTTAATTCTTGTTAGTTTGATCACCTAGCTAGGGTTTTATAATTCCATTTAATCAGTTGATAGAATATGTAATTGTTCTTGTCAATTGGTAATAAGTAACAAGTATCAGATTGGTTATGTGTTAGGGATTTAACTTTGATATAAACTGAAATTTAATACCTTTATGCTTCTAAGCTTATGAGAAGTATTGGGTATTGTTGGGAATTTTACATAGAATTTTATGCGACTTTTCTGATCTTAATTAAGAGCTTATTTAATTACTCAGTAAAAAGTTAGGGTTAACTGAAGAAATTGTTTTGGTTAATTTAACTAGGTAAAATAGATTATACTAGAGTTTGTTAGTTTTTCTCAGTACCATCTTAGATAGAACACATTTTGAATAACCAGATCTGGATTGATTGCATGACTAGGAAAATCGCAGTAGAATTGAAATCGTTTTTATTACTGAGTTTTATTTAATTTATTTTCACTGCAATTTTTAGTTTTGGTTTTTAATCAAAATCCCCATTTTTATATTTTCTATTATTTGACTAGAATGTGCCCGATACGAAAAGGCATTGACCGTTAGATTGTGTCCCTGAGGATTCGACCCGACTTCCCTATGTTGTATTATTAGTGCAACCAGCAGTGGAATATTATTTGCTTAAATTGTGCGCGACAATGGTTTAAAATCTATTAAAATATGAATTTGTATAGTGCATACAAGGTGTTTGATGAAATGATTAAACAAAATCAAGTATGTTTTTAAGCTATGAATATTGCGACTGAGATCACTACATTGTTTTATTAAAGTGTGTATTAAAGTGTTGAAATGTGAGTTTTACGTTCAGAATATGGCTTTGAATGTATCATTTTTTTGTATTAAACATTGAATACATTGTATCAAACTGTGAATTTTATGTATTAAACTGTGAATTGACTGTACTAGGCTGTGATTTAATTGTGTTAAATTTTAAAATTGACTATATTAAGCTATTAATTAACTTTATTAAAATGTGGGATTTTTATGAATTTTTTGTTTTCTTTTGAAATATAAGATGAGAGTAGAATTATACACATATACGATTTTATATAATTTTGAATAAATATGTAAAATTTAAAATATGAATATTTATGTAAATAAACTTTGAAAGAAGCACTAGCCTATATATCTGAAAGTATAAATTTAAGTTTTAAGTTGAGAATATGGTTGTGAATATATAATCTTTGCGTATTAAGAAATGAATTTATATATTAAGCAGTGAATTTTGTGTTCTAACGTGTGAGTTGACTGCATTCAGCTGTTATATATATATATATATATATATATATATATATATATATATATATATATATATATATATATATATATATATATATATATATATATATATATATAACAGCTGAATGCAGTCAACTCACACGTTAAAACACAAACACACACACATATATAGTTGTATAAATATGTAAGAATGTATTATTTTTTATAAATTAGTGAATAATTGGTTTATTAAACCATGAATATACTATTTAAGCTATAAATCTATGCTTTTATATACATATTTGATTTGGAAGGAAAGATGGTTGTAACGGTGGCATAAGTGGTTGGTGACGACGTGTGGTAGTTGTAGTTGGTGATGGTGGTAGAGTTTGGGTTTCATGAATTAGTGTATAATGAATTATATTAAGTTTTGAATTTTGTGTATTAAACTAATAATGGATTGTATTAAGTTGTGTATATTATATAAATTTGGTGTTAAAAATATGCATGAATGTATAGAGTGTAAATTAGTGAATTAATATGTTTACTAAACTGTGAATATAATATTTTGAACTATGAATATGTCTAATAAACGATACATTTTTTATGAGATTTATAGTTTAGAAGAGAGAAAATTGAATGTTTCAAGGCATAATTCTATTTTTTAATTAAATTTTGTATATTTGGATGCAAAAATGAAAGTATGTGTTCGGAAGTATTACCATAGAAATGAGAGGTATAATATTAGTTCTATTAAACCGTGAATACAACTAGAAAATGCCACTAAATTTATTGTCAGTCCGGAGACAATTTGGCAGTGGTCCGTTGGTGGTCCGACGACAAGTGGCAACTGGTTGTAAACAAAGGAATGAGAGACTTTGCTTCATATAATATTAATGCTTGATTTGTCTAAAATGCTTTAATGACAAAAATTGAAAAAAAACGAATGGTTCTTAGAGTTCCTAACCTTTTCTAGTTCTCATTTGAACTACTCCCTATTATATATATATATATATATATATATATATATATATATATATATATATATATATATATATATATATATATATATATAATCAAGATCAAATAAGAAGTGAATATCTGGTAGGAAGGGTAAGAATGGTATCATTTGCATGTCTTTTGGTCAACAAACGAAATGAATCATTAGTTGATACAAAAATAATATGATTCATAAAAAAATTCTCCCAAAAAGCATTAATGATTAATTTTTGTACTGGATCAAGTTTTGATTCATTATTCGGACAACTTGAATGAATCATTTATTGTTGCCCGTTTTGACGCTCGGCTTGTGCGGAATAGGAACATCTTGAGATTTAACGATCATAAAAATATGAAGAACATAAAAGAGATGAGTAATCCGATAATTTTACTAGAAAAGAGAGTAATAAAATATGACAATACAAGAACACTTGGTGGGAGAGATCCCACCATACTCTCTCTAACTAGAGAACTATATTTTTGGTGCACTCTTACAATAAAATGACCACCTTTGTCTATTTATAGAGAGAGATACCTTAAAATACAATAAAGGGAAATAAAATAACCTAACTTATCACTCATAATCTGTAGAGCATTTCCATACTTCAACAATCTCTCCCTAAATGCTCGCAAATGATGAGGGATACACATATAGTGATAAAAGGCTAAAATACACAGTAACAAACTAGCAAGTGCGGTAAGAAAAATGATACATAATGAGCTCTCTGATGTTGGCCATGAATCTCTAATCGGTAAAGGTCTTCAGCTCAAGGCCATCACTCTCGAGGCAGTAAAATAAGATCAAAATCTTCAAACTTATCACAAGCCTAATGATCAAGTTGAAGATCCAATCAGAAAAACACTTCGGCTTCAAGAAGTCTGAAAAAAAATCTCTAGTTCTAGAATCATAATACACCCAAATTCTTCAAAAGAATAACCTGCTAAAAATATGAAACATCTTGCGGTAGAGTCTGAATAATAAATAATCTGGATCCGGTAAACATCTAGTAATAACAAAAATTTGATCTGTGAAGACCAAAAATCAGTATCACGCCGCATCACTAAATAAATCATTGTCTTCAGATGTCTCGAAAATCCAAGCTCAAACAATCATAAAATCATATCCGGATGATAACATAATGTTTTCTCCCTATTTTTGATAATCGATGACCGGATATCAAAAATAAATAAATCGTCAGGATGGAGAGTGTCATATACCAAGAGCTTCGCATGCTCTCCTTAGATGTATGAAGGATCTCGATAAAACACGAGAATGAGAGTAAAATAACTACTCTCCGGTCATAAGTAGCCAGTTGATTATCTCGCTGAAAACTGTTCGAACAAATACAAAAGTAACAATAAGAACTCTGCATGAAAAATCTCTGCTATGACGAAGAATGTTGATGTACCCAAACTGATGTGTCGGAACTCATGAAGTGGTCTTCAATAAATAAAGTCCACATGCTCAAGATACATGGTTCGTCAATCGAAGATCAAGAACGATAAATCATAAAAATCTCGTAGTGTGAAGGTTGCGAAACAATTTAGTTGATCAGACGGAACTGCGGTACAATCCTCGAGAAGAAAGATATGATGTCCGACTACGGTATGGAGTAATCCTCATGTAAAGAATAATAAAATTCTTCCAATATAATCAGCATGAAGTAATCCGTTGTGACGATCATAGGTTGGGATGTGGCTAATATTGGTGTTAAAATAAAGGGTAAATTACACCAATCGTCCCTCGTGCATATGCCAGATAGCGTGTTTAGTCCCTATTTTCAAAAATTCACTCAGATCGTCCCTCATTTCTTTTAGACTTGCACGCTTCATCCCTATTGACATAAAATGACTATTTTGCCCTTAATAATTTCTTTTTTTCATTTTCTTTTATTTATATATAATTTTTTTATTAAAAAATAAGAATAAACAAAAAATACCCCCAACCTTCCCCCTTCCATTTCTTCCTCGATCTGAAGGTCGAATAAAACATATAATTTCTTCTGTCATCGTCTCCTTCTTCTCACTCGATCCCTACGCCAATGAAAACCCCATCACTGCCACCTTCACCAACTCTGCCATCATCACAATCATCTCTAACCCTTAAAACCTGCATCAAGATTCGACTATGGCCACCATATTCTCCATATATCACCCACCCTACGAAGAATCCATCAAAACAAAATCGATCGGGACATCCATGGTGGTGATTTTTCCAGATTTGTCAATACCGTACATGTTGGGGTTGCTCTCTTCATAGAGCTTCAGCAAAAGAATATAACCAACTGACCATAGCTTTATTTTATTTGCCAAATTGCTTGACATGAAATTGAGTTTCGAGAATTCGTATGTACCAAGCCGCAATTTATTCTCGATATCATGTGACGAACCATCATAGTTCTTTAATTGGAGAGGGAAATCCATAGTGGTGATTTTTCCAGATTTGGTAAATTCATATCTCCTTAAGGGTTGAACTAATACAAATGTGTGTTTCCAGAAGAATCCATCGAAACAAAATCAAACCAAGTCAACCAGAAACACAAAATCAAAATCGATTTAGGAAGGATGGAGAAGGGGAAACAAAGGAATGGGGATAAGCTGCTCAGTGAAACAATTTGGGAGGGCATCTTTCGGAGACTAAACCTTCACCCATTTCCTCCGATCTCATCTTTGCCTCTCATCGGAAATATAAATTTGTGATGGGGTGTTCTTGGTGTTGCTAGAAGGGTGTTCATCAGATGGAGTGTGGAGATGGGAAAAGATGATCTAGACACCAGAACCTTCCTCCTTCCCATCGACCTGATCGTCGGAAACTACCTCCATATATGTCGGAAATTGTTGAACTAAACGTCGCCGGAATGTTGGAGGCTAAGGGTTTGATGGCTCGTCGGAATCCTAGAATGTGAGGGTGAGGTTTAATGAGAGAAAAGATAAATAAGGGGAAGGACTGTTATTTTTTTTCTAAATATAATTTATAATTAATAATACTAAATAAATAAAAAATAATTGGAAAATAAATAAATAAAGGGCATTATGGTAATTTCAGATCTAGTATGGACTAGATTTGCAACAAAAACACGTATCAGGGACGGAGTGTGCAACTTTTAAACAAAAGAAGGACGGTCCGAGTTAATTTTTGAAAATAGGGACTAAACACGCTTTATGGCATGTGTACGAGGGACGATTGATGTAATTTACCCTAAAATAAAATACTTGGTTTTAAAAAAATCAATAAATAAATTGGTTTTAATAAAAAAAATATTAAAAGGCTAAGGTATTTTTTGGGTTTCAACAAAAAATTGGCTAAATTAAAAAAGAGGCTGAAAAAAATGGCTAAAAAAATTGGCTAAAACAATTGGTGTTAAAAAAAATAAATGAGTGTTAATTATAAAAAAACATGGCTAAAAGGTTTAAGCAAATGAGAGGGGCTGTCACCTAGAGGGTGCGGTGGTTCGCAACAAGGCTCCTTTGGTTGAAAAAGGGTACAGTCACCTAGAGGGTGTTGACTATGATGTAACATATGCGCCAGTTGCATGGATGGAATCCATACGTATTTTTCTAGCATATGCAGCTCACAAGAACATCAAGGTCCATCAAATGGATGTGAATAATGCTTTCCTTAATGGAGAACTGAAAGAAGAAGTGTATCTGCAACAAACTCCAGGCTTTGAAAGTAAAGAGTTTCCCAACAATTGTTATAAGCTGGAGAAAACAGTCTATGGGTTAAAGCATGCACCTAAAGCTTGGTATGAGACTCTCTCAAATGAGTAAAGGATAAACACTTGATGCTCGTTCAAATCTGTGTGGATGATATCATTTTCGGCTCAATAGATCAAGGAATGGTGGATGATTTTGCAAAGCTCATGACCAAAAAATTTTCAAATAAGCATGAATAGAGAGATTAATTTATTTCTAGGTCTTCGAGTCAAACAGATTGCTCAAGGAATTTTCATCCATCAGGAAAAATATACCACTGAGTTGTTAAAGAAATTCTCAATGGATAATTGCTCCTCGGAAAAGGTCCCTATGGCCTTCGGGTATAAGATCTCAGCTGACCCTACCAGAGAGTCAGTTGATCATAAGATATACTAAGGAATGATTGGTTCATTGATGTACCTCACATCAAGTAGACCCGTTATAGTCTTCGCCACGAGTTTATGTGCTAGATACCAGGCCAATCCCAAAGTATCTCACTTGACCGCAATCAAGTAGATCTTCATGTATCTCAAAGGGAGTAAAGCCTTAGGCCTTTGGTATCCACCAGGGAGTAAAGCCTTAAGCCTTTGGAAATCATATTATTTTTTGTATTATCTAAAGATTCATTTTCTTGATTCGTTGAAAATCATTCAAATCATGCACTTCTTACCATTCCTACCAAATATTACTTTTTACTAGATCTCACTCACACTCCCTCTCACTCTTTCTCTCTCTCTCTCTATATATATATATATATATATATATATATATATATATATATATATATATATATATATATATGTATATATATATATATATATATATATATATATATATATATATATATATATATATATATATATATGTATATATGTATATGTGTGTATATATATATATATATATATATATATATATATATATATATATATATATATATATATATATATATATATATATATATATATATACACACATATACATATATATATATATATATATATATATATATATATATATATATATATATACATATATATATATATATATATATATATATATATATATACATATATATATATATATATATATATATATATATATATATATATATATATATATATATTATACAAAGAGAGGATGGTTCCTTTGAGATTCTGAAAAAATTAGAGATCTTGAGATTCAATATCAGACATACATCTTTCATCTGTCGCTCCAGCATACCGGTGCGGTAGAATATGCCTAATCATAAATGATTATATAGCGAAGATGAATAATCATATATGACTAACATGTTTGTATATATATGGCTAATAAAAATGATTATACATACAAGTTTGTTCACAAATTGATTAATCATATATGATTATGGTGGTTGGTGGCGAAGGAGGTGGTGGGGGCAGAGGTGACGGTGATAGAGGTGACAGAGGTGCCAGTGGTAGGGTTGGTTGGAGGTGTTGGTTGTGGCAGTTGTGGTGGTAGGGAATGTGACGGGGGAAAATGGGATGGGCGACGCTACAAAATTGTTTATTGATATAACTCTCCCACCGTGTTGGTATGCTGGAATGCTAGAGTTACAAATGAGAAATATGTTGCCGAGGTTGAATCTCAAGATCTCTATTTTTTTTCTTTTGAATTTCAATGGAACCTATATCCCCCCTATCTCTCTCTCTCTCTCTCTCTCTCTCTCTCGATGTGTGTGTGCTTATATATATATATATATATATATATATATATATATATATATATATATATATATATATATATATATATATATATATATATATATATATATATATAGAGAGAGAGAGAGAGAGAGAGAGAGATCTAGTAAGAAGGAATTATTTGGTAGGAAGGGTAAGAAGTGCATCATTTGCATGATATTTGGTGAATCAACAAAATGAATCATTAGGTAATACAAAGATAATATCATCCGCACGAAAGAAAATGAAAAAACACATTGATGATTCATTTTTTCGATGATTCACTAAAGTTATCCACAAAATGAATCAAACTTTATTCAGTAAAAAAGTGAATCATCGATGTTTTTTTCAGACTTTTTTCATTTGCAAATCATTTTATTTTTGTATCACTTAATGGTTAATTTCGATGGTTTGTTAAAAGACACAAAAATGATTCATTTTTACGCTTTCTACGAAATATTTCCTTCTAATTTGATTTTGATTCTCTCTCTCTCTCTCTCTCTCTATATATATATATATATATATATAAGTTCATTTGAGATAACCTAAAAAACGTTTGTGTGATAGCTCAATATATATGCATTTAAATCATCACATGTGCTCTCGAAGGAAATATACTTTCACAAATTCTATATATCCTTTTTACTTCATGCCATCACTTGTATCAAGAAGCATATATGTATTAGCATCACTTGTATTCCGATTAAAAGTCTTATAAAAATTTAGCTGTTTTAATTCATCCTCCTGTAACGAAGATTCAGTCTCTAGTTACTCTTATGCAACAAGATAGATATATTTGGTCTCAAACTCTTTTCCGATTCTCAAGTTTTTCCTTCCACTAGTTAAAGACGTGCTATAAAGACACCTTAATAATATTTAGATACTCTAGCTTATTCATTTGCAAGTTTTTCTTTTCCCTAATCAAATACCTTAATCCCTTATCAATCATAGAAGTTTTATTTTCCTCTAGTCATCCAAATCTTCAGGGGTTGTCTCTTGGAAAAGGTCGTCATAAAATTTTATGTTTTCATAAAATCTGAATGTGTTGTGTACATTCATTTTTAACACAACGATCATTCCTCCTATTATGGAAATTCCAGTTTTATAGGGGAATGTTCAATTGAGATTCTAAAAAAATAGAGATCTTGAGATTCAATCTCAACCATATATTTCTCATATTCCCCTCTAATACTCCACCGTACCAACAACAGAGGGATATGCCTAATAAAAAATGATTATATGGTAGCGGTATAATGATATATTATTATATATGTTTATACATATATGTCTAATCATAAATGTTTATATATATATATATATATATATATATATATATATATATATATATATATATATATATATGTTCAGAAAATGTGGTTAATCATATATGATTATGGAGGTTTGTGGGGGAGGAGGTGGTGGTGACAGAGGTAGCAGCATTATTTTTGAAGGAGGTGGTAATAGTATGGTCGGTTGGTGGCGCGGTGGTGGTGCTAGTGGTGGTGACGGTGACAATGTCGATTGTGGTGGTGGAGAAGGCGGTGGAGGAAAAAGGAACGTACGATGCTGCATAATCATTTTATGATTCTAAACTCTCCCGCTGTGCCGGTACGCCGGAGGGTTAGAGTGGCAATTGAGAAATATGTGGTTGATGTTTAATCTCAAGATCTCTATTTTTTTTATAATCATAGTGGAACCTACCTACCTATATATGTATGTACGTATATATATATATATATATATATATATATATATATATATATATATATATATATATAGTGACTACGAGAACAAATCTGAACCTTTCATCTAAAAAATGAATGGATGTGGTTTTTCTTTAGTTTTTTGTATTTGTTTTTATTAGGGGCAGTGGAATTTTTGTGAATAACCCAAACTTTTTGAGGCCTTCCTCTTAAGCGTAAAAATTTCAAGGGCATGATAGTCAAGCTTCCCTTCTAAAACCTAGATCAGAACTGAAGTGTAATTTCTTCCATTTTTTCTTTAATCCCATAAAGAATTTTCTCTGGTATCTACAAATTGTTGTTTTAATCTTTCGTCTGATCTCATAATCGTTTTGATTCTTCTTGTTTAAGCTTCATTTTGGTTCGATTTCAAGTCATGGAAGCAGTTAAACCTTTTCATTTTAACTTCTACTGTTTTTAGCTTGTTTTGGTTCAATCTGAGATATTTTTTTATGTTTACTGCTTGATTTTTCTTTGGAAATCGTTGTAGGGTGTGGAAATCTTTTAGAGTGTTTGTATTTTAGCTTCCATATGCTCAAATTTTCCATAATCCTAATCGATTTGAAGAGGACGTGCTGTAATTTCAAGTCAAATGGAAAAAGTCTCGTGGTAATTTCTAGTAGAATGGAATCAGGTAAACTATTTCCTTTTTAAATGATTTTCTTTATTTTTTCGTTTTAATTCCTTAGGTCCATAGATGTTTGTTATCTTTTTACTTCATTGTTTTCTTTTTTGTTGGTATTTAAGTTTAAAAAACATTTGTTGATGATTAGTTCGTCTTAAACTCATGTTTGTGTTCATAATGAAGTTAAATATATGGATGCTTACAAGGTGTTCGATGAAATGTCTTAAACGAAAACAATTTCGAGAAAATTTGGATTCTTGAAGATTTTCTTCTTGTTCTTTGTTTTTTTCTTTAAAACCCTAGTTTTAGAAACGTATTTGGTCTGTAGTTACTTTATTGTATGATTTTTTGTTGTGAATTAAGTTAAAAACATTTGCTGATGATTAGTGGTTTGTAAACTCATGTTTGTGTTCATAAATCAAGTTGAAAGCAATGATGCTTACAAGGTGTTCGTTCTAATGTCTCATAGAAACCATATCCTAGAAACTTTGAATTCTTGAACATTTGGTTGTTGATTTCTTTTATTTATATGTTATATATGATGTAGCTGCTAATAACAATGAACATTGTTTTTTTTTTGTTGAAATCAACTTGTTTGACATTTTTATCCATTAACCATTTTCTTTTCTTTTGTTACTATATGTTTTATATATTTATGTCATTTGGTTTTAAATGCATGTTACTATAGAAACTCATGATTGTTATGTAGATTATATGCAAAATTTGAAATCATAGTTCATTTAAACAATTATGATAATTTGGTTTTTGTTAATTGATGATATTGTTAAATTATTTGCTTTGGTTTAGTTGTTTATGATTAAATCATACACTTATTGTGGATCATATGTATTTTGTTAATCCTGGTTCATTTAATCATATCTACTTGATTTGTTTTTTTATTGGATTATATGATTAAGTTTCTCATTTTCTGAATCATAGATTGATGATTGTATCTTATGGTTATTTGGATCATATACTTATTATTGATCGTTTACTTATTGTGGATCATTTGAATTTTTTTTAGTTCGTTTAATACGTTTTGATCATTTTTTTTGTTACTGGATGATTTTGTTATACTTCTCATAGTGGATCATATGTTGACGATTATGTCATATTGTTAATCAGGCTATTGTAGATCATGTACAAATTGTTTATTGTGGATCTTATGTTGACATTGTTTTGTCTATGTACAATTTCTGCAAAGAAAATGTATATACAAATTCTTTAAAGAAAAGGCATACATTGTCTCTTCCAAAAATATTAACTTAGAAAGATAAAGAACTTTCATGTGGTCTGAAACTTTATGTTACTCCCATGAAAATAATAATGATGATTGTGGGCTGTTCCTTATTGATGTATGTAAGTGTATTGTGATGGCAGAGTTGATACTATTAATGCTGAATTATAACTTGAATATGATGATCAAGTCCTACAATTGGCTGAGATAAAGAAGAAATATGTTGCAAAGATATTGTTTGATTTTAATCTGTGCAGACCAAGCCTTTGACAACTTTGGAGGATTTTGATAATTTTTCAAGTTGCAAGAAGAAGATTTATGGTAAACTGCATATGAAAGAAGTTCAAGTTACGATTACATGAATTGGAGCTTTATAGTTAGTGGTTTCCGTTTAGTTGAATAAATATTTTCCGTTTGGTTGTTATTAAAGAAACGTGGATATTTTTCTTGTTGGGTGATGTTAGCATTTTTCTTAATGATTTTTGTGTCATGTTCTTTAAGAAAACAATCTTATCTTGATATATTTTTGGGTTATAAACTTTGCTTACATACATTCTCTGGCGTTAGAAATGCATGGTTCTAGATATTAAAGATGGTTTAAGATATATTGTGACAATAGCTTTTGGATCTTAAAATTAAACTATTGATTCAAAAAACTTCTATTATCCATCTTACAAAAATTATTCATCATAATCAAAAAAGTTTTAGATCAATTTAAGTTACATATCGTATTAGTTGGATCATTATTTATGGATCATAGTCATAACCACTGTTGTAAAAATCCCGACTAGGTCCCGATTAATCTCCGATTAATCCCTAGGCGCTATTCGACCGATTAGAGGGCGCCTAACGATTAATCCCTAGGCGCTATTCGACCGATTAGAGGGCGCCTAACGATTAATCCCTACATACATAATGAGTGAAACATTATAAAACGATGAAATTTTAACATTTTGAAGAAGTTTTATTTCGATGGAAACTATTTGAGGCATGATTAGTGTTGTACTAATCATATTAACTTATTTTGTTATCATATTAGTGGTATTTATGAACTTTGATATGATATTAGTCATATTTAATTTTTTAAAATTCAACAAATTAGCAATTAATGGTCCCCGATTAATCTCCGCCTAGCCGATTAATCCATTGACCCCAGTCCACCGACTTGCTAACGTCCACCGTTTTTTACAACCTTGGTCATAACATAAATTTAATAATATCAAATTATTATTTGTTATGATGCTAACATTTGGTGATCTATCTTATAAAAATTATCCATCTTAAATAATTAGAAAATTTTATAATTCATGTTGTAATTTTGAATCATAAAAATTTGTTGATAATTTTTTTGGATCATAATTAATAAATCTTTGGATCATTAATATTTTGTTATTATAAAAGTACTTCAATTATTTAATTGAAAACTAATAAAAACAAAAACTTTTATCTTGTATTTTTTGATCATAGATAACTTTTCTGCCATAAATTTTTTATTAGAAAATTTGGATCATAAATTTTCAATTACTAATAGTATTGATTCAACATTTTATGATTCATCTAATATTATGGATCCGGTCATTATACATCATAAATATTGGATCATAAATTTTGTGAACCAAACTATTATTCTAAATATCATACTATTGAAAACGACAAACTAGTTTATTAATATGATCCAAAACATGTTACGAACCGAAACTATTATTAATTAAAACCTATATGAAAAACTACTCATGATTCAAAATGGTATGAATTAAAAATCATCAGGTTGAAAATGATATAATTTAAAATATTATAATTAAAACCATATAACTATTTTCTTTGTATACAAATTTGCATTATACCATGTTGATAAACCTAATATGAACGAATTATTGTAAGAGATGATATAATTAAAAGCATAAAGTCGTCTATATTATAACTAAATAATAAGCAATTATCTACAATGTGTTAGTCAGAATACAAAAAGTTTCAAATGTTTGAACGTCTTAAAAAATATACAGAATGAGATGTAGATATTGTTAAATTACATTGATACTTTGACGTTGGGCTTCAACAACATATCATCATTAAAAGTCGACCATTTCTCCATTGCAAATCAAGCTCATACTCAAGATCTCTAGGAGGTGAGGCGTATTCAAGAACAAAAATAAGGAAGTTATAACAGTTTGTCTAAGCCTATACAACATTTGATATCGACGATGTCAAAATATAAAGTATGTTTCCTGAAACAAAGAGATGATGGCTTGATTAAAGGTTTATATCTACCTGGAGAATAAAGAACACTCTGATGGGAGCTTATAATAAAAACCTTCCATAAAAACACACGTTCTAAAAGTTAGCCTAATAAACAATACACTTAATTAGTAATACAATTTAAGAACACATACATAGTTATTAAGGAAGATGTCTCATCCAAACATAACTAGTAGTTCCTTAAATGATATATGATGATGAATAACACCATAAAATGATAGATTAAGGATCATAACATTCAAAAATATATGATTCCATATGTTATGCTTCAAGAATGATATGATGCAAATAACCTGTAATAGAAATATTACAAACCAATCAATACAATGATCCAATTTAAATTGTGTACGATCAAAATATTTTATGATGCAAACATTTTTTGATCAAATTCTACAAATAATGTGATAAACAAATTAGTGATATGATCTAACACCAAAGAGTATAAAAAAATCAATGATAAGATCTAGTTTCCACAGTTTTTATGAGACAAACATTCTATGATCCAAAACACAATACTCCAAATACAAATATAAAAAACTAGAATATAAACAAGTGGCAACAATATTACAGGCTTATGCTGGATTGCTATATATAACTAGTCCAACATTAACTAAATCTTATCTACTCGGATTTTCTCTTTTACTTAATAGACATGTATAATTGTTTCTTTAGGAGGCATGTCTTTATCTATTTACAAATCGGTTTTTACCAATATATGTTTCTTTATATAATCAACTTTCTTCTACACACACCTACGCTCTACATTACATCTTTTAGATTTATAAATTCCACATGAAGAACAAAAAGTAGTGTAAATGAAGAGTATGAAATCACTCACTTACATCTCACATGTGAATAAATACAAGCAGGTTGTGTGCTCAAAGAACAACAATATTTTAGAAAAGCTTTTCAAATACTTGATGAGCTTGTCTTTAATTATCATTTTTTATAGAAATTTTGATTTATTCTCAATGGATCACGTCTATAAGAAAATGAAGATCCAATATTTCTTGATGAAGATCCCTATTTGAATTTTTCAAAGAAGCATCTTATACAAAAAGTCATTAATAAGAAAAACATTTATCTTCAATATAGCTTTCTGATTTTGTTGTTTTTTTTGTTCCCAATTGTTCCATCATCAATATCCATTATAGATTTTTTATCTTCTAAAACTTGATCCATCAATGATGCCTTTTTTTTTCAAACAATGAATATAAAACAAAAATTAGTATCATTGGATAAAGTCTTTTAAATAATATCTTCGTGCATAACAATGTTGATGGTGTGATACATTTTACTTATGAAAATTCAACTAATTCTTTCGGGTAATGCTCTACTCTACACTTATTATAACTTTCTAGAATTGGACTTTGATGAAGACAATGAGTGTCATATGATAATTGAACTAAGAAATATGTTTCTTAATTCTATAACAAAATTAATGTAAATATAGATTTTATGTGATTTCAAAAGAACCAACTAGACCACCTCAAGGAAGCCACTACAAACAAACTTATATAGACATAAATATTTGAACACAAGAGCATCAATTAAAGATCAAGTTGAACAATCAGATCATCCATAAGATACAAAACAACACGAGAAAACCAATATATATGTACATAACTGAAAGAAAAGTCATCCCAAAGACACCCACTAAACACAAATCTGAACTAGGAAAGATGAACATAATGTGAGAACAAGAATCAATGCGCAAGGACAAAGTTTGAAAACTCAAACCTTGAGTTAATCTTTAAGATCAATGTCTACTCTTAATATGAAGTTCCAGACGAATCTGGTAAACCAGTTAAGACATGAAGATAAATAATCAACAAAGTATTCAAGTAATAAATGAATTAAACTTGAGTATAATCAATGTAAAGGTAATTTAAGAACAAGAAGAAGGTTAAGAAAGAACTTTGACTAGAAGGAAAGTTGAAAGTGATGTGAGGAGAATAATTTCTATTCTTGGATTAATACTTCGATATCATTTCATGAAACATTAACTCCTTATATAGCCAAAGAGGAACCTAGTACAAACCAATCTACATTCAAAGGACTGGATAATGATCAGTGTTTCACAAACGGATATCTAAAAGATACACACGATTAAGTCTTATGAACTGTTACATCATGAAAAAGACAAAATGCATTAAATGTATGAACAAACACTAACTTTGGATCATCATTATCTCAGATTCACCATGATCTTTGGAACTTCATCATATCTCGGATACAAGCTAACTTTGGAACTTGATTTCTTGGGATTGCTATAGGTTCAGTTTTCATGTATCAACAATCTCTCTCTAAGTGAACGTAGAAATCAGTCAGTTAGTTGGCTTCGTCTGATATGAAAAGGTAAGCTCTGTAGAGCCAATCTCAAACTTCCAAATGCCAGGCGAGATGTTTGATAAACTTGTTCTTCACATGCTCAGGAGCATCACTCTTGGCAGCATTGGCTATGAAAAGTTTCAGAATGGATGAAGGAACAAGGTGTTTGTTAAGAGCTCGAAAGAATTCTTTTCATTTGGTCTTCTTCTTCAAGTAGACGTAGGTTCACCTGCCAAGATTTGTGCTTCAGGCAGTTCATAAGTGATTTTTTCCAATACTTGTTCAGTTCTGAACAAGTGCATGAACTCAATCTCAAATGTTAAGAATTCAGATACATAATCCTTCATGAAGATCATTGCAGCAATGTATGCTCTGATGCTCATTTGATCATTTTGACGACTTCGGAAATGAGCAATAATTGTGAGGATATTTTTTGGATTGATCAATGGAAAGCTTGCGTCTGTAATAGTGATAGTGGTTTGTTTGTTCCGATTGATGTAATATTTGTACAACATGTAATCCAGGTCGAACTTGCTTTGAACCTTTCTTCCAAACCCATCAATCTTTGTTATTCTCTTCGGAGATCACACTTCCTTTTGAGGACATGCGTTGACGGAGTAAAATGTCTTCAACCTCTCACGCTCAGTTCAGATGATGGTCTGAGGATCATCATTGGGATGAAGTTGAGCGAACTTGATGTAGTATTTGCCAAGAGGAGAAATGAGAAGATCGATCTGGTCGGAGTCTTGATTAGGAAGATCAAAGTACATGAAAGACACAATATTCAGATCATGAATTATCCCTTCTCGGAATAGTGGGGATATGCCCAACATCAGATTTGGATTATCGTTTAATGCTTGGATCCGGAGGCTTTCTTCAAGTGCCTGATCAATTTGAGCTTGTAACCAACCTTCAGATTTCTGAAGGTCCTTTGAGGGCTGTGAGGTTCTGAGGCAATGTTCTTTCCTTTGTCTTGGTGTGGTTTGCTCAAGTCAAAGATGACTTGTTAAATGGTTTCATCAACTAAGAACTCTGGAGGATGAGTGATCAGAGGCTCTTCCGGAATATCATCTGGTTTCCGAGCAGGAGAACCTTCATCAATTGGTGCGATTCTCGGAGCAGGAATAGGAGGCAACATTGACTGAGTAGCTCTGAATGCATCAACAGTGAGCTTAGACTTGATTTTAGCCATTTCACGACGTCTTTGAAGGACGTCTGCCAAGGATGATGGCCAAGTGACAGCGTATCATATCCTTCTTTCTTCCTCTGATAGAACCTTAGCAGGATATTTTTGAGGAGCTTGAAGTCCTACAATAGTATTGAAGATAAACTAGTCATCATCATCTTCTTCATCTTCTTCTTCTTCTTCTTCATCTTTCGATAGAGGGTCCATGGATTAAACCTGTAAAATATCATCATCAAATTCTTCTCGGAGACTAAACTCCAAGGCAGGTTTCCGATGAATGGTTCGACCCTTCTAACTAGGTCCTTCTCCCTTTCTTGCTTCGGAAGGCCCTGCATCCGAGGCAAGTTGAGTTGTAGCTTGGACTTCAAACAACCTTTCGAATACTCTCTAGAATCTCATGTTGATTTTCTTGGAGAGAGCACCGTATGCTTCAGTAGTGGGGGCTTGGGATTTTAGATGATCAAATAAGGTACCCAAGATGGAAAGCATTTCGTCGAACTTGTTGTTAGGAATGTCAACGATGTTCCATCAAGCTCAGAGTAACTTCCTTATTTCCTTCTCTAACCTATGGATCTGTTTCTCGTGGTGTACATGTGTTTACTTGATCAGCTCGTTGGTGGCACTGATCATATCTTCATGAATTTTTAGCATGGTAGATGTGGTGTCGATGTAGTGAACCAGGCTGGTCTTTGAAGGACGTCTGCCAAGGATGATGGCCAAGTGACAGTGGATCATATCCTTCTTTCTTCCTCTGATAGAACCTTAGCAGGATATTTTTGAGGAGCTTGAAGTCCTACAATAGTATTGAAGATAAACTAGTCATCATCATCATCTTCTTCTTCTTCTTCTTCTTCTTCATCTTTCGATAGAGGGTCCATGGATTCAACCTGTAAATATCATCATCAAATTCTTCTCGGCGACTAAACTCCAAGGCAGGTTTCCGATGAATGGTTCGACCCTTCTAACTAGGTCCTTCTCCCCCTCTTGCTTCGGAAGGCCCTGCATCCGAGGCAAGTCGAGTTGTAGCTTGGACTTCAAACGACCTTTCGAATACTCTCTAGAATCTCATGTTGATTTACTTGGAGAGAGCACCGTATGCTTCAGTAGTGGGGGCTTGGGATTTTGGATGATAAAATAAGGTACCCAAGGTGGAAAGCATTTCGTCGAACTTGTTGTTAGGAACGTCAACAATGTTCCATCAAGCTCAGAGTAACTTCCTTATTTCCTTCTCTAACCTATGGATCTATTTCTCATGGTGTACATGCGTTTACTTGATCAGCTCGTTGGTGGCACTGATCATATCTTCATGAATTTTTAGCATGGTAGATGTGGTGTCGATGTAGTGATCCAGGCTGGTCTTTGAAGGACGTCTGCCAAGGATGATGGCCAAGTGACAGTGGATCATATCCTTCTTTCTTCCTCTGATAGAACCTTAGCAGGATATTTTTGAGGAGCTTGAAGTCCTACAATAGTATTGAAGATAAACTAGTCATCATCTTCTTCTTTTTCTTCTTCTTCATCATCTTTCGATAGAGGGTCCATGGATTCAACCTGTAAAATATCATCATCAAATTCTTCTCGGAGACTAAATTCCAAGGCCGGTTTCCGATGAATGGTTCGACCCTTCTAACTAGGTCCTTCTCCCCCTCTTGCTTCGGAAGGCCCTGCATTCGAGGCAAGTCGAGTTGTAGCTTGGACTTCAAACAACCTTTCGAATACTCTCTAGAATCTCATGTTCATTTTCTTGGAGAGAGCACCGTATGCTTCAGTACTGGGGGCTTGGGATTTTAGATGATCAAATAAGGTACCCAAGGTGAAAAGCATTTCGTCGAACTTGTTGTTAGGAACGTCAACGATGTTCCATCAAGCTCAGAGTAACTTCCTTATTTCCTTCTCTAACCTATGGATCTGTTTCTCATGGTGTACATGCGTTTACTTGATCAGCTCGTTCGTGGCACTGATCATATCTTCATGAATTTTTAGCATGGTAGATGTGGTGTCGATGTAGTGATCCAGGCTGGTGTTGTATTTTTGTTCAACTTCTTGCAAGGTGTGTTTGAAACGCAGAGAGATTAGCTGATCCAGTTGATCTGCTCTTTCAGCTTCCTAAGGTCTAGCTTGCTTCTGGGAGAGAGAGTTAAGAATGACATCAAGCTTTGAGTCAATGACGGAAACTTTTTCATCAAGCTTGGAGTCTAATTGCACCACATATTTGTCGAGTGAGTCGACCATGGAGACAGTTGTAGCTACGTTGTCTCAAAGTTCTAGAAGGGAAAATGGATGAGCTATGTTTTCATCTGATGAACCAGTGTCCGAGGTGGAACTCTCAAACTTGTCATTATCACCAACTTTGTTGACTTAGGTTCGGAAGGAGAGGGATTATTTTCTGTTTGATTTCCTTGAGGAGGATTTGTTTCTGTTTCACCTCCATGGGTTGCTTGGACATTGTCATCACTCTGGATTTCTTCATCTACATTTTCCGAGGAGGATGATGACAGTCCGAAGTCATATACAGACTTTGAAGAGAACGACTTTTGTAAAGACTTGAACGAGGAGAATAGTGGAAGAGCACCAATGGAAGTGCTATCATCATCAAACATGAATTAATTCATCCAAGGTAAGTTAGAATGTATCAGTTCGTGGAGACTTTGGAGGATCATCCGAGATGATTGTAGTTTGATGAGCTTCTCCTGTTGCAAATTCTTGATCTGTTACTTCGTCTGTGGGAGCAACGAATGCCCAAGTTGCTCTGAATAGCTCGTTTTCTCATGTATATGAGAGTGGATTCAACTTGGGCACGAGTCAGCTCAGGATGTCTGGTGTGAGCCCTATTAACAAAATCAATCTGATATGGGTCAGTAGAACTAGGTTGTCCTTTATCTGAACCATGTATCAGACCAGTTGGGCCTCTAGAAGTTGGAAGGACAACTCCAGATTCCTAGAGCTTAGAATCCGAGGTAGGGGCCTCTGATTGTGCCTATGTAGAGGAAAATGGGATTTTCAAAATGACATGTGGGTTTGTTCCAGGGGTGCAAGGAACTTTGTTCAACACCGACATCATCTTTTTGGGAAGATGAGGTTGGATTATGAGGAGACTCCCCGTAAGTGTGTGCAAGTGGTATTGAAACTCTGAAGGGTACTTCGGAAGAGTGGCCATGAAGGGTAAATGGATGGCCAGAGTAAGTCGAAATGTCAATATGTGATTCCTTCCAAGAGGAACCACTGACTTTGGATCTGTTTTGGCAGGAGTTTTGGAAGGAGAGGTTTTTTGTTTGGCTGCCTTTTTCTTTTTGCCACCATTTGTGCATGGCTTATTCAAATCCAAGGGCTGATCAACAAAGAGACTGGGGCAGACTGTGTTGGGACAAACACAATCGAAGTCTCTAAGTGATATTTAAGAAATTGAGACTCAGATGGAATAACTGCAAGCATGTGTTGAGGAAACCTATGAGTATGTCCGAAAGTAGACTGGTTAGGAAGTCTATACGTCTTAAAAGCTTTCAGTGAGAGAAAGACCTCTTTCGGTTCTGTGTTGATAAGGATTGGCTCTTGTCTTTCCCTGTAGAGTTGTTGAAGTGTAAGATCCCAGAACCTCGGACTACAATCTCGTGTGGCTTTCTCTTGATGGCAAACTTCCAAAATTCTTGCCATAGGACCTCGGTTAGATCGACAACATTGATCCTTCCTGAGTAAATGTTGTAGACTACATACATCCAGTCTTTGCTCATCGTATCTATGCCGCCATGTTTCCCTGAAACTCCTCGAAGAATGAGGTGCATCAACACGGTCCAAAGGCCAGGAACGGCTGATTTCTTGAACTTCTTGGCCTTAAACTCTTCAGTGTACCAAATTTCATTGAGGAACATCTAGAACTCTTCAGACGTGGGTTCTTGCACCTGAAAACCCTTGGGGTTTTCTGGAAGCCCCATGGCTTTAAGGAATGTTTGCTTTGAAATAGGAACTGTTCGATCACCAATGATTTTCTTCTCCAGAACACCATTTTCGATTTTGATTCGCTCAAAGGTTGTGTGTAGAATACAAAGAGGGATTTGAGGGTTTGGGGTTTTGGTGAGTGGAATGGCACTGGGATGATGTGAGATGAAATCGATCATCACTCGAATGGATTCATCATAGTCTATAGGATCAGGTGAAAACAGTTGGGTTGTCACAAAGAATTGGTTCTGTGGATGAAGATGACGTTGCACCCTTTGATGATTTCTTCTTTTTTGGAACAGACTTTGGAATTTCAAGGATGTTTTGAGTGGTAGCCATTTTTGTAGTTGCTGTGATTTCAAGATTGTTTTTAATGGAAGCCATTGTTGCAGGTTTGAAAGCTTGAAGAATGGTTGCAGAGAGAATATTGGAGAAGAAGATGGTTTAAGCGTAGACACTAAACAGTTGGAGATTGAAAACCTTTTATATGTTGGACTTCCGGGTTGGGTTAGAAAAATGTAATTGTGACACCCGATTGGAAAACAGATTGCATTAAATGTGTTGCCAAAATTGGCATGCATATAAACTGTAAGGACGAAAGATGTGGTGTCCATACGTGAGAAATGAGAAAACCATCGTTTCAGTTGAGCTGATGTGCATTTTATCGAGACGTGTGTAAAAAGCGCGATTATAGAGGAGTTAAGGATAAACATTATAAAAAATCGTTAATTCAATTAAGAAAAACGTTTTGGAAAAAAATTTGATGAAAACCTTTGAACTTATTTGCAAACAGAGGATCTCGGACTAAGGAAATTCCGAGATGAGATGTCATAAGATACTTCGAAGAAGATATGAAAACATCATTAGTACATGATATAGAGTTCAAGATGGCACAATCTCAGGCTGGATATCAGAGGCAAAATGCATGAAGATCTTAGAGGACAATTTTAACCAAATTTGAGATTCTGAGACATGAAGGATCAAAGCTCGGATAATGGTAAGAGGTGAATGCACATTACCGTTTCGGACTTGAATTCTGAGGTGAGTTTCATAACACTTCATTTGAGATAGATTCCAAGGAGAGATCAATACAAACACACCAATGTAACTATATTGTTCATAATCTACAAGAGATGAGGAAAGCTGTGCAACTTAAAACTCGAAGGAGAGGTTAGACAAAAAGACACGTAAAATGATCCTATTTACTCCGAGATAAAAAAGATTTTGACTTCGTAATTATTTCAATTATGATGTTTCCATCAAAGATTACAAGCCTCTTGGAAGAATTAAGGATCAGCCATCATCAAACCCATTTTGTTCAGAAACCCATCTCATACCAACAATAAGGTGATCCTGCGGAGGAGGAACGAGATTCCACACTTCATTTCTATCAAAATTTGCCAACTCTTCTTGCATGGCTGTAATCCAGTCAACATGTTCTAATGCTTCCGTGATGGATTGTGGTTCAACCATTGAGATAAATGTCGATAAATGACATTCGTTTTGGATGTTGGACGCATAACGAGTTTGAACACCAACATTGAGATTTCCTATAACTTGATTTGGAGCATGATCCTTTGTCCATATATGTAGTCTCGGAAGCTCTTGTACAGCGGACGAGCCGACATCAACAATGGGGTTGTGTCCCCCCCTGAAAATTTGAGGATGATGCTCCCCCTAAACTTCTGAAACAGATATGTCTACATCGTCGTTGTTTTGAAAATCAAAGAAGTTGACATCGTCTTCGTTATTGATCGGAGTGGGATCAAATTCAGCGAATTGATCTGTTGCATCTTTTTGATTCAAGAGAGGGATGCCTATCCTCCCCCTAAACATGAGATGGTTAAAATGGATAGGAATCAAATGGAGGAAAAGTAGGTGTCGGGCCAGAAATATATTGAGATATTGGAGTTGCAGTTGATGGGGACGGTCTTGATCGAGATTCCGAATCAATAGCAATTTCTAGAGGTCCGAACAAGCTTTCGAAGTCGACTTCATGGATGATGTGGGAATTCTGACATCTTGGAGACGGAGCATCAGCTTCCATGATGCGGGTTGTAACATGAGTTGGGCCAGAATTCCGAACATAGTTATCATCAAAAGTGACATCAAATCTTTCTTCAAGAACACGAGTCCAACGATTCAGAACTCGGTAGGCTTTGGATTTGGCGGAGTATCCTAAGAAGATTACTTCATCGGCTTTGGGTTAAAACGTCGTGAGTTGATCATGATTGTTTTTGATAAAGCACCTACAACCAAAAAACATGTAGGAACGAGATACTCAACTTGCAACCATTCATGGCTTCATATAGTGTCTTCTTGAGACGTCAATTGATGATGCTTTGATTTTGAGTGAAGTAGACAGTGGACACAGCTTCAGCCCAGAGATAAAGTGCAAGATATACAATTTTGAGCATCGATCAAGCAGCTTCAACGAGAGTTCTGTTTCTTCTTTCAACCACATCGTTAGGGAGCATAGAAATTATGGTTGATGCCTTTGTCAGAGAGGAATTTCTCAATGGTGAAATTGGTGAATTCCGAGCCATTATCACTTCGGATTCGTCTTATAGGAAGTTTGACGAGAACTTGAATACCTTTGATAAATTTGATAAGTTCTGAGGTTGTCTTAGATTTCAGCCTAAGGAAGAAGACCCAGGTGAACCTTGTAAAGTCATCAACAACACAAGAATGTACATTTTGTGATGTAGACTTTCTACAGTGGATGGTCCACACAGATCAATATTCAGAAGTTCTAATGGTTTTGAAATTGATATTTCAATAATAACAGGATGACCTTTCTTGGATTGCTTCCCATATTTAGATGCAGCACATAAGTGATCATTTTCAAACTTGAGGAGTGGCAGACCTCTGACCATTTCACCGGAAACAAGATCATTCATATAACGTACGTTTAGATGAGAGAGCCTTCGATGCCATAACCAACTGACAACAGGAACAACCTTTGAGAGAAGACAGAGTTGAGGCTTGCCAATGATCATGTTGACGTCTAATGGATACATGTTTTTGTTGTGATTTAACTTGATTAGACATTCTTTCCGATCTTTTTTCATGACGTAGCTATGCTTTTTACAGAACTCAACTCTTCGGTTGGAATCAGTTAGTTGAGCCATACTAATTAGATTGTGTTTCAGGTTAGCTACATATGCCACATTTGAGACAGAGAAGTTGCCATTGGTGAGGATGCCATAACTTCAGATTTGTGAATTTGAGTTGTTCCTATACGTTACATAGCCAATGTTGGGAGCGAGTTTAATATCATGTAGAAAGTCTTTCTGCCCCGTCATGTGCATGAAACAAGCACTATCAATATACCATATTGTATCTTGTTCCGAAGCAAAGAGTGTCTGCAAAATTAGTGAGACTTGGAGTTTTTAGGCTCCGAGTTAGATTTAAGGACTTTGGCACGGGCTTTGGACTTGGGTTGTGACTTTTGAGCAACTAGCATCTCGGGGGGTTTGTTCTGAGATAATTTCGGAAATAAGCAAAACGCCATGGTTTTTTCATTTATCCAAAAATCGTATTCAACAAAAGGTTGTTTGGGAACAACTTTTCTCGGACTAACAGTTTTTGGAGTTGTAGGAATCACAGTGTCACCTGAAGTTGCAATTTCTTTTTCAACACTTTTGACTTTCCACTCAAATTTTTGTTTTGAATCATTTGAAAATTTTTGAGAAACAGTGTTTTTAACAACTCGTTCTTTGTTTGCAATTTCTGATGGCATATTTGCTTTTGAAAGTTGTTGTGGTTTGAAAATCGTACCATCATATTTAGCAATAAACACAGAAGAAACTGTCCAAGGAGAGTTAGTTTTGGCAGAGTGAGTCTCAAAAGTAGTCTTTTCGAATTAGGACTGACAACCTTGTTTTGAGCGACTGGACTAGAAGGAATAGATGGCCTCTTAAGAATCTTAACAGGCGCAAAGGTATTGTGGTTCTTTGTGGTAGGGCTAACAGTCCGAGATACTTTCTTTTCGGATCTCTGAATGAATCTAGAATCGTGCCTTGACCTCATTTCCTTTTTGAGGGAATTTTTGGCTTCGATCTTAGGGTCGAAAATATCTTTCCTATTTAACCAAGGTTTCTTCCGAGAGTCAGATGATGACTTGGAAGTTTGTCCAGCTGATGGGTTATCAAACTTAGGCTTGATTTCCACTAGGGTTGTTTTGGAAAACACTTGAGAATTAGCAACAAAAGAGTCAGATGAATCATCACATGGAATTTCTTCATCGACGTCACTATCTAAAGATGCCTAAACAAAATTTGATCTATCAGAGTCAGGTCCAATTTTCTCTGAAACTAATTCCTCAACAACACAATTGTTTGGAGGACCGAAGTTCGGAATTTGAACTCCAATATGAGTGATTCTAGGGAATGATTCTAAGGTCTGATTCAAGTCCACGTGTATCAAAGGCGGAAGAGGCGTGGAATCAGGACATTTGACAACTATGGGTTGAAACCCAGGAATCAGAGATTGAAACTGGTCCGAGGTCTCAGGAAGGGGTGGCAATGGTGACACAGGGGTATCCGAATGTTTGTGGTTCAGGATGTCTCCCATAAAATTTAGAATTTGTAACTCCTTCAAGGGACGAACAACAGGTTTCAGAAACTCTCTTCTGAGGCCTAGTGCTTTGGACCATGGATGTCGAAAATCATTGTAACACCCGATTCCTGGTACGCAGTTAGTTGAAGCATTTCTTGTGTCTCTCTGGGACTCAACGAGTTGGAGGCCCAACTCGTCGAGTAGAGTCAAGATCCGCGGACAGTTTAAGTGACCTACTCGAAGAGTCGGAATACTGACTCGGCGAGTAGGTGTTGGTTGAGTGAAACCCTAAATCTGAGGGTTTTTATCCTATTTAAACACCTTATCTCAGCCTCCATCGCCCTTATCACTCCCAGAAAGCTGTGTAACGAAACCCTAGCCGTTTTTGTGTGTTCTAAGGCCATTTTGGTACATTTGGTGGTTTGTGTAGCTTGGAGAAGAAGAAAGAAGCTTGAGAGTTCGAGTTGGGGCTTAGAGATTCAGGGATCTAGTTCCATTTTTAGCTCAATCAAGGTGAAATGCCCCTCTCTTGGTCTTCTATGTGTTTATTCATCTTTAGACTTGGGTTTTGGGCACATTTAGGGCTTTGCAAGCCATATTCGGATTTGTGGAGTGTTATATGAGGTCTTGACTTCAGATCTGAGTCATTGGAAGGGTCTCATGGCATAAAGGTGCCAAATTTATGGCCATGAGAGCCCCATGCATCTTGTAGAGCACCTTTTATGGCTTTTTGAGCCAAAGCCCCCATGCATGTGCACCAAGTTTGGAGCTTTACGTATGAAATGGACATTAAGGGGCCAGATCTATGTTTTTGAGGTGTTAAGGCTCATCTAAATCGACTGTATAGTGTTGGTCAAGGATGGACTCGCCGAGTTGTTCTTGGGACTCAGCGAGTCGCGGTGTAATGACCACCAAATACCTTCTGTGGATGGACCAGTTGTTAGGAGGAAAGTCCCGTAGATGTTTAGACGCGAAAAGGGACTTGGGAATCATGGGACTCGACGAGTGTATGAACAGGCTCGGCGAGTCCAAGACAATCTCCCAATCTTTGAAGATGGACACGACGAGTTCTTCATACAACTCGGCGAGTCGTAGACCCGACACATTCTTATGAGGGAGATGAGCTCACGGAGTTCAAGGAAGAACTCGGCGAGTCGGATGAAGATGGTCCCGATGGTTTGGATGAAGGAGAACCCGTCGAGTTCTTGCTAGACTCGACGAGTGAAGTCGGGGTTGGATCGGGTTAGTGGGGCATGGACTCGACGAGTTGGAAGAACAACTCGACGAGTCAGGTAAACTGGGTGTTGACTTCGACCACTGTTGACTTTGCCTTGTTTTGGTATTGACCCTGGTTAGGGTTGTAGGTTCTGTTTAATGACTTGAGGGTTGTCATGTAGGGATTGAGGAGTCTTTGAGAGCCGACCTTCACGTCGAGGACAGTTCAGACACTATGCGACATCGAGGTGAGTTACCTTCCAGTAGAAGTGGGTCTAAGGCACCAAGACCGGCCCACTAGTGATTGATAGTTGGGACGATTATCTCTGTGATAATTGTCTGGTCTGTTATTCTTGGATATGTGAGTATGCTAGTTTGTTATATATGTGAGTATGCTAGTTTGCTAGTTACTATGTTATGTGAGATAGTATCAGTAGAAGGGGACTAGTCCCCGACTCGGTCGCTAAGGCCAATGGGAAGGTCGGACACCCCATATATGTCTGACAGCATGATTATGATGTGATATTATGTGTTAGTCGTAGGGGTGAAATAGTCCCCGAGTTCGGTTGAGACAGACCGGAGGGTAGGTCAGCACCCCATAACAGCTTGATATGGGTAGGTCAGCACCCCAGAATAGCTTGACATGGGTAGGTCAGCACCCCAGAATGGCTTGACATGGGTAGGTCAGCACCCCAGAATGGCTTGACATGGGTTGGACGGGCGCCCCAGAATTGCCAGGCAGTATGTATGCTATGTGATCGTATGGTATGTGGTCTGATGGGGGAACTCACTAAGCTTTGTGCTTACAGTTTCAGTTTTGGTTTCAGTTACCTCTTCGTCCAAGGGGATGGAGCCGGAGGTGTAGCAGCGCATCACACACGCACACATATGATTTCCGCTTAGAGTTTTCTGGGATTGTACTGTGATATTTTGTTATTCCAGACGATTTGGTTTTGAGACATGATATTATAGTTTTATGTATTGACGTGATTTTGGCAACGTTTTGATGAACCATTTTATAAATCACCTAATCAAAAGTGAAATTTTTGGCCCTGGATTTTGGGATGTTACAAGTTGGTATCAGAGCCTTGGTTTGAGGGATTCGGACACACCCTCGGGGGTGTCTGAACTCAAACCGAGGGCTTGAAAGCTTTTTACAAAGAAAACGGTTTCTAAAATTTTAAGTTAAAGAATTTTGAGAACGGACAAGGTGTGTGATGCGTGCGACCGGCCGAGCTCAATTAAGTTTTCCCCAAGATACCCATACTTGTTATGTTATGTGTATGATTTATGATTCTGAGAACTACATGCTAGATTAGGGCTAAGGATCTAGGAGGATGCCTTTTATACCTGATATATGATTCTAAGAACTACATGCTAGAGTAGGGCTAAGGATCTAGGAGGATGCCTGGAATGCCTGTTGTATGAGCTGTATGCTAGGACTGTTTAGCCAGCGGTAGGATAGCCTGATTAGGTTATGCCTGATATGGGTACTCAATGCACGAATGCTGCTTGCTTTGTGCTAAAGGGGTCCCGGCTAACTTTAACTAACTAGTGAGAGGATATGTAACAGTATTCACAAGCTAGTTAGGGAAGGGAAGTAGGGACTCCTAGTGCAGCTGATGGCGGAGAGTAGGTCGGAGGGTGCCCAAGGAGAGCCTAGGACGAGATTAGTGGAAAAGGGTATCTGGAAAGGGACTTGGTGAAGTTGAAGCAATCCTTGAGGAAAGTACAGATAGATGTGGAAGGTAGTATGGGCCCGTACTACTGGAAGCAGAGGATCCGTACTCGAGTCAGGGAGGGCCGAGATGGAACCAGAGAACTTGGAGAGTGTGCGAGACCTCTCGAGAGCATGTATGATCCTGACGTATTGCGTGTTTATTTGCAGTATGGCAATCACACGACATGGAGCGGGAGGTTCAGGATCAGGATCAGGCTCGGGTGCAGGACCCGAGCAGGTTGATGACAGGCTACGCGAGTTCATCGCGTCTGAGATCACGAGAGGCATCCTTGAGTCGACCCCGGTTATTTTCGGGTCGATCAAGGAAGGGATTGATGAGCGGATGGAGGATCACCTCCGAGCATTCAAGAGTGACTTGGCGACTAGCCAGTCGGGTATGCACACACTGTCCTTTAAGGACTTCAAAAGGAGTGGTGTGCCGGATTTTCACGGGGTGAAGGACCCCATTGCTTCCAGGAGATGGATCGCAGACATTGAGTCTGCGCAGTTAACGAGCTTCTTCCCGGAAGGGTCGAAGGTCCGCTTTGCCGTGGGATATCTGAGGGATAGAGCTAGAGACTGGTGGGAGTCGGTTGGTGACTCGTTGGGAGCCCCAGTCGTCGAGGCTATGACGTGGTCATATTTCGTGACCAGATTCAGGGCTGAGTTTGCGCCGGCTATGGAGCTTCAGCAGCTGGCCAGGGAGTTTTTGTTGGAGATAGTGTCTAAGTCCATAACTATATTTGGTATGTACTTGACCCGACCCGGCATGGTCCATTTGGGTTGCACTTCACCCGAACAATTTACGGATAATCTTTTGAGAATAGTATAAGTTATGATTTATTAATATATTATAAGTTCTAATATATTAATGTAAAATCATATTATTTAATTAGTGTTGATCTATAATTAATTTAGAATTAATTTAGAGATCAAAAGTATGACTAATTAAATATGGGCTCTTGTATTTATATAGTGTGGGCTAATGCTTATTTGGAATGGGCTAGGCTTGCATGGAAAGTCCATGGATACTCCATGGAGCTTTAACCCATGGATCTCATGGAAATGAAAAGACATGGGTATTAGGGTTTACATGGATGTAACCCTAATCCACCACACTATATAAAGGAGACTTTGGTTCTTGAAATAACACTAGTTGAGGTGTGTAAACTAAGAGGGCCGATTTCAAGAAGTTTGTGACTATTCTCTCAAGTTTCCAAGTTTGTGGTGATTTGTGACTTCCATTTGAGGCATCCACATTATTGGTGCTAGGCTCTCAAACTCCAAGCAATCAACTACTACTACAAGGTAAGTAATTCTACTAGTTTTATTTGATTCAAGTACCCCATGTCATGCTAGTTAGGATAAGAACCTTGGAAAAATAATTATTTGCATGTATCTTAGTCAAACATAGATCCAAGGTTTCTAGGGTTGCATGTACACCATAAGAGTGTTAGAATGCTCAAAACCCATCAGTGGTATCAGAGCCAGGTTTGTTTATTTGATACTTGATGCAAAAAAAAAAAAAAAAAAAAAAAAAAACTTGAAAATCGAAGTTTTGTTTAAAAGCTCGTATCAAAATTTCAAGTTTTGTATATGTACTTACGATTCTTGAAATTTCTGATATGAACATTCATAAACATATGAGTTTAGAAGATCATAGAAATTAGGTGCTAATAATTGATTAGATTAATTCTTGATGTTTATGTGTTTTAATGGAGTCCATAACTAGTTCTTAAGTTAGGGATAACCAAAAGTCACATTTATAAATAACCATTAAAAGAACACATAGGTTACAAAAAATGAAGAGTCTTCATTTTTAATAACCATTAACTCATAAGTTATGAGAAATGAAAAGTTTTGAAAGTTTACAAAACTTGCCCTCAAGTTTTGGAACATGTAAAGTCATATTAAAAACTTTAGTTCCAACCCCTAGAATTTTAAAACTTAAAATTCAACCCTTATACTTCATAATATTATAAGTTTAATAATATTTATATATGTATAAGATCAAGTCGTCTTACCGCTAGTACGCCTCATTCACGAAGCCGGTCTATAAGGGGGGTATAAGGTTGTTGCCTATAAAATGGCAACTTAATGGGTGTCCACTCTCACCCACCGCTTCCTTGATCGGTGGAGGGTCGTTAGCCGAACGGGTAGGACAAAGACTTATAAATTCTCATTAAAAGTATAATGATAATACTAAAGTAACTAAAATTTATTGAATTCCCAATCTTAGTTATTTTAGGAAAATGTGAATAAGGTGCTAATCCATGAAATTACACTTTACACTTTGTTTAAGTCGTTAGTGGAGCGTGTGTGGTTAACCGCCACACTAACTTGAACTTAACAAGGTAGGTAAAGGGTGACTTAACGTTTATCATAGTATCGATGGAGCGTGTGTGGTTAACCGGCACATCGCTTGAGGGGTAATACATTAAGGGTACCAAGTAATTTGCATGGTTACTTCACACCTTGTTTTGTGATCCTCGGCATCCCAGTCACAAAACTTGAAGGGCACACTCGAGATTGAAACATGCCATTGAAGAAAGTTCAATAAATCTCAAAGAATCTAGTAGTTTCTAAACCAATTAAAACCTAATTAAATATTTCGTTTTTCATGTTGGAAATTGGTGAATCGTCATTCACCTACCTTCAAATATCTTATAGCTTAGATTACGGCATCCCTCTTCTAAGTTATAAAATATTGTGTTGGGTCCTAGCCTTAATATTACATTTGGGTGTTTTGTTAAGGACTATCTCTATATCTAATCTAATCTATTCCCTCTTCTTTTCAGATGTCTTCCAATAACAATGCTTCTGGCTCAAACCCTACTAGCTCCTTCTCTCTCATGAATCTTTGTGGGAGAGTCATCTTTGATGGGTCCAACTTTACAGATTGGATCAGAAACATCAGGATGGTCACTCGGTATGAGAACAAAGAATATGTTCTCGACAAGGAGCTGAAGGTACCCGAGCCAACTGCTACTCCTGAAGAGCTTGCTGAATATGAGGTACATGAAAGAGATGCTACAAAAGTGGCATGCATCATGATGGCCACCATGACAGCCGAGCTCCAAAAGTCCTATGAGGACTATTATCCTTTTGAGATGCACCAGGACTTGATGGACCGCTACCATCAAAGTGCTCGTCAAGAGCGATATGAAATAATCTCCTCCATGATAACAACCCGAATGAAGGATGGTGAACCCATCAGGGGCCACATGCAGAAAATGCAAAGGTATGTGGACCGTTTACTGAAGCTGAATGTGAACTTCCCTGAGGAGTTAGCAATAGACATCATTTTGCACTCCTTGCCATCGTGTTATGATCAATTCCGCATGACATATCACATGAACAAGGAAGAAGTCACCCTCAGCAAACTTCAAGGACTCTTGAAGACCGCCGAAAGTGGTCTAAAGGGTAAGTCGGTTGTTACTACTCCTACTCCTACTCCAACTGCGGCCAATGTCTTGGCAATCGGGCATGGCAAAGGGAAGAAGAGAAAGAACCCTTATAAGGGTACCAATGGTAAGACCCTTGAAGGCTCCTCTTCAAGAAAAACCAAGAAAGGTTTTGTCACTCCTTCTGCTAACCCTAATGAGGCTGAATGCTTCTATTGCCATGAAAAGTCGCACTGGAAGCGAAACTGCCCAAAGTACCAGCAAGATTTGAAGGATGGGAAAGTAAAACCCAACCATGCAGGTATATACACTATATTGTCTAATAACTCACCTCATTCTAAGTCTTGGGTCCTTGATACAGGTTGTGGTATTCACATATGTTGTGATTTGCAGGGACTAAAAAGAAGTGAGAATGTGAAGCAGGGAAAGATAAACATGATCATGGGAAACAGGAAAGCTTCACCTGTCACCAAGATAGAAGTTTATTCCTTAGTGCTAAATAGTGGGTTTACATTAGATTTGAATAAATGTTATTATTCGCTAGAAATGGCAAGAAATGTTATTTCCTTTCATGCATTGTATAAACAAGGTTTTACCTTTTATTTTGATAATAATAATGGTAGTATTGATGCTTTCTTTAATAATGTTCTTTATTTTAAAGCATTACCTTGTGATGGCGTGTATGAAACTGTATCTGTTGTAGATAATCTAGGAAATAATGTATTGTGTATTAACTCTTCCACTAGCTTAGATAAAGCATCCTTATGGCATTGTCGTCTTGGACATGTAAGCAAGAAACGCATAGGCCAACTCCAAAAGGATGGAGTCTTGGAGTCATTTGACCTAAAGTCAGATGATAGTTGTGAATCTTGTTTGCTTGGTAAAATGACAAAGTCACCTTTTACTGGCACTTGTGCTAGGGGTGAAGGTTTGTTGGACCTCATACACACGGATGTGTGTGGACCCTTCAGAACCGCCACAAGAGATGCTAATCGGTTCTATGTGACTTTTACTGATGATTTTAGTAGATATGGATATGTCTACCTAATCAAGCATAAGTCAGAAACCTTTGAGAAATTCAAAGAGTTTAAGCAAGAAGTGGAGAATCAGTTGGGCAGGAACATTAAGATGCTTCGATCCGATCGTGGTGGTGAGTATCTTAGTACTGAGTTCCTTGACCATCTTAAGGAATGTGGGATTGTCTCACAATTGACACCTCCTAGGACACCACAGTTGAATGGTGTAGCTGAGAGGCGCAATCGGACCTTGTTGGACATGGTTCGTTCCATGATGAGTCGACCTTCGCTACCAATCTCATTTTGGGGGTATGCCTTAGAGACTGCCGCCCATATCCTTAATCTAGTCCCTACAAAGAAGGTTGCCAAAACACCTCACGAGTTGTGGACTGGAAAACTTCCCAATCTAGACCACATCAAGATTTGGGGTTGCAAGGCTTTCGTGAGACGCGAGACTCACGATAAGCTCGAACCCCTAAGCGAAAGGTGTATTTTCATCCGCTACCCACAAAAATCCTTTGGTTACATCTTCTACAGACCCAGTGATAATGTGGTCTTTGTAGCAAGAAGAGGATTCTTTCGAGAGAGAGAATTCATGAGCCAAGGAGACAGTGGGAGGCAAATTGACCTTGAGGAAATTCAAGAGTCAAGTGGTGAAGGAACCTCAAACCCTAGCCCTCAACCTGAGGAGGAAACTCCTGTTGAGCCGACTGAAGAATCTATACCTCTGAGGCGTTCCACCAGAGTTAGGAATGCACCTGAGCATTATTATGGTTTTTATATTACTGTAGAAGGTGAGACACTTATCAGTGATAACACACTGGTAAATCTGGATGAGCCTAACAGCTATACGGAAGCCATGGCAGGCCCTGAGGCTGCTAAATGGGAAGAGGCTATGGATAGTGAGATACAGTCCATGTATGACAATCAAGTTTGGAACTTGGTTGACAATGTACCTGATCGTAAGATAGTTGGGTGCAAATGGATCTTCAAGAAGAAGACCGACATCGATGGTAATGTACACACTTATAAGGCACGACTGGTTGCAAAGGGTTATTCTCAAACTCCGGGAGTTGATTATGATGAGACCTTTTCACCAGTGGCCAATATTAAGTCTATTAGGGTTCTGTTAGCCATTGCTGCATTTTATGATTATGAAATATGGCAAATGGATGTCAACACCGCTTTCCTTAATGGAAACTTGGCTGAAGATGTTTACATGGTTCAGCCAGAGGGTTTTTTCAGTACAGAGTACCCCAGTAGAGTGTGTAAGCTCGATAAATCCATTTATGGATTAAAACAGGCACCTCGCAGATGGAATCTTTGCTTTGATGAGAAAGTCAAAGAATTTGGCTTTTCAAGGAGTGAAGATGAATCTTGTGTTTATATCAAGGCTAGTGGGAGTATAGTCAGCTTTTTGGTACTGTATGTGGATGACATACTACTCAGAGGAAATGACATCCCAACCCTGCAGGAAGTAAAGTCCTGGCTTGGGAAGTGTTTCGCTATGAAGGACCTTGGAGAAGCTGCCTATATCCTAGGGATAAGGATTTTGAGAAACAAGAGTAAAAGACTAATTGGAGTTAGTCAAAGCACCTATGTGGACAAAGTGTTGAAAAGGTTCAACATGCATAACTCCAAGAAAGGAGAGTTACCCATCCAGAGTAACGCCAGATTGAGTAAGACACAAAGCCCTAGTACTGAGGCTGAGATAGCAGAAATGAGTCGAATACCTTATGCTTCAGCTGTAGGATCGATCATGTATGCTTTGACGTGTACTCGACCTGATGTAGCCTTTGCTTTGAGCATGGTTAGCAGGTATCAGGGGAACCCTGGCAAGGCACACTGGACTGCGGTAAAGAATATCCTCAAGTACCTACGGAGGACTAAGGACTGGGTCCTTACCCTCGGTGGCAGTGAGGACTTGAGAGTTGTAGGGTACAGTGATGCTAGCTTTCAGACTGAAAGGGATAATTTCCGCTCTCAGTCGGGCTGGGTCTTTACTCTAAACGGAGGGTCAATTACTTGGAAAAGTTCCAAGCAGGAGACAGTGGCTGATTCCACTTGTGAATCAGAGTATATTGCAGCAAGCGAGGCAGCAAAGGAGGATATATGGCTAAAGAACTTCATCGGAGACCTTGGAGTTGTACTAGCTATAAAGGAGCCAATGGAGATTTTCTGTGACAGCAATAGTGCGGTTGCCTTAGCCAAGGAACCAAGAGATCATGGGAGATCCAGACATCTTGACAGAAAATATCACTTCATCAGACATCGAATAGAAGAAGGAATCCCCGTGGCAAAGAGGGTATCATCGGATGAGAACCCAGCAGATCCCCTCATGAAGGGACTGACTCGGGCTAAGCATCTCCAGCATGCTCGGAGCATAGGGCTGAAGGATGATATTAGTTTTAGTAGTTAGATAATCTTGAAATTTGTAAAATGTAATTGACATTTGATGATAAATAAAAGTTGTTATTTATGAGTAAAGTGTTGCTATCTCTTGTCAATAGTTTACTATTATTTCTTTTTGCATGTTTTGACTTCCAGAATAATTATGTTATGGTTTATATCATATTATTCAAACTCTCCACAGTCGGTCATATGTTGGAAGTAGATATGAATCAAGACTGTCATGGGTTGGCTTGTAGAGGTCTAAGATGTTAGACAAAGCGGGGCTACAACACTCATGAGGGCTCATAAGTTCTGAGTATTGGATTCAACCCACGCTCACTTGTATCACTTCATGGAATTTATCTCGAGTGATCGTGAGACGGTAATATCATATAAGTCTTCAAACCTAGAGATATGATTTGTTGCCTATGAGTTGGTTATGCATTGATTGCACGAAAACACATTGGTAACTCGATGTTATAAACCGTGCTTTTGTGTGTAATTCAACAAGTAGTAGAGCAAACATATGAGTCCAAGTTTATCTGTTCCTTCTAGAATTAGAAGCGATATCTGGGCCCCTCGATGATTTTGTTTTGACCTATGTACCGGGCCCGGTCAGAACTAAATTGATGTGTTCAGTTAAGTTCTATGTCAAACAAATCGGAAATCGGGAAACAAATGCTGGACAATAAGCAAGACCATGTTCCATGTATTTGTCCGGCTGATATCTAGAACAGAGGATTATATGATCACTTATCTAAAATGGCGCTTCATAGTTCAACAGAGTTTTAAGAGCTACGATTGCTGATCGGTTCCTGAAGTCATAATTGCAACTATAGTTATTAGATTTATCCAAGTGGGAGACTGTTGGAGATAGTGTCTAAGTCCATAACTATATTTGGTATGTACTTGACCCGACCCGGCATGGTCCATTTGGGTTGCACTTCACCCGAAAAATTTACGGATAATCTTTTGAGAATAGTATAAGTTATGATTTATTAATATATTATAAGTTCTAATATATTAATATAAAATCATATTATTTAATTAGTATTGATTTATAATTAATTTAGAATTAATTTAGAGATCAAAAGTATGACTAATTAAATATGGGCTCTTGTATTTATATAGTGTGGGCTAATGCTTATTAGGAATGGGCTAGGCTTGCATGGAAAGTCCATGGATACTCCATGGAGCTTTAACCCAAGGATCTCATGGAAATGAAAAGACATGGGTATTAGGGTTTACATGGATGTAACCCTAATCCACCACACTATATAAAGGAGGCTTTGGTTCTTGAAATAACACTAGTTGAGGTGTGTAAACTAAGAGGGCCGATTTCAAGAAGTTTGTGACTATTCTCTCAAGTTTCCAAGTTTGTGGTGATTTGTGACTTCCATTTGAGGCATCCACATTATTGGTGCTAGGCTCTCAAACTCCAAGCAATCAACTACTACTACAAGGTAAGTAATTCTACTAGTTTTATTTGATTCAAGTACCCCATGCCATGCTAGTTAGGATAAGAACCTTGGAAAAATAATTATTTGCATGTATCTTAGTCAAACATAGATCCAAGGTTTCTAGGGTTGCATGTACACCATATGAGTGTTAGAATGTTCAAAACCCATCAGTTTTTGGATATGAGGCAGACGACTGAGTCAGTGGCGGAGATCACCGCCATGTTCAGGGAGAGGGCCCTATTGGTACCCCAGTATGCGGGGGATGAGGTGATGCGGAAGACCCGCTACCATGATATCTTGAGGGCAGATATTCGGGAGCATGTGAGCTATTCAGCCTGCCCGACCCTGGAGTCCATGATTGCCAGGGCATGGGAGAGGGAGCTCGATTTGGAGCACGTCAGGAAGAGGAAAGCAGAGTCTGAGCAGGTCACAGGAGTTTCGGGGAAGAAAACCAAGGGATCCGACGTTAGGTCGAAGGGCCAGCCGGGCCAGAGCTGCTGCAGGAAATGCGGCAGGCCGCATGAGGGAGCGTGTAGAGCGGGATTGTGAGATCCCCTAATTTCTCGGCCAGAAAAGACCGATTTAATTTATGCTTTTTAAAATAAAATCAGAGAAATCTTTTTAAAAGATGTTGCGGAATTGGTCCCCAAACCAAAACATGATAAAAGTTTGTCAAAACCTTTCTTTTAAGAAATATATAATCTCCTTTTATATCAAAACCTCGGGATGTCATGTTCCGATACAGATCAAAAGCATAAACAAGACATTATAAGCCTTACAACATTCATTTATAACTACTGGCCTATAATCCAAAAATCACTCATTATCATCATCCGACTATGCTCGGGGTCCACTACCTGTAGTATAAAAAGCTGAGGGGGTCAGGCTTGGAAGCCTGGTGAGCATATAGGGTTTTCAACCCACAATAAATAATAAACTCTTTAAATTTATCAATCAACAATTAATTTATTAATTTCATCAACCAAAAACAACCCTAATTACCCATTCCCGTTATCCTCACCTTACGTCCCTAAAACAACTATCACAAGGGACCTAGCCTAAGGATTTTCATTAGGGGTGACAACATTGCTTCGGGGGTTCCTCAGCAATTTATGTCAAATAAGGCAACCATCGGGGTGACAACTTTGCTTTCCTCATCAAATTATGTCAAACAAGACAACCTAACATAAAACAACCAATAAGGTGACAACATTGCTTTCCTCAGTAATTTATGTCAAATAAGACCACCAATAGGGTGACAACATTGCTTTCCTCTGCAATTTATGTCAAATAAAACGATCACCGGGGTGACAACATTGCTTTCCTTCAGCAATTTATGTCAAATAAAACAAACACCTGGGTGACAACATTGCTTTCCCTCAACAATTTATGTCAAATAAAACAAACACCGGGGTGACAACATTGTTTTCCTTCAACAATTTATGTCAAATAGGCACGAAGTCACATCGTCGCCAAGGTTTATACAACAGGCACTAAGTCCATAGCTGCCAACATACTAAATCCGTAGCTACCAACGTACATCTATATTGTACTAAATTCATAGCTACCAACGTACATCTATACTGTACTTCTATCCCTCATACTTTATCTACCCATGTTTTACCCAACATATTTGAAGATAAAATATATATACATTTTAAATCATTTTAAACATGTATAAAACATTCATTCAACATCCATCTCAAATAAACAAACAACATATATACACATATCACGTATTTTATATAAAATACTTCATATCTATGTGTAAGATGAAAGTTACTACACACTCACATGATTTGATGATAATCGGGCAGCAATTCGTTTCCTAAAACGTTCGTTTCTAATAAAACCGGGAGTTTTATTGAGAAACCGGGCTCTGCGAAAGGTCGGGCTTCAAAACCGAAAAGATAAATTTTCCGGGTCTTCGGGAACTTCGGAACGTATTTCAGGCTTTAGAAATGATAGTGGGGCTTCGGGGGAAGTCAAAATGATAAAAAGGATGAAAAATGGGTGAAAAGTGGCAAATTTCGGATTCTACCCGGGAAGTCTCGCAGCCACTACTATATATAGTAGCGAGGCTTGGATCCGACCCGAGGAGGGAAAGGCACGCGTCTGCGAGGCTCGGACCAGGTGGCAGCAGGGCGAGGCTCGGATTGGGCAGCTGCGAGCTTCGGATTGGTCAGCAACCTCGGTCCAATCAGGAGGCTACACGTATGCGAAGGGGTGTCCGAGGAGCATCCGCGGGTGTCTCCTGCGAGGCTGTCCGAATGCGAGTGGACCGCGGACTTGGTCCAATCAGAAGACGACACGCGAAGCTCTGTCCTATCAGGAGATACCATGTGGAGGCCTCGCATGCGAGGGATGACGTGTCCGAGGTGACTCAGCGAAATTTCCCGGTTTTGGGGATTTTTCTCGTTTTTCGCGCCAAAACTTCTAAAATCCATAACTTTCGCATACGAGCTCCGTTTTTGACGTTCTTTATATGCACACTTAGGTAAAATTACACTCTACAACTTTCGTTTAGACTTCGTCGGCTAATTTTGACTTTAATTTTTATATTATTATTTTTAAAAGACCGGGACAGGAAATCCGTTAAAAATTCATAACTTCTTCATCCAACGTCCGTTTTCATCAGACTTTTTACCGTTGTGCTACTATTTATGAGACCTTCGATTCTCGTTTAGGTTGTGCCGGCTAAAAATCACTCGATCTAAAATTCGAGTTTTTAGCTGTCTACTGTTAAGCTGAAACTTCGAAAAATCATAACTTCCTCATACGAAGTCAGATTTGGGCGTTCTTTTTATCGAACTTCTCGGTTTATCGAATACTATGAGTTTCGTTTAGATCACTAAGGCCAAAAAGTAGTTTATCAAAAACTCACTTTTTACGACATTCGGCACCGTGCCAATTTGTCGCGAAACTTCGACAGGTCATAACTTCTTCGTTATAACTCGGATTTCGGGATTCTTTATATATCCGTAATCCTTGTCACGACCACTACAACTTTCTTAATAAATATCGGCTTTATCTAATATTTATTTTCGACGCTCATTTTTAATCTTAATTAATTAAATCCTAATAATTAAGCATAAAACAAATAAAACACATAATTTTCACATAATTCCTTTTCATTTCTCCAAAATGAGTCACAAAGGTTAACCTAGACTATCATGTAAATATTAATGCCTAGCCTAGAAACACGGGCATAACAGGGATCCTTGGGCTGCTACAAGTGCGGCAAGACGGCGCACTTTGGCAGGGATTGTACTGCCCCCGCCCCCACGGTGCAGATGTCAGACCTGATTTTCTTCCATTGCAATCAGAGGGGCCATAAGAAGGCCAACTACCCTAGATTAACAGCAGCGTCAGCAACAGCGCCAGCGGCGGCGCCGACTCCAGCGACAGCGCGAGTTACGGATAGCTGGAAGGACAAGGCAGAGGCTCCGGTGGTGAGGAGCCGAGCATTTAAGTTGACAGCCGAGGAGGCACGTGCTGCACCCGATGTGGTGACGGGATCGTTCCATGTGAACGGTATCCCAGTTCAGGTATTGTTTGATTCGGGTGGTACCCGATCGTTTGTCTCTCTTGCGCTTAGCAAGAATTTTCCTGAGTCTTCGGGCGTGTTGGATTGCCCTCTAGAGGTCGAGATTGCGGACGACCGGTCAGTGCAAGCATCATAGGTCTACCGAGATTGTGTTTTGCGGCTGTTTGAGGAGCGTTATTTGGTAGATCTGGTTCCCATACCTTTGCGGGGGAACAAGGTTATTATTGGTATGGATTGGCTAAGCCCCAATGGGGCAGTGATTGACTGTGCGTAGCAGTTGGTGCAGATCAGGACCCCAAGTGGGGGAGAGCTGGTGATTCAGGGCGAGAGGCCACAGCGAGAACCAGCTTTATGTTCACCAACGAGAGCTAGGCGCTACCTTCAGCAGGGTTGCGCAGGATTTTTCGCCTATGTTATGGATACCCGAGGAGGCGCGTAAGGCGACGTTGGGCGATGTGCCCGTGGTACGAGAGATTGTGGATGTATTCCCTGAGGAGTTGCCTGGGATACCTCCGGAGAGGTAGGTAGAGTTCAGGATCGACCTAGTCCCTGGTGCGGCTCTGATAGCCAAGGCACCGTATCGGTTGGCTCCTCCTGAGATGCAGGAGTTGTCTACACAACTGCAGGAGCTGTTAGACAAGGGATTCATTAGACCGAGCAGTTCACCCTGGGGAGCCCCGATTCTGTTTGTTAAGAAGAAGGACGGGTCGCATCGGATGTGTATAGATTATCTGGAGATGAACAAGGTAATGGTGAAGAATCGTTACCCACTTCCGAGGATTGATGACCTCTTTGACCAGCTACAGGGAGCATCGTGGTTCTCCAAGATTCATTTGCGTTCAGGGTATCATCAGATGAGGGTCAGAGAGGAGGATGTGCAGAAGACTGCGTTTCAGACGCGTTATGGCCACTATGAGTTCGTGGTGATGCCTTTCGGGCTCACCAATGCTCCTGCCGCGTTCATGGATCTCATGAACCGCGTGTGCAGACCGATGTTGGATCGGTTAGTGATAGTTTTCATCGATGACATCTTGGTTTATTCCAAGACGAGAGAGCAGTATGAGGAGCACTTGCGAGAGGTTTTGGATACTTTGAGGAGGGAGAGCTTGTATGGTAAGTTCTCCAAGTGTGAGTTCTTGTTACACGAGGTGCAGTTTCTTGGGCACCTTGTCAACCAGGACGAAATTTCGGTTGATCCGGCCAAGGTGGAGGTCGTGATGAGATGGGAGGTTCCGAGGTCTCCACCTGAGATTCGGAGCTTTCTGGGACTGGCAGGATACTATCGGAGATTCATTCAGGACTTCTCCAAGATAGTCGTGCCCCTAACCCGGTTGACGAGGAAAGTAGTGGTCTTTTGCTGGGGGCCTGAGCAGCAGGCTGCATTTGAGACATTGAGACAGAGATTGTGCGAGGCGCCAATCTTAGCCCTGCCAAAGGGCATGGAGGACTTTGTAGTATATTGTGATGCGTCCATCTCCGGCGTGGGCATGATATTGATGCAGAGGGCGCATGTTATTGCTTACGCTTCGAGGCAGCTGAAGCCTCACGAGGCGAATTACCCGACGCATGATTTGGAGCTGGGGACTATTGTTTTCGCCCTCAAGATTTGGCGCCATTACCTCTATGGGGTTCGTTGTACCATTTACAAGGACCACAAGAGCCTGAGGTATCTCATGGACCAGCCAAATCTGAATATGAGGCAGCGTCGGTGGCTTGATGTGGTGAAGGATTATGATTGCGAAATCCTCTACCACCCGGGGAAGGCTAATGTCGTGGCCGATGCGCTCAGCCAAGGCAGCACCAATCAGGGACATCTTTCTGAGGATGACAGTTGTGGCTCCGCTGTTGGAGCAGATTAGGGAGTCCCAGTAGGAGGCCATGAATGAGGAACATCGGAAGAGTGAGCGAATTGTGGGTCAGGCTTCCTCCTTCGACTATGATAGCCGGGGATTGTTGACTCTTTACAGTAGGGTGTGGGTCCCTTATCATGGGGGTGTGTGCTAGGTATTGATGGCAGAGGCGCACAAATCCAGGTTCTCTATCCATCCCGGGGCGACGAAGATGTACAGGGATCTTCGTCTCGATTATTGGTGGTCGTGTATGAAGAGGGACATAGCTTGGGTTGTAGAAAGGTGTCTGGCCTGCAGAAAGGTCAAGGCTGAGCACCAGAGACCACACGGCAAGGTCCAGCCGTTGGATATCCCACTATGGAAGTGGGAGGATATTACTATGGACTTCATTACGAAGCTTCCCAGGACCGCGCGAGGAGTGGATTTGATTTGGGTCATCGTTGATCGATTGACCAAGAGCGCCCATTTTATTCCGATCCAAGAGAGTATTTCGGCCGAAAAGTTGGCTGACATCTATATCAGCGAGGTGGTGGCGCGGCACGGGGTGCCAGTTTCAGTAATTTCCGATAGGGATGTGCGGTTCACTTCCAGGTTTTGGAAGAAGTTCCATGACGAGCTGGGTACTCGTCTGCATTTTAGTACCGCCATCCACCTGTAGACGGATGGCCAGAGTGAGCAGACCATCCAGACCTTGGAGGATATGCTGCGGGCGTGTGTTTTAGACTTTGGAGGTAGTTGGGATACTTACCTTCCGTTGGCGGAGTTTTCTTATAATAACAGTTATCACGCGAGCATCGACCGTCCTCCTTTCGAGATGTTGTATGGGAGGAAGTGCAGGACCCCGATATGCTGGGGAGAGGTCGGACAGAGAGTCATGGGGAGTACCGAAGTGGTACTCAAGACTACGGAGAGGATCCAGCTGGTTCGGAGCAGGATTCAAACCGCTCAGAGTCGGCAGAAAAGTTATGCCGACAAGCGTCGATCGGATCTGGAGTTCCAGGTCGGGGATATGGTGCTCCTGAAGGTGTCGCCTTGGACGGGCGTCATTCGATTCAGGAAGCGGGGCAAGCTGGGCCCCAGTTATATTGGACCCTTCAGGGTTACGGCCCGGGTGGGCAAGGTGGCTTATAGGCTGGATCTTCCAGCCGAACTCAGTCAGATTCATAACACATTTCATGTCTCCCAGTTGCGGAAATTCTTGGTAGACGATTCGGCGGTGGTGCCTCTAGAGGATATTCAGGTTGATGACAACCTGAACTACATCGAGCAGCCAGTGGCAATCCTTGACAGGAAGTCAAGGGATCTGAGGAACAAGAGGGTGGAGCTGGTAAAGGTGCAGTGGCAGCACCGCAAGGGCTCGGAATGGACCTGTTAGCCGGAGGACGAGATGAGGGAGCATTACCCCGAGCTTTTTCCGGATTCAGCGGCAGACTTTGAGGACGAAGTCTAAGATAAGTGGGGGATATTTGTAACACCTGATTCCTGGTACGTAGTTATTTCAAGCATTTCTTGTGTTTCTCTCTGGGACTCGACGAGTTGGAGGCCCAACTCGTTGACTAGAGTCGAGGTCCGCGGACAGTTTAAGAGACATACTCGACGAGTCGGAGTACTGACTCGGCGAGTAGGTGTTGGTTGAGTGAAACCCTAAATATGAGGGTTTGCACCCTATTTAAACACCTTATCTCAGCCTCCATCGCCCTTATCACTCCCAGAAAGCTGTGTAACGAAACCCTAGCCGTTTTTGTGTGTTCTAAGGCCATTTTGGTACATTTGGTGGTTTGTGTAGCTTGGAGAAGAAGAAAGAAGCTTGAGAGTTCGAGTTGGGGCTTAGAGATTAAGGGATCTAGTTCCATTTTCAGCTCAATCAAGGTAAAATGCCCCTCTCTTGGTCTTCTATGTGTTTATTCATCTTTAGACTTGGGTTTTGGGCACATTTAGGGCTTTCCAAGCCATATTCGGATTTATGGAGTGTTATATGAGGTCTTGACTTCAGATCTGAGACATTGGAAGGGTCTCATGGCATAAAGGTGCCAACTTTATGGCCATGAGAGCCCCATGCATCTTGTAGAGCACCTTTTATGGTTTTTGAGCCAAAGCCCCCATGCATGTGCACCAAGTTTGGAGCTTTACGTATGAAATGGACATTAATGGGCCAGATCTATGGTTTTGAGGTGTTAAGGCTCATCTAAATCGACTGTATAGTGTTGGTCAAGGATGGACTCGCCGAGTTGTTCTTGGGACTCGGCGAGCCGTGGTGTAATGACCACCAAATCCTTTCTGTGGATGGACCAGTTGTTAGAGAGGAAAGTCCCGTAGATGTTTAGACGCGAAAAGGGACTTGGGAATCATGGGACTCGACGATTGTATGAACAGGCTCGTCGAGTCCAAGACAATCTCCTAATCTTTAAAGATGGACTCGACGAGTTGTTCATACAACTCGGCGAGTCGTAGACCAGCCACATTCTTATGAGGGAGATGAGCTCACCGAGTTCAAGGAAGAACTCGGCGAGTCGGATGAAGATGGTCCCGATGGTTTGGATGAAGGAGAACTCATCGAGTTCTTGCTAGACTCGACGAGTGAAGTTAGGGTTAGATCGGCTTAGTGGGGCATGGACTCGACGAGTTGGAAGAACAACTCGGCGAGTCAGGTCAACTGGGTGTTGACTTTGACCAATGTTGACTTTGCCTGGTTTTGGTATTGACCCTGGTTAGGGTTGTAGGTTTTGTTTGATGACTTGAGGGTTGTCGTGTAAGGATTGAGGATTCGAGGAGAGCCGACCTTCACGCCGAGGACAGTTCAGATACTACGCGACATCGAGGTGAGTTACCTTCCAGTAGAAGTGGGTCTAAGGCACCAAGGCCGGCCCACTAGTGATTGATAGTTGGGACGATTATCTCTGTGATAATTGTCTGGTCTGTTATTGTTGGATATGTGAGTATGCTATTTTGTTAGATATGTGAGTATGCTAGTTTGCTAGTTACTATGTTATGTGAGATAGTATCAGTAGAAGGGAACTAGTCCCCGATTCGGTCGCTAGGGCCAATGGGTAGGTCGGACACCCCAGATATGTATGACAGCATGATTATGATGTGATATTATGTGTTAGTAGTAGGGGGTGAAATAGTCCCCGAGTTCGGTTGAGACAGACCGGAGGGTAGGTCAACACCCCAAAACAGCTTGACATGGGTTGGTCAGCACCCCAGAATAGCTTGACATGGGTAGGTCAGCGCCCCAGAATGGCTTGACATGGGTAGGTCAGCACCCCAGAATGGCTTGACATGGGTAGGACGGGCGCCCCAGAATTTCCCGGCAATATGTATGCTATGTGATCGTATGGTATGTGGTATGATGGGGGAACTCACTAAGCTTTGTGCTTACAGTTTTAGTTTTGGTTTCAGGTACCTCTTCGTCCAAGGGGAAGGAGCCGGAGGTGTAGCAGTGCATCACACACACATATGATTTCCGCTTAGAGTTTTCTGGGATTATACTCTGATATTTTGTTATTCCACACGATTTGGTTTTGAGACATGATATTATAGTTTTATATATTGACGTGATTTTGGCAACGTTTTGATGAACCATTTTATAAATCACCTAATCAAAAGTCAAATTTTTGGCCCTGGATTTTGGGATGTTACAATTATGGGTCATACGTTCATTTATTTCAAGAATATCTATTGCATGATGTAAAGAATCAATTTTGGCATTCGTTTGTTATCAGAAACTAAAACATTTCTTTCAGAATAAGTGACTTTACATTTGTCTTTTAAAATGATACATTCATCTTGAGACATTACAAACTTTCTTTCGAGTGATTCTATCTTAAGCTTCCTATGTTTGAATCGTAATCTAAGGTGAGTCAGTTCACTTTCCAGTTTCTCACTTACTTCTATGGCAGACTCATAGGCTTTACGGATGATGATCATATCTAATTGGATATGGCTTTGATATGGTTCACAAAGAGATAAATCAAAATTATTTTCAGCAATCATAGGTCTTACTTGCTGAACGATGCTTCTTCCTGGTGGATCATTGGTAGCCATGTAGCAAAAGTTTGGATCAGCATCTTCTTTATCTCCTTCTGAACCTGATGACCAGTAGCCTTCTTCACATTCGATCGATTGTCTCGCCATAAGACACATATTTCTTCCAGTACTTACCGCGTCCTCATCTCCAGAAGACCAATACCATTCAACATCTCTTGACATAGTAGTGAGGAAAGGTTTCTCACTTGCATCCATTTCTTGAGATCTGTGGGCATAGTATGCAGAATCCTTTATCTTTGGTTTCTGAGTGGTTTCAGCCATACAATCTTTGGCAAAATGATTACCATGACTACACTTGTGACAAACTATCTTGGGTTTATCTAACTTCGGATTCTCATGGGATTCCGAGGGATGACTTGATGACGATATGTTGGTTTTGTAAGCAGGTGGGTTCTCTGAAGGTTTAGGAAATGGTTGAGGATTATTCTAGTGAGGGGCTTGGAAATGGTTTTGATATGGTTTGTGAGAGGTATTCAATGGACGCTTGTATTTCATGGATAGTAATGCAAACTCTTGTTGAAAGCGAAGTTCGAACTCATCTGCATCGGGATCGAAATTCTCTGGATGATTCAGAATATGTGGAGTTGGTGGAGTGGGAAAGGTTGGTTGAATTGAAATAACATGTGGGATAGTTCTAAAGGGATCTAACACGGATGGGGTCAGAATGACTGGGTTAACATGACTAACCAAGGCAAGAGGACCTCCTGACAGTTCTCTTAACGTTTATGTTATGTTTGATTCATGGCCTTGTAGTTTGTCAAAGAGTTGGTAAAGCTTTAGCTTCTTCATAGATCCATTACTCTGAAGACAAGATTTGACATTCCCCCAGCCTTTTCTGAGGCTATTGATGAACTTCAGGTTATACTCTAGAGGATTTCTGGTTATTCCATGTGAAGTCATGTTGTTTACAACGATTCGATACCTATTTAAAGCCGAGGTAACGGATACACCTGAAGTAGTGGTGAAAGTATCAAAATCGTTAACAACCGAAGTCAGACGCTTATCTTTCATGTTCTCGGATCCTTCAAATAGATCCTGAAGAGTGTCCCAAATCTCCTTTGCAGATTTGCACAACTTAATGTGGTCAAAGAGAGATGGAGGAACACCGAACACCATCTCAGAAAATGCAGCTTGCTCTGGCTGCAGTTTTTTATGTTTTTAGCAGTGAGAGGTGTTGGGTTTTTTTTTTCTTGGCCCATGAGAGTTGCAGCAGCATTTCTCACCATTTTTCTGACTGGAACATGTGGACCTTCTTTCACAGATCTCTATATTTCTTTACCTTTTTCCTTACCAAGTAAAAATCTTTCCATTCCTACTTTCCAGTGATCATACTCTTCAACAACTAGCAATGTGCACGAGAAGGGCAACCCATGCTATTTTCTATTTGTATTAAATAAATTTGTTGAGATGGATTGGAGCAACCATTGAAGTTAAAATATTAGAGCAGAAGCGGTATATAAAAGAAATTTTATCCTGAACACAGAAATGATTGAGATACCAAGGTAATCTCAGATCAATTATAATATGTTCTTATGGATTTAAAGGACAACCACTCAGGCTCTGATACCAATTGTGAGAACAAGAATCAATGCGCAAGGACAAGGTTTGAAAACTCAAACCTAGAGTTAATCTTTAAGATTAACATCTGCTCTTAATATGAAGTTCCAGTCGAATCTGGTAAACCAGTTAAGACTTGAAGATAAATAATAAACAAAGTATTCATGTAACAAATGAAGTAAACTTGAGTATAATCAATGCAAAGATAATTTAAGAACAAGAGGAATGTTAAGAAATAACTTTGACTGGAAGGAAAGTTGAAAGTGATGTGAAGAGAATAATTGCTACTCTTGGATTAATAGTTCGATATCAACTCATGAAACATTCACTCCTTATATAGTCAAAGAGGAACCTAGTATAAACTGAACTACATTCAGGGAACTGGATAATGATCAGTGTTTGACAAACTGACATCTAAAAGATACACACGATTAAGTCCTATGAACTGTTACATCATGAAAAAGACCAAATGCATTAAATGCAAACATACACTAACTTCGAATCACCATTATATTGGATTCACCATGATCTTTGGAACTTCACCATATCTCGGATACAAGCTGACTTTGGAACTTGATTGCTTGGGATTGGTAGAGGTTCACTTTTCATGTATCAACACATAAGTAGAAAAATCGTGAACTCTCTTACGCATTTAATCAAACACTAGTAAGGCATTATTAAATAAAATTTGATAACCCTTTTAACATTTAATATTTGTAGTAAATCTACTTACAAACAAATACAATCCATATAAAAACAACATCAATGTAAATGTAAATTTCAATCAAAATTTTCATAGATTCACAAAGCTTGTATGTATTAATCAACACCATTAGCAGATAAACAAAAGGAAAAAAAATCATTTTTGGTTCATTATTTGAAATTTTGGTTAGTATGATCGAGTCTTAAAAATTAAACGTCGGTGAATAATGAATCTTTGATCGATGAAGAAATCCATGAAAAAATTGAGTTATACTAACCTAGTTTAATCAGAAATCTCTAATTGATGAGAAAGAAGCTTGTTCAACTGAAAAAATTGTTTCATGTATTATTGATAACTCGCTTCAATTGTAAACTTTGAAGAAGACATTCATATAGATCTTTGTTCAGAGCAGCCCAAGAACGCCTTATGTTTTGGCCTAACCCATTCATTTTTTTACTTAAATGCCCTTAATGAACTTGATTGGACGAGAATTGTTCTTACAGTCCTCACCGAAATTTGAATTCTCACCGGATCCGGACTATATATATATATATATATATATATATATATATATATATATATATATATATATATATATATATATATATATATATATATGTGTGTGTGTATGTGTGTGTGTGTGTATATATATATATATATATATATAATAATAATAGTCTTTATTGCCACATGACATATCTTCTATTCATTTTCCCATCAAAATTAAATTACTCTTTTACCCTTCATTCTTCAAAAGTTATTCCCCGTATTTTTCCTCTATACCGGTGTAATATCACGAGTTTCAATTTTCCCGTCTCCCTTGTACCGCCTACAGGTTTTCTCCTTATTTTCTCTCATGCTCTCCTAATTGCGCTGACTAATATTTTCCGCCCTTTCTTTCTCCTACAATATTGAATCAGACTGATTGTGGCTTTAGTCAATACAACAAATGGCATCAAAAGTACGCATTTAATTTCCATCGATCTTCTTGTCTTCAGTCTACTTATGTTGCCATCTCGCCCATGAATGTCTGTCGGCGGAAGATGGCGACGATGGCCATCGTTTCACTTTCTCATTTCCACAAAAGCAACCATCTAAAGATAATCACAGTATTATCACCATTGTTATTCCTAAACCCTAATAGGCCGATTTTTTGGAGGGATAGTACTATTGGGTTATGAGATATGATGGACACAGAGTACGATGATCTCGCTATGATTTGTAGTCGTATTTCTAGAATTACCAAGGTTTGATCCTTTTTTTCTATTATAACGAGAAGATGTGATTACGAGAATAGTTCATGTATCTGACATTGATCAGTAGGTGAAGATTCATATATTTTTTCAGAGTTTTCTAACTATAAGTGAAGATTTTTAAATTCAAGTGTTCATCTTCTCATTCTCTCTACTTCAGTGTTTGCCAATTCAGCTAGAATTTCAAAGCGACAAATACATGTGCTAATTGAAGCCATTTTTTTTCTCGAAGGAAATAAGAATGTTCCAGTTTTAGAAGTTTTATCTAGGGGTTCTAAACTTTTGTGTGTCTTTATTTGTCACTCTTCAGTTCTTACGTTATCACAATGTCATAGAAAATTCGATTTTTTCATTGTCAAATATTTCTTTGACGAATTGCGTCAATTTATGGACACCAAGTATTTGATGAATTCATGCAACTATTCTGCACAACAAGTGTTTCTGATTTTATCGAAAAGAATGTAATACTCTATGATTTAATCTGAAAACACACCCAATTCGTTGTCGTGACTATTGGTTTTATCTATATCTTACCTGTTTGAATCTACATAGTGCTCTTAGTATCCCAATCCATCTTTGATTGTCATAATTAAATCATTTTTATAAGTTCTTACTGGAATGCATTTTATTTAACATTTTGTAATTACATATTACTATTTAAATAAGGTCTAATTTTCTTTGTCAATGTGTATCTCATATAGGTAATATGAAACATAAGCATGATACCCTTTGCTTTTGTTGATTTTTGATTTTCTTTTCATATCTTTTTTATACCATTGTTATGTCGAAGGAAATAAAGTCCTTGTTTGTATGTTTTCTATGGATTGCAAGGAAGGAAGTTTGTAGGTGATTTGATTAAGTATAGTGAGCATCGTATCTGGCTACAAATATACTGATTCACATGAGTAATATGGGATTCCTTGATGTTGTAGATGTAAGCGGAGTGATTATTATGATATTTGTAGATTCCAACAAATACAAGTGGTTTGATTGAGGTAAGGTTAACCTTATTGTGTACGCACCATATCTTTAGGTATTTGTAACATCGTGATGTCTAGGTATTTCTAAATTCATCCCTTTAAGATTATTATATGACATTTTGGTCCCTAAGTCCAAGAGAATGTGCCTTGATGCCCTAATGGCATTTTTGTAATTTGGGCAGGAGGAGTACGTTGGGCGTACACTAATGTACGTGGGGCGTACTAAAGAAAGATGGAAACCCTAATGTTTAGGGTTTGGTTGATATTTAAGCATTCTTATGGCCTCATTTCACATCACCTTATCAGCCTCCATCCTCCCATTCGAGAGTGTAACCCTAGAAGCACCTTGTGAGGACATTTCAAGAAGCACCTTAGATTTGGCGAGGAAGGAAGAAGATTAAGCTCAACTTGGAGAAAGAAGCACCTTAGATTTGGGATTTATCTTTCATTTGCAAGCCTTTCAAGGTATAAAGCTTGCACCTTTGTCTCTTAATCATGTAGATCTAGTTATGGGGGTTTAATGTCATCTTTTTGGTCCCAAAAGTATCATCTTGAGCATGACATGTTCTGGACGTTTTGTGTTGTCCTTTTAGACCCTAGGAAGAGTCCTTAGCCATAAAATGGAAGTTCCTTTGGTTAGTTTTGCTCCATGCATCTTGTTGGAGGTCTTGATGGATTAAGACCTTGTGTTAAGCTCTTAATAGGCATGTAAAGTCATAAAGTTGGAAACTTTATGACTCTAGGGTGTGTTTTAGTTGCGGATCTGAAATATAGGCATGATTGCTTAAGCCATTAAGCACTTAATGAAGATTTGGGGTTGCGAGGTTACGCCCCGCGTACTCGGTCAACCACCCTGATGGTGGTCAATGCGAGGCTTCACGTACGCTAAGGGTACATTCAGGGTACGCCCCGCGTACTCGCATAGGTTAGGTTTTTGAGTGACTCGGTTGAGTTGACTCGGTCGGGGTGACTCATTTGACTAACTACGTTTGACCAGTGGAGGTTAACTTTGACCAAGTTTGACCAAGTTGACCTTGAGGGTATTTTGAAATTTTGGTCGAATTAGTGATTTGATGGAATTAGGTATCGGTTAGAGAGCTGAGACTCGAAGTCGGACCTTATCAGTTTTGTTCAGCTTGTGAGGTGAGTTTTCCTCACTATACTTACGGGTCAAAGGCACCAAGTCCGGCCCTTTGGATTGTTATCCTAGCTTATCCTATGATTGTATATTGTAGTGACCTGTTAGATAGGATGATGCTATGATTTGTAATCTGTATGCTCTGTCTGTTTGTTTACTGGCTGGTTATTTGTATGCTTGTCGGTTATATATGTGTGTCGAGACGGTGTATGTGTGGTTTGTTGAGGCAGTCCAACTTTGTGCTGAAGGCCAACAGACCAAGGGCGGCCCGGAGAGACTGAAGGCCAATGGGGCGTATCAGTCAGGCCGAAGGCCCGGAGAACGGTCCAGATAGGATGAAGGCCCGATATGGCGTACCAGTCATGTTGTAGGTTCTGTGAGCCTACCAGGTAGATTGTAGGCCGGTGGGGGGCTCTAGTCAGACTGAAGGCTATGTATGTTGTTTACCGTTATTATTATGATTATGTGATGTGTTGGTATTTTAGGGGAACTCACTAAGCTTTGGGCTTACATTTTTGGACTATGTTTCAAGTACCTCATATGATCGCGGGAAGGAAAATGCGTGATCGTGCACCTCCCCTTGTATTTTGATTTATGGTTTTGGGAAAACTCTGATATTATATATTTTTTGAAAACTAAATTGTAAACAATGATGATTTGTGGATTGGTGTTAAAAGTTTAAATTTTTCATGAATTTTATGGATGTTACAAGTTGGTATCAGAGCCTTGGTTTGAGTGAACTGGAGGAACACTCGTGTGAATCCAGTCTCAAACTAAGGAAAAAAATCTTTAAAACAATTTTCAAATGGTTTTCTAAATAATCAAGGATGATGTGATGTGTACGATCACTCGGAGCCAGTAAGTAGACCCCAAATTACCACACAGTTATTCGAGATTGTGTTATGATATGTTAGAATATCATGCTAGTAATAGGATAGGGGTCTTCAGGAACTGTATGTTAGAATTGCATGATATATGATGTCTTATATCTTATAGAATACTTGATTGATTGTTGTGTGACTCTTTCGCATGTGAACTGACTATTGAGTGAATACGTTAAGTCACATGCTACATGGGTTAAACAGTGTTAGGGTAAGGGATTTGGTCCTGTTGTGCAGATCTTTTCTGAGTCCAAATGTTGTCGGATTGAATCTTTTAGTCTAAGATTGTTTATGTTGTTCAGCATGTGATTGTATTCATGCGATAGTTTTCTGGCACCAATGGAGGGTCGTGTAGTAGTTAGTGGTAGGGTGAGTTATATGGGGTCAGTCGACCAGTTGCATTATGTTTAGCCTTCCTCTAAGAAGTGAGGATATAGTGTATGAGTATGCTAGTGTGCGGGTATTGGTAGGGTTGTTATGATGATCCTCTGAGACAAATAGGGGTAGGTGTGGTAGGTAGTATGGGCTCGTACTACTGAAAGCACAGGACCCACATGCGTAGCAAGGAAGTCACAACCCCTAGGGCTTTGTTGGCAGTTGGCTCCCCGGTATGATACGTGTTTCATCTGATATCTCATTAGTTTATGTTCAGTATGGTGATGGCGAGACTATTGGAGGCGGGATTCAGATTCGGATCAGGAGCTAGTGGTCAGGATAGGTCGGTGTTGTCCGTCGATCAGATGCGGGAGATGATTTCTGTAGAGGTTTTTTCAGATTTTGCAAGAAGAATTTTCCGGTTTCGTAAATCGGATAACTAGCAGGGTAATTTCCAGGCTCGAGGAGCAAACTACAGCTTTGCAGACCGTAAGAGGAGCTACTAATGAGATGACTAATGGGGAGATCTAGTTGTGGGGACACAACTAGAAAAGAGGGAGAAGGCTCTTTCAGCGGAGGACGAGGAGACCGAGGCTGCCGACGTAGGTACTGGCAGTCAGGAGAATCATGAGGTGTGTGGCAAGTGTGGGGGGACTCATGGATTTGCTTGTCAAAAGTTTAGGTGCTTCAAGTGTGGGGAAAGAGGGCATGAGCAATGGGATTGTAAGAAGGATCAAATATGCTTTCATTGTCACCAGCCAGGTCATCTTAGGTCCACCTGTTCTGCTTTGGAGGCGGAGGGAGTTCAGGTTCCAACACTCACTGTTCCTCAGGAGGTCAAGGTCAAGCCGCAAGAAATCTATGGTATGTAATTTGAACCCCAATTCTATAATGATATTATGGTAAAATTGTTCTTGATCGGTATTGTATCCACCTTAGAATCTTGCTGGGTATGGGTAAGTTGTAACATCCATAAATTTTACACCAAATTTAAACTTTTAAAATCATAAATAAAAGTCAAATAGTATCGTTTACAAAAATGTTTTCAAATCAATATCCATCAGAGTGTCCCAAAATATAACATAAGGATGAGGAGCGGTACGGTCACACCTTCGCCTTGCCATGATCTCCTGAAGTACCTGAAACCATAAACTGAAAATTGTAAGCCCGACACCTTAGTGAGCTATCCCCAATATACCAATACCACACTGACAATGCTATATCAGTAACAATCAATCAATCATCATGTATACTGGCCATCGGCCTGACTGGACTGCCCTACTGGGCCTACAATCTATCTGAATCTATCCCGAGCCTTCGCCATGACTGGTCCGCCTAGTGGGCCTGCAGTCCCCCCGGACCGCTCATATTGTATGTTGGCCTTCTGCACAAAGCAGGACCGCCTCAACCCAACCAACAAGAAAATAACCATGTGCGCATAACTATCATATACTGGCATATACAAACATCAAACATATCTATCACACTATTCATCAATCATAAAATCCTCTCGTAACTAGAGTACCGACCTAGCAGGTCACTAACATACCAATTCCCACGGATCATAAGAGCATAACATACTGTCTACCCTGATACCGATCTAGCAGATCATAACCACAAGCAGCATACCATAGCAATAACAATTAAAGGGTCAGCCTTGGTGCCGTAGACCCTATCGATATAGTGAGGATAACTCCAACTCTCGGATCACTTGACCCAGGCTCCACCACCTATGATCATAGTACAATATACTCATAAGTCCTTAACCTTATAAGGTACTCCATAACCCACCAGTCAACCCCTGGTCAAAGTCAAAGTCCTCAGTCAAGGTCAACAGTCCATGTTGACCCCAACTCGCCGAGTTCCTTGAAACACAATCCAACTCGCCGAGTCATCGGGGTGACTCGTCGAGTTGCTTCGATTCTCGTTCAAACTTTAAGGCCACCCGTCGAGTTCCCTCCTTGCAACTCGACGGATACACACGCATACATATCCTAGGGAAAACTCATCCGACTCGCCGAGTTGTTCTTCAACTCGCCGAGTCTTATGGTAATCTTCATCGGACTCGGCGAGTTATTCATCCGACTCGTCGAGTCCGCGACCATCTTCATGTGACTCGCCGAGTCAACCTTGCGACTCGCCGAGTCCATTCAGTCCTTTTTCCCTACAGACTTGTTTTGAGCCATGCAGCGGCTCCAAATCACAGATCCCAGATTCTAGGGCATGTTTATCACGTAAAGTTGCAAACTTTACGTGCATGCATGGCTATAAAGGCTCTAAATGCCTATTTTAAGTTCTTAATGGAATTCCAAGCTCAAGAGGGACCTTAATCATGACCAAAACTGAAACTTTATGCTTATAGAATCCAAGGAGGGTCCAGATCTGAAGTTACAACCTCAGATCTATCCCATAGCTCATCTTCCCAACTTAATATCTCACCAAAAACCCTAAAACTCAACCAATAGAAGAGATTCACAAGGAAAAAGGCGATTTGGTTACCTCCAGAAGATCATAACTGAGATAAGTGTTGATTCCCAGACTCTACTTGCTCTAATCTCCTTCTCCTCTAAGCCTTCTCCCTCCAAAGATCCTCTTTTCAACCTTCAAACACACAATGGGCACACACACACACGCGTATTAGGGTTTTAAGGAGCTCTCAAAGACTGCAAAGAGGCCAAAGGAGGCTGAGGTTCCTTTAAATAGAGGTGCAAACCCCAGGATTTAGGGTTGCATCCGCTAGCTCCTACTCGCCGAGTCCCAATATGGACTCGTCGAGTAGGTCACTTAACACGCGATCCCACCCCGCTGCTACTCGACGAGTAGGTCAACCAACTCATCGAGTAGAGCTTCACCTAATAAATCTTATTTAAACAATACCTGAGAATCGGGGCATTACAACTCTCCCCCACTTGAACTAGACTTCGCCCTCGAAGTCCGTTGGAATAAATAATGTCGGGTAATGCTCGCGCATCTCCGCCTCCGGCTCCCATGTCCACTCGGATCCCCTCCGATGTTCCCACTGTACCTTTACTAAAGGTATTTCCTTGTTCCGTAGGATCTTCTTCTTCCTTTCCAAAATAGCCACAGGCCTCTCCACATAGTTCAGGCGCTCATCGACCTGAATGTCATCCAACGATACCACTGCCTCCTGGTCCATAATGCATTTTCGCAATTGAGAAACATGAAATGTGATGTGGATCCGGCTAAGCTCCTCCGGAAGCTCTAGCCCATAAGCCACCCTGCCAACCCTGGCAACAATCCTGAACGGCCCAATGTAACGGGGACACAATTTTCCCCTCTTCCTGAAGCGGATCACTCCTTTCCAGGGTGAGACCTTCAGAAGAACCATGTCACCCACCTAAAATTCCAGCTCAGATCGGCGTCGGTCGGCATAACTTTTCTGCCGACTCTGAGCGGTCTGCAGTCGCTGTCTAACCTGCTGTATCATCTCGGTAGTTTGCAGAACTACCTCTGTCCGACCCATCACCCTGTGCCCAACCTCGCCCTAGCAGACTGGGGTCCTACACTTCTGCCCATACAACAGCTCGAAAGGCGGGGCGCCAATACTAGAATGATAGCTGTTGTTGTAGGCGAACTCTACAAGCGGTAGGTGGGAATCCCAACTCCCACCGAAATCAATGACGCACGCCCTCAACACATCCTCGAGGGTCTGGATGGTCCGCTCACTTTGCCCATCAGTCTGCGGATGGAACGCTGTACTAAAATGCAGCCTCGTACCCAGTTCCTCATGGAACTTTTGCCAAAAACGGGCAGTAAATCGGACATCCCGATCGGAAACAATGGAAACTGGAACCCCGTGGCGAGAGACAATCTCGCGGACGTACAGGTCGGCAAACTTCTCTGCCGACGAACCCTCCCGTATGGAACCCTCCCATATCGCATCGAACCCCTTTGCCGTCTTTGGCAACTCCGTGATGAAATCCATCGCGATCTGTTCCCATTTCCACATGGGAATCTCCAGAGGCTGCAGCTTACCATGCAGCCTCTGATGCTCGGCCTTGACCATCCTACATGTCAAGCACCTCTCAACAAACCACGCGGTATCTCGCTTCATGCCAGGCCACCAATAACTCAAACTCAAATCACGGTACATCTCGGTGGCTCCCGGGTGAATAGAAAAACGAGACTTATGAGCCTCCTCCATCACTGTCTGCCGGACCCCTCCGGACGTTGGAACCCAAACCCGACCGTAACGGGTCAACAATCCGCGGCTATCCTAAACAAACCGGGCGCTTTCGCCCTTACTCTTCTCCAACTTGCAGTTCTCTGGTCTCATACCCCCAATCTAAGCATCCCTAATCAAGCTCACAAGTGGGGAATCCACCGCTATCCTCATACACCTGGCTGGGGTCGAGAACCCAGCTGACTTGCGGCTCAGAGCATCCGCAACCACGTTCGCGTTAACAGGATGGTAAAGGATCTCGCAATCATAGTCCTTGACCACATCCAGCCACCTGCGCTGCCTCATGTTCAGGTTCGGCTGATCCATGATGTGTCTCAAACTCTTGTGATCCGTGTATATAGTGCAACGGACCCCGTACAGATAGTGCCTCCAAATCTTGAGAGCGAAAACCACCGCTCCCAACTCAAGATCGTGCGTAGGGTATCTCGTCTCATTCGGCTTCAGTTGCCGCGACGCATAGGCTACCACCCATCCTCTCTGCATGAGGACAGCCCCCAAGCCTATGATGGATGCATCACAAAATACCACAAAATCCTCCACTCCCTCGGGGAGTGTCAACACCGGCGCCTCGCATAAACACTGCCGGAGGGTCTCAAACGCCCTCTGCTGCTCAGGGCCCCACCGGAAATCCACCCCCTTCCTCATAAGACGAGTGAGGGGTACTGCGATCTTGGAGAAGTCTCGAATAAATCTCCGGTAGTAGCCTGCTAAGCCCAAGAAACTCCTGATGTCTGAGGGATATCTCGGAGTCTCCCACTGCATAACCGCCTCTACCTTGGCCGGGTCGACCAAAATCCCTTCCTGGTTAACGAGATGTCCGAGGAACTGGACCTCTCGCAACCAAAACTCACACTTCGAGAACTTGGCATGCAGCCGTTCTCGCCGCAGAACCTCCAGCAGCTCCTTGAGATGATCCTCATGCTGCTCTCGGGTCTTGGATTATTCCAAGATATCATCTATGAACACAATGACCGAGCGATTGAGCATCGGTATGCAGGCTCGGTTCATCAGACCCATAAACACTGCTGGCGCGTTGGTGAGCCCAAACGGCATCACCACGAACTCGTAATGACCATAACGAGTCTGAAACGCGGTCTTCCCCACGTCTTCCTCCCTCACCCTGACCTGGTGTTATCCTGATCACAAATCAATCTTGGAAAACCAAGATGCACCCTGTAGCTGATCGAAAAGATCGTCTATCCTCGGGAGCGGATAACGGTTCTTCACGGTTAGCTTGTTCAGCTCCCTATAGTCATTGCACATCCTGTGCGAACCGTCCTTCTTCCTGACGAAAAGGATCGGTGCTCCCCAGGGTGAACTACTCGGACGAATAAACTGCTTACCCAGAAGCTCCTGCAACTGAGATGATAGCTCCTGCATCTCAGGCGGTGCCAAACGGTACGGCGCCTTGGCGATAGGGGCTGCACCTGGCACTAGATCGATCCTGAACTCAACCTGCCTCATCGGAGGCACTCCGGGTAACTCCTCCGGAAACATATCAGCAAACTCTCTAACCATCGGGACCTCTGAAACTGAGAGCTGCTCTCTAACCCGCGTATCTACCACATACGCCAAATAACCAGCACACCCGTGCTTAATATATTGTCGAGCCCTGGCTACCGAACAAAACCCTGATCCCGACCTGGTGCCCTCACCATATACTACCAGTTCTCCCCCACTTGGGGTTCGAATCACCACCCGTTGTCCCTCACAGTCGATCAAGGCGCCAAAACGGCTAAGCCAATCCATCCCTACAATCACGCATACATCCCCCATGGGGATAGGAATCAAATCTATCGGGAAGGACACCCCGAAAATCATCAACTCGCATCCCCGGTAGACCGAAGAAGCAGAAACCTTGTGCTCGTTGGCGATCGAAACTCGCAACGGACACTCAAGATCATCTATCGGCACACTGAACCCTCTAGAGAAGGTCTGAGATACAAACGACCGACTCGCCTCCGAGTCAAATAATACCAAAGCGGGCAAAGAATTCACTAAAAACGTACCTAACCACAGGTACAATCAATAAGCATAACACCAATACAATAACTGAGACAGAGAATAGAAACGTACCAGCAACCACATCCAGTGCTGCCTTGGCCTCCTCGGACGTGAGCTGGAAGGCGCGACCCTGAGCCTTCGGAGGCTCCACCATGACCGGCCTCCCATCTCCAATCCTCACAGTAGCTGGCGCGGAACCCTGCGCCAACTTGGCGGCGAGTTGCGGACAGTTGGTCTTCACATGACCAACCTGATAACAATGGTAACAAATCCTCATCTCTGCGAGAGGGGCGGACTGACGGCAGTCCCTGGCATAGTGCCCCTCCTTTCCACATTTGTGGCACCCACCTCCTGCCCTACAAGCTCCCGAATGAAACCTGCCACACTTTCCACAAGTGCGGCTCTGCTGACCCCTAGACCGTGTATCAGCGGTCTTAGACCGCTTAGGCGCCGGCTGAGGCTGTGCCGGTGCCTGACGCTGCTCCTTCAGCTGCAGCTCTATCTCCAACTCACGCCGCCTCGTGACTTCCTGTAGATCCAGGAGGGTCGCACAACGCTGTGTAGCCACAAACTGCCGTATATCCGTCTTGAGCATACTCAGATAACGAGTCATCTGAGACTGCTCTGACACAAACTCCGGACAAAACATAGCCCTCTCAGTGAACATCCGGGTAAACTCCATTACAGATTCCCCATCCTGTCTCAATGTCAAAAACTCCTGAGCAAGCCGTTCCCGTTCCACGCGCGGAACGTAGCGGGTGCGAAACATATCCCGGAACTGCTCCCAAGTAACAGCAGCCCGCTGATCATCATAATATGAACCTGTCGTCAATCTCCACCAGTCCTTTGCCCCGAGCCTAAGCAGGTTCAATCTCCACCTTCTGGTCAGCAGGACATGAGCACGTGAAGAAACAACCCTCCATGTCAGACAACCACCGCATAGCTCTGATCGCATCCTGAGTACCATCAAATGTCGGGGGATTCATATTATCGAAGTCTCGGTACTGAAAAGCCCTGCCGGCTCCTCCTACAACCCCCGCCGCAGTTACAGCCGAAGTGGCTGCAGCGGCTGCTGTCTCTGCCAGAGCTGCATATCGCTCATCAAAATACTCAACCATCGCGGTCTTGATCGACCCAAACATTTCTGCTAGCTGCGCTCGGAAAGCCGCAGCGACCTCATCGTGCAGAATCTGCCGGATCCTGGCATCCAGCTCCTCAGTCCCCATCTGAACCACGGGCTCAAGTGCTACCAGCACCTCTGACCCTCCGTCCCCCGACCCTGACCTTGATCCGGATCCCGATCCTGATCCGGACCCAGCAGCAAAACGTCTCGTCACCACCATGCTGAAAGGTACATTCAAGACATCAGGTAAACAACATAATATCGGAAGACCAAAACCCTCAAATCCTAGGGGTTGTGACTTCCTTGCTACGCGTATGGGTCATGTGCTTTCAGTAGTACGGGCCCATACTACCTTCCACACCTACCCATATTTGTCTCAAGTATCACCACAACGCCCTAATACTATACTCAACATAATGTGCGCTCAACCCTCACTACTAGGGAACATCACCTATCTCCCAACTGATCCCACAACTCTGCACAACTCACACCTCCATGGAACTTCCATCAGCCCCTGCAGCGCTAGTGTATGCTAGCCGCACATAACGCTGGACCCGGTAGACTTTCGAATATCCAATCGTACCCTAAGGTCGAATCAGACATTCTCAGGCTATAAGATCTTAATTATACACAGCGGTGATGCATATACTAAACATCTATAGTTATGATGTCAATTCCATATACAAGAAACCCTAGGCTAATAGGTATCATATAATCAGGCAAAGCTATCATGCGATTCCTGAAGATCCCTAGCCTAGCACTAGCATGCTGTTCTAACATATCAGAATATCAAATAACTGTATGGTACTTTGGGGTTTACTTACAGGCTCTGGCTGATCGTACCCTCTGCATCCTCCATCCTTTATTATGAAAACCATTTTTAAAAATTTCTTTCCGAAAATCCCCTTGATTTGAGACTCGATTCACACGAGTGTTCCTCCAATTCACTCAAACCAAGGCTCTGATACCAACTTGTAACATCCATAAATTTTACGCCAAATTTAAACTTTTAAAATCATAAATAAAAGTCAAATAGTATCGTTTACAAAAATGTTTTCAAATCAATATCCATCAGAGTGTCCCAAAATATAACATAAGGATGAGGAGTGGTATGGTCACGCCTTCGCCTTGTCATGATCTCCTGAACTACCTGAAACCATAAACTGAAAACTGTAAGCCCAAGAGCTTAGTGAGTTATCCCCAATATACCAATACCACACTGACAATGCTATATCAATAACAATCAATCAATCAACATGTATACTAGCCATCGGCCTGACTGGACCGCCCTACTGGGCCTACAGTCTATCTGAATCTATCCCGAGCCTTCGGCATGACTGGTCTGCCTCGTGGGCCTGCAGTCCCCCCGGACCGCTCATAGGGTATGTTGGCCTTCAGCACAAAGCAGGACCGTCTCAACCCAACCAACAAGCAAATAACCATGTGCGCATAATTATCATATACTGGCATATACAAACATCAAACATATCTATCACACTGATCATCAATCATAAAATCCTCTCGTAACTAGAGTACCGACCTAGCAGGTCACTAACATACCAATTCTTACAGATCATAAGAGCATAACATACTGTCTACCCTGATTCCGATCTAGCAGATCATAACCACAAGTAGCATACCATAGCAATAACAATTAAAGGGCCGGCCTTGGTGCCGTAGACCCTATCGATATAGTGAGGATAACTCACCTTGCAAATGTCGACTCGGAAGACAAACCCCCAACTCTCGGCACTTGACACAGGCTCCACCACCTATGGTCATTGTATAATATACTCATAAGTCCTTAACCTTATAAGGTACTCCATAACCCACAAGTAAACCCATAGTCAAAGTCAAAGTCCTCAGTCAAGGTCAACAGTCCATGTTGACCCCAACTCGCCGAGTACCCTCGGCTACTCGCCGAGTTCCTTGAAGCACAATCCAACTCGCCGAGTCATCGGGGTGACTCGTCGAGTTGCTTTGATTCTCGTTCAAACTTTAAGGCCACCCGTCGAGTTCCCTCCTTGCAACTCGACGGATACACACGCATACATATCCTAGGGAAAACTCATCCGACTCGTCGAGTTGTTCTTCAACTCGCCGAGTCTTATGGTAATCTTCATCGGACTTGCCGAGCTGTTCATCCGACTCGTCGAGTCCACGGCCATCTTCATGTGACTCGTCGAGTTGTTCCAAATCACAGATCCCAGATTCTAGGGCATGCTTATCACGTAAAGTTGCAAACTTTACGTGCATGCATGGCTATAAAGGCTCTAAATGCCTATTTTAAGTTCTTAATGGAATTCCAAGCTCAAGAGGGACCTTAATCATGACCAAAACTGAAACTTTATGCTTATAGAGTCCAAGAAGGGTCCAGATCTGAAGTTACAACCTCAGATCTAGCCCATAGCTCATCTTCCCAACTTAATATCTCACCAAAAACCCTAAAACTCAACCAATAGAAGAGATTCACAAGGAAAAAGGCGATTTGGTTACCTCCAGAAGATCATAACTGAGATAAGTGTTGATTCCCACACTCTACTTGCTCCAATCTCCTTCTCCTCCAAGCGTTCTCCCCCCAAAGATCCTCTTTTCAAGCTTCAAACACACAATGGGCACACACACGCGTATTAGGGTTTTAAGGAGCTCTCAAAGACTGCAAAGAGGCCAAAGGAGGCTGAGGTTCCTTTAAATAGAGGTGCAAACCCCGGGATTTAGGGTTTCATCTGCCAGCTCCTACTCGTCGAGTCCCAATATAGACTCGTCGAGTAGGTCACTTAACACGCGATCCCACCCCGCTGCTACTCGACGAGTAGGTCAACCAACTCGTCGAGTAGAGCTTCACCCAATAAATCTTATTTAAACAATACCTGATAATCGGGGCGTTACATAAGTGGTATCTTCGGGTTAGTTATTTGTGTTTCCTGATTTATGTATTGTGAATCTTCATATGCCATTTCACATCCCAAGAGTCATCAGCGGGTCGTATCTTCCTGGGTGGGATTCAGTTGTTCAACAGATTGTTCTAGTTTCTTTGATGGATCCAGTTCAGGGTTTGGGTTGGAAGATCTATGGTCAAAGTAGCGGGAATAACTCATCAGAAAATTCGGAGTTCAGACGTGATAGAATTCGTTTAGGTAGGACCGGCAGTTGTCTAGGACAGAACCTTTGGGGTCATTCACTATCATTGCTAGGGAAGGAGCGATGGCATGAAGATGGTGGTGTCAGTTGCATAAATAGTTAGGACATTGGAAGTGCCAAGGGAATTTGTTATCACAACGGATTGTAGATGGTTAGAATCCAGAGATTCATAGAGGATGAGAAGTTAGGGTAAAGATTCGACAGTTCAGAGCAAGGGTTATGGTTTTAGTCGCCAGCAAAAAGGACTTAAGGATTTCGTACAGTATCATGAGAAGTGATTGACATTATCAGACATGCTAGGATTTCGGGGAATATTCTTCGGGAATTCAGGAGTTGGACAATCATCGAGATCGACTAGTATTGGAAAGCTATTATTGGTAAGCACATGTCATAGTCGGTTCGTGAGGATAAGATGGATTGGGAATCTAACAAATTTCATGGGATGGGAGAGCTTCGGCGAATCCAAGCAGGGGAGACTCGATCAGAATCTTCGGGAGGTGAATCGGGTGTGGAACTAGGGTAAGTTTCACATCACAGTCAAGAGGGAAGCAACACAAGTGGTTGTTTGGACTGAAGTTGTGTAAGTTGGGAGTTCTGGAAACTTCCAACAGCTTGTTAGCGTTTCCACTATGATGTGTAGCGGGCTTGTGAATGGATCCAAGTTGAGGGTTATGTTGGAACCTCGCTGTCTGTTGTGGTTTAGCGAAGGCTTTGGGGGTTCGAATCATGACCCGAACATTTGATCGTATGTATTTGGATGTCGGTATCGACTCAGAGTGAGTAGGGTATGATGGTATAGGTGTGGTAAGACCATGGGTGGTAATCCTGGGTGACTGGAAGTGTTGTAAGACTGCGATGGGATCGTAGCATACACCGGTTTGAGGTAGAAAATTATTGAGGTGGTCGTGAGTATCAAGGGGGATCATTGTGTGCCTTGGGAACACCACACAGGATTGCTGGAGATCGTTTCTCTATTTTAGGTTGAGGACCATTAGGGTCCGAGGTGGAGTCGGACCTGTGTAGCTCTAGTTTGGGTGGGACCCGTGGGTGAGGCCTGTGTGCATATGACAATATAGGTGGGACCTGGTAGAGATTGTTAGGTCGAAGTAAGGGATCTTGGTTTAGTAGAAATTGGTATGTGGGTAGTGAGTGGTGTAGAGGGATGCTTAGGCTATGGTAACCTTGTCTTTTAGACTCTTAGGAACCTGGTGGCTGGCCCAGGTATGAGACTGGCAGTCTCAGTGATGGTTGGGGGAAATCTTTATATCCAGGTTTATTAAGGGATTGTCGTGAATCAAAAGATTTTGAATTGAATGTGAAGGGTTTTTGTTGCATAAAAAGATAGTTTTTCACACAAACCGGCAATGAAAGCTTTTAAATTTTTTTATAAACTTCAAGTGAAGCAACAAAACAAACCATCAAGGATCCTTTTAAACAGGTTAGAATGATGTTAAAACAACCCTAGTGTGTTTATAAAATACAACCTTTGTAGCCTTTGGACCCTCTTGGATTTGGGGTGTTGAAGTAGATGGAAAGAACAAGGAGCTTGATCTTCTCTACAAGTAATCCATCAACAAGAATAAGGTACCAAAATTGCTAGATTTATTCTTGTATAATTTTTTTGTCTTTAAGCCTTAACCACTTAACTAATAAGTGTAAAAGAAAGACACAAAAGATGAACTCTGAAAACCCAAGAACTAACTTCAAGTGAGAGAGAGGGAGAAGTAAAGAGAACCTATGGTTCTATGCATGAAAGGGTGAATGATTTTTTTCTTCAAGTCATTTAGTGATAAAACAACTAGCCTTATATAATATGATCATGTGGTGTATTACATGCAAGGTAATGAACAAACATGGGACATAATCTAAGCATGGGGGACAAGAATGTTGGAGGTTGACTTTCAACCTTCTAGCCTTGATAACCCACGGTTTTAAGGACTAAAATGGTTCATTGGATTTTCTAGTTTGTTGTTTAGTCAATTAATTAACTAGCTAGTTTGTCAATCTTTGGTGAAAGTTTGCAAAACTTTATACATGACTTATATATCATACCATATGATATATATAAGCTAGTTAGTCTTTCATTTATTATTATTTTCATAAAACAATAAATTTTCCCTAATTAAATACAGGAGTCGAATTTTTTTATTAATTATCAAATACTTAATAAATATTCAATAAGTACCAACTTGATTAAGGTGTGACCCTATAGGATCATATGTTATTAGCAATGTCACTCAATAATGATTCATGGGCATATAGATCCAACAATCTCCCACTTGCACAAGATGCCATTAAAGACTGACATAGACAGTAGCTGACGTCTAGCAACGGGATATTGCCCCTAATAACATACGAAGGGGTGCCATTAATCAACATCCAATTCCAGGAGCTCACTAGCTACAATTGATGTATAAGGTAAGTGTATCAATATTCTCTTTGTTACAGACATCATGTTGGATATGAGATATGGAACGTGATCATTCTCATTTTCCATCTAACTTTTAATAAAGGCGCCTTAGATGTCTAACTCTCAACACATAAGAGGAACAAATCCCATCTTGACTACATACACACTCTCATATAGTTCATGATGTACCCAATAAAGGCTTTTATAACTGCACGGTTACGAACATCGTTTAACCATATCAAAGTATAACAATACCCATACTTGAGTTCTTCAATATGCATCTCAGGTAGAAAGACATAAAGATATTTACCTGTGATCAAGATTCACTTATGATATCGATCCATGAAGTGACTCTTGATACCGGTCATTTCCAATAGTTGTTCCCAAACAAGTACATATGACTTTGGACGCAACACTTTGCTCTTTCACCTCTTGAAATTAACTAAGCCGATTCATATTAGTCTTAATTAACAGTTGCTCCTGCAAAAGTGACTGACTATGGACAAATTTTGAATAATTACATTATTCAAGGATTGAACAACATGCTAATATAGAACATAATAATATTTAACACAAAAGTTATGTCTCATATTCAAAGGAGATTACATATCATTGCTACATAGTTTTGAATATCCAAATATTAGTCAAGTACATATTTAAATCCAATCACTAGCTAATCGTAGACCGATTTCTTTTGCATAACTCTCAAACTTGCTTTGAGGTAGGGCCTTTATGAATGGATATGTTAGATTATCATCTGTATGAATCTTTTCATTGCGTACATTTCCCAATTCTAATTCCTGACGAATGAAATTGAATTTTCGTTAAACGTGTCTAGTCTTGTTGGTAACTATCGGGTGTCTTGCGATAGCGATGACACCAGTGTTGTCACAAAGCATCTCAATGGCACTTTTGATGCTTGGAATAACACCCACATCACCGATGTATTTCTTCATTCAATCACCTTCGTGAGCCACTTCACATGTAGCTATGTACTCTGATTCTATTGTAGAGAGTGCAACCACTTTTTTCTTTGAACTCTTCCAGGAAATGGCTCCTCCATTAAGTGCGAACACATATACTGACTGTGATCGTTAGTTATCTCGATCAGTGTTGAAACCAGCGTCAGTGTAATATCTTACAGTGAGCTCTTCTTCAACTCCTCCATAGACCAGAAACATATCTTTAGTTCTTCTTAAGTACCTAAGTATGTTCTTAACAGCCACCCAATGCTTTTCGCCAGGATTAGCTTGATATCTAGTAGTTAGACTAATAGCATAAGCTAGATTTGGCCTTGTACTTGTCATAACATACATAATTGAACCCACTGCTGAAGCATACGGTATGCGTTTCATTCTTTTGATCTCATCTTCAGTACTAGGGTTGTCAGCCTTAGAATGAATGGTACTAGGCAGTACGGGAATAATTCCTCGTTTCGAGTTATCCATTGAAAAACGTTTCAAGATTTTGTCAATGTATGTACTCTGGCTCAAACCAATGATTCTTTGGTATCTATCTCTATAGATCCTAATACCGAGTATGTATGCAGCATCCCCTAGATCTTTCAGTTGAAAGGACTTACTATGGTAGGCCTTAGTCTCCTTCAATGTCGGGATATCTTTCCCGATCAGTAATATGTCATCAACATATAGAATAAGAAAAACAACATGGCTCCCACTTGCTTTAATGTATACACATGGTTTATCGGGCCTTTATGAAAAACCAAACTTTTTGATGTTTTCATCAAAACGATGATACCAGGCCCTAGATGCTTGTTTCAATCCATAAATGGACTTCTTCAGTTTACACTCCTTCTTTAGGTTATCCGTTTTGAAAAAACCTTCAGGTTGTACCATATAAACATATTCCTCAAGATATCCGTTGAGGAAAGCGGTTTTGATATCCATTTTCCATATCTCATTATCATAATATGCAACTATGTACATGATAATCCTAATAGATTTAATCTTAGCAACTGGCGAGAAAGTATCTTCATATTCAACACCTTGAATTTGAGTATATTCTTTCGCGACAATTCGTGCTTTGAAAGTTTGTATATTTCTATCCATGTCGATCTTCTTCTTGAAGATCCACTTGCTTCCAATAGCCCTGTTGTTAGGAAGTAAGTCAACCAAGTCCCATACTTGATTGTCAATCATGGATTGGATTTCAGTTCTCATGGCTTCAAGCTATTTGTCAGACTCTGGGTCTGCAGTAGCTACCTTGTATTTGATGGGCTCATATTGATCCATCAAAAATACTTCCTCTTCAAGAATGACAAATCCAAATCTTTCAGGTTCCTGACGAGTTCTATTGGAGCGTCGTACAGTTGGTGTGGTTTCCGACATCTGAACGATAATTTTAGGTTCAACTGTGCTTTGTTGATTATCATTCTCAACTAAAGGTTGTGTCTCTCAAATTTCTTCGAGGTGAATGCGGCTCCCACTTACTTTATGCGATATAAAGGTACTTTCAACAAAAATAGCTTTACAGGCTATGAACACCCGATTCTCATCTTTCCGAAAGAAGTAATAACCCACAGTTTCTTTTGGGTATCCCACAAAGATACACTTATGAGATCTAGGGTCACGCTTGTCAGAAGTTTCTCTTTTAACATATGCTTCACAACCCTATATCGTTAAGAAAGACATTGATGGAACCTTTCCATGCCATAACTCGTAGGAATCTTACTAACCTTTTTAGTTGCGACCATGTTTACAATTCGGGTTGCGGTTTCAAGGGCACAACCCCAAAATGAATGAGGAAGGGAAGTATGACTCCTCATCGATCGCACCATATCAAGTAGAGTAGGATTTCTCCTTTCCGAGACACCATTATGCCGAGGTGTTCCTGGTGGAGTGAGTTGTGACACTATGCCACAATTCTTCAGATGTTCATCAAACTCATAGCTCAGATATTCACCACCACTATCTGATCGTATGACTTTTATCTTTTTACCAAGTTGATTATGTACTTCATTTTGGAAAACCTTGAAGACATCGAATGCTTCATATTTGTGTTTCATGAGATACACATAGCCTACTTGAGAAAGAAGGGGTGGGCACTCTTGTCTTTCAACCCCTCTACTGTAATCATCAATAAATGTAATAAAGCATCTTTCATCGCTTCTCGTCATTGTACTAAAAGGTCCACACACATCAGTATGTATAAGTCCTAGTTGATCCGAAGCTCTTTCACCAACACCGATAAAAGGAGCTTTGGTCATCTTGCCACGTAGACATGATTTACATACATCAAAAGACTTTGAACCTGTTGACTCTAAGATTTCATCCTTTTGGAGCATAGCAATGAGAGTTTTACTTATGTGCCCAAGTCGACAATTCCATAAATAAGTTTTATTTGAGTGTAACTTTGTTTTCTTATTTAAGTTGAACATTAAATTATCCTTTGTGTATGAACCATTCAAATCAATTTTATATATTCCATTTTTGGGACTAGTCTCAAAATAGAACACATTATATTTAAACACATAAATTTTTTCAGAATTAAAGTCAAACTTATAACGAAAACCTTGTTCATGTTGGGTTTTAAGCACTATAACACTCCTATGGTGCACATGCAACCCTAGATGCTTTGGATCGTTGTTTTATCTCATTATACATGCATTGTCAATTTTCCAAAGCATACATCCTAACTAGCATACAATGGAGGCTATACAATACAATAACTCATAGTTAGGTGAATACCTCTTGATGTAGTTATAGTTCTTGGCCTTTGAAAGCTTTAGCACCTCAAGTGTGATGCCTCTAATGTGTCACAAACACCAAATGCAAGAGGAGGCTTGAGAGAATAAGTTAGTTAGAACAAAATCAATATCAAACTCTTATAATGATAGGTGCATCCGATTTTGGCTCTAGGGGATTCCTTTTATTGTGTAACAAAGGCTAGGGTTACATCTTTGCAAACCCTAATGCACCATGCCCTTTCATATTACTTAGGCTCCATGGGTTAAACCTCCATGGACTATCCATGGACTATCACATTGGTTTAGCCTATCCTAATTAAACATGGATCATTGGCCCACACTATAAGAATCATTGATTTACTTAATCAGTCCCCATATATTTAATTAGTCTCTTTTGATCACTAAATTAATTCAAATTAATTCTTGATCAATACTAACTAAATAATATCATTTCTCAATTAATATATTATACTTATAATATATTAATAAATCACAAATAGCCTTATTCTCAAAAGTCCATCCTATCAAATTGCACTGGTGAAGACAACCCAAAAGGACCATGCTACAATCAGTTCAAGTACATCCCAATTATAGTTATGGGCTTAGACACTAAATCCAACAGTCTCCCACTTGGATAAGTCTAATAACTATAACTGGCAATGCAACTTCAGGATCCGATTAGCAATCGTTGCTTTCAAAAGCTGTTGTCGACTCTGACCCAGTCAGTGACGCGTCTTTTAGATAAGGGATCATATATTCCTCTGTTCTCAAGATATCATGCGGACAAAGACATGGAACATAGTCATACTTATTGTCTTGCAGTTTGTTTCCCGATTTCCGATTTGTCTGACATAGAACATAACTGAACACATCATTTTAGTTCTGACCGGGCCCGACATATAAGTAAAAAAAAACTCATTGAGGGACCCAAGTTATCGCTTTTAATCCTCTTAGGATAAAAGGAACAGATAAATTTCGACATTATATGCTTGTACTAACTAATCATTAAATGATGCACAATGATACGTTTTTGTAACATTAAGTTACTGATGCGTTTTCGTATCATCAATGCACAACCAACTCGTAGTCAACAACTCATATATCTTAGTTTGAAGACTATATGATATTATCATCTCACAATCACTCGTGATAAATTCCATGAAGTGATTCAGGTGAGCGTGGGTTTAATCCAATACTCGAATCTTATTCCAGAAGTACTCATGAACACTGCAACAAACTTGTGTTATGTCTAAAACACTTTAGACAATCTACAGACGGATTCATGACGGTCTTGCCTCAATACCTACTTCCAAAGTATGATCGACTGTGGATAGTTTCAATAACCTAGTTATTCGGGAAGTCAAAACATGCAAAGTGAAACAAAAGAAGAATCGAATCCAATATGGTCTCAAAACTTTTGAATATAAATAAAATACCTTTTATTTAATCACCATATTGATTACACATTATTCATTGTATAATGTTTCGATTTATCAACTTAATACTTAAATTAAAACAATAGTTATCCCATGCTCCAAGCATACACACTATGTTTGCCTATGGTCCTTACTTTGTGAAATAGATCAATTGTAAACATTTCCAATGACACTCATTTCACAATTCCAAATCCTTATCGTAAGTGTAAGAGTACCAAGTCCTTCCCACTTACTGTAATCTGTTAGATTCTAAGCTTATATACAGTGATCCTTTTGTAATGACTATGTACACAAGTCACAGGGACTTTGCCAATTACAAAACTCTCCAATGGAGATTTTTACAACACAATTCCATAGATCTGAAGTCTCATATTCAAATCACATTCCTTTGAACATCCTTCTTGCATAAAAGTTTCTAACTTACTCATAGATTCTTGATATCCAACTCCCATTATGGAAACTTTTCCATAATTTCCATATGACTATCCATTCTTAATAGAATCCTATCTATTAAAATTCATATCAATATGGTCCATTCATTACTATACTTCCAACTGTCCTTAAGCAACCAATCTTTGGCGAACTTTGGATTGTTCTTAGCAATTGTTTAATAACTTTAGTCATATCTGGTTCTAGAACTTTTCCCCTCTTAATCCCCTAGGCATTAGGAAAATTAGAACAAGAGAATATTATAGCACATGCAATCGATCCTATATCCGAAGCATATGGGACACGATTCATAATGTCTTACATAAAGACCTGATACTTTACCAGTCTCTTAGACCTGATACTTTACCAGCCTCTTGCTATAACATTTCCATATATAGAATTTCTTTATGTCGAATCTTTTCAACATAAGATTTATATACATCCTTGACTAAATTTGATTAAAATCTCACAATCTAAGCTTTTAGATTTGAAATGAAGTATGAATTACTCTCCCTTAATTATAGCAAAACAACTTTTCAAACTCTGCAACTTTGCAAATTGAAACCTTTGTTTTCTATAATTAACATTGCTAACTTGCAACACTTACCATAATAATTATGCTCCCACTAGTATAATAATTTTTATCTTACTAGCATAACACTTATGCTACCACTAGCTTTGACATGTATCCAGAAATCAGCTGGACTTCTAGAAATCAATAGTTATTGACTTTCTTACCAAAGTTTAGATTTATGATACGAGATGCTTTGATAAGCCTTTATCTAAGCTTCTCAAACTCATACACCTTTCCTTAGATAGCTCACATGTGTGTCTAAACAATTTTAGAACTTACAGCAATAAGTCTCAAAATTTTAGACCTTTTTCCATTTCTCACAATTCGAACTATGAAGAGGGGTGTCGTAATCATAATCGAATTTGAGATTGCAAATATCACAATTGCTAACTCTTTAAAATCTACTTAGTGAAAGCATTTCCTCACAATCATTTTCATGAAGCATAGAGAAACCTTATGACACTTAGAATTTATGGTGTATGTGTTCCTATCCATGTGAATTTGTCATAACCATAATCTCAAGACAAGATTAGTGACAAATCCAAACTCATATGGATTGAACTTGTTCAATCTTAATTTCTTGCCACCTGGCAGCTCAAGGGCCTACCATTGCTTCCATGTTGTTCAGCAGATCACCCTTACTGATCAATGAACTTTCACTAATCAAGGTGCTTTACCCTATTCAAACAATTGAGAACTCATATAACTCACATATATAGTCAACTTAAACTGGAATAGGCACAGAAACAAGAATATGTCAACACGATAGGTTACAAACCTTAAGTCGTGCGCTAGTGATTAACAATGGGTTTACTCTTGATTAGTTCCTGAAAATTTTCAATATCTTTAAGACTCCCACAGACCTATTGACATATAAGATTCTCTTTGTCAAGGACCATTCCTTGACAACCAAATATTCAAGAGTTAGTTCGGTTTCTTATCAAGACAAACACTTCTGACAATCGGTCTTAGTTGATCTTTGTTTTATCCAAAACATCACAACTTACCAATTTCAAATGTACATGAGTAGAAAACATTTTACTCTACATTTGATAAGTGTTATAAACCTTTCTGAAGATTATGTCACTCAAGGCACAATCTCGGAGTATGACTCTAAGACTTGATTTTTGAATGAAGTATGACTCATCTTCTTGATTCAATCATTTCAACAAATCACGATTCCTCTTCTTAACCATAGAAATGCACTAAGATGTCCTTAGAGGATCAATTGTGATATGGTTTTCATAATCATTAAGATGATCATAAAACACGATACTCAATTACTCTCCCTTCTTTTCAGATTGGAGAAACTTTTATCTTTCTATCTAATTCGATTCGTATTATTCGATCTGCTATACATTGAAACTTTTCCAATAATTCAGAATTATACTTAATCTTGTAAGTATAACCATATTTACTAACTTTAGTAAATCATGACGAATAGCCTTATCGTTCTTTGTGGTGGACCTGACCAGTGCACAACCAAGTGTACCCGATCCCCTAGTCCGTTACTTGACTCACAAATACATGTGAACAATGAATTAGTCTTAATTTCCCAAAGAAGAAGGTTCTCATTCATCATATAATACAAGTTCCATGATTCCAAGTTTCTATTCAATTGAAACTTGGGTGATGAGAATCTTTCCTTATTTGGTAAATTTAGACACTACCACAAACGAAAGAATCAAATCCATATTGCTAATATATATATATATATATATATATATATATATATATATATATATATATATATATATAAACATCAATTTTCACAAATGCCATTGCAAGGAAATATAAAACAACATAAATTTCAAAATTTTCTTTCTTTATAATATGCGGAAAACTTTTCCTTACAAATGAAAACTATGTTACTACATATTTCTAAGAAATCTATCATAACTCTTAAATAGCAGCTCAAAAAAAATCTGATCATCGAACCATGCGATCGAAATTCATCTCTTCGCAATCAGACTCAACATACTCTTCCTTTAAGTTTCCTTTGATCCTACAAAACATCAAAATGTAAATACATTACATCATGTATTAAGGATCTCCAAATAGGAACTTAATGGAGTTAGATAGTGAACTTACCTGAAATAGAGTCAAACTTTTTGACTTTACCATCTTTTAGATTTTTCAGGTAGTCATGGCAACTTTGCAACCAATGCCCCCTCTATTGGCAATAGAAACAAACAGACTCTTTTGGAATGGTACACGTGACAATCTCAAACTTAGCCTTTCCCTTTCCCTTGGAAAGAGAAATATTTTCTGGACTTCCAATGTTTCCATTGTCAATGTCCATGGAAGTTCAGGAAGTAGATCTTCCAATCAAATTTCCATTACCAGTGCGCCAAATCATTGCTGATTCAGCAGCAATTAGCAAATAGGTAAGATCGATAAGGGACATGTCGCGGTCTTTCATATAGTAATCTTTAATGAACTCACCATATGAATTAGGAAGTGAGTGAAGAACCAAGTCAATAGCCAACTTCCTTGACACAACGACTCCTAGCATTCCCAGCCTATCAATGTGTGACTTCATCTCCAAGACATGTGCACACACAGACCTTCCATCTTGGTGTTTGCTTGCGAATAGGGCTTGAGTGACCTTGAACGATTCAAGTCTTTGAATTTGTGGGTTAGGGAGAATTATTGGAGGAGGTAGAGGAAGTGAAGTATGATATTGTGGAATATCATCTTCATGTGGAAAGATTTTTCCATTGGATCGGAAAGACAATAGTTGTTTGAACTAGACATCTACAATGGGAGAAATTCAAATTAGTTGATTTATGTCCTTAATATAACACCCAAAATGAAATATTAAGGCTAGGACCCAACACAATATTCTACAATTCGGAAGAGGGATACCGTAATCCAATTGTAAAATATTTGAAGGTAGGTAAATGAAGATTTACCAATTTCCACCATGAAAAACGAAAAATGAATTTTAGGTTTTAAATGAATTGAACTTCCTAGATCTTTTGAGATTCATTGAACTTTTCAATGGCATGTTTAAATCTCGATTGTTCCCTTCAAGTTTGTGACTGGGATGCCAATGATCACAAACAAGGTGTGAATAACCATGCAAATGTGCTTGGTACTCTTAATGCTACAAATCACCTAATCAATGTGCCGGTTAACTACACACGCTCCATTGATCTATGATTAACATCAAGCTACCCTTTGCCACACTTGCTAGTCCTAGATTAGTGTGTCGGTTAACCACACACGCTCCACTAACAACTTAGCAAGTTGCAAGGTGCAATTTCATGGGATAGCACCATTTTCACATTTTTCCTAACGTAACTAAGATTGGGAATATAATAAAAGTTAGTTACTTTATAATTATCATTATACTTTTAACGAGAATTAATGTCCTATCCTACCCGTTCGGCTAACGACCCTCCACCAATCAAGGAAGCGGTGGGTGAGAGTGGACACCCATTAAACTGCCATTTTATAGGTTGTAACCTTATGCCCCCTTATAGACCGGCTTCGTGAATGAGGCCTACTAACGGTAAGACTAACTTGTCTTATATATATATATATATATATATATATATATATATATATATATATATATATATATATATATATATATATATATATATATACATATATATAAACTTTTAATATTATAATAGTATAAGTGTCTATTTTACAAATTTAAAATACTTGGTGGTTTAATCTATTAATAAATTAAACTTTTAATTTAATTAATCGTAAACCATGTTATTATGGATTTATTAAACTTCTCTTTTAATTAAACACTTTAATTAATTTAATAAAGTCCATAAGGTGTAATTGAACTATTCAAAGCATCTAGGTTATTAAAAATTCAAAATTAAAACTATTTAATTAATTTTTAAGTTATAAACCCAAGAGAGCATCTTTTGAAACCTTTCAATTACTTGATGTTTTAGAATTCAATATTACATAATTTGAGACTTTTCAAATACCAAAACTTGAGGGCAAGTTTTGTAACTCTTGGAACACCTTTGAGTTCCAAATTTGATGACACATTTTTGTAACTCCTTAAAACCTTTCAGTTCCAAAACTTTGATGGCAAATTTGTAACTCTCCAAGACTCTTGAACTCCATAACTTATGAGTTAATGTTATTTTAATGGATTAACCTTTTCATGTTCCATAAGTTGAGGACAAGTAATGGAACTCATTAAAAAACATTTAGATCAATTCCATCAAATAAAATTATCATATGATTCATGATTGATCTAGCCTAACTCATAGGAAGGCAATTCATATCAAATAATACAAATAATATCTTATTATCTTAAAATTTGACAATTGTCCTTTAATTGGATAAGGATCATCATTACCAAATCATAAAATACATTTTTTATGATTACAAAACAGTTTGTGGTAATGATTCTTAACCAATTCTGGCTAAGAACTCGAATTTCTGCAACCAAAGCCATCAACTCGACGAGTGCATGATTCTGACTCGTCGAGTTGCCCTTTTATTGAGTGGACTCGTCGAATCAGCCAGTGGACTCGGCGAGTTCATCAGTCAGAGGCCAGAAAATTGATTTTTTCAACATCGAAAATTAACAAGCATCAAATATAACAGAAAACAATCCTAGGCTCTAATACCACTGTTGGGTTTTAAGCACTATAGCACTCCTATGGTGCACATGCAACCCTAGATGCTTTCGATCTATGTTTTCTCTAATTATACATGCATTTTCAATTTTTGAAAGCATACATCCTAACTAGCATACAATGAAGGCTATACAATACAAAAACTCATAGTTAGATAATACATCTTAATGTAGTTATAGTTCTTGGCCTCTGAAAGCTTTATCACCTCAAGTGTGATGCCTTTAATGTGTCACAAACACCAAATGCAAGAGGAGGCTTGAGAGAATAAGTTAGTTAGCACAAAATCAATATCAAACTCTTAGAATGATAGGTGCAACCGATTTTGGCCCTCGGGGATTCCTTTTATAGTGTAACAAATGCTAGGGTTACATCTTTGCAAACCCTAATGCACCATGACCTTTCATATTACTTAGGCTCCATGGGTTAAACCTCCACGGACTATCCATGGACTATCACATTGGTTTAGCCCATCCTAATTAACCATGCATCATTTGCCCATACTATAAGAATCATTGATTTACTTAATCAGTCCCCGTATATTTAATTAGTCTGTTTTGATCACTAAATTAATTCCAAATTAGTTCTTGATCAATACTAATTAAATAATATGATTTCTCAATTAATATATTATACTTATAATATATTAATAAATCACAAATAGCCTTATTCTCAAAAGTCCATCCTATCAAATTGCACTGGTGAAGGCAACCTAAAAGGACCATGCTACAATCGAGTCAAGTACATCCCAGTTATAGTTATGGGCTTAGACACCAAATCCAACAGTTCTTGCAAGCGAGAAGTAGAGATAATATTCTTAGTTATACTAGGTACATAACAACAGTTGTTCAAAATAAGATTAAGGCCATTTGGAAGCAAAAGATGATATTGTCCTATGGATTTCACAGCTACGCGATTGCCATTGCCAACATGAAGTTCCAAATCGCCATCTCCTAGTTCTCTAACATTCCTTAGTCCTACAAATCATTGCAGATGTTAGTACCACTTCCAGTATTGAATACCCAAGAACTAGTACGGAATGCATGTAATTCAATCACATATATACCTGAGGTGCCAACCTGGTTGGCTTTGATCTTCTAAAGTTCCTCTAGGTATTTGGGACAGTTGCGCTTCCAGTGTCCCTTTTCATTGCAGTGAAAACAATCAGCGTCAGCAACAGGTTTGAGTTTAAGAGTTGGGTTAGTGGAAGGAGGCTTCCCTTTACCCTTTCCCTTGCCCTTGACTTTCGTGGCAGCTTTGCCTTTCCCCTTACCGGTGTTATTACCAGTTTTCTTCTTGGAGATTTGACCCTCACGGACCATCAACACTTGATTGTTCCTAGATTTCTTGATATTTGCCTCAGCATTTTGGAGCATGTTATGAAGCTCATTAATGCTCTTCTCCAAGTCATTCATTGTGAAGTTCATCACAAATTAGTTGAATGATTTAGATAATGAGGCTAGGATCACATCGGTCGCTAGCTCATCCCTAAATGGGAATTCGAGGCGGGAAAGTTGCTCAACATAAGCTTTCATTTTGAGTACATGTGCACTTACAGAAGATCCCTCGCCCATATTGCAACCAATGAAAGAATTCAAGGTCTCAAACCTATCTTGCTTAGCCTGAATTTGAAACATCACTCTCAGTTGTTCAATCATTTCAAATGCTTCATGAAACTTAAAAGTTTTTTGAAGTCCAGGAGTCATAGTTGCAAGCATGATGCAAGCTACTTCGGTCGAATCATTAACATGTTTCGCCCGAGCATCTTTCGATGCTTTGGGAGCATTAGCTGGGAGCTCTTCTGGGATGGGTTCATCAAGGACATAGTCCTTTTTCTCAAGTTTGAGGACAATTCTCAGTTGTCTGAACCAATCAAGAAAGTTGGGTCCAGTTAGTTTTGCTTTTTCGAGGATGCATCGGATGGTGAGTGATGGGGTGGTTACAGTTGGGGTAGTCATCTACAAAATAATAAGATTCATTTTAATATCATCGATATGAATTATTTTCAAAAATAATTACCCTTCAAATTAAAATTTGAAAAGCTAAGATCCACATCACCTAAAATAACTTGAGGAGGCGACCCACTACTCAAGTGACTTTGTTGATCGGTAGGTTACGATAACCAATTACAGCTCTTATGTAATTCTCAGATTTATGGGATCATAAAAACATTACTTTGTTTTTATATGGCATGTTCATCCCATCTATGCCTCATAACTCTTATGCTTGGGTGACCTTTATCACATAAGAAATTGATCAAATCATCCATTTAAAAAACATGTGAGTTTTATTTTACAAATGGTTAGGTCACCTTTATCCCATAAACAAATAGAAAAACACCTTGACTATTTTTGACAACTAAAATGAATAAGGTGACCCAAAAATCCATATGAGCTGCACAAAAATCCCAAGTGATTTTTAAATGGATAGATTTGAAGTATTGTAAATAAGGGCTTTTATCAATGTTTTATTCTTCTTGCATTTTAAAACATTTTGTATCATGAATATTTCATGCATAAAATATTCTATGGTACATTTAAAGTGTTCCAAAAATCATAAACTTGAATTCATTTCATATAAAATTTTACCGGTTAAAATTTATATTCAATTTTAATTTGACGTTATACGGATTAGAACCGGTTTCTAACTTTGTTAATAAAACAACCTTTTATTATTAAGTTATGGAGTTTGGATTAAGTTTAAAAAATATAATTTAAACTTTTATATCTTTAAAAGTTTGGCTACTTTAGAGTTTTTTAAAAATTATTCAAAAACTCTTTTTAACAAAAAACTCAATTTTAACATCTTACGTTGAAACTTTTATATAAAACTCTAAACCCGAAGTTTGATGTTATTTTTCGTGAAAATGTTTTAGCATGGAAAACATATTTTCATACACACAACATTTTATAACAACAAAAAATAAACATCACAAGCATGCATCTAAAATATATAAACAAAGCCATTTTCTAGTAATATTTATTGTGAGTCATCACAACAAATATTAAGTCATTTCTTAAAGGACTTATTAGGACACTTCAAGGTCATCAAAAGGCTCTACGTCTTCATAAGAACTTCATGCTCCATTTGTTACAGTTTATAAAATTAAAATACAACTAGTCTAAAACTAATTTATTACATATAAAATGAACAAATGAAATACTACATATTTATCTATTACATCATCATATGAATAAATAAATACCAACCACAAATGTCCTAATGACTTGTTTATACATAACAAACATATCAAACAAAACAGCTCTTTGCTTTTTCTAAGGCAACTTTTATATAACCAAAATGAATAAAAAATGGTTATATAAAAAATAAACACTTTTAACAACAAGTCGCCAAAGAAAACAAATATGGACATTTCTTTAGCCAAAAATAAATTCATGCTTGTTTTCCAAAAAACCAAAGATTATTATAACATAAAAATCATTCTAACATTTAAAACATGACTCTGATACCACTGAAGGGTTTTTGTTGCATAAAAAGATAGTTTTTCCGAAAAATCGGCGACGAAAGCTTTTAAATTTTTTTATAAATTTCAAGTGAAGCAACAAAACAAACCATCAAGGATCATTTCAAAGAGGTTAGAATTATGTTACAACAACCATAGGGTGATTATAAAATACAACCTTTGTAGCCTTTGGACCCTCTTGGATTTGGGGTGTTGAAGTAGATGGCAAGAACAAGGAGCTTGATCTTCTCTACAAGTAATCCCCCAACAAGAATAAGGTACCAAAATTGCTAGATTTCTTCTTGTATAATATTTTTGTCTTTAAGCCTTAACCACTTGACTAATAAGTGTAAAAGGAATACATAAAAGATGAACTCTAAAAACCCAAGAACTAACTTCAAGTAAGAGAGAGGGAGAAGGCAAGAGAACCTACGGTTCTATGCACGAAAGAGTGAATGATTTTTTTCTTCAAGTCATTTAGTGATAAAACAACTAGCCTTATCTAATATGATCATGTTGTGTATTACATGCAAGGTAATGAACAAACATGGGACATAATCTAAGCATGGAGGACAAGAATGTTGGAGGTTGACTTTCAACCTCCTAGCCTTGATAACGTACGGTTTTAAGGACTAAAATGTTCCATTGGAATTTCTAGTTTGTTGTTTAGTCACTTAATTAACTAGCTAGTTTGTCAATCTTTGGTGAAAGTGTCCAAAACTTTGTACATGACTTATATATCATACCATATGATATATATATATATATATATATATATATATATATATATATATATATATATAAGCTAGTTAGTCTTTCATTTATTATTATTTTCATAAAACAATAAATTCTATCTAATTAAATACAAGAGTTGAATTTTTTTATTAATTATCAAATACTTAATAAATATTCAATAAGTAACAACTTGATTAAGGTGTGACCCTATAGGATCATATGTTATTACCAATGTCACTCAATAATGATTCTTGGGCATATAGATCCAATAGAACGCAAGTATAGGTCCTTGGATCTCGGGTTATGAGTTAAGTATCGAGTTGGTCCTTGGTGCGAAATCGCGTTTGGAATCACGGGTGTTTATGTGCAAGGTCTTCATTTAAGTAGGGTATGAATTAAGGAATATGTATGCAAAAAATGTTTCAGGGTAAAAGGATGGTTTCAGTTTTGATGGAAGGTTAGGTTCTTATGATTGTATTTTGGTTGGTTCTACCTGTGTGGGGCTCGAAATTTTCAACAACGGTATGTTGGTTCAGCAGATAAAGGAAGCAATGTCTTGTTAAGCACTAGAAGGTATATCTCCCAGTTTGTCTTGCATTGTTATTTATATCCACGGGATTTTTTAGCATCGGGATGAGCATTCCCTTGAAGGAATATTTGTCCCTTTAGTCAAGTGAAAGGTTGTCGGTGTGGTCTGTGAATCTGTTTTCTAGAGGGAACTTTCGGTTATCAGAAGTTGAGTAGTCGGATGAGGGATAATTAGAATGTAATTAGCAACAATACAGTATGGGCGGTCTGTCAGGAAGTTAGACCAATTCGAGACTTCAGATTTCGAAACATTGCCGACCGATGTCGATCCAAGTTGGAGTTCAGGTCGGTGTTTTGGTATTACTAAAGGTCTCACCTTGGAAAGGTGTGATACACTGCAGGAAGAAGGGAAAGTTGGGTCCCCGGTATTTTGGGCCTTTTCGGGTGATTTCCAGGGTTGGTAAGGTTGCTTACAAATTGGATCTTCCTGAGGAGATCATTTAGATTCACATCACTTTCCATATTTCATAGCTACGAAAGTGTGTATTGGATGAGGATGCAGTGGTTTCCTTATGTGATATTCAGGTCGGCGAGCGCCTGAACTATGGCTAGGAGCAGGAGGCTATCCTGGAAAGGAATGTGAATGTTTTGCATAACAAGGAAGTACCCTTGGTAAAGGTACAATGGCAGCACCAGAGAGGCTCCGAGTTGACCTGGGAGCCGAAGGCTGAGATGCGGGAGCATTATCTAGATTTGTTCACCGCAGCAGACTTTGAGAACGAAGTCTAGTTCAAGTGGGGGAGAACTGTAACATCCCGATGTTCAGGTATTTCTAAATTTATCCCTTTAAGATTATTATATGACATTTTGGTCCCTAAGTCCAAGAGAATGCGCCTTGACGCCCTAGTGGCATTTTTGTAATTTGGGTAGGAGAGGTACGTTAAGCGTACATGTGTGTACGCTGAGTGTACAAGGGCGCATCCTAGTATGTTGGGCATACATTCATGTATGCGGGGCGTACTAAAGAAAGATGGAAACCCAAATTTTTAGGGTTTGGTTGATATTTAAGCGTTCTTATGGCCTCATTTCACATCACCTTATCAGCCTCCATCCTCCCTTTCGTGAGTGTAGCCCTAGAAGCATCTTGTGAGGACATTTCAATCATTAAAAATTGTGTTTGTGTGATTTGAAGAGGAAGGAAGAAGATCAAGCTCAACTTGGAGAAAGATGCACCTTAGATCTGGGATTTATCTTTCATCGGCAACCCTTTCAAGGTATAAAGCTCGCACCTTTGTCTTTAGGGTGTGTTTTAGTCTCGGATCTGAAATATAGGCTTGAGTGCTTAAGCCATTAAGCACTTATTGAAGATTTGGGGTTGCGAGGTTACGCCCCACGTACTCGGTCAACCACCTCGATAGTAGTCAATGCAAGGCTTCACTTACGCTAAACTTACCTCCGGGGTACGCCCCACATACTTGCATGGGTCAGCTTTGTGAGTGGCTCGGTTAAGTTGACTTGGTCGGGTTGACTCATTTGTCTTAGTAGGTTTTGATGGGTTTTGAGCATTCTAACACTCCTATGGTGTACATGCAACCCTAGAAACCTTGGATCTATGTTTTCTCTATTATACATGCAAATATGATTTTTCCAAGGTTCTCATCCTAACTAGCATACCATGGGGTACTTGTAATATAAAACTTAGTAGGATAACATACCTTTTTCTTGTGGTTGATTCCTTGGAGCTTCAAGAGCCTAGCACCAATAATGTGGATGCCTCAAGTGGAATCACAAATCACCAAAACAACTTGGAAAACTTGAGAGAATAGTAAGCACACTAGATATCGGCCCACTCTTGTTCAATCACACACTAGTGCCATTTCATGTGCCAAAGACCTCTTTATATAGTATGGTGGATTAGGGTTACATTCATGTAAACCCTAATACCCATGACCTTTCATTTCCATAGGATCTTTGGGTTAAAAACTTCATGGACTATCCATGCAAGCTTAGCCGATCCTAAATGAACATTGGCCCATTCTAAATATATATGTCTATATTTAGTTAGTCTCTTTTGATCACTAAATTAATTCCAAATTAATTCTTGATCAATACTAATTAAATAATATGATATCAATATATTATAACTTATAATATATTAATAAATCATTAATATACTATTCTCAAAAGATTATCCATACAAATTGTTTCGGTGAAATGCAACCCAAATGGACCATGCAGGGTCGGGTCGAGTACATATCAATAATAGTTATGGGCTTAGAGATCTAATCCAATAGTCTCCCACTTGGATAAGTCTAAAACTATTATTCAAGTATGACTCCAAGATCCCGACTAGCAATCGTAGCTCTTAAAGCCGCTGCCGAACTCTGACCTAGTCAAATGACATGTCCATTAGATAAGGGATCATATATTCCTCCATTCTAGATATCATATGGACTGATACATGGATTATAATCATTCTCTCTGTCCATTTGTTGTTTCCCGATTTCCGATTTATGATGACTGACTAATTGACCAAATCAAATCAGTCTAGGCTTGGCCAAGCACTTAGGCGTGTCATCACTCAATCATCGAGGGGCCTACAGATATCGCTTTTATCCCTCCGAGGGTAAAAGGAATGGATAAACTTCGACCCAAATTTTTGCTTGTATTTACTCATCAAATTACACACAACGATAAGTTTTATAACAACAAAGTTACTGGTTGCGTTTACATATATCAATGTGCAACCGACGCGCAACTACAACTCAAACGTCTCCGTTTGAAGAATATAAGATATTATCGTCTCATGATCACTCGTGATAAAATCCATGAAGTGATTCAAATGAGCGTGGGTTTAATCCAGTACTCGAATCTCATTCCAGGAGCACTCATGAATGTTGCAGCAACTTTTGCTATGTCTAAACACTATAGACATCTACAAGCCCAATTCATGACAGTCTTGATTCATACCTACTTCCAAAGTATGATTGACTGTGGAGAGTTTGAATCACCTAGTTATTCGGGAAGTCAAAACATGCAAAGTGAAACACAAGAACAATCGAATCCAATATCGTCTCAGAACTTATGAATATAAATAAAACACCTTTTATTTAATCACCATGTTGATTACACATTATTATTTGCATAACGTTTCAAATAATCAACTTAATACTTGAACTAAAACAATAGTCATGCCATGCTCCAAGTATGCACACTATGTTTGTCCAAACAATAGTTATGCCATACTCCAAGTATGCACACTATGTTTGTCTATGATCCTTACTTTGTGAAATAGACCAATTGAACATGATTCCAATGATGCTCAGTTCAAAATCCCAAATCCTTACCACAAATGTAAGAATACAAGATTCTTTTCCATTTACTGAAATCTGTTAGATTCTAAACTTATATGCATTGATTCTCTTGTAATGACTATGCACAAAAGTCACAAAGACTTGGCAACAGACATTTACAAAGTATTCCAATGGAGAGAAATTCCATGGAAACAAAGTCTCAAATTCAAAGTACATTCCTTTGAACATCCTTCTTGCATTAAGTTTTCTAATCTTACACAGATTTAATGAATACCTTCCACCTATGGAAACATTTCCACATTCCCATTTTAACTATCACTTCTGAACAAGAGTTGCCTCCTTCCAGAATATGTCAATACGGTCCTTCCAAAATTAACACTTATACTTCCAATTGTCCTCGATAATTGCTTAATCATTTTAGTCATATCCAGTTCAAGTACTTTTCCCCCCTTAATGCCCTAGGCATTTGGAAAAATTTAGAAAAGATGAATATTACAGCACATGTAATCAATCCCATGTCTGAAGCATATGGGACACGATTCATGATGTCTCACATAAAGACATGATACTAGACCAGTATTTTGCTATAAAATTTCTGTTTCTATTTGCCATGTTCTCATAATCGAATTTTAGAACGCAAATAATGTAATTATGACTATATTTGATTAAAAACTCACAATCTAAGCTTTTATAATTGGATCACAATCTAAGCTTTCTCCATCTCTAGGAAGATTGTGTCCAGGATCTGGTAATCTAAAGCCTTGCTTCTTCTGGTCGGCTCGTATTAGCCTGTGCTTTATTACAGGTAGTCATTCCCCCGTTCCTTTAGTTAGAATTGGAATGAAGTATAAATTCATCTCCTTTAATTATAGCAAAACAACTTTTTCGACCCCTACAACTTCACGAATTGAAACCTTTTGTTTTCTATAATTAACATTGCTAACTTGCAATATTTACCATAATTAATTATGCTCCCACTAGCATAATAATTATTATCTTACCAGCATAACACTTATGCTCCCACTAGCTTTGACATGTATTCAGAAATCAGCTGGACTTCTAGAAATCAATACTTTATTGACTTTCTTACCAAAGTTCAGATTTCTGATACGAGATGCTTTGATAAGACTTTATCAAAATCATACACCTTTTATTAGATAGCTCACATGTGTTTCTAAACAATTTTAGAACTATGAAAAGGGATGTCGTAATCATAGTCTCAATTATTTAGATCTTTTCCATTTCTCACAAGTCCATGTTAGTGTGTTAGTTAACCAAACAAGCTCCACTAATGACTTTGAGAATGCAAATATCACAATTGCTATCTACTTAAAATCTTCTTAGTGAAAGCGTTTCCTGACCATCATTTTCATGAATCGAAGAGAAACCTTATGACACTTAGATTTTATGGTGTATGTGTTCCTATCCAGGTGAATTTGTCAAACACATAATCACAAGACAAGGTTAGTGACAAATTCAAACTCATATGGACTGAACTTGTTCAATCTTAATTTCTTGTCACCTGGCAGCACAAGGGCCTACCATTGCTCCCAAGTTGTTATGCACACAATTGAGAACTCATAGAACTCACATACATATTCAATTTTACTGGAATAGGCACAGAAACAAGAATTATGTTAGCACGATAGGTTACAAACCTCAAGTCGTGTGCTAGTGATAAACTACAAGTTTTATTCTTGATTAGTTCTTGAAACTCTTTTAGGATCTTGAAGACTCCCACTGACCTCTTGACATATAAGTTTCTCTTTGTCAAATACCATTACTTGACAACAAATATTCAAGAGTTAGCGCAGATTCTTATCAAGACAAATACTTCACACAATTGGCCTTAGTTGGGCTTTGTTTTATTCAAAAAATTACAACATCCCAATTTCAAATGTACAAGGGTAGAAAACTTTTATTCTACATTTGATAAGTGTCTTAAACCTTTCTTAAGATCATGTGACTCAGAGTTACAATCTTGCAGTATGACTCTAAGACTTGTTTTGGAACGAAGTATGACTCATTTTCTTAATTTAACCACTTCAACAATTCATGACTCCTCTTCTTAGCCATAAAAATGCACTAAGGTGTCCTTAGAGGATTAATTGTGATATGGTTTCACAATCATTAAGATGATCATAAAACATGATACTAAAGTACTCTCCCATCCTTTCAGATATGAGAAACTTTTATCTTTCTGCCTACTTTGATTCTTCTCATTCGTTCCGCCATACATTGAAACCTTTCCAATGTTTCAGAATTATACTTAAACCTGTAAGTATAACCATATTTACCAAACTTTAGTAAATCATGACGAATAGTCTTATCGATTTTATGGTGGACTTGACCAGTGCACAAGAATGTGTACTCGATCCTTTAGTCCTTCACTTGACTCACATATACATGTGAACAGGGAATTAGTCTTAATTTTCCAAAGATTAAAATTCTCATTCATCATACAATACAACTTGCATGATTCCAAGTTTCTGTCCAGTTGAAACTTGAGTGATGAGAATCTTTCCTTATTTGGTAAATTTAGACACTACTACAAATGAAAGAATCAAATTCATATTTCCAATATTGCTAGAAACATACAAACATCAATTTTTTGATAAATGCCATTGCAAGGAGATATAAAACAAAACAAAAATTTATTTATGAAATGCGGAAAAAAAAAACTTTTCCTTACAATGCAATTACAAGTGAAAAACCTATGCTATTACATATTTCCTAGCAATCTATCATAACTCTAAACAACAGCTCAAAAATCCGATCTTCGAACCATGCGATTGAAATCCATCTTCACGATCAGATTCATCATACTTCTTCCTTTAAGCTTCATTCCCTTTGCATGATCCTGCCAAACATCAAAATGTAACCTAGTCACATCATGTATTGTCACACCCCGCTAAAGCAGAAACACGAGGCGTGGCAGTATAAAGGGTTTCATAGCAAAAGTTAAAAGACAACACCAACCATAGTATTAAAAATCATTACAATTTTACAATGGGTTTGAACAACTTTTAAAAGAAATTACAATGTAAATTGAAATACAACACATGCGAATGCTCCTAAAAGTGAAGTTTCCCTAAGTGCCACTTAGTCGATGATTCTGAAAAAGCATGTAAAACGAGCGTCAACTATAAAAATAGTTGGTGAGTACTCACAGATAAACAAAATAATATTGGTTCCATGAATTGAAATCAAAGTTTTGATAAAAGTTTCCAATAATAAAAGTATATTGTTAAAATGAGTAAATAAGTTTGTAAAAACAAAGTTCTTTGTCATCATGAGAGATAAAGTATGTTGCCCAAATAAGATGCAACATTCATATTCTCATGGAAGATAAAGTTCGTTACTCAAACGAGTAAACAAGTTTCATTGCTAAAATGAGCAATCAATTTCGTTGCTACAAGGAGCAAACAATTTCATTGCTAAAACATGTATATAAGTTTTCAGTAATAAAAGTTCGATGTTGTAATGAGAAACAAAGTTCATTGCTATAATTAATAACAAGTTTATTGCTATAACGAGAAACGAGTTTGTATGTGTATGAGCAAACAATGAGTCTCAACCAAACCTATGACTGAAGCCCTATCAAGATCTATGCTTATCGTTCCGTAGATGAGTATGATATCATGCACTCCAGCAATAGGGCGAGTGAGGAGTTGTCAATTCCTAATAGCGTTATCCATAATGACCATTGGCTCAAAGAGTTAATGGTTAGAGATAAGGGAAGGGCCTTAGTACGATAAGTTCTCATGTTCCGTGTTGCATAGACATACATAGAGAGACATAGCAATAAAATAGCAATCATGTTTGATACAAATCAATTTAAATACAACATTCAAATAATAGTTTTTCGGGACATGCTTTTCCACCCCAAAACATAAAAACCAAAAATAGGGGAGTGGTGAATACTCACAATGCATTTAGATGATGCAAATGGTGCCTTGAACTACGTTCCACGTGTACCACTACCGATTCCTACAATAATGGTATTCGCTACTGAGTCTCTAATCGAAATCTAACACTAGCATACTTACTACTACAATAGAATTATGTCAATAATGTGTCAAAATTTAATATTGATAAGTTACAAACATTTTTCTGTGGAAATTAAGTTTCAAAGAATCAATTGTTATATAACAATTTAAGTGGAAAATTTCCATTATTGAAATGTTAATATTTAACATTTTAGAGGTGTTCCAATGATTAAATATTCAAAACTAAATCAATTTAGTTCTAAACTTTCCCAAACTTTGCATTTAAGTTTTAATTGAAGTCAAAGACCTTAAGATAAATTTTCTTGAATTTTTTATTTGTCTGACTATTTTTCACGATTTTAGTTTCTTGAATAACCATAAAATCATGAAAAATACTAAACAGTTAATAAAAATTACCAAACTTCACATTTTGGTTCTAAATATACTAAAGACTTCTAGATAAATTTTCATGGATTATGAATATGTATAACCATTTTTCACATATTTAATTCTCTAAATAGATATAAATTCATGAAAAATAGAAATCAGTTATGAAAATACCCCAAACTTTTTATAACAATGTCATTACACATACTTAAGCTGAGAAAAATATAAAAAGGGGTTTCTAAACTGTTTAACCCAATTTTATGATTTTTATGCATTTATTCTAATAAAAATGGGGATAAATAGAAAACTGTTTCCAAAATTACCCAAACTTTTTGTGATATTGTTATTAAACATTCTTAAGTTGGGAAAAATATAAAAATTGATTTCTAAACTGTTTAACCCAATTTTATGATTTTTGAGCATTTATTCTAATAAAAATTGAAATAAATAGAAAACAGTTTCCAAAAATGCCCAAAATTTTTGTAACACTTTTATTATACATGTAGAAGCTGTGAAAAAAATAAAAGATATTTTTCAATTAGTCTTTCTATTTTTCTTTGTTTTATCCTCTTAAATAATCATTAATTGGAGAATAATTATTAAACAGTTAAAGTAAATTACCAAAAATTTTGTAAAGTTCATGAACAGTGTAAATAATCTGGGAAAAATCCCAAATGTGGTTTTTATCTACTGGAATCCGATTTTGTGTATTTAAGTGTATTTAATCTTAGAAGATAGAAGAAAAATAGTATACAGAAGGGAAAAGTCATCAAAATTTTTATGTTGCCTCCTAATGTACTACAAGGTGTTCTGGTAAATATTTATGAATTTTGGATAAGCAGAACTATTTTTCCTGTTTTTAGTCCATAATATACACAAAAATCGGGGAAAAATAGGAATACATTATGAAAAATTCTGATATTATTTTTCTAAGTCTTCCACAGAGAGTATAAGCTGCGAAAATTATTATATAACCTTTTCAAATTATCTAAAGCGGTTTTATGATTTATTGGGGCTAAACAAAAAGAAAATTCAAAACCATATTAAACAGTAACAAAAATCGATGAAACTTAATGAGGGATCATTATTTAGCATAGGGGTCGTCCACGAATTTAACTAGGATTTATAGACCCCAGAAAGTATTTTATATGATTTATTGCCCTATTTTCTTGCATTAATTATAATAATTCTATAAAAATGAGTTATTTTCTGGAAATTTACAGATCATCTTATTTTGTTTATGGGAATCTAGGAAAAATCGGATTTGGTCAGCAAAGGAGTTTTAGATATTTATTTGGAAATAAATCCTTCATGAACATATTTGAAAGCTTTTAACAACATACTTTGATGATCTAGCATATTAGCTTGAAGATCATCACATGCATGTTGGTTTGAAGATCATTCATGAGTTTGAAATGTTCAAAAATCGTTTTTGATAGAAAACATAGGGTGCATGTGGTGTTTTTCCACCAAAACATATAGAAAAGTGCATTTCCATGGTTTTGACTTAGGTTTAGGTCATGGATCTTCACCATTTTGTAACATGCAAGATGTTTTTGGTGAAAATCTACCACCATCATCATCAAAACTGAAGTGAATGTATATTCACACAAAATTTCTAAGAGAAAGGTGTAGAAGAAGAAGGAAATGCAAGAAAAACCTTGAAAACATGGAGGAAAATGAAAGGAAATCGTGTTCTACCTTAATAAACACCACTAGATGATGAAGATTTTGAGTTTGAGGTGTGTTCTTGGACTTATTCTCTGGAAAATTTCGTGGGTATAGAGAAATGAAGAGAGAAATGGAGTGGTGGTGATGAAGAGTGTGAGAGAGAATGAGGGGTAGAGTGAGAGAGAAGATGGAGTGTGAGGGTGAAGTGAATGATTAAAAATTTTGGGAAGAGGGTGCCTAGGAAAGAGGGGGGACGAATTTTGATGAGGAGAGAGGTTCCCTCACTCTTCCATTTTTATAAAATTCTAATTATTTTATAAAAACACCAAATTTTTATAAAATATGCACCTTAATATAGTTTTTACTCATAAAATATTGATTTTTGACTTATAAATTTAGGGTAAATGTTAATGACTTAAATTTTTATTTCCTTGATTATATTTCCTTGAACTTAATTATTTTAAGATAATATTATAAGTTTCATAACTAATTTTATAAAATTCTTGATGTTAAACTTTATAAAATTTAGGTTTTAGGGCTTTTAGGGTTTTGGAGTTTAATAAACTTTGAATATCAAAATAAATTGAATATTTGAGACTTCAAATTATCTTATGGTATTATAACTCTTTTATAGTTATAAATAATGTTTGTAATTTATTTTTATCGGTTTATTGGCATTCTATGTAGTGATTCCGAGATTCAAGTGAAATTGAGGAATCAAGTATACTAGTCTTAGTCTTCAACTTTGACTTAAGTTTCTATGAGACTCTGACCTAATTTCTACCACTAGGTAAAGTGCATGATGTGTGTATATGATTCATGAAAAGGTGTTCGAGTCAAAGAGGGACCTAAATATGGATATTCACTACAGTTAAGTAGTTGTAGAATTCACATATCAATGTGAAATCTAAGTGTACTATCCATTGATTCTAATTGTTTCCAAGCTTCTAGTAGGTTATAACTTAGTTTCTAGTTACTTAGTCTAGTATGTGTCGTGCCTATACGTGCAACTAAGTTTAGTCAAATCTAGAACCGAATCGAATTTTGACGGTTGTCACAGTCTCCCCCGGTTGAAAGAATTTCGTCCTGAAATTCAATTCGTGACGTATTCTATTAGAACTCAGTCAAGTACAATTGTATAGCTGGAGAGGTGGTGACTTGAAGTGTTCTTTGATTATTTTGGGTTTATTTCCTCAAAGGAAGAACCCAATTCTTTAGCTATAGTCAAATTAATGTTTCCTTAATTCGAGTTCTTTCGTCTAGATTATGGAAAATTTGATTCATGGAATCATGTTCCAACCATGGCGACCTAGTCGAAAAAGATCATCTAGTTAGATATTATCTGAATTAAGAGAGCGGTATAAGTTTTGCTGAAGCACCAACTACACTAAGCGTTAAATCTGCATTGATCCTTAAGTCGCGTTCTAAATCAACACTACGTGTAAATTTTCCGCCTAATAACGAAAAGATTAGGAACAATTTGTTCGCTTGCAGGTTGGCTACTAAATCTGGAAAAAGATATATTCCAAAATACGAAGGGGTAGCACGAATGAAAGAGAAGCGATCGATGGTAAGTTCCTATTGATACACATTAAGGGTAGGCAACGAAGTTTTGGTACATCTCGAATGTAAAGGCTATTTAACTCCCATCTACAAAAGAAATTACGAAACGATCAAGTATTTCTGAAGCTATAATTTCTACTACAGGTACTCTAACTATAATAGAACCATGATTGAAGAATACAGTTAGAGAGTCGTTGTTTCTAATGAAGGCGGTGAAACTTTATGATATTTTAAATCACATTATTTAGGTAGCATTTTGAGCGTTTAAAATGATAAGTAATCTCGCTGCTCTCAAAATGTGTGTTTAGAAATGATAATTAATTTCACTATTATCAAAATGTGTAATAATTCCAAGATAATGAAGATACATGTGTGACGATCAAACGAAGTAGTAAAATAATATAAAGATTAATTAAGGTTAAAGGTTTAAGTCGCCATTAAAGGAATCTGTATAGAAATATTTGTATTATTATTATTATTATTATTTTTTGAGAAATTGTCCAATTGTCTAAGTCAGGACAAATTCAAGTTTACGAGGATTCAGAATACTTATTAAAACAAGTTTGAGAGTTTAGGAATTCACTGAAATTTGCAAAGTAAAATACTATTTTAAGAAAGGTGTAAAAATGTCGATCATCGAAAACACTGCATTCTTAATTTAGTGATTCTACAAAAATATTCATTTGAAGGATAAATAATCATAACTTTTAAAACTTTTCATATTTTTAAAGAAAAGATGAAACATATGAAATGTATTCTTCACATATATTTTCTGGATTTTGAAAAATGATAAGAACAAGGCGGTCACCTTGTATATTAATTGTAAGGAAATACAATGAAAATTGTGCGTTTAATCAAAATTTTAAATTTAGAGCAAAAGTAGCAAATGTAATTAAGGATTACTTGTTTATTGTAGATTTCAAAATAAAAAAACAAGATGTATATGATAAAAAGCGTAATTGAATATATCAAAGTTGACTAAATCAAAATTATGCGTCACAATTATACACGTATTAATCGCTCAAAACGCAAGGGTAGACTTCTAGTCTTTATGTATACAAACATGATACCAGGTGAAGCAAAATAGACAGAAACAAAGTTAGACAATGTATTATGTTAATATTATGGTGTGCGACATCTAAAGTCAGAAGGAGAGCGAAAAATAAAGTTCGGGGGAAAGAAAAAGGAAGATAGCGGCGGCAATGATTGATATTGTTAAAATTATAAGAACAATACCTATAGGTAGATTTAAAACCAGGTTGAGATATATTTCAAACTTCAATATTTGATGTATATTGATGATTAAATAGAAATGAAGAAGTTTTAAAGTGTTATATAAGGTTTGCTAAAAATTCACGATTTATCTATTAAGTTAAACTCCATTTGTGAAAAAGAAGAAACACTAAAACTTTTAATTGAAAATCTGACAGTTTTGACCTTTTTGACTGGGGTCCAACAATGGTTAAAACGGATAAGGTAAAGACTTAACATATTTAGATGAGTAATCGTGCATTGTCAAAAGTACGTCGCTGGAAGTTTAAAAGTGAACACTAAGTTTTGCAATGTTGTAAGTTTTATAAACACGGATTATAAAACTAATTTGAAATAAAATAAACAAATGATGTGTGTTGGAAATTTAGGAATTAGAGATATCTTAGAAACATGTGTGAAGTAGAAAGTTGTGAAAATATCATGTTGGGATTCAAGAAAACACATTTAAGTAAGGTACAATGCCTAAATGAGAAAGTGGTCAAAAGAGTCAAAACAAAAGTGGTTTGAAAGATCCGATGAAGCTTTTACACGTAATATGAACTTCAATGTTATAGGTTTAAGTTTTATAGCATAGAGTTTAAACACTTTTATAAAAGAAAATGTTTCTAAGTTTTTCGAAAACGTGTCAAAATGGTAAGCAAGGTTTAAAATGGTTTATATGCCCTTAAAAACACATCTATCCATTGAAATGGATTTGAAATGGATTTGAAATAAAATTGAAATAGCAAGGTTAAAACCAATAATGGTTAAATTGAGTTTTGAAGAAAAGTGTTAAGTTAAAGCAAGTTGTCAGAAGATTTTTAGCGAGAATATGACTTACATTGTTAAGAAATGTATACTAAGTTGATTGAAGTGGTAATGAAATATTTTATTGATGATAAATAAAACCGATGAAGCGAAATAATTTTTCGATGGAAGATTAAGAAGTAAGGAATAAGTATGTTAGTGTAGCTGATCGTACCTAAATACTAAGGCGAGTCTAAGGCGAGTGCCGGCGTCTTTTTCCCCAAGATAAAGGACAAAAAAAATTTGAAAGACGTTTTAAAGTGTCATTGTAATTTCCGACCTTTTATAGAGGTCAAAGGGATATCCTATGTTAAGTTTTAAGCTCAAGGTGGAAACAACCTAAAGCTAAATTCGTAGCGTAGTAGAGAAGTCTCATGTATGTGTTAAACTTCTGTGTCTCCTTGTGAGTCGAATCCGGAATGCCCGCCAATGGTATACAAGTGATTACTTAGTGGTGACTCATCTACCTCCTTACGAGATGCTCCAATTATCATTCGTGTCGGTATCGAAACGATTTTCCTAGTTGTAACTCTTGAAGACGATGAAGAGGTATTGAGGAATAATTGGTATATGTTTCGACTTAAGATAATTACTAGTGTATATCTAGCTACTAATCTTACATCTAAATTCAATAGCTACCGAGGAATACCCATTCTTAGTACTAAGTGCATTGCTCCTAGAGTGGCTAGTGATATAACCTAAGTGGTTAACCTAGCACTTGATAAGGGACAAGAATATTTCTAAATAAAGGCATTGTTATAAAAGTGCACTTAGTTTCTAAGTGTATCTAGATGAATGCCTATAATATGTAATGCCCGTACGCACACCGAAAAATTTTGTTTTTCAAAAGTTTAAGTTGAAAATCGTTTTGAACATAATTCTACTATAACCATTTCAAGCCTCACATTAAGTTTTCTTAATTAAGCATAGTTGGCCAGGCTATACTTAATTATAGTCTGATAATGCGTACTCGAATTAGTTATACCAGTAGTATGTTCAGTATTTTAAAAACGTCTAGAAATTTTTTGGCTATAGTTGTGGTTTTCCAAAGGAAAACCGGTATTCTCTATAACCTTCGGCTCTGATACCATTTTCTGTCACACCCCGCTAAAGCGGAAACACGAGGCGTGGCAGTATAAAGGGTTTCATAGCAAAAGTTAAAAGACAACACCAACCATAGTATTAAAAATCATTACAATTTTACAATGGGTTTGAACAACTTTTAAAAGAAATTACAATGTAAATTGAAATACAACACATGCGAATGCTCCTAAAAGTGAAGTTTCCCTAAGTGCCACTTACTCGATGATTCCTGAAAAAGCATGTAAAACGAGCGTCAACTATAAAAATAGTTGGTAAGTACTCACAGATAAACAAAATAATATTGGTTCCATGAATTGAAATCAAAGTTTTGATAAAAGTTTCCAATAATAAAAGTATATTGTTAAAATGAGTAAATAAGTTTGTAAAAACAAAGTTCTTTGTCATCATGAGAGATAAAGTATGTTGCCCAAATAAGATGCAACATTCATATTCTCATGGAAGATAAAGTTCGTTACTCAAACGAGTAAACAAGTTTCATTGCTAAAATGAGCAATCAATTTCGTTGCTACAAGGAGCAAACAATTTCATTGCTAAAACATGTATATAAGTTTTCAGTAATAAAAGTTCGTTGTTGTAATGAGAAACAAAGTTCATTGCTATAATTAATAACAAGTTTATTGCTATAACGAGAAACGAGTTTGTATGTGTATGAGCAAACAATGAGTCTCAACCAAACCTATGACTGAAGCCCTATCAAGATCTATGCTTATCGTTCCATAGATGAATATGGTATCATGCACTCCAGCAATAGGGCGAGTGAGGAGTTGTCAATTCCTAATAGCGTTATCCATAATGACCATTGGCTCAAAGAGTTAATGGTTAGAGATAAGGGAAGGGCCTTAGTACGATAAGTTCTCATGTTCCGTGTTGCATAGACATACATAGAGAGACATAGCAATAAAATAGCAATCATGTTTGATACAAATCAATTTAAATACAACATTCAAATAATAGTTTTTCGGGACATGCTTTTCCACCCCAAAACATAAAAACCGAAAATAAGGGAGTGGTGAATACTCACAATGCATTTAGATGATGCAAATGGTGCCTTGAACTACGTTCCACGTGTACCACTACCGATTCCTACAATAATGGTATTCGTTAGTGAGTCTCTAATCGAAATCTAACACTAGTATACTTACTACTACAATAGAATTATGTCAATAATGTGTCAAAATTTAATATTGATAAGTTACAAACATTTTTCTGTGGAAATTAAGTTTCAAAGAATCAATTGTTATATAACAATTTAAGTGGAAAATTTCCATTATTGAAATGTTAATATTTAACATTTTAGAGGTGTTCCAATGATTAAATATTCAAAACTAAATCAATTTAGTTCTAAACTTTTCCAAACTTTGCATTTAAGTTTTAATTGAAGTCAAAGACCTTAAGATAAATTTTCTTGAATTTTTTATTTGTCTGACTATTTTTCACGATTTTAGTTTCTTGAATAACCATAAAATCATGAAAAATACTAAACAGTTAATAAAAATTACCAAACTTCAGATTTTGGTTCTAAATGTACTAAAAGACTTCTAGATAAATTTTCATCGATTATGAATATGTATAACCATTTTTCACATATTTAATTCTCTAAATAGATACAAATTCATGAAAAATAGAAATCAGTTATGAAAATACCCCAAACTTTTTATAACAATGTCATTACATATACTTAAGCTGAGAAAAATATAAAAAGGGGTTTCTAAACTGTTTAACCCAATTTTATGATTTTTATGCATTTATTCTAATAAAAATAGGGATAAATAGAAAACTGTTTCCAAAATTACCCAAACTTTTTGTGATATTGTTATTAAACATTCTTAAGTTGGGAAAAATATAAAAATTGATTTCTAAACTGTTTAACCCAATTTTATGATTTTTGAGCATTTATTCTAATAAAAATTGAAATAAATAGAAAACAGTTTCCAAAAATGGCCAAAATTTTTGTAACACTTTTATTATAAATGTAGAAGCTGTGAAAAATATAAAAGATATTTTTCAATTAGTCTTTCTATTTTTCTTTGTTTTATCCTCTTAAATAATCATTAATTGGAGAATAATTATTAAACAGTTAAAGTAAATTACCAAAAATTTTGTAAAGTTCATGAACAGTGTAAATAATCTGGGAAAAATCCCAAATGTGGTTTTTATCTACTGGAATCCGATTTTGTGTATTTAAGTGTATTTAATCTTAGAAAATAGGAGAAAAATAGTATACTGAAGGGAAAAGTCATCAAAATTTTTATGTAGCCTCCTAATGTACTACAAGGTGTTCTGGTAAATATTTATGAATTTTGGATAAGCAGAACTATTTTTCTTGTTTTTAGTTCATAATATACACAAAAATCGGGGAAAAATAGGAATACATTATGAAAAATTCTGAAATTATTTTTCTAAGTCTTCCACAGAGAGTATAAGCTGCGAAAATTATTATATAACCTTTTCAAATTATCTAAAGCGGTTTTATGATTTATTGGGGCTAAACAAAAAGAAAATTCAAAACCATATTAAACTGTAACAAAAATCGATGAAACTTAATGAGGGATCATTATTTAGCATAGGGGTCGTCCACGAATATAACTAGGATTTATAGACCCCTGAAAGTATTTTATATGATTTATTGCCCTATTTTCTTGCATTAATTATAATAATTCTATAAAAATGAGTTATTTTCTGGAAATTTACAGATCATCTTATTTTGTTTATGGGAATCTAGGAAAAATCGGATTTGGTCAGCAAAGGAGTTTTAGATATTTATTTGGAAATAAATCCTTCATGAACATATTTGAAAGCTTTTAACAACATACTTTGATGATCTAGCATATTAGCTTGAAGATCATCACATGCATGTTGGTTTGAAGATCATTCATGAGTTTGAAATGTTCAAAAATCGTTTTTGATAGAAAACATAGGGTGCATGTGGTGTTTTTCCACCAAAACATATAGAAAAGTGCATTTCCATGGTTTTGACTTAGGTTTAGGTCATGGATCTTCACCATTTTGTAACATGCAAGATGTTTTTGGTGAAAATCTACCACCATCATCATCAAAACTGAAGTGAATGTATATTCACACAAAATTTCTAAGAGAAAGGTGTAGAAGAAGAAGGAAATGCAAGAAAAACCTTGAAAACATGGAGGAAAATGAAAGGAAATCGTGTTCTACCTTAATGAACACCACTAGATGATGAAGATTTTGAGTTTGAGGTGTGTTCTTGGACTTATTCTCTGGAAAATTTCATGGGTATAGAGAAATGAAGAGAGAAATGGAGTGGTGGTGATGAAGAGTGTGAGAGAGAATGAGGGGTAGAGTGAGAGAGAAGATGGAGTGTGAGGGTGAAGTGAATGATTAAAAATTTTGGGAAGAGGGTGCCTAGGAAAGAGGGGGGACGAATTTTGATGAGGAGAGAGGTTCCCTCACTCTTCCATTTTTATAAAATTCTAATTATTTTATAAAAACACCAAATTTTTATAAAATATGCACCTTAACATAGTTTTTACTCATAAAATATTGATTTTTGACTTATAAATTAAGGGTAAATGTTAATGACTTAAATTTTTATTTCCTTGATTATATTTCCTTGAATTTAATTATTTTAAGATAATATTATAAGTTTCATAACTAATTTTATAAAATTCTTGATGTTAAACTTTATAAAATTTAGGTTTTAGGGCTTTTAGGGTTTTGGAGTTTAATAAACTTTGAATATCAAAATAAATTGAATATTTGAGACTTCAAATTATCTTATGGTATTATAACTCTTTTATAATTATAAATAATGTTTGTAATTTATTTTTATCGGTTTATTGGCATTCTATGTAGTGATTCCGAGATTCAAGCGAAATTGAGGAATCAAATATACTAGTCTTAGTCTTCAACTTTGACTTAAGTTTCTATGAGACTCTGACCTAATTTCTACCACTAGGTAAAGTGCATGATGTGTGTATATGATTCATGAAAAGGTGTTCGAGTCAAAGAGTGACCTAAATATGGATATTCACTACAGTTAAGTAGTTGTAGAATTCACATATCAATGTGAAATCTAAGTATACTATCCATTGATTCTAATTGTTTCCAAGCTTCTAGTAGGTTATAACTTAGTTTCTAGTTACTTAGTCTAGTATGTGTCGTGCCTATACGTGCAACTAAGTTTAGTCAAATCTAGAACCGAATCGAATTTTGACGGTTGTCACATGTATTAAGAATCAACAATTAGAAACTTAACAGAGTTAGATAGTGTACTTACCTGAAGCAGAGTCAAACATTTTGTCTCTACTTTCTTTCGGATCTTTCTGGTAGTCAGGGCAGCTTCGCTTCCAATGTCCCTTCTCTTAACAGTAAAAACGTACAGACTCTTTGGGAATGGTACACGGGACTATCACAGACTTAGCCTTTCTCTCTACCATTTGGTCAACCGGGTTTACCATGGCCAATTCCTTTCCATTGGGAAGAGAAAACTTTTCTGGACTTCCAATGTTACCATTGTCAATATCCATGGAAGTTTGAGAAGTAGATCTTCCACCCGATTTTACTTTTCCAGTGCGCTAAAACATTGCTGATTCAGCAGCAACAAGCAAATTGTTTAGATCAATAAGGGTCATGTCGTGATTTGTCACATAGTAGTTCTTAATGAACTCACTATATGACTCAGGAAGTGATTGAAGGACCCAGTCAACAGCCAACTTCCTTGAGACTTCGACACCCAACACTCTCAGTCTGTCGATATGTGACTTCATCTCCAAGACGTGAGTACACACAGGCCTTCCATCTTCATGTTTCATTACAAGTAGGGCTTGAGTGACCTTGAATTTTTCAAGTCTTCGAGCTTGTGGGTCAGGGAGAATAATTGGAGGAGGTGGAGGAACAGAAGTATGATTTCCATGATCCAATCGCGGAACATCATCTTCATTAGGAAGGCTTGTTCCAAGGGATTTGGGAAGACCATAGTTGTCCAAACCAGACATCTCCAATGGGAGAAAATTCAAGTTAGTTGATTTAAGTCCTTAATATAACACCCATTATTAAATATTAAGGCTAAGACCCAACACAATATTTTATAACTTGGAAGAGGGATGTTGTAATCCAAGCTACAAAATATTTGAAGGTAGGCGAATGACAATTCACCAATTTCTACCATGAAAAACGAAATTGGAATTAGGTTTTAATTGGATTGAAACTCCTAGGTCTTTTGAGATTCATTGAAATTTTCAATGGCATGTTTAAATCTCGATTTTGCCCTCTCAAGTTTGTGACTGGGATGCCGAGGATCCCAAACAAGGTGTGAATAACCATGCAAATTAACTTGGTACCCTTAAATTTATCACCTAATCGATGTGTCGGTTAACCACATGCGCTCCACCGATCTATGATAAACATTAAGTTACCCTTCGCCACACTTACTAGTCCATGTTAGTGTGTCGGTTAACCACACACGCTCCACTAACGACATAGTAAGGTACATTTTCCTAAAGTAACTAAGATTGAGAATTTATAAAAGGTTTAGTTACTTTATATTTATCATTATACTTTTAATAATATTTATAGTCCTTGTCCTACCCATTCGGCTAACGACCCTCCACCAGTCAAGGAAGCTGTGGGTGAGAGTGTACACCCATTAAGCTGCGATTTTATAGGCAACAATCTTATGCCCCCCCCCCCCTTATACATCGGCTTCGTGCATGAGGCCTACTAACGGTAAGACTGACTTGATCTTATATATATATATATATATATATATATATATATATATATATATATATATATATATATATATATATATATATATATATATATATATATATATATATATATATTATTATTAACTTATAATACTATAAAGTATAAGGGTTGAATTTTAACTTTTAAAACATTAGGGTTTGGAATTAAAGTGTGTGTGAGACTTTACAAATTCCAAAACTTGAGGGCAAGTTTTGAAACTATTCAAAAAAAAATTCATTTCTATAACTTATGAGTTTTAATGGTTTTAAAGAAAAGACTTTTGGAATTCCATAACTTGAGGACAAGTTATGGAGTCCATTAATTGGCATTTAGATCAAGAATAACACTAACAAACAATTTGCAAATAAATCCTATGATCTACTAAAACTCATAAGTATGAACATTCATATCAACAATTTCAAGAATCATATAAACATATATAAAACTTGAAAATTTGATAATAACCATTGAAAATGGATTAGCATAATCATTACCTATGACAACCCGTAAATTTCTATCTAGTAAAGTCAATCCAATCCTCCAAAAGCCAGACTTATTCTATTGCCTTTTAGCCTTGTTAAGGGTCATGTATTAGATCGAGATCATAAGGCTGCACCCGAACCAGAAAACCCAACACATGAGGTTCACGGCCGTAAACCATGTCCACGGCCGTGAACACTCTTCTAGCCGTGAATCCCTCATTACTTAGATAGATTTCCTTCATTTCTCTTCATTTCTCACATCTTTCATCCAAGAACACTCAAACTCTCTCAAGTATCATCAAAGGAATCCATCCTTTCTCTTCAAAAACGTAAGTGATTCATCCATTTTACTAGTTAATCTTCTTGATCATATGGATCCTTTGAATCACATCCTTGAATGCATCACCTTTTCTTCAAGATCTTCAAGTCTTCATATTTTCACCAAGAACACCAAGAACACCCACTTGTTCATTGGGCCGTGAACACCTTCAAGACTTGCATTTAGTAAGTATCTTTTCCATACACTTGTTATCCATTAGAAGCTCTTGAATCCCCATGCAACAAACACCTTTTAAGCACCATCTTCAAGAGTTCACGGCCGAGAACCCTTCATGTGTCCATGAACCCTTCAAGTGATATTGTTAGGGCCGTAAACCCTTCTTAGACCAAGCTTTGGCCGTAAACACTTAAGCATTCTTGGCCGTGAACACTCCTTGGACGTGAACACACCCTTGTGTGGCCGTAAAATCCTTTCATACAATCATATGTGATTGTAACACTTCATTAAAAGTGTTTCCTAGTACCTAAGGTTGTTCCCTTACATGATTAGTTGTTATATACACTAATTGTGTAGATATAAGTATCAATATATGTAATTTAGGACTCGTTTGTGCCTCGGGACTTCATTCGTGGAACTTCTCATCCTTACTCGAATCTTCAATTGAATCACCCACATAAGGTGAGTTCATACCCCTATAATTAATCTTTTAAATGTTTTAAATGCTTTTAAGGGGGGAGAATACAAGTTGAACACAATGTTATTGTGTAAATATTTACCTGTGATAACCATCACATTGAAAGATTTCTTATGCTTTAGTAAGTGATTAAAACAATTCAAAAACTCTTTTTAAAAGATATTAGTTTGTTGTTTGTAAAACTTCATTCATAAAAATACATGCTTAACTCAGTAGGTAATTGAGTCTCTTCTATAGGCCAATAACAGTTCAAAACAAACATATTAGTAAACTATAATAGGTATAGTTTAGGGGTTCAGTTCATACAATAACAAGAACAGAAAGGAACATACGATAACAAGAACAAGATAACAATAATGTGAAACCACTACTTCACGGCTGAACAATATACTTGTTAGGTTGTGTTTTGTAACCAGAGTCTCCTGGAGGGAGAGCGGGCACTGTGTGTAGATATCTATACGGGACTGACAATCCCGCATCCCGACTGTTCGCTACAGTTTGGCCGGCAGGCCAAGGGGTGACAAAAGTCACATCAGTTTCGACGCCAGCAGGTCGTCGTGTTAAACACTCGTCAATCAGTATGGTTATAACCACCTCACATTTTAACCTTAATTAACAAACTGGTTTTAAGGTAGTTAGTGCTTAAGTAGTTACTTTATAGAATATTACTGAACACTTTCATTTTCCCATTACATTCATATAGTGATATTCTCACAACAGATAAACTAAACTATTTTCTAGTAAAGATAGTTATAAACTAGGGAAAACTTACATCATTACAAAAGACAAGCAGAACAGTCGAGTCTTAGTACATTCAGTTAGAAGGGGGCCTATAATGCTAACTTTATGATTCCTTGATGGATACATCAGGGATATATATTAATCGGATCCGACAGGCAGTAGGATGTGTGCTTTCCGCTTCATTTCCTGTTCCTTGTTTGGTTGTGGGCTTAGAGCAGATTCACACAATCTATTATCTATTCGATCTTATATATATATATATATATATATATATATATATATATATATATATATATATATATATATATATATATATATGTATATATATATATATATATATATATATATATATATATATATATCCTGTATACACCAAGTAATCATAGGGAGTAACAGCTATGGGTCAGGTCATAACATACAAATTCAGTAAACCGTTTTCTAGTACAAAACATACTTTTCAGATAGAACATTAAGTTGGCTAAACTAGAAAAATATCTATAAAAGGTTTAAATCATTTTATTAAACCAGTATAACTTAAAGTACCTTTAGTGGTTAATTCTATAATACCTTAGTTTATACATCAGGGTTATATATAATTAATATCTGATAGGCAGTTGGATGTGTGCTTTCCACCTTACTTCCTATTCCTTATTTGGTTGTAGGCTTAGGGTAGATTCACCCATTCAACTGTCCGTTCGATATTAGATTATATATAGCTAGTATAAACTAAGTGATTATAGAAGGAACTATTGTGGTTACCATTTTTACTAAAGGAAATATATGATTTTCTTAAGGAATGTTTTCATCAAATAAAGGAACTATTACAGTTAACTCCGTGAGTACCAAATATACGCCCGGGTTATATACAATGAAGATCTAACAAACAAGGGGATGTGTGACTTCTGCCTTATTTCCTGTTCCTTGTTTGGTTGTGGGCTTAGGGCAGATTCACACAATCGATTGTCTGTTTACTCTGGGTTTTGTATAACTTGTATCCATTTAGTACTCATAGAAGGGATTATAGAGTCATTTTTACTTATCTTTCAATCACATCAGAAAATATAGGATCTTCTGGAGGAACAGGTGAACTATTCTAAAAGAACTTACAGCTTACTTTTCATCACTAAAATACTTATGAACTGACCAGCTTAAATGCTGATCTACTCTTTCAAAATAACTTGTATTCTCAGGAAACTAGTAGACAGGTACACGCTCAAGGATTCAGAAGATGGAGCATAGTAGCTTCATGTCTTGTTTTTTTTATTTACTTTGGAAGTCAATCTTTTGTGAATCACATACTTTGTAAACACTTTAATATTAATGCAATAGTTGTTTGTTACTTTGATTACTATGATGCATGTCTTGTGATACTAAACATGACGTCATCCGCCTCCGAACGTTTCCGCCGTT